>NC_083240.1:14383336-15583336 GCF_032191835.1 Heteronotia binoei | reverse complement strand
GAGATGCCGGGGATTGAACCTGGGACCTTCTGCTCACCAAGCAGATGCTCTACCACTGAGCTACCATCCCTCCCCTAAGAAGAAGCGGACAAACACAAATGGTCTGGTTTTTAAGCAAAATCACAGTGTTTAATTTTTTCAATGTAAGTATCGCCGCTTCTTTTAACCGTCTTAGAAGAAATGGAGTAGAGTGGAGGTCATATTTGATTTAAAGGCATTTGCACACATTTCAAGGCAGCTGATCAGAGTTCAACCCAGTGAGAAATTTCTGGTCACAAATCCTAGGCAAGAATATCTGTGTGATGCATGCTTTCCGTATTCACACATCAACCTTTTTAGGTGGACACTTAAAGCTTTTTAATGGTATACCTTCAAAAGCAGTAAAGTGAAGAAGTCTTAATGTGCAAAAGCTAAGAAATAGCCAACATTGGACCAAAGGGCCACAGGTCTTGCTTTTAGTAATTGCCCAGCCTGCCAAAGGAAATTGTAGTTTGGGGAGAAAATGGAGGGATTAGGGTTGCCAGCCTCCTGGTGGGGCCTGATGATCTCCCAGAATTACAACTGATCTCCAGGCAACAGAAATCAGGTCTTCTAGAGAAAATGTCTGCTTTGGAGGGCGGACTGTATGGCATTATCTGCCAATGAGGATCCTTCTCTCCCCATATCTGGCCTCCTCAGACTTTATCCTCTACGTATTTCTTTATCTCGAGGTATTTCCCAACTGGGAGCTGGCAACCCCAGAACTCCAGTTAGAGATCACTAGCTCCCTTCACAGAACTACAGTTCCCAGGATTCCCTGATAGAGCTTTTACCCTCAAATGGTAACTAGGGTGGCCAGTTTCCAGGTGGGGCCTGGAGCTCTCCCAGAATTAACTACTGAGCTCCAGACTACAGAACTCAGTTCCTTCGGTGGGGGTGGGGGGGAGGGATGGCTGCTTTGGAGGGTGGGCTGTATGACATTATAACTTGCTGAGGTCCCTCACCCTCCCCACATCCTGCCTTCCCCAAGCTCCACCCCCAAAATCTCTCAGAATTTCCCATCCTGGAATTTGCAGCCCTATAATGGAAACCCTAGATAAGGGACCCCGGCCAGGAAACTCTGAGTTCGAGGCCTGGCTCCTTACTATCACCTCCAGTCTTTGAGATATCTGCTGTTAAAACTTCCTATGGGAAGTGCTGTACAGGGTATGAGACTGAAGGTCACATTACTGGAAGCCAAAGGGACTGGAAATGTGAAAACTGGCCTCTGATTTTTGGCTGAGATCAGCCTGTAGAATTTGCAGTTTGTGCTGGTATTGGAGTTGCCAACTCCAGGTTGAGAAATACCTGGAAATTTGGAAAGATGGAGTTTTGGAAAGATGGGGCAGGACCTCAGTAGGGTATAAAGCCATGAAGTCCACCCTCCAAAGCAGCCACATTCTCCAGGGAAACTGATCTTGGTTATCTGGAGATCCAGGGCCTTTTTTGAGCAGGAACGCATTTCTGACTGGCTTGGTATCAGGGGTGTGGCCTAAGATGCAAATGAGTTCCTGCTGGGCTTTCTCTACAAAAAAAAGCCTTGTACAAAACAATGGTGATGACGGGTGTGGCCTAATATGCAAATGAATTCCTGCTGGGCCTTTTCTACACAAAAAGCCCTGTAGAGATCAATTGTAATAGGATATCTCCAGGTCCCACATGGAAGTTGGCAACCCTAGCTGGCAGCCTACCTTGACTGGCTTCTCCAATCTGGTGTAGTGGTTAAGTGTGTGGACCCTTTCTGGGAGAACCGGGTTTGATTCCCCACTCCTTCACTTGCAGCTGCTGTAATGGCCTTGGGTTAGCCATAGTTATTTCAGGAGTTGTCCTTGAAAGGGCAGCTGCTGTAAGAGCTCTCTCAGCCCCACCCACCTCACAGGGTGTCTGTTGTGGGGGGAGAAGATACAGGAGATTGTAAGCCACTCTGAGTCTCTGATTCAGGGAGAAGAGTGGGGTATAAATCTGCAGTTCTTCTTCCAGAGGGCTGTCCTCTGATTGCTACCTAGATGTGGCTTTGCTGCTTTTCGTAATTAGCCCCTCTGAGTCAGATCATATGAACATATGAACATATGAAGCTGCCTTATACTGAATCAGACCCTTGTTCCATCAGACCCTTGATCTCGGAGCCTCTTCCCCTTTTTTGGCAGGAAACACTGATTAACCTAATCCGTCTGCACAATCAGATGCCTTGAAATGGGAAGGGAGCCCCTGTAATCTCCTCTCCTGCAGTTCAGAGCTGAGTTCTGCCTGACTGAGGCTAATTGCTTCTGCTTTGTGAAGTTCAAGGCAGCTTCCAAGTTTCTCTGGTCAAATGATGTCTCTGAAACCAGACTGGGGGGAAGTGAGGTCACTTTGGAATTCACTGCTACGAGAGACAGAAATAGCCGCTAATTCAGATGCCCCTAAACAGGGATTAGAGACATTCACAGAAGAGGAAAAGTCTGACAGTGGCTATTAGTCACAGTGGCTTAATGGAACCCCAATGTTCAGGAATAGTGTATCTTTGAATATTACGGGCTAGGTGCAACGGCAGAGGGAGGCTTTCGCCTCTGTGCCTTGCATGTGGGTCAGGTGGCCAGGTCCCCGCTTGATGTGGGCAGAATATGGAGAAACACCGTTGTCAGGTCTGTGCTGGAAAATACCTGGAGATTTTGGGGGGGTGGAGGACAGGTTTCGGGGAGGGCAGGAGCCCTAGAGAGTCCACCTTTCAAAGCAGCCATTAGGGGAGCTGATCTCTGCCAGCTGGAGATCAGTCGAAAAAGTGGGAGATCTCCCAGGCCCCACCTGGAGGCTGGCAACCCTAAGGTCCAGCTTAGGGAACTTCTGGAGATTTGGGGTTGGAGCCTGGGGAGGACAGGGACCTCACTGGAGTACAATGCCACAGAGTCCACCCTCCAAAGCATCCATTTTGGCTTTTAAGTCAGTCTAAGGTAAAGGTCAAGGTAGTCCCCTGCGCAAGCACCAGTCGTTTCCGACTATGGGGTGACGTCACATCGCATCGTTTTCATGGCAGACTTTTTACGGGGTGGTTTGCCATTGCCTTCCCCAGTCATCTACACTTTCCCCCCGGCAAGCTGGGTACTCATTTTACTGACCTTGGAAGGATGGAAGGCTGAGTCAACCTTAAGCTACCTGAATCCAGCTTCTGCCGGGATCGAACTCAGGTTGTGATCGGAGAGCTTGGACTGCAGTACTGCAGCTTTACCACTCTGCGCCACGGGGCTCCTTCAGTCAGTCTAGGGCAGGCTATTGCAGAGTGAATAAAGGAGCAGAGTTGAACTTTCAGCAGACTGCAAGGGGGGAGAGGGGTATACTCATGCAGTAGTCCCCAACCTGAGCATAAGGCTGTTCCTACAGCATCCCTGTTTCTCACCAGTGAATGTTTGGGAGGTTTTGTTAGCTCCAAACACAAGCCTTAGTCCGGCAGCGGGTTAGGAGAACAGGTGGGCTCACAGATCAGCTTCCTTTCATTTTTATGATTGTGCCTGTGGTTTTAACTTATCTGCCTTGCGGTCAAGAGCACAGGATGAGGAGCAAAGCCCTGCGCTGAAAGGAGCTTCTCTTTGAGGGGCTGAACCCTCTCCGAAATCATTTGCCCACACAACAAAACCATCTGTGCGGTTCTGCTAAACCAATCTCAGGATCTTGAGCTATTTGGCTGAAATCCAAGAGGGTTAAAATCCAAACACACAACCCTTTCTTTCAGCCTGGTTGGGTTGGTCAGATATTTCTATCAGAAAGCCCCAACAAGCAACTCTTCCCCCTCCCCTTGTGATGATTAAATGATATAACTGTTCATGAGAACAACCTGTTAGTGTTAGCAGGAAGCGTGTAGGCACGTCGCTGGCACTGGGAATAAGAGAATTTGGCAACTCCGTCTTCAGAGAAGGGGAGGGAGAGAAATAGGGAGCAAACCAACACATAGTTTTCTTTTAATCGGACTTTACTTTGTGAACGATGGCCCATCTTTTCTAGTGTGATGCTGTGGCAAAAAAGGCCGACACGATTATACGGGCTGCTATGTGGGAGATGTTCTTTTATCTTTCTTTTTTTAAAAAAAAAGACAGATGAAAACAACATGAGAGATGCTTCCCTTCCTATGACATACATACGTTTGACTTCTGTCCCACCATTCTCTCTGGCCAAACAGGATCTGCAGGTTTCCGGAATAAAGTCTGCCAAACTGGTTGACCAGACACAAAAAGCAGGAAATAAAAGCAGGATGACCCCCTAGAACCAAATTGCTTTTTTCAAACTTCTTTCTGCTTTCTAGAAGAAAAAAAATATCTCCATACATTCACACGAGGCTCAATAGCATGACTATCTCTTAAATAAAACAAAACACACAGATACGGAGTTCTGGACGGACAGCTGCAGAAAGTGTTGCTCAGATTGTGATGTGAACATGTGTGCTGATCCGGGGCCAGAGCTAGCAGATGTGATCCTGCTCTCTCTCTTACCACACCCCATGGATAGACTGCGTGAACAGAATTACTCTATACCTGGAATCCGGACTCCTCATAAGATGCACACTGTCTTTCTTCTGGCCAGGTTAACTGGAACCACTGACTTTAGAAATTATTTGAACAGCTCCGATGAGCCATGGACAGATTTAGTCCCAGACAGGGAGTAACTTTTTGCCAGCTCAGCATGCTCACCGGTCTCGGGAAGATGCCAGCCCCTGCTTCACATGGTGTGCATGCTTTCTGACCCATGACTGTTTTAATTGCAAGGAACACCGTCGCCCTGCAGAAACACAAAGTGCATCTGACATGGTTCGAAAAAGCAGTGAGTCGGGTCCAGAGAGGCAGTTCTAACCAAATGGGGCATTAGAGGCTTCCTTCGCTAGACTAACAGCAGGTGATCACAACCCTAGCTGTACTCCAAGACCCAAAACTCGTCTGGTGGCATCTGAAAACTCTTGAAGTACACATCATCATTTTCTCCAGACCTTCCAGCGACTCCCTTCAAGAAGATGAAGGCTTGAAGATCTGGTCCACCCAAAATCAAGGTAACTCCTAATTTGGGGGATGAGGGAGGGGAATGTGGGTTTTAGGAAAGTTTACCCTCCTCTCCCCCAACACACGTTGTAAGACTCAACTTTGGTCCTTGAAATGATGTTAAGGTTCTTGATTCTGTTCCCTTTAAAAAAAAAAAATCTGAAATGCCTTGGTAGGTTTTTATTTTCTGTATTGTTCTAAACTAGAAAAATGTCAAAAGTTAACTCAAGAACTTATTTGTTTCTTCGCCTCTGCCCTGCCTTAATTGATATGCAGATGGATATTATGTACATATGTGCTTTCAAGTTGCAACCAATCTAGGGTGACTCCAGCAAGGGGCTTTCAAGGCAAATGAGAAGCAGAGGTGATCGGCCATGGCCTAACTTGGTGGCCCCCTATCCAAGTGCCCACCCTGCTTAGCTTCCGAAATCCGACAAGATGAGGCTATATCATGCCATTCCACATCTGCACATGTTCATTGGTGAACCTTTAAGTCCAAATCTATCAAAATTCGTTTCATGTAATGCATTACTCATGCTCACGCATTGGCAAAAATGCCTCGCACAAGAAACTCGAGGGAACCCCAATACAATCACATTTTGTGCTGTGTTTTATCCATGCACATGGGTACATCAGTAGCCTGTGGGGAAAGATAATGTGAACTAATGGCACTGGAAGCAAATTGCGCATCCCCAGTGCTCTGTACAAAATGGAAAGGGAACAGTGTATGATTCCTAATGCATTGATTCTATGTTGAAAGAAGACCAAATTCATTGGGAACTCTAAAAATGCAGGGAGAAGTTGGAGAAAGATGCCCGTCTACTAACAGGAGGAGGGGGGGGGGGGAGAGGACAAAATTACAGGAGTCTTTCATCCTTTCTTTCCTCTCTCCCTTTTTCAAATGCTGCCTATCAAAGTACATTCACTGCCACTGGACGTAGCAATGGCCACAAACCTAGATGCCTTTTAGAAGGGATTGGGGGATAGGTCTGCCACAATTAGTTATTACGACTAAAAATAACTTCCACATCCAAAGGTAGTCAAACTCTGAACTCCAGTTCCAGAGGGAAAGGGGAAGGCTCTAATTTCTAAGTTATCACTCTGGGAAAACTGGTTCACCACAGTGCGAAACAGGATGCTGGGCTTGGATGGATCAGTGGCTGATCCAGCAGGGTGTCTCGCTTAGTCTCAGGCCTTGTTCTGGGCAGGAGCTCGCAGCAGCAGAGCTCCGGAACCTCTAAATTTTATTGTGCTCTTTCTTTCTTGCCTCCTCCCACCCCCAAATGCTTGCCTCTGGGCTCCATTGTTCAAACCCCTTGCGGGAATTTTGCTGAACTCTAAGATTTGATTTGACAAACTTTCTAATATTTCCCCCCAGAAAAAAAATGGACAAACGGAAATCGTCATGCCGCTGTGGCCACAGTTGAGAAAGTAATAATTTAGTACACCTTCCAGTGATGTGAGCGATGTGAGGCATACGCAAAGGAGTTGTGCTAATGAGCTTCAGCACCTCTTTTCCTCCAAAATGACCCCTGCTTAGTCTTGTCTGCTTTACACATGTCAGACCAGAGATCGTCCTTGGTCTACAGCAGCTTCATATACATTTACAAAAAAAGATGAACCGCTTTAAACGTCATGTATCCCATGATCTAAACCTGCAGGCTGATTTCTCTTGGCAATAACACAAGGCTAATTTGACTTATTTTTTTTTAATCTACCTAAAATACCACAGGAGCACATCTGAAATGGCTCGTCCATACAACATTGGCCAAGTGCTGGAGTTTGCTTCTGAGCATTCCTTCTTGTTCCCAGCATTTTGATTTTTAATTGACTCAAGTGGTTTCTTACAGGACCATTGAAACAAAAAATAAGTCACACTCAGTCTGTGCCAGTTATTCGGATTAACATTGTTTTTGACTTCTCAGTAATTGCCCAAATGAGACCTTGTTTTTTTTTTTTTTTTTTAAAAAAGAGATTTGTTTTCCTGCTTACATAACTTCACTTCCTTCAAGTGGGCATTAGAGGAGATTGGCTTTTTAAAAATATTGATTTTGATTGTTGGCTCAAGAGTGGATGAATGAAGGTGGACTCGCCCATTCATTCACTTCTGACACCGTCTGTGACTTTGCACCATCAGAGATAGTCCTAATTTTTAGAGTGTCATCAGATTCCCACAGAGTCTTGGAAATTGACCAGAGTCTTCTATATGAACTTTTGCTATTGAAAATACAGTTTTAAATCATACTATGGCTTTGGGGAGTGCAACACTGCATATATAAAGTGCGTAAGTGTGCAAATACATTTATAACACGTTAATATAAGCAAGTTATACAGTGCTAAGTTTTTGTGTTTGTCAAACTTGGAGGCTGACAACCCTACCACGGAGCCATGACACCCCTTCCCAGCTTCTACGGACGCCGAAGCATGTCACTTTGTTTAGGATTGCACAGTTCAGGTAGGAAAGGAAAGAAAGGAAAGGTCCCCTGTGCAAGCACCAGTCGTTTCCGACTCTGGGGTGACGTTGCTCTCACAACGTTTTCACAGCAGACTTTTTACGGGGTGGTTTGCCATTGCCTTCCGCAGTCATCTACGCTTTCCCCCCAGCAAGCTGGGGACTCATTTGACCGACCTCGGAAGGATGGAAGGCTGAGTCAACCTTGAGCCGGCTCCCTGAACACCCAGCTTCCGCCGGGGATCAAACTCAGGTCATGAGGAGAGCTTAGGACTGCAGTACTGCAGCTTTAACACTCTGCGCCACGGGGCTCTCCACAGTTCAGGTAGAGTGTGTGTTAAATGCCATCAAGTCACTTCCAAGTTATGGGGACCACATGAATTAATGCCCTCCCGAATAATGTCCTCTTATTAACAGCCTTGCTCAGGTCTCACAAGCTGAGGGCCGCCGTGGCTTTCTTGATCAGGTCAACCCACCCCATGCTGGGTCTTCCTCTCTTCCTGCCGCCTTCAGCTTTTCCTAGCACGGTTGTCTTTTTTCTCATAATGTGATCAAAGCACGACAGCTTCCGTCTAGTCACTTCGAGAGACAGGTCAGGCTGGATCTGATCTCGGACCCTCTTATTTGTCTTTTTGGTGGTCCAGCGCTGTATCTGTAAATGTTTTGTAATGCTCCTGTTTAGCAATGTCTGTTGTTATGCTATTATTTCAATGCTGTTCTTTGACTGTCATACACCGCCCTGAGCCCGCTTGTGGGATAGGGCGGGATATAAATCCAAAAATTAAATTAAAATTATCCTGCAGCACCACAGCCAGTGGCCATCAGCTATTAAAGGCAAGTGAGGGGGGGGGGGGCGGCGGTTTCAGCCGGTCAAAGACCACCAAGGAAAGATGAAAAAACAAATGCTTAGGAGTGGGATCACCTTTTTTTAATGACCATGATATCAGGATTATTTGGAGTAGCCGTGACATAAGAACATAAAAGAAGCCATGTTGGATCAGGCCAATGGCCCATCCAGTCCAACACTTTGTGTCCCACAGTGGCCAAAAAATCCCAGGTGCCATCAGGAGGTCCACCAGTGGGACTTGAAGCCCTCCCATTGTGCTCCCCCCAAGCACCAAGAACTACAGAGAATCACTGCCCCAGACAGAGATTTCCAATGATAAGCTGTGGCTAATAGCCACTGATGGACCTTTGCTCCATATGCTTATCCAATCCCCTCTTGAAGCTGGCTATGCTTGTAGCCGCCACCACCTCCTGTGGCAGTGAATTCCATGTGTTAATCACCCCTCGGGGGAAGAAGTACTTCCTTTTATCCGTTCCAACCTGCCTGCTCAGCAATTTCATCGAATGCCCACGAGTTCTTGTATTGTGAGAAAGGGAGAAAAGTACTTCTTTCTCTACCTTCTCTATCCCATGCATAATCTTGTAAACCTCTATCATGTCACCCTGCAGTCGACATTTCTCCAAGAGCCCCGAGCGTTTTAACCTTTCTTCATAGGGAAAGTGTTCCAAGTCTTTAATTATTCTAATTGCCCTTTTCTGCACTTTTTCCAATGCTATAATATCTTTTTTGAGGTGCAGTCAGTGACCACAATTGTACACAGTACTCCAACAGTGAAATACTGTTATGTAAATCAGCACTAGGGTTGCCAACCAGGTCTGGGAGGGGGGGTGGAGTCTGGGGAGGGTGGGGTTTGGGAAAGGAGGGGCTTCAGCAGGCTACAAGGCCATCGAGTCCAATCTCCATTGCCTGAAGATCAGCTGAAATAGCAGGAGATCTCCAGGCCCCACCTGGAGGTTCAGCAACCCAAACAGAGAAACACAGACTATAGCGCAGGAAATAAAGGAAATTGACGCCTCCATGAAAAACAGCCTCACAAATTACTTAAAGTATTCATCAACAAGTTTATGCGAAAGGTAAGAACTCTTATTAAATGCAAGTGAAATGAATAAATATTAAGGCTGAAAAAACGCTGACCACGCCCGCACCCAGAGGCCTTCGATTGCAATCAGCGCCAATTCCTCCAAACAGGCAGGTCCAGGCGATGGTGCAGTAGGTTATTTCCTGTAGAGTCCAACGCTCCAATATAATCTGTGGCAACCCACAATCAGCCAAGAGCCTCATGCTGGTGTTCTGGCCTTCCAGAGCTCTCCACATGGCTGCGCTGGTGCAGATGATGTCTTTCTCGGTGGCTTTCGTCTCCACCCTCTTCCTGGTCGCAGCCACTTGGACTGATTGCTGGATGGTTAATGTCGATGACAGCTTAGAGGTGAGCAGAATGGGTAGAGCCAAGCTTTGAGGGGGCCTTCGATACCCCACAAACATTTTTCTTTCAGGGAGGGGGAACAGAGCAGCACATGACCTTTTTTGCCTCCCTTCCAGTCCCATTGGAGTTGGTAGGTTCTGCTTCAAGGGTTTCCAAGTGGGTGACCCCTTTCTGGGCACCCTGGGCCAAGTGGGACCTTTACCCAGCAAGGCTTCTGAGTGACCACTGAAGATTGAACTGGCTGTGCGGTTTTTTTACTGAAGGTAAAGCCGCCGCAGCCATTTTTGTAGCTGGCTCCACCTCCAGCAGCAGCCATTTTGAGGTCACACCCACCATGCTGTGTCAGCATTCCAAAGGTGCCCAGGCTCAAAAAGGTCGGGGACTCTTGTTCTGCTTCTTCCCCCTAGGCATTCCCTGTCTTCTGGGGGGATTTTTGTGATTTTAAAAGTTTTGTTGTAAAACATTTTGAAGGCTTTTTGAAGGGGAAAGTAGGATATAATTCTTTAAAAAAAAATTAAAAATCCAAATCAACAAATTCTTCTCTGAAAACCAATGTTCTTTGGCTTTCAACATTCCCGCATAGAAAAAACAGTCCCCAGAAGTACTTTTTTTGTAGAAAAAGCCCAGCAGGAATTTATTTGCATACTAGTCCACACCCCCTGATGCCAAGCCAGCCGGAACTGCATTCCTGTGCATTCCTGCTCAAAAAAAGCCCTGGTCTCCAGTTTACGTCAAAGGAGCCCTCCTGGATTAGGACAGCCTTCTGTTGGGTGGGAGAAAATCCCAGAGTTTTTTGCACTTCCTGAAAAGGACTCTGGGAGATGCTATCATTTAACTTTGGCTAGGCTCTGCACAAGATGTGAAAAGGTGGAGAAGCTGATTTTGGAGGGGGGGGAGGGAATCCTGGGTTGGATCTAGGCTCCACCACAGAGCCAGCCCTGGCAATGTCTAGAGCTATCAGTGTAGCTCCTACTTGCCCCTTCTCTGTTGCCATGCAGGTCAGCCACAAGTGCCGTGGGCTTTGGAGGGAGTGCGTCAGCAACTTGAAGGATGGCATCAAGACCTGTGACCCGTATGATTCCATTTTAGCAGAACATCCTCGTAAGTCTCCAGCTACTGATAAGAAGTATCTCCTTCAGCCATTGTGGATTCAGACGGGTTTTTAAAAACTTTATGCAGTCACATCTCCTCTTTTATCTTGGAAGACCCTGGGAACTATCGAAGGGATTCTGAGCATGCCTAGACTGCTCATATTTTAAAGAAACGAAACAAACATGAGATGACTGTTCGGTAAATCTGGAAGGACGTTATGGGGATAGGGTTACAGATGCAATTGGAACAGAGGGCCTTTTAAAATCAAATATTGAATGGCAGTTGTCCCTTGGCCTTGGGCATTGAGAACTAAGTTAGTTCATTGAGAACTAAGCCTGATCTAATCTGCATAGCTCCCCCCATTCATTTGCATCTCATAGGATGGTGTGCATGCATTGGATTCCAGCATTCCATCAATACTCTAATGTGACCAGCTGTTGGGAATGAGCATATAGAGGTGATAGATGGATGGACAGGCACATAAATAGTTGAAATGGACTTTTGGACAGATGGATTGGCTCAAACAGATAAAAGATCAGACACATAGTGGAATTAGGGTTGTCCACTCTGGTTTCAAAAATACCTCGGGGTTTGAGGGTCAGCCTGGGAAAATGGGCTTTTGGAAAGGGAGGGACGTCAGTAGGGTATAATGCTATTCAGTCCACCTTCCAAAGTAGCCATCTTCTCCAGGAGAAGTGGGATAAATGATTTAAACAAATAACAAGCTATCTATGTAGTCTGGAGATCGGTTGTAATTCTGGGGGATCTCCAGCTCCCACCTGGACGTTGGCAATCCAAAGAGGAATGGACAAATAGCTAGAAGGAGGATGGATTAATGGACAGCTGAGTAGGTGGAAATGTGGATGGGTGGAGAGTAAAATTGCCACGTCCAGGTAGGGAAACACCTGGAGATTTGGTGGGCGGAGCCTCAGTATAGTAGAATTTGGGGAGGGGAAGGACTTCAATGGAGTCCACCTTCCAAAGCCACCATTTTTCTCCAGGTGAACTGATCTTTGTTGCCTGGAGATCCAGGGCTTTTTTTTTGTAGCAGGAGCTCCTTTGCATCTTAGGTCACACCTCCTGATGTAGCCATTCCTCCTGGAGCTTACAGTAGGCCCTGTACTAAGAACCCTGTAAGCTCTTGGACGATTGGCTACATCAGGGGTGTGTGGCCTAAGATGCAAAGGAGTTCCTGCTACTAAAATCAGTTGACAACTCTAGTGGAAAGAGAGAGAGAGAGGTTCTGTAAAGAAAACGATAAAGCAAGACAAGCTGTCTGAATTCGGCCTGGCACTCATTTGTCCAGCATTGCTTGACTCTCTCTCCCCTCAGTGAAGATTGTGGTGACTCGCGCCTTGCTGATCACAGCAGACATCCTCTCGGGCTTCGCTTTGGCCCTGCTGGGCTTGGGTCTCGACTGCATCAAGTTCCTGAAGGACGAGCCACAAATCAAGCTGAAAATGCGCTATTTGTCTGGATTGGTCCTCGGAGTCGGAAGTAAGTCATTGGGGAAGCTTGCGCAGCTCCTATCAAAACCAAACTTCTTCAGGACAATACTAGAGATACCAGCTTGGGGCTGAGAAATACCTGAAGATTTGGGAAGGGCAGGGTTTGGAGAGAGGAGGGACCTCAGTGGGCTACAGTGCTGTAGAGCAGGGGTGTCTAACTCATTTGTTATGAGGGCCCAATCTGACATAAATGAGACCTTGTCGGGCAGGGCAATGCGTGCCATAAAATGTAATGCCAGGTAGTGGAGACATAACCTTTATAAAGGGCACAGACAAACACTATTAAAGATTTTTTTTTAAAAAAAAAACTTTAAATAAAACATGCTTAAAAGATTAGCACTCTTGCAATATTTTATTTAGCAATCTCTGATAACTGAAGGAAGCAAGAGAGAGGGAGAAGGAAGCAGACCTGCTCGTGGGCCTGATAGGAGCCCTCCAGGGGCCTGATCCGGCCCCCGGGCCGCACATTTGACACCTCTGCTGCAGAGTCCACCTTCCGAAGTATCCATTTTATCCAGGGGAACTGATCAGTGTCCCCTGAAAACCAGTTGTAATTCCAGATCTCCAGCCACCAGCTGGAGACTGGCAACCAAACACAGGACAGTTCAACATACGGTTGCCAACTTCCAGCTAGTGGCTGAAGATTTCCCACTGTTACAGTTGATCTCCAGGTGACAGAGATCTGTTCGCCTGGAGAAATATGGCTGCTTTGGAAAGTGGATTCTGTGGCATGGTACCCCACTAAGATCTCTCCCTTCCCCATCCTTAGACCCAAGCCCTGAAACCTCCAGACATTTCCCAAGCTGGAGCCATCAGCCCTAGTTTGATGTGTAGCTGACTGGAGCTCTTTGCCTGCCAGGTGTCCTTGGACTGGTGGGTTCGGTGTGGTATGCCGTCGACGTCTACCTGGAGAGGGTCAGGCTCCTGTTACACAACGTGTTTGTAGGTGTCCATTATGACTTCGGATGGTCATGTTGGATGGGAATGGCAGGCTCTACAGCAGGTTTCCTCGCATCCCTTCTGTTGACCTGCTGCCTTTATGCCATCACAGGTTAGTAACTATTTCATCTTCAACACGAGTGTCCATCTAGAACAGGGGCTCCCCAATGTGGCACATGCAAGCATCGTGGCACCTGCTAAAATCTTTCTAGGTGCCTACCAAGCATCTCTAGAAAGTAAGTCAGGTAGGGGTTGCCAATCCCCAGGTGGGTAACACAACAAAAAAAGCAAGCTAGTGACCAATTTACTAAGTATATAGAAATCAGTCCAAATGCCCAAAACATGTATATTCAAGTCCCAAAGTAGTGTGGTGACAAGCCAATCGATTAAGTACTTGTTTCTTTCCAGTCTTCATCAGACCTGCGACCAATATTGATTCAATTATATAGATTTTTTACACAATTTTCAAAAAAGAGGGACCCGAGCGTCTCCAGCAGCAATTTCACCTCAGCTACAGCTCAGTATGTGGTCCCACTTCTGATGAAGACTGGAAAGAAACAAGTACTGGGACTTGAATATACATGTTTTGGACATTTGGACTGATTTCTATATACTTCTTAGTAAATTGGTCACAAGCTTGCATTTTTTGTTGTGTTATCCATTATAGTGACCTCTCTCGGATTGTATTCTAATCCCTAGGTGGGGGCAGGGGATTCCCTGGTTTGGAGGCCCTCCCCCCGCTTCAGGGTCATCAGAAAGTGAGGGGAGGGCACTCCATTATGCCCTATGGAGAGTGGTTCCCGTAGGGTCTAATGGATCATCAATCCATGGGTATGTGGGCTCTGGAGGGTTGCTTTTTGAGGAAGAGGTGCCAGATTTTCAGCAGAGCATCTGACGCCTCTTCTCAAAACACCCCCCCCCCAAAGTTTCAGAAATATTGGACCAGGGGGTCCAATTCTATGAGCCCCAAAAGAAGGTGCCCCTATCCTTCATTATTTCCAAATGGAGAGAAGGCATTTAAAAGACATGTGGTCCCTTTAAATGTGATGGCCAGAACTCCCCAGAATTAGGAGAGGCAGTTTGGTGTAGTGGTTAAGTACGCGGACTCTTATCTGGCAGAACCGGGTTTGATTCCCCACTCCTCCACTTGCACCTGCTAGCATGGCCTTGGGTCAGCCATAGCTCTGGCAGAGGTTGTCCTTGAAAGGGCAGCTGCTGTGAGAGCCCTCTCCAGCCCCACCCACCTCACAGGGTGTCTGTTGTTGGGAAAGAAAGTAAAGGAGATTGTGAGCCACTCTGAGACTCTTCGGAGTGGAGGGTGGGATATGAATCCAATGTCTTCTTCTTCTTCTTCCCTTTGGAGTTCGATCAGCTTGTCACAACCTGGCTCCACCCCCAAAGTCTCCTGGCTCCACCCCCAAAGTCCCCAGATATTGCTTGAGTCAGATCTGGCAACCCTAAAGTCAAGCCTGGTGGGGCTTTTGCCCAGCAAGACTTCTGATTGGCCTTTGGAAATCTGATCAGCTGTGCAGATTAATTTTTTTTTTTAATATTTTGGCAGCAGCTGCCGAAAGGATCTTCCCTGTCTGGCTGAAGCCACAGCAGCCATTTTGTGACTGGCTCCGCCTCATGTAGGAGCCATTTTGTGGCTGTGTCCACTGTGGTGTGCCAGAATTCCAAAGGAGCCTGCGTTCTCAAAAAACTGGGGGTCCCTCAATTCAAGAACATCTTTCTCTAGGAGGCCCAAAGCAGTTTACCGTAAACACCACCAATAAAGATCTCTCAGCAGCCAACAAACATTCCAAAAATGCTATGCGTGCTTCTGCAGATGTTTAAAGTGCATAGTGTCATGGACATCATCTTGGGGGACCTGAGTCAAACCGCCTTTCACCATAAAGCTCACTGAGTGATTGCACTGAGTCCTGTTGATCAGGAGAACAGCAGAATAGATATGACAAAAGGATCATAGAATCATTGAGCTGGAAGGGACCTCCAGGGTCATCTAGTCCAACCCGCTGCACATTGCAGGAAACACAAATACCTACCTACCCCAATAAATAAATCAATAAATAAATGACAAATAAGCGCAATGTCTAAACAATCCATCCCTTACCTTTTGCAAAAGCCCAACCTAGCTCCACCCACTTCCTAAAAACACTTGGCAGGCACCAGAAAAGGTGTTGGCGGACACTGTGCCAGGGGAGTAGGTGGGGTAGGTGGCTGCCTAGGGCGCCACCTCGCCTGGGGGCTCCACCAGGCACTGCCTTATGAAGAGTGCAGCATTTTAGTGCTGCCCCCCCCCCCCGCTGCTTTCTGGTTGAAAGTGGCTGAGTGGTGCCTTTATGCAAAAGTGCCACTCGACTGCTTTCAATCTGAAAGCAGCTGGACGCCACTAAATCACGGTGCTCTCCAAAGAGCGCCATGTTTTAGCGGCGCCTGGCTGCTTTTGGGTTGAAAGCGGCTGAGCGGCACCTTTGCATGAAGGCGATGCTTGGCCACTTTCAATCTGAAAGCAGCCGGTCGCCGCTAAAACCCCAAGCTCTTCGGAGGCTTCCAAGGAAGCCTCTGAAGAGCCAGGTCGCCCTGCACGATGATGTCTCTGTGATGTCATTGTGCCACGTGCTTTGCATGTGAACGAAATTGACCAGAGCGGGAGGGAGGCGCGGCGCGGCACAGGGGGCTGCCTGGAGCGGCAAAACCCATAGCGCCGAGCCTGAACAGGGAACAATTGGGAAACCCCTGGGCTCAGCTAATGTAGCGGTTTATACACGGCTTTCTTTGTAGCTGGAACTGCTTCGCATATTAGGCCACACCCCCCTGATGTAGGCAATCCTCCTGGAGCTTGCAGTAGGCCCTGCACTAAGAGCCCTGTAAGATATACTTAGGGGAGCAACTATTCATAGCTTGCTTTCCACCCTACCGGAGACCTGAAGTGGCTTACAAATTCTCCCCATCCCCATTTTATCTTCATCCTGTTAAGCTGAGAGTGTGTGACTGGCCCAAGGTCTCTCAACAGGCTTCCATGGCAGACTCAGTAGGGCTGCCAAGCCCCTGAGTGGGGCAGGGGTTCTCCCACCCGAGAGGTTCCCATCGCACCGTGTGCACGTTGTGTGTGCAAAAACCACCCCCCACCAGAGACTGTGAGGACCTTGGTGCCCCTAGAAGACTGGGGCTTGAAACCTGAGTCTCCTAGATATTATTCCAACCTTGTAACCACTACACCACTCTGGTTGCCAGGTACATGCAGAAAAGGGCTTTAAAGGAAGAAGCAGCACTTCAAACACTCAGTAATTCTTCCATCCACAGGTGACGCAGCTTTCTCCCGGAGACCTCAGCGGCTCATGTTCCGTTCACGGGCAGCCACCTGCAAGATGTACACTGTCGCTTCTCGAGTGTGATGCAGCCGAAGAATGCTCCCAGGCCAGCTGTCAGCGCTGGGATTCCTGATTGCATGGACCTTTTCATGTGGCTGAGGAAGATTTTGAGGTTGCCTGCCTCATGCGTGCCCCCACCCAGCAGCCCCAAAAGACAATAGCGCTATCAGCCCAGCACCCTGTGTCAGCCATTAATGCTGGGATCGCTGATTGTGTGGACCTTTTCCTTTGAGAGCCAGTTTCCTTTGAGAGCCAGTTTGCTGTAGTGGTTAAGTGTGTGGACTCTTATCTGGGAGAACCGGGTTTGATTCCCCACTCCTCCACTTGCACCTGCTGGAATGGCCTTGGGTCAGCCATAGCTCTGGCAGAGGTTGTCCTTGAAAGGGCAGCTGCTGTAAGAGCTCTCTTAGCCCCACCTGCCTCACAGGGTGTCTGTTGTGGGGGAGGAAGGTAAAGGAGATTGTGAGCCGCTCTGAGACTCTTCGGAGTGGAGGGCGGGATATAAATCCAATATCAACATCAATATCATCATCCTTTGGCTAAGGGAGGGAGGGCTAGATTTGCCTGCACTTTGTGTCCCCCCCCTCAGCTCCATAACACAAGAGTGCTAACTGCCCAAAACCACTTGTCAGCTGTCGGTGCAGGGATCACGGACTGTGTGGAACCTTTCTTTGAGGTAAAAAGGGTCAGCTAGATTTTGAGGCTGCCTGCATCACATGCATTTCCTCCACCCCGCAGCAACCCCATAAGACAATACTGCTGTCTGCCCAAAACCCCATGCCAGCTGTCAGTGCTGGGATCACTGACTGTGGACCTTTTCTATTAACTAAGAAAGGTCAGCTAAATTTTAAGGTTGCCTGCACCATGTGCATTCCCCCTCCCAGCAACCCCATAAAATAGGGGTGGCCAACGATAGCTCTCCAGATGTTTTTTTGCCTACAACTCCCATCAGCCCCAGCCATTGGCCAGGCTGGCTGGGGCTGATGGGAGTTGTAGGCAAAAAAACATCTGGAGAGCTACCGTTGGCCACCCCTGCAACAATAAGCCCAGCACCCCATGTCAGCTGTCAGTGCTGGGATCACCGATTGTGCGGACCTTTCCTTTTCATAAGAACATAAGAGAAGCCATGTTGGATCAGGCCAATGGTCTATCCCGTCCAACCCTCTGTATCACACAGTGGCCAAAAAACCCCAGGTGCCATCAGGAGGTCCATCAGTGGGGCCAGGAGAGAAGACCACATAACACCCTCCCCTTCAGAAGCGCCAAAAGACAATAGCACTGTCAGCCCAGGAACCTGTGTCAGCTGTCTATGCTGGGATCACTGATTGTGTGGACTTTTTCTTTTAGCTAAGAAGGGAGGGCTACGTTTTGAGCCTGCACCATGTGCATTCCCTCAGCAACCCCATAAGCCAATAGGCTATTTGCCCAGAATCCTGTGTCAGCTGTCTATGCTGGGATCACTGATTGTGTGGACCTTTTCTTTTAGCTAAGAATGTTACTGCCTATTATCAATCAATGTGTGATTAAGGTAGGATGCCTGCGCCATGTGCATTCCTCCAGCAACCCCATAAGCCAATAGGCTATCTGCCCAGAATCCCGTGTCAGCTGTCTATGCTGGGATCACTGATTGTGTGGACTTTTTCTTTTAGTTAAGAATGTTACTGCCTGCTATCAATCAATGTGATTAAGGTGAATCAACTCAGTCCCAAAAAAGCCCACAGCACAACCAGGGGTTTTCCGGTTTAATAGGTCTCTGGACACCTTGCTGGCAGAGAAGCCCACTTTCACAGGTATGTGCCTTTGAAACCAGGAGGGCTACGCCGAGAGCTCTGATCCTTTCCTGGACTCTGGGCATTGAGATAGCCGGAAACAATCAGCAGAATCCCAGCAGAACAGGCACAAGCAGCGCCCCCTGCAGCCATCCAGTAGGCATAGCCGAGTTCGTAAGTCACACCAGGAATGCCAAAGGTTACCTGGAGGGAAATTGAAGCTGTGAAAGAACCAGGGAAAGGCTATCTGTTGATCCACAGATTACATTTTCAGCCCACTTTCCCTTCAACAAGCTCATGGTTCTCTCCTGCTAACTGATCCTCACAACAACCCTGCGAGGTAGGCTGGATTAAGTCAGTCAAGGATCTCCCTAGAACAGCAGAATCGCAGAGCTGGAAGGGGCCATACAGGCCATCTAGTCCAACCCTTTACTCAATGCATCCCTGAAATGACGTTTGTCCAGCTGCTGCTTACAGACTGCCAGAGACGGGGAGCTCCCCACCTCCCTTGACAGCTCTTTCCACCATTGAACAACTCTTACTGTAAAAAGGGTTTTCCTAATATCCGCCTGGTAACTTCCTGCCCTTAATTTAAACCCATTCTTGCAAGTCCTCTCCTCTGCAGCCAGGAAGAACAGCTCCCTGCCCTCCTCTGTCAGCCTTTCAAATAGAGAGCCATCTTGTGCCCTTCAGCCTCCTCTTCCCCAGACTGAACATTCCCAAGTTCCTCGGCCTTTCATGGCACAGTGCAAGTTTGAACTTCAGTCTCCCTAGTCCTAGTCTAGCACTCAGTGCTTTTTTTTGTAGCAGGAACTCCTTGCATATTAGACTACACTCTCCTGATGTAGCCAATCCTCCAAGAGCTTACAGGGCTTTTCATACAGGGCCTACTGTAAGCTCTCAGAGGATTGGCTACATCAGGAGAGTGTAGCCTAATATGCACAGGAGCTCCTGCTACAAAAGAAAAAACCCTGCTAGCACTAATCATGATACCATACTGGCTGTGACTGAGTGCCAACCTCGTGTAGCGCTTAGAGTGTCAGACTCAGGTTCGAATCCGCACTTGTGCCATGGAAGCGCCCAGGGTGTTTTGAGCAGGAATGCACAGAAACACAGTTCCAGCTGGCTTGCTGCCATGGGGTGTGGCCTAATACGGAAATAAGTTCCTGTTGGGCTTTCTCTACAAAAAAAAAAGCCCTGTGTGAAATCATGGTGATGTCAGGGGTGTGGCCCAATATGCAAATAAATTCCTGCTGGGCTTTTTCTACCAAATGTTCCTTCTGGGCTTTTTCTACCAAAAAAACCCCTGGAGGTCACCATAAGTCAGCTGTGACTTGAAGTGGGGGGAGCTGACAGCTATTTGTCAAAAACAAAATTTCTGCCTGTGGGTACTAAGCCTCTGAATCCCAGAGCCAGGAGGCAATATCAGGGGAAGGCCTCAGCCTCTAGGCCCTGCTGTTGACCAGAGGAACTGGCTGGCCACTGTGTGAGGCAGGATGCTGGACTAGATGGAGCATTGGTCTGATCCAGCAGGGCCCTTCTTATGTTAGGGAAATTTGCTGTTTTGTCATATCACAATGAGCATCGCTCTATGGATTTAGATCATATATGCATTCATTCATACACACAAACACACACACACATTAATTCCTCTCATAACTGTTTTTAATATGCTAATGATTGTTCTGGCCTCACACAAATAGTCAATTGTGAGGAGATGCACATTAATATTAAAGCAGGAGGGGGAAAGTTGTGCATTTCTACCCATCCACCCACCCCCAAAAGCTAGAAGAATATGTTTCCTTGCACAGCTAGCAATACTGCACTGTGCTTTAATTTCATCAGCTACACTTCCTGCCAGAGAATATCCCTGGGGTGGGGGCTGATGAACTGTTCTGTCAACTCTATATAAAATTAAAACTAGAAGGAGGAATGTGTGCATTTTTATGGAGGAGAAGCAAGAAAGCAGGGTCTAGCGTGGGAGCTGACCAGCTTAGAGATGCAGTTTAGTGTAGTGGTTGAGTACATGGACTCTTATCTGGGAGAACCGGGTTTGATTCCCCCCTCCTCCATTTACAGCTGCTGGAATGGCCTTGGGTCAGCCATAGCTCTCGCGGAGCTGTTCTTGAAAGGGCTTCTGTGAGAGCTCATTCAGCCCCATCCACCTCACAGGGTGCTTGTTGTGGGGGAGGAAGGCAAAGGAGATTGTGAGCCACTCTGAGATTCAGATTGAAGGGCGGGATATAAATCCAATATCATCATCTTCTTAATCGGTTCTTGCGCTCACTATGCAGAAATCAGTAGGTGAAGATTTTCAGTGGAGAAATTATGCCTCAGCCCCAATAATGATGAAAATGCTATTAAGGGCAGAGTGACAAAGGTCAGTTTTAAAAGCTGGCTACCCTGAAAAACGGCAGTGAACACTTTTCGCCCACCTGTAGTGTTTCACCCTGCTTTTTAAGCTCCTTATTAAAGGCCTGGTTGGTGCCCCTGTCCTCTGAGGTAAGGTTGTTGGCCCTCAGAATTTAGCAATGGTACCATATTTGTGGAACTCTCTGCCCAGGTCTGTTTTAAGTGGTGATATAGGATGGTGGTTGGCATGGTTGGGTAGCTGTCAAGGCCCAAAGCCTGGCAGGGAGCCCATTACTGATTGGGGTTCTTGCAAGCCAAGCAGATGCTCTATTGCTGAGCTGCAGACTGTTTCCCTGAAATGACTGGGGAGAGATTTAAACCACAACTGACACTAGGGTTGTTATGTTCCCCTGGCCACCAGCAGGGCATGGGAGGGATAGGGTTGCCAGTTGCAGGCTGGGAAACTCCTGAAGATTTGGAGGGGGGGGGGAGCCAGGGAAGGACAGGGACCTCAGTGAAGTGCAGTGAAGGGGAGGGATGGTGGCTCAGTGGTAGAGCATCTGCTTGGGAAGCAGAAGGTCCCAGGTTCAATCCCTGCCATCTCCAACTAAAAGGGTCCAGGCAAATAGGTGTGAAAACCCTTAGCTTGAGACCCTGGAGAGCCACTGCCAGTCTGAGTAGACAATACTGACTTTGATGGACCGAGGGTCTGATTCAGTAGAAGGCAGCTTCATATGTTCAAGTGCAATGGCCAGAGAGTCCACCTTTCAAAGCATCCATTTTCTCCAGGGAACTGATCTTTGTAGTCAGAAGCTGAGTTTGAATTCCAGGGGATCTCAAGGTCCTACCTGGAGACTGGCATCGTTATGTGGCACTCAAACCACTCCACTGCACGGGCTTTCCTGATACATTCCTGGAACTACTTTAGCGCTCCTGTTTTAAACTGCCCCTGGAAGTCAAATTTACCTCTAGTTTATACTTCTGCACAGTGTCGATACCATACCAAAGGACAGCGACTGCACCAGCTATGCCTGTGAAAGAGAGAGGAATGACCATGTGATGATCTCCAAACTTGCTCCCCCACCCCCTCTCGGCTCAGAATGGCAGCAGAATGGCAGCGGTCTTGAGCGGAGGTCTTTTGCATCACCTACAACCTGATCCTTTCAACTGGTGATAGTAGGGGTTGAACCCAGGGCCTTCGGGTGCTCTTCCATTAAGCCGCAGCCCACCCCAAAGCTCCACTGCTGAATTTTTTTGTGTTGCATGCCACCAAAAAACACAGAAAAAGGCCTAGTTAAAATGGTAGCATTCCTTTGAAATGTGGTTTGCTTATTTTTGATCTTTTGTGGTCTTCCCAGAGCCACAGTCCAGGGAGAATTACATTTGCCTCATCCCCGTAAAAAAAAAAAAGACCAAAGCTGCCCTGACCTGGATAGCCCAGGTGAGTCTGATCTCCTCAGATCTCAGAATAGGGTTGCCAAGTCCCCAGCTTCCCATAGCGGGGGACTATCACGTTTGCTTTGCACGCGCGCTCCGTGATGACGTCACCCAGAAGTGATGTCATCAAAACACCCCTGCATGGGTGCTGCCATTTTGATGACATCACTTCCGGGTGATTTCATTGCACCAGCGATGTAGGGGGAGGTTCCCCCCGCTGGCCCAATGTGGGCCGGCAGGTTGGGCATCTCCCGCCCGGGATGTTGGCAGCCCTATCTCAGAAGCTAAGCAGGGCCGACTCTGGCAAGTACTGGGATGGGAGACCTCCTTGGAATACCAAGTGAAGAGGACAGGGGCAGGCTTTATTCAGCCACCTCCCTGAATATCCTCCAGGACCTCAGTTGGGGTCAGTCAGCAGAGGTTGACATGACTTTCCAATGCAGACACACAAACACAAATACAAAAAGAGACCAAAGCAATGTTTACCTCCTAGGAGGAACAAGCTCCCAGCAGCAAGGGAAAACTTGTGTTTCCGAGGGACTTTGTCATGGATCAGGTTGGTGCATTTCATCCCGGCAATGAAAGGGGGCAGAGCAGCAAGGGTCAGGAAGCCAGAGAGGATGACCAAGACCCGGGTGGCCACCAGGACAGCTGCAAGGAGAGGGGGAAAGGATCATGACCTTCAAGGAAAAAAGCACACCACCGCTGGCCTAGCAGCTGGAATTCTGCATTACTACCACCCACGTAACCATTTTTGTCCGTGTTGCTTGCCTTTTTTTTTTGCACAAACAAAATACTAATTCCTTTCCTCAATGGGATAAAAATAGGGTTGCCAACCTCCAGTTCATGCAACACACAAGAAAACACTGCATATACTATTTATACGCTATATAGAGCCAGTTTGGTGTAGTGGTTAAGTGTGTGGACTCTTATCTGGGAGAACCGGGTTTGATTCCCCACTTCTCACTTGCACCTGCTGGCATGGCCTTGGGTTAGCCATAGCTCTGGCAGAGGTTGTCCTTGAAAGGGCAGCTGCTGTGAGAGTGCTCTCAGCCCCACCCACCTCACAGGGTGTCTGTTGTGGGGGAGGGAGATAAAGGAGATTGTGAGCCACTCTGAGACTCCTGAGTGGAGGGCGGAATATAAATCCAATGTCTTCTTCTTCTTTACTTTTAAAATATATTTTTCTATCAAATGCACTAGCTTGTAATATATACAGCGCTTGAAATAACAAAGTACTTATACCAGCCACATACATTCCAAAACAAATATCTTAACCGAGAGAGCTGACTTGAAAATAGATACTGCTGTAGCCTGTAGCACAAGGTTCTGGACATAATTATGGCTAATTATGGATAAAATCTTCAAAAGAAACATGTGTGTAAACCTAGGCAGCACGTGCCACTGTGCTCTGCCCAAAGAGCTGTATGCTGCTCCTTTCAAGGACTTCCTGTACCTCCATTTAAGAGACTTTCTTCTTTTGGCTCAAAATACCTCAGCATCAATTTAGAAGACAGCTTCATTCTCTTCATGTTGCATGTCCATTGGATCAACCAGAGTACATTGGATGAGTAGCTGTCTCTTTCAAGGACTGTTTATTGAAGAAGATATTGGATTTATATCCTGCCCTCCACTACGAAGAGTCTCAGAGCAGCTCACAATCTCCTTTACCTTCCTCCCCCACAACAGATACCCTGTGAAGTGGGTGGGGCTGGAGAGGGCTCTCACAGTAGCTGCCCTTTCAAGGACAACCTCTGCCAGAGCTATGGCTGACCCAAAGCCATGCAAGCAGGTGCAAGTGGAGGAGTGGGGAATCAAACCTGGTTCTCCCAGATAAGAGTCTGCACACTTAACTACTACACCACACTGGCTCTCTCAGTATTGAAGGACTGAGCCTTTAAGATATTTGTTTTGGAGTGTATGTGGCTGGTATAAGTAATTTATTTCAAATGCAGTTTACATTATAAGCTAGTACATTTGATAGAAAAATATATTTAAAAAGTAAAGCATGACTATATAGTGTATAGGTATTATATGCAGTGCTTTCCTGTTTGTTGTTCTATCTCCACTGCAGCTTCTGTGTGTTGCTCAACCTCCAGTTCGTTGCTGGAGAACTCCTGGAATTACGACTGGTCTCTAGATAACAGAAATCACTTTCCCTGGAGAAAGTGGCTGCTTTGGAGGGTGGACTTGATGGTATCATATCCCACTGTGGCCTCTTCCCCTCCCCAAACTCAGCCCTCCCCAGACTCCACCCCCCCCCCCCAAGCTCCAGATATTTCCCAACCTAGAGCTGACAATGGCCCCTTCCTTAAGTCCCTGATATGAATATTAACAAGCTGGCCTCCTGGTTTTGTCTAGTCAACAGAGCACGGTCGTTTGCTTGTTGTCGTACAGTCAGCCACCCACCCCAATCACACAGACTCATTTGCCTTACCAGGGTGTTCACTGAGATAGGAGATGGGAATATCACACGTCCAGAGGTTGGCTACGTTGTCAAATATGCACTCACTCCACAGGCCCCGGCACCGGACACTCAAACCCACGGATGACAGAGGATCCTTGGCGTCTTGCTGCACAAGGGAAATACGTTATTCAGGAATGGGTCAACACTGGCTCTCTGTCCCACCATCCCACCCGCTTTGAAAGACACCAACCCTATTAATGTATAACACTTTCATTTTAAGAAAGATGGTTTGGGGCTTTTTTCGAATTAAAACTTCACGGGTTTTAAAAATGACTGGTGACCTCCTAAAAGGTAGAAGTTTCACAAACACTAGTGTGCCTAGATGTGCCAAGCAGTAGCCTCCTTAACTTGTAGGGTTACCAGCTGTGGATGGTCAAAATACCTGGAGATTTTGGGGGTGGAACCATTGATGGGGGTGGGGGGTATAATGCCGTAAAGTCCACTCTCCAATGCCATAAAGTCCTCTCTGGGAGAGCCAATTTGGTGTAGTGGTTAAGTGTGCGGACTCTTATCTGGGAGAACCGGGTTTGATTCCCCACTCCTCCACTTGCACCTGCTAGCATGGCCTTGGGTCAGCCATAGCTCTGGCAGAGGTTGTCCTTGAAAGGGCAGCTGCTGTGAGAGCCCTCTCCAGCCCCACCCACCTCACAGGGTGTCTGTTGTGGGGGAGGAAGGGAAAGGAGATTGTGAGCCGCTCTGAGACTCTTCGGAGTGGAGGGCGGGATATAAATCCAATATCTTCTTCTTCTCTCCAAAGGAGTCATTTTCTCCAGGGAAACTGATTGTTATCATCTGGTAATCAATCATAAAAGCAGGTACTCTCCAATCCCCGCCTGGAGGATGGCAACTACACCCTTTAGGATTTTAAAAAATGCTTGGGCTCTGAAAATCTCCTTTTCACTATTATGACTGAGCACAGTTGGCTGCTTCAAGAACGTTCAGGATATCTTAAGGCCATTTTTATTTCTCTGAGGAAACAGCATGTGAAAAGCAGAAGGAAAGCTTCCAGACTTCAACATTAACTGGTTTTACTCAACTCGCCATGATCCTAAACCTCACAATTCATGAAATGTTTAAAAAGCACATAGATCCCGGGTCTTGCCAAGAGGGTTCTAGAAGTTTCAATTGGTTATGAGATTTTCCGTTAATTTATTTGAGGCCCAACTTGGAAATATGGCAAATAGGGTTGCCAATCCCCAGGTGGGGGCAGGGGATCCCCCGGTTTGGAGGCCCTCCCCCCGCTTCAGGGTCATCAGAAAGTGGGGGGAGGGGAGGGAAATGTCTCCTGGGAACTCTGTTATTCCCTATGGAGATTTATTCCCATAGAAAATAATGGAGAATTGATCCGTGGGTATCTGGGGCTCTGGGGGGGGGGCTTTTTTTTGAGGTAGAGGCACCAGACTTTCAGTACAGCATCTAGTGCCTCTCCCCAAAATATCCCCCCAGTTTCAAAACGATTGGACCAGGGGGTCCAATTCTATGAGCCCCAAAAGAAGGTGCCCCTATCCTTCATTATTTCCTATGGAAGGAAGGCAATGAAAAGGTGTGCCATCCCTTTAAACATGATGGCCAGAACTCCCTTTGGAGTTCAATTATGCTTGTCACAGCCTTGATCTTGGCTCCACCCCTAATGTCTCCTGGCTCCACCCCCAAAGTCTCCTGGCTCCACCCCCAAAGTCCCCAGATATTTCTTAAATTGGACTTGGCAACCCTAATAGGACCTGCCTACCTAAAGGACCGCCTCTCCCCATATGTACCCCGGAGAGCACTGAGGTCTGGTTCCCAGAACTTACTAACAATCCCTGGGCCAAGAGAAGCTAGGTTGAGGGCTACTAGGGAGCAGGCCTTCTCGGTGATAGCCCCTCGTTGGTGGAACGACCTTCCAGAGATGGTGCGAGCCCTGCGGGACCTGAACCAATTCCGCAGGGCTTGCAAAACATTTCTTTTTCAGTTGGCATTCGAGACAGAACCTGATTAACTAACGAGCAGACACTTAGCCATCTTATGTACATCAGGATTACAACATTTTAGCACCTATTTTATATGTTTTATCTATTTTAAATAACTTATTTGTAACTGATATTTAAACTGTTATGTTGTTTTATATGTATCATGGGACTCCCATGTCTGTTATGCTGTTTTATGTGAATCATGGGACTCCCATGTCTGTTAGCCGCCCTGAGCCCGCCTGGCGGGGAGGGCGGGATATAAAAATAAAATATTATTATTATTATTATTATTATAATGGCAAACCTCCCAGTCAGGAAGACTGACTGTAGCCCAGCATGACAACTTTGCCTGGACAGTGTGATAAATTTTGATTGTTTTAATTACAGAATGTGTTTTATATGTAATATAATTTTATAATATGTTTTGACCTATTGATTGTTGTGATTTTATACAGTGAGCTGCCCTGAGCCTGCTTCGGCGGAGAGGGTGGGATATAAATCAAATCAAATAAATAAAAATAAACAAAGGCTGTGTGTGTGAAAAACACTCGCAGAATAAACCGAATTGGTTCCTCTCTTTTTCAAGTTGTCAGAAAAAGTTCTGACCTTTCCTCTAGCACAGCAAATTGGCACTTATTGCCGCCGATATTTTTCTCAGGGCTTAGCGTTCCCATGGCAACAGCATCATCTTTTTTCATCTGCTCAACCCAAATATTTCTTTGGTTCCTACCATTCATTTCTCCTCAGAAGGAAAAGGGGAGGGGACAAGATTTGTTGGAAGACCAAGGGGATTCAGGGTTAAGAAATGTGTGCCTTGTCTACCCAATGATTTTTTTTTTTTTTTAAAGACACATTGCCTTGAGTGGGTAGTAGTTATCCACCAAGAATTGTACACTGACCCTGTGCATGTTTACCAAGGCAAACTCTGAATTGTTGCAATTCAGGGTCTAGAGATCCACTGTTGAGAAACACCTGGCAACAGTGTTCCCTCTAAGCTGAGTTAGTGTGAGCTAGCTCACAGATTTTTAGCCTCCAGCTCACACATTTTTGTTTTAGCTCAGGAAGGATGACCCCAGAGCACAACAATTTATGCAGGAGCTCACAACTTTAATACCACAAAAAAGGAGTCGATTGCACCTTTAAGACCAGCTTAGTTTTATTCAGAATGTAAGCTTTCGTGGGCATGCGTGCTTCTGAAAAAATCTACTTTGTGAGCTACTGGTATTAAAGTTAAATCCAAGTAGGCAGCTGTGTTGGTTTGAAGTAGTAGAACAAAATAGGAGTCGATTGCACCTTTAAGACCAACTTCAGTGTGCATGCACGCGAAAGCTGACGTTCTGAATAAAACTAAGTTGGTCTTAAAGGTGCAATCGACTCCTATTTTGTTCTACTACTTCAGACCAACACGGCTGCCTACTTGGATTTAACTTTAATACCAGTAGCTCACAAAGTAGATTTTTTTGCTCACAAGACCCTGCAGCTTAGATGGAACACTGCCTGGTGTCCTTTCTATAGCCTTCCACAACCTGTTACAGGTCACAACTCCCCATCACAGTAAAATCAAGAATTCTGGATGCTGATGCAACAGACTTAGGGTGTTTCTTCAAAATCCCAATTCAGGCCCTAGGCAAAATTGTGTCTCCCCCACATTGAGAAGCATTTGTTCAATTCCTGATTACTATTTTTTTTAAAAAAAAAATTGCCTTTCTAACCCGTTTTGATGCCCCATTTGTATGCATGATTTATCCCCACTGCATAAGATAATCTGTCTGCCCACTAGGATCTGTCCATCAGCATTCACTCGTGCCATGCATTGGCAAACTGTAACAAATCTGTTGCCTCTGTGCTTAGAAAAGGGTTTAAATTTTGAGAATACTTAAATTTTAAAAATAACTGAAAGATCAGGTAATGGATCTGTACGACAACATTGGGTGGACCAGTGCTGAACAGTGCTTATCAGCTGTACAAGTCAAAATAAACTGCTTGAACTATATATAGTGGATAGTTTGGTTGACATCAGGAGGCCCCCTCACAAGCCCAGTGCCTCAGGTGGTCCTCTAGGGTGCTTGCCACTAAATCCAGCACTGTTCTCTCTTCCCCTCCCCTTTCTATTTTTTTTTAAATGTGTGTGCACACCTGGAAGTCATGGCAACCTCTGGTGACTGACCCCTACTGGGGGCCTGGAGGATATTCAGGGAGGTGGCTGAATAAAGCCTGCCTCTGCCTCCAGGCTCTGGTATTCCTTGGAAGTTTCCCATCCAATTACTTGCCAGGGTCAGCTCCGCTTAGCTTTCAAGATCTGATGTGATCAGTCTTGCCTGGGCTATCCAGGGCTGGGCAATCGAGCTCTATTCTGATCCATGAATAGCTTTTTGATGGATAGGCTCTGAGCTTTGAAGATGTTTGAAGACGGAGCATATGGGTCAAAGGGTTGGACCTGGACAGGGCAGAGCTGCATTCAAATCTCCATTCTGCCACAAAACTTCTAGGTGATTTTGGTCCAGCTCCTCCCTCTTGGGATAGCCTACCCTGCAAAGTTATCCTGAGAGACCCAGAAGCTGTTAGCTTCTGAGAAGCGGGGTGGGATGCAGGGCCGGATTAACAATTAGGCCAAGTAGGCAATGGCCTATGGGCCCCTACAGCTTTAGGGGCCCCAAGCTGGCTCCCCCCCCCCCAGTTTCCCCCCTGCTTGCAGCCCCCCCAGCCTACACATGCAGCCAGCAACTGAGCCACTCTTTGCCCACTTGCCTGGTGCAGCTGTTGCTGGCATGGCCGCCAAGTTTGGCTCTCTCTGCCTCTCCCCCGCAGCTTTGTCAAAGGGGCTTTTGGGAAGGTGCCTGTAAGCTTCAGTGGGGGCTGCAGGTGGCAGGGTGGGCGCTCTGAATCTGTTAATTTGCAAGGGGCCCCCCAAGGTTTTGACTGCCTAGGGGCCTCCACAGGGTTTAATTTGGCACTGGTGGGATGCAACATATTTGATCAAGAGAACATTCGTTCTTACCCTCCAGCAATCTGACCCGGCACACAGGACGAGAAGTAGAAGGCCCGAGACCCCTAACGCCGTCGCCATCACATCCGCAGCCGCTGCCGGTGCTGTGATTTCCATTCCCCTTTCAGCCAGAACTTTTCTTGAGCTAAAACCAGACATTCCTTTCCTCGGCAGCTGGCGTGCCAGAAGGTGGACTGCTGCTCCTAGCAGAAGGGGCTCCTGATGGGAACTGGGGGAAGGTCAGCTTGTTCCCTCTTGTGGAAGCAAAAAGAACATGTTTCCAAAACGCTGCCCCCTGCGCGCGCCTGCAAGTCTTCCTGGCTGCTCACTCTCCTTCGGAGCTTTGTTGCCTGCGTGGATGGGAAAGGCCTGGGTTGGATCAAAACAACGTTTCCGCTCCAACATGCCCAGCGCCTCCTTCCAATATGGCTAGGGTTCCCAATCCCCAGGTGGGGGCAGGGATCCCCCCCCCTTCAGGGTAATCAGAAAGCGGGGGGGGGAGGGAAGGGAAATGTCTGCTGGGTACTCATGATTCCTTATAGAGACTTATTCCCATAGAAAATAATGGAGAATTGATCCACGGCCATCTGGGGCTCTGAGGGCCCGGTGTTTTGAGGTAGAGGCACCACATTTTCAATATAGTATCCAATGGCTCCCCCCAAAATACTCCCTAAATTCCAAAAAGATTGGACTAGGGGGTCCAATTCTATGAGCCCCCAAAGAAGGTGCCCCTATCCATTATTTCCTATGGAAGGAAGGCATTTAAAAGATGTGCAGTCCCTTGAAATGTGACGGCCAAAACTCCCTTTGGAGTTCAATTATGCTCGTCACATCCTTGCTCCTGGCTCCACCCCAATGTCTCCTGGCTCCACCCCCAAAGTCTCCTGGCTCCACCTCCAAAGTCCCCAGATATTTCTTGAATTGGACTTGGCAACCCTAAATATGGCTGTTGTCCTTGCAGGCCCAATGGCAAGTGGGCTCAATAGGCCCCTGAAGAAGTGGGCCCCCTTAAACATTAGGCGATATGTTAAGAATGTTAATGATCTTTTAGTAGCTTGAAAATATAATAGAAGTTCCAGTATTTTTGGCATCTCCAAAAAGGGTCCAGGCAAATAGGCATGAAAATCCTCAGCTTGAGACCCTGGAGAGCCGCTGCCAGCATTAGAAGACAATACTGACTTTGATGGACCAAGGTTCTGATTCAGTAGAAGGCAGCTTCATATGTTCATATGTTCATATTACTGTAATGCAACTAAAATTTACATTGTATTTAGGGTTGCCAGCCTCCAGGTGGGGCCTGGGGATCTCCCACTTTTGCAACTGATCTCCGGCTGGCAGAGATCAGCTCCCCTGGAGAAAATGCAATCTGGATTTACATTTAGTATCTACTGTATGCTGCCAGGAATATATAGTTCACAAAAGTTTTAATTGCACCTTTTTCCCACATGTATTTTTTGAAAATTGTATTTCTTTCTTACAAAAATTAAAGGATAGCCTTATAGTTGTGCGTGGGCCCCCTATGTCTCCTGACAACCAATATTTTTAGGCCCAGTCCGCCACTGGTCCTATAATCTTCAGAATGGCTTTTGGGGGTGGTGAAAAGAGTCTGCTATTTTGCTCAAAGAGAAAAGCTGGTGATATCCCTTCTCCGTAGGAGGGTGAGAAGATTGCTGCTTCCTCTTGTTTAAAGAAGCCATTTACTACCTTGGCGACATCAGCAGTCTTTGCATCAGTCCTCATTTTTGCCGCACATGTGTTTGCATTCTTAGAAGCAACCCACTCAGATGAAGAAAGGGGAGAACGTCTGTTCTGTGCAACATTCTCAGAACATGCTACTTTTCTACAGGCAGGGAAGTAAGGGTTTGTTTTTTTTAATGTGCAGGTTCATTTTTTTTTTTGAAAGAGAGTTCCCCCTGCTGCCTGAAGTGGTTTGGTTTGAGCAGGATTCTGCTGTTTGATTTTGCCATTCGGCTCTAAGACTTCACTACATTCTTAGATGGCTTCTTGCACTGTGCTGAGGGTCACAGCAGCCTTGTTGGGTCAAACGAGGGTCCATCTTGTCCTGCATTCTGTTCCAAGCTCAGCTGTCCAGGTTGTTCTGCAAACAGGGTATGAAAGGGGATAGCTGGGCCTTGTGGTTTGTCCCTGGCTTCCTCTGTATGGTCAAGTTCTATCGCAGCCATTAGACATTAACACTGGTTTTCCGTAAAGACATGCATCTAGTCCTTTTTTCCTTCATCAACTTAACCTGGTGACATCTTGTGGTGGTGAGTTCCAGAGGTGTTATGGGAAGGACTCGACCTTGTCATCCTCAGAGTAGCACAGCAAGGATGAAGCATTATTTCTGAGCAGGACACAGCAGAAGCCGAAACCAAACTGGAGGAGAGAAAAGGGAGAGAGAGATTCTGATGAACACTGATTTGTCTCAGTGCTTGTAAATGGCTCAACTCAGCATTGTCCAACATTCCTCCTTGTTCAGCTTTTCAGAACAAAGCAAATCTGAATCTTATATGTGTGTAGCCTCTACCTCAAGACCAGTTCAACGTGTCATGAACATATGAACATATGAAACTGCCTTATACTGAATCAGGCCACTTTGGTCCATCAAAGTCAGTATTGTCTACTCAGACTGGCAGCGATTCTCCAGGGTCTCAAGCTGAGGTTTTTCATGCCCTTTTTAGTTGGAGATGTCAGGGATTGAACCAGGGACCTTCTGCTTACCACTGAGCCACCATCCCTCCCCATGGGAAACAGTCCTGGTCTTGACCAAAAGGGGGGTGCAGGGCTGTGGCCCATCTTCCTCTCAGGAAGGAGGGAGGAAGTCAGTGCAAAAGTCCCAAATAGGACCACAGCAGCCAATTTGCAAAGGAGTGGGGGTGGGGAAATGGGGACACTCTTTAAAAAAAAAACTTTACTTACTTATTTTTATGATACTGTTTATTTAGCCTACAGGCTTTTAGAATGTCACAGTAGGTCAGGGGTGGCCAAACTGTGGCTCAGAAGCCACATGTGGCTCTTTTACATTGTGTGGCTCTTGAAGCCCCCACAGCCCCATTGGCTGACTTGGAGATGGCAGTTGTTTCTTCAAATCATTTCTCCAAGCCAAGTCATCCAGTAGCTTGGAGAATGCATTTAAAATTAAAGTTGCTTTCTTTCCACCTCTCCCTCCTCCATCTATTTTTCCTTCCTTCCTTCCTGGCTGGGGAGGATTCAGCCCCAAGCTGAAGAAGCTTTGGGGACTTAAAAAAAAGAAAAGCATAAGGACGTATGGTGTGCAGAAAAGCAAGTTGCAAAAATCTATCAAATGTGTCCTCCCACTTTAAATCTACAAATGTGAGCCTTCCACTCTTTCACCCAGACCAAAGGGCCACCCTTCTCCCCACCTTGGCCCTGGATGTATAGTAATTAACAAGGAGAAATTAACCAATTAACAAAGTGTGATTAATTAAGATTAACAAAGACAAAGAGTAATTAATACATGGAATTCACTGCCACAGGAAGTGGCAGAAACGACAACCATAGACAGCTTCAAGAGGGGATTGGATCAACATCTGGAGCAGAGGTCCATCAGTGGCTATTAGCCCAGAGTATTGATGGAACTCTCTGTCTGGAGCAGTGGTGCTCTGTCTTCTTGGTGCTTTTTTTTGAGGGGGGGGGACAGTGGGAGGGTTTCTGGAGTTCTCACTGAACTGGTGGACCTCCTGATGGAACCTGGGTTTGGGCCACTGTGACACACAGAATGTTGGACCGAAAGGGCTATTGGCCTGATCCAACATGGCTTCTCTTATGTTCCTGGAGACCAAGTCCTATGAATAAAGGTTGAAGGAGCTGGGCATGTTTATCCTGGAGAGGAGGCAGGTGATATGATCACCATCTTCAAGTACTTGAAGGGCTGTCATCTAGAGAATGGTGCAGAATTGTTTTCTGTGTTTTAACAATTTATTGATAACATATGGTTACAAAACTTAATAATAAAATTTTCTATACTAACCCATATGGTAATTCAATCCCCCCTCCCTCCAATGTTGACTTCCCCGAGGTTATAGATTTAAGTTCAATACTAAAGGTACTACTAACCGATCAAAGTTCAATATTTTTTTTCTCATTCATACTAAAAAATTGTCCAATGTCTTTTTACATTCCACTCTTTCTCCATATATCCTTTAAATTTCTTCCACTCCTTTTTGAATATATCTAAATCATAGTCTCTTAGAGTTCTTGTTAGTTTGTCCATCTCACTCCACGATAAAACTTTTATAATCCCGTCCCATTTCTCTGGTATTTTTTCTTGTTTCCACAGCTGCGCATACAATGTCCTAGCAGCTGAGAGCAAGTACCAAATTAAAGTCCTGTCTTCCTTTGGAAATTTTTCTAATTGTAATCCAAGCAAAGAAGTCTCTGCAGTTTTCTTGAAGTCGTAACCCAAAATTTTGGAGATTTCTTGTTGTATCATCTTCCAGTACTCTTTCGCTTTTTCACAAGTCCACCACATATGAAAGAAAGAACCTTCATGTTTTTTGCATTTCCAACATCTATCCGACATCTTTTTACTCATCTTAGCCAGCTTTTTCGGAGTCATATACCACCTATACATCATCTTATAACAGTTCTCTTTGATACTCTGACATTGTTTTCTGTGACCCCAGAAGGTAGGACCAGAACCAACGGGTTGAAATTAAATCAAAAGAGTTTCCAGCTCAACTTTAAGAAGAACTTCCTGACCGTTAGAGCAGTTCCTCAGTGGAACAGGCTTCCTAGGAAGGTGGTGGGCTCTCTTTCCTTGAAGGTTTTTAAACAGAGGCTAGATGGCCATCTGACAGCAATGAGGATCCTGTGAATTTAGGGGTTGAGTATTTGTGAGTTTCTTGCATTGTGCAGGGGGTTGGACTAGATGACCCTGGAGGTCCCTTCCAACTCTATGATTCTTACACAAGCTTCTCTGTTAGGTGAGCCTACAGTGATCTGTGTTTTGCCACAACCCAGATCTGAAGCCAGAGGAACTTGCCGGCATGTCAAGGACCGCGTGACTGAGCTTGCTGTTGGCTGCCAGTGGCCCTCTTCCGGGCCATCTATATCCTCCGGGATTTCTCTCAGTGAGTGAAATGTCCAGTCCACTCCCCCTGGCAACAGATCTGAATGCAGCTCTGTCGGAGGAGCCAGACAGCAGCAGCCAGCATCTCCAGCTACATCCATCCCCAACAAACTCCCCCCACCCCAAAAAAGGCATATCTGGGCAAGTCTTACCTGGAGCCATGAACCTTTTTCTGCCTTTGCCCGTCGTCTCCGTGCGCTGCCAGGTCTGGCAGTCAGCCTGCCACTTTAAGGCAGGGTGGCAGAGGTGGAGAGAAGGAGGCGGATGTTCTTGCTGCAGAGCTCGGGAGAAAGCCGAGAGCCAAGATGCCTGGTGGTGACATCACCCAGCCAGCCTCCTCCCCAGCCAGAACGCTGGCAGACGCCCTGTGGAAGGGAGGGGGAGAGAGAGAGAGAGCCAGAGAGCTGCGGAAGGAGAGCTCCCGATCACCTGCCGCAGGGAATCCACTCATCTGGGGAGAAGGACGAGTCTGGCGAAGAGAAAAGGATGCTCCAGCATCTGTCATAGGACAGGTAAAGCCCCGCTTCCTGCGGAATGGCTGCTGGCTGCTTGCGAAACACCTGCTTGGCAGTGGCAGCATCCTGGGTACCAGGCCCTCTGGGCAGGGATGCAGGCGAGCAGGTGATGCTTTAAAGGAGGCACTGGAAGGGAGAGGCGACCTGGCCCTTCGGCTTAACCCGTGAATGTTGGTGAGTGGGGAAGAGAGCAAGTCTGAGTGTGTCTCTGGGAGTACACTGCTGTGGAGTTTTGCCTTTGCAGCATGAGTGGCCATGACAGAGAGCATTTCCGTGAAACTGGAGTGATCTGTTCAGGCTGTAGCTTCAAGGGGTCCATCACATTCTCAGCCTAGATTTTCAGTTCTTAAAAACAAAGTAAGGTGCTAGTCCTTTTGATTACCAGAAAAAGAGCAGAGGTCTTGCTGGGGGAGGGGGGGGTCTTGTTGATGAAAATGTTTGCACCTCTCCGAATGAAATAAATTTGAGGATAATCAGAGGGAAGTGACAGGGAAACGTAAAACCGTCCGAACCTTTTAAAATAGACATGCATAGTACCACATGGCACCTCATTACTCCATTGGGTGTAGACCAGGTCCCCGCCTTCCAGCGTTTCCACCAATGAGTGCAAAAAGTGCTTGAGTGATTGACAAGCATCAGGGACTTAAAAGATTAAGGTGTGTTACTAAATACAGCAGTTATTTCAGATTTAGATTTTTGCCATTTCATTTTGACTCAGGATCTCCCGGATTCTTGTGGTCCCACTTACCTAACTGCACAGAGAACACAATACAGATTTATTCTTTGTTGGGTTTGGTTGTTTATTGTGGGTGGGAAGCATTCAAATGTAATTCCCCCATGTGCACGCAACACAGACAGCTTAAAGCTGAGGTGAAACTATGCCATTTATTCTTTAGATGGTACCAGTGGGCCCTTAGAAGCAGTTCAACACATGCAACAGGTTGGGATGAGGTGGTACAGCCATGAGTTGGCAGAAGGGACTGTACCACTTCAAGTGGAGGGTCGCAATTATTATTGTTTCCCTGGTTTTTTTTTTTTTAAAAACCCATAATTGTAAATGACCTTTAAAGTAGCCAGATTTTGTGCTCAGGCATGTTTAATTAGACAGAAGGGCACGACTCAGTCTTAATATATTAACCCAGTATTGTGTTTTATGTTATCAGTATATCTAGTGTATTTAAGTTATGAAACCCATGTAAATGTTTGCTGTAGACTTTGATTCAGACTTCTGATCTTGGATCATAATAAACTGGACTTGCAAGTAGAGAACAAGTACGCAGGGAGAAAGCATGATGAAAGCTTTCAACTTGCGGGGAGTTCCTAATCAAAAGCAGTTATCGCCACCAACAGTATGAAAAGGGTACAGCTCTCTTTCCTGTGCATCAGGGGTGGGGAATATCCAGCCTGAAGGCTGCTTCCGACCCTCAAGATCACTTGGTCTGGCCCTCGGGGGTTGCTGGCCCCTTTCTTCCCCCCATTTCTTTATTTCCATTTATTTTCCTTTATTCCCTCCATTCCTTTCTTTCTCTTTGTTTCCTTTTTTTGCCTTTCTCCCTCTCTCTCTCTCTCTCTTTCTCTCTCGGCTTCTTCTGCAAAAGAAAAGCCCTGGACCTAGGCATTTGCCCAGGGCGACTGGCCGTGTGTGTGTGTGTGTGTGTGTGCCAAATTAGTCTCTCCCCACATGACTTCAAATAGAAAAACAATTATTTGCATTAATTTTGCCAGCCTGAATCGTTCTCCCTCTGCGGAGCACTGTTTTTTAAGTTGATAATTTTGTATGGCTCGCGAATGATGTTATAAATATCCAAATGGCCCTTGGCAGGAAAAGGTTCCCCACCCCTGCTGTACATCTTGACAGAGCCTTAAATTCTCACTGTGTCCATGCCGTATTAGAAACCACCAACAATTCTGAACAATGTTTCCTTCCTTGTAGGAAAATCCGCAATGATCCCTCCCACCACGACCACCCCTTCCAGCGATGTGCACTTCCCCAGCCTTTCTGCTCAGGAACTGTGGCGGTCGCAAGTGACAGGCTACGCCGGCTCCATCACCCGCCACATCAGCCATCGGGCCAACAACTTCAAGCGGCACCCAAAGAGGCGGAAACACATCCGGCCATCCCCTCCCCCTCCGCCCAACACCCCCTGCCCCATCGACCGGATTCATTTTGGGGAGTTCCACCCGCAGAGGTCCTTTCTGGAACTGTTGTTCAATGGATTCATCCTTTTTGGGATTGAGTTCAGCTACGCCATGGAGACCGCCTACGTGACTCCGGTCTTGCTTCAGATGGGGTTGCCGGATCAGCTGTACGGGATGGTCTGGTTCATCAGCCCAATTCTAGGTAGGTTGCGCTGCGGCCTCAACTGACTACAAGTCCCGTGCCCCTAAGGCCTGTGGAAACTGGTGGGACTCAAGTACATCACAGCTAGCTGGCTTGGTTTAGAGAAATGACACCAGCTGGGTCATTATGAAGCTGTTGTGTGGGCCAGGTGTAGGCTGTGATCTACAGGACTGCCTCCTCCACTATGTCCCTGGAAGGGCGTTACACTCCAGTAGTCAAAATCTGCTGGTGATCCCTGGCCCGAAAGAGGTCCGGCTGTCCTCAACAAGGGGCAGGGCTTTTTCAGTCCTGGCCCCAACTTGGTGGAACGCTCTGCCAGAGGACATCAGGGCCCTGCGGGATCTTTTACAGTTTCGCAGGGCTTGTAAGGCAGAGATGTTCCGCTCAGGCTTTGCATGAGGACAGCGATGGTTGAATGGTTGCCGTGCTGGCACCTTTTTCTCCCTGCCCCCTCTTGGGGGGATCCCTCCACCCCTGATGCGATGTAATGACTGAATAAGAGCACTTTAAAGACACCATCAGGGCTTGTAATCTTTTTAATGTGACTGATTTTATATATATATGTATTTTTTTAAATGTTGTACATTGTCCAGAGTCTGGCACTAGCTGGGATAGTGTGATTCATCAAATGCAATAAATAAATAAATATAATGACGATGACGATGATGATGATAATCCACACTAAATAATGCACTTCCAATCCACTTTCTATGCACTTTCCAACTGGATTTTGCCACTTCGCACAGTAAACAGTTGGAAAGTGCATTGGAAGAGGATTGAAAGTGCATTATTTGGGGGGGGGGGGGTTGCAGCCATAGTGTTTTCTGCTCTGATTGGCAGTGGTTCTCTGTGATATCAAATGAAATGAGGCACATGTGGTTGAATACTTTTCTCTCTATACTAAGAAAATTCTTTGCATATTTAGAATCATGGAATCATAGAGTTGGAAGGGACCTCCAGGATAATCTAGTCCAACCCCCTGCACAATGCAGGACATTCATAAGTACCTCTCCTACACACACACCCCGTGATGCCTGCTCCATGCCCAGGAGATGGCAATAATAATAAAAAACACCTCCAGGATCTCCAGCAAAACTGACCTGGAGAAAAATTGCTTCCCGAAACCAAAGTGGCAAACAGCATTCCCCTGGGCATGTAAGAAAGGGCCATGAGAACTAAGCACTGATGCAACCCTTCCTGCCCTCCTTCCCACGATCTGCCAAAGTTCACAGAATCAGCATTGCTGTCAGATGGCCATCTAGCCTTTGTTTGAAAACCTCCAAAGATATAGATTACTGTTAGGGAAAGTGTGAGGCTTCTGTACAAAAGCTACCTTGACATAGAAAACAAGCATGTTGAAGAAAAGAATTCTAGCCTCAGGAAGAAGAAGAAGACAACTGCAGATTTATACCCCGCCCTTCTCTCTGAATCAAAGACTGAAAGCGGCTTACAATCTCCTATATCTTCTCCCCCCACAACAGACACCTGTGAGGTGGGTGGGGCTGAGAGGGCTCTCACAGCAGCTGCCCATTCAAGGACTACTCCTACGAGAGCTATAGCTGACCCAAGGCCACCCCAGCAGCTGCAAGTGGAGGAGTGGGGAATCAAACCCGGTTCTCCCAGATAAGAGCCTGCACACTTAACCACTATACCAAACTGTCTCTCAAACTGGCTAGCATGTCCCTGATAAGCTAGATTTCTGTGTGCAGGGTTTTAGTGGTATGCAGGGACATTCATTCCTGCAACAACCCACCCCATATCTGAAGTGGTTCATCATCCTAGGCATGGATCGGCCACTTCAGTGAGACTTAGGACTCCCCTTGCTAACTTATTCCAAACTCTCTTCAGCCAGAGCATGGTGAATGTTGCTGTTCATTCCGTTGCTTTCTCTCATTTCAGGTTTCCTGCTGCAGCCCTTGCTGGGGGCCTGGAGCGACAGGTGCACTTCCCCCTTTGGCAGAAGGAGGCCCTTCATCCTGGTCCTGGCTATTGGTAATGTTGTTTTTAACCTTCACTCTGCCAAGGCATTTCGACCTGTGCAGACTGCCATACAAATAGCTCAACCCTGACAAACGTCATTTTTGCAGGTAATTCTCCAGGCCCTTTATCCTTGTTGGTCACTGCCAGGGCTTTTTTTGTAGCAGGAACTCCTTTGCATATTACGCAACATACCCCTGATGTATCCAATCCTCCTGGAGCTTACAGGCTCTTTGTACAGGGCCTACTGTAAGCTCCAGGAGGATTGGCTACATCAGGGGGGTGAGGCCTAATATGCAAAGGAGGTCCTGCTAGAATTCCTTACAGGGCTCTTCTTACAGGGCCTACTGTGAGCTCCAGGAGGATTGGCTACATCAGGGTGGTGAGGCCTAATATGCAAATGAGCTCCTGCTAAAAAAAGCCCTTAATAATTCTATTCAGGGCTTTCTTTTGCAGCAGGAATTCCTTTGCATATTAGGCCATGCCCCCTGCTGTAGCCAATCCTCCAAGAACTTACAGGACTTTTAGTATAGAGCCTACTGTAAGCTCCAGGAGGATTGGCTACATCAGGGGAGTGAGGCCTAAAATGCAAAGGAGCTCCTGCTACAAAAAAAGCCCTGGCCATGCATCGGCTGGCTTGTTTTGGACAATGGGTTGTTTTGGCAGACTCCAAAGTCTTCCAAGGATCAGCTATCAGGATGTGGGAAGTGAGAGCATGTGGTAGGCCATAACCAGAAGTCTCGAGCCAGAGCAGAGAGTGAGTTGCTGCAAGATAGAGGGTTGAAAGCAGCAAAGATAGAAGTCCTTCTCAAGGTAACCAGCCCACATTCAGGTTGTACCATTTCAGATATATAACCAAACGTTCCCCTGCACAAATAAAGATCATCCCTGAACATTATTGTCAGAGCAAAAGCTAAGCTAGCTCGAACCCTTCTACCCTAGCTTTGTTTGAGTGGAGAATGATTCATTTCAAAGCAGACGCATTTCGTCATGTGCCATCTGAAAGGGAACAGCCAGATGTCCACCTCCAAGAGAATCTGTCCACCTCCAAGAGAATCAGTAGGAGGTACAGGACCACGGACAGCTCCATGGTAGCAAAGATGTTGCTTCAGTGTGCTGCGGAACTCATTTTCAAGTGGGTATAAGGCATACTTGGCAAAATTCCCTTCATCACGTATGTGACAACATCGTATTTGTGCACGTGTGTGCAGGCGCACACCTGGAAGTCATGGCAACCTCTGGTGACTGACCCCTACCGGGGGCCTGGAGGATATTCAGGGAGGTGGCTGAATAAAGCCTGCCCATGCCTCTCTGCTCTGGTATTCCTTGGAGGTCTCTCATCCAAGTACTTTCCAGAGTTGACCCTGCTTAGCTTCTGAGATCTAATGAAATTGGGCTTGCCTGGGTTATCCCAGATCGGGGCATATCTCTGGAAATCTTGTTGAACTTTAAAGTGCTACTGGACTTGAATCGTGCTCTTCAGTTGAGCCTTGTATCCTGGTACACCCCCATGGATTACCCCCAAAACCCTCCCCTGGGTAGCAACGAAAAAGAGCCATTGTCTGATCTGGAGTCCCATATTCTTTCGGCTCGCTCCTCTTAGGGAATCATCTAACTCCTTATGTAGAGATTTGTAGGCCAGCAAGAGGGCTAGCTAGCAATCTGATTCCTCAGAGGATTCAAGCTGCCCTCTTGATGTCTTTTTCCTGCCAACACTGCTGTTGTGAAGCTAGAGACCCCCCCCCCTCTCCAGTCGTGGGAAAGGCAACTGTACAGCCAGGGAGGAGCAGGATCAAGGTCAACGTCTGGACCCTTGAGCCGTCCAGTCAGGAAACCAGATCTGAGACAGGGGACACTGAGCTGGGCCGAAAGAGGTGTAGCTCCAGCAGCATCCAGACATATGCTGTAGGTCTTCATAGCTTCACCCCTTTCTGGAGGACTCATGAGACTGATGGTGATCCAGGCATGGATGGAAGGTTCTCTGTGACCCTCCTACTCAAAGGATGCCCCATCTGAGTCAGGCTCTGGAAAATGATGCCACTTCACCGACCGGAGCAATTCATTCCAAGGCCTAGGTGCAACAGCAGATCTACTTACCCAGCAGCAGGGCTTTTTTTGTAGCAGGAATTCCTTTGCATATTAGGCCACAACCCAGGGCCGGTTCTACCACTAGGCAAACTAGACAACTGCCTAGGGCGCTGGCCTTCTGGGGGCACCTAATTGGGTTAGTGTCTCAGTGAAGGAGGTCTCCCACCCAAATACTTGCCTGAGTTGGCCCTGCTCAGCTTCCAAGATTTGACAAGATCAGGCTTGCCTGGGCTATCCAGGTCAGGGAAAAACTTCAAGTTTTGTGCTTTTCATTTTTCTCACAATTCATCTCTTTTTGAAAATTGGTTATCATTGCGGGGTGAGGGGGCGGTGCCAGAAGTTAGCATTGCCTAGGGCACCAGATAGTCTAGGCCAGCCCTGCACACACCCCTGATGTAGCCAATCCTCCTGGAGCTTACAGTAGGCCCTGTAGTAAGAGCCCTGTAAGCTCTCGGAGGATTGGTTGCATCAGGGGGGCGTGGCCTAATAGGCAAAGGAGTTCCTGCTATAAAAAAAGCCCTGCCCAGCAGGATCTGTTTTTCCTGCCTCTGAGCAACAATCTAAGTTGGGATAAGTGAATTCTTGACTGTCTCCTTCTCTTGGTCATGGACCAAAGTTTGATTTACACATTCAGTAGAAGGAGGCGGGACATTTTGAAAGAGAGGAAAAGGTTTGGCCGCTTCAGGCTATGGGTGAAGGAATTTCAGTTTTTCAAAGATTCCATGTATTGAAGTGGAAAGTTAGCACACAAGGGTGAAGTAAAAAAAAAATAGCACATTGGGGAGAAAAATTCTAGCACTTTTTAATTTTAAAAAAAAATTGCAAATCCCCCCCCTCCAACAGAAAAGAAATATTAAAAATTCTAGCATTGATTTCCCCCTGCTGTGATAACTTCCTGCTTAAAAATAACAAGATGGAAGACTGAGAACCTCCATTGTTAGATGCACTATAGGTGAGCTGAGCTGCCATTCTTAGGGTGAGCACAATACGATTGATTTTCCATCTGGCCTGACTGGATTCCTTCCTCGCAGGGGCCTTGCTGGGACTCTCTCTGATGCTGAATGGCCGAGATATTGGAATTGCTTTGACTGACACTGTGAATAACCACAAATGGGGAATTGCACTCACCATCTGCGGAGTCATCCTGATGGATTTCTGTGCAGATTCTGCTGACAATCCCAGCCATGCTTACATGATGGATGTCTGCAGCCCTTCGGATCAAGACCGAGGACTCAATATTCATGCCTTGCTAGCTGGTGAGCCTTTGTTATCTGTCAGTTCGGTCTGCCTGTCTTTCTCGCATATAGACTTTTCTAAATTGTTTGTCCATCTATCTGTCTGTCTGTCCGTCCGTCCATCCATCCGTCTGTCTATTATCTATCTATCTGTCCGTCTGTCTGTCCGTCCATCCATCTGTCCGTTATCTATCTATCTGTCTGTCTGTCTGTCCATCCATCCGTCTGTCCATCCATCCGTCTGTCCGTCTGTCTGTCCGTCCGTCTGTCCGTTATCTATCTGTCTGTCTGTCTGTCCATCCATCCATCTGTCTGTCCGTTATCTATCTGTCTGTCCATTATCTATCTATCTATCTATCTATCTATCTATCTATCTATCTATCTATCTATCTATCCGTCTGTCCATCCATCTGTCCATCCATCTGTCTGTCCGTCTGTCTGTCCGTTATCTATCTGTCTATCTATCTGTCTCTCTGTCTGTCCACCCATCCGTCTGTCCGTCATCCATCCATCCATCCATCCACCCACCCACCCATCCACCCATCATCTATCTGTCTGTCTGGGATTTAAAACATTTTTTTTTTGCTGTCAAGTTGCAGCTGACTTCTGATGACCCCATGTGGTTTCCAAGGCAAGAGACGTTCAGAGGTGGTTTGCCATTGCCTGCCTCTGAGTCAAGACCCTCGTGTTCCTTGGTGGTCTCCCATCCAAATACTAACCAGGGCTGATCTTGCATAGCTTCCGAGACGGGGCTAGGCTGGGCTATCCAGGTCAGGGCTGAAGATATTTATCCCTTGCCTTATTTCCTCAGACCAACCATTCCTGTTCTATCTTCCTTTGCACATTGCTCTGAGCAGCAGCTGCTAAACTGATGATTGCTTTGCATAAACTATTCTCCCGGTTTCTAGAAATTCATGGAAAGGGTTTCTCAAGGATGAACCTCTTAATCCAGGGTAGTTTAACCACAAATTGCTCCTAGAGTTGCCAACCCCAGATGGAGAAATTCCTGGAGATCTGGGGGAATGGAGCCTGGGAGATCAGGGTTTGGGGTGGAGAGGGACCTTAGTGAGGTATAATGCCACAGAGTCGACCCTCCAAAGCATCTATTTTTCTTCAGGGGAATTTCTGTCTGTAGTCTGGAGATCAGCTGTAATTCTGAGAGATCTCCAGGCCCTACTTGGAGGTCGGCAGCCTTATGCTTAACTGATCTCTTGCTTCCAGATACTCACCACAGGGGTTTTTCCAGCAACAGGCTCTGTCCAGTTTAACTACAGTTTAGTGTACCTTTTGCAGTTGGAAATCTTCCCTTTTTTTCTTCCAGCCGTGAGGCTTTTAATTCCTAAGCAGATTTCCTCCCTTCTTGGTTCTGGGACATCCTTCTTTGGTGTAATGGTAAAGTTTGGTGTAGTGGTTAAGTGTGTGGACTTTTATCTGGGAGAACCAGATTTGATTCCCCACTCCTCCACTTGCAGCTGCTGGAAGGGCCTTGGGTCAGCCATAACTTTCGTAATTGCCCTTGAAAGGGCAGCTTCTGTGAGTGCTCTCTCAGCCCCACCCATCTCACAGGGTGTCTGTTGTGGGGGAAGAAGGCAAAGGAGATTGTGAGCCGCTCTGAGACTCTGATTCAGAGAGAAGGGCGGGGTATAAATCTGCAGTCTTCTTCGCCTTCCATTCTGCATTTTAACCTTACCACAAAAATCCTGTGAAATAGGTCAGGCTGACCGAACCAGTGTCTGCTCCCGTTGTCACGTCCTCATTCTTCTATGGGAGCTCATAGAGTTGCCAACCTCCAGGTGGTAGCTGAAGATCTTCTGCGATTACAACCAATCTCCAGGTGACAGAGATCAGTTCACCTGGAGATAACGACCCCTTTGGAAGGGTCTGTACTCCACTGAAGTCCCTGTCCTCCCTGAACGCCACTATCTTTAAGCTCCACACCCAAAATCTCCAGTTATTCCCCAACCCAGAACTGGCAACCCTGTCTCTGAGTGATCCTGGGCCAGTCTCTCTCCCTCAGCCTAACCAACCTCACAGGGTTGTTGCTTTGAGAATAAAATGGAGGAGAGGAGGATGCTACTGCAGGAGGCCTTGGGTCCCCATCGAGGAGGAAACCTGAGTATAAAGACCTAAAGAAATCAATAAAATGCATGTGTTATTTACAGAATTGCAGATTTCCCCCATAATATTGTGTCCCCCATAATATTCAGTCTGCAAGTTCTTTTCTTTGTTGGGCACAAAACAACACACTACCAATCTCTCACCCTCTTCTACCTACTTTTGGATTTATTGGGACCAGAATTTCTTTTTTAAATCGCGTGGTTAAATCTGATACCAACTGTGGGGGGAAAAAAGGGCAAAAAGCTTCAATTGCAGCTACTGAGCGTGCCTGGTTATAAGTGGCTCGCTCTGCTGTAAAATCTCACAAGCGGATGTTTTTATTGCTGTGCCAGCTCCGAAGGGGTTTGGATTACTCTAGCTGGGCTAATTCAGGAGTCATTTTTTTTTTAATCTATTGCATCCGAGCACCAAGTCTAAAGAGAAGTCTCATGATCAGCAACTCCTGCTATTACACCCCCAAGAAAAAGAGGGATGTTCTAAGTCTCATCAGCGGACTTGAAAAAGGCATTTCTCTCTTTAAATCACTTCTCCAAGCCAAGCCAGCAGGTGGCTTGGAGAATGCATTTAAAGTTAAAGTTGCTTTCTTTCCCCTCCCCCTTTCTCCCCCATTTATTTTCCTTCCTTCCTTCCTTCCTTCCTTCCTTCCTTCCTTCCTTCCTTCCTTCCTTCCTTCCTTCCTTCCTTCCTTCCTTCCTTCCTTCCTTCCTCTGATGTTCATGTCTTGCAGCTCTCAAACATCTGACATTTATCCTATATGGCTCTTATGTTAAGCAAGTTTGGCCACCCTTTATCTAATGTGTGTGTGAAAGCAGTCTGAATTCCATCGGCTTTAAAGCCCAGAAGAAAGATGCCTCTTCAAAGATGTTTTAGAAAGCCAAGCCTAAAAGCCCTCCAATAGCTTTATCAATCATTCGGGCTCTACCTGAAGAGCTGCAGCCTGCAGGACAGGAGGCAGTGCAAAGCTTGGCACCTTCCTGTTCATGCGCATCAGCTTGGATGCATGACAGGCAAGAGGTATCCCACGCTTGTAAGAGACTGTGGGAGGTGAAGAATGACTCAAGCTAGCAATTCACACACATGGCATTTTTAACAAGGGGGAAAGAAGCCACCGGAGAGGCAGAATAGTCTAACACGGGCCAGGAAATGGGGACCTGGAGAGAGCCAGTTTGGTGTAATGGTTAAGTGTGTGGACTCTTATGTGGGAAAACTGGGTTTGATTCCCCACTCCTCCACTTGCAGCTGCTGGCATGGCCTTGGGCCAGCCATAGCTCTCGCAGGAGCTGTCCTTGAAAGGGCAGCTTCTGGATGAACTCTCTCAGCCCCACCCACCTCACAGGGTGTCTGTTGTGGGGGGAGAAGATATAGGAGATTGCAAGCCGCTCTGAATCTCTGATTCAGAAAGAAGGGCGGGGTATAAATCTGCAGTCCTTCTTCTAAAAAAGTACAGTCGGAGCATATGGAGGTGGTACGGTCCCCTGCTTTGCCAGGCTCAACAGCACTTTACAGATGCGCTTTGGGGGTAGAATTGAGATGCATGGAGGAGTGAAAACAGGATTGCTACAGAAAGCTCTGGCTCCAGTTGCTCAACATGAATTGGAGCCAGGGTTGCCAGCTGAAGCCTGGGGCTCTCCAGGAATTATAACCGATCTTCAAACTGCAGAAATCAGTTCCCCTGGAGGGAATGGCTCCATTCGAGGGGGACGGAACTAGATGGCATTCTAAACAGCAGCTTTCTCTTTTCCTGACTTGACACACAAAATTTAACAGCACTGTCAGTCACGACTTCTCTTTTAATTTGTGTGTAATGCTGCCACCATGAATCCAATTCCAAACACTTTGTTTAACATTCCCAACTGAATTTTGTCCCAAGCTCTAAGGTGTCTTCATTGGACTACGTGACCCTGAGGAGAAGACTCTTAGAATTTAATAGCATAGGACTCCAGGTTAATATAAAACAAAATCAAACTTTATTTGTACAATAAGCATATCGGTTTCAAAATATTTATAGCTGAATTCTTCAGTTGATAATAATAATAACTTCTGATTGAGGCGTCAGTCTTTCACTTAACACACACCTTCCCTTTCAGATTGTCCTTTCTCTACTTAACTCAGCCTTCTGACAGCTTTTGTCTCTCATACTCCTGTAATCAGGTTTTGGCTGTCTATCTTGCCTCTACTATGTCCTCTAACAGGCCTTGAATTCAGCAAGAGCTCACAGGAGCACAGCTCCTGAACCTTTCTGATGCCCCCCTCTTCTCCCCACCTACCTACTTTGTCCATTGAATAGTAGATTCAGCTGCATAACAATCCCTGGATTAGGAAAGAGGACAGCCAGCCAGCCACCAGGAGCTTTGTCACACCCCCAGCAGCCCTCATTAGCCCCTGGAGAAGCCCACACCAACCTTTCTCCACTTCTTATGTGATTTTGGGTGGCGGGTGGCTTGCTGGCCTTTTGACTGGGCGCGGGGGCAAGGAGAGTAAGGCCTGCTTGGGTTGACTGGATCTCTAGCCAGCTCAAGCAGGCCTCACCTGCCCGGGGCTCGCCTTTCTTGTGTCGGGTTGCTTTTGGCTGGTGAGTGGGGAGATGTTAATGAGTTATGCCAATAAGCTCCACCACATATTTTTCTATGAAACGACCCCTGTCCTCTAAAGTATTCTGCTTTTCTTCTATAGAATCTTAACGCTTCTCACAGCACTATATGGGATTCTGATCAGAAGACTGTTTCTCAGACTCTGCAGAATGCTGACTGACCACAACTGGCTAACTCTGTCACTCTAGAGTTCACTGCTGACTGACTCCCCCCCCCCTTCTCTCCCCATACATACTTACTTCTTAGCTCCGCCCACACTCTCCCAGTCACCAGCCAATGAACATATGAACATATGAAGCTGCCTTATACTGAATCAGACCTTTGGTCCATCAAAGTCAGTATTGTCTTCTCAGACTGGCAGCGGCTCTCCAGGGTGTCAAGCTGAGGTTTTTCACGCCTATTTGCCTGGACCCTTTTTTGGAGATGCCAGGGATTGAACCTGGGACCTTCTGCTTCCCAAGCAGATGCTCTACCACTGAGCCACCATCCCTCCCCTAAAAAGGGTCCAGGCAATCACCACACTCACTCATTCCCCCTCTTTCACACACACCCCTTTCTCTACTACAGTTTACCAACAATTAAAGGAGCACACATATATACATTCAAATCATTGCAAGCATTATTACTGTTTATTTTTTTCAGTAGCTGTGTTACCTTTGGTGCCCACTTTAGTACTCAGGGAATGTTAAAAGGTTATGAATGAAACAAACCAGAAACACCAGTGATAAAAAAGGAACAACACTGAAAATTAAAGAGACAAACCTGTACATCTCTACGTGTATGCATATATCATTGTGTACACATCTGTATGTGCCCTTTCCAGTGACTACAGGTAGGTCAGGGTGGAGGAGATACAATTATGTTGCCCCCCTGTATGATCACTCTACCCCCTTAGAAGACCTGAAAAGGGCTGTTTTAAGGCCACATACCAATCACACCATGTGGCGCAGAGTGGTAAAGCTGCAGAACTGCAGTCCAAGCTCTTTGCTCATGACCTGAGTTCGATCCCGGCAGAAGCTGGGTTCAGGTAGCCGGCTCAAGGTTGACTCAGTCTTCCATCCTTCTGAGGTCAGTGAAATGAGTACCCAGCTTGCTGGGGGGAAAGTGTAGATGACTGGGGAAGGCAATGGCAAAGCACCCTATAAAAAGTCTGCTGTGAAAACGTTGTGATGTGACATCACCCCAGAGTTGGAAATGACTGGTACTTGCACAGGGGACTACCTTTACCTTTTATCAATTACACAACCCCTGATTTGGATAGCTCAGGCGAGGCTGATCTCATCAGGTCTTGGAAGCTAAGCAGGATCAGGTCTGGTTAGTGTTTAGATGGGAGACCACAAAGGAAGTTGAGAGTTGCTATGCTGAGGCAAACAATGGCAAACCACCTCTATTTATGTCTTTTCTTGAAAACCCTACTGGGCTGCCATGTCAACTGTAATCTGAAGGCACTTCCTACCACCACCATCTACAGCATCAGTCCCCAACCTTTTTGGCACCAGGGACCGGTTTTGTGAAAGACAATTTTTCCACAGACTGGGGTGTGTGTGTGTGTGTGTGATGGTTTCGGGATGATAAATTGTGCACTTTATTTTGGTGTGGTGGTTAAGTGTGTGAACTCTTATCTGGGGGAACTGGCTTTGATTCCCCACTCCTCCACTTGCAGCTGCTGGAATGGCCTTGGGTCAGCCATAGCTCTCTCTGGAGTTGTCCTTGAAAGAGCAGCTGCTGTAAGAGCTCTCTCAGCCCCACCTGCCTCACAGGGTGTCTGTTGTGGGGGAGGAAGATAAAGGAGATTGTGAGACACTCTGAGATTCGGAGTGGAGGGCAGGATATAAATTCAATGTCTTCTTCTTTTGTTGTTTTGTTGTTTTCTTGTTGTTATTATTACTACATTGTAATATATAATGAAATTATTACACAACTCACAGTCCGGTTGCTAACAAGCCACAGATCAGGACCCCTAATCTACAGAACCTCTTGATTATGGATGCAGTCTGTGGAACAGCTGACTCTTTGGCAGGATAACCTCAACCCTGTTCTCCATTTCCCTCCCAAGGTCTGGGGGGCGGCTTTGGCTACGTCGTCGGAGGCATTAACTGGGACAAGACCAGCTTTGGAAGAGCGGCAGGGGGCCAGCTTCGCATCATCTACATTTTCACCTCCATCACGTTGACGATCGCCACCGTCTTGACTTTGGTCAGCATTCCTGAAAGGGCCTTGCAGTCTTTCGTCAAGAAGAAGAAGGTCATGAAGAGCCCCAGCCTGCCGCTCCCTCCATCCCCGCCCCTTCTTTTCGAGGACTGTGCCAGCGAGAACCTCGGCTCGCAGAACTCGGTCCATTTATACGCCAGTTTCACCAGCCCCATTTCCCCTCTCAGCCCCCTCACGCCTAAATATGGCAGCTTCATCAGCAGGGACAATTCCTTGACAGGCCTCAGTGACTTTGCCTCCTCGTTTGGGACCTCCAACATCGACAGCGTGCTGATCGATTGTTTCACGGCAGGACACGATGGCTACTTGGCAATCCCTTCCAGCCTGCCCAGGCAAACCTTAAGCATGAGCTTCCCTAGGGCTCCTGAGGGATTCTATTGCCATGAAAACACATCTTTGGACCCAGGGGAGAATGCTGGGACTCTAGGGCCGGATGGGGAGGGACTGAGGGTGGGTTCCTTAGATGCCGCCAAGCCACGGTCATCAGGGATTCTGAAAAGACCCCAGACTTTGGCTATCCCCGATATTGTCACGGGCCACATTCCTGAGACCAGCAGGAGACGGAATGTCACCTTCAGTCAACAGGTGAGTGGGAGGAAAAAGAGGACTGGTGTTTGTTTGAGGAAAAGTGGCAGGGTGCAGCCCAGCCCTGTCAGATCTTGGATGCTAACCAGAGACAGTACTTGGATGGGAGACCACCAAGGAAGGGACGGTGGCTCAGTGGTAGAGCATCTGCTTGGCAAGCAGTAGGTCCCAGGTTCAGTCCCCAGCATCTCCAACTAAAACGGGTCCAGGCAAGTAGGCATGAAAAACCTCAGCTTGAGACCCTGGAGAGCCGCTGCCAGTCTGAGTAGAAAATACTGACTTTGATGGACCCAGGGTCTGATTCAATATAAGGCAGCTTCATATGTTCTAATCACTACCTATTTAACTTGTAAGTGCAGAAGGCATTTGACAAAGGATTTTTGGGGAGGGACAGTGGCTCAGTGGCAGAGCATCTGCTTGGTAGGCAGAAGGTCTCAGGTTCAGTCCCTGGCATCTCCAACTGAAAAAGGGTCCAGGCACGTAGGCATGAAAAACCTCAGCTTGAGACCCTGGAGAGCCGCTGCCACTCTGAGTAGACAAGACTGGCCTTGATGGACCGAGGGACTGATTCAGTATAAGGCAGCTTCATACGTTCATGTTCATATGAAGGCTCTGCAGAGGAAGGCAAAGGCCGACCACCTGTGCTTCTTGCTTGTCTTGAAAGCCCCTTTATTTAAAACATTTTCGAAGCCTTATTTTCTCCCAAGAAAGGATCAAAACAATTGTTTGCTGAAGCTCTCTGCTTCTGTCTGGCGGTGGAAAGGTCGCAGCCAGCTTTTGGTGGCCCCATAGGATTTTCATCCTGTCTCACACAGTAGCCAAGCAGTTCCACAGACCAGAGAGGCCGAGGGCTTCCCCAATGTTGCCTCCTGGCTCTGGGATTCAGAGGATTAGTGCCTCAATGTGGAGGAGCCGTTGACAGATTTATCCTCCATGAATCTATCAAATCCCCTTTTAAAGCTGTTTATTTCTGTAGCCATCACTACATCCTCTGGCAGCGAATGCCACATTTGAATCATTTTAATGTTAAGTTTTCATGAGGTCTCTGGGTGGCTGGCTGCCTTTAGACAAACAATAGCAAAAAATGGGCTCCTGTGTTAAAACAGTGCCCAACTATAGAAAACAAAGGAAAATGCACTCCTCCTACAATTCAATATCTTATATCGCCGTGAACTTTATATATTTTGTACAACAATAAATATGAAGCTATATGCAATTACTCTATTAATACAAAACGTTCAAATCCTATGTCTCCAGCAGTAGCAAAGTACTGGTAAGTTACTCAATCCATATCTCATTAAACGTCCACTCTACAAAACGTTGGGCATTTTCGCACTGACCTTAATCAGCAGCGACGTCCCTCTGCACCGCGCAGGATCTGCGCGGATTTCGCACCAATTGCTGCGGAGCACCCGGAAGAGCCACAAAGTCCCACAGCTTTTGCGGTGCAAATGGAAACTGCCAAAACCCAGTTTCCATTTGCGCCGCAAAAGCTGCGGGACTTTGCGGCTCTTCCGGGTGCTCCGCAGCAATTGTTGCGAAATCCGCGCAGATCCTGCGCGGTGAAAAGGGACGTCGCTGCCGATTAAGGTCAGTGCGAAAACGCCCAGAGTTTTTTGTCCTGTGAAATAATTCCTCGAGCACTCTGTTTGAAGGACTTTTGTTTTGTAGAGTAGACTTGTTTAATGAGATGTGGACTGAGTAACTTACCAGTACTTTGTAATAATAGAGTAATTGCATATAGCTTCATATTTATTCTTGTACAAAATATATATAGTTCACTGTGACATAAGATATTGAATTGTATGAGGAGTGCATTTTCCTGGGTTTTATATGGCTGCCTTTAGACATAGGATGATGTGGTCCAGCCAGACAATTGGTGTGTTTTCTTCTCACCTCACCTTCCAGAAATTTCTCTGTCCAGTTGCAAACTCCTAGGGTGGAAGGAGCCTTTTCGGTTGCTGAACAGGGCAATACGCCATTCAATGCCATGGGTAGGGTGGGGGTTGCGATGGTCTCTGCTGATTTTGCAGTGACGTTTTGCGCCGCAGGTAGCAAACATTCTGCTGAACGGGGTGAAGTACGAGAGCGAACTGAACGGGTCGAGCGAACTGTGCGAGCAGCCGCTGTCCATGAAGCTCCTGTGTGCCACCATCTGCCACATGCCCAAGGCCCTGCGCAACCTCTGCATCAACCACTTCCTAGGTAAACCAGAGCGAGACTGGCTAATCTTCCATGGAAGCCAAGGACACTGCATTTCTGGGTGGAAGTTCCTTTGCAGGGAGGCCAGGAAGGCAAGCATAGTTCTCTCCCTCCCCACCCTTCTCTGTACAATGCTTTGAGGGTGGTCAGGCTGCGTTTGGGACCTGCTCAGTCATCATGTGAGCTCTGCAGCCAAGCTAGGATTTGAACACAGGTCTCCACAGGCCTCAGCCAACATGTGGACCGCTAATTCTTCACCCATAAGTCAGCACTGCTCCTTATGGTGCTATAAATTGTTGTATTTTATTGTTTTATACTTGCTGTAAACAGCCTAGAGAGCTTGGGCTACAGGAGGTATAGAAATAAAATAAATAATAATAATATATAACCAGTTCTTAACTTTCTCCAGTTGAGTGTAGTGGTTAAGAGCGGTGGACTCTAATCTGGGAGAACCAGACTGGATTCCCCACTCCTCCACCTGCACCTCCTAATATCACCTCAGGTCAGTCCCAGTTCTTAGAGCTCTCTCAGCCCCACCTGCCTCACAAAGTGCCTGCTGTGGGGGAGAGGAAGAGAAGGCAGCTATAAGTCTCTTTGAGTCTCCCGAAGACAGAGAAAAGTGGGGTATAAAAACAGTACTTCCTCCTCCTTTGATTTCCCCATTCATTTATTGAGATAACAGCTCACAGAGATCATTCTCCCCTCCTCCTCCTCCTCCATTTTTATCCTTTCTCCTGTGAAATAGGTTAGGCCCGGAGTGTGTGACTGGCCCAAGGCCACCCAGCAAAGTCCTGTGGCAGAGTGAGTGAGGATTCAAACCTGGGCCTCTCAGATCCCAGTCTGATGTTCTGACCACTACACCACACTGTCCCAAGTCATGCTCTCACCATCTTCTGGTCTCTCCTCCAGGCTGGCTCTCCTTTGAAGGCATGCTTCTGTTCTACACAGACTTCATGGGGGAAGTGGTCTTCCAAGGGGACCCCAAAGCGCCTCACAATTCCGAAGAGTATCAGAAGTACAATGCTGGTGTGACCATGGGGTGCTGGGGAATGTGTATCTATGCATTCAGCGCGGCCTTCTATTCTGGTACGAAACCTCTCTCGTACGGTTGCCAGATCTGACTCAAGAAATATCTGGAGACTTTGGGGGTGGAGTCAGGAGACTTTGGGGGGTGGAGCCAGGAGCAATGTTGTGACAAGCACAGTTGAACTCCAAAGGGAATTCTGGCCATCACATTTCAAGGGACAACACAGCCTTTTAAATGCCTTCCTTCCATTTGGAAATACTGGTTAGGGGCACCTTCTTTTGGGGATTATAGAATTGGACCGCCTGATCCAATCTTTTTGAAACTTGGGAGGTGTTTTGAGAAGAGGCACCATATTCTATGCTGGAAATTTGGTGCCTCTACCTAAAAAAACCAGCCTCCCCCCCCCCCCCCCCCCCCCCGAGCCCTGGATTCGCACAGATCAATTCTCCATTATACCCTATGGGAATCAGTCTCCATTAAGTATAATGGAGTGCCCAGCAGACATTTCCCTCCCCCTCTCCCTCCCACTTTCTGATGACTCTGAAGCAGGGGGAGGGCCTTGAAACCAGGGGATCCCCTGCCCCCACTTGGGGATTGGCACCCCTTCTCTCCCATGTTTCTCCCCATCATCGGACAGGGCATCCGGGTTGTGCCTATCCTGCTGGGAGCCGGAAGGAGCCCTCCAAATGAAAGGGAACACAAAGAGCCAAGAGAAGCAACACTGTTTCATAAGAACATAAGAGAAGCCATGTTGGATCAGGCCAATGGCCCATCCAGTCCAACACTCTGTGTCACACAGTGGCCAAAAATTTGTTATATATATATATATATACACACACACTGTGGCTAATAGCCACTGATGGACCTCTGCTCCATATTTTTATCCAATCCCCTCTTAAAGCTGGCTGTGCTTGTAGCTGCCACCACCTCCTGTGGCAGTGAATTCCACGTGTTAATCGCCCTTTGGGTGAAGAAGGACTTTCTTTTATCCGTTCTAACCGTTTTATCCGTTTCTGTTGATTCTGCCCACCTGATTCCCTGTGGCTTGTTCTTTTTTTGTTTTGCAGCCTCCCTGGAGAAACTGGAGGAGTATTTCAGCATCCGCACACTCTATTTCATAGCGTATCTGGCCTTTGGACTCGGCACCGGCCTTGCTACCTTGTCCAGAAATATCTATGTGATTTTATCACTATGCATAACTTATGGTATTTTGTTTTCCACACTTTGCACACTTCCTTACTCGCTGCTCTGCGACTACTACCAGAGTAAAAAGGTAAGGTTTCCGAAGGGCAGCTGGCAAGTGCTTTAAACCCAAGACAGGGTGTTCTGCAAATTGGGGGTGGGGTGGGGGTTTCCCAAGCACAGGAAAGGCTGCACATCTTTAAAAAGTGGGGGTGGGATCATCCTCCAAACAACCTGATTAGAATTCAGTATGCTCCAGTGGCGCAGAGTGGTAAAGCTCCAGTACTGCAGTCCTAAACTCTGTTCACGATCTGAGTTTGATCCCGGCGGAAGCTGAGTTCAGGTAGCCGGCTCCAGGTTCGCTCATCCTTCCATCCTTCTGAGGTTGGTAAAATCAGTACCCAGCTTGCTGGGGTGAAAGTGTAGATGACTGGGGAAGGCAATGGCAAACCACCCCGTAAAAAGTCTTCCATGAAAACATCATGATGTGATGTTACCCCAGAGTAAAAAATGACTGGTGCTTGCACAGGAGACTTCCTTTACCTTCTTAAATATGCCCATGTCTTACTTTATTGTGATTTTTATGGGGAAGTGCGGGACTGCATAATCAAACCTATTCTGTCCAATTTTTATGGATTACCTGAAGCGAAGTTTGTTTTTTTTTCTACTATCTGACCAATGTCCCCATATCACAAGCCTGGTTGCAAAGTCCCTTTTGGCTGCCATAACAATCAGGGAGCAAGAGACTAGCTCCCCTTCTTGATGTTTGACTGGTTTTTATAGCTGAAACTCCATGTAAATTTGCTATGGTGAACTTTTTATTTCTATGCCAATAAAGGTATTTGGATCTGGACCAGGCCTGTAGCTACAGGGGGCCTGTGGGGGGCACTGCCCTTGACTTCCAGGCAGGGCCCCCTGACTGCAGCCAGAAGAGCACAGTGCACTGCAACAGCAAAAGCAAAAAGCAGCAGGCAGAGAGGAGGGAGGTGGAGGAGCAGGAGGTGGGGGAAGCCACATGGAATGGGCTGAGGGTGGGGGATGGATAGAGCTGCTGGCTGCAAGGTGCCAGGATGGGGGAAAAGGAGGTGGAAGGAAACCCCCATTTCATACAACATGCAGTCCCTTCTTATCTCCAAAGTTTTAGGGTTGTCTGCCTCAGCCACTTTCAGAGCCTCCAGCTTTTGCCCCTACCTGACAACGGATGGGAAAGGGTGCCCCCCCACATTTTAAAAAGCCCTCCAACGTTTAAAATCCTGGCTACGGCCCTGATTTGGACTTTTTTTCAATATTAGAGCCCCAAATTGATTTCCATTGGTCTTCTGTAATAGTTTTGTTAAGGTTCTTATGCCATAGTTTTGTGTAAGAGGGCTGCTTGGCATTTTTAATTGACATAAGGATCGAATATACTTTTGAGATAAGCTTGCTTTGCTTATAAGACTCTGCAGGATTAGAAGAGGGATGGCAAGAATTGCATCTAAGAAAATCCACCTTCTCACAAGTCCCCACCCCTTGTCTTCTCTGTCTCCCAACAGTTTGCAGGCTCCAACGAGGACGGCACAAAGCGAGGGATGGGAATGGACATCTCCCTCCTGAGCTGCCAGTATTTTCTTGCCCAGATCCTGGTGTCCATTGTGATGGGGCCTTTGACGTCCATGGTGGGCAGTGCCAACGGGGTGATGTACTTTGCCAGTCTAGTATCCTTCGTCGGCTGCTTGTACTCCTCCCTCTGCGTTGTCTATGAGATCTCCCCGGGGGAAGAACTGGCTGAAGAGCAGCAGCCGCTGTTGCTGAGTGCCTGACGTGGAGTTGGGGAGATCCCCACGTCACAAGTCATGTGGTTTGCCACCGGAATGCCACACCAGGCAAGAGACAGAGGAAGAAGAATGAATGAATAGTCGCGAAATGAAATAAAAAGCGGATGCAGATGCTTTGGTGTCTTTTAACCGAAGAGGGGGAGGGGGAGGGCTATGTGGAGAGACCCTGTGACTCGCTCTGTGAGCCAGTTTGGTGTAGTGGTTAAGTGCATGGACTCTTATCTGGGAGAACCGGGTTTGATTCCCCACCCCTCCACTTGCAGCTGCTGGAATGGCCTTAGGTCAGCCATAGCTCTCGTAGGAGCTGTTGCAAGAGCCCTCTCAGCCCCACCCACCTCACAGGGTGTCTGTTGTGGGGGAGGAAAGTAAAGGAGATTGTGACCACTCTGAGACTCTGAAATTCGGAGTGGAGGGCGGGATATAAATCCAATTTCATCGTCATCATCATCTTCTTCTTTTTCTTCTTCTCCTCCTCCTCCTCCTTCTTCTCCTCCATCTCCTTCTTTCTCCCTGATCAATAGTCAGACTCAGCAGGGAACATAGAATCATAGAATCTTAGAGTTGGAAGGGACCTCCAGGGTCATCTAGTCCAACCCCTGCACAGTACAGGGACTTCACAAATACCACACATACATCCCCAGTGACCCCTGCTCCATGCCTAGAAGATGGCAAAAACTTCCAGGATCCCTGGCCAAACTGGTCTGGAAAAACATTGCTGACCAACTCCAAAGGGTCAATCAGCATTTCCCTGGGTGTGTCAGAAAGGGCCACAAGAACTCAGCACTGATGCAACCCTTCCTGCCCTCCTCCTCATGATGTTAAAATAGGCTTGGACCGACAGTAACTGGATAGGGACTGCAGTGCCCAGGGGTAGTTTTAGTGATTCATAAAGGCCTGGGACAAAAATCCAGGAGAGCCCCCCCCCCCAAAAAAAAATCACTGCCACCCCTGCTGCTAGTTGCCACCCTCCAAGTGGCACCTGGAGATCTCCTTCTATTACAATTAATCCTCAAATGACCAAGATCAGTTCCTTTGGAGAAAATGGCTACTTAGGTGGGCGGACTCTACGAAGTTCTACACTGCTAAGGATCCTCCCCTTCCAAAACCCCACCTATAAAATCTCCACATATTTCCCAACTCAGAGCTGGAAACTCTGCACCACTGGCCGCCTACCAGGGCCAAACAAGAGATGGTTTCCCTGTGCAAGGGGGCAGGGGGTCACCACTGCCACTGGAAGTCAGCGGATTGAGCCCCCGACAGGGCAGGAGCCTACTCTTCTTCTTTTCCCCTTGGAAGGGGCAGGACTGTGGGAAGTTCTCCCCCACACACACAAGTGCAGGGCAGCTGCCCCCATGGCTGTTACAGCACCACTGGATTGCCTCAGAGCCAGGCCACAGCGATGAGGATGACAATCCTTTGTCGTGGTCACCGTGGCCTGGGTCTATGCTAAGCAGACCCTGAGATGTAGGAACCGTTTGGGCCAAATTGCTCCTGGCCACTTGTGGCCTTCTGGAGCAGTGGCCTGCTGGGGTCTTTCCCAGTGAGTCCAAGGGGGAGGCCACCTCTGTTCCTGGCTGAGCACAGCCTGAACGTTAACTGTGCTAGTACACAGCGATAGCCTAAGACAGGGGTGGCCAAACGGTGGCTCTTTCACACATATTGTGTGGCTCTTGAAGTCCCCCACCCCACCCCATTGGCCAGCTTGGAGAAGGTATTTCTCTCTTTAAATCACTTCTCCAAGCCAAGCCAATTGGAGGTTTGGATAATGCATTTAAAGTTAAAGCTGCTTTCTTTCCATCTCTCCCTCCCTCCTCCCACCCCATCTTCCTTCCTTCCCTTCCCTTCTTGAGGCTCTCAAACATCTGTTGTTAATTCTATGTGGCTCTTAAGTTAAGCAAGTTTAGCCACCCCTGGTCTAAGATGTAGAGGTAGAGGGGGCTGGAAGGACTTGCTTGGAGACAGAGGGAAAGTTTCCAGGGCCTTCTACTACACGAGTTGCATGCTCGTCCATCCACAGTGTACATGGGCATTTCTGTTTTCACAATAACCCTGCAAGGTAGGTGAGGCTAAGAGTGGGCCACCATCACTGTGAGCTTCAGGGCCTCGTGGGGCGATGAGTTCTCTCTTGCTTTCCTAGCCCTTGGCCAGTTCTGCAGCACTGCTTATGTGCATGGTTTTATGGCCAGATAGTGTTGGTTGGTCCTAGAAATCCTAACCCCATTTTCCAAGCAAATAGGGGCTCAAGGTGGTTTATGGCAATCGAGGGGAAAAACTTAAAGGTAAAAACAATTAGGATTTTTTTAAACATCTCAGTGATATGATCTTAAGTAAAGCACTGTAATGGTAAAGGTGAAGTGCAACGTTCAAAGTGCTTTATCTCTGCAAGGTAGGCTTATATTGCTATTCCTAAAGAACCAGCTGTGGTGTAGTAGTTAAGAGCAACAGACTTGAATCTGGAGAACTGGGTTTGATTCCCCAGTCCTCCTCCACATGCAGCCAGTGGGGTGACCTTGGGTCAGTCACAGCTCTTCCAGAGCTCTCTCAGCCTCCCTCCTGCAAAACAAGTCTAGCTCATTACCTAGTAGTACATAATGCTAAAAGAGCTAGAACTTTAGGCTGCCAGACAATCTTAGGATCTCCTGGCTACACTATACACAATGCTACTGAGTTGCCTTTCCAAACTCCACTCTCCCCAAGCTCACCCCTCAAATCTTCAGGAATTTCCCCAAGCTGGAGTTGGCAACTGTAGTTCCCCTGGAGATAATGGGGGCTTTGGAGGGCGGAGTCTATGGCATCATATCCCCACTAATGCTCTCTCCAAGCACCACTCCCGAATCTCCAGGGCTTTTCCAGGTTACAATTGGCAGCCCAGGACATTGTTCTTTTAGACTGGCAGCTTTTCTGGGTCTCAAGGCTAAGATTTTTCACATCATTTCCTACATAATCCTTTTAGCTGAAGACAGGGCCGGCCTGCCACTAGGCAAACTAGGCAATTGTCTAGGGTGCCAGCTTTCTGGGAGTGCTGAATTGGGTCCCCCCATGTGACTTGGTGACATTATCACTGTGGGGGGGAGAGAGAAGTTAGCCTTGCCTAGGGTGCTAGAAAGTCTAGAGCCAGCCCTGGGTGAAGAGGTCAGAGATTGAACCTGGGACCCTCTGCATGCTAAGCAGGTGCCACGGCCCTTCTTCCTTGAAGCCTGAACAAGCCCTCTTTGCAACACAATGCTTTCTTGGGGAAGGTCATTTCTAAAAAGGTTTTTAATGACTCGCTATTATAGGCCTTTGAATAATGCGCAACACGCACTTCCAATCCTGTAGCAGCTGCTTTGCAAAAATCCGTGTGGTCTCCGTCTCGAAATGTGTCTAGGAACTTCTGAAAACGCGACGTTCCTCTAAGCTGTGTGGTCTTGTGAGCAAAACGTCTACTTTGCGAGCGATTGCCATTAAAGAGGTGAGCTGCTGCATACATTGGTGTGTTCTGGGGCCATTTTTCCTGAGCAAAGCCAGAAAAAACCTCTGAGCTAGCTCACACTAACTCAGCTAAGAGGGAACACCTAAGTGCCATCAAGTCGTCTCCAAATTTCGGCGACCCCAGCAAAGGGCTTTCAAGGAAAATAGAGGAAGCAAAGGCGGTTGGTCATCGCCCTCCTTTGGCGGTCTTCCATCTGAGCACCGACCCTGCAAGGTAGGAAGCGCCGTGAATCGCAGCCCAAGTTATGACGACCCTGGAAGGTTTTCTAGGCAAGAGACGTTCAGAGGGTAGTTTGCCATTGTCTGCCTCTGCATAGCGACCCTAAACTTCCGGGTTGTGTGTGTATCTCCCATCCAAATACTAACCATGGCTGACCGTGCTTAGCTTCCAAGTTCTACGGAGATCGGGCTATACTATACTACACCGTTCCACACCCCTCCGAAGAAGCGTGGAACCTCATCCAATAACAGACGCATGAATGAGCTCCCACTCTTCAACATTCCAAAGGCAGAGCTAATCAATGATAACGAACCCCGCCCCTCTTCCTCCTTCCCCGCGGGCTAAACACTTTTCAGCCAATGGGATTCCTCTTCACCCTTGCGTTCGGCAATCGCTGACTGGCTTTGGCCAGCGCAGGTCTTGGAGAATCTCGCGACCAATGACAAAGCAGGAAGGAGGCGTGGCTGAGAGCGGGGTTCTCCCGGGTCAGTCCTGTCGTCTCAATGGGAGGTGCTGTGTCAGGTGAGTCTCTCTGCGTTCCAGAGCTCCTGTTGGAGAATCGGCGCTTGTAGGTGCAGGGAGATATTGGGAAGGGAGTCCCTTTTTATATAAGGAGGCGAGGAAAGAAGGTGATGCTTCCCTTTCCTCAGCTTTTGACTTCTAGCGTTGTTGTTCTCTGGATGTATTCCTGTAGGGTAGCTGGATGCTAGGTTGTTGGAGGTAAAACAATACCGATCGTTCATTCTATTCTAGTCCCAAGATTTCCAGGGCATAAAGCTTTCGAGAGTCTAACGCTTTTTTTGGGGGGGGGGGGCGTTTCAGATGCAAGTATCAAGCTTTGACTCTAAAAAGCTTCCATCCTGGGCATTTTCCCTCTAAGCTGCTGTCTCTTGTGAGCAAAAATTCTACTTTGTGAGCTAGTGGTATTAAAGTTGTGAGCTACTGGCATTAAGGTTGTGAGCTCCTGCATACATTAGTGTGCTCTGGGGTCATCCTTCCTGAGCTAAGGCAAAAATGTGTGAGCTGGAGGCTGGGGGTGCTGTTGGAGCCTTCACTGACAATGGAGGCCCAGATAGCAGCCACTGCCAAGTCCGCGTTTTTTCACCTTCGGCGGGCGAAGCAGTTGGCCCCCTTCCTGGAACGTGACGACCTGGCAACAGTGATTCATGCTACGGTCACCTCGAGGTTAGACTACTGTAATGCCCTCTACATGGGGCTACCCTTGTGCCGGACCCGGAAACTGCAGTTGGTGCAGAACGCTGCTGCCCGGCTGTTATTAGGGCTCCCAAGACGGGAGCACATTCGGCCGGGGCTCCGGGATCTGCACTGGCTGCCAGTAATATTCCGAGTCCGGTACAAGGTGTTGGTTATTACCTTTAAAGCCCTATATGGCCTAGGGCCTGTCTACCTTAGGGACCGTCTTTCCCCACACGTTCCCCAGAGAGTACTACGCTCGGGTTCACAAAACCTGTTGGTAGTCCCCGGGCCAAAGGAGGCCCGTCTAAAATCCACCAGGGATCGGGCCTTCTCAGTAACGGCACCTTATTGGTGGAACCAGCTGCCGGAGGAGGTGCGGGCCCTGCGGGACCTAGGGCAGTTCCGCAGGGCCTGTAAGACAGCCCTCTTCCGGCAGGCCTATAATACTGACTGACAAGGAAATCTTTTGGATGGAACAAAATGCATCTGTAGACCGCCGGTTTTTATCTATCTTGCTTTTATTAATTTATGGTTTTAATTTTACTTGTAAGTGTTTTAAATTGTAGTATTTGAATTATCATGTTGTGAGCCGCCCTGAGACACTTCGGTGCGAAGGGCGGGGTATAAATCCCAATATAAATAAATAAATAAATAAATGCTGTGAGCTAGCTCACACTAACTCAGCTTAGAGGGAACACTGGAGGGGACCCGTGTTGATCTGAAGCAGCAGAACAAAGTTTGAGTCCAGTGGCACCTTGAAGACTAACAAAGCTTTATTCTGGGCATAAAAATGTGTTGCTCTTTAAGGTGCTACTGGATCTGAATCTAGTTCTTATGCAGCAGGGGTGGCCAACGGTAGCTCTCCAGTTGTTTTTTTTGCCTACAACTCCCATCAGCCCCAGCCATTGGCCATGCTGGATGGGGCTGATGGGAGTTGTAGGCAAAAAAATCTGGAGACCTACCGTTGGCCACCCCTGCTCTGCAGCTATCTTCTACTACTGAATCTTGCTCTCCTACAATGCGGTTACCCACCTGAAACACAACACTGAGTTTGCTTACTCAGAAATGAGTATCTTTGAGCCTCCTCTCCAAGCAGAAAGTAATCTGGGGATGTCATTTCAGTAGGTTTGGGGTTAGGGTTGCCATCTCTGGGTTGGAAAATACTTGGAGATTTTGAGGGTGGAGCCTGAGAAGGGGAGAGACTTCAGTGGGGTGGAATGCCAGAGAGTCCATCTTCCAAAGCACCCATTTCCTCCAGGGGAACTGATCTCTGTCACCTGGAGATCAGTGGTAATAGTGGGGTCTCTCCAGCCACCACCTGGAGGTTGGCAACCCTAATTTGGGAAGAATTTCAAGTCAGGGTTCTCCATGGATTCCCTTAGGTTTGTATTGCCATGAAGAACACAAGTGTCAATAAAGAACTGGGATCCTGTTTTAGCCCCACCTTTCAGCGCTGCAGAATTATCAACAATAACACAGCAGGGTGTGTGCATGTGTGAGAGAGAGATCTGGGTCTTTAAAAATTGCAGAGATTGGATGCCAATGATGGAATATATGCAGAGTTTAGGAAGAGGTATGATTGCAGTCTCGTTGTTTGATTTGGAACCAGCCTTTCACCCTCAGTCCTCCCTTTTTATGCCGTGGTTGATTAAGGGGAACGTCCACATTCAGAGGCACTAATCCCCTGAATCTCAGAGCCTGGAAGCAACCTCAGAGGAAGGCTTTGGCTGCTCTGCCCTGTTGTTGGTTCTCCAGAGGAACTGGTTGGCCGCTGTGTGAGGGTGCTGGTCTAGATGGACCATTGGTTGATCCAGCAGGGCTCTTCTGATGCTCAATATGGGGATAATAAGACTGCCTTACCTTATAGCATCCTTGTAAATGTTAATATGATGGCGTCTGTGAAGTACTTTGAATGCCAACGTTATTGTGCATTATATAGAAACGTGAAGGACAGACAGGTAGGCAGTGAACTTTTCTGTAAGCAAGTTCCAACGTATACAAGTTAAGCACAAAATTGCTGATAACACAATCTAGGAAAAATAAACAGTGGTCCCGTTAATGCATTTTACATTCTGATAGACATTTTCATGGAGGAGCTGGAAAAGCTTTTCTTTATCTACTGTCTCCACACCACCTGTGGTTTTATAATATCCTCTGACTCAGTCCCCTCCAATTAAAAAAAATCCCTTCTAACACCTTTCTTGCAGGGAAAGCACTCCGGTCCTCTGCAAGCTCCAGAGAGCCCCCCCTTCGAAGCCGCTCAGCTCCAGTCACAAGAAGCCTGGAACCAGTAAGAGAATTCAGGCCTCATGCAAGTTCAAGCAGCAGGATAAGGAAACCAGAGCATGACACAGTTTTTCCTTTCTTTGTAGAATAACTACTTGTTACCCCATGCCAACACCATAGCTTGCAGCTTTGAAATACCAGCCCAGCTGTGAAAGTAAAAAGTTGACAGGAGGATGTGGGCTAGCTAGTATGTAGTGCAGAGTTTCTCGTTTACGGCTGTCTGTCTTTGAGGCAGAAGTTGTGGGTTCGAGGTCAGGGCAATGAGCCCCTGGTTGTTAGCAACTTGAGTTCCTGCCGCTGAGGTGAAGGCTGCTGACCTGAAAATGGCAAGAGAGGCAGACAGGTTTGTAGATGAGATTTTCACGCCTGGGTGTTTCTCTGCTAGAATGGAGATGCACAGGCCTTTTTTTGTAGCAGGTACTCCTTTGCATATCACGCACCCCTGATGTAGCTGATCCTCCAAGAGCTTACAGGGCTCCTAGAACAGGGTCTACTGTAAGCTCCAGGAGGATTGGCTACATCAAGGGTGTGTGGCTTAATATGCAAAGGAGCTCCTGCTACAAAAAAAAAAAAGCCCTGGAGATGCACAAGGCAGTCTGGCTGAAGGGGCAGTGAGTGATGCCTTCATTGTGGAAGTGGTTGATTGTCACTGTAAATGGATGTACATCAGAGGACAAAAAACCCCACAAAAATCTTACCTTTGCAGTTAGAAAGATGGGCTTTGAACTCATAGTGGCTCCCCAGGAATGAGATCTTGGAGCTGTGGTGAATAGCACAGTGATAGTCATTTTAGTGCAACAGCAGTATGTCTTCATGACATGTTGCCACATTTGTCTGGCCACTAACTAGATTCTTTTGAAAGGAGATTCAGCAAATTCATGGATTGCAGGCCGTTCAGGGGACTTGTGTTAAAACAGGATCTGGCCTAGATGGACCACTGGTTGATCAAGCAAGTCTGCTGTTGTAATGCCTTCCAGGTTGTTTTAGCTGCCATCATCTGCTCCTTTTCCAATTTTGAGATGTCCTTTTTTGAGCTGGGGAAACCAACACAAGGGAATTCAGTACCAAACACTCATCCAGCTGGCAGAATAGCATGGCAAGCCGTGCAAAATGGAGCCATGCTGTGCAGGCAAGAGAACAGAAGAGGTACTAAGTGCCAGAGGTCTAGGAATGACATAGGATGTATAGAAAAGAATAATGGAGCCTCCCTCCGTCAAAGCTATTTTTGCATGTCATAGTTAGAGAAGGTCTTGTCGTCCAGTTCCTCAATAAACGAAGAATTTGAAATCAGTAGACTTATGTTTCAGAGATTAAAAAATGACTAACCAAAGGAGCAGCTCTGGTATGATATCTGATCTTACTGCAGTGTTCGTGACCGATGAAGATTGAAGCTGTGATAATTGTTCTTTGAAGATATACTGTGCAGCTTTGCACAAAATAACTTTTGAATTTCTGTCTTCAGAATCAACCTGCACAATGCTCAAGACTGATGAAGAGTCCTGCATCGAAACAGGAATGTAGCCAGCATCCTGTCTTTTGCAAATTTTGACGCATATATGCACCTTCATGATTCCTTTTTATACATTCTATACCATTCTTAGACTTCTGGTACTTAGTACCTTCTTTTTTCTGTCATTCAGAGGTTTCCTACCCCTTTTGTCATTTCGATGCTGACAGGAGAACTGGAGGAGTGTCTGTTTCCATGCAGGTTCTAAAGTTGTTGTTTTTTTTCATTTCCAGATCAAGGCAGAAGACCCTGAAAGAATGTCTCGCCAAATCACTGTTTTGATTATTGGAGCCGGCAGCCGGGGAAAGAACTATTCCAATTATGCTTTGTATTTTCCCGAACGCATGAAGGTAAGCTTCTTCTATACATGCAGGTACGCACGATGGGCTAGTGTATGTGCTAGAATTCTGCACGCTCAACAGGCTATCCTTCAACATGAGGATTAACTGGAACAAAAGCAGGTGTTCATATACTGTTCTCAAGTGACGTTCCTGAGAAATCGGATGCTTTTTGAATGCCAGGCTGGTGCTGTGATAATGAACTACTTGTCAGGTGCCCGATCACCATCTTCAGATATTTGCCAGCAATATTGGCTTTTAATTGCATGGTGAACTGTGTTTGCACATTGAGAGTCATTGCAGGAACAAGTGCAAGGTGACTATGTCTTTCACTTAAATTATTCTAAGGAACTCAGCTTTAGTTTTTATGCTAGTAAAAAGTGTTGTTGGGTGCTTATCAGCAGGGCTTTTTTTGTAGCAGGAACTCCTTTGCATATTAGGCCACACACCCCTGATGTAGCCAATCCTCCAAGAGCTTACAGTAGGCCCTGTAAGAAGAGCCCTGTTAGCTCTTGGAGGATAGGCTACATCAGAGGTGTGTGGCCTAATATGCAAAGGAGTTCCTGCTACTAAAAAGCCCTGCTTGTCAGTCATTGTAGTGCTTTGATGTTCATTGGCCAGGACACTGGAAAAGCAGGAAAAAGTATCTAGTGATTAACTGGATAGAATGTATGTACAAAAGGTCTAGAAGTTTAATAATTTTTTTAAAGCTGGGAATTGAAAACCAGGGCCTGGAAGGAGGAAAACAAGCTGATGCAGCATCTTCCTTCCTCCACTTCAGCCTTCTTCTGCATTTTAGGTCATTCAGTTGGGCTCAGAGTTCATTTTAAACTGCTTGCAGGCTGAATAAAGACGGTGCAATTAAGGTACGCCGCTATGATTTTGGGATGCTTTATTAACCTAATCCTTATCATGCCATGAGTGTTGTGTTTGGATCTGGCCAACCCGGCTCTGAATCCCACTCTGCTACGGCCGCCTGCAGGGTGACCTTGGGCCAGTCCCGCTCTCAGTCTAACCTACATCACAGGGTGGTTGTCGGGTAGATAAAATGAAAGGGGAAGACCATGTTGTTAGTTTCCCTAGGTCCCCATGGTGGAAAATTGCGGAGTATAAATAGCTGAAGAATTTAGATGAACACCTCGAGAGAAACAAGGTCTGTTCTGACAATGCCATTTTCCTTAAATTCAGAGAAGGGTTTCTGGCTCCTGGGTAGACTGCACACCACAGGCCCCAGTTTCGGGCTGTGGCATCTTAAGTTGTGGAGGTTAACAATCTTTCTCTGTGACCCTGAAGAGCTGCTCCCAGTCTGGCTAGATGGTACTTAGCTAGATGGATCAGCGATGTGACCAGCGTTGCCTCTAAGCTGTGGAGTCTTGTGACCAAAAATACTACCTTGTGAGCTACTGGCATTAAAGTTGTGAGCTACTCTATAAATTAGTTTGCTCTGGGGCCGTTTTTCCTGAGCTAAGACAAAAATGTGTGTGCCGAAGACTAATAAACTGTGAGGTAGCTCACACTAAGTCAACCTAGAGGGAACACTGGATGTGACTCTTTGTCTTAAAACCCACTCCCTTTCTTTCTTGCTGGTGAAGTCTTTCCCTTCCTCTCGGTTTTTCAGCCTTTCCCATTCTCCCTGTTTGAATCCACTGGAGCGCACAAGGCCCAGCCTTCCTGCTTTTCGATTCAGGGGCTGTGTTCTTCAGTCAGACTTTGTGTTGCCTCAGGACAAAATGCCATTTATTGTCCTGAGCTGCTTGAAAAATGGGAATGATTTTTTTAAAAATTACTTTTTAAAAACATAGCTGTTCTTTGTCGTTGGAAATCACCCATTTTTCATTCTTTCATTGGGTTCCTCTGTTAGAAAAGCCAAAAAGGAAACGTAACGGAGCATGAGTTTCTTGTGGTCTGGAAGCTGCTTCCTGTAAATCAAGGTGTATGTTACAATCCACCAAAAACTTATTCTAGCATAAAAATGTGCTGTGTTCCCTGATGGTTCCCTGATCTACAACAGCTGAGAGGGCTAAATAGAACCTCCATATTCAAAGGCAGTGTATACTGTGTACCAAATGCTGGGGTGGAAGGCAATAGTAGCTTGTGGATTTGGAAGGGAGCAGGTTTGCTGGCCAGTGCAGTAAACAGGATGCTAACTTGACAGACCCTTGTTCTTATCCTGCAAGGGGGTTCTGATTGCCACCATGACTACTGTGCAAAGTGTGGCCCTGCTTTATTCCCGCCCCCCCCAGGTGATTGGCGTTGCAGACCCTCGGGCTTGTGCCAGGAAAGAGCTGCAGGAGGCCCATCACGTTGATGAGGACAACATATTTGAAGGTAAAGTGTGTGCGGAGCTGGCATTTGAAGATGAAACCAGCCTGACCTGGATAATCTCGTCAGATCTTGGAAGCTAAGCAGGGCCGACTCTGGCAAGCGCTTGGATGAGAGACCTCCTTGGAATATCAGAGTCGGGAGGCAGGGGCAGGCTCTATATTCAGCCACCTCCCTGAGTATCCTCCAGGCCCCCAGTAGGGGTCAGTCACCAGAGGTCGCCCTGACTTCCAGGTGCAGACACGCACACATGCACACATAAATACAAAAATTCCTTCCCCTCAAAAAAGATGAGAGCATCTGTACTCTAGCTTGTAGAGGGGCCAGGACTCAGCCACAGGGCCTCTGCTTGGCATGCAGAAGTCCTTGGCAATTCTAGTTAAAAGGACAGGGCAGTGGGTGATGCGAAAGATCTCTGCCTGAGATCCTGGAGAGCCGCTGCCAGTCTGCTTAGACAGTAATGACCTTGATGGACCGGTGTTCTAATTCAGTTTTAGGCAACATCCTGTTCAAGAAGAGCTGAAAGCCAGATCTGATTCAAATCCAAACGCACACTTCCCAAACATGCAGACTCCAAGGCAGATGATGGGTTTCTTCTAATTAAAGCTAGCGAGGAATGTACGCTGTGTGATCGGAAAGAGAGGGAGCTGTGTGCCTTGGCCTCCTCCAGGGCTAATTTTCGATCTTGCTTCTTTCAGATTGGAAAGCTGCGGCTGAGAGAGAGAAGTTTGCAGATGCTGTTATCATAGCAACCCCGGACAGGCTTCATAAGGTACTTCCAACGCCATCCACTCAGGGGTCTTCTCAGGACCAAGTTAGCGCTATAGAATGGTTTTATAGAAATAGCGCTATATAGAAATAGAGCTATAGAATGGTTTTAAAGCTGATATATGTAAATTATGGTTTTATATGTTTTATTGGATTGATTGTATTTTATGATGTTGTAAGCCGCCCTGAGTCCACTTGCGGAGAGGGTGGGATATAAATTGAAAGTAATAAATAAATAAATAGTTCATGCTCTCTGCTCATGACTTCCCACTTTTACATTTCCGGATTTCATAATTCTGCTAACAGCTGCTTGAATGACTTTGCTTGCAATTTTTTAAAAAGGGATCCCTGTTAGACAGGGGTCATTTTGTAGAGGGGAGAAAAAAAGGTGCCAGAGCTCATTTGCATATGCCGCACACCTTGAAAACCCCATGAGATGGAACTTGGTGGGGTCTCCAGGAGCTGACTGCATTTGAAGAGACAGTCTGAAAACATCCAGTCATTTGTGGCAATCTGTTTCCCCCCTGGACAGGCGCCAGCAGTGGCTTTTGCTCAGAAAGGATATCACATTCTGCTGGAGAAGCCCATGGCAGTAAGTACTGGAAGAGTCTTCGTTCCCAGAAAGGGAAACGATCGGCCAGATTTTGTAAATGACTTGATTGCCTATGGTGAACGCAAATGTGCGGTCCAAGTGAGCAAGCAGGGAAAGTTTTGTGAGTGGAACTGATACAACAGCCAGAAAGGTGAGAGTCAGTGTGGTGTTGTGGTTGACATGTTGGTCTGTGACTGAGAAGATCCGGGTTAAAATCCCCATGAAATTCACTTGGGTGACCTTGGCTGGTGAAGGTCTCTCAGCTTGGCTTCCTTCATAGGTGTGTTGTAGGATAAAAAAACAGGAGGGGAGAACTATGTGTAGTACCCTGAACTCCTTGGAGGAAAGGTGGAATGAAAACAAATGCATGTCAGGTTGTTGATACGCTACCCGCGATAAATGTTTCAATATATGTGTTTGGGGAGGTCGGTTGCTGCAAACATTGTTGGGGAGGGACCGTGTTGTAGAAATGTTGGCAGTGGGAAACGAAGTTGTGTTGAAGCAATTTGGGCATCTGACTTTTTCATTTTAATTACCGAAGCACAGATGTCCACAGTTCACAGTAACAAGCACAACAGAAGGTCTCAGGCTAAGCCGCGACTTCCAACCTACACAAGAATGCAAAGCTTACATTGCTCCACCATAAAGAATGTGGCCTCTAACACCCCTACCTAGTGGGGTGCAGTAATTATTCAAGCATCTGACGGTGAACGTGGCCCTGGATTATGGATTAAGAGATTTGCACAGTGGGGGCCATTCGGGAGTTTAGGGTCTGTTTCTGAAGATCTGGGAGGGAGGGCGGGGGGACTCAGGTTTACAGAAGAATAAAATTTTTAAAAATAATTAAGGGGGTTAACTTCCCCTGCCAGAAAAAACACCTCTGGGAATGTAATGTCTGTACAGACATCACAATTCTCACAAAAAAGAAATTCCAGCATTTCATGATGCTGTACCATAAGATCTTGGCTATCATGGGGGGCGAGGGGCATTGTTAGACAAGGCGGTACAAGATTGTAGGCTGGCAGTGGCACTGGAGTGGGGGGGCAGGGCTTAGTGTTTAAAGCAGTGGTCCCCTATCTTTTTGGCACCAGGGACCGGTTTTGTGGAAGGCAGTTTTTCCACGGACCGGGAGTGGGGGCGGGGGGAGATGGTTTGGGGATGATACAATTGTGCACTTTATTTTGGTGTGTTGGTTAAGTGTGCGTACTCTTATCTGGGAGAACCGGGTTTGATTCCCCACTCCTCCACTTGCAGCTGCTGGAATGGCTCAGCCACAGCTCTGGCAGAGGTTGTCCTTGAAAAAGGGCAGCTCCTGTGAGAGCCCTCTCAGTCCCACCCACCTCACAGGGTGTCTGTTGCGGGGGAAGAAGATAAAGGAGATAGTGAGCCACTCTGAGATACAGAGTGGGGGGAAAGATATAAATCCAGTGTCTTATTATTATTATTACTGCATTGTAATATATAATGAAATAATTACAGAACTCACGGCCCAGTTGCTAACAGGCCACGGACCGGTTCCAGTCCATGGCCCGGGGGTTGGGGCCCCTGGTTTAAAGCATGCAGGAATAGCTTTTAGCAGCTGGCCAGGAATAGCTTTTATGCAAGAATAGCTTTTAGCAGCTGGCCAGCAGGGGGACCTGGCCCCATTGGAAGGCAGGGAGAATAAAATAAAAGGGATCAGTGCATGTAGGAGGGGGGGGGGAAGAAGGATGGGATTTCTCCTCCACTCCAAAGTACTTGCAGGTCCCCTTCTCCTCTATTCCCAGAATGATTAATGTTTCTTGACATAAACATAACTTGTTATTTTGTCCACGATCAGTGTCCTGCCTTGTATCACTTCCGTATGAAGTCGGGAGAACCACCTATTTTAAATGTTTTTCAATGTAAGAATAACCCCAAACCAACCAACAAACAGGCCCTTTGAAGGGGCCTTTTCTGGAGGCATCTTTCCAGCCACGCTCTGTTCAAAACGGATGATCCAATCGTTTCTCTGTTGAATGATCAGGTAACCCCCGAGGACTGCAAAGAAATTGTCTTGGCCTGTAATACCTACAACTGCATCCTTGCGGTGTGCCATGTCCTGAGATACCATCCGGTGTCACTGAAAATAAAGGTACGCTTGCCAAGCTTCCATTCGAACTATCCTGTGCTTTTTGAAAGAATGGTTAGAACTCTGCATCTGACTTATTAAGCTCCTGCATCAGAAAAATAGCCAGAGTATAATGTGCATACATTATATGGCATATTTAAAAAAAAAATACAGGGGTGATATGCAGAGCTAGCAAGTAGGGAATGAGTGAGCATTGGGCGGCAGAACACATTTCTCTCTTTTGCATCTGTGGCAGACAGGGTGGACATATAACTCTTTGGCCACCCCTGCTTTACATGAATGAAAAGGAATGACTTCAATTGATGTTTTATGATATAAAGAGCCAGGGTGGCGTTGTGGTTAAGGGTGTCAGTCTAGGTTCTGAGAGACCCAGGTCAGATCACCACTCTGCTAGGAAAGTTTGCTGGGTGACCCAGGGCTGGGAGGCCAACAATGGGGGAGGCAGGGAGAGAGAGAGAGAGAAAAGAAAACAACTTTAACTTCAAATGCCTTCTCCAAGCTGGCTTAGCGAAGTTATTTTAAAGACAGAACTGTCTTTTCCAAGTCAGCCAACGGGGCGGTGGGGGTTTTGAGAGCCACACAATGTGTGTGAAGGAGCCACAATTTGGCTACCCCTGGAATAAACTACATCGGGGTGGCCAACAGTAGCTCTCCAGATGTTTTTTGCCTACAACTCCCATCAGCCCCAGCCAGCATGGCCAATGGCTGGGGCTGATGGGAGTTGTAGGCAAAAAATATCTGGAGAGCTACCGTTGGCCACCCCTGAACTACATCACGGGGTTGCAGTGAGGTTAAAATAGAGGAAATGAGAATGGTAGAAACAACTTTGGGTCCCCATTGGGGAAGAAGATGGGGGGAAACGGAAGTAAGTAAAATATCTTTGCTCTCTCGACCCTTTTTTCAGGAACTGCTGGATGCTGGAATAATCGGCGACATCTGCCACATTCAACACATGGAGCCTGTAAGAAACACATGGAGAACTCTCCCTACCTTTGCAGGGGTTGAAAAAGCTCCTTTTTCCTTTTAAAGTTGTGGGGCTTTTCAAAGGGCTCAGGGCCTGGTGGACTTTAGAGGTCAGCACTGGGCTTCCTGCTTTCCATTCCACTTGTACCCCTTGCAATCGGGTCACCGTCTTTTTGTGTTCAGGTTGGCTTCTGGCATTTTGCACACTCCTTCGTGCGAGGAAACTGGAGGAATGAAGCCGAGAGTTCTTTTTCCTTGCTGGCCAAATCCTGCCACGACATCGATCTCATTAATTTTTGGATGGGCAGCAAAAGGTAACGTTGGCCATCTTTTATTTTAAAATATATCTTCAGGCTGCTCTTTTCCCAGTAAGGTCAAAGCAGCTGATGAAATATTTTTTTAAAAAATACAAGCCTCTTATGGTAAAACCTACTGCTCCAACATCTGGAGCCTGTAAGAAATGGTAGTGAAATCCCCAATTGTCTTTAATACGAAAGTTCGTAGTGGGGTATCTATAGGAAAGTGGTACAGACAGAGGACCCCCAGGCAAGGTCTGTGAACATTCTAGAGCAGGGGTGGCCAAACTTGCTTAATGTAAGTGCTCCAGACAATAAACGTCAGATGTGGCCCCGGAAGGTCGGACCAGAACCAATGGGTTGAAATTAAATCTAAAGCCCTATATGGCCGAGGACCTGCCTTCCTTAGGGACCATCTCTCTCCATATGTTCCCCAGAGGGCACTAAGATCTAGTTCACAAAATCTACTGAAAATCCCTGGGCCAAAGGAGGCCAAATTGAAAGTAACAAGGGAGCGGGCCTTCTCGATAACAGCACCCAAATGGTGGAACCAGCTGCCAGAGGAGGCGCGGGCCCTGCGGGACCTTAATCAGTTCCGTAGGGCTTGCAAAACCGTCCTTTTCCAGCTGGCATATTAAGATGGAACCATCGCATCGATAAGCTATGTTTACAGGTATATTAAGAATGTAGCACCATTAATTTATACTGTAATTTAAGTTTTAATCTAATCGCTGTTTTTAGGAAATGTAGTTTAATGGTTATGTTGTATTTATTGTTATATCATGGTGTGATCCACCATGTCCTGTAAGCTGCTCTGAGCCTGCTTTGGCGGGGAGGGCGGGGTATAAATAAAAATTTATTATTATTATTATTGTTATAAAAGAGTTTCCGGCTCAACATTAGGAAGAACTTCCTGACCATTAGAGCGGTTCCTCAGTGGAACAGGCTTCCTTGGGAGGTGGTGGGCTCTCCTTCCTTGGAGGTTTTTCAACAGAGGCTAGATGGCCATCTGGCAGCAAGGAAGAGCCTGTGAATTTAGGGGGAGGTGTTTGTGAGTTTCCTGCATTGTGCAGGGGACTGGACTAGATGACCCTAGAGGTCCCTAACAAATCTATGATTCTGTGTTTGAGAGCCACAAGACATGAATGTCAGATGTTTGAGGGAGGGAGGGAAGGGAGAGAAAGGTGAAAAGAAAGCAACTTTTAACTTTCAATGTATTCTCCAAGCCCCTGGCTGGCTTGGCTTGGAGAAGTGATTTAAAGAGAGATATTAATTCTCCAAGCTGGCCAATGGCACAGTGGGGGCTTTGAGAACTACACGATATTTGGCTCCTGAGCTGCTCTAGAGAATCTTTGAGGCACAGAGGAGAAAGCAGGGGTCGCTTGAAGGGAGTGGAAGAGGTGTCATCACACGTGGGTTTAAAGGGGCACTTCCAGGCACAGGGGTTGGTACGGGACAAAGGGAACAGTCGTTGGAGAGACTCAGGGAGCCTCGTGCAAGTGGGAGTTATGGAACTGGAGGAGGAAACAGCACACATGGGGGGGGGGCTGTGGCTCGGTGGCAGACCCTCTGCTTGGCATGCAGAAGATCGCAAGTTCGATCCGCAACACCTCTAGTTAAAAGAACCGGGTCGGTTGTGATGCGAAAGACCTCTGCCCGAGACCCTGGAAAGCCGCTGCCAGTCTGAGTAGACAATAGTGACTGTGAAGGACCCATCATCTGTCTCAGAATAAGGCAGCCTCATAAGTTCCTTTGTTCAATGAGAAAACGTTAGCAGAATCATATGCAGAGATCACTTTGAATTTCCCTGGGCACAGAAAGGCGGGAGAAGAATCCTGTTCGTTCTTAAGACGTACCAACTAGGTACATTCTGCCATGGTTACTAGTTAATTTGGAATGGCCTCTAATGTTCTGCCATTATCTGGTCTGGAGGAAACAATAGCCATCAGTGGCTATTAGCCACAGCCTATTGTTGGAACTCTTTGTCTGGGGCAAGTGATGCTCTGTATTCTTGGTGCTTAGGAAGGGCAACAGTGGGAGGGCTTCTAGTGTCCTGGTCCCACTGGTGGGCCTCCTGATGGCACCTGGGTTTTTGGCCACTGTGTGACACAGAGTGTTGGACTGGATGGGCCATTGGCCTGATCCAACATGGCTTCTCTTATGTTCTTATGCTCTATAGGGGGAGGGGCTGTGGCTCAGTGGAAGCGCATCTACTTTGTATGTAGAAAATCCCAGACTGCCAGTGCAATCCTAAAACCTCTTTCCTGGGAGTAAGCTACATTGAATAAACCTGAGTAGGATTCTGAGTAGACCTGTGTAGAATTCCTGTCTCGATCCCCAGTGTCTCTAGCTGATAAGACCAGGCAGTAGGTGTTGCGAAAGATCTCCTCCTGAGACTCTGCTGCCAGTCTGTGTAGACAATACTGACAATAATGGACCAGGCGTCTGATTCAGCAATAATAATTGCATGGCAGTATGTGTAGCATAGCTAGGAGATCCTAAGATTGTCTGGCAACCAGTTCTAGCTCTTTTAGTGTTATAGACCACGAGGTGGCTAGCAAGAGACATGTCAGGGGTGGTTTGCCATTGCCTGCCTCTTTATCATGCTTTGGTATTCCTTGGAGGTCACCCATCCAAATACAAGCCAGGGCTGACCCTGCTTAGCTTCCAAGAGTGTGAGTGGGTGGCATATAAATCCAAAGTAAATAAAATATATAAAATAAAAAAGATCTGACGAGATTGGGCTAGCCTGGGCTATCCAGGTCAAGCTTCTGATTCGGTATAAGGCAGCTTCATGTGTGTGCTCTTTGCTACATTTTAATGCAGAAATGCCTCTCTCCTTTCCAGATGCTTGAAAATTTCCTCTTTCGGCAGCCTCTCCCATTTCACAAAAGAACACAAGGTATGCCAGAGTCCCTTGCTTGTACATGCATTACTTGCAGGCCAAGCTGAGGGCATTCTCTAGCTCCCTATGAATACAGTATACAGGAGCGCAGCGGATTTCATCCGGACAGGTTCCTGACCCCAGTGGCTGTGAAAACAGGGTGAAATCTCTGGATTCAACAGTGGCAGTGGGGGGGGGGAGAACTAACAGTGTAACTTCCAACTCGAGTTATTCTTCTAAGCCCACTGAATGGCGTTCTGTGTCTTCTCCCCTTCTAAGTACATAGAGGGGTGTCTGTGCATGGAAGGGCTTCTAGCCCCACTTGTGAACCTCCTGATGGCACGGGGGGGGGGGGGTTGGCCACTGTGTGACACAGAGTGTTGGACTGGATGGGCCATTGGCCTGATCCAACAGGGCTTCTCTTATGTGACACAGAGTGTTGGACTGGATGGGCCATTGGCCTGATCCAACATGGCTTCTCTTATGTTCTTATGTGACACAGAGTGTTGGACTGGATGGGCCATTGGCCTGATCCAACAGGGCTTCTCTTATGTGACACAGACTGTTGGACTGGATGGGCCATTGGCCTGATCCAACATGACCTCTTATGTTCTTATGTGACACAGAGGGTTGGACTGGATGGGCCATTGGCCTGATCCAACATGGCTTCTCTTATGTTCTTATGTGACACAGAGGGTTGGACTGGATGGGCCATTGGCCTGATCCAACATGACCTCTTATGTTCTTATGTGACACAGAGGGTTGGACTGGATGGGCCATTGCCCTGATCCAACATGACTTCTCTTATGTGACACAGAGCGTTGGACTGGATGGGCCATTGGCCTGACCCAACATGGCTTCTCTTATGTCCTTATGTATAAAATAGCTGGAGAACCCATCAAATTATTTTTCAGAATGGACGCCAGGCACCACAATGTTCTCGGCAGCAGGGCCGGCTCTAGACTGTCTGGCATCCTAGGCAAGACTAACTTCTGGCGCCACCCCTGCACTGATAATGTCACCGAGTCACATGGGGGTGCTTAATTCTGTGCTCCAGGCGACCGGCGCTCTAGGCAATCGCCTAGGTTGCCTGTTGGCAGGGCCAGCCCTGCTCAGCAGTGACCTCTTACCTATTTTGTTTTAGCCCCAAGGAGCCGCCAGTCGCTGTTTGGACTGTCCAGTTGAGCAAAAATGTCCGTATTCTGCACAGAAAGTTTATCTGAAGGTGGCCGAACAGGTGATTATATTCTTTGAGAGCCAGTTTGGTGTAGTGGTTAACTGTGTGGACTCTCATCTGGGAGAACTGGGCTTGATTCCCCACTCCTCCACTTGCACCTGCTAGCATGCCTTGGGTCAGCCATAGCTCTGGCAGAGGTTGTCCTTGAAAGGGTAGCTGCTGTGAGAGCCCTCTCAGCCCCACCCACCCCACAGGGTGTCTGTTGTGGGGGAGGAAGATAAAGGAGATTGTGAGCCGCTCTGAGACTCTGAGTGGAGAGCGGAATATAAATCCAATGTCTTCAATGTCTTCTTGATGGGAGCGGTGGTGGCAGCAGGTTAAGTGAGCTGCCCCCCTCCAGGATGGTCTAGACCCCCCCCCCTCTTTTCTTTAAATGAAGCCAAGAAGAGAAGTCTCGAGCCCAACGTGTGCTCTGCCCCTGGTGAACCAGCCTGCCTTCTTGCACTCTGTGATGGCGGAATGAGGCTACTCCTCACCCTATTCCACTGGGGGTCATCTCACCCTCATTGTTGGAAGCCGCCCTGAGCCATTCGTGGGAAGGGCGGGATATAAATCTCAAATAAATAAATAAATAAATTCTGAGAGAGGTCTGACCTATGAGCAGTATCCTACCCAATGACTTCCCAAGCACCCTCCTGCCCTTCCAGCTCCCCAGCCAATGCATGCAAAAGAACTCAATGATTGACAAGCACTAGGCAGTTTTCACAATATGTCACAGACTTTGGTTACGGTTAAGTGAAATACCATCATAGACTAACCTATATTTGTCTACGAGAGCCAGTTTGGTGCAGTGGTGAAGTGCGCGGACTCTTATCTGAGAGAACCGGGTTTGATTCCCCACTCCTCCACTTGCATCTGCTGGAATGGCCTTGGGTCAGCCACAGCTCTGGCAGAGGTTGTCCTTGAAAGGGCAGTTGCTGTAAGAGCCCTCTCAGCCCCACCCGCCACACAGGGTGCCTTGTGGGGAAGGGGAAGGTAGAGGAGATTGTGACCGCTCTGAGATTCAGAGTACAGGGCAGGATATAAATCCAATATCATCATCATCTTCTTTCTGAGCGGTTGCTACTTTTCATTAGTTCACAGTGAATTTCTGGTGCCAATTTTTAAAAGTAAGCAATGCTGAGATGAAGAAGTATGCATGCACAGGAAAGCTCAGACCTTGAATAAAGACCTTCAGTTGGTCCTAAAGGTGCCACTGGACTCGAACTTTGTTCTGCTGCTTCAGACCAACACAGCTGCCCACCTGGATCTCTCCCCAAGCGGCAGGCCCAGGGGCTGGGAGAGCCCTTGGCAGACTCACTTTAGATCCCCTCTGCTAGCCAGTTTGGTGTAGTGTTAAGTGCGTGGACTCTTATCTGGGAGAACCGGGTTTGATTCCCCACTTCTCCACTTGCAGCTGCTGGAATGGCCTTGGGTCAGCCTTACCTATCGCAGGAGTTGTCCTTGAAAGGGCAGCTGCTGTGAGAGCCTTCTCCAGCCCCACCCACCTTGTGGGGGAGGAAGGTAAAGGAGATTGTGAGCCGCTCTGAGACTCTTCGGAGTGGAGGGCGGGATATAAATCCAATATCTTCTTCTAGCTGTGCCTCATTCCTCATGCCCCTCCCCATCCACAGGTAGCAGCAATTCATCCATCCTTTGCACATGATCCTCCTCCACTTCCCCCCAACAACAATCCTGTTCAATGGGTCAAGTTACCAAGAGCAGCTCATGCAAATCCAATGAGCTTCGTAGCTGGAGATCAAAACCCCAAGTCTCCCAGGTTCTAGCCTGGTGCTGTAACTTCTGCACCCCTATGGCTACCCCTGACTGCTCACTTGCATCTGTGTCTGCTGCCGGTGGCAACTGTAGAGTCATCACCCAACAGAGCAATCCCTGGTGAGAGGGAAGGTGGCGGGCACTGCTGACACCACCTTCCCATCCAGGAGGGCGAATCAGTAGGGCTGGAGACGGCTAAGCGCTTATGCAACCCTTCCTGCCCTCCTTCCATGAAAGGCTCGTGTGGGGAAATGGGGGGAGGGGAGATGACCTTTGCATTCCACTTGTGACCTTCCCAGGGATATGCGTCCAGCTGCTGCAGGAATTCCAGCATAGGTGGCTCTGGGTTCTGCTCCAGCAAGGCGGTTCTGGGAAATCAAATTGGGTTTTATTTACCCGCAGGGTAGCTTTCATTGGCCCGTGTCGGTCGTGTGCAGTGACGGGAAGTATGACATCGAAGCGCTGACCGACGCGTTGCGGCACGGCCCCTACGGAAGGTGTGTGTACGAATGTGACAATGATGTGGTTAGTAACCAGGTACGTGGCCTTCTTTTGCACTTTGCCGGCTCCCTTTCTTCTGAGCGAAGGAGAGAGCTGGAAGAATTCAGTCCTGCCTCCTCTGTACTGCAGCCGTAAATGTTCAGAGATTCAGCATCAGCAGATACTATCCAGTAGAGGTCGCTGACTGATTTTTTTTTACGTTCTTATCCTGCCTTTCATCCAAGTAACGCAGGGTTCATAGAATCGTAGAGTTGAAAGGAACCTCCAGGGTTCTCTAGTCCAGCCCTTTGCAAAATGCAAGACATTCACAAATACCTCCCCCCCCCAAACACTCCCAGTGACCCCTGCTCCATGCCCAGAAGATGGCAAAAAACAAAACCAAAACCCTCCAGGATCCCTGGATCACTTCCCCAAAGTGTCAAACAGCATTTCCCTAGACACATAAGAGGGCTTCACAGTACATATGAACATATAAAGCTGCCTTCTACTGAATCAGACCCTCGGTCCATCGAAGTCAGTATTGTCTACTCAGACTGGCAGCAGCTCTCCAGGGTCTCAAGCTGAGACTTTTCACGCCTATTTGCCTGGACCCTCTTTAGTTGGAGATGCCAGGGACTGAACCTGGGACCTTCTGCTTACCACTGAGCCACCGTCCCTCCCTTCCTAAGTACTTCCTTCCTAAGGTAGGTGAGGCTGGGAGAGAGTGACTGGGCGAAGGTGACTTGGTGAGCTTCAGGATCTGAACTCAAGGCACGACAGTGGGTTTCGCCCGATCCTGCACTTTTACCGTATCTGACATGGAACAGCCACAAGCTTTACACGTGTTCCACAAAATGACTTATTTTTTGTTCCACACACGCCTGCTTCTGACATAGTTCAAATATGGGGCGCTTAGTTTTCAGAGGTCAGTATGCTCTCCTTCCTAAAGCCTAGTTTTCAGATAGGAGATCGTATAAGCCTACCTGTGCCCGCCTGTGGACCTCTCCCAGCAATTACTTCTTCAGCTTTCTTTCAGGTTGTAAACATGGAGTTTGAAGGAGGCGCCACGGTTGCTTTTACAATGGTCGCCTTTACCGAGAGGCTGGGTGTGCGGAAAACCACCATCTATGGAACAAAGGTGAATGAAGCACCCCTTTCCTGTGGTTGAAGAGGGTTCCGCCGTGCAATCATTCCATTATTTTAAACACCCCTTGATTGAAGAAGGTACCCTGATAATAGATGCTTGGTAGGGGAAGGAATCATCCAAGTACTTATACTAGGGGTGGACAAACTTCCTTAACGTAAGAGCCACAGAATAAACATCAGATGTTTGAGGCCAGACAGGCAGGCAAATAGGTGAGTGGAGGTGGAGAGAAGGCAACTTTAACTTTCAATGCATTCTCTGATTTAGCAAAGTGCCTTCCCCAAGCCAGTGGCAGACTTGAGAGCCATACAATATGTACAAAAGTACCCCATGTGGCTCCCAAGCCATAGGCTGGCCACCCCTGACTTTTACAACCTGCAGATGACAGGTGCTTTGTCGGGGAAAACACCAGACTAGACTAGCTGCTTTCCAGCAATGTGAACGCAGGAGTCTGCATTGAATAACCCAGCTTCTTCTCCCTCAACGTTCAGGGACAGCTCTCCTGCCGAGGCAACGGGCCAGTGAAAGTGTTCGACTTCCTCCAGAGGAAGAAACTCACCTTTCAGCCAGATAGGACCCACTCCTTCGTAGGGTGTTTAAACGCTCATGGTGGGGCAGATTACTACCTGATGAAGAGCTTTGTTTCCGCTGTCGCCGTAAGTTCTCTTTTCTTCGTTCTCCAGCCATTTTGCGTGTGCTCTGGAAGACTTTCGACACACTTTGGAAACTGACAAAGGAAATACTGCTTTCCGCATAGAGTGCTTAAAAATGTGGTATTCCCTGCCAGAGGATGTAGTGATGGCCACAGGAATAAGCAGCTTGAAAAGGGGAGGATGGAGGATGTGTGTCAGTGGCTATTAGCCATGGTGGCTGAGGGGAAGCTCCACATTCAGAGGCAGTCAACTTCTGACTCCGAGCCAAGAGGCAACATCAGGGGAAGGCTGCTGTGCCCTCTTGCTGGCCATCCAGAGGAACTGGTTGGCCACTGTATGAAGCAGGATGCTGGACAAGATGGGCTCTTGGCCTGATCCACCAGGGCTCTTCTGAAGCCCTTATGAAGGCCTCAGCCTCTATGCCTTGTTGTTGGCCCTCCAAAGGAACCGGTTGGCCACTGTCTTCGGACAGGATGCTGAAGCAGATGGACCACTGGTCTGATCCAGCAGGGCTCTTCTGATGTTCCTGTGAGGGAAAGGCCTCAGCCTCTCTGCCCTGTTGTTGTCCATCCAGAGGAACTGGTTGGCCACTGTCTGAGAAAGGTCCAGCATCCTGTCTCACACAGTGGCCAATTAGTTCCCTGGTACAGCCAACCAGGGCTTTTTTTTGTATCAGGAACTCCTTTGCATATTAGGCCACGCACTCCTGATGTAGCCAGTTGTCCTAGAGTTTACAGTAGGTCCTGTACTAAGAGCCCTGCAAGATCTTGAAGGATTGTCTGCATCAGGGGTGTGTGGCCTAATATACAAAGGAGTTCCTGCTACAAAAGAAAGCCCTGCAGCCAACAATACAGCATAGAGGCTGAGGCCTTCCCCTGAGGTTGCCTTCTACGTTTACTGCCTCTGGATACAGGGGTTTCCTTTAGACACCACGGCTAGTAGCCATGGATGGACCCCTCTCCTCCATAAATCTGCCTAGCCCCCCCCCTTTTAAAGCCATCTGTGCTCATCACTAACTTCATTGAAACCGAGTACCACAATTAAATTGCACCTTAAGTAAAGCAGCTTTCATTCAGTGTCCTCCAGAAAAACTCCCTCTATCTGCTTTTTTCTACTCCATGCATAATTTTATAAACCAGGTATTTTGAATTCATGTCCTGGCTTACTTAGAAGTGGAGGGTTTTCCTTCTTTGGTAAGCTTTTGGAGTTGTGGTTCAGCAGCAGAGTATGGGCTCAGCACGGAGGGACTTGGGTTTGATCTCCACCATCTCCACTTCAAAGTTGTCTGGTACCAAGTGATGGAAAAGGTCCTCCTTTTGCTTAGTAGATTAGATAACACTAAATTTCAGGGACCAGAGGCCTGACTTGGAACAGGTCAGTTTCATATGTTCAGCTCAAGATTTGCATGTTGGCCCTAACCTGGATAGCCCAGGCAAGCCTGATCTCATCAGATCCCAGCAGCTAAGCAAGGCTGACTCTGGCAAGTACAGTACTTGGATGGGAGACCAAGGAATACCAGGGCTGGGATACAGAGGCAGGCAGCAAGCCACCTCTCTGAAAAGGCTCCAGTAGGGGTCGCCAGAGGTCACTGACTTCCAGGCATGCAAACACACACAAAAATATTAAAAATAAAATAAAAATGACCATACTTCTTTCTTCCCTGAATCATTTTGCCCACACAAGAACCCTGCAAGGTAGACTAGGCAGAGAGAGTCTGGGTCAGTGAGCTTCATAGTTGAGCTGGGATTTGATTTCTGGTCTGGTGTAATCTAGCAGTTTTCCTTAAATTTTGCCTTTTTTTTTTTTTACAGGACAATAATCCGTCCCTCATTCACACTGGAGCAGAAGAAACCTTAAACTCACATCTCCTTGTGTTCGAGGCAGAGAAGTCTAGGAAAGAGAACCGGGTGGTTTTTTTAGAAACATGAAGAGGTCTGGCATCTCTTGATGGACCACAGAATTGCTTGACGCAGCTGTCCTGGAAGCACCGTTTCGGCCTAGGGAGAGATCTGCTCCTGTTCTTAACTGACTGGTTAAAAAAAATACAAGCAGCTTGCATTTCAGGATAAAACAAAGGGCACATTCATTGTGTCTGTAATGCAGACGCGGTTGGATGGAGGAACGGGCCATCTTGATTAAACTGGAGGGAGGATGAATAAGAAAACTGCTTACTAAAGATTGCTTACTAATGCACTGTTAGCTTCCATTAGCTGTATGGTAACGTGCTGTTCACCTCTGTAGTGACATCTGCCTATATATATATATATAGATAGATAGATAGATACATGAACTGTTAACTTCCATTTCAATGTATCTGAGGAAGTGTGCGTGCACATTAAAGCGCATACTGTGAATAAACTTTTATTGGTCTTAAAGGTGCGATTTGACTAAAATTCGTTTTACTGAAGATTAGTTCACAATAAATCAGTTTCTCCTATGATATGCAAGGCACTGGCTTGTTAAAGTTCATTGTACCCCTGGTTTTAGGAACAGGATGTTGCCTACATAGGAGTCAGGAAAAAGACATTGAAGAAGAAGGAGGTTTCAATTTATATTCTACCCTTCATTCAGAGTCTCAGAGCGGTTTACAATCTCCTTCCCTTCCTCTCCCTACAACAGACACCTTGTGAGGTAGGTGAGGCTGAGAGAGCTCTGAGAGAACTGGAATTGATCTAAGGTCATCCAGCTGGCTTCCTGTGGGGAATCAAACCCAGTTTTCCAGGCTAGAGTCCACCATTCTTTAACCAATGCACCCAACTGGCTCTAAACTAGAACTAATCTCTGATAGAATCTAATGCACTTTTGTTTAAAAGACCAGAAGGGCTGGTCTTTTTATACCTTCTCAGCTATAAATAAAGGCCCTGTTGTATGGATATAGTAGATGGATAGGAGTGCAAAAAAAGTAATATCCCATAGTGACATAGTCTACATAAAATTGTGAAGTATACTGACAATCGGCTTTTTTTGTAGCAGGAACTCCTTTGCATATTAGGCCACACCCACCTGGAGCTTACAGTAGGTCCTGTACTAAGAGCCCTGTAAGCTCTTGGAGGATTGGCTGCATCATGTGGGTGTGGCCTAGTACGCAAAGGAGTTCTTGCTACAAAAAAAGCCTTGCCTAAGAGGGCTTGAGACACTTCCTTCCCCCAGTAATTCAAGCATTGATTTGCCCTATACCTACACAAAGTAGTGCACCAACCCCTTTACAGAAACAACATCCCTGGAAAGCAAGCACAACCTCACTGCTCTAGATACCTGGGGAGTAAATCCGACACGCAGCAGAACATTGTAGCCACCTCCTTTCTTAGAGGTTTGGCACAACCTTAGCTCCAAACGCTGACTTGGAAGAATAGCAAAAGAGGCTCACAAACTGTGGAAAGAGCATAAAGAGGTTTTAATCTATCTTGAGCATTTGTGTTGCTTCTCTGCACATCCTGTCCCAGAGAGCCCTTTGGAGCTGGCAGCAAAAGTCCTTGAAGGAATCAACCCAGTCTGTTCTCCTGTTTGCCCTCATCCTTTTGTCGCAGAGTCTTCTTGAGTCACTGACGCGGCCTCTGTAACTGCAGCTGCCTCTCGGGCCTGTTTCCTCCTGATCCGTTCTGCGTTGGTGATGGTCATAGGATGCAGGGGGAAGAATCCGGCGAGTCCTAGGAGGATAGAAAAAGGGGCTCAGTTGATGTGACTGACTCCCATCCATTGCAATCAGTGTTCTAAGGACAGAACCTGGCAGGAGTGCCAGAAAAGGGATAGCCTTTTTAGTGACTCCTTAACAGGTGAAATAACTGGGTAGAATGACTGAGTATGGTGAGCAGGGCAGGAGTGAAAACTAGTTTAGATCACGGCTCCAAAATGGCATCTGTGGGTCCCAAGCTTCTTGCTAACACCTTTTTTGTCACCTTAAGAGTGTTTTTAGACATTGGACATGGCCAGGCAGGGCTTTTGCCCAGTAAGGCTTTTGATTAGCTGTTGAAGATTTGATTGGTTCTGCAGATTTTTAAGTATGTCGCTTTAGCAGCGGCTGCCCACCACTGCACAAGAATCTGCATTGTGTGACTGAGGGTAAGCTGCGGCAGCCATTTTGTGGCTGTGCCCATAATGCTGTATTAGAATTTCAAAGGTGCCTGGAGAAGAAGGATAGGTTTTTATACCCTGCTTTTCTCTACCATAATGAGTCTCAAAGCAGCTTACAATCCCCTTCCTTTCCCCTCCTCGCTACAGGCACTTTGTGAGGCAGGTGGGGTTGAGAAAGTTCTGAGGAGAACCAACTGCCCAAATTCCCCCAACAGGCTCCATCACCTTCCTTTCCTCTCCTCAAAAGTTTGGTGTAGTGCAGGGGTGGCCAAACTGTGGCTTGGGAGTCACATGTGGCTCTTTTCACACATATTGTGTGGCTCTCAAATCTTCTACTGCCTCATTGGCTGGCTTGCATTTAAAGTTAAAGTTGCTTTCCACCTCTCCCTCCCTCCTTCTTTTCCCATCTATTTTCCTTCCTTCCTCCCTCAAACATCCGACGTTCATGTCTTGCGGCTCTCAAACATCTGACATTTCTTCTATGTGGCTCTTATGTTAAGCAAGTTTGGCCACCCCTGTTGTAGTGGTTAAGTGCACAAACTCTTTTCTGGGGAATCCAACATGAAAGCTTATACCCAGAATTAAATTTCCTTGGTCTTAAAGGCACCACTGGACTTTGTTCTAGTGCTTCAGACCAACACAGCGACCAACTGCAGCTATAAAAGCCCTGTTATTGAAAGGGCTCACATGGTTTCAGTGATAATCCTTCCACAGCAAAGAAGAGGCCAGCTTACCCAGAAGCTTTTCAAAAGGCATGCTAAAATAGGCCCCGCGGCCCAACCAGTATTTGATGCGCTCGAAGTTTAAGCCGACAATTTTCTCGCCATGGTCATTTGGGAGGGGGTCGTAGCAGCCCAGCTGTTCCACGTATTTGCCATCACGGGCTCGCTTGTTCTGCGCAACCACAATTCGGTAGAAAGGCCTGTTGGCGCAGCCGCCGAGGGCAAAGCGGATGACAAGGTGAGACTTGTGGTAGTGTTTCAGGAGGTGCTGCCCTGCAGGAGATAGGACAGACACACAGTATTAACATAAAGAAGACTGTAGATTTATACCCTGCCCTCCACTCTGAATCTCAGAGCAGCTTACAATCTCCTTTATCTTCTTCCCCCACAACAGACACACTGTGAGGTAGGTGGTGCTGAGAGAGCTCTCACAGAAACTGCCCTTTCAAGGACAGCTCTGCCAGAGCTATGGCTGACCCAAGGCCATTCCAGCAGCTGCAAGTGGAGGAGTGGGAATCACTCAGATTAGGGTCTGCACACTTAATCACTATACCAAACATGTTTTCTTGGAACATCCCCTTCTGCACCTGGTTGCACTCTGAAAAGGGATGAGGTACATTTGTGGAAGACTGCGTATCCCCAGTTAGAGCTACTATGGTGTTGAGATTAGACTGCTGGACTATGACTGGGGAGATCCGGGTTTAAATCCCTGCTTGCCGTGAGCTTTCTGGAAGACCCTGGGCTTGTTGTGGTCTCTCAGCCCAACTCATGGTTTGACAAATCCCAGGCACCAGGTCACCACAGCACCTAGAAATTTCACTGTGGCGACTTGCATTTTTAGCAATGGTTTTTCTTGTAGTGTCTCTCAATGACAAGTAAAAGCTTATTTATCATGTCACATCAGAATACGACATGCGTATGACGTTCTTGTCATTGGTTGTTTATCTGTTACCTTGACACCATTCAGTGGTGGAGGATAAATTCATTTCTTAACCTATTGTTTTCCATACTGGGTCTAATATTCAATTAAACACAGCTTTTAAAGGAATTACAAGACTACCAGAAACAGGAGACAAATTAGGCTAGGGTTAGAGATTACCTTTTAGTTGCAGCAAGGATAACTTGGGCTATCTCTGTTTATTTATGCACAACGTTTTTGTTATAAAATTATGAGAAACTGAACAGGTTAGGCTTAGGTTTTATGGCAGCAATAATTAAAAAATATAATATACCAACTTCTGAAGAAGGAAAAATTTGCCCAGCCTCTAAATTTCTGAAATCTGTCAAGGCCTGGCCTATCTCCCAAGGTTCTCATGAGTTAAAATAGATGGGAGAATCATGTGCATTGCCTTTTCTTGGAGGTTCAGCAGAATATAAATGCCTTAAAGAAATATCCACAATGGCTATGCAGAGGACTTCAGTATACCTCTAAATATTCATTGCTGGAGTATGAGTCAAATGGAAGAGCTTTCATGTTTATGCCCTGCCTATGAGCTTCCTTGGAGGATCTGGCCAGCCCTGTGGAAAACAAAATGGTGGACTAGATGAATCCATGCTCTAATAGCCCAATGTGACCATTTTCACATTCTTAAGCAGAGAAGATGAACTGGTAACTAAGCTAATTGGAACCTCAGGGTGCAGAGGCTGTCTACCTCCAAATGCCTGATGCTAAGGAGCAGAGAAGGGCAGCACCCTTCATTCTCTGTTAATGTGTTTCCCAGAGGCATCAGGTTAGCCTCTGCGGGAAATGGGATACCGGATCCTCCGTGCTTTCTCTATTAGAAATATACTTCTCATGGTATTAAAACTCATATTTTACTAGTGGAAGGGGCTGGCTCTTTATTCAGTAACTTTTAGAGGAAAGGAAAGGTCCCCTGTGCAAGCACCAGTCGTTTCTGACTCTGGGGTGACGTTGCTTTCACAACGTTTTCACAGCAGACTTTTTACGGGGTGGTTTGCCATTGCCTTCCCCAGTCATCTACACTTTCCCCCCAGTAAGCTAGGTACTCATTTTACCAACCTTGGAAGGATGGAAGGCTGAGTCAACCTCGAGCTGGCTAACTGAAAACCCAGCTTCCACCAGGGATTGAACTCAGGTCGTGAGCAGAGCTTAGAACCGCAGTACTGCAGCTTTAACACTCTGCGCCACGGGCTCTTAACTTTTAACCCAGTGCTTAATTAACAGCTGATACTGCCACTTGATTAATGATATCTTTTTTTTAAAAAAGCAGAATAATTAATATTGTTCATATTAATAAAATGTTGTGGCATCTTTTGCAAAAGGCACAAGCCAAAGCAAACCCCATTGGCACATTGGCCAGGCCCTAGCTCCCCCGTAGCAAGTTGATTCTACTGCAGTGTTGAAAAACAAATCTGGGAGGCTCTTATCTTGCATTTGTCAGATTGGTGGTGTTCAGAGCTTTTTTGAGTAGGAACGCACAGAACACAGTTCCGGCTGGGTTGGCGCCAGGGAGTGTGGCCTAATATGTAAATGAGCTCCTGCTGAGCTTTTTCTACAAAAAGGCTCTGTGTGAAACAATGGTAGCATCAGGGGTGTGTGGTCTAATATGCAAACGAATTCCTGTTGGGCTTTATCTACCAAAAAAGCCCTTGTGGTGTTAAACTGCCTCCCATCCCTTGCAACGTGAGGATCAGTAATACCAGTACATGGTTGTTGTAAGGATTACCAATACACCAGAAATGCACACCCTGAAACGTCACGTTGCACCGCTTTATATTAACAGGGGTTAACCTCACTTACCGAGGTGAACCATGGCGTCTTCTAGCTGGGGAAGAGAAGCAAGGTAAGAATAGGAAACCAGTCACTCATCCGCTGCTCCAATCAGCACAAACCCGGTACGGGAACTTGCAGAACCGGCTCGCTGGTTGCAAATGCAAAACTCCCCCTCCCCTGGCACCCTCCAGCCCACTTCCAAGGTCCCGGGGCAAGAACTCACGCCGCCTCTGTAACTCTACCAACGGCGCATGCGCACAGCAATCCTCGGGCAGCGCGCGCTCCGCCTCTCGCGCAGGCGCCTCTCCGGTCACAGAAGCACGACGCGGATTGTAGTCCGGGGATTGTCACGGGGCCGCGTTGCTAAGCAACCGCAGGGGAGGGGGAGCAAGGAAGGGATTGCCGCGCGCAGCGCGAGGTGGGACGAAGGAGGCGGGGGAGCGAGTTCGAGACTGAAGCCGAGGTGACGGGGCGGGAGCGGGGGGTGTAGAGTAAGACGGGATGCTTTTTTGTCACGAGCCATAATTTGCCTCCTAGCCACGCCCCTCCAGGCTAGCCACGCCCTTTATTGTGTTTTCGAGATAGAACGGTGGGCGGGGTTCACAGCAGGCTAGTCCTCAGTGAGGTGATAAATTCTTGCCGGTGGCGGACTGTAGGTCGCGAGGAAGGGGCTCCTGAAATGGTGCTTCCGCCGCATATGCGCTCAGTGTTAGGATATTCTGATAGCAGAGATATGGTGGAAAGCGAAATAAAGCAGCCAACGCATGTATATTAGCTTAAAAAAAAGAAATCTTATGTAGTGGGGAAAGGTAGCTGGGAAAGTCTAGAAAAACCAACAGGATTCTTTTTCATCTAATCTGACTTCACTAAGCTGTATGTTGACTATCTACGCAGGGGTGGTCAAACTTGCTCAATATAGGAGCTACATAGAATAAATGTCGGATGTGTGAGAGCTGCAAGACATGAACGTCAGATGTTTGAGAGCTGCAAGACCGGAAGGAAGGAAGATATGAAGGGGAGGGAGGGAGGAGAGGTGGAAAGAAAGCAACATTAACTTTAACTGCATTCTCCAAGTCGCTGATGGGGTGGCGGGGGCTTTGAGAGCCAGACAATGTGTGTGAAAGAGACACATGTAGCTCCCGAGCCACAGTTTGGCCACCCCTACTCTAAAGTCTAAAACTCATGTGCTTGCGCCAGGGGAGAGTTATGACAAAGAGCAATGAACTTTCTAAGCCTCCACCCATGGGACATTTCTGATCTACTGATTAACCAACTGCAGAATCCCAAATGTAACTAATTATGCATGTTGTCACCTTGCTCTGGTGGCAAATACGTGCAGGCCAATGTTCCCTCTAAGCTGCAGAGTCTTGTGAGCAGAAATTCTACTTTGTGAGCTACTGGCATTAAAGTTGTGAGGTTCTGCATAAATTATTGCAACCTGGGGTCATCCTTCCTGAGCTAAGACAAAAATGTGTGAGCTAGAGGCTAAAAAGCTGTGAGCTAGCTCACACTAACACTGGCGCAGGCTATCCTATTGGGTCTGTAACTCAAATTAGCTGAAACAACAGCATGCAAAACCGAACAGTTCATGACTAGGGGGAGAGAACCTGCAAACTCCAATGCCTCTTCTCAAGTTCATGAACTGAAGTCATGAAGGTTCAGCTTCTCTCGTACACTGTCAGACTGAGTGCTGATTGGCTTGGCCAGGATATCAGAGATCATCTCTTCAAACTCCGACGCTCACAGACTGCAAAAACAGTTCCTTCATATTAAAAAAAAAAGCCCTCCGAAATGATTCCAGCATGCATTAGACAACAGTCCTCTCTGCATCTGGAAAATTAGTTTGGCAGGGATAGATGTCTCTTCTCCCTCCCCACCTTCCTCTTATTAGTATAACAGCATAATTCTCATGGGTGTCACCTTCGAAACACCTGATGAAAAGAGCTCACAATAGGCAACCTGAGTTCAGTTCCAGGGGAAGCTGGGTTCAGGTAGCCCACTCAAGGTTGACTCATCCTTCCATCCTTCTGAGGTCAGTAAAATGTGTACCCAGCTTGCTGGGGGTAAAGTGTAGATGACTGGGAAAGGCAGTGGCAAACCACCCCATAAAAAGTCTGCCGTGAAAGCAACGTCGCCCCAGAGTTGGAAACGACTGGTGCTTGCACAGGGTTTATTTATTTATCATTTATTTATTGGATTTATAACCAGCCCTCCCCCGACAGGCTCAGAGCGGCTAACAGCAGTTTAAAAACATTAGCAATTTACAAACATATTAAAATTAAATATATAAAAATCCAAGATGGCAAGCTTCTGATTTCCATCATATTAGTTCAGTGAGATTGTCGATGCTGAAGGCAATAGCCACCTCCCCCTAACCATTAAAGGCGAGTTTGAATAGTTCAGTCTTACAGGCCCTGCGGAACTGTGGCAGGTCCCCGCAGGGCCCTGATGTTTTTGGGGAGGGCATTCCACAAAGTGGGGGCTATTACTGAGAACGCTCTGGCCCTAGTGCTGGCCAGTTGAACTGCTTTCGGTCCAGGGATCTTAAGGAGATTTTGAGACGCTGAACGCAGTGCTCTCTGGGGTACGTATGGGTGTCACCTTCAATACACCTGATGAGAAGAGCTCATAATAGGTAATAATTAGTTAAACTAATAATAGTTAAGTATGAGCGTGAAATAATTGAAATAACATTAGCACATTCAGGTAGAGTATTTATTTATTTAGATTCCTATCCTGTCCTCCCCTTGAGGGCTCAGGGCAGCTAACAACCAGTAAAACAACATCGAACTATAAAACTTAAAACAGTACTATACAGTAAAATAATCAATACAATTACAAGATTAATAATCGACTGTCCCGATAGTTATTGGTTATGGCCCTCATGACGTTAATACAGTGGTGTCGGCTAAGACTGCAAGCTCTATGGCCTGGCAGTTGTCTCCCGTTATTTATTAAATGCAAAGCAAAAGAGTTCATTCTTGCAAGCCCTGCAGAACTGCGGCAGGTTCCGCAGGGCTCTGATGTTCTCGGGGAGTGCATTCCGCCACGTGGGGGCTGCTACAGAGAAAGCCCTGTTCCTGTTGGTAGACAATCATGCTTCCCTCAGCCCGGGGATCATTAAAAGATTCTGAGATCCTGGGCGCAGTGCTCTCTGAGGCACGTGTCCTGGAGGTAGACAGGTCCCAGGCCATATAGGGCTTTAAAGGTGAAGACCAGCACCTTGAAACGAATCCGGAATGCCACAGGCAGCCAATGCAGTGCTTTCAGCGCAGGTTGAATGTGCATCCGTAAAGGCAGCTCCAGTAACAACCTGGCTGCTGCGTTCTGCACTAGCTGCAGCTTCCGGATTTGAGACAAGGGTAACCACATATAGAGAGCGTTACAATAGTCTATTCTCGAGGTGACTGTGGCATGGATCACCGTCGCTAGATCGCTGTGCTCTAGGAAGGGGGCCTTAACCACCTAAGATGATAGAAGGCCAATCTGGCAGTGGGCCTCCATTGTCAACGAAGGCTCCAGGAGTGCCCTCAGGCTCATAATTTCAGAGGCTGACACCAAAGGTTGATGAGGGATCTCTCTTCCCAGACCGCTGCAACCCAAGCACAGGACCTCTGTCTTTGCTGAATTCGATTTCAGTTGACTCTGCCTGAGCCACTTCACCACAGACTGTAGCACTAGGTACAGATTTTCCAGGGTGCACCCGGACCAGCCACCCATTAATAGATAGAGCTAGGTGTCATTCGCCTAGCGATGGAACCGTAACCCGTATCTCCGGACAATCTGAGCAAGGGGGCACATATAGATGTTGAACAGCATCAGGGAGAGAACCGCCCCCTGAGGCACCCCACATATAAGTGGACACTTGAGAGCCAGTTTGGTGTAGTGGTTAAGTGCATGGACTCTTATCTGGGAGAACCGGGTTTGATTCTCCACTCCTCCACTTGCAGCTGCTGGAATGGCCTTGGGTCAGCCATAGCTTTCGTAGGAGTTGTCCTTGAAAGGGCAGCTGCTGTGAGAGCCCTCTCAGCCCCACCTACCTCACAGGGTGTCTGTTGTGGGGGGAGAAGATATAGGAGATTGTAAGCTGCTCTGAGTCTGATTCAGAGAGAAGGGCGGGGTATAAATCTGCAATCTTCTTCTTCCTCACTTCTGGGATGATTGCCCTCCTATTGCCACCTTTGTCCCCCACTTTGGAGAAAGGAGGTAAGCCATTGAAGGGCCAACCCCTGAATCCCCACATCGGTGAGGCAGTGGGCCAGTAGCTGGTAGTTGACTGTATCAAATGCAGCTGACAGATCTAACAAGAACAGCACCGCCAAACTGCCTCGATCCAGATGTCTGGAGATCAACTATTATAACATTCATTTTACATTTTCTCCCCGTTTTTACTTATAATACTCAAAATAATGTGCCCATTTTTTCCCAAGCTCTTTATTCCGCCTCTTATTTATATAATTAGTTAATTTGGCCATAGTTGCATATTCTGTCATTCTATCTTTCCATGCTTCTTTCTTTGACTCTCTATAGCAGGGGTGGCCAAACTTGCTTAAGAGCCACATAGAATAAACATCAGATGTTTGAGAGCCTTAAGACGGGAAAAGAAGAAAAGGAAGGAAGGGAAATAGATGGGGTGGGAGGAGGAAGGGAGAAATGGAAAGAAAGCAGCTTCAACTTAAAATGCATTATCCAAACCTCCGGCTGGCTTGTCTTGGAGAAGTGATTTAAAGAGAGAAATGCCTTCTCCAAGCTGGGCAATGGGGGCTTCAAGAGGCACCCAATATGCGTGAAAGAGCCACAGTTTGGCCACCCCTGCTCTATAGTCTCCCTCTGAAGTCTGAGGCTAAAAGACAGGGCAAAAGTCCTTCACTTCCAACATGAGTCAGTTGGAATGATGATTATTAAGGTTTTTTCCTTCTCCGTTGCGCAGTTCTGAGAGCAGAGAAGCTGATCCAGCGATGAAGAAACAAGTCAACCTGATGCTCAAAGGCTTTAGCGAGCTGCAGGAGGTGATTGACCGGAAGCCACAGAACTTGGTCTGGAACCCACCCACCAGCAGCAAGATTAACCCCAGCAAAGCATCCCAAGTGCTCGGGCAGTACTACAAGAAAGCGGTATACAGAGTCCACATCGCTTATGAGCTGGCTAGATGCAAATAAACATTTTTTAAAAACTGGAATTTAAAAAAAAATGTCAGTTGGGGCTGTGGCATGAATGTGCATTTTGCATTCTTCCTTCTCTCTCAGGCAGCGGAACCAACCGTGACACCCTTACTGGAAGGCTATATGACTGAAGCAGAGAATTTACAGAAAGGTTTCCTCACACGGCCTGGCTGCCCGAGGTACAGCCACGCGGCAACTTCGACATCTCCATTAGGTAAGGTGACTCATGGGAGAGAGGTGGTTGATAGACGAAGAGTGTGATGACTGGCATGTTGGACCGAGGCAGGGGAGACCAGAGTTCAAAGCTCAGGAAACTTGCTAAGTGACTTTGGCTCCATCATTCAGGCTAAGCTCCATCATCTCAGGCTAAGCTACCTCTTGTGAGGATATAATTGGGGAAAGCTGCATTCTCCCTAATGTGCTAGTTTATGGGCCAGGTTTTTCATGTGGGGAGGCAAGGTACGACCTCGCCATCTACTGCAGCCAGAAGTGACAGGGTCCAGAATTGTACCACAGATTCTGTGCACAGGCGATCAAGGAAAGGAAAGGTCCCCTGTGCAAGCACCAGTCGTTTCTGACTCTGGGGTGACGTTGTTTTCACAACATTTTCATGGCAGAATTTTTACGGGGTGGTTTGCCATTGCCTTCCCCAGTCACCTACACTTTCCCCCCCAGCAAAGCTGGGTACTCATTTTACCGACCTCGGAAGGATGGAAGGCTGAAAGGCTGAGTCAACCTCGAGCCAGCTACCTGAAAACCCAGCTATCTCCAGGGATCGAACTCGGGTTATGAGCAGAGCTTAGGACTGCTGTACTGCATCTTTAACACTCTGTGCCACGAGGCAATCAAAGTGCCCAATAAATTTCAGTCTTGCCCTTTTGAGCCTTGATTTAGATTTCATCACAAGATTATATAGTTCTTGATTTTTAGATTCCAGGTTCAAATGTTAAATATGGTTATCTACGTTGTTACTTTATGTATTTTATTATATTTTATTCTCTTTCTGCTATGTAATTTTATTTACATTTGTTGTTAAATTTTCTATTTCTATTTTAACCGGAGCTTAACTTGAATACCTGCACACCGCATGATGTTGTCAGTTGGATCTGGTCACTGACTGTAATGAAATTGAACTGAACTACCACATAATGATAGGCAAACTGCAAGAATAGGTCTTGTTTCCATTTTACAAATGGGGAATGGTGGCCAAGAGGCTGTGACATACCCAAGGTCAGCCAGAACATTGTGGCTCAGTGGTAGAGCATCTGCTTGGCAAGCAGAAGGTCCCAGGTTCAATCCTCGGCATCTCCAACTAAAAAGGTTCCAGGCAAGTAGGAGTGAAAAACCTCAGCTTGAGACCCTGGAGAGCCGCTGCCAGTCTGAGTAGACAATACTGACTTTGATGGACCGAGGGTCTGATTCAGTAGAAGGCAGCTTCATATGTTCATAGCTGAGAGCAGAACTCGAACCCACATCTTCCACACCTGGGAAAAGAGCAGAGAGCACTCTGGCCAGCATCGTTCCCTCTAAGCTGAGTTAGCGTGAACTGCTCACTGCTTTTAAGGTTCCAGCTCACACATTTTTGTCTTAGCTCAGGAAAAACAGCCCCGGAGCAAGCTATTTGATGCAGTAGCTCATGAAGTCAATTTATGCTCAGAAGACTCCACAGCTTAGAGCAGGGGTCCTCAAACTACGGCCCGCGGGCCAGATGCGGCCCACTGAGGACGTTTATGCGGCCCGCCGGGTTATGGCAAAATCAGACCGGAAGTGACGTTCGACCTAAACTCGCGTTAGCAACGCACACTTCCGGCACTGGGCTGAGGCGGCGGAGACAGAGTGTGAGGTGATACCGAGGTGAGGTGAATTCCCAGGCCGGGGTGTGTGGTGTGGGGAAGGGAGAGAGATGCAGAAGACGGAGAACTGACGGCCCGCGGCCTTGTACAGTAACGGCAGTCCGGCCCTCCAACAGTCTGAGGGACAGCGAACTGGCCCCCTATTTAAAAAGTTTGAGGACCCCTGGCTTAGAGGAAGCACTTCTCTTTCTCCTGTAGCAAGGCAAATAAGTGTGGCAGGAGTGGGGATGGTGGAGAGTGGCTCATGAATGAGGGGGTGTGGCCTCCCAACAACCCTCAGAGCTATAGGCCTGCCTGTGGTCCCAGCAAGCCAGTCCTATGACTCCTGGTGACTCTCAAAACCAAATAAAGACAACTAGATTTGAAAACAACCTCTGAGGTGCTACTGACTTGAATTTGCTCCTCTGCCACAGACCAACACTGGCTGATTCCGCATTAGCCTTTGCTCCGGCTCCGACGCTGCTTTTCCCCCGGGGCAGATGTTGGTTTCTGCACATTTTGACTCGGGGCGGCAGTTTGATCCGCCTCCGAAGCGGTGCTGCCCCGGCTTAAGGAGATCGGCAAAATACCAGATCTGTTTTTTGCTTCGGTTCTGATGCTCAGAATTTTATGTGCGGAACTCGAGCCAGTGCGCTGTCAAACTTCTTGCATCAGTAGAACACACCCACATAACTCCACGCCCATGATTCCGCACAGTTATTTCGTCATACTTCCGCAATTTTACTCCATTTGAAAATTATCCAATATTTTCTTGAAATGGATTATTTTTTTTTTTTAAAAAAACAACTCGTTTCGCGTTACAATGTGAAAACAATATAACGATGTAATGTTATTTTCTTTTTCCGAATGCATCACTTACTTGCACCCGCCCCCCTTCTTTACTATACTGCACGTGAATTTGATAATGTGCCATTGCATTGTGATTACGTTCTTCCCCCCTCCGGAAAAAATCAATCCTGACTGCTATATTTTTTTCCAAATAAGATCGTTGCAACACAAGTAAATAAAAAGCGATGTTGCACGAACTACTTTAAACATGCGTGATTGCCACCTTTATCAATTCCCCCCCCCCATGGCCTCAAACGGGAGCGGAAATTTGATTATGTTTACAGCTTTCTATTTTTGATAGGTTGGGAAAACTTTCTCCCTTAACCCCTCTGCATATTTCCCCCCCCCCTTTCACGCATCTGTTTGTAATTTGGAGAGCCAGTTTGGTGTAGTGGTTAAGTGTGCGGACTCTTATCTGGGAGAACCGGGTTTGATTCCCCACTCCTCCACTTGCACCTGCTGGAATGGCCTTGGGTCAGCCATAGCTCTGGCAGAGGTTGTCCTTGAAAGGGCAGCTGCTGTGAGAGCCCTCTCCAGCCCCATCCACCTCACAGGGTGTCTGTTGTGGGGGAGGAAGGTAAAGGAGATTGTAAGCCGCTCTGAGACTCTTCGGAGTGGAGGGCGGGATATAAATCCAATATCTTCTTCTTCTTCTTATAGGTTTTAACAGAAAACTGTGTGCTTAACATTCAGCGTGTGTGGATAAAAACGCTGGATTGCCGACTCAGATTTCATGGTGCTTAACCTGCCAATGGCAGGGCGAAAGGAAAACACGTGACTTTGCCAGTATTATGCCTCTGGCATTACGTTGTAATGCAAACAAAAACGTTAAGTTGTAACGCAAACACGCATGCGTGTAAAAAAAAAAGGGAAACACATGAGGGAGGGGGAACTCTGGGAGCAGTGGTGATGCGGAATCAGAAAACATGGAACAGATTGGGAATTGAATCCGGGGGAAATCCTCTAATGCGAAATCGGGAAATCTGGCCCGCATGGAACAACCCCGGAACTAAAGGAGGGCAAACACCAAATGCGGAATCAGCCACTGAATGGAAGCTTGCTCTTTCTCTCACCACAGTCATTTTGGGAAAAAAAAAATTCTCCATGAATCTAAAATCTTTCTCATGCCAGTTTCTCCACAGATTTCACAGGTCCCTCGTAGTTGGTTTGTAGAGAAAGAAGTACTTTTCTCCCTTTCTCACAATACAAAAACTTGTGGGCATTCGATGAAATTGCTGAGCAGCCATATTAAAACGGATAAAAGGAAGTACTTCTTCACCCAAAGGGTGATTAACATGTGGAATTCACTGCCACAAGACGTGGTGGCAGCCACAAGCATAGCCACCTTCAAGAGGGGTTTAGATAAAAATATGGAGCAGAGGTCCATCAGTGGCTATTAGCCACAGTGTGTGTGTATATATAAAAAATTTTGCCACTGTGTGACACAGAGTGTTGGACTGGATGGGCCATTGGCCTGATCCAACATGGCTTCTCTTATGTTCTTATGTTCTTATGGTTTTGTTCCACAAGCACAACTGAAGCATTAGGAATGATGAGGATTTTTAAAAAACAAAATTCAAACGTTGGACAGAATGCTGCATATACATGGTTTGCTGCAGTGATCAGGTCTTTCAAGCCTTCTCCACTTTCATGTGCACTGATCAAATACTAAAAAAGAAGCAATGGTAAAAGGTCAAGGTAGTCCCCTGTGCAAGCACCGAGTTGTTACCAACCCATGGGGTGACGTCACATCACATTTTCCTGACAGAGTTTTGACAGGGTGGTTTGCCATTGCCTTCCCCAGTCATCTACACTTTACGTAGAGGCAATCTCCGGTTCTTTCTGTGTGCTGTTTCACCAGCAGGGAAGTGCAGACTCTTGCCTTGAAAACCGTACGGAGTCAAGACCGATGTGTACTGTGATTGTTTTATGCTGTGTTGCACTGTTTTTCCCAGTGTGGTTTGCTATGGCTGTGAGCTAATGCAGTAAACTTGATTTTACTTTAAGAAGGAGTCAGTGCAAGTCAACAGAAAAATGGGAGTGTCGGTAAGCAGTGCATTAGGGTTTTCGAAGTCTAGAACTACTGGAAAGAGCGGAAGTATAGCATAAGTATTCACATGACACAGTAAGCACTAAGCAGTACAGAAATTCCATAACAGCAGGGGTCGTTTTGTAGAAAAATAGGTAGTGGACCTTATTAGCATAACTCATTAGCATATGCCACCACCCCCACCAGCCAAAAGTGACCTGACACAAAAAAGGTGAGCCCCGGGCCACAGTCAAAAGGCCAGCAAGCCACCTGCTGCCCCAAATCACATAAGAAATGGAGAAAGGGTAGCATGGGCTTCTCCAGGGGTTAATGAGGGCTGCTAGGGGCATGGCAAAGCCCTTGGTGGCTGGCTGGCTCCCCGCTCTCCTAATTCAGGGATTGTTATGCAGCTGCACCTCCTATTCAATGGACAAGGTAGGTGGGGAGGAGGAGGAGGAACCCTCAGGTTCAGGAGCTGAGCTCCTGTGAGCTTCTGCTGAATTCAAGGCCTGCATAACAGTATCTTGCTTACAATATGCTATACACAGCAGCATAGACCACAGTCCCAATCCAAGTAAGTGTTTGTATGGCGCAGCCTTGTTGCCTGTGCAGAAAAGCCCTCTCAAATTGGTTTTCCGTAGTTTGCAGAAGGCCAGGAGAGAGGGAGTTTTCCTGACCTCCCCGTACACCTAAAGCATATGTAGGAAGCTTCTCTAACCAGACTTTTCCTCCCTCCCTACAGAGAGCACATTCCCCAAATTGACTCACCCACCAAGTAACCTGAGCACCATGACCTTGACTTCCCAGATGTCCTTGGATGATTGGAACACGCTCTGTCCGTATTCGGAAGCCTTGGAGTTCGGCTTTAGATGTAAGTGGGGACGTCTCCCAGCTGGGCTTTCACATGTGCTTTTTGTTAATCCAGAGACACTGTCCTGGGTTTGTAAGGGAATCTCCCCATTAGACCTGCCGCAGAGGATGTTCCATTTCAAGGAATTTCTCTGTTCACGGCTCTAGGGGCGTTTTTACACTGACAGTTTGTGACTCTCTATCACCGCATTGGAAACTCACCTTTTACATTATCTAACGTTCTCACAACTGTTTTGCATCGTTGCTGCCTGAAGCATCTACATTTGTTTCGGTGAGATGAGTTCTGGCGCTGCTGCTGCAACGTTTTGCTCAAAACTAGTTTTGATCCGGTCATTTCTCTACAGGTGTTTCAAACTTGTAGAAGTTCTCCTGCGTTTTAAAAGACTCCTCCAAAAGCCACAAAGTGCAGTAATTTGCATGAGAATTGACAGCACTTGAAATTTTTACATAACATTGCTTGCCTCATCTTGTAATTTAAATCTGTATTGTTTTTGCAGTGTTGACACGATTTCCAAGCAATCGTATACATTTAACTAAGCGCTGGTATTCCGTCTGCCCTCTGATCAGAGACACCCCCCCCCCAAAATTGAAATGCTTTCGGCAGGAAATATAGAAGTTTGGCTACGCAAAATGAGCAGAGCAAATCCACCAATGTAAAAGGAAAATAATTAAAGTGGAATGGTGTTAGGCGATTTGAAGACTCTAAAACTCTGGATCAAACTGAATGTAAAAACACCCTAAATTTGCCTTTGCTTCCTGTTCTAGCCTTTATGAGCCCTGACCGTTATCTTGCAGCCCTCTAGCCTGCTCTGTGTGCCCAGCACATAGGGTTGCCAATCCCCAGGTGGGGGCAGGGGATCCCCTGGTTTGGAGGCCCTCCCCCCACTTCAGGGTCATCAGAAAGCGGGGGGAGGGGAGGGAAATGTCTGCTGGGAACTCTGTTATTCCCTATGGAGATTTATTCCCATAGAAAACCATGGAGAAGTGATCTGCAGGTATCTGGGGCTCAGGGGGGCTGTTTTATGGGGTAGAGACACCAAATTTTCAGTATAGCATCTAGTGCCTCTCCCCAAAATACCCACCAAATTTCAAAAAGCTTGGACCAGGGGTCCAATTCTATGACCCTCAAAAGAAGATGCCCCTATCCTGCATTATTTTCTATGGAAAGAAGGAATTGAAAAGGTGTGCCCTCCCTTTAAATGTGATGGCCAGAACTCCCTTTGGAGTTCAATTATGCTTGTCACAGCCTTGATCTTGGCTCCACCCCCAAAGTCTCCTGGCTCCACCCTCAAAGTCCCCAGATATTTCTTGAATTGGACTTGGCAACCCTACCAGCACAGCATCTTCATCCCAGTTATAAAGACTATCATGTATGAGTTATTACCAGGGGTTGTTTTGTAGAAAAATAGGTGGTGGAGCTTATTAGCATAACTCGTTAGCATATCTCCCCCCCCCAGCCAAAAGCAACCCGATGCAAGAAAGGGGAGTCCTAGTCAAAAGGCCAGCAAGCCACCTGCTGCCCCAAATCACATAAGAAGTGGAGAAAGGGGGGCATGGGCTTCTCCAGGGGTTAATGAGGGCTGCTGTGGGTGTGGCAAAGCCCCTGGTGGCTGACTGGCTCCCCGCTCTCCTAATCCAGGGATTGTTATGCAGCTGCACCTACTAGTCAATGGACAAGGTAGGTGGGGAGGAGGAAGGGGAACTCTCAGAAAGGTTCAGGAGCTCTTGTGAGCTCCTGCTGAATCTGAGGCCTGTTTATTACCATATTTATTGTAAAAGAATACTTGCAGTAAAACTGAGTCTGCCATTGGAGAAAATATGTTCTTCTATAATGATAGGGTTGCTAGGCCGAATCCCGTGATCCCCAGGAGCTTTGGGGGGGGCAGAGTCTGGGTGGGGAAGTGTCAAGGGGGCTGTCCACCAAGCTCTGTAAAGACCAAAGACTCTGTAAAGACCAGGGGTGGCCAGACTGTGGCTCAGGAGCCACTTGTTGCTCTTTCACACATGTTGTGTGGCTCTCGAAGCCCCCATCGCCCCATCAGGTAGCTTGAGGTGGCATTTGTTTCTTTAAATCATTTCTCCAAGCCAACCAGCCAGCAGTTTGGAGAATGCATTTAAAGTGAAGTTGCTTTCTTTCCACCCCTCTCCTTCCTTCCTTCCTTCCTTCCTTCCTTCCTTCCTTCCTTCCTTCCTTCCTTCCTTCCTTCCTTCCTTCCTTCCTTCCTTCCTTCCTTCCTTCCTTCCTTCCTTCCTTCCTTCCTTCCTTCCTTCCTTCCTTCCTTCCTTCCTTTCTTTCTTTCTTTCTTTCTGCCTTCCTGCCTTTCTTTCTGCCTTCCTTCCTGCCGGAGCCAGTTTGGTGTAGTGGTTAAGTGCGTGGTTTCTTATCTGGGAGAACTGGGTTTGATTCCCCACTCCTCCAGTTGCACCTGCTGTAATGGCCTTGGGTCACCCATAGCTATTGCAGAAGTTGTCCTTGAAAGGGCAGCTGCTGTGAGAGCCCTCTCAGCCCCACCCACTTCACAGGGTGTCTGTTGTGGGGGGAGAAGATATAGGAGATTGTAAGCCGCTCTGAGTCTCTGATTCTTATGTTCTTATTTTTTGGGGGGGAGGGGGTTGGCCGCTGTGTGACTAGTGTTGGACTGGATGGGCCATTGGCCTGATCCAACATGGCTTCTCTTATGTTCTTATGTGACACAGAGTGTTGGACTGGATGGGCCATTGGCCTGATCCAACATGGCTTCTCTTATGTTCTTATGTGACACAGAGTGTTGGACTGGATGGGCCATTGGCCTGATCCAACATGGCTTCTCTTATGTTCTTATTCAGAAAGAAGGGTGGGGTATAAATCTGCAATTCTTCTTCTTCTTCTTCCTCCATCAAACATCTGACATTCATGTCTTGCGGGTCTCAAACTTCTGACATTTATTCCATGTCCCTCTTATGTTAGGCAAATCTGGCCACTCCTGCCCTAAAGGTTGGGCAGATTCTTAAAGGGGCGGGGGGAGTCACTGAGAAGTAATGTCACAGGATCTGTGAAGTCTCTCCCCATTTTTCTCCCACTGATTGAGTGTGGGGCAGTTGAAGGTGGGAATTCAGCTTCCCCAGCCAGGCACCTGGAAAGGCCATGGCAGCAGTCTACTCTGCATGATCCCAGGAACTCTGGGACAGGTAGCTTACCATTTACCCTAAGATCCTGATCTCCTGTAAGCAGGCAGCACCCGAGTTCGAACCCAAGACCTTTTACATGCAAACGTCCTGCAAAGCTGCATCCTCTCCTTGAAAGCTGCCTTACGCCATTCCACCGCAGTTCTAGTAACTGGTTTGTAATTTCTTCCTCCCCTTTCCCCCCTCGCACATCCAGGTTACCCGCCCACATTGAGTCAAAGCACACTGGGATTGCCAAAGCACAGGAGTTTCAGCGAAGTCCAGGCTTCCCATTCCCTAACCAGAGGCCGCTCGATGCAGAGAGTTCCATGGTACGTCTCTGTGCTCCATGAGAAGGTAAGAATGCGTGTGGGGAAGCCATGAAAGGGAAGAGAAAAACAGGGGGCCTTCAGTGTTCATAAAGCATCCCTAGGCAGCACGGTGTAGGATTTGTGAGACCCAGATTACAATCTCCATTCTGCACTGGAGACATGCTGAGTGACCTTGGGAGAGCCATTCTCTGGCTCAGCCTAACTCGGCCATTGCGGTGCCACCAAAAAAAAAACAGAGCAGAAAGATGTGATGTTCTGGGAAATGGTGCCCATTAAATTCGAAGGGATTCACAGGCGGCCAGACAGCTGGGGAAGGAAAACAACTGTTCCCTCCCCATCAAGAAAACAGTATCTTCAGGGACGGGTGTTGTGAAGAGGTTACAGTCTTAAGATCTGGGAGACCAAAGTTTGAATCCTGTCCCAGGTTGGCAGAAATTCTAAGGAAACGATATGCTAGATCAGGAGTGGCCAAATTTGCTTAACGTAAGAGCCACATAGAATAAACTTCTGATGTTTGAGAGCCGCAAGACATGGCAGATGTTTGAGAGCCGAAGGAAAGAAATTGACAGGGGAGGGTGGGCAGAGGGAGAGGCGGGAAAAAAGCAACTTTAAGTGCATTCTTGGAGAACTGACTTAAAGAGACAAATGCCTTCTCCAAGATTGCTAACAGGGTGGTGGGGGCTTCAAGAGCCACGCAATATGTGTGAAAGAGCCACATGTGGTCCTGAGCTGCAGTTTGGCCACCCCTTAGCTAGAACCACGTTTGCTTACAAGGGGATTTTTAAGAAAGCATCAAACTTACAGAAAACATAGGGTAAGGTTCCATCAACTGGACCTTGAGTACACACTGCACAGCTTGCCAGAATCTGAGACCACATGCATCACTAAAACTAGGCGTCGTGTACCCTAAATGCTGGCTACCAGTAAAAGAATGACCAATTAAGCTAATCCCAAACACTTGGATGAGCCAGGCCATCTCGCAGCTGGCTTCCGGGGTGGGGATGACGATTATCTTTGTTGAAGATAAGCTCTGCTAATAAGCATGAGAGAGAGAAAGTTCTCTTGAGAACAGTCAGTCACTGCTGTCCCACAAGACTCCAGGCAACTAAGCACCAGCATGTAACAAAGTTGGAGTCACCCAAGCTACACAAATCCCCCCTCTGCCCTGGAAGCTTCCTGTGTGACCCCGGGTCAGGCATCGAAACAGAGAGCAGGACATTCTCAGCTACTTCCCCTCCCCCAACTCCCCCAGTGACCTCTGCTGTATGTCTAGAGGAAGGCCAAAAAAATCTCTAGGATCCCTGGGCTGGCCTGGCCTGGAGGAAAATTCCTTCCTGACTCCATCGGCATAACCCTGGGCATGCAAGAAAAAGCCACGAGAGCTGAGCTCATTCAGCCACGAGAGCTGAGCTCATTCAGCCACGAGAGCTGAGCTCATTCATCCTTTCCTGCCCTCCTCACACGATCAGCCTAACTTACCTCTCAGGTACGCAGGAAAAAATGGAAGAACAAGATGATGATGATATTGGATTTACATCCCGCCCTATCCTCTGAATCGCAGAGTCTCAGAGTGGTCACAATCTCCTTTACCTCCCCCCCCCCCCGCAAACAGATACCCTGTGAGGTAGGTGGGGCTGAGACAGCTCTCCCAGAAGCTGCCCTTTTAAGGACAACTCTTGCAAGAGCTATGGCTGACCCAAAGCCATTCCAGCAGCTTTAAGTGGAGGAGTGGGGGAATCAAACCCGGTTCTCCCAGATCAGAGTCCACACACTTAACTACTACACCAAACTGGCTCTCAGGAAGAGCAGAAAGGAGCATTGCACACCACTTTGGGCCCCTTGGGGGGATAAAAAATGGGATGGAAATATCTGTGTCAAGGAATAAATAAAATAGAGTCAACCAGCAAACAACAGCACTTTTGGGTAGGGATCTGGCTAGTAGCAGCTCTAAGCCAAAGCAGGAACTGCGTGAGAAGTATTTCTTTCCTGAACTGAACCCACCCACTTCTATGGCATGGCTTCTTTTATGTTCTTATGGCTGCCTGTGCCAGGTGACATCTAAGGCCAAAACAGATGTTACTTGTGAGCTGAATCGGGTCAGGGTTCTTTCTTGGAAGTTCATATTTCAGGTCAGACCAGACCCAGGTTGAAATTGAATCAAAAAGAGTTTTCAGTTAAACATTAAGAAGAACTCAGTGGAACAGGCTTCCTCGGGAGGTGGCGAGCTCTCCTTCCTTGGAGGTTTTTCAACAGAGGCTAGATGGTCATGTGAAAGCAATGCTGATCCTGGGAACTTAGGCAGCTCATGAGAGGGAGGACAGGAAGGGTTGCATCAGTGCCTAGTTCTTGTGGCCCTTTCTGACATGCCCAGGGAAATGTTGTTCAACATTTTGGGGTCAGGAACCATTTTTCTCCAGGCCACTTTGGCCAGGGATGCTGGAGGGTTTTTTGTGGTTTTCTGGGCATGGAGCAGGTGTCACTGCATGTGTGTGTGTGGGGGGGGGGGGGAGGTATTTATGGATTTCCTGCATTGTGCAAGGGGTTGGACTAGATGACCCTGAAGGTCCCTTCCAACTCTGTGATTCTAGGAGAAGTGTCCCAGAGGGTAACTCCCAAAACAAGCCTGTCAAAAGTCCACAGAGGGCTGAGGGGGTGAAGAGGACGCCTGGTTGAAGGCAGAGTCAGGATACAGGAAGCTCTTGAAAACAGGCTGGAAAACTGGGATAAAACAAATAATTTTAACCAAGCTGGACAGCTGAACAGATCGTTCCCCTGGAGTGTTCCAAGTCAGGAAAACAACAGGTTAAGCCCTTCTGGTGCATTGTGGTCCTGAACCAAATCAAGCTGCTGCATCATTGGGAATGAACTTCCCAGCAGGGAACTCAGAGCCTAAGAAAAGCACCTTTTGAGTCTTAACTGTTCCTCTCTTCCCAGGACCAGCTTCTGCAGAAGCTTGGGATGGAGCTGAGCCGTCTCTCCAAGTGCGAGGTGGAGTCAGCATGGAAGGACGAGGTGATCTCGGTCCTCCGGGAGGAAGCAGACAACCTGCAGAACCAGCTGGACCTGATCCAGAAGGGGGAAGTCCCCATCCAAGAGGAGCCCCCCAAAGTGAAGGTTGGCCAGATTCTGTGGGCCTTTTGGGGAGCCAGAAGCTACCCTTTTGAGTTCTGAGTAAAGAGAGGAGGGCTCAGGCTGACCCATACTGCTGTTTTGGTTGCTCCTAAGTGGGGGAGGGGGGATTATACAACTTTTCATTTTAGCATTTCCCTGTGTACCAATGTGGCGTCTTGCAAACTTTGTTGAATTTAGATAGGATGCAGTCAGATCTGTTTCCAAGTTTTTGGGGGCCCCGGGGCAGATGTTTTCCGGGGACCCCTCCCCTCCTTTGCCAACTACTAGGCCCTCATGCCCTCTTTCCTTTCCACCCACCTTCATGCTTCCCACTCACTTGCATGTCCTTTCCTTGTCTGCTCACAAGCATTCCTATGGCCCATGCTCACGGTGACCTGCAGCCTTCCTAATGGAACCAGACATTAAATGCAGCAGGGAGCACGGGAGGCAGAGAGCTAGCGAGGGAGTTAGCAGGGGATGCTGGAAGCCGGCCTGTAGCCACGGTGGGGCCACGCCCCCTCAGTTGCAAGCTCCACCCCACCTCAGCATCTGCTGACGCTGGCCGGGATTGCAGTTAGGAAGTAGGGAAAGGCCTACCTGAGTTCATGTGAAGCGGCTTTATACTGAATCAGGCCATCAGGCCATCGAGCTCAGTGTTGTCTACTCAGACTGGCAGCTGCTCTCCAGGATCTCAAGCAGAGGTCTTTCATATCACCTACTACCGGATCCTTTAACTGGCAATGCTGGGGATTGAACCTGGGACCTTCTGTCCTGAAGACCTCGTCCATACTCTCACTGGTCCCAGACAGTTTTTGCCACGTTGTTCCATCTCCCTTGAGAGGAGAAGGGAGCAGAAGTGTTTTCAGAAAAAGGCCAAAGGTTGCATTAGCCTTGGGCAGCTGAGCAGGCGGTGGCCGACATCTTGTTGCTTCGGTTAGGGGATTCTGGGAAATCTTCTGACATTCACCCAGTGACATAACTCCTGACTTCAGTTCCCAGTTTCATGTCTACTCACTCCATCTCCTTTCTTCTAGGAAATTCCCAAAGAAGTCAAGGAAGAAGAGGTTAAAGAAAAGCTAGCTCAGAGAGGCCTGTCATTGCCCGTCTGCTTAGGGCAAAAAAGCATTCCGGATGAGTTTAGGCAAGAGATAGAGCGCTTGAAATTAGAACTGGCTCAGTCAGACAGAGTTCTGGGCAGCAAGATGTGCATCCTGTCTGAGACGCTGTGGAAGGGCCAGGAAGAGCTGGAGCAACTGGAAAGAGAGGTGAGTGAGCACCACCAGGTGTTTGTGAACATTCTGAGTCCTCCCTCTTTACAGTAGCATTCTGCCTTTTCTTTCACAAAACGTCAGGACCTTCAAGCCATGCCTCCTTGAGGCAGCGTCAATGGGGGAGCCTGTTTCTGAATGCGTGTTCCTCGCAGACCCAAAGATGATGCCCCTCAGGCATCTTCAAGGAGGTGGTAGATAACCAGAATTGACCCTTTTGCTTGGAGAACTGAGTGCCAGGAAGTCCCGTTGGAAGCTGCCATGTTGGGGTGCTGTTGTAGAATCTCCTGTCCTTTCCTGGATTTCCGAGTGAATTCCAACCAATCTGTGTTTCACAGATGTTTGTCTTACACAGGGAGGCGAGATTAAGTTAACCTGAACATCAAGCGAGTGCAAATTTTTCCTTGCTTACCGGTGTGTTCTCAAGCAAAGATCTTTCACGTCATCTGTTACACGATCCTTTTAACTGGGGATGCCAGGGGTTGAACCTGGGACCTTCTGCGTGCAAAGCAGATACTCGGCAAGTAAGGAATCCTGATGATCTTCACGGTGCTTTAAACTGCAAATTGTGGCTTCTGTTATGATCATGGCCATGGTTGGAATAGTGAGTACATTCCATCCTTATGCAGTTTCACCTCTTGTCACCCACATACACATGCACATACTCATACACCATTAGCCATGGAAGGTAAACGATCATCTTGTAAACTAAGTCCAAGCTGGGAACAATCATAGCTGGCAATCTTGGCTTAGTTGGTCCATTTAGAAAAAAATCTTGAAATATCTGAACATAAGAGAGAGAAGCCATGTTGGATCAGGCCAATGGCCCATCCAGTCCAGCACTCTGTGTCACATAAGAACATAAGAGAAGCCATGTTGGATCAGGCCAACGGCCCATCCAGTCCAGCACTCTGTGTCACATAAGAGAAGCCATGTTGGATCAGGCCAATGGCCCACCCAGTCCAACACTCTGTGTCACATAAGAACATAAGAGAAGCCATGTTGGATCAGGCCAATGGCCCATCCAGTCCAACACTCTGTGTCACATAAGAACATAAGAGAAGCCATGTTGGATCAGGCCAATGGCCCATCCAGTCCAACACTCTGTGTCACATAAGAACATAAGAGAAGCCATGTTGGATCAGGCCAATGGCCCATCCAGTCCAGCACTCTGTGTCACACAGTGGCCAAAGAAACCAGATGCCATCTGGAGGTCCATCTGTGGGGCCAGGACACTAGAAGCCAGGACATCTGACTGTCTTGCAGTGAGTGAAAGGAAGAGAGGCTGCACAATCAAGACACATCTGTTTAAGGCTTAGTTGGACCTTTCATCTGAATTCAAGACTGCTTGGGGTACAAATGTAAAAAGTCGTGGAAGAAATCTCATTTGGTGAGTCTTGAGTCTTAGAACTTGTATGTAGCCTAAGAACACTTACTCCTGGCACTCGAGTTGAATACATTTGGACGAGTGGGGGTTGATTCCCCACTCCTCCACTTGCAGCTGCTGGGATGGCCTTGAGTCAGACATAGCTCTTGCAGAGCTGTCCTTGAAAGGGCAGCTTCTGGGAGAGCTCTCAACAACAGGAGACCACCCTCGCCTATCTTGGAGTGTGCTGCTTGCTTCTGGTATCAGATCTATGACTATCTTCAATAATAACAACTCTCTGTTTCATCAGGATTAGTGTTTATTGTAAGTTAGGATAGTACCACTGGTAAGGCCAGTGGCAAAATTAAAGCAGTTCAAATGGAGGTGAAGATATATAGAAGCAGTTAGCCGTCACCTACGCACCTAGTTTACTGGTGGAAGATAAGTTCAAGACACTAAATTGTTACAAAGCAGACATTCTCATACCACAGTGGTTGTTAGCAAAACACTCTGACAGATAGGGATGACCTTGATGGTTAGATGGTGTTTAAAAGGAAAGGTCCCCTGTGCATGCACCAGTCGTTTCCGACTCTGGGGTGACGTTTCACATTTTCACGGCAGGCTTTTTACGGGGTGGTTTGCCATTGCCTTCCCCAGTCATCTACACTTTCCCCCCAGCAAGCTGGGGACTCATTTTACTGACCTCGGAAAGATGGAAGGCTGAGTCAACCTCAAGCCGGGCTACCTGAAAACCGATAGAGGGCCTAAATACTTGAGTTTTTCCCAACCGGCGTAGCAGGCGTTTTAGAACAGACAGAACAGTAAAACAGTAATACAGTAAAATGGCAAGGGATCTTGACATCCGGCTCTTCTCATTGTCTTTGGCGCTTGAGCCTTACCTGGCTCCCCTCCCCTCGAGCCTACTCGACTGCTCCCACAACCACCGCCACACACACACAAAAGCAGGTGTTTACTTGCACAGAAAGTCTTCTGACTGGAGGAAGAATTAAATGTTGGAGGAGGAAGGGAGAGTGTGGGAAGGGAAGTGATGAGTCATAACAGGAAGGGCTGGGACAGTGTCAAGAGTTGGTGTTCTTTTTATCAAGCCTCAGGATTTCAGATGAGAGCCCCAAAGATCAGAACTGCAACCCTTCACCTGGAAGGTCAGTGCTCCACAGGGCATCAGGGCATTTGACCAACACTTCAAATGTTCCCTTTTTCTTCTGCCCAGCCCACAGAATAGCTGAAAGAAATGCTGTTATTGTCCAAGCCTTTTGCATTGGGAAATTTTGCTTCCTTAGCCCTGGCTTTCCCAAGAAGCACCTGCCACCCTTTCAGTCTTCCAGTTCGGCTTGGAGTTTTCTTTTTTTAAAACAAAATTGTATTACTCAATTAAAAAAAAAAAAACCAGCAAAAAACCTATCTACATACTCAAACTTACCATCCAAAGATATAAAACATTCTGCATACAGGGGTCTATTATAGATAACACATTTTATGGAAATAAGCATTAGAGGGAGGAAATTTTTGCAGCAGACAAATAGTCAAGAAGAAGAAGAAGATGATATTGGATTTATATCCCACCCTCCACTCCGAAGAGTCTCAGAGCGGCTCACAATCTCCTTTACCTTCCCCCCCCCCCCCACAACAGACACCCTGTGAGGTAGATGAAGATATTGGATTTATATCCCGCCCTCCACTCCGAAAAGTCTCAGAACGGCTCACAATCTCCTTTACCTTCCCCCCCCCCCCACAACAGACACCTTGTGAGGTAGATGAAGATATTGGATTTATATCCAGCCCTCCACTCCGAAGAGTCTCAGAGCGGCTCACAATCTCCTTTACCTTCCTCCCGCACAACAGACACCCTGTGAGGTGGGTGGGGCTGGAGAGGGCTCTCACAGCAGCTGCCCTTTCAAGGACAATTTCTGCCAGAGCTGTGGCTGACTCAAGGCCATTCTAGCAGGTGCAAGTGGAGGAGCGGGGAATCAAACCCGGTTCTCCCAGATAAGAGTCCGTGCACTTAACCACTACACCAAACTGGCTCTCCAACCATAGTAGACCACAATGTAATAAATGTCTGTTGTCTACCAAACTCAATAGGAATGGATGCATTACTAGTTTTCCTGTTATAAAAAGATCCCATCATTTATTGGTCCATTGTTCAATCGTAGGTATTGAAGGCTTGGGGTTTTCTCTTGCGTGCGCCCCTGGCCATCCCCGAGTCATTCTTTTCGGTGCCTGATCTTTGCAGTACCTGGAGCTGCAGCAAAAGAAAGCAAAGGAGTCCGAGGAAGAGCTGATCTGCAGCCTTGAATCCCATACAAGTTTGGAAAGATTGCTGGAGCAAGAGCCTGAACTGGAAGGGGAGGAAGAAACCAGCTCGCGCAAGCTCCAGGACTCCCAGAGAATGAACGACGAGCTCTACAGAGAACTGGAGAAAGCGAAAAACGATTACGACGTCGCAACGGGTACAAAAGGGGAAACACTGAGCTTGTTAGAGGAAGCCCTGCTGGATCTGGACAGTGGTCTATCGAGGCCAGGGTCTTGTTTCCCCACACTGGCCAGCCAGATGCCTCTAGGAGCCCCCCAAACACATTTGAGACATACAGGCAACAGCCCTCCCCATCACCATATTTGTCCATGGCAATTGGTGTTTCTGGAGGTATACTGCCCCTGAAGGTGGAGGTTCCATTTAGTCAGTGCTTTTTTTTGTAGAAAAAGCCCAGCAGGCAGGGCCGGATTAACAATTAGGCCAAGTAGGCACTGGCCTTTAGGGGCCCCGGGCTGGCTTTCCCTCCGTCCCGTTCCCCCCCCCCCCCCCCCGTTTGCAACCCTCCTAGCCTGCACATGCGGGCAGCAACTGAGCCGCTCTTTGTCCAACTTGCCTCGTGCGGCTGCTGCTGACGTTGTTGCCAAGTTTGCCTCTCTTCCTCTCCCCCACAGCTCTGTCAAAAGGGCTTTTGAGAAGGTGCCTGCAGGCTGCAGTGGGTGCTGCATGCGGCATGTTGGGTGCTGTGACTCTAATTTGCAAGGGGGCCTCCAAGATTCTGATTGCCTAGGGGCTTCCACAGGGTTTAATCCAGCACTGCCAGCAGGAACTCATTTGCATATTAGGCCACACCGCCTGGCCTGGGGGGCATGTGACTCCCGCATGGCAGGTCGGGCCAGTCAGAACTCTGGCCAGCCCAGGTGGAGCTCCACTCTTGTGGGCTCCGGCAGGAAAAAATGCCCTGTGTTTAGCCAGCACAGCTGTCGCTAAGACCTCCCCTTGCAGGGATTGGTGCACTCCCCTTTTTGCGGCCCTCCTTGAACTTGCAGCATTGACTTCTGTGCAGTAATAACTTGCCAGCGTGTAAGAGTGGCCTCTTGAGTTTTCTCCATTTGTACGGGGAAGGGTCGTTCCCCTTGACAATCTCCCTTCTGCTATGCTAGGCGCCATTTCGTCCTTGCAAAGGAAGCTGTCGTTCGAGGAGTCTCAGCTCCGCCGAGCCCACATGGAGCAGGAATTGTTCCAGAAGGAGCTGCGGGAACGAGGAGACCAGTTGGAAGCGATGACTACCAAGGTACATCACACAGACCCGCCCCCCCCCCCCCCCCCCTATTAGTTTAGGGGTGGAATCCGGGACGTCGGCGAGTGTAACACAGCGAGAATGTGGAAGTGGTGCTGGCACTGCCCCAGTTCCCATTTCTGATCAGCCACAAATCTGCAGGATTTTAGAGAACTAGCAGGGTAGAGTTCTCACCTCTCCAAACAAAAGACTTTGTTCTCCATAAGCATTTACGGGCAGCTTATTCAGTGCAGGGTAAACGTTTACCATGGGTTGGATCTACACAGCTTTTCCACAGGTGATAAAGAGAAGAGGGGTGTCCCTTGTGACCACCAAAAAGGTCATACTGCCGTAAGGGATGGCTTCTTCCAAGAGATATTACTGCAGCCACGTTATTAATGCCTTTTGCCACTGGGGGGCCCTTTCTCTCAGTTTTGCAACCTGCGAGAGGAGAGGAAGCACGAGGAAATGATGGGCAACATTGAAAGGGAAAAGAACGCACTTCGGAAGGTGAGCCAAAGATCCACACTACTAATGCCCCCAAATGCCTGTATTGTGCTGACCTGTCCCCCACTTCGCTGATCAAGGCAATGGCACAGCAGAAGAAGGAGAATTAACCCCTTCCTTAGTTCTGCAGTCTTTTATCAGTATTGGCCCCTCTGTGGCTCTTTGCAACCAGGGCCAGCCCTAGACTGTCTGGCACCCTAGGCAAGGCTAACTTCTGCTGCCCCCCCACCCGCTGTGGTAATGTCACAGAGTCACAATTTGTCACCCCCAGCAGGCTGGCGCCCTAGGCAGTCATCTGGTTCGCCTAGTGGCAGGGCCGGCCCTGTTTGCAACTCACGACAGAAGGACCCTCAGCGTCCCTCTCCCAGTGCCAACGTTGCCACGTACGTGGGCTCTCTTCGATCTGTTTACCGGGGCCGACAGACCATTTGCCCTCTGCAAAAATTCAATGAGTTTCAGTGTGCTGGAGGGTCGACAGCCACCCACCCAGCCGGCCCCTGTGGCAGGGATCAGTACTCCCTCTAAGCTGTGGAGTCTTGTGAGCAAAAATTCTACTTGGTGAGCTACTGGCATTAAAGTTGTGAGCGAGCAGTTTGGCTACTGCATAAATCAGTTCGCTCCGGGGCCGTCCTTCCTGAGCTAGGACAAAAACATGTGCGCCGGAGGCTAAAAAACTGAGCTAGCTCACACTAACTCAGCTTAGAGAGAACGCTGGCAGGGATGTATCGGCCATCTCGGCTCCTCACTCCCTTCTTCCCCTTCCACCTCTCAGGTGGTCTCCGAGCTGGAGTCCAAAGTGGCAGAGAAGACCCAGCTGATTGAAGAGCTGCAAGGTGACATCAGCCGGCTCCAGGCGCAGGTGGAGGCCAACCAGTTCTACACCAGCAAGCAGCTGAACCAGCAGAAGGAGCTGCAGAGGCAGCTGGAGGTTCTGCAGAGGGTGGAGCAGCAGACCAGAGTCATGCTGGAGGCCATCAGCACCAGAGTAACCCTCTTCTCCCGTCTTAACCCCCTTCCTTCCTAGCCCTTCAGCTGTTAGTGGGATGATAAGTAAATATACAAGCAGAACGCAGTATAAATGCTACAAACAAAACCAAAACAACTGTGTTATACACTGATTAGTAAAAAGATTATATTAGTAATAATCGGGGCATTTTTGGTAGCAGGAACTCCTTTGCTTATTAGGCCACACACCCCTCATGTAGCCAATCCTCCAAGAGCTTACAGGGCTCTTAGTGCAGGGTCTACTGTAAGCTCCTGGAGGATTGGCTACATGAGAGGTGTGTGGCCTAATATGCAAAGGAGTTCCTGCTACAAAAAAAAAAAAGCCCTGGTAATAATACTCTCATCACTACAAATCACTATAAATGTGTTGCCAAAGAACTACAGAAGACACCAGGATATTTCTTCAAAAGGTAAGCGTACCAAAGAAAGTGTCGTTTCTTCTCAAATGTTATTATACCGAATGAGCATCCCAGGTAAGTCTCTTCAATTCATATGAATGTCCATTAAGAGGACTTAATGTGAACTTAATGGACATTTATATGAATTGAGAAGTAATGACACTTTATTTGATACACTTACCTTTCGAAGAAATATCCTGGTGTGAAGTTCTTTGGCAACACGTTTATAGCGATTTATAGTGATGAGTATTATTACTAATACAAACTTTTACTAATCAGTGTATAACACAAGTTGTTTTGCTTGGTGGGATGATGGCGTGAGACAACTTAAAGCCAGGGTCTCCAACAGATAGGTCATTGGCTGCTGTGGAATAGTTTATGGATCCCCCAGAAGACCTAGCAAAAGATCATGGAGTTTCTGTTTCTTTAGGGAGTGGGTGTGTTTCTCATCGATTCCGCACTTAGCACTTGCCTCCCTTCTGTGCGGGGCTCTTTAGGGTGGCTCTTTTTCCACCCTAAAGATTCTGCATCAGCATCTCTGCAGTGGGGCTGTGGGTTCCCTGCTTGCTCCCTGCCCCGCACAAACTCGAGAGGCAAGAACGAGACCCGGGGTGGGGGGGCTAATGTGGAATCGGTCTCTGTTTCGCATGCGTTTTACTCCCTCTAGTGGGTTATACCAGCTACTGTTCCACAGCATCGACATTCTCACTGGAACCAATTCAGCTGAAAACAATAAGAGCGCTAAATAATACATAGTAATATTAATAAACGTAGCATAAAATGATAATTAGAAACACATGTGCATCTTGGACTCGTAGTGGTTGTAAAATGTATAAAAATGATTTTATTGTGTATATATATATATTTTTTAATCTTATATGTTGTTTTTGATGGTTGTTAGCTGCCCTGAGCCCGCTAGGGGAGGGCAGGATATAAATATGATAAAATAAAAGAAATGTCAGACGCCAACCAGTGTGATATCGAATCAACCAGTAGAGGGAGCAAAATACATGCTGAACAGGGAAAAGAACCCTGAAAAAAACAGAAACTTCCAAGCAAGGAATGCAGAAGAAGCCCCATGAAGATCTGCTCTAGGCTTTTTCCCTCGAAAATGTTTATTTCATAGGATTTTTCTCTCTGCCGCTCATCTTGTTGCTTCCTTTCTGGTCCTCTCCCTAATCTCTGTTCTGTTTCTAGGTCAGAACGTTTTTTTGTAACCTGCCAGGGTGGGGATGGGAAAGTTGCTGAGGACAATTCTCATTCCTCAGAAGTAGATCTCATTCAAGTCAGGGTTGATGGCTCTCCTGAATCTTCAGGAGCCCTACTCGTGGAGGCCGATTTCAGTGCCTAGATTAATCAAATGACGTGCCTTTTCCCCCTGCCTACTCTGGGCAGTAATACTTCTCCATGGGACCAAGGACCACACTGAACATAACTGCACCTATGGGATGCCAAAACCATTTTAGAGAGGAATTTGGCCATTTAAAATGCTCCAAATGCCCAATCCTAAGAAGAGCCAGTCTGAATAGCCAAGACTGCTCCTGATAGACCAATAGTCTGGCTTGGTATAAAGCAGCAATACCCAATCATAAGGAGCCATAGTTCAGGAGCAGAGCATACACTGTATATGCAGAAAGTTGTAAGAACATGAGAAGAGCCCTGCTGAATCAAACCCACCCAGCACCCTGTCTCATACAGTGGCCAACCAGTTCCTTTGGAAGGCCAACAATGGCATAGATGCCAAGGCCTTCCCCTGATGTTGCCTCCTGGTTCTGGGATCCGGAGGTTGACTGCCTCTGAACATGGAGGTTCCCTTTAGCCACCAGAACTACTAGCCATTGGCAATAAGAATATAAGAAGAGTCCTACTGAGTCAGAGAAGTGGTCTTGATTGGGCCAGCAGCCCAGCGGAACCAGGTGATTTTATCTCCCACCCCTGGGAGCCTTTTTTACATGCTGGAACAGTTATTTACATAAGTTTGAAACAGCAAGTCATGCTGCTCCAAAGTTATGTACATCAGGGGTGGCCAACGGTAGCTCTCCAGATGTTTTTTGCCTACAACTCCCATCAGCCCCAGCCATTGGCCATACTGGTTGGGGCTGATGGGAGTTGTAGGCAAAAAACGTCTGGAAAGCTACCATTGGCAGCTTTTGAAAACAACATGGGGGGGGGGGCAGGAGCCCCTTCCCCCCCCCCCCCCCCCCGTGCCACAGTTCTGAGCCAAAAAAGGCTCCTTCTGATCTTTAAAATGACATTCCTTGCAGCTGTGATGTGGCTGCAGGGAACACGAGTTGGATCAGGGAAACACGAACTCGACTCACCAAAACACCTAACACTTAGCCTGGCCCTTAAGAACCTCATGCTTCTGTCAAAAGAGTTGCGTCTAGCTTCAGCTAAAGCTCTTTCTGCTCTCCTTTTAAGTTTGAAAGGTTTCGAAGCAAAATCCTCCAGGCTACCTACAGTGCCCCCGGCACCAAGTCCCCCCAGTCGGAAATCGGAGACGAAGAGGTGTTGGAAGCCTTGCAGGTAAAGAGGTCCTGTGCAGAAGGGGACTCAGCGGAGACTCCCCCCTCTCTCCTTAGTGAGGGAGGACAGAATGGATGCTGCCAGCCGTAATACCAATCCATGGATCTGTTTTCCAGAAAATAATAAACGACCGTATGGAATTTTACCAAATGCTGCGGCAGAAGGGGGTGAAACTCCCAGCCCTGAGCTCCGAACAAACTCTAACGCCGCCTCCTTCGAAGAAAAAGAGCCCAAACAAATAGGGCATCATGTATTCTTGTCCCTGATGGAAATACTGAATGGAAGAAAAAAAACACCAGCTTTTCTCATGCAGTTTCTTAGCTGGGGTCCTGTTCTATCCTGAAGCATCCTCCCATTTGCAGCTCTGATTAAACAATTGCATTGAATGTTGACTTTGGTCTGCCTTCTCTCTTTGTGAGAAATACACCTCTGAAAGACCATGTGTAAGAATGCTAACTGCCGCATTGAAAAGAAGCAGTCAGCAGTCTTTTCAGAAATCATAAGCGAACTACGGTTTGTTCAAACTTGATCCATTCTGAGGTTCGCAAATTCCATCTTTTTTTCTTTCTCTTCACAGAGACAGTTTGGCATCGTGGTAAAGTGTGCACACTCTTATCTGGGAGAACTGGGTTTGATTCCCCACTCCTCCGCTGGAATGGCCTTGGGTCAGCCATAGCTCTTGCTGGAGTTGTCCTTGAAAGGGCAGCTGCTATAAGAGCTCTCTCAGCCTCACCTACCTCACAGGGTGTCTGTTGTGGGGGGTGGAAGGTAGAGGAGATTGTGACCACTCTGAGATTCAGAGTATAGGGCAGGATATAAATCCAATATCTTCACATGTGGGACAAGAGGACCAACTTCCTGGCATTGGTAGCTTTTGGTCGAATGGCAGTTCAAACTGTGGTTTGTAGCTTATTTAGCTACAAACTAGCTAGGATGGTGTATCTCTTAGAGGGTCAGATTAGGATATGGAAGCTTCTGCTTGCCGTGGAGGCTTGCTGGGTGACAACTTGGAGGCAGTCACTCTCAGCCCTAACCTACCTCACAGGGTTGTTGTGAGGACAGAGTAAAGGAGGGGAGAATCTTGTAAGCTACTTTGGGTCCCTATCGGCAACCAGAATCTAAATATCCAAATAAAGACATTAAAATAAACCTGATTTAGAATCCCAGTGCGTAGGGAAGAAACAAAAGGCTGTTCTTTAAGCCAGGCCATCGCAGACTAGTCGGAAGTTTTTTGATTTTGCTTTTTAATTGGGGAAGCTTTAACTGTGGCTTCACTCACAAGGGGGGAGGCAAAAAAAAGCGGGAAACACAAGAGCAAGGGATGACAAAATAAAGATCTGTTTGTATATCAGTGACAACATTCTGCAAGTTTCTTGACCCTTAACCTTTAGTGCCCAATCACAAAATTGCCAGTGTGGATAGGGGTCAGCATGTCAGACTGGGATCTGGGTTCAAATCCTCATTGGTCCATGGAAATGTCAAATACCATTGGGGGAGGGGGGAGCCCACAGCAGACAGAGGCTTAGCCTCCGTGCCTGACCAGTAGGCCTTCTGACAGTATCTGGCTGCTAGCTGTGGGAAACCGTATGCTGGACTAGATGGCCCTTCGGTCTGATCCAGCCAGGCTCTTACATCTATAAGCAAAGTAGCTAAAGGCTAGAGTTTTTTCCTTAGAGTCACAAGAGTGATGAAAATCTTGAAAAGTCCATCCTGAGTCAGGGCAAGACTTGGGGAAGCCCTCCTTTAAGTTCTGACATGCCATGTCCCTTGATAAAACACAGCAAAAAACCCCACCAGTCTTTATGTGATAGTACCTTGCAGCTGTGTTCCATGTGTGGTTGGCTATTGCCCTTTCATTGCATAGCAGCAATAATTCATCTCCTGAATTGTTCTGTCTGCCCAGGAAAATTCAGTTGTGAAAGATTACTGCAGTATCGACCAACAAGAGTGGCCGCTATTTTGACCAATCATTGGGTTCCTCTAGCAGCCCCGTGGCGCAGTGGTAAAGCTGCAGTCCTAAGCTCTGCTCACAACCTGAGTTCAATCCCGGCAGAAGCTGGGTGTTCAGGTAGCTGGCTCCAGGTTGACTCAGCCTTCCATCCTTCCAAGGTCAGTAAAATGAGTACCCAGCTTGCTGAGGGGGAAGTGTAGATGACTGGGGAAGGCAATGGCAAACCACCTCATAAAAAGTCTGCTGTGAAAATGTCATAATGTGACGTCACCCCAGAGTCGGAAATGACTGGTGCTTGCCCAGGGGACTACCTTTACCTTTTGAGTTCCTCTGTTCCCCTGCAGGTGGACTCCTATAAACCTCACAGAGGACTGTCCCCTTGGTTACAGTAACTAGGAAGTACCTCTTCTACTCGGCAGGCTTTTCCGAGGCCTACAACTTTGTCACTTTAAAAATAACTTCTTGTTGTGGAATTTTGTTTCTGTAAATCTGCCTTTGTTTGCAGTTTCATGCAATGTCCTGTTTATTATACTGAAAATAAAGAAAAAGGAAATAACTTCGAAAAGAAAACAGGCTCATCTAGAACACAAAACTTTACCAGTTCTCAGTTACAAACATTACTCTTTCTCTTCCAGAATTGTTATTTACATATTTTATAAACATTTGGAAAACTTTATGGAGAATTTCAGGTTGTTTCCGTGGAGACAATTGGTTATTTGTGTTTTGTAAGCCACCTTGTGTACTTACTCTTTTAAGAATGTTGGATTTGATTAAGTTTTAGAGCACAGCGGAGCAGTTCCTGATGCTGAGAGTGGGAGAATGTGGAAGCAAGGATATTAAAGACAATTAAAAATTAGAAATGGGATTGAGGCCTGCCCTCTATCAATGAAACAGGTGGAGTTGGGAGTACATTGGTGGGACCCAGCCAAGAAAGGGAATAATGTAGCTCTATCCTTGGAATGCACAGTTTTAAACTTGAGTATACTCGAAATACACAACTGCACACAAAGACCCACCAAAAACTTGAAGTGGAGGAAGTCTTGTGTTGTCCACCATTTCCAAAGGCCCCTTACCAAGAATTTGAAAACCTCTGCTCTGTGACACAGAGCTATGAACGTCGAACTCTGACCCATGACCTACAGCAACCGGAATCTTGGAACTGGAATCTTCAGAACCCGTTTGAACAGAAACTGAAATTCTCTGTCTCCATATGCTGGGCCTAGAACGTGCAGGTTCCAGATCCTGGAGACCATAATTGACCAATGGGTCTTACAAGCAACCCTGCTTAGATGCTGCTGGGGGTCCTCCTAATTCCGCCAGCAAGGTGTGAGGTTTATACCTAAAAGGGGTTTAACTGAAGATGCCTGCAAACGGTCTGCACTTTTTCCTCCCCCTCTGCCTTGTTGCCAAGCAAATCTTGAGTGAGATCCATGGTGAGCCCTTGCGTGGAACGGGTAGCAGGATTGCTCTCAATTCCCTGTTACTAAAGTGAAAGTCCCTTTGAAGTGGGAGAGGGTTGAGCACAGGGGTGGGCCAAGGGCGCACTCGAAAATAGTAATTAGAGGTGGGCAGAGGTGCTGCTTTCGGCCTCGGGCGCTGGAACACCTAGTGCCGACCCTGCCTGCATCGTCTCTCTTTCCTCCTGTAGATCCATATAGACTGGAGTGCCTTAGAAACAAAGTGAAGTGTCACCCCAAGGCAATTTGTCAGCAAGATGAAGTAACTTCTGATTTTTATTGCCAGTGTCTGCCAGGTTACAGGGGGGATGGAATGAACTTTTGCCAAGGTGAGTTATTCCTGCATGCATCTTACAGCATGTGTGGTTATGTCTTTCTGTGAAAATATTAGAAGACAAATTGGAAACTGGGGATAAGAATAAATTGTCTTCTCCTTGGGGCCATGACAGAAATGCACACAAAGATTTAAGGCTACTCAGACAATTTTGGTAGGATAAACACTGGTGCAGTGTGAGGTATTTGCCTCTGAGTCTCCTCAAGGCCTCCGATTCCTTTTGATTAACCGAAAAGTTGAGCCTGATAAAAATGGGAAACAGAAGATTACAGACTCTTCAGCTAGCAAGCCCCATCTTAGAAGAGGCATTCCTCTACCTGAGGAGAGGCATTCATTTGCCCATTAAAGGGAATGCCTCTTTTAAGACATCTGAGTTAGTTCCGGAGGCCTCACTTCAAAAAAGGATGTGGACAGAATGGAGCAGGTGCAGCAGAGAGCGACAAGGATGATCAGGGACCTGGAAACCAAGCCCTAGGAGGGAAGGCTGTGGGTCTAGGGAATATTCAGTCTGGAGAGGAAGAGGTTGAGGTGGGGAGGGACATGATTGCTCTCTTCTGGACAGCTGACACTTAGAGGATGGCAGGGAGCTGCTCCTGTTGGCAGCAGAGGAGAGGACTCACAATAATGGATTTAAATTACAGCCAGGAAGGTAGCAGCTGGATATTAGGAGGGGAAATTACCATAAGAAGAAGAAAAAGACTTCAGATTTATACCCCACCCTTCTCTCTGAATCAGAGTCTCAGAGCGACTTACAATCCCCTATATCTTCTCCCCCCACAACAGGCACCCTGTGAGATGGGTGGGGCTGAGAGGGCTCTCACAGCAGCCGCCCTTTCAAGGACAATTCCTGCGAGAGCTATGGCTGACCCAAGGCCATTGCAGCAGGTGCAAGTGGGGAATCAAACCCGGTTCTCCCAGATAAGAGTCCGCGCACTTAACCACCACACCAAACTGGTGTAAGAATTGTTCCACAGTGGAATCAGCTCCCTAGGGAGGTGGGGAGCTCTCCCTTACTGGCAGCCTTTAAGCAGCAGCTGGACAAACACTTGTCAGAAATGCTGTAGGCTGATCCTGCATTGAGCAGGGAGTTGGACTAGAGGGCCTGTATGGCCCCTTCCAACACTGTGATTCTATGTTCTGATTCGGATTAATAGAAATAGTTTTTAAAAAATTCTAACTTCGCTTTTTGTATATAGATCCTGGCGTCCACCTCACTGTTTCCAAAACATTTCCATGCGATCGTGTCGGAGAACAGGTTTGCTTTCTCAAGGTACCGCCTGGAAGGAAAGTCACGTTGACAGTTTCACTCTCCATCTCTGGCAAACGCCATTCATACGCAGTGCTGTGGTACAAATTCTATTCTGGCCAAAGCCCACAGTTCAACAGGTATGTTTATAGTCAAGGGTGGACCCATATAGACCAACTTTTTTTTTTTTTGGCAACTTGGACCATAAGTCAAGTTCAGAGTGTTATTTGGGGCCTCTCTCAATACACTCCGCAGCATATACTTAGTCCCATGCACTTTGAAATGGTTTTGCCTATCGTGTACTTAAAAGGATGTACGTTTTTTGGTTTCATATCGATTTTCTGTGTTCTCTTTGTGAGCATTTTCATTTTACCCGTTTTCGTTGCTGAATTCCCCAGTTCGCGCTGTTCCTTTTGTGCTATCAATGCTGACAGTTACAGTTATTTTTATCACTAGTGGGGGGGACGGGAGGGTGACTACAGTTTTGTCCCAGATGGGGTGAAAGTGGAACTTCCAAACTGGGGTGGTGGGTGGAAGTCACAATAATTGCTAATATTCTAAGAGGTCTGAATCAGGAAACATGCAGTTGTAAAGTGTTGGAAGGGCATGGCAGTGTGTAAGCCTGGATCTTGTCTAAAGATACCCCCTGTGTCCTTTACAGATCATGCTACTGTTTTCTACTGCCTGTACCATCTCTGGTACCATCTCTAGTACTTGGCCACGTCATCTGTGCACCCACATTTTCAAAAGCAATCCCTAGAATGTGTCCCTCTCTTAAATCCCCCTGAAGTAAAACACAACATTCAGTAATTCTGTAACATTGCAGAACCATAAAGGAGTAAAATGAGGGGGAAATCTGCTCATCCCCCTTGTGAACAGAATGTGCTGTCTCGGATTCAGGCCTTGAATTCAGCAGGTGCTCACAAGAGCACAGCTCCTGAACCTTTCTGAGGGTTCCCCCTCCTCCTCTCCACCTACTTTGTCCATTGAATAGTAGGTGCAGCTGCATAACAATCCCTGGATTAGGAGAGCAGGCAGCCATCCAGCCACTAGGGGCTTCGCCACACCCCCAGCAGCCCCTGGAGAAGCCCCCGCCACCCTTTCTCCACTTCTTATGTGATTTTGGGTGGCAGGTGGTTTGTTGGCCTTTTGACTGTGGGGGTGGCGGCCAAGGAGAGCCCCTGGTGAGCAAGGAGAGCCCCATCTTTAGCCATCCCAAGCAGGCCTCACTCGCCCAGGGCTCTCCTTTCTTGCGTCGGGTTGCTGTTGGCTGTTAGCATATGCTAATGAGTTATGCTAACAAACTCCACCACCTATTTTTCTATAAAACGACCTCTGCTCAGAATCTTCTCCAGCACTCAAGCGTTGTAGACAAATCAACGGAGAAATGATTTTTAGAACATTTCAGGACAATTGCTGTGAGTGTGCATAAGCTGCCACAGAACAAAAGTCACTGCTTGACATACGTTACATGGATGAATCATTCTTTTGACTGACTGGGGTCTCATTGGATGGATAGCCTGCTATAGGTACAGACAGAAGTTTTATGTAGACAATAAAGCACATGGTTGTAGTTCCTGATAGCAGGGAATTGATCTGTTTTTGAATGAGATACTCATTAGGATTGAGAGAAGGTCTCCTACTAGCTGGGAATCTCTGTATGCTTTTGAATAAGATACTTATAGGAATTTGGAGAAGCTCTTCGGATTGTTGATATCCACCACAGTTTGTAGACATCAGTAATTCACACCCAACGGCTATCCTGATGTCTCACTTGCAAGCCATCGTTTGGGGAATTTAATACTTTCTTTGCAGCTACCGAAGAAGATTGACCCCCGCGGTGGACCCGACCAAAAGGATGTCTGTAGCCAGCAACGGCCAAGCCCTGATGCTGCATTCAATCAATGAGGATGATTTTTATCCAAACCTTTTCTGGGCAGAAGTGAAATTGCACGGGCTGCCCAGCAAAATGGCCACAATCGAGGCCTACGATCTAATGGACTTTCAGATGTTAAACCCTTCCCGCCTGAGATACTTTTTCGTGCTGGATAGAATGCCCATAGGTAAGGCTTGAGAAACTTGGATGGTAAGCGCTCTTGTGTCCGTTAACCTAGACAAAAGAAATGCCCATCATTATAAGGACCATGAGTATGAGGGAGAAAATCTATTGAAAAGGTGTCGGGAGAGAAGTGTAGGGTGCCCTCCAAGGGCCTGCTGAAGTCATAGAAGGCTGCTGGTGGTGACGAGGATGCCCAGTTTCATCAGCACCATTAAGCAGACTTGGTCTCCCTCAATAACAAAGATGAAAATGCTACGTTTGTCTGTAGTAGTAGAAAAGAACAAGAGTCCCGTAGCTGGCTACAGACAACTAACAAAAATTTGTGGCAGGGCAGAAGCTTTTGTGAATCACTGCTCAGAGATTTACAGAAGTGCCTATCCTGCCACAAATTGTGTTAGTCTTTAAAGTGCCCCTGCTCTTGTACTCTTTTCCAGTCCTCTGCAAAAATCACTCCAGTCTAAGCCCACGATGGAATTGGAGTGGACTAACTCTAGCCAGGGTGGTAGTGGGAGAGTGCTATCCTCAGCAGGGTTACACCCTTCTTACTCCAGCAAAGCCCATGGGCTTTGGAGGATGTTAATTCTACTTATGATGGCATTGGAAGTTACCTAGGATATGAAGACAGGGCTGAGTGGGGACTTGAACTTGGGACTTCATGTTGCGTGTCTAGATGACACTTCAGGAGGCCAGATCCAGATCATAGTACATCTGTTAACCATCTTTCTGTTAATGCATCATGTTGACAATAGAACACATGAACTTGGCTTATGCCTATTCATGCCATTGTTCTCGCTAACCCAAGATTGTTCCCTCTAATTGCAATTTCCCCACACCTCAGGCAGAGAGAGGTTTTCCCCCAACCCCCATTTTCAAGATCCTTTCACTGGAGAGGCCCACGACTGAATCTGGGTTAGGTTGATTTCAGTGGGCTTAAACAGGAGTAACTCTGCTTTGGATTACTCTGCAGGAGATGCAGAAGTGCAACGAAGGCATCTCAACCAAATGCAAAGAAGGGCATCTCAACCAAACTATCCCAGCCGGAAAGTTTTTGATGCACGGATACGGTGATGGTTTCTCACTCGCTTGTTTTCATTTTCCAGAAATCGGAGAGTTCTTGGAAGGAGACACGGTTGTCATCCAGTTGCCCCAATACCTCCAGGTTTCTCCTTCCAGCTTCGTCAAGTGGGTCAAGGAGCCCCTGCCGATCACACTGCTGGACAGCCGCTCAGTGGTATTGGCCAGCGGCGTGGAAGAGATTGGGATCAGAGGCTTAATGTACGCTTGCCATCAGAGGGGCTTTCAGGCCTACCCACAGAAAGGTGCCGTTTGTTTCCACTGCCTGGGGCTGGACCCCTTCATGACACTTGTCCATCCATCCAGACCTTTAATGGCATAACAACTTCCTGATTGCATGTTGCAATTGTCCAAGGAGGGATGTGCTGGAAGGCTCACGGGGACAGATGTGCTTGAAGGGGTGCATCTCATGGCTTTCTTTTTCAAATCTCAGGGATACCGACTTTGGTTATATCCGAGCCCTTGTCTACGATTTTACCCCTGATGTCCCTGGTAGAGTCTTGGTAGCCCAGAGGATATTCTTAATAAAGAAAGGTATGAAATCTCTCTCTCTCTCTCTCTCCCTCTTTGTCATTTCATTAACTGACTTACGTAATTCATAATAAACATCATCTTCCTGTCCATCCACCAGTCTGTCCTCTGTTGGCTCTTCTGTTCATCCATCCATCTGTCTTTCTGATTTTTGACCCACCTTTCGTCCAAGAGGATTCCCAAGGTGGCTTACATAGAATAATAAGATACATTCCAATTGGAATGGCTTCTGTTCTTTCTGACACGTGGCTTTTCATGAAGCTGAGTTCTACTGAATCATCCCATTGGCCCATCAGATTTCCTGTACTGAAAACCCAGCAGGCAAAGGCAGTAGGGGCAAATGCATTCTAATATGGATAGCCAAAAGATCTGAACAGGACTTCTTTTGCCAGTTTGGTGTAGTGGTTAAGTGCACGGACTCTTATCTGGGAGAACCAGGTTTGATTCCCCACTCCTCCACTTGCAGCTGCTGGAATGGCCTTGGGCCAGCCATAGCTCTTGTAGGAGTTGTCCTTGAAAGGGCAGCTGCTGTAAGAGCTCTCTCAGCCCCATCCACCTCACAGGGTGTCTGTTGTGGGGGGAGAGGTAAAGGAGATTGTGACTGCTCTGAGATTCAGGGTATAGGGCAGGATATAAAACCAATATTTTCTTCGTCTTCTTCTTCTTTTGATTTGCTCCATTGCATGTGTTTTGTTTGTTCCTTCCCCGTCAGATGTCACCAAAATCTGCAATGGAAGTCGGGCCCCAGAGAACTGCTATTGCAATCCGGGCTTTGTGGGGAACGGAGCGCACTGTGTCGGTAAATAATTGTGAGCTTGTCTTGCGGGTTTTTTTAAAAAATCGTCGTAGGATAACAGAGAATCAGTGGGCCGATGCAGATGGTTTCTGAGGAGGGGAGGCCTATGAGCAAGCAGGGGCCCTCATAGCCAAATGTGAAGCCTCCAGGTACAGAGGCAGTCTAGCAGATAGCAGGGACAGCTCCTGATGCAGCCACACACAAAGACGCAGTGCTTGCCCGCAGTTAGGCTTAGAGTTCATCTGGAGCTTTATTAATTTTCTGCTTTTTAAAATATATCCTTCCTCCAAGGAGTTCAGGGTTTCATACCTGGCTCTCCCTTCTTCTATTTTATTGTCACAACTACCTTGTGAGTTAGGCAAGGCTGAGAGAATGGTCACTCAGGCTGAATTCTGGCATTAAGGAGCATTTTGAGGAAACGGTGGCTCTCAAAAAAACCTGTGGCTCTCCACTTGCACCTGCTAGCATCGCCTTGGGTCAGCCATAGCTCTGGCAGAGGTTGTCCTTGAAAGGGCAGCTGCTGTGAGAGCCCTCTCCATCCCCACTCACCTCACAGGGTGTTTGTTGTGGGGGAGGAAGGTAAAGGAGATTGTTCAGAGTTGATTGTTCATTGTTCTGAGACTCTTCAGAGTGGAGGGCGGGATATAAATCCAATATCTTCTTCATCTTCTTCTTCTTCCTCCACTTGCACCTGCTAGCATGGCCTTGGGTCAGCCATAGCTCTGGCAGAGGTTGTCCTTGAAAGGGCAGCTGCTGTCACCTCACAGGGTGTTTGTTGTAGGGGAGGAAGGTAAAGGAGATTGTGAGCCGCTCTGAAACTCTTGGGAGTGGAGGGCGGGATATAAATCCAATATCATCTTCTTCTTCTTCTAAAAGGATAGATCACCATGTTGAAGGAGGGTGCAGCTGCGTCTTCTTCCCTTTGCTAGAAGCAAAGAGGGGACCTCTCAGGCCTTAAAGAACAGCAGCCTTGGTTTTATTTATTCATACATCCTGCCTTTCCCCCAGTGAAGGGGACGCATGCTGCCAGATGGACCACATTTTTAAAATTCCACCCTTCCTCTAAGGAGGTCAGAGTTGCAAACGTGGCTCTCGCCTCCTTCATTTTATCCCAACAACAACCCTGTGAGCCTGACAGAGTGACTGGCCCAAGGTCACCCGACGAGCTTTGTTCCTGAAAGGGTGCTGAACCCAATTCTGCTCTAGCATGGTGGCCTCAATGTAATACGGGCAGCAGCTGACCCTGCACCACAGGATGGTGGCTGTGTGGTCAAGGTGAGAGACTTGTATGCAGGGCTTTTTTTGTAGCAGGAACTCTTTTGTATATTAGGCCACACACCCCTGATGTAGCCAATCCTCCTGGAGCTTACAGTAGGCCTTGTACTAAGAACCCTGCAAGCTCTTGGAGGATTGGCTACATCAGGGGTATGTGGCCTAATATGCAAAGGAGTTCCAGTTACAAAAAAAGCCTTGCTTGTATAGGGAAGCTGGTTCTCCCCCCACCCCGCCTCCAACAAACTCATTTTTGTTTCTTTTTCTAAAGACATAAATGAGTGCAAAGAAGGGATGCCCATGAACTGCTTGCCCGAAGCAGAATGTGTCAATGGATACGGCTCGTATTTCTGTCGCTGTCCACAAGGCTTCGAAGGAGATGGCCTGTACAGCTGCATAGGTCGTGGTGATGTAGAATCTCCTAATCTGCAGTTATGTTGAGGGGGGTGGGGAGGTTGCTGTTTGGTAGTATGGGAAAGCTCAGCGGCAAAGTGTATTCCTTTGCATGTTTGAGGTCTCAGGTTCGACCTCTGATGTCTCCATGTAAGAAAAAGCTCAGATTCAGAGAAGGATCTCACTCCGTAACCACAGTCAGACCATCTGACTCGGTAAAACCCAGAAGCATTTCCCAAATCAAAATGGCCCCCTCAGCTGCCTTGGATCCTGGTAGGAAAACAGGATAAGTGCTCACATTGCTCTAGGGATGGGCCCAAACCAGTGTCAGGGGGCATTAGTGCTTGGGAAACAGCTTCTGAGGGGGGAATATTAATCCCTGGAGCATCACAGCCCTGAATCCAGCCTCTTCTGGTACTATTTTTTAAAGCCAAATCATATATCAAGACTTCCAGTTATGGAACACTAGTGTCCTCTGTAACCCTAAAAGCTGAGAGGATCAGGCAACAGAGCAGTCTTTAATAGGGTTGCCAAATCTGGGTTGGGAAATTCCTGGAGATTGAGGGGGTGTGGCCTGGGAAGGGCAGGGTTTGGGGAAGGGAGAGGCATAATGTGATAGAGTCTGCCCTCCAAGGCATCCCTTTTCTCCAGGGGAGCTGATCTCTGTGATCTGGAGATGAACTGTAATTCCAAGAGATCCCCAAGTCCCCTCTGGAGTTGGCACCTCTAATCCTGAAGAAGAGTGCAGGGACACAGGCGATGCCATGCCCATATCTGTGGGCTCTGATGCTCTTCCCCAAACTCCAGCTGCTGGTGCCATTGGGTACAAACCAGTGCCCAGTGTCTCTGCTCAGCCACGCGGGCAGCTCTACACAAGGTCAACACTGCAATCCAGAACCATGTTTTTGTCCTCTGGAAGTAAAGCTTTGTTGCAACTTCTTTTTTTAACAACAATTTTTTTTAAATTAAAGTAGGCAAAAGTAAATGGAACATCAACAGTGTTATCAAAACATTCCAAGGAGTATGAATACGGGCATTACAATATAAAATAAAATCAGATATGATAATTAAACGGTATCAAATGGATATATTACAACTAAATAAACAATTACGAACAACTAATAATGTAAATTGAGCATTCATGAAAAAAATACTAGGTATAAATTAAATGATCGTTAAACTAAAAATTAAATGAAGAAATGAATAAGAATAGAATAAAGAACTAAAGAAAGAGTTCCACTCCTGTGCCATAGCATTAAAAAAATTCTGTGTAAGAGGGAAAAGGAGAACATTAAAGATCTTGTGTTAAATAATAATAATAATATTAATAATAAATTTTTATTTATACCCCGTCCTCCCCGCCAAGGCAGGCTCAGGGCGGCTTACAAGGCATGATATAGCAATATCATGTAATAACAATAAACAAGATAATACAATCAATAAAACAGGATGATACAATTAAATACAATACATAAATTAAACATTAAAATAAATTATCTAAAAACTGCATAGCTTAATGGTGCTACAGTCTCAGTTTGTACAAGATGGCTTGACGTTATTACTAGGTTTCATCTTAAAAGGTTAGTTGGAAGAGGGCGGTTTTGCAAGCCCTACGGAACTGATTAAGATCCCGTAGGGCCCGCACCTCCTCCGGTAGCTGATTCCACCATTGGGGTGCCTTTATAGAGAAGGCCTGCTCCCTAGTTGTTTTTAGTTTGGCCTCCTTAGGCCCAGGGATTTCCAGAAGATTTTGTGAACTAGATCGCAGTGCTCTCTGGGGAACATATGCTTAAAAGCAAAGCAAAGACGTTTGATAAGAATTATGGGGAGAAATTTCCTGATTGAGGATATATTCTCCAAAAGGGAACCATTTTGCAGTGAAATAAGACAACTTCTCTCCCACCCCTATTTCCAGATGTAGACGAGTGTGCAAGGGGGAGCTATACCTGCAACCGAGATGCGACTTGTGTGAATACTCTGGGCTCCTACTTCTGCATGTGCCCAAGTGGATTTATTGGAGATGGGGTTTGGTGCCAAGGTAACTTGCTTTCTCTGAGAACCATAAGAGTTGCAGGATCAGGCCAAGAGCCCATCTAGTTCAACATCCCATTTCCAATCATCAACTACTAGACGGCCCCAAGCAGCCAGCAAACATTCCTTGCGTGCCTCTGCCTCACGGCAAATGGCGTTCAGAAGTATACTGCCTCCGCTCATGCCCATTTAGTTATCAACAGGGCTTTTTTGTAGAAAAGGCCCAGCAGGAACTCATTTGCATATTAGGCCACACCCCCTGATACCGCCATGGTTTCGCACAGGGCTTTTTGTAGAAAAAAGCCCAGGAGGAAATCATCTGCATATTAGGCCACACACCCTGACACCAAGCAGTGCCGGATTAAACCCTGGGGAGACACCTAGGCATTCAAAATCTCGGTGTGGGGGCTTGCAAATTATCTCCTAATACGTTTTTAATTTTACCAACCAGCAATTTTAATAAACCAACTTTATTACACAAAACAAACATTAACAACCAGGGGAAATGGGGGTAGGGGCTGGGTGGGAGCCAACCCGGGTCCCCTAAAGGTGTGAGGGCCCATGCAAACTTGCCCTATTTGTTAATCCAGCCCTAACACCAAGCCAGCTGGAGCTGTGTTCCTGTGCATTTCTGCTCAAAAGAACCTCCTTGGTTATCATGGTTAATGGTTGTTGATTCGCCTGATTCGCATATCATATACTGGCCGGTTTGGCCCTAATCCAGCAGCCCTCCCTGGTTTTTCTGCCAGCACATCCCCCCACCTTAATTATGCCTAGGGTTGCCATCCTCCAGGTTGTGGCTGGACATCTCCTGTTATTACAACCAAGCTCCAGGCGACCGAGATCACTATACTTGGAGAAAATGACTGCTTTGGAAGGTGGACTCTGTGGTATTATACTCTACTGAAGTCCCACCCCTTCCCAAACCTGACCCTCCACAAGCTCCACCTCAAAAATTATCCAGGTATTTCCCACCCAAAGCTGGCAACCCTAAGCCTAGCAGGATTTCCTTTCGTCTATTCTGAATCTCTTACCCATCAACCTCTGTGGGTGCCAATGTCATTTGCATTTTCTCCATATTCTGTGCACCAGGCGTGATGTTATGAATTTTTATCATGTCCCCTTTTAGTGAAAAGCCCCAGACTCTTCAGCTATCCCTCATAGGGATAGTGCTGCAATCCCTTGATCGCTTTTGCTGCACTTTTTCCACCTTTGTGGAATCTTTTAAGAGCAGAGGGTTGCCAACTCCAACTTGAGAAATTCCTGGGGATTTGGGGTGGTGCCAGGACAGTGTGGGGAACGATGTGATGTCACTCTTGGACTTTGATTTCTCCAAGTCCTCCAAGGGAACCGATCTCTACAGCTTGGAGAACAGTTGTTAATTCTAAGAGGCCTCCAGACCTGGCTTCCAGCTGGGTAGCCCTCGGTGACCTGGAGTAGTATTGTCCTTCTTTGGCTTCTATCCCTTTTGTTTCCTGTTGCAGCCAAAAGCATCTGGTCACCATGGTCTCCGTGGTCCCTCTGTTCTGTCACCTGTGGCTTCCAGAATCAGATGCGGATCCGCCAGTGCACACACCCGGAGAGTGGCATGCGGTGTATGGGACCTTCGTCAGACATCAAGCTCTGTCCCGACCTGCCTCCTTGTCCAAGTAATAATAATAGTTAATAATTATCATAAGGCATTGTATGTAGAATAGCCAGGAGATTCTAAGGTTGTCTGGCAGTCAGGAGTTTTAGTTCTTTTAGTGTTATGCACCACTAGGTGGAGAGCTAGACTTGTTTCTAAGGCAACAGACATTTCAGAGGTGGTTTGCCATTGCCTGTCTGGTGTGGTGGAAAATGCTGTCAAGTCCCAGCCAATTTACAGCAACTATGTGGCTCTTTCGCAGATATTGTGTGGAAGTCCCCACCACCCTGTCAGCTGGCTTGGAGAAGGCATTTGTCTCTTTAAATCACCTCTGCAAGCCAAGCCAGCTGGAGGCTTGGAGAATAAATTTTAAGAAAGTTGCTTGCTTTCTCCCCCTCTCCACCTTCCTTCCTTCCTTCCTTCCTTCCTTCCTTCCTTCCTTCCTTCCTTCCTTCCTTCCTTCCTTCCTTCCTTCCTTCCTTCCTTCCTTCCTTCCTTCCTTCCCTCCCTCCCTCCCTCCCTCCCTTCCTTCTCAAACATCTGATGTTCACGTCTTGTGGCTCTCAAACATCTGACGTTTATTCTATGTGGCTCTTACGTTTAAGCAAGTTTGGCTACCCCTGCTGTAGGGTTTTCAAGGCAGATGAGCAGAGGTAGTTTGCCATTGCCTACACATCCCACAGACATGTCAAAGAGGCCAGAATTGCAACAGAAGCAGTAACTGGTTCTCCTCTTCTCCTTCAAGCCAATGGCAAGTGGTCAGAATGGTCACCCTGGGCAGCATGTTCGAGGACATGTTCTGGAATCAGGAAACGACTCCGCATCTGCAACAATCCTGCGCCTTCCAGAGGAGGTCTCCCCTGTGAAGGGAAGAAGGAGGAAGTGGCCCCATGTAACAAGGAAAAATGTCCAGGTACAGAAGTTACAGGTGCATAGCAACCCAGGCAGTGTTCCCTCTGAGCTGAGTTAGTGTGAGCTAGCTCACAGCTTTCTAGCCTCCAGCTTGCACATTTTTGTCTTAACTCAGGAAGGATGACTTCAGAGCAAACCAATTGATGCGGTAGCCAAATCGCTCACTCACAACTTTAATGCCAGTAGGTCACAAGGTAGAATTTTTGCTCACAAGACTCCACAGCTTAGAGGGGACATTGAACCCTGGACTTCCCTGGTGGCTTTCCATCCAAACATTAGCCAGAGCTGACCCTGCTTAGCTTCTGAGAGCTGACGAGATCAGACTAGCCTGGGCTATCCAGGTTAGGGGGAAAGGGAAGGTCCCTTGTGCAAGCACCAGTCGTTTCCAACTCTGGCGTGACGTTGCTTTCACACAGTTTTCATGGCAGACTTTTTACGGGGTGGTTTACCATTGCCTCCCCCAATCATCTACTCTCCCCCTCCCCCCCAGCAAGCTGGGTACTCATTTCACCAACCTCGGAAGGATGGAAGGCTGAGTCAGCCTCGAGCCGGCTACCTGAAAACCCAGCTTCTGCCGGGGATCAAACTCAGGTTGTGAGCAGAGCTTAGGACTGCAGTACTGCAGCTTTAACACTCTGCGCCACGGGGCTCTTCAATCCAGGTTAAGGGAGAAGCCTTTAAATAATAAAATGTGATTAGCTCTTAAAAAAAAAAAAAAAGCCACCACAAAGCTTCATTTAATTATATGGCATTTGAAGATAATGACTCAGCCCTACCCCACCTGCCTGAGTAGATACAAATACCCTGCCTACCACCTTCTCAATTTGAACTCCAGTTTTCTGGGTTACATCTCTGAGGATGCCAGTCACAGTGGCTGGCGAAACGTCAGCTCTCACAATGCCAAGACCACGGCCACACAGCCCAGAAAATCTATAACAGCCCGTGGTTAGCTCTGTTTGGCTGTCTTGTTAAATAGACTAGCATTCCCCCCCCCCCTCTGTGCCTCAGTTGATGGAAGGTGGTCTTCTTGGGCGTCATGGACTTCGTGCCCCGTTTCTTGTGGGTTGGGAGTCGTGAGTCGGACTCGGCAGTGCAACAGCCCCTCCCCTGGGCATGGTGGAAGGAACTGCATTGGACACAGATACGAGGAAAGCTCCTGTGGGTTTCCGGTGAGTGATACCACCTCGCAGAACGTGTTGTATAATTGGACCGACGCAGGGTCCAGAATTCGCAGCTGTTCAGGCATCATATTCACTCTTCTCTCTCGCTCTGTTTGAATACAGGAGGTCTTCTGCAAATATTTTGAGAGATTGTCCAGATCTCCATGACCAGGGAAACTGATCCAGCAAATTAACCAAACAGGGACTAATTCAGCAACCGGAAGGATATGTGCGACCGGATAACCCAACCACATGTAATATGTGGGCCAAATAGGTGTCAGCTGTACTCCGTCGGGGCACAGAATCGTTTTTGTCGCTACCGAGCTACGATACAGATCACCTCTTGCAAAGAGCATTGACCGAATGAGCCTCAGGGGCCCACAAGCTATCGGAGAGGGAAAACGAGTGCTACACGGATACCCCAGATGCAAAGACCATTTCTGAAGGAAATCTTGTAAACAACGTTAATTACCCCGATAGCTCTCTGGAGTTGGGCTGTTTTTTGAAGCCAAGGAAGTATCATGTACAGCAAGGGTCATGGTGGCTCACCAGTTCTGCAGAGCCGAGACAGAAGTCAATTGACTGTCACGCAGCAGGCTGGATGGGCAGAGAAGATGAAGCCCCCCTCCTCCAAGAAACAGTGGCTAAACAAATGGTAGAAGAGGGTCTGAAAGTCCAGGAGCTGATCTATTATCCCAAGAAATTAGCGGGCGGAGATTGGCCCGAGCTGACTGTGATTAAAGTCTCCTGAACATTTACCGAGGATTGGGTCCTTTATGAGTTTTTGAGTTGCCATGTCCCTTCATTGCACTGGTGGGGGGATTTGGGGGGCATTCCAAGAGTGGGCGGGAACATTGCACGATGCACTGGTGTAACTCGGAAGTGACATCAGTGCATCAGTGACATTGGGGGCAATGCTCTGCTTTTGGGGCAAAACTCTGTGGTCAAATTGGTCTCAAACCATAGAGTTTTGCCCAAAAAAGCAGAGTGTTTCTTCCAACATCACCAATGTCACTTCCAGGTGATGTCAGCATGTCACAAACAGCATTGACATTTGTGGGGGGGGGGGGAATTTCTTCCAGGAGCCCACAAAAGTGGGGGACCCCCGCCTCCACCTGGGGAATGGTATCCCTATTTCTGTAACACAGTGAAGATCCTTGTGGCGTGGTGGCAGCTGCTGCCAAAGCACTGTTTTTACCATCTGCCCAGTTAATCAGATCTCCAGTGGCCAATCAGAAGCTTTGGCCACACCCACTTTCTAAATCCACTTAGTGGGTGCCAGGAAAGGTGTTAGCAGGAGCCACAGCACTCACAGGCACCCATTGGGGAGGGACCCCTAAGTTAGAGAATATTGAAAGAGTTAACACGGGGGAGGGGGATCTCATGCATGCCCTAGGAATGCAAGCAAATGCGGTGCACATATGCGATTTCACTTTCCCATTAAATGCAAACAACATTTCAAGTACATTTATTGTGTTAAAAAAAGGGGAAAAAAGAGAGAGCTATAAAAATAACACATTTGTTTCCCAAAGATATTGTTACAATAAAACAAAACAGATCGCACAATTCATCGACATGACATGGTTGAGCTGCACGTGTACATATGTTAAAGGGCGATCCCAAATCTTGAGCAGGTCTTCGTAGGCCCAGAATCGTAGCAGAGACCAAAAATTGAGGTAAATCCAGAAAAGAAAAAAAAGGATTTCTGGATTTTTACTGGCCATTTCTTCAAGAAACCAGTTCCAAAGCTGGCTCGGGGAGGGGGGGTTGCCCATATATCTACTTTGAAGTGTTTTTATGCCCAGCCAATGCAGTGGACTCCCTGCCAAAGAGTGGGCATTGCTGGATTCTTTCCTGGGCACTTCTGAATATGCCCACATTTCAGAATTGGCCCATAACATATACTAAGCCGTGGTCCAACTTTATTGGCAAAGTGCACACTCAAGGGCTAGTAATGGAGCACTGATTTATAGAAAGAAGGTCTCATAGCTCATCTATTAATTCAAAGGGCATGGCCATTTTACTCCATTGCAGCCAAAAAAAGAGGAGTCTGGTGGCACTGTCAAGTCTAACAAAATGTTGTCCCAGCACAAGTATTTGTGGACTGCAGAGACCACCTCTTCTGTGAGATTCGAGATTGAATTGAAGAAGTAGGGCTTTTCCTCTCTTGTTTTCATCCCTTGGATGTCCATATTGTCATTTTTTCTCTCTTTTCCAAATGTGTTTAGCTCCCTCTAGCTTTTGATATTATGTCACTGTATTCCAACTTATTTCACTGCGGGGAAATAAGCCAGAGGTACAGCAGTGCAATATCGAAGCAACCACCAGAGGGAGCAAAACACATACAGCAAAGAACAAAAAGGACACAATGCAGGCACACGAGCACTGAAAATAAGAATGCAGAAAAGCCCATGAGCTCTAAGCCCTGCACACTTGTGCTGAAATAAAGCTGTGTTTGTTTCCAAGGTGCCACAGGACTCCATTTTTTTTTTGTCTATCTGAATCCATCCCAAATTACTCCAAAATTGACATATTCAGCAACATCAAATCCAGAATATGAAAGACCGATGGTGCGTAGCATGCAATTCACCTGTTGTGCTTTGATAAAATTAAGTCTGTAGTCTGCTGAGCTCAGTTCTTCAAGTCTAAAGGGCCATCAACACCTGGACTTCTATGCATGCCTCAGACAATGGCTGATTCTGCACCCATTCCACAGATTGGCTACCCATGTCATGTTCAACGCATGTTTCACCTGCATAAAACTGTATTTATATCTAGATGTTCCAAAGTCGAGAAATAAAAATGAAGGCCAGTGCAAATGTGAACCACGATTGTCTTCATGATGGATCATGACCTGAATTACCCAAAATAAGCGGGCCCTGGCTCAGTAAAGCCTCCAAACAGGGCCCTACTGAAAATATCTAGACCATGCCCAAACACACCTTGATGTGTCCAAAATTTGAAATTTGCCAGTAACATATACAGACATGTACATACAGTAATATACAATAATACTGCTGGGGAAAAGCATTTGCATTTTGAAAGTCTAAGTGGCTTTAAAAAAAAATCAACAACTTAAAGTGCTTTCACTCTTTACTACTTTATCCATATTTTGTTCTCTGGTGTTGCTCTCCTGATCGATACGGGAGAGGCGTGAGTGTGTTTCTTGCAAGGAGAGTCTTTAGCAAGATACCAGTCCGGTTGTCCCCCTGGATCTTAATCTCTAGGGCGGTCACAATATTTAGTCATGTGATCCATTCAATCAGCTGATCCAAATATCTTGCAATATTTAAAAGGTGCACCTAACGAATGAATCTTTGCAATGGTCTGTTATTTTGAATCTGTAAGGATTTGCAAAGCCATAGGAGGCATTCCTGCTCTTCACTCTTCTAGCAAAGCAATGGGATTAGATGGGAGGAAAACTGCACTGGATTGCATTGCTGGATATTCGTGTGTGCGTGTGGGAGAGAGACCTTTCCTAGGCTGCCCCATTTAGCTGTCGTATCCAACAGTCTCTATTAGACTTTGTTGGTCTTAAAGGTGCCGCTGGACTCAAACTTTGTTTTTCAGCCGCTATTAGAATTAGCTTCCACAAATAGGTCCAGTCAAGCCATCTAAGCCTTCGCATGTACACACGAGGCTGCCCTGTACTGAATCACACCCTTGGTCCATCAAGATCAGTACTGTTTGCTCAGATGGGCAGCAGCTCGCTGGGCTTTCAGGCAGAGGTCTTTCCCATCACCTACCACCCAATCCTTTTAACTGGAGATGCCAGGGATTGAACACCTGGGTCCTTCTGCATGCCAAGCAGGTGTTCTGCAAACCTGGAAGTATGGGTTTGGTACATTCTGAGTGTTCCTTGGCATGACCTGTCAAGATGCAGTTCCATACATGAGAATGCAAAGACAAGGCAAATCCATTTCCAGGCCCTCCATACTTACTCATGGAGCAGCGAGTCCCATAAATTCTACATTTGGCTAACAAGGGTTTTCTCTTTTATCTGTCTTGACTCTCGATTTCCAGAGTCTTTGATGGAGTAAAATGAATCGCACCATGACCAATTTCGCACTAGACCTTTCATCCTAGTTTAGCCCTGTCCCCAAACTGACATTCCACACTAGAATCAGAGAAACCCTCTATGATTTGAGGGTTTTAGTGTAGGATGTCAGCTCGGGGACAGGGCTAAACCAGGATTAAAGGTCTAGTGTGAAATTGGTTACTGTTTTATAATTTTACCCACTATATCATCTCCCCTACTCAAAATAATTCCCCCACCCCTAAAATAGGTCTCAAATCTTTAACCTGTCCCTGCACTGAAACTCCTCCAGTTAGGGTTTCTAACCTCCAAGTAGAGTCTGGAGATCTTCTGGTATCACAGCTGATCTCCAGGTGACAGAGGTCAGTTCCCCTGGAGAAAATGGCTGGTTTGGAAGATGGACTCTCTGGCATTATACTCCGCCGAAATCCTTCCCCTCCCCTGACCCCACCCTCCTCAAGCTCCACCCCCCCCAAAAAAACCTCCAGGTTTCCTGACTCAAAGCTGGCAACCCTAGTCTTCAGCACTCCCCCCTGCACTTTTCCAAGCTTGGTGATATCCTTTTTTGAAAGCTGAGCGGGTGTATCCGTGTTTGAACACATCGGACAAACACTTGTCACAAGGAAATTTGCATTGTGTCGAGTAATAAGGGCAGGCTTCCACATTTGATTTAGTGGTAGAATAAACATAGCACAGCTGGTGGTGGTAGTGGTTGGTTTTAAAGAAATCCGACAAAACATTGACCCTTGCCCTGCAAGGATTTGAAAATCCCAAAATATACACAAAATGAACTCAAATTCTACTTGGGTGCTACCACGGGACAGCCAGCGTGCAATCCCACTGTGTCTCTTTGGAAAAGTTTTTAAATGTCAGTAGAACAGATCATAACAACCCAGTCTGGTATGTGATGCCAATGTTCACCAACAGTGTTCCACAGAATTCAGTGGGCTGCTGGGTTGTAAGGGCTGCTCCAGTGGGCTCATTCTGGGGCTATTTGCACTTCCAGATCTGCCGCTGCTTGGTTGAACATCACACCTCTGCAGGAAGTGGTCCTGAAAATTGAGAAATCCTACTACTCTGTGGGGCTAACAGGTGAGAAGCGATTAGCATTCACCTACAAATAAGCGAGTTTGTGTGGGGAGCTTGTGTGTGCGTATGAAGAAGAGCAGGGCTTTTTTTGTAGCAGGAACTTCTTTGCATATTAGGCTACACCCCCCTGATGTATCCAATTCTCCAACAGCTTACAGTAGGGCCCTTTAAGAAGAGCCCTGTAATCTCTTGGAGGATTGCCTACATCAGGGAGGTGTAGCCTAATATGCAAAGGAGTTTCTGCTACAAAAAAAAAAACCCTTAAGAAGAGTATAATTATAGAATTCCACCATTCTAATTCAAGTTTGTAAATTCCAAAATGATTGCTTTGCGACATTTCTTTTACGAATCAGCCCAAAAGGCCAAAATAAGTATCTTGGTTCTATCTATGTGAAAAGTTTTCAACTTTACAAAAAAAAAAAAAAGATGTCTTTTTTTGTAGGCTAGGAAGAGAATGGGAAATCTCTGCCTCCTCCCATCTGTCTGTGTACTTTCGATAATAGCTTACATGGCAAATAAAACTTTACAACAACATAGCGCATATACCATATATACAACGGGTCCGGTGAAACTCTTCTTGCGTCACAAAGGTTTTCATCTAGCTACTACGAATGTCATCGGGAATTGTCAGATTCTAGGAGCTGCTATCTCCTTCTGCAAAAGCTCTGAAGAATGCAAACACTCTTAATTTTTGGCAGTCCGTTTGGAAGAGAAGTCTCGTTAAAGTTGTTTGGTACCGTTTGGCTGGGGAGACGTCCCCCTCGAGGGCTTCTAGAAAGAGGGCAAGTCCACTTTCATCAAAAGTGAAGAGGGGAAGGGAAGGAGCTCGGGCCTGCCATGACCAACAAAACAAACCAGCCTTTCACACTGCAGTGTGAATTTGGCAGGGGCGTTCTGCAGAAAATTTGCTCAGTTTTAACCATGCTCAGGTTTCGCTGCTGAACATTCCCAGCCAGTTGCTGCCACCTGCTTCCATTAGAAGTTTTGATGGCATGAAAAGAACATGACCCACTTCGCCCGGGAAGATACACAGCAGTGGATTTCCACAGCACAACAGTGGCATTCTGCCACTTGAGCTCTGAAAAAGAAAATACTTTCTGTGGTTCCCCAAGGCTTGTTTCCCCCCCACCCAGCTTTTAATTCCAAGCACCTTTCAGATCCTCTTAACTTTTTTTGTCCTCGTTTGGCAGCTCCCAAATGAACTGGGAGACCCTTCAGTTAATTTCCCCCTCTGTGAACTCCTCTTTGATGGACTGTTTGCGGGATTTGCAATCTGGCAGGTCAAAGCCAAAGTCCGCCCATTCGTCAGCTCCGCTGCGGTTGGGGATGGTGATCGTATGGCGCACCCGGAAATGCACAGCTTCCATGACACGTTGTCTTTGCAGCTCCCCGGACGTGCCGATGGAGATGGTGGAGGCGTTGCTGCTGGAGCGGATCAGCTGCTGGGCTCCGTAGTCGTGGCCCTGTTTCAGTTCCTGCAGGCCCCTCCAGATAATCATCCGGTATTGCTCCGGGATCTTCAGTGCTCCGAGATCCTGCCAAGAAAGACATGGCCGAGATGATAGGGCTGGAGTCTATGGATCCCTTCTGCTAATTGTAGCACCTTCCTCTGACACAAGGTGCCTTCCTCAAAGCCACCTTGTATGGAAGATGCTACTATTAGGCTGCAATCACGCACACTAAATAATGCACTTTCAATCCACGTGTGATGCACTTTCCGACTGGATTTTACTGTGTGAACTAGCAAAACCAGTTGAAAAGTGCATTGGAAATGGATTGAAAGTGCATTATTTAATGTGTGTGATCGCAGCCTTAGACGAACAAATCTATAGGGTCCAACCCTGTTATTCCCAAGGGATAGTCATTACTGCAAAATACAATAGGAGTCCAGTGGCACCTTAAAGACTAACAAATTTTTATTCCAGCATAGGCATTTAGGAGTTCAAACTCAATTTCATCAGGTGCCTGCCACTGAGGAGATTCAGGAATGCAAATGAAGCACTCTGTGCACGCTCGAAGGAACTTAGCTCAACATCTGATGAAGTAAGCTCTGACTCACGAAAACTTGTGTTGCAATATTAATCTTTAAAGGGGTCACTGGACTCGTTTGATTTTAGTTTATTTTCATGGCCTTTTTTTAAAAAAAATTAAAAACTCAGTCAGTCGCAATTGACTTCCAACCATTCCATGAGTGCATGGGAAATCACTTGGGCACCGAAAGTGGGTGAAAGAATGAGGTGAAACCATTTGGGACTGTGCATACCCAGCATTACAGTTCTGCATCAAAGTTGCCCCAAACTCTTGCACCGAATAAAGTAAGCACTTATGCAAACTGAGGATTCTGTTCATACCCAGAAGCACTTAGTCCAACATTTTTAAAGGCAAATGTTTCAGATTGAGATGTTCAAGAAAAAGAAAAATTGGATTTATACCCCACCCTTCCCTCAGAGTCCCAGCGTGGCTTACAATCTCCTTCCAGGAAGGAGAACCAGTTTGGTGTAGTGGTTAAGTGTGCGGACTCTTATCTGGGAGAACCGGCTTTGATTCCCCACTCCTCCACTTGCAGCTGCTGAGATGGCCTTGAGTCAGCCATAGCTTTCATAGAAGATGTCCTTGAAAGGGCAGCTGCTATAAAAGCACTCTCAGCCCCACCTACCTCACAGGGTGTTTGTTGTGGGGAGGGGGAAGGTAGAGGAGATTGTGACTGCTCTGAGACTCTGAGATTCAGAGTATAGGGTGGGATATAAATCCAAAATCTTCTTCTTCTTCCCTTCCTCATTCCACAACAGAAACCCTGTGAGGTAGGTGGGGCTGAGAGAGCTCTGAGAGAACTGTGAATGACCCAAGGTCACCCAGATGGCTTCGTGTAGAGGACTGGGGAATCAAACCCAGTTCTCCAGATTAGCGTCCACTGCTCTTAACCACTACACCATGCTGGTGTAGGTAATCCGAGTCCCTCTTTTGACTTTCATGTCATTCAGGAATACCATTAATCAGGGCTTTTCTTGTAGCAGGAACTCCTTTGCATATTAGGCCACACAACCCTGATCCAGCCAATCCTCCAAGACCTTACAGGGCTCTTAGTACAGGGCCTACTATAAGCTCTTGGAGGATTGGCTACACACTCCTGATGTAGCCAGTTGTCCTAGAGTTTACAGTAGGTCCTGTACTAAGAGCCCTGCAAGATCTTGAAGGATTGTCTGCATCAGGGGTGTGTGGCCTAATATGCAAAGGAGTTCTTGCTACAAAAAAAAGCCCTGCATACAGCAGCAGATTTGGAAGAGAAGGAGGCTGCAACCAACACAGGCTTTCTCTTCACATTGAGAGCCGATTGCAAACTCCTTGAAGCCTCACGTGGGAAAATGACTGTATGACACTGTTAATTCAGTTAAAAGAAGTGCAATGCACTATTGGAAGTAGGGAGCTTAAAAACACTACGTCCAGCTCAGTTCAATAAGCATAGAAGGACTTGATCATGCAAGAACTTTGCTCTGAAATCCAACAAACAGCAAAATGCTGCACTTCATGGAGTTAGTTGTAAGGGCCGAGTCTAGGCAAATGTGCAACTGGCTCCAGCAGTCTATGAAAAGTTAAGATCTTTGATGACTTCTCATTTCCCGCTCAGTTCCTGCAGCCCAGAAAGGAAAATGGCTCTGCGCAGAATCATAGAATCATGGCGTTGGAAGGGACCTCCTGGGTCATCTAGTCCAACTCCTTGAACAATGCAGGAAATTCACAAATACCTTCCTCCACACCCCCAGTGACATTTGCTCTATGCCTAGAAGATGGCAAAAAAAAAAAGGAAAGAACTAAGATGCAGACAAGGGAAAGCAGCATGGTATGGCCCGATCTCATCAGCTTTCAGAAGCTCAGCAGGACATAATGCTATAGACCCTCCAAATCAGCCATTTTCTCCAGAGGAAGTGATCTCTGTGGTCTGGAGATCAGCTGTAAATCTGGGAGACTGCCCGGCCCCATCTGGAAGTCACAAACACCAGGGCTGGTTTTTTTTGCAAGAACTTCTTTGCACATTAAGCCACACCCACTGATGTAGGCAATCCTACAAGGGCTTACGGGGCTCTTAGTAAAGGGCCTGCTGTAAGCTCCAGGAAGATTGGCTACATCAGAGGGGTGTGGCCTAATATGCAAAGGAGTTCCTGCTACAAAAAAAAGCCCTGACCAACACTAAAGTGAAATGAAGGAAATGGGGTCCGCAAAGAGGAACATACAGAAGAAGCCACTCAAAGTCCATCTTTGTACACGATTCCTAATGTCTGCCCCGGTGGCATGCGTGATTTGTGGCCAGTGATAAGCCTTGTCTGATGGTCACGTTCCCCCCCCCCACCCCCGCCAAAAAAACCCCCCACTCTCTTGACATTTTAAGGGCCAAATACCACAACGGGAAACCTGTGAACAGGTATCTCAGAGCAGGAGATAACCACTCTGCAGGGTAATTGACTGTGAAACTGGTGCAGGGTTATGGAGGCATCCTCCCTCCCTCTTGCACCCCCCCAATTAGGTTGAGCCCCACCCACCATGGCTGCAATCTGAAATTTCGGGAATAGCGGAGGCCTGTCCACAGACTTCCCATCTGTCGTGTCTGCGAGAGCTACAGCCAAGAGATACAGAACCGGGAGAAGAGCTTGCCCCGGAAATTGTTTACCTCCATGGTCAAGTTCTGCAGGTGGTAAATAGTCTGTAACCCTTGCGAAGTGAAATAGTCAATGCAGTTTGAGCACCCCAGTCCTGTTAAAAAACTGCGGAAGGGAAACAAACAGGGACATAAAAAGTCATGGTTAAAGCCTCAGGAAGGGCTGCATCCCGACACTCTTCTCACTGGCAGAGGGGCGCTGGCCAATTGTGGCAGATTGGGCTCCATTCCCATCCCTCTCAGTGTCACATTTTTGGGTACCAGTCAATGTACCAGGTTCTCTAGAGGTGCAAGGACGAGGGTTGCCAGCTCAGGGTTGGGAAATTCCTGGAGATTTGGGGGTGGAGTCTGAGGAGGATGGCGTTCAGGGATTATATTTGGCAGGGGATAATGCTAAGGAATCCACCTTCCAAAGTAGACATTTCTGTTGCCCTGGACTGTTTTCTGTTGCCAAGAGATCTGTTCAGTGGACATCCCAGGAGATCACCAGCCATTACCTGGGAAATGAACACATATGTCCTTCCTCCCCATCCTCCATTATGCCCTCCTCCACCCCCACACTCTCTGTTGTTGAATTCTGGACTGTAAACTCCTAGGGGCAGGGGTTTTCCTTCTCCTTTAAGCATCAGAAACACTGACGGGGCAACATTCCTATGATCAATAATCAGGGGTGGAATTCTAGCAGGAGCTCCTTTGCATATTAGGCCACACACCCTTGATGTAGCCAATCCTCCGAGAGCTTACGAGGCTCTTTTTTGTAAGCTCTTGGAGGATTGGCTACATCACGGCGGGGGGGGGGGCTAATACGCAAAGGAGCCCCTGCTGGAATTCCACTCCTGTCAATAATGACTGTATTGTTTTTCTAACAGAGCAGCAATTCCTCAGGCAGGGCTTGCAGCCAGTTGCAACAGGCGGGTTGTGGATCGTTAGTGTCAGGTTAAGGTGACAGGAGACATGGGACATGCCCGGCAAATGCATCCCTACCTGACGAGGCTTGGGTCTGGGTTGTAGGGGGGAGGGGGAGTGCAGTGTGACCCCGAGACCATTGCCTGGGAAGAGTGCCCTCCATTCATTTCTCCATTGGACTGCATGGTGTGGCTGTTCAGCATGCCAGGCCCTGGGGGGGGCAAGATGAGAGTTGGCGGTCATATACCTGAGTGTTTGTGTTTTTCCAAAACAGCGCAGAAGGAAAGAAAAAATATATGGCCCTGTGTACAAGGCATAGCTTTCACCTTCCTAACCAATTCCATTTTTCCTTATGCCTTCACTGTCAACGGTATGGGTGACAGGGCCTTTTTGCCAGGGGCCCCTAGAGAACAGAGCTGTAGTTATTGCCTGTGACATTTCAGGCAGTTTTCATTGTATTATTAGATGTTATGTTGTTGTATATATTATATTGCATTGTGTATTTGTAGACAGACTATATTTAGTCAGCTGCAAGACTAATGAATGCATAAAACTACCCTATACAGGGACAGACCTTTGGTTTATCAAAGTCAGTATTATCTTCTCCATCTGGCAGGTCTGAGGCTGAGGTGTTTCACATCACCTTCTGCCTGCCAAGCTGATGCTCTACCATGGAGCCACAGCCCTACTTTCCCACTTCACCCCTCCTACAGCTATTCCAAATATCCCTCTGAACCTGTTCCTGAGACCCCCCAGGTTTGGAGGAGCACTTTGGGCTGCCATGAAAGGGAGACAGTGGCAAAATGGTGCTCCAGGGGCAGAGCTCTTTGGCATGGTGAAAACGCTACTTGGCTGGAACCAAGAGGAGGCCTGCAATGGCTGGAGAAGAGACCCCTCCGCCCCGGATCCCCACATAAGCAGCTCTGAGTTTTCTACGGAAGAGGCAGACGAAAGCCTAACACAAACACAACATCCCCATCTATTAGCATTAGTAGGGTTGCCAGGTCCAGCTCAAGAAATATCTGGGGACTTTGGGGGTGGGGCAGGGAACAATGGTGTGAAAAGCACAATTGAACTCCAAAGGTCATCACATTTAAAGGGACCACGCTACTTTTAAATGCCTTCCCTCCATTTGGAATAATGAAAGATAGGGGCACCTTCTTTTGGGACTCACAGAATTGGACCGCCTGGTCCAATCTTTTTGAAACTTGGGGGATTTTTTTAGAAGAGGCACCAGATGCTATTCTGAAAATGTGGTGCCTCTACCTCAAAAAACAGCTCCCCAGATCCCCAGGGCTCAATTTTCCATTAAACCCTATGGGAATCAGTCTCCATAGGAAATAATACAGTGCCCAGCAGACGTTTTCCCTGCCCACCCCCTGCTTTCTGATGACCCTGAAGCGGGGGCGGGGGGGGGCTCCAAGCTGGGGAATACCCTGTCCCCGCCTGGGGATTGGCAACCCTAAGCTTTAGGCACCTCACCCATCGGTCCGAGATTTGGTCCCGCGCTGGAGCCGTGCTGAGGTGGCTGCCCCACCAGTTGGTTCACAGATGGCAGTTTGTTGATCCCTCCTGTGTGGAGCTTGTTTATCGGTGACAGAACGGGGCCGTATGAGGAAGGGGGCTGAAGGTGAGTTCTGTGTGAGAACAAACAGAATCAGATGAGCAGTAGATATCGAATTCACCAAAGCACGGGTCCCCAACCTTTTTGAGCCTGTGGGCACTTTTGGACATACAAATACAAAATGGCTGCTGCCTGAGGTGAAGCCAGCCACAAAATGATTGTCAAAGCAGAACTTCAGTCACACTTCGTGTTGTGGTGGCAGCTGCTGCCAGAGGAACGTGTTTAAAAATCTGTGCAGCCAATCAAACCTCCAATAGCCAGTCAGGCGAAAACCCCAACTGCCCCGCTCGTGTTTTAAAAATACTTGGAGGGCCCCAAGTTGGGCACCCTTACACCAAAACATCACAGACCTCGGTGTGGCTTTCACCCAAGACAGTTTCCATGTGTGTAGAGCGGATCATTTTGGCCCTCAAAATCCAAGCAGTTATTGGCATGAAGAGAATTTCTGGAAGTCTCATAACACAAACCCAGATTGTGGAAGTAACTCAGGACAGTTCAGCAGTTAGCTCCCCTTCCTCTCGCTTCTCATGTGCTAATTTTTAAAAGGGCTGTCAACAGGGGTGGGGATGAAAGTCCTGCCCCTTGAATAGAGGCAGAAGCTAAGCAGGGTCAGCCCTGGTTAATATTTGGATGGGAGACCACCAAGGAAGTCCAGGGTCACTATACAGAGGCAGGCAATGGCAAACCGCATCTGAAAACCCCACACAGTCGTTTAAATTGACTTTATACAGCCACCAATATACAGATGAAGCTTTTCACAGCATGGAAGGAAATAACATCCACCAGGTAAATAAGCTGCTATTGAAAGGGCCGGACACTGAGCCCATAACGGGGAGGGCGGAATACATAATAAAATAAATAAATAATAAAATAAATTCTCCAATTCCTGTATACGGCAAGCTCTGGCGGGACTCACTGGCGCTGCAGGAGCTGCTGCTGCTGTTGACGATACGAGTCGACCAACTGCTGAGGAACGAGTTCGACCAGCTCTAGACTCTCCTTGATCTTCATCAGGATCTCGAAGTTCTCTCGGCCATGAACCTGCGTCAGAGAAGACAACACTGGGCTCCATCAAGGGTGGCCAGGCTACAGCCAATACAACCCCCAGGCAGAATTAGGGAGCAGGGTCTGGTGATGTCATTTCCAGCACAAACCAGAAGTGATGCCTCTTAGACGCTCCAGGATTGAACAAAAAACTCTATGGTTTTACCTCAGGAAAGAAAACGGGGGTCAGCACTTACTTCTGCCAATGTTGACTACTTACTGGTACGTAATATGTTTCCTCTTCCCCGTGTCTTCGTTTCTTAATACCCGCTCCTAGTGCTGGAATCCCTTGGGGACTCTGCTTGAAAGCTGGAGGGTGGGAAAGAAAAACAAGGAAGGCTTTTGGGCAGGGCTCAATCTGAGCCAAAGACAGGCCCTTCTCTGATTCTGCAAAGGCTTCTGGGAAGCAGGTTCCATTGGCATGAAGAGGGATACTTGTCTAGTTAAAAATGATGTTAGGACCTCATACCTGCAAGATACTTCCCTGGGGTGTGCCTGTCCTCCAACCCCATGTGAACACCCATCTTCTTTCACAGGCCCCCAAACTTGACCCATTCAAATGGGAACAGCCACTACACCCTGACTTACTCCGCTTGTTGGGGTTGCCATTCTTAGCCGCGCTTTCATTCAGGGCTTGCTGCTCTCGGTAATGGTCCTCGTCTGCTTTCCGGTCTCTGCCGGGGCAAGCGCAAATCCGACCTTCAAAGGACCTTCGTCCCAGAACCTGCCCGCTGAGAAGCAAAGTTAACGTAAACTCAACAGACTGGCAGTGTCTCAGAGGGGAGATTATGGGTGCCATCTCCCAGCTCTGGACCCCGACCCCCCATTCCACAGCTCAACAGGTGGGCAGGAGGAAGGGTTGCCAGACTCCCCAGAGGAGGGGAGGGCCCCCCGCCACCAGGCCATGCTCCCCCGCCACCAATCAGCTGGCCAGCAAGGGGGATTTACCAGAAGAAAGAGGAAGGCCCAGGCCATGTTGCCCAGGAAGTGATGTCATCCCAGCAGTGACTTCCGGGCAACACTGGTATTTGAGCAAAAATTCTATAATAAAAATGTTTTCTACCATAGACTTTTTGCCCAGATAACAGATAGTAACCCAGATGTTGCTGGTGTGATGACATCGCTCACTGATAAAGGGAATTTACAGCACAATGCCAAATGATTTAAGAAGGGGAGGGTGCTGCCCTTCTAAGTCCACTGATTTAGAACAATTACGGGGTTCCCAGCTTCTGGGTGGGCCTGGGTAGGACTACCAACCTCCAGATGGCAACTGGAGATCTCCTGAGATTTTAACTCCAGGTGACAGAAATAAGTTCCTCTAGAGAAAATGGCCGCTTTAGAAGGTGGCAGGGGTTTTTTTATGTAGCAGGAACTCCTTTGCATATTAGGCCACACACCCCTGATGTAGCCAATCCTCCTGGAGCTTACAGTAGGCCTTGTAAGAAGAGCCCTGTAAGCTCTTGGAGGATTGGCTACATAAGAGGGGTGTGGCCTTATATGGAATTCCTGCTACAAAAAAAGCCCTGGCAGGTGGACTCTATGGCATTAGACTCCACTGAAGTCCACCCCCCCAAACTCACCTCCTTCAAGCTCCACCCCCTAAATTTCCAGGTATTTCCCAACCCAGAGCTGGAAACCCTAGGCCTCTGGATCTTTTGGAACTTTAAGCCAATTTCACACTTCACAGTTAAGTTCCCATGGAGAAAATGGCTGCTTTGGTGAATGGACTCTATATATTATACCATAATGAAGTCCTTCGTCTCCTCCAAGCCCCACCATTCTCAGGCTCCACCCCCAAATCTCTAGGAATTGCCAGTCCAGAGTTAGTAATTCTAGTCACTGCACACCCAACAGCAGCCTTACAGATTTGTGGAACTGGGCTCTCCCTCGGCAGCCATTTGGGCAAAATGGGCTCCCCTTTGGCAGCCATATTGGCAGCACAGAGACAGAGTGGTCTGCAGAACAGAAGTCAGCTGGACGGACTCACTCTCTGGTTTCCAGGGTGATGATGATGAGGATGGGCCGCCTGTTCATCCCGCCCACACAACTGCTGTTGCACATAAAGTTGTAGAGGATGGTTGTGAATTCGGTACCCACCTGCTCAAAAAGGGCAAAAAAAAGAGAGGGTTAATTTCTCACACCTGTGCAGTATAGCAATATTTATTGATACAATGGTTGGCAATTGCACATACGAAACGTGCTCAGTGCTGATTTATTGATGCATGGGTAAAACTGGGAAAATAAGTATGTGTAATGGGGGAAACCTCAAATGGCACAAACATTAAGCATCTGGGAGTGTGGGGGGGGGAGGGGGGAATGTGTGATTCACAAGAGAGACACTGAAACAGAAATTTCTCCAGCTGTTGCAAGAGGGATGAGAACTATGAAAATATTCCAGCAGCAAAAGAAATTCCCTTTGTCCATGAGCTCACTGGGTGGGCTTAGACCACCAGCAGCTTCGGACTTCCGTCTACCGCAGCGGGACCCAGGCTGTCTTGATTTAGAGGGTTCTTTAGAAGAGGAGCAGCAGTGCCAAATTAAACCCTGTGGAGGCCCCTAGTCAGTCAAACTCGGAGGGAAGCCCCTCACAACTTATCTCAGAGTCTGAGCCCTTTTGCAGCCTGCAGGCACCTTCTCAAAAGCCCCTTCAACAAAGCGTAATATAAAATATTATCCACATCCAGCAGGGCTTTTTTGGTAGAAAAAAACCCAGCGGAAACTCATTTGCATCTTAGGCCTAATGGCACCATTGTTTTGCACATGGCTTTGTTGTAGAACAAGCCCAGCAGGAACTCATTAGCATATTAGGCCACACCCCTAACACCAAGCCAGCTGCCCATTCCTGCTCAAAAAAGCCCTGACATCCAGAGATTTCAGTGTTCCAAATAAATACTAAAACAAAAGCCAATACAGAGAACACCTACATAAATGGAGTCTCTGCCTGCAAGAGGCTTACAGTCTGAGAGGGGCTCAGCAAATAGGCAAGGAAAGAACGGAGGATGAATCAAACTGAAATTAGAACTTTGACATTAATAGGAGAACAAATGTTGAGGCCGGGGGCACCTTTAAAACCAAGTTTTTTTCAAGGTATGAGCTTTCCTGAAGACGTATATGTGCACATGAAAGCTCACACTTTGAATAAAACTTGGTTAGTCTTAAAGGTGCCGCCGGCCTCAACATTTGTTGTGCTGCTTCAGACCAACACCTGGATTTAACAGGAGAGCAACGTTCCCTCTAAGCTGCAGAGTCTTGTGAGCAAAGATTCTACTTTGTGAGCTACTGGCATGAAAGTTGTGAGCTACGGCATAAATTTAGTGTGTTCTGGGGTCATCCTTCCTGAGCTAAGACAAAAATGTGTGAACTGGAGGCTAAAAATCTGTGAGCTAGCTCACGCTAACTCAGCTTAGGGGGAACACTGCAGGAGAGGTTTGCTTCAATCACCGTTTTTTTGCTCAGGCTCAACACCGCCCATTTGGAGGCAAAATGAAAGTTGCAGTATGTTTGCCCAACAGCAGGGGGAGCGGCAAACCTTTCCCATTACCAGGACCATTTTCCATGGTCCTTCAATCTGTTGCCACGGTCTGTGAGTTTACAGCAATAAAACACGACATCTTTGCAAGCAGCTTGAACAGATTAAGTTCTCTGGGAAAAGAGAAGTCTTTCCTAACACCTCCCCCCTGAGATCCTTTGACTGGAGATGCCCAGAAACAAACCCGGACAGTTCAGCATCCCAAACCATCAACTTCAGGATCCTACCATCTCATTCAGCTGCGTGACCAGACCAGGCCTTTATGATCTAAGGCCCTGCTTCCCTTCTGCAGCTGCTCATTCTCCTGATAACAAGGTGGGATTACCTGGGGAGGTTCGTAAGGAACCATCACGCTCTGCCTCCCGGTGACAGGATCATCCACGTACTGAGAGAGGTTGTTGCCTTCCACGCGGATTAAGTGACTGGCTGGAGCTGACAGACCTGTGGAGACAAAGGGCAGGTTTGCTGCAAGCTTGCACATTCGTGCACAAGCGTAGCCCATGCATGCCTTTTGCGAGCATCCCAGAAGAATGCTCCCAAGAAAACGGCTCTGGGTCAAGCATTGGATGTTTGGCCTTCTCTAGTGCTCATTAAAGGCAGAGCCTGCTGATTTGCCCTGCTCAGTGGAAACACTGCTTGTTGCTCTCTTGAGAAGCAATACCCCACTGCAGGGCTTTTCTTGTAGCAGGAACTCCTTTGCATCTTAGGCCACACACCCATCTTATGTAGCCAATCCTCTAAGAGCTTACAGGGCTCTTCGTACAGGGCCTACTGGAAGCTCCAGGAGGACTGGCTACATCAGGGAGTGTGGCCTAATATGCAAAGGAGGTCCTGCTACAAAAAAGCCCTGCCCCACCGGAGAACAGCCCGAATGCTGCAAACCTGAGGTTACAGCAGCATCTTTCCTGGCATATGGCAAGTGTTTTTAGAAACCAGTCAGGGCCAGCTGGGGATTTTGTCCAGCAAGTCTTCTGAGTTGCCTTTGGAGATGCGACTGGCTGTGCAGCTTTTTAAAAATGTGGCTTTGGCTGCAGTTGCCCTCATTGCACAAGGACCTTCATCATGTGACCAAAGATAAGCTACGGCAGCCCCTTTGTGGCTAAGCTCCGCCTCCTGCAGGAGCCATTTTGTGGTAGTCATTTTATGGCAGTGCCCCCTGCCCTGGCTCAGAATTCCAAAGCTGCCTGCCAGCTCCAAAAAAGGTTAGGTAGCCCTGCTGCGGGCCTCTTAAACTACAATGCAAGTTGCGTGCTCCGAGTCATTGACCAATGTCTTCTAGCGACCAAAGTAAATAATGACGGGCAAAAGGGGAGAGGTTCCATGCACTTCTGTATAAAGACGGCAACCTGTGAACGGAAGTAACGAAGAACTTGGGGCATGTTCCTCACCGTCGTTGAAGTCACGCCCAAGCTCGTGGTTCGGGCACCGCTTCACCACCTCTGTCACGTGCTCTGCCTTTTTGTAGACGGGCATGGCCCGGATGACGGTCCCCGGAGGAGGCGGCGTTGAGACTTTGATCTGGATGGGGCACGTCTTTGCGATCTGACAATAGAGCTTCTTCAGGAGGGGGGAATACTGCAAAGGAACCACAGGGGTTGGGATGAATTCAAGTTGACCTTGGCAGGCCATGGCAGACAATCGGTTCCCTCCGAACCTGCCCTGATGTTTGCTCTGATGAAAAGAATGGAATCAAAGGGAACTAGTTGGCCTCCAGGTAAATCCCCATTTTTAACATTAGTTGTGCTTGGATAAATCAGCACAATGCTCTATGTCAGGCGTTCCCAACCTGGTGCCCGTGAGCACATAGCACCCACCACAGGTGGAATTCTAGCAGGAGCTCCTTTGCATATGTAGCCTGATGTAGCCAATCCTCCATGAGCTTACAAAAAAGAGCCTTGTAAGCTCCTGGAGGATTGGCTACATCAGGGGTGTGTGGCCTAATATGCAAAGGAGCTCCTGCTAGAATTCCACCCCTGGCACCCACCAACTCCTTTGGATGAACAAAAGCTATTGAGGAAGAATCAGAGTGAATTCTCTAAGGGGAAGACCTTGTCTTGGTAACTTTTTAGAGTTCTTTGAGGGGGCGAACGGGCAGGTGGACAAGGGTGACCCAACAGATGTTGTTTACCTAGACTTCCAGGAAGCTTTTGCTAAAGTTCTTCATCAGAGGCTCCCAAGTAAACTCAGCACACAGTCATGGGATAAGACAGGGTGGCCAAACTTGTTTAATGTCAGAGCCACATAGAATAAATGTCTGGTGTTTGAGAGCCACAAGACATGAGTGCGAGGGGGAGAACGACGACATTGGATTTATATTCCGCCCTCCACTCAGAGTCTCAGAGCGGCTCACAATCTCCTTTACCTTCCTCCCCCACAACAGACACCCTGTGAGGTGGGTGGGGCTGAGAGGGCTTTCACAGCCCTTTCAAGGACAACTCCTATGAAAACTATGGCTGACCCAAGGCCATTCCAGCAGCTGAAAGTGGAGGAGTGGGGAATCAAACTCGGTTCCCCCAGATAAGAGTCCGCACACTTAACCACTACACCAAACTGGCTCTCGGTTTGGATGCTGCATCCTGTTGATCGTGTTGACCAGCTCCATGCAATTCACCTTGACTCCCAGTGAGAAAGGAGGACTGTAAATAACTTAAATATATCCAGGACTTTTTCTGAGTAGGAACACAATTCTGGCTGGCTTGGTGTCAAGGACGTGGCCTAATATGCAAATGACTTCCTGCTGGGCTTTTTTCTACAAAAAACAAACAAACCCTGGATATATCTAAAAACTGTCTATTGGACATAGATAATACAGCTGGCTCTTCACAAAGCAGTGAAGCAAAGCAGTTAACAGAGAACACTGAACACTGAACATGAGTCAAATAACGACCAAGCTGTTGATAGAGAACACTGTACATGAGTCGGCAGTGTGATGCAGTAGCTAAAAAGGCAAATGCAATTCTGGGCCGTAGCAATGGAATTACAGTGTCCAGATTATGTGCAGTGATGGCATTGCTTTACTCTGCTCTGGTTAGACCTCACCTGGAGTATTGTATTCAGTTTTGAGCACCACAATTTAAGAAGGATATAGACAAGTGGGAACGTGTCCAGAGGAGGCCAATGAAGATAATGAGGGCTCTGGAGACCAAGTCCTATAAGGCAAGGTTGAAGGAGCTGGGTATGTTTAGCTTGGAGAGGAGATGACTGATAGGTGATATGATCACCTTCTTCAAGTACTTGAAGGGATGTCATATAGAGGATAGTGCAGAATTGTTTTCTGTTGCCCAGAAGGTTGGACCAGAACCAACAGGTTGAAATTTAATCAAAAGACTTTCTGGCTAAACATTGGGAAGAACTTCCTGACAGTTAGAGCAGTTCCTCAATGGAACAGGCATTCTCGGGAGGTGGTGGGCTCTCCTTCTTTGAAGGTTTTAAACAGAAGCTAGATGGCCATCTGACAGCAATGCGGATTCTGTGAAATTAGTAGCTGATGAGAAGGAGGGCGGGAAGGGTCACATCAGTGCTTAGTTCTCGTGGTCATTTCTTACACACCCAGAAAAATGCTGATGACCACTTTGGGGTCAGTCAACAATTTTTCTCCAGGCCAGTTTAGCCAGGAATCCTTGAAGTTTTTGCCATCTTCTGGGCATGGAACAGGGGTCACTAGGTGTGTGTGTGTTGGGGGGGTGTATTTGTAAAGTCCTTGCAGGAGATTGGACTAGATGACACTGGAGGTCTCTTCCAGCTCTATAATTCTAGAATTCTAAGTGATTGAAGCAAAATAGAGAACATTCATTCATTCCAGCAGGGTAACTACTGAAGGGAAAAGACTGGATTGTACCCAAAGTCATTTCATGTGATTTATTCATTATGTGAGAGAAGAAGAAGAAGAAGAAGAAGAAGAAGAAGAAGAAGAAGAAGAAGAAGAAGAAGAAGAAGAAGAAGAAGAAGAAGAAGAAGAAGAAGAAGAAGAAGATGATATTGGATTTATATCCCGCCCTCCACTCCGAAGAGTCTCAGAGCGACTCACAATCTTCTTGACCTTCCTCCCCCCCCACAACAGACACCCTGTGAGGTAGATGAAGATATTGGATTTATATCCCGCCCTCCACTCTGAAGAGTCTCAGAGCAGCTCACAATCTCCTTTGCCTTCCTCCCCCCCACAACAGACACCCTGTGAGGTGGGCGGGGCTGGAGAGGGCTCTCACAGCAGCTGCCCTTTCAAGGACAGCTCTGCAAGAGCTATGGCTGACCCAAGGCCATTCCAGCAGGTGCAAGTGGAGGAGTGGGGAATCAAACCCGGTTCTCCCAGATAAGAGTCGACACACTTAACCTCTACACCAAACTGGCTCTCCTGGCAATTTAGACAATTTTTCCTGGATGAAATGGCAGCTTTGGAGGGGGGAATGCTACGGAATCACATCCCCATGGGAATACCTCCCCTCCCCAAACTCCCCTCTTCCCAGGCACCGTCCCCAAATCTCCAGGAATTTCCCAACCTGTCATTGGCAACTCTAGCTCTGCTTTCCTACTTGGGGGACTGACTCTGTGTTTCCAATTTGGGCTGGGACCTCAGCTAGGCTGTGGGCCTTGAGGGATGTCTGGCTCTGTGCCAGCCCTTGAGACCAGGCCAGTTCATCCGTGCCACCTGCCCAATTTCTTTGCATGCTCAATCAGAACTGTGGGATCAGATGCCCAAAAATGCCAAGATCGGACAGATGTCTCAGATAGGGTTGCCAATCCCCAGGTGGGGGCAGGGGATCCCCCAGTTTGGAGGCCCTCCCCCCCCCCCGCTTCAGGGTTATCAGAAGGTGGGGAGGAAAATGTCTGCTGGACACTCCGTTATTCCCTGTGGAGACCAATTCCCGTAAGGTATAATGGGAAATTGATCTATGGGTATCTGGGGCTTTGGGGGGCCCTGTTTTTTGAGGCAGAGGCACCAATCTTTCAGCATAGTATCTGGTGATTCTCTTCAAAATGCCCCCCCAAAGATTGGGCTGGGGGTCCAATTCTATGAGCCCCCCAAAAAAGTGCCCCTATCCATTATTCCAAATGGAGGGAAGGCATTTAAAAGGCATGTGGTCCCTTTAAATGTGATGGCCAGAACTCCCTTCGGAGTTCAGTTGTCCTTGCCACATCCTTGCTCCTGGCTCCACCCCCAAAGTCTCCTGGCTCCACTTCCAAAGTCCCCAGATATTTCTTGAATCAGTCTTGGCAACCCTAGCCTCAGAGTTCAGAGTGGTGCATCAACAGACTTATGGTGCGGAGTTCATGATGGAAACCACCAAACTGGTCTAGAAAGAAGGGCTACCTTGGGTTTAAAAGGTCGTCTGCACTGGTCCGTGGCAAAGGGGATGCACCAACTGTACCACCCAGGGTGCTGTCTCTTCAAGAGGCCCTTGTCAACCCTTCCCTGCTTTGAGCCCACCGTTGGCATCATCGTGAGCACTCTGTTTGGAATCTCTCTCCCTTTCTGGGAGCGGGAGGGATTATCCCAACATGCCAGAACAGGCACCTTTGTTCAAGGATCCCAAACATTCACCTGGGGGTTATTTTTTTTTTAAAGAAGCCTGTTCCATACGATTTGGCTTCTCGTGTGGATCTGCTGAGACAGGTTTGCTTGAGGTGGAAGCGGGGAACAACAAGACCTCACTTTCAAAACATCTAGAGTACCCTCCACAGCTAGACTCCAAACAGGTCAAGGCAACAAGGAGGTGATGCAGAAACTGCAGCCGCTGGTGGTTTATCCCACACAGCTCATCTTCTGTGCCAGGGGAAGCTTTGCCGTTGGGCTGGGGGCAGTCGCTAGGCAAAAATTATGAAGGAATAGGAACGGGATGCATGAAAAACATAACCAGCGACCGGTGTTCCCTGTAAGCTGAGTTAACGTGAACTGGCTCAGATTTTTAGCCTCCAGTTCACACATTTTTGTCTTAGCTCAGGAAGGACGACCCCAGAGCACACTAATTTATGCAGTAGTTCCCATCTTCAATGCCAGTAGCTCACAAAGTAGAATTTTTGCTCACAAGACTCTGCAGCTTAGAGGGAACATTGCCAGTCTACACTGGTGTGTCTTGACATGGTGAAGCATAGGAGACGGCCTTGATCCTTCCCTCTTTCAGCTGATCGAATGATCGCTCTTCTCTGTGTTAAGGGCTGTCTCCTTGTGTACGCATCCCCATCTGTTTCAAGTTTCTAGTCCTTCGTAGCCAAGCTGTAATGGATACTGACCACGGAGTGAGCCAGCAGAGGTGTTCTTTGATGGCTAGATGGAGCCTCCATGCTTAGAGGCGGTATCTCTTTGAATATCAGGTCTAATGTGGCAACTAGGGTTGCCAATCACCAGGTAGGGACATGGGATCCCCCAGTCTGGAGGCCCTCCCCACACTTCCGGGTCATCAGAAAGCGGGGGTAGGGAGGGAACTGTCTGCTGGGCAATTCTGTATTCCCTATGGAGACCGATTCCCATAGGGTATAATACAGAATTGATCTGTGAGTATCTGAGGTTCTGATTGGCTGTTTTTTGAGGTAGAGGCACCAAATCTGCTGCACAGCATCCAGTGCCTCTCCTCAAAACACCCGCCAAATTTCAAAAGGATTGGACTAGGGGGTCCAATTCTGTAAGTCCCAAAAGAAGGCACCCCGTCCATTATTTTTAATTGAGGGATTTAAAAAGTATGCAGTCCCTTTAAATGTGATAGTCAGAACTCCCTTTGGAGTTCAATTATGCTTGTCCCAACCTTGCTCCTGGCTCCACCCCCAATGTGTCCTGGCTCCACCCCCAATGTCTCCTGGCTCCACCCCCAATGCCCCTAGATATTTCTTGAATTGGACTTGGCAACCCTAGCGGGAGGAGACTTTGGCTTCGTTTGTATTTTGGGGGGTTTTGGAGAGAAAATAAAAAGACTAATAAAAAAGAAAGAAAGAAACCAGTTCTTGACACAATGCACGTTATATTTGTGTCCTGTCGGTTCTGACCAACCATCCTGGGCTGATCCGAAACTGTGCTTGAAAAGGCCCTGTTCATTTTCTTCTAAGTTAAACAATCCTGGACCCTCACACAAAAAGATGATGAAACTACCTTACACTGGACTGTTGGATTGTCCATCAAGTTCTAGCAGGAGCTCCTTTGCATATTAGGCCACACCTCCTGATGTAGCCAATCTTCCAAGAGCTTACAAGGCTCTTTTTTGTAAGCTCTTGGAGGATTGGCTACATCAGGGGTGGGTGGCCTAATATGCAAAGGAGCTCCTGCTAGAATTCCACTCCTGAAGGTCAGTATTATCTGCTCTGACTGGCAGAGACTCTTTAGGGTCTCAGCTGGGAGTCTTTCCCAACACCTACTATGTGCACGATTGCATACAATGCAGCCGATTTATTGCGACCTGATACGGATTTCAAGGGAAGAGACGCTCAGGGGTGGTTTGCCATCGCCTGCCTCTGCACAGCGACCCTGGACTTCTTGGTGGTCTCCCATTCATGTAGTAATCGGGCCCAACCCAGATTAGCTCCAGAGATCTGATGAGGTTGGGCCATCCAGGTCAGGGCACGATACCTCCCACCTGATCCTTTCAACTGGAAATGCCCGGGATTGAACCTGGGATCTTTTACATTCCAAGCAGTTGCCCTGCCACAAGCCATGACCCCATCGACATTCTCTAATCGCTGGTTAGTTCACAATTGCAAACAAGCTCAGGTCACCACCGGGTCCCTCATAATATAGTTTGTGTTTATGCATGGGCTGTCAAGCAACCGACTCATGGCAACCCCAGCAAGGGGCTTTCAAGGCAAGCATGAAGCATTTGGATCCACCTGGGATCTTCAGAACAGCCGTCTGGGAATGTCCATTAGCAGGGGGGGCGGGGTTGTAGCAAGAACTCTTTTGCATATTAGGCCACAGACTCCTTATGTAACCAATCCTCCTGGAGCTTACAGTAGGCCCTGTACTAGGAGTCCTGTAAGCTCTTGGAGGATTGGGTACATCAGAAGTGTGTGGGCCTAATATGCAAAAGAGTTCCTGCTATAAAAAAGCCCTGTCCATTAATATTCTGCCCCCCCCCCAAATTTCAATATATAGGTCTTTTGGTCATGGCTGGGTGTGGTCCTATTAACATTTACGCTTAGAGGGCACAGAAATGCTACTGACGGTGTGCATGCTAAGAGCATTTTTTAAAAAAAAATTATTCCAGAGAGGTAGCTGTGTTACGTCTGTTGCAAATAAACAGGACTCTTATGGTACCTCAAAGACAAAAAGGGGTGGGGTTTTTCCCCTCCTAGTGCAAGATTTCATATGCTTGAATCTGCGTCTTAAAAAGCAGCGTGATGTTTCCTCTGTCACTTCTGAAGAAGTGAGCTCTTGCCCATGAAAGCTTACGCTGGAACTGTTTCTGAAAAGACGTCTCAACCATCTTCCCAAAAGACGACAAATGAGGGAAATGATCTGCCAGGGATGAGTGTCAGAATAGCGAGAGCTGAATAGAAGTGACGCGCACAGGAAGGCGGGCTAGTCCTTACACGGCGCAACGGGTTTTATTGTTGAAAATTACCCACCGACTCCTCTTTCGCCCGCTGTGATGTGTATGCAAATGAGAGCCAGAAAATAAAACCCTTCAAAATACCACCTCCCCAGAAGTTTCCCAGGTGTTTGAACACTGCAAAGGTCTTTCTGCTCTTACATGTTATTTCCAGATAAGATCTAAGGGTAAGAGTAATGGAAGATCCCTGCTGCATCCTAAACACGCAGGAATCTTTGGCCTATTTTGGTGAGAGCCAGTCTGGTATAGTGATTAAGTGTGCGGACTCTTATCCGGGAGAACCAAGTTTGATTCCCCACTCCTCCACTTGCAGCTGCTGGAATGGCCTTGGGTCAGCCATAGCTTTTGTAGGAGTTGTCCTTGAAAGTGCAGCTGCTGTAAGAGCTCTCTCAGCCCCACCTACCTCACAGGGTGTCTGTTGTGGGGGTGGGGGAAGATAAAGGAGATTGTGACCACTCTTAGACTCTAAGATTCAGAGTATAGGGCGGGATATAAATCCAATAACATCATCATCTTCTTCTTCTTCATATCATGGCTTGAACCATGTTGTGTCCCCATCCCCTTATAACATCCACCCTGGATCAAGTTGCCAGCTCCAGTTTGGGAAATTCCTGGAGGTTTTGGGGGTGGAGCCTGGAGAGGGTGGGATTTGGGGAGGGGGAGGATCCTCAGTGGGGTAGAATGCCAGAGAGCCCACCCTCCAAAGAAGCCAAGTTTACCAGGAGAACTAATCACTGTAGTCTGGAGATCAGTTGTAATTTTGAGAAATCACCAGGTCCCATCTGGAGATTGGTAACCTAATTCCTGGATGAAACATTCCAGAGAATGTGAATATGGGCATATTACTCTGTGCAGGGCCTTTTTTTGTAGAAAAGGCCCAGCAGGAACTAATTTGCATGTTAGACCACACCCCCTGACACCAAGCCAGCCGGAACTGTGTTCCTGCTCAAATGAACACATGAAGCTGCCTTAAGCTGAATCAGACCCTCAGTCCATCAAAGTCTGTATTGTCTACTCAGACTGAGGGTCTCAGGCTGAGGTTTTTCATGACTATTTGCCTGGACACTTTTTAGTTGGAGATGCCGGGGATTGAACCTGGGACCTTCTGCTTACCAAGCAGATGCTCTACCACTGAGCCATTGTCTCTCTCAAAAAAAGCCCTGGTTCTGTGTCAGTTGGTGTGGTAGTTTCGGATGGATTTTGTTTGGGGGGGTTGTAGGAGCTGGACTCGATGGTGTACCCGAGAAGAGAATGAAAGGAGTTAACAGTGTTTGGCTTTGCTGTTCAGTTGGCCCCAGCAGAGCTTCATGATTTTGATTTAAAGAAAAAGTTTGCTTTAGAGATTGTCACTGGGGCTTTGGGCACAGTCCCCCATTTTCTGGCTTGAGAGACACCTTGAGGCAATGGGGTGGACAGCTTTTCTTCTCGCCTTTGACCTGTCGCAATGCAAAGGAGGGTGTGTCCAAATGCGCATGTGTTTGAGGGGAGTTGAGGATATAGAGGAGGGTGACGCATGGGCAAGAGGGGGTCAGTGGGCAGCAACTGGGAAAAGGTGTGCCCAGCACCTCCCCAAACCATGAGAGTGTTTCAGGCTGAAACCACCTAACACCATCGCTGCCCTCTGAGGTACCCTTCTCCCTCTCTAGAGAATTCCCACAGCCACACCCCCATCCCACAAGAGAATGGTTTCCAGGGCAACCTTGTAGTCCTTTAAGCTATCAACATTATGGCCCAGCTGTTCTTACGATAATATTATTTCTAATCAAAATACTTCAGCTATCCTGTCACCACCCTCGTTGTGGGTTCCAACTAGCCACAGGTAACAGAGCAGGAAGAATTATGGCAAAGGAAAGTCTGTCGGCCAAGTTCTGTGTAATTAGACCCAACAAAAACATCAGATTTTATGTTGTGTGAAGTTATGTGAACATTTTGCTTCCTTTTGTGAGGCACAAGGACGGTTTCATAGAACTTGAAAACCGCGTTGGGCACCCCTCATTTTATAGTCGCCGGGAGTGAGATACTGGTGCACATTTTAACTGATGTGATCATAGCAAGGTTATTGGTCTTTCCCCTTCTTAATGTTGTTGGTGTGGACATTTTTAATACTTGGAGGATGGGCTGCGGCTCAGTGGTAGAACATCGGCATTGCATTCGGAAGGTCTCAGGTTCAGTCTCCGACACCTCCAGTAAAAAGTATCAAGTGGTGGTGGTGGAAACTGCTGCCGCCGAATCCTAGCAACCCTATTGGGTTTTTAAGGCAAGAGGTGAACAGAAGTGGTTTGCCATGACCTGCCTCCATGTCATGACCCTGGGCTTCCCTGGCGGTGTTCCATCCAAATATGGATGGTCAACCCTGCTTATCTTCTGCAGTCTGGTGAGATGGGACTAGCCAGGGCCATCCAGGTGAGTGCAGATGTGAAAGACCTCTGCCTGAGACCCTGGAGAATCACACCAGCTAGGGTAGACAACAGAAGAAGAAGAAGACTGCAGATTTATACCCTGCCCTTCTCTCTGAATCAGAGTCTCAGAGTGGCTCACAATTTCCTTTATCTTCCTCCCCCACAATGAACACCCTGTGAAGTAGGTGGGGCTGAGAGAGCTCTCGCGGAAGCTGCCCTTTCAAGGACAGCCTCTGCCAGAGCTATGGCTGACCCAAGGCCATTCCAGCAGCTGCAAGTGGAGGAGTGGAGAATCAAACCTGGTTCTCCCAGAGCACACACTTAATGAAGAAGAGGAGGAGGAGGAAATTGGATTTATATCCCGCCCTTCACTTGGTGTCTCAGAGTGGTTTACATTCTCCTTCCCTTCCTCTCCCTACAACCGCCCCCCTGTAAGACAGGTGGGGCTGAGAGAGCCCTGACAAGCTGCTCTTGAGAGAACAAATCTGAGAGGATTATGACTGACCCAAGACCACCCAGCCGGCTGCATGTGTAGGAGGAGTGGGGAATCAAACCCAGTTCTCCCAGATTAGAGCCCACCACTCTTAACCACTAAGCCAAAGAACCTGATACAGTCTCGGGCAGTTTCATAGGTCAGGTGCCTGGAATTTGCAAAAAACTAAGGGGCAGATTCGAATTTTTACAAACTGTGTTGATTACTAAGAGGAGGGGGATGAAAACCAGGAGACCAAAGAAAGAAAAGGGGGGGGGGACTGAAAGTCAAGGGTGCAGACCATAATCTGGTGGGACAGAGCAAACACTTAGGGGTACAGAGTGGAGAAAGGGGAAATGGTGAGGGGGGGGGTGCTAAAAAAAAAAGCCCTGTTGGTCGAAAAATGAAAAAAGGGGGGGTAATAGGAAGGGGAGGGTACAGATTTATGGCATTTCAGACTAACCTGGAGCTGACAACCTTCCCCCCTCCCCCATTACCCTCCAGGGGTCAGTGGGGACTTGACAACCCTAGTTTGAACTTGGCTGGCCACTCCAAGCCACAAGGATGTGTTTGAGAGCTGAAGCTTTGCCATTCACTCCTGGGCAGAAAAGAAAAAAAGGAGACTGACTTGGGGGGAGGGGAATAGTTTGCAACAAGGAATTTGGGGAAAGTGTCCAGGCTATGCTGTTGGCTTGAGAGATGAGGAAAGAGGAAGACCCATGAACAGAGGTGTAGAAGTCTTCCTATTGCAGCCTTCAGGAACAGGTATTTTGAGCTTCGCTGCCTCTGGATATAGAGGTCCTGTTTAGCTATCCGCCATGAATTGCTCTAATCACCTCTTAAAGATATCTAAACCAGTGGCCACCACATCATGTAAGGTTGCCGACTCCAAGTCGTGAAATTCCTGGAGACCTTGGTGGGTGGAACCTGAGGGGGCGGGGAGAGGGACCTCAGCCAGGTGTGACGGATTCGAGTCCACCCTCCAGAGCAGCCATCTCCTCCAGAGGAACAGAGTTGCTGTAGCTCAGACAGCTGTTGTAATTCCAAGAAACCTCCAGGTTTCACCTGGCACCTGGTGACCCCAGTATCAGGGGTGGAATTCTAGCAGGAGCTCCTTTGCATATTAGGCCACACACCCCTGATGTAGCCAATCCTCCAAGAGCTTACAAGGCTCTTTTTTTTTTGTAAGCTCTTGGGGGGATTAGCTACATCAGGGGGTTGTGGCCTAATACGCAAAGGAGCTCCTGCTAGAATTCCACCCCTGCCCGGTATTCTGTTGCAGTGAGTTCCACAAGTTTAATTAGGAAGCAAGGAATCTAACCCATAATTCCACAGATGAATGGGGGAGAGAATAGAAAACACAAGTTTTCTCAGCATCTCTCAGCTTTTCCCTACGAAACTGTTGCTGCCCGGTTGTGACCCAGCGAAAACCTCCTGGGTTACTCTGGAGAAGATTTGGGGGATAAGAGGAGGGGTTTTTTCCTGCCCAGGTGTTAAACACATCGGTGGCTCCTGTCAAAAGATCCCTTTCATGCTGACATTCCCAGGCAAGTCTCTGACATGCCTGGGAAGTGAAAAGGAAAAACAAGAGAGGGGGGCCTGGGACGGCGGCGTGCTTTCTGTTGAGCGGCTGGGTACAAATCCCCTTGTACTGCCATGTTATGACATGGTGAAACCGTTCCTAAATAGCAAGCAGGATTGCCCCGCGGCTGGGAATGGCTGCCACGGCCCCGGCGCAGGCAAGCCTCTGCCGATAACCTCCTCAAGTCTTAACAAGCTCCCGACCGGGCCTTCAAAGATCTCTTTGACAACAACAAACATTTTTTTCAGCTGCACGTGCCCCAAACCCTTACGTTATTCTGCTCAGGCTTGGCTCTTGGCCTGGCTTGGCCTCTTCCCACTCTTGGGCTTAGTGGTTGTGACCCGGAATTTAAAAAAAGGTAAAGGTAAATCCCCTGTGCAAGCACCAGTTGTTTTCGACTCTAGGGTGACGTTGCTTTCACACACAACGTTTTCACGGCAGCCTTTTTACGGGGTGGCTTGCCATTGCCTTCCCCAATCATCTACACTTTCCCCCCAGCAAGCTGGGGACTCATTTTACTGAACCAGCTTCTGTTGGGATCGAACTCAGGTCGTGAGCAGAGGGCTCTGACTGCAGTACTGCAGCTTTACCACTCTGCGCCACGGGGCTCTTGACCCGGGATTAGGCTTCTGCTAATGGGGTGCATTGCAGAGGGACAGTCACGGATGTCAGACTCCTGTCCCAAGGGGCTCACCCTCTCTATTTCAACAACAGGGAGGTGGAATTAGGCCTAGGAGAGATGATGATATGATGATATTGGATTTATACCCCGCCCTCCACTCCAAATCTCAGAGTCTCAGATTGGCTCACAATCTCCTTTACCTTCCTCCCCCACAACAGACACCCTGTGAGGTGGGTGGGGCTGAGAGGACTCTCACAGCAGCTGCCCTTTCAAGAACAACTCTGCCAGAGCTATGACTGACCCAAGGCCATTCCAGCAGGTGCAACTGGAGGAGTGGGGAATCAAACCCGGTTCTCCCAGATAAGAGTCCGCACACTTAACCACTACACCAAACTGGCTCTCTGGTTTCCTGGTGACAGGAAACATGGAATACATGTGAGGTTGCCTTATACTGAATCAAACAAAGACCCCGGGCGTGTTTTATTTCTCCATTTCAATTTATAGAAAATCTTCCACAGTGGTGTGAGCTTCAAAACTGTATTTGGACGCCAAAGGAAGAATAATGGCAGCTACCGTTATGGCTAATACCTTCTTATCTTCCTTTCCAAAAGCTCTAAGCACTCTCACGGCCTCAAGACTTACATCGCTACTCCAACCGGTGTAAGGCTTATAGTACTCTGAGCTTTCTTCTTTTTTTACAAGAATAAGTTCTGGAAAGGGCCTATCCCCCGTTATACCTCTGAGACGGCACTTAAAATCTTCCGTGGTTGTGAGTAAGGCAAGCATGACGGGACAGAATGACGGGAGAATGCCCTCTTCTAAGATGGCACGAGCTGTTCTGCATTTGGAGAAATGCTTACAATAAAAATAAGTAATGTTAATTTGAAAAAAAGAAAGTTTCTCAGTTAGTTGGGGGCACCCTTTGCTATCAATCCTCAGGTCTGCAGTTGATTAATCGATCGATCCTTGACCTGAATAACTCAGGTGGCCCGATCTCGCTAGATCTCAGAAGCTAAGCAAGGTCAGCCCTAGCTAGTATTTGGATCTGAGACCTCCAAGGAATACCAGGGTTGGACGCAGAGGCAGCAATGGCAAACCACATTTGTTCCTCCCTCGCCTTGAAAACCATGTGGGGTTGCTGCTATATTCAGCTGGGACAATGGAGGCAAAATCCACTGACCCGTTAAATACCACCTCCCCCACAACTCTTGAAGATATTGGATCTTTGGATTTATATCCCACCTTTCACTCTGAATCTCAGAGCACCATCTCCTTTACCTTCCTCCCCCACAACAGACACCCTGTGAGGTAGGTGGGGCTGAGAGGGAGCTTTTACAGCAGCTGCCCTTTCAAGGACAACCTCTGCCAGAGCTATGACTGACCCAAGGCCATTCCAGCAGCTGCAAGTGGAGAAGTGGGGAAGCAAACCTGGTTCTCCCAGGTAAGAGTCCGCACACTTCACCACTACACCAAACTGGCTCTCTTCTGCCTCCACTGTTCTATTGATAAAGGATAAAACAGACTCATGCATGTTACGATGGACTGTCTGTTGTCTTTTGTTGCATTGCTTTGGCTGTTTGTCAAAGGAGCTGTCCCTGGTATTTGCTAAACGGAGTTCAATAAAACTGGTACAGCAGACTCTGGCCAAAAAAAAGAGATCAGGGGAAATGGAAAGAGTCAGGATCGTTCTCAAGAACTAGTTATCCTTTCCCTGACAGCCTCAGAGTCCTGCTTGGGGGAAATGGGGAACCCCACTTGTAAGGAATGCATTTTGGGTGCTCGGAAATGCTATCCTAGCGCTGCCTCATGCCATTGATCAGTGAGTTTGATTCTGTCGGTTTAGGGCTTGGGGAAGAGCCTGACATATGTCCTGCTATAGGTGGTAAACTAGAGTAGTAAAGATAAGAGGCTTGTGTGAGCACTGGTTCCTGTTTCTACAAACTATTGTTGGGCTTGTCTTGCCTATATCCAAGCTTTCATCAAAATGTCACATTATCATTTTGGGGTGTTTGGGTCCACTGCTTATTCCTTCTTTCCATTATACCCAGGGTTTTGTGTGTGTGTGTAGCAGGAACTCCTTTGCATATTAGGCCACACAACCCTGATGTAGCCAATCTTCCAAGAGCTTACAGTAGGCCCTGTAATAAGAGCCCTATAAGCTCTTGGAGGGTTAGGTATATTGGGGGTGGAAGTGGCCTAATATGCAAAGGAATTCCTGTTACAAAAAAAGCCCTGGTTTTGTGCATGCATACAGGGGTGGCCAACAGTAGCTCTCCAGATGTTTTTGCCTACAACTCCCATCAGCCCCAGCCATTGGCCATGCTGGCTGGGGCTGATGGGAGTTGTAGGCGAAAAACATCTGGAGAGCTACCATTGGCCACCCCTGTAACAGATCAATTTGTTAACTGAGAATAATACTCAACACATAATTCTAGTGTGTGGAAGCCACTGGCAGAACAAATAGCAAATCTTTAAGAGGAGATGCATCTTTTGTGTGTGCAGTTTGTCATGTCTTTAAACTGACACTCACAAAAAAGACATCCCTCCCAGAATTCCTTTCCCTAGCAAGACTGGCAAGGGAGCAGAGGCCAAGAGGTCACAGTTCTGGGGTCCCAAAGGGCTTATGGAGAGATTTTTGCATGCCCTTTTGGCAGGGCATGGGTGAGGGTGCCCGGAGGTATTTTTGGTCTGGGAATCCATGGTGAATCTTGGAAGCCCTGTTCCCTTCAGGAATAAAAATTTAAAAAAATGGTTCTTCTCCGTGAAAATTTCCCCTTGCATGTCTCAGCACAACTGGCGCGAGACAACCCAATGCAGGGCTGTGTCCTGCAAATCAGATCTGCTCTTCTCCTGTTCTGTGTGGGGGCATGAGTGTGGCAAGTTGCTTCCAACTTATGGCAAATAGGAATTCATGCCCCCCCCCCCACGTTCTATCCTTAATAGCAGGGGTGGCCAAACTTGCTTAACAGGAGAGTCACACAGAATAAAGTCATATGTTTGAGAGGCGTAAGACATGAATGTCAGATGTTTGAGAGCAGGAAGGAAGGAAGGAAGGAAGGAAGGAAGGAAGGAAGGAAGGAATGAAGGAAAAAATTGAAAGAAAGAAGATAGATGGGGAGGGAGAGGTGAAAAGAAAGCAACTTTAAATGCATTCTCCAAGCCACTGGCTTGGCTTGGAGAAGAGATTTAAAGAGACAAATGCCTCCTCCAATGGGGCAGTGGGGGCTTCAAGAGCCACACAATATGTGTGAAAGAGCCGCATATGGCTCCTGAGCCGCAGTTTGGCCATCCCTGCTTAACAGCCTTGCTCTTGCAAACTGAGGGCTGCGGCTTCTTCGACTGAGTTGATCCACCTCGCGCTGAGCCTTCCTCTTTTCCTGCTGCCTTCGACTTTTCTTAGCATGGCTGTCTTTTCCATTGACTCTTGTCTTCTCCACAGCCACGGTTTAGCCCTTTTATCTTCTCGAGGGAGCTCCTGCCCTGCCACCCATAAAATCCATGTTGCTACTTTATTCTGCATTTCCCTGTTATGAACATATGAAGCTGCCTTCTACTGAATCAGACCCTCAGGGGTCCATCAAAGTCAGTATTGCCCACTCAGACTGGCAGCGGCTCTCCAGGGTCTCAAGCTGAGATTTTTCACACCTATTTGCCCGGACCCTTTTCAGTTGGAGATGCCGGGGATTGAACCTGGGACCTTCTGCTTACCAAGCAGATGCTCTACCACTGAGCCACCCACCCCCCATTATAGGGATCTGTAATTTTTCAGGGGGGGGGATATACAGATGCCACCAGTGTCCCTCCACGCAAAGACCGTAGCCATTGCTTGCCCACAAAAACCCCTTCAAGAACTCAACCCGTCTTCTCCCTGCTCTTTCCAGGACCGCTAGGCGGATGTGTCCCAACAGAATCCCAACCGATAAAATCTTATTTATCCTCAGCTCTTGACACAGAATTGTCTAGACTTGCACGGCACAGGGAGGGGTTCAGCTTCCTGCTTTCGTGAAGGAAATGATTTGCCCAACTATTACTCCCCCCCCCTCGTTCCCTAGCCACCCCCTCCCTTTCTTTTTTCTTTTTCTTTTCCCTTCTGCATTCCACTCCCCTCATTAGTTCTCTGCTCCAGACGTGTTCGGGGCTGCCGTCAATGGATCCCCGAGAAAGCCGCTAGCCTGGAAAGAGGGAGCAAGACGAGAGGAGGGGAAGAAAAACCACCACGGGGCCTCGGGCTGCTAATTTCTTTGCGCTCCGCAAGCAAGCAGCTGCCGAACCCCCTTCCCCAGGCAGGTTTGGGCAGAGAGCTGTGGAGAGGTGATAATAACGTGTCTGTCATTTCCCTCGGACAAGTAGGATCTTGCAAACCGCAAATACCGTTAACCAGCTTGGCCAAATCTGTTAGGACGGATCCTGGGAGACAGGAACACATGCCTACTACTGCGAGGTTCTGGTTTGTTTGTTCCCCCCCACACCCAATCAAAGAGCAAAAGGATGGGACTCGAGCAGAGAGATGGAGGGGAAGCTTGCCTGATGAGAAAGGCCCCAAAATCCTTCGCTTCCCCGAACCCTGCTGTCCTGCACCTCAGTCCCCTTTCCAGCTGTGCTCCCTGTCACTCATCTTTAGAATCATAGAGTTGGAAGGGACCTCCAGGGTCAACTAGTCCAACCCCCTGCACAATGCAGGAAACTCACAAATACCTCCCCCTAAATTCACAGGATCCTCATTGCTGTCAGATGGCCATCTAGCCTCTGTTTAAAAACCTCCAAGGAAGGAGAGCCCACCACCTCCTGAGGAAGCCTGTTCCACTGAGGAACAGCTCTAATGGCCAGGAAGTTCTTCCTAATGTTGAGCTGGAAACTCTTTTGATTTAATTTCAACCCATTGGTTCTTTATATTCCCCCATTCCTTTTTTGACCCTCAGCTTCATGGCCTCCCTCCAATTTGTGGCTTTTTCTGCCAGAGGAAGAACTGCCAAACAGTATCTTAGGTCCAATCAGCAGGACATTGACGCTCTCAAAGAAAACGGTATCTGACATAGGGCAAGCACTCCACTTAGAGAAACGACCGCAGCAACTCACTGCCCTTGACTTTGGATACCAAATGGAGAGTTGTCAGGGCTTCAACTGGCCACCTTTCTGTCTTCAGAGGCCCTCAAAACAGCGACTCGGGAAGGAGGACCATAATGCCGCTGGAGGGTTCTTCCTTCCCTCCATTTCTTTGATGTCAGTCCTACCCCATATAAATTGTCTCCCAGCTGGCTAGGTTCCGTTTGGTGTTGGAACTGTCAGTTGAGCTTCAGTTGGACCCTATGGGCTCAGTAGCCTCCACACCTCTATTGTATCACTATTTTGAAGAAGGGCCAGTGAATTGGGGCCTCTGGCTCACCTGGACTGGCACAACGCTGCGAGTTGGTGTGATTGCAGCAGCACTGGCTCTTTTTACCCAGGGATTAATTTTGTCAAGGCTGTCCCTTTCTTCCTCCCTCCCTCCCTCCCTTCCACGCTTCCTTCCTCCCTTCCTATCTTTCCAGTACTGAATAATAATATTATTGTAGAGAATTGATTACCCTGACGAGGGTGGCCCAGGTGAGCTTTCTTTCTTTCTTTCTTTCTTTCTTTCTTTCTTTCTTTCTTTCTTTCTTTCTTTCTTTCTTTCTTTCTTTCTTTCTTTCTTTCTTTCTTTCTTTCTTCATCAGTTTGGTATATTGGTTAAGTGTGTGAACTCTTATCTTGGAGAACCGGATTTTGCCTGGGAGAACTGGGTTTGATTCCCTACTCCTCCACTTGCAACTGTTGGAATGGCCTTGGGTCAGCCATAGCTCTTGCAGAGTTGTCCTTGAAAAGACAGAATCTGGGAGAGCTCTCTCAGCCCCACCTAGCTCACAGGGTGTCTATTGTGGGGGAAGAAGATAAAGGAAACTGTGAGCCGCTCTGAGACTCTGAGTGGAGGGCGGAATATAAATCCAATGTCATCTTCTTCTTCTCTCCCGCCCTCCCTCCCTCCCTCCCTTTCCAGTACTGAATAATAATATTATTGCAGATAATTGATTACCCTGACATGGATGGCTCAGATGAGCCAGATCCCATCAGATCTCAGAAGCTAAGCAGGGTTGGCCCCAGATAGTACTTGGATGGGAGATCCCCCCCCCCCCCAAGGAAGCCCACGGTCATGGTGTGAAAGAAGACAATGAACGTCTGAACGACTCTCACCACAAACACCCCATGAGCAGTTGCCACCAGTCAGCTGAGACGTGACAGCACTTTCCACACACAGAATATGTTAGCCACGTTCTCCAGAAACATTTGAAATGGTGGCAAAATCAGAATAGAAGCTGGATCATAAAATGGACAGAGGCATAAAGCTGTCAAGAGTAAAAAAGAGTAGGATAAAAGATGCCAAGAAAACAACTAGTCACAACATCCTTCCTAAAGTAAGGTGTGAAGTGACAACTGGCAGAGTTAAAAAAGAAAATAGTGTGATAAAATAATTCACCCTAAAGCAAATGTTTAAATGAACAAAATTTGTGTGCAAATAAACAAGTTTTCACCCAAACTTTCAGTAGAAGTCAGCATGGGAGGGCAGGGGTTAGAGTCAGAGTTGAGTGGCACCAAAAATCATAAAAACCCTCCAGCTAGCTTTGGGTAGAACAAAAATGTATGTTAGTATGTTTGTGTGTGAGACAAAGAAAGTGTGAGAGAGTGCTGTAGGATTTGCTTGTTCCTTCTGTGGTCCTTGTGGACATGTCCACAGTGCCCTCCACATTGTACCCTCTTCTTCCTTCCTGAATCATGGTCATCTTCCTTCCCATCCCCAATTAGAGCTATACCAGGAGGAAAAAAATGTGCCTTTTCCACACTACATTGAACCCCACCCAATGATGGCAGTTTTAAAACAGGCTGGTAAAACATCTGGTTGGGGAGAGGGCCAGAGCCTCTGCTTGGTGTGCAGGAAACCCCAGATTCAAGTCCCAATATCTCCAGTGAAAGGGACTGGGTAGGAGGTTAACGTGAAAGACCTGATGAGAAAGACCTGGAGACGTGAAAGACCTGCGACCCTGGAGAACTCCTACCAACCTGATCGTTTCAGAGGGCAGCTGTGTTGGTCTGCAATAGAACAGTTAGACTGGAATCCAGGAACACCTTAGAGACCCACAAGGCATTCCAAGTTATACGCTTTGGAGAGACAAAGCTCCCTTAGGCACACTTATCTTGATAGACTGATTGCCTGATTGAGTGTAGCCAGGGGGGTTCTGGGGGCACCAAATTGGGCATCCTCCATGTGATTCAGTGATGTTATCAGTGCGGGGGGGGGGGGTGCGCCAGGAATTAGCCCTGCCTAGAGTGCCAGACAGTCTAGGCCCAGCCCTGGGTATAGCAGTTTCATGTGTACTTATTTTGTGAGTTGCCCTGAGCCTGCTACGGTGGAGAGAGCGGGATATAAATAAAATATTATTATTATTATTATTACTTGTGGCACTTTTTCAGGGGCTCCCAGACTGCCTCCAAGAGGCCCTGGAGGAGTTTCCATTGCTGTCTTTTCCCTCCAGCCTCTCCAGCAAATCTCGTGTTCACCAGAAATCACTCCAGCATGCACAGATCAGAGATCAGAGTGTCAGTCTTGAATCTGGGAGGCCTGAGTTCAGATTGCCACCATCCTATAAAGCTTGCTGGATGTCTTTGAGCCAGTTGCCCTCTCTCAGCCCTCCCTGCCTCATCAGGTCATTGGAAGGAGGCAATGGGAAAGGGAGGGCCATGCATGCCACCCGGAGCTCCATGGATAAAAATGTAGCAAATGGACAAATCTCTAGTCAGGGTAGGCCCTCTGCCAGGTCATGGGTCTTATCAACCAAAAAAAGTGAGAACATGGACAGAGAAGAAGAAGACCGTAGATTTATACCCTGCCCTTCTCTCTGAATCAGAGTATCAGAGCAGCTTACAATTTCCTTTATCTTCTTCCTCCACAACAGACACCCTGTGAGCAATGTTCCCTCTAAACTGTGGAGTCTTGTGAGCAAAAATTCTACTTTGTGAGCTGCGAGCATTAAAGTTGTGTGGGCGATTGGCAGTAAAGTTGTGAGCTACTGCAGCAATTAGTTTGCTCTAGGGCCATTTTTCCTGAGCTGAGACAAAAATATATCAGCTGGAGGCTAAAAAATTGTGAGCTAGCTCACACTAACTCAGCTTAGAGGGAACACTGCCTGTGAGGTAGGTGGGGCTGAGAGAGCTCTGATGGAAGCTGCCCGTTCAAGGACAACTCTGCAAGAGCTATGGCTGACCCAAGGCCATTCCAGCAGCTGCAAGTGGAGGAGCAGGGAATCAAACCCGATTCTCCCAGATAAGAGTCTACACACTTAACCACTACACCAAACTGAGAGAGAGAGAGCAAAAAACACCCCCAAAATGTGTGCCCAGTCTCAAACCCATAAACTAGTAAGCAATTACCACGAATCAATTAAATTCATAAAGCATTCAATATATTCCTAAACTATCCACCAAATAACAGGTCATAAACTTCATAGAAAATTCAAAGATAAATTCATCAAATTGTCCATAGGGCAAATATCAAATAAGTGTAAGGTTCATCAACAATTTTACCCACAATTACAGAGTCATAATCCCAGTTTATCCAGGTTTAAACACTGGGATTACAACTCTGTAGATGTGGGTAGGATATTACAAGAAGCAACATGGACATACAAACTGAATTCTGTGTTTCCATATAGATTTAATTTGGCCTGGGATTTTTTATGTTTTATATGATTTGGTAGGCACATTGGATGTTTAAATGGCAGTTGTCTTTTTAATAGGGACAGTTCAATAGTTTATTGGAGACACCCGGAAGTCTTGTAAATTTAATGAATACATGTTATTTATGTAGGTTGTTTTTGAGTGCCATTAATTCAATAACCAGGCTAAAGATGCAGAGTTTGATAATTGCTTATCTTTTTGAATATCAGTTTGTGAAAGATAACGTTGTCGATTGTAAACTTTGTTATGTCTGTTACCTCTGGGTGTGCACAATAGCTGATTTTGAAGTTGTGCATCTACTTTTTAGAAATTGTTGATTGTGCCAGAAAACAGTTCAAACTGGGAAAGGCTGGTGCAAAATGAGGCCATTTGCAGAGACAGGCTTGCCCACTGTTTTGCTGGAGCTGAAACTGGGAGTTTTGTGGCAGCAATTCTGCATGGTGTTCTCCATTTTATCTGGCAGATTTCAAGGGACTCCCTATTCGAGTAGGTACTGTGCATGCAAAACAGATTATGTGGAGACTGTTGCCCATGTTCTTCTCCAGTGTTCTATCTGGTGTCCCGCCGGGATTTTTTATATACCATATTGGCCCAAATTTTAGAAATTTTAAGGTGCTTTTTTTTTGCTTGATAATTCTGATTTGGAAATAACTGAATTAGTAGCAACGTTTCTTTATTGAGCTATGGTTACTCATCCTGATAAGCAGCACTATGTATCAGGTTTTACTATGTTGCTACTTTGTTTTTATTTTGTAATCCTAATTTTATTCTGTGTGGCTCTTGTACTCTTCTAATTTGTAACCTGGCCGACCCTCTATTTTATATTTTTATATATGCCAATAAAGGCTTGTCTTGTGTGCGTGTGAGAATTGCTGCAGTTGAAAGAAGATGTCTTCAGTAGCGGATTATTTACAGAATTGTTGATGAACTTCACACTCGGTGGATTTATATGCTATCTACCCATCACTTTTTGGACAATTTGATGGACTTCTCTTTTTGAAATTTTCGATGACGGTCTTGACAGGTGCCCAGGGACGGTGGCTCAGTGGTAGAGCATCCGCTTGGTAAACTGAAGGTCCCAGGTTCAATCCCCGGCATCTCCAACTAAAAAGGCTCCAGGCAAATAGGAGTGAAAAACCTCAGTTTGAGACCCTGGAGAGCCACTGCCAATCTGAGTAGACAATACTGACTTTGATGGATGGAGGGTCTGATTCAGTATAAGGCGGCTTCATATCCCTGCCACTGGCCTTGATTCCACCTGTCTTCCTCCAGGCTCAGGGCAGCTTACATGGGTCTACTCTCCTTGTAAGGTAAACTCATTACCATTCTTTTTGGCTAAGGGGTGATGGCTGTCTGGTTCCCCCTGAAAGCGTCAGGCTGGTTAAGAACATAACAGAACATAAGAGAAGCCATGTTGGATCAGGCCCAGTGCCCCATCCAGTCCAACACTCTGTGTCACACAGTGGCCAATAAAAACCAGGTGCCATCAGGAGGTCCATCAGTGGGGCCAGGACACTAGAAGTCCTCCCACTGTGCACCCTCCAAGGACCAAGAATACAGAGCATCATGCCCCAGACAGAGAGTTCCAACAATATGCCATGACTAATAGCTACTGATGGACCTCTGCTCCATATCTTTATCTAATCCCCTCTTGAAGCTGTCTATGCTGGTTCTCCTGCCTGCAGAGAAGACTCGAGAGTTCTCTCTCCAGCATGCAAGTCTCCTCCGCTGTTTGCAAGCACCGGGAGGCCAAAGGCTCTATTCACACTTCCAGCATCCTAGCATTTCTTCGAAGGGAGACGGTGGCCGCTTTGGCCGCTGACGCTGAAATTGGACTTGAGAAAAATACTAATTATCTATCAGTTACCAGCTGGCTGGCGTGGTGAGGAGGGCATGAAGGAGAGACGGCAGCTGCGATCCGGCTCCTGGCTCCGGCACGTCTGGGCAGCTCCAGCATGCAGACAGCCCGATGGGTTTGCACACGCTGGCGGGCTCCCGACATGCTCCGTCATGCCATGCACCAGAGCCAACCTTCTCTGGCCTCCCACCCGCTATGAAAATGAATCACGGGGTGTGTGTTTGGGGAGGGGGGTGGTGGAGATGTACATTGAAGTTATGGAATAAAGCTTTTCTCCTGAGCTCGTTGAGCCATTGTTCCTTGCTAGTAAAGAAAATCCAGAGGTTTTGGGGGGGGGGGGTTTGCACAACATTCTCATAGGGGACCTAAAGTCATCTGCTGCATTCAGAAGAGAGTCCTTGGCTGTGGTCATGGGCAATGTTCCCTCTAAACTGTATAGTCTTGTGAGCAAAAATTCTACTTTGTGAGCTACTGGCATTAAAGTTGTGAGCTACTGCATCAATTATTGTGCTCTGAAGTCATCCTTCCTGAGCGAAGACAAAAATGTGTGAGCTGGAGGCTAAAAATCTGTGAGCTAGCTCACGCTAACTCAGCTTATGGGCTGAGTCATGGGTACAGCCTGTGACCGGGCCCTGCACATGGGATGCTACCCAGAGAGACCCAGAGTAGGGCAGCGATTACTGCTTTGGCCAAAGACGCAGGTTCAAATCTCCTCCTAGCCATTAAAGTTCCTGGGCAATCTTGGGTTAGTCACATGTGCTCATCTTAACCTACCTCTAAAGGCTGTTGTGATGATATAATAGAGAAGGGGAGGATTTTGAGTTCCTTGGAGGAAGGGCAGCATAAAATCTCAAGGAATGCATTGGTCTGATACACTCTGATGTATATCGAATATGTGATTCAGCAAGCAGGATGAGGCTTTTGGAGTTGGCCTCTGATTCGCAGGCAGAATGAGGCTTTGGGATTGGCCTTGTTATGCGTTGGTCTGTGATTGGTGAGAAGTATGAGGCTTTGGGATTGGCCTGTGATTGGCAAGCAGAATGGGGTTTTGGGATTGGCCTGCTATGCATGGGTCTTTGATTGGTGGGAAGTATGAGGCTTTGGGATTGGCCTGTAATTGGTGAGAAGTATGAGGCTTTGGGATTTGACCTATGATTGGCAAGCAGTATCGGGCTTAGGGATTGGCCTGTTATACATTGGTCTGTGATTGGAGAGAAGTATGAGGCTTTGTGATTGGCAGGCAGCATGAGGCTTTGGGAATGGTCTATACAAATTTATAGCTTCTGTGATGGTTGGCAAGAAAATCTGGCTTGCTGTCACCCAGACAGAGGACATGGCCTTAGCCCAACTGTTGCTTGATTCCCTTCCACTGAGGGCTTCTGAGAAACACCAGGGATGTGGTTCCTTCCTAGCAGTGGCCTTAATTCTGCTATGGCTAGACTCTCAGGGAGGCAGATGGAATCCCAGTGGAGCCTCTAGCATAGTAAGAGGGGGCTCTTTGACTGCCTGTCCTCAGGAGACCTGCGGCTCCTTCCAGCATCAGCCTCTAGCCCTAAGGACCTTAGCTTGGAGACTATCCACGCTGCTTTTAGGGATGGCCAACCACAGCCCCAGCCTAGCTTTGGCATAGCAGGCCTGTTCAGTGTTGACACCTTCATTGGGCTCTAGTGTCCTGAGAAAGGACCCAACGCCTTTGACTACTCATTCTGTAGTCATTGGAGGGTAGGGTTGCCAACTCTGGGTTGGGAAATTCCTGGATGTTTGGGGGTGGCGCCTGGGGAGGGACCTCAGCAGGGTCTAATGCCGTGGAGGAGGAGGAGGAGATTGGACTTATACGCTGCCCTTCACTCAAAGTCTCAGAGTGGCTTACAATCTCCTTCCGTTCCTCTTCCCACAACAGACACCCTGTGAGGTAGGTGAGGCTGAGAGAGCTTTGAGAGAATAGCTCTTGAGAGAACAGCTCTGAGAGAACTGGGACTGACCCAAGGTCACCTAGCAGCTGAGCTGCATGTGGAGGAGTAGGGAATCAAATCCTGTTCTCCAGTTTATAGTCCCCTGCTCTTCACCACTACACCAAAATGGCTATCTAGTGGACAAAATGTAATGGGAAATGGACCACCCATGCACATTTTATTTTATTTTGCCCTCAAGTTGTAGCCAATTGATGGCAACTCTGCAGGGTTTTCAAAGCAAGAGAGGAACAGAGGTGGTTTGCCATTGCCTGCTGAGAGCCAGTTTGGTGTAGTGGTTAAGCGCGTGGACTCTTATCTGGGAGAACCAGGTGTGATCCCCCACGCCTCCATTTGCACCTGCTGGAATGGCCTTGGGTCAGCCATAGCTCTTGCAGGAGTTGTCCTTGAAAGGGCAGCTTGTGGGAGAGCTCTCGCAGCCCCACCTACCTTACAGGATGTCTGTTGTCAGGGAGGAAGACAAAGAAGATTCTGAGCTGCTCTGAGACTGAGATTCAGAGTATAGGGTGGGATATATAAATCCAATATCTTCTCTGCATAGCAACCCTGGACTTTGCTGGTGTCTCCCATCCAACCACTAACCGGGGCAGACCCTGCTCAGCTTCTGAGATCTGACAAGATCGGACCAGCCTGGGCTATCCAGGTCACGGCGCAAGTCTCAGCTGACTTATGCTGACCCTGTGAGTCTTTCAAGGCAAGAGACATTCAGAGGTGGTTTGCCATGGCCTCCCTCTGCATAGCGACGCTGGTCTTCCTTGTAGGTCTCCCATCCCGATACTGACCAAAGCCAACTCTGCTCAGCTTGTGAGATCCGATGAGCCTAGGCCAGCTGGGGCCATCCAGGTCAAAGCCCTGCACACGACAGGGGGCCATGAAGAGCCCAGAAGGGAGGAGTTGTGCACAGTGAACGCTGGCGGGCCCGTGCAGCACCACAAGCAGGACCGATACGCACAGACATAGCAACGCACTCCGACATGTACTGACAGACACTGTGCTAGGCATGCAAATAAACAGCAACAGCCAGTCTGCATCATCTCCTGATCAGCTCAATACCCATATTTAACAAGCCAGAGCGAATGAAATGCTTTGCAATAGAGTCTGAGGGCCCGGCTGCTACCAGTTCACTTCTGCCCAAACGGGGAAACCCACTCCTATAAAAAGGGATTGGCTTGGCAGCAGCGTTCCCTCTAAGCTGAGTTAGTGTTCCCTTTAAGCTGAGTTAGTGTGAGCTAGCTCACAGTTTTTTAGCCTCCAGCTCACACATTTTTGTCTTAGCTCAGGAAAAATGACCGCAGAGCACACTAATTGATGCAGTCGCTCACAACTTTACAGCCAGTAGCTCATAAAGAAGAATTTTTGCTCACACGCCTCTGCAGCTTAGAGGGAATTTTTGCTCACAAGCCTCTGCAGCTTAGAGCATTGCTTGGCAGTTTGGAGAAAAATGGGAAAGCCTAGGTTTTTCCTCCATGGAACTAAAAATGGAGGGGGGACCTGTGTGCTAGTCTGAGAGCAAAGCTTATCACACACACACACACACCCCAAACGGTGGCTACAGTGGACCATCCAGAGAGGTACTTTGGCAGCAGCCGTCCTGCCCTCCTTTCCACTGGAGAAGAAAACAAGCTTTCTTTTTCTCTGGATTAAAGGGGGAAACTGCAGGAATGCTACCAAGTCATACTAGAAATGAGCGCTGTGTCCTGTGGCTGCTTCCCACTTAATCTAAGGGTTTCCTGAATTCCACGTAGGGAAAAATCCCTGTTCAGAACTAAGTACTCCATAGGATTGCCAGCTCTGGGTTAGAAAATTCCAGTAGATTTTTTTTTTTTTGGGGGGGGGGGAGGGCGGGGCTAAGCCTGAGAAAGGCAAGGTTTGGGGAGGGGTGGGAAGGGACCCCAGCAAGGTATAATGCCATAGAGCCCACTTTCCAAAGCAGCCATTGTTTCCACGTGAATTGATCTCTGTAGCCTGGAGAGCTCTCCAGCTGCCACCTGGAGGCTGGCAACCCAAGGAAGCAGCCTCCAATTGGCTAACGAGCAGGCCTCACTCAAAGGGCAGAACCACCCAGGAAGTTTTCCGCTGGACGCTTCATTGCCAAGAGAAGTTAGTGCCAACTCTCATTTCAATGAAGTTTGCATTAATGAAATTCCTCGACAGATTAACTAGTTAACTGGGAGGAGGATGAGGAGCCATTTTTCCACCTCAGGCACCAAAACGTCTCAGGCCTTCTCTGGATTCCTGTCCATCTGGTACTTTACTTTCCAGTGTGTCAACTTCCCGTGGCACAAAGCTCTACAGCTTAAAGCCACCCAAGTGCTGCCATTTGTACATGGATTTCCCAGCAGCAATGTGCAAAAGCAGACCCCGGAATACAGCTTTTCCTTCCCTAATTTTCATAGGCAATTCCCATCTTAACTCTCCATCAGGCTGTATAGCCCAGGGCTATCCTGATCTCATCAGATCTTGGAAGCTAAGCAGGGTCTGGTTAATACGTGGATGGGCGACCACTGAGGAGGTGCCCTGTGTTGCTGCAGAGGCAGGCAATGGCAAAACACCCCTCTTCATTTCTCACCTTGAAAACCCTACAGGGACTCCATGAGTTGGTTGTGACTTAGCAGCCAAAACATATAGATAAATAAAAATTGTATCTTCTTACCAAGAAACTTCGAAGGGAGAACTCAGTGAGAAATTGCAGAATTAGAATTTGTTAACCAATCTTCAAGGTTTAATAGGGGCCTAGAATGTGTAGCTCACCAATATATTGTATATTCTTGTATGCTAATAACGTGTACACTCTACCCCTCCCAGAAGCTCGTGGACACCTCTGTAACTTCTATTCCCTCCACTTTGAGCCAGTTTGGTGTATGGTTTAAGTGTGCGGATTCTTGTCTGGGAGAACCGGGTTTGATTCCCCACTCCTCCACTTGCAGCTGCTGGAATGGCCTTGGGTTAGCCATAGCTCTTTCAGGAGTTGTCCTTGAAAGGGCAGCTGCTAGGAGAGCCCTCTCAGCCCCACCCACCTCACAGGGTGTCTGTTGTGGGGGGAGATGATATAGGAGATGGTAAGCCGCTCTGAGTCTCTGATTCAGAGAGAAGGGCGGGGTATAAATCTGCTTATCTGGTTTCATCCTGCACTAGCTTTTGTGTTTCGCCTATCTAACAACACGAAGAAGTTTCTCACACCCTCTCCGAGTGATTGGATCAGTTTTTGGATTGCACTGCTTTGAACGGGCCCCGCTTTGAACATAAGAACACAAGAAAAACCATGTTGGATCAGGCTAATGGCTCATACAGTCCAAAACTCTGCACACACCGTGGCCAAAAAACCCAGGTGCCATCAGGAGGTCCATCAGTGGAGACAGGACACTAGAAGCCCTCCCACTATTGCCCCCCAGCACCAAAAACCTTCCCCCTTCCCATCTTTCTATGGTTTATATAAATGAAGTGACATAAAAATAAACAAATAATCTTTAGGGAGGTGCATACTCATGCAGCTGATAAAGTCAGCTGTACCTCTTTTAAAACTTAAGGCTGCAATAAAGGTTGTTCAGTGCTTCTGTACTTTAACAAGGCTGGACAAGATGCTGGTCCCAAATGCTCATTTCTACCCCCCCCCCTCCTTCTTCCCTCAGCAGAAGCATTAATGAAAACAGTGAGGAAGAGACTTATAGAAACTCCATACGCTACACATGCATAGATCCAAGTGGGCAGCCTTGTTGGTTTGAAGCAGTAGAACAAAGCAGGAGTCAAGTGTACCTTTATGGCCAACAAAGTTTTATGCAGAACATGTTTTTGTAAGCATGGCACCTACCCGTGATTAAGAAAAAATAAAGCTCACAGAAATTGACAAAGCGGGGAGGGGGGGGATGAAGAAGAAAATATTAGATTTATACCCCACCCTTTACTACACAGAGCACTTTACAATCTCCTTTTCCCTTCTCCTCCCCACAACAGAAACCGGGTGAGGTAGGTGGGGTTGAGAGAGCTCTGAGAGAACTTGTGACTGACCCAAGGTCACTCCAGCAGGTGCATGTGGAGGAGAAGTGGGGCATCAGATCTGGTAGATAAGAGTCTGTGCACTTAACCACTACACCAAACTGGCTCTATTCCATGATCTATTCCAGCCCTAAAGCTATTAGCTGCATCAAGGGCTGCTACTTCTTTTTCTGCTCCAGCACTTTTAAGATCAACTGATGCTCGCAAAAATAGGGAGTGAAGGTTTTCTCTGCACGATGATCAGGGGTGGAATTCCAGCAGGAGTTCCTTTGCATATTAGGCCACACACCCCTGATATACCCAATCCTCCAAGATCTTACAAAAAAGAGCCTTGTAAGCTCTTGGAGGATTGACTACATCGGGGGTGTGGCCTAATATATAAATAATAAATAAATAAATAAATAAATAAATAAATAAATAAATAAATAAATAATATGCAAAGGAGCTCCTGCTAGAAGTCCACCCCTGATGATGATAAATGATGGGGGAAATATCTCCTGCCAAATAACTTTTTGTCAGGTTGCCTGGACCTAACTGGGATGGCCCAGGCTAGCCCAGTTAGGTCCAGGGACGGTGGCTCAGTGGTAGAACATCTGCTTGGTAAGCAGAAGGTCCCAGGTTCAATCCCCAGCATCTCCAACTAAAAAGGGTCCAGGCAAAGAGGCATGAAAAACCTCAGCTTGAAACCCTGGAGAGCCGCTGCCAGTCTGAGAAGACAATACTGACTTTGATGGACCGAGGGTCTGATTCAGTATAAAGCAGCTTCATATGTTCATATGTCCAATCTCATTAGATCTCAGAAGCTAAGCTGGGTCAGCCCTGGTGGGTATTTGGATGGGAGCAGGCCTGTAGCGTCCTATAGGGCCCAGAGAGCCCAGCCGCCTTATGGATTTTACGGGGCCCTTCCCCAAACCTCGGCTCCCTCCTCCCCCTGGGGACCCCTCCCCCTGATCACCTCAGCACATGCAGCAGGTAGCAGCACCAGCTAGCTCTCCCCTGAAGCACTCTGAGCAGAGTTGGGTGGGTGAGTGGGCAGATTCTGAAAGTTGGGTGGGTAGGTGGGCCGTCCTGCTGCTCCTGGTTGGGGAAGGGTACAGGAAATCAGGGAAACGAGGAGAGAGTGCAGAGATACAAATCAACCTTCTTTTGAACTTCGGAATTCGAAGTTGATCACTGCAGACGGAAGGGGAATTGGAGCTTCCATGCAATTTAAAGCACACTGGAGGGGGGAGGAAGAGGGGTGGCCCCCAGCCTCTCCAGCTTCTTGCTCCCATCCCCCATGCCCCCCCTACAGCCCCCTCTGCTTGTGACTCTTAGCTACGGGGCTAGATGGGAGTCCACCCAGGAAGACACAGGTCCAGAGGCAGGCAACGGCCAACCACCTCTGTCCATCTCTTGCCTGGAAAACCCCAGGGGGTCGCCATGGGTTGGCTGCTAACTTGATGGCGGTTTCTATCCCCAGGCTGCCTTGAAAGCACACAAGTAAAACCAGGTGGGAAAGCAGCTGCGATGTGTTCATTTTAACTGGGAAATCCATACGGGCACAAAACCAACCCAGTTCCTTCTCCATTTTGATGGAATCAGACGCTCTGAACAAACCCTGGTTTATACGGAGGGCCAGCCAGGATGTTCCCAGACTCTCAAGTTTCCTCTTCCTTCTAACCTTCGCCCCCGCTCCGTGGTGCACAAATTTCTAGAATTTCTGCTTCAGAACTGTCTAAAATGTACTGTTGCACCTAAAATTGGTGTCATGAATCATTGTTGCTGGTTTCCTGTTTAGGAAAAAAAGATTCTGTAGGTTTTTTTTAAAAAATAATTTAGCTATTTATACTTCACTTTTCTCCCCAGAGGAGACCTGAAAACAGCTTAGGTCTCCTCTCCTCCTTTATATCCTCACAGCCAGGCCTCATTTCGGGCCGGAGCTCACAGGAGCGGAACTCCAGAACCTCTAAATTTTATTGTGCTCTTTCTTTCTTAACCCTTCCCCCCAAAAAACCCTTGGTTTTGGGCTCCGTTGTTCAAACCCCCTGGGAGAATTCAGCTGAACTCTTTAAGATTTGATAAACTTTCTAATATTTCCCCCACACACACACATACAAAAAGGGAAAATAACCAAAACATAGAAAGCAGACAGATGGAAATCTTCCTCATGCCACTGTGGCCGCATAGGAGAAAGCAGTTTAAAAAGTATGATGGGAGTGAGGTTTTATGATGGCAATCATAATCCAAGAAGCATTTTATGGTAGATGCTGAGCTGATATAATTTAGTACACCTTCCGGTGATGTCAGGGGTCTGTGTGGCAGATGCATTCGAGTTTTGCAAAAAAGAGTTGTGCTACTGAGCTGTGGCACCTCTGTTTCTATGAAACGACCCCTGCTCACAGCAACCCTATGAGGTAGGTTAGGAAGAGGAAGATAGAGAGATATATATAGTTATAAGGTCCCTCAGTGGCCCTGGGAGCCAACCTGGGATCACCAAGAGCGGCTCTTTTCAGATGCTAAGCCACAGTTTCCAAACTGCTGTTTAATTCTAGTCTAGAATCCTGATGTCTTGGCAAAAAAAAAAATCATACCCTGACCCAGACTTGTTAGGGAGGGATGGTGGCTCAGTGGTAGAGCATCTGCTTGGGAAGCAGAAGGTCCCAGGTTCAATCCCTGGCATCTCCAAAAAAGGGTCCAGGCAAATAGGTGTGAAAAGCCTCAGCTTGAGACCCTGGAGAGCCGCTGCCAGTCTGAAAAGACAATACTGACTTTGATGGACCAAAGGTCTGATTCAGTAGAAGGCAGCTTCATATGTTCATATGTTCGAATGGCTGCTGGATGTTCAAACCAGCAGGTCTCCAGTCTCACCTTGCTGTGCCAGGAGGAAGAAGAATGCGAGGGAGGGAGCAGAGAACCCAAAAGCTTCAGGGTCTTATTCTTGGATGCAGGAAGCCATGCTTGGCTTGGTTGTCTGCATCCTTCCTTAGCGGGCTTCCTTTATTGCCATCAGGTCACAGCTGACTTATAGCAACCCAACAGGACTTTCAAGTTGAGAGATGTTCAGATGTGGTTTGCCGTTGCCTGCCTCTGCATCCTGGCCTTGGTATTCCTTGGAGGTCTCCCTTCCAAGCACTTGCCAGAGTCGACCCTGCTGAGCTTCCAAGATCTGACAAGCTCAGGCTAGCCTGCGCGATCCAGGACAGGGCAGCAGGCTTCCATACATGGAAGTCAATCTCTTTGAGTCAATCTCAAGGCATCTCTGTGGACCTCTGGCCCTTATTAATGCAGACTTGATGGTCGGGATGGGACAACCACAGCCTCATTCCCCTGGGAATTTGTTTTAATGGAAACTGCAAAACCCTCTTGATGTGCAATCTCAAGAGAGCTAGTTTTGCTTCCTTCACGTTTCAGTCTCCAGTCGATGCATCTCTTGCTGATAGCAATTTTATCAAGAGATTTTACCAGTAGAATGAAGTTTTATCTAATAGATAAGTCAAGAAAGTGCCTTTGGTTGGGACTGAAGACTTATCCTTTGCCTTTGTAAGGTAGTTTGACTAGCTACTCTTGGGTGTGGGTCAGCCTGATTGGAGCCTGTAATTTGGTGTGGGTCGGGGGGGAGTTGCTTCAGCATTGCCCTCCAAAGATTGTCATCTCAGAAGTTTCAGTTTGAGGAAGAAGAAGAAGCTATTGGATTTATATCCTGCCCTATACTCTGAATCTCAGAGTCTCAGAGAGGCTTACAATCTCCTAGAGAGCCAGTTTGGTGTAGTGGTTAAGTGTGTGGACTCTTATCTGGGAGAACCTGGTTTGATTCCCCACTCCTCCACTTGCAGCTGCTGGAATGGCCTTGGGTCAGCCATAGCTCTCGCAAGAGTTGTCCTTGAAAGGGCAGCTGCTGTGAGAGCCCTCTCAGCCCCACCCACTTCACAGGGTGTCTGTTGTGGGGGGAGAAGATAAAGGAGATTGTGAGCTGCTCTGAGTCTCTGATTCAGAGAGAAGGGTGGGGTATAAATCTGCAGTCTTCTTCTTCTCCTTCACCTTCCTCCCCCACAACAGACAAAAGGCGTCACCCCTACAATCTCCAGGAATTTCCCAACCTGGAGCCGGCAACCCTAGACCATGTACCCGGGACATTTATAGTTGCTATGTTGTGTATGTGCACATGCATGGAGGGTGGGGAGGGATTGAAAACAGCTGCCCATTTGCAAGAGATCCTTAAGTCACAAGTTGTCACAGGCTGAAATAAAATGATGTGCCTCACAGATCCTTGCAAGCATTCCAAGGCGGATAGCTTTCTAGGCCTTGTAGATCCCAAAACAAGGAAGTGGCACCAGAAAGACCAGCAAGTCACTTATTGAGGCATAAGCCAAGAGCCCGCTTTGTCAGATGCATCCAGTCCAACGAAACCTTGCGCCACAAGCAGATCGCTTCGTTCAAAGGAGCCACAAGACGAGTTGTCCACATTTCTTTGTAAATACACGACAGAAGGTCAACCCCAACCTGTCCCAGCAGGCAAAAAGATCTGCTAGACTGACCCCTGTAACATTTACCACTAGATAGTCCAAGAGCAGAATTCAATTTGTACCTAGGTGCATGTTTGCAAGGAACACTTGAGTTGCAAGACAGCTGTACTAGAAGGCAACAGGATTTCTTTTCAAGGAGAGTAATGGAGCACCAACATCTACTAGCATTGCGGGATGCTGTCCTGGCCATTCGCAGTATTTAAACTGCTGTGCAAAATATCAGGACCTGAAGGCAATTGTGGGGCAGCCTGCCAAACTGTTTTCCATCTGTCACAGAAATGTGAGTATCCTACTTTCCAGGGAGATGTGACAGAGCTTTTTGAACTCTCCAATTGAGAGGCCTGGCGGGGGAGGGAGAATGGATATTAGTATTTAGGGGGATTGCCCAGTTGGTCTGCAAACTTGTAGTAACAATTTGGTTCTGTATTTTATGTTATTATGTCCTTCCTGTGTGTGACTCTGCCATACAGGAAGGAATAAAATATTTAGATTCCCCAGGTAACCCCAGACCATTTCCACAGCCGCGAAATTCCCCACGAAATTCCCCATGTTTTTACAAGGGCGCGTTATGTGAAATTTTCCTCATTAGGTATTTCCTCACCAGGTGCAAACCTGAAGTCTTCTCCTCCTTCTCCTGCAATTTCAGAACTTGCTAAAACTGGGGGTTCCGAAAACACAGGGTAACAAGGAGAAAACTTCGGGTTTGCACCTGGTGAGGAAATATCTACTGAGGAAAATTTCACATAGCGCACAGTTTTAAAAATGTCAATGTGGGGAATCTCGCTACTGCTGAAATGGTTCTTTCCATGTTCTCTTTCCATGTTCAAGGGATCTCTTTCCATGTTCAAGGGTACATTTTGGAAAGGTGGAGGAAGCAGCACGGCGGGCAGGAAGCCGCAAGAGGAAGGCGGCTGCAGCAGGAAAGGGTAAACCGCCTCCCCATGCTGCTCTTCTGCTCCACGCCGCTTTCCTCCCCCTGCCCTGAGCAGGATAGCTGAGGCTAGCCTGATCTCATCAGATTTCGGAAGCTAAGCAGGGTCAGCCCTGGCTAGTGCTCGGATGCGGGACCTCCAAGGAACACCAGGGCTGCAACGCAGAGGCAGGCAATGGCAAACCGCCTCTGAACATCTCTTGCCTTGAAAACCCAACGGGGTCACCGTAAGTCGGCTTTGTGTTGACAGCACTTCCCAACACCAGCAGCTCCCTGCAGCCTCCCAGATCTTGTGACAGCTGTCTGGGTGATGCACTGAATCCCACTCTTTGACAACCTGGCTGCAATTTCGGTGTTAAAGCCACGATTTAGCAAATCTTATGCCTGTCTGGACAGGTGGGGAGAGGGGTTGACCTTCCACGATGTTGGTGAATTACATATGGAGGGCGCATCTTTCCAAAATGAATATGTGAATGGGACCGGCCCTGCCGCTAGGCAAACGAGAAGAAGATATTGATTTATATCCCGCCCTCCACTCCGAATCTCAGAGCGGCTCACAATCTCCTTTGTCTTCCTCCCCCGCAACAGACACTCTGTGAGTTGGGTGAGGTTGAGAGAGCTCTCCCAGAAGCTGCCCTTTCAAGGACAACTGCGAGAGCTATGGCTGACCCAAGGCCATTCCAGCAGCTGCAAGTGGAGGAGTGGGGAATCAAACCTGGTTCTCCCAGATAAAAGTCCGCGCACTTAACCACTACACCAAACTGGCCCTCAACTAGGGGATTGCCTAGGGCACTAACCTTCCGGGGCACTGAACTGGGCACCCCCCATGTGACTCAGTGACATTATCAGCGCAGGAGGTGTGCCAGAAGTTAGCCTTGTCTAGGGTACCAGACAGTCTAGGGCCAGTCCTGTATGTGAACATGGAAAGAGATCCAGTGGGATTACCTGGGGAATCTAAACTAGATTCTGCCATGAGTGCGTGAGATAGCCTTGAGTTGCTGACACAATCCAGGGATGACAGTAGATTTCAGATGCTTTGGCGCTCCATTCCTTTACTTGAACGTAAACACCATTGCCTTTTAGTACAGCTGTCTTGTAGTTAAATGTCCTTAGCAGCGAGGCTTCAATTGCACAGGGAAGACTGCAGTCCCGGCACACAGCTAGTCCAAGCTGAAGCGTTTTTTTATTTGCAAATAAATGCCACTGCGAACAGTGGGGTTTTAGACATGGAATGGTATCCTTAGCCTGCTGAGGTCACTTGGAAACCTGGGGGATTTTTAGCATGCAGGGTTTGGCTGCTATGCTACCCATACTCATTTGGAAGAAAGCCAGATTGGACTCAACGGCTCATACTTCCAAGGAAACAAGCTTTGTCAAAGATTTCAGGTTTTCACGGCTGGCAACATCATTAGGGTTTGTAGAATCTTTTGGGCTCAAGTGCCGTGTTCTACTGGAGAAAGTTTTCCTTCCAGACGTTTTGTTCTCAGCTGCGGAGAACATCCTCAGTGGCGTTGCAGCCGGAGCAGGCGCTCTGAGCTTCTAGGCTGCTGTGCATTGAGTGGGGCCAGGGCTGCTGGAGAGCTGCTATTTCTAGGCTGGAGGGGGTGTGATGAAAGGGCAATTGGTTTGTGGAAGAAAAACTTTCTCCAGTAGAACACGGCACTTGAGCCCGAAAGATTCTACAAACCCTAAACAAGCTTTGATTCAGGTGTGCTTCTGCTAACTTCACCCAAATTCAGCAGCGTATCAGGCGAATCTCCTAAGAAGGGCTTTGTGTGTGTCATTTAGTTCTGGCTGAGGAATACACACAAAGAGTTATTGCGATTCTCAAAATGTCCAATCTTATGACCTGGGAGCAGGTGAGCTTCTACAAAGCACCCAAATTCTGCAGAATCCCCACTGGTGCTGGCTGAGCCCCTCAGTCTAGGATGGAGGGCAGACTTTGTGCCATGGAAAGGACCACTTTAGAAACTAGTGGCCAAAAGGGTGCCTCCCCCCCAAGTCATTGAGGTTGTGCCATGTGCTGCCCATTGCTTGTTGCAAGGCAGTGCATCTCTGCGCATCATGCACTGTTCGCTAACGGGGAGGAAAGGAGGGCACCCCAGGGCACTGTTGAGTCAGCGGCTAAAAACGCATGCCCTGCTCCTGGCAATACCAGGGTCTGCTGTGAGAAGCAAGTTTCCCCGGTATCCTGACGTGTGGCTCATATTCTATCCCAAAGAACTCTGCTGAAGGCACTGAAAACCAAGCCAGCATCTTCCTGCACAGCCAATCCTCTGCGTGAGTCCAGTTCTGTGGTCACATTAGTGTGATGTAACAGCGGGAATGGCTTTGCACTAGACAGATAGATTGGAGAGCCAGTGTGGTGTAGCAGGAACAGAGGGACAGGCTCAAATCTCTGGGTGACATTGATGCTCTGTCTGTCTGTCTGTCTCTCTCTCTCTCTCTCTCTCTCTGACTAACCTACCTCACAGGACTGTTGTGCTGATAAAACAGGCATTTTCCTGAGCTCCTTGGGATAAAACTGTAATCCATAATTTAGTAGAGAGAATTAATAGAAGTATTCCAATGACCTATCACACAGAAAAAATAGAGTCCCGTGGCACCTTAAATTCTATTAGATTTATTGCAACAGAAGCTTTTATGCACAGAGTGGAATTATTACAACATGAGGCTACAAGATGCAGCAAGGCATCGTTTCCTGGCCCCCCCTTCCTCATAATTCTTCTTCCTCCCACTCTGCTGTTTGATCTCACTGATATCTCTTTCAGCCCACAGAAGTTAACACTTTGTGCATTTAACAAAGTCGTCCTGCCCCCTAAACGGAACACAGAAAACACCACTTTCTCTTTTGGAGCTGCAACAGACTGTCACAGCTGCCCCCTTGGGCAAAGACTTCTTGCGTCTGTGTGCCTTGAACACTTGTCATCGGAGTAGAAGCCCTGAGTCCCATGTGAATACAGCTAAGCTTTCTGTTCAACTGAGAACAAACCAGGTTGAGATGGCCAGACCCAGGACTATTTATGCAGAACAATCCCAGCAGGAACTCATTTGCCTATTAGGCCACACCCCTGACACCAAGCTAGCCGGAACTACATTCCTATGCATTCCTGCTCAGAAAAAGCCCTGGTCAGACCTATTTCCCTATCCCAAACTTCCTATATCAGGGGTTGCCAAACTTGCTTAATGTAAGAGCCACAAGACATGGACATCAGAGGAAGGAAGGAAGGAAGGAAGGAAGGAAGGAAGGAAGGAAGGAAGGAAGGAAGGAAAACAAATAGATGGGAGAGGTTGAAAGAAAGCAACTTTAAACAAATAGATGGGAGAGGTTGAAAGAAAGCAACTTTAAATGCATTCTCCAAGCTGCCAGCTAGCTTGGCTTGGAGACGTCATTTAAAGAGACAAATGCCTTCTGCAAGCTGATGGATGAGGTGCAGTGGGAGCTTCAAGAGCCACACAATATGTGTGAAAGAGCCACAAGTGGCTGCCGAGCCACAGTTTGACCATCCCTGTCCTATATCAACCATGGGGGGGGGGGATGCATAAAATCAACATACACAGCCCCTGCAAGATAACACCTGGTTGGGACGGGACAGCTTCCCAGCTGATGTCTTTAGAACACCCCCCCCCCCTTTTCCCCAAAGTGAAAGAAAGGTGGAACTTACCGTCCAGGTGGCGGACTTGGCTGTGCTGGACTGCTGGAAGGTGACTTCGAAGTGGTGGGGGCCGGGGTAGTCGGTGTTGGAGGGGATGACTGGCGCAGGGGACATGGTGTCAAAGGTGGAGCTGGGCTGAGAGTAAGGCGAGAGCGTGGGGACGTTGGAGGCGTGCTCCGAGCTGTAGGGGCTGGAGGAGGCGGCTCGGCTGTCAGTGCTCTGATCCATGCTGTTATTCAGCAAATTAAACTGGGACTGGAGGGGAAGGGAAACAGGGGGAGGAGGAAAAGAGAGGGGGGGGGAGAGAGAAAATAACACAGGCACTTTCAAGACACGGAAAACATCAGTTCCCTCTTCTCCCAAACTTCTCCAGGTGTCTAGTTACAAGCATCTTAAAGGGGGCAGAATTGCTTGCGAAACCAGCAAGGGGTGGGGGGGAGGAATCAAAAAGGGATATCCTTCTGGGTTTCTTTGCACTCCATGCTTTTTTCCCCCTAAAAGGTTTGCCCCCTCCTCTTCTTCTCCTTTTAGCTTTTTTTTTTTTTTGGTGTGTTCATTTGTTTAAACAAGTCCCCGCCCGTCCACAAGGAAAGGCGACTCTCCCCAGAGACTGCCCTCATTCCTTAGCTTGATCCAGGATGGAGACAAGAAGTCAAGTGGGCAAAGCCTAGATTTAGCCAGGACTGGGGAACCCGGATCGACGCTCTTTGGAAGCGACTGTCCAAAAGGAGACTCGAAAAATATTTGCATCAGTAACTGACCAGGCCCACTGCAAATTGGACACAGGCACTGCAAACCAGGCCCCGATCCATGCTGCTTGCAGGCACCTTTGGCACCCCACCAGGGTTGCCAAACTCCAGGTGGAGCCTGGAGATCTCCTGGAATTAGAGTTGACCTCCATATACCAGTGTTCCCTCTTCATTATGGCGTCTTGTGAGCAAACATTCTACTTTGTGAGCGACTGGCTTTAAAGTTGTGAGGGAGCAATTTGGCTACTGCATCAATTAGTTTGCATAATTTATGCATAAAATTAGTCTGCAGATTTATACCCCTCCCTTCTCTGTGAATCAGAGACTCAGAGCTGCTCACAATCGCCTTTATCTTCTTCCCCCCACAACAGACACCCTGTGAGGTGGGGGGGGGGGCTGAGAGGGCTCTCGCAGCAGCTGCCCTTTCAAGGACAACTCCTGCGATAGCCATGGCTAACCCAAGCGTATTCCAGCAGCTGTAAGTGGAGGAGTGGGGAACCAAACCTGGTTCTCCCAGATAAGAGTCTGCGCACTTAACCACTACACCAAATTGTGACCTGGTGTGACCTAGAGACCAAAAAGTGTGACCTAGAGCCCATAAAACTGTGCCAGCTCACACTCACTCAGCTTAGAGGGAACGTTGTAGATAACCACCACCGTTTCGGAGCAAACATGAGTTACCTTGCTGGTTTGCGCACAGCAATGCCATGTATTTCTCACTCTGGTCAGCGTCTTCGACGGAGTCGTCCTTCACCCACTGTTTGGGGTGGTGGAAAGCGCCATCAAGTTGCAGCTGACTTATGGGGGTGACCTCATAGGGTTTTCAAGGCAAGAGACGTTCCAAGGAGGTTGACCATTGCCTGCCTCTGCATAACGAGCCTGGACTTCCTCAGCAGTCTCCCATCCAAATACTAACCATCCTGCTTAGCTTCATGAGATCTGAGAAGGACAGGCTCCCCTAAGCCGTCCAGGTCACGGCCCTGTTCTTGGCAGTCTGGAATTATCCCCTTGGGAAAGGATGGAAACTGTAAGGACTGAAGTCCATCCTAGAAGTGACGCTTGGCAGGAAGTGAGTGGAGTGATTCTCACACTACCTATCTCTGGCTGAGATTGATGGCCCAGATAAAATTGTGTGGAGGGAAGCCTCATTGTTGTCCAACAAAAAGCATTCCTTGGTCATCGCAAATTGCATCACACTCTAGACCTCGGGGGCGTAGAAACGAAAGCAATCAGAAGCTAAACAAAGGAACTAAAACAATCAGAACTGGGAGGGAGACAAGAACTGGTTGCTACATTCCGAGCCTTACCTAAGTCAAAAGGCAGGAAAGGAGACCTCTTTGCATAGTGTGTGTGCGCTTTATTTGCACAGGACTTACGATGGAGCTACAGCTCACTTTAAAGGAAATTGGCCAGACAGTGATCACTTGAATGGGTTGACTGCTCGGGCATGGATGCTGTTGGGTTCTCTTATGCTTTCATATGACACTGAGTGGCTTTCATGCATCACTACGGCTTTCCCCATCTTCCCTGCAAGCTTGCCCAAATGTGGGTATTTGGGGAAAGACGGCAGCAAAGCCAAGACATCTGCGTCGTGAGCAAGCAAGTATGGATTTTCCAAATCCCACCCATGTCTGTGCAGTTTCATTTCCCCAGTGCTCCCAGTAGCAGCCACCACTAGGGGGCTTTTGGAAAGGAAAGGCCCCCTTTGCAAGCACCAGTCGTTTCCGACTCTGGGGTGACATTGTATCACAACGTTTTCACGGCAGACTTTTTACGGGGTGGTCTGCCATTGCCTTCCCCAGTCATCTACACTCCCTCCCCCAGCAAGCTGGCTACTCATTTTACCAACCTCGGAAGGATGGAAGGCTGAGTCAACCTTGAGCAACCAAATATTTTTGGCCCTTCCTGAATAAAGGGTTGGTCACTGGAGGAGTCCAAAATGGCTCGGTCAGCGAAAGCAGTCAAATGTGGAATGCAGTGAAGTATTTAAAGTATTCAAGTTTAGAAGGAGTATAATGAAGAGAGGGATCCAAAGCACTTTACAACATTGTTCTCTTCCCCTTCATTTTTATCCTCACAACAACCCTATGAGATAGGTTTGTCTGCGAGAGAGAGAGAGAGAGAGACAGACAGACAGACAGATAGACAGACAGAGACTCAAAGTCACCATGGCCAAATGGATATTTAAACCCAGGTCAATCATATCCTAGTGTGACGCTCTAACCACCACAGCACACAGGTAATCAGAAGTCCTGATGCAAGAGGAAATGTATTATTCTAATGACTATTGTCTATTGGAAAGCAGCAACTGAGCCACCTCTTGTACTCCCAGCCGTGGGTAGTGACTCAGAGTATGGAGGCAGCTTCTTCTGAGGAATTTAGGCGGACGCGGCTGGCAAAACATGGGTTGTCCAAGGCTGCTTGAGGAACAATCTATGGGGGGATGTGGTAGCTCCATCTGCAGCAGAGCAGGGTGACCAGAGGGGTCCAACCTACACATGAACACCTAAAGCTGCCTAAGACTGAGCCAGAACTTTGGTTGCTCATCTGGGCTCTGGCTAGCGGCAGTTCTCGGGAGTTCCAGGCAGAGGAGGGCCTTTCCTAATGCCTGCTGCCGGAATTCCTTTCACTGGAGATGCTGAGGATAGAACTTGGGACTTTCTGTATGCAAAGTGTGTGCTCTGCCCCTGAGACACAGCCTTTCCCAGTGCTTTTTTTTTTTAAGAAAAAGCTCAGCAGGAACTCATTTGCATATTAGGCCACACTGCCTGGCCCGGAAGCATGTGGCTGCTGCATGGTGGCTCGGGCCAGCCGGTGCCCAGGCCAGCCTATGTGGAGCTCTGCTCCTGTGAACTTTGGCAGATAAAAAAAGCCCTGGCCCTTCCCATATGAAAGACAGCTCACCATCAGACCCAAGCCCCAAAGCCGGTAATGCAGACTGCTAAGCGAGCATCACAAGTCCCTCAGGAAGTCCATTCTCCGGGGCTACCGGGGCTCTAAGGTCCGCTACACATCATCTTCTAGTGATCCCTGGTTCTAAGGATGCCTGACTGGCTTCAATGAGGGCCAGGGCTTTTTCAGCCCAGTCCCCTACCTAGTGGAATGAGCTCCCGCTGGAGATCCAGGCCCTACAGGACTTATCTAGGTTCTGCAGGGCCTGCAAGACGAAGCTCTTCTGCCAGGCTTTTAACTGAGCCAGCGGGCGTCCTTTTGGAAGTCATCGCTTCCCCCAGCACCTTATCCCCAGTTTGGCGTAGTGATTAAGTGTGCGGACTCTTATCTGGGAGAACCGGGTTCAATTCCCCACTCCTCCACTTGCAGCTGCTGGAACTGAAATGGCCTTGGGATCACCATAGCTACTGCAGGAGTTGTCCTTGAAAGGGCAGCTTCTGGGAGAGCCCTCTCAGCCCCACCCAGCTCACAGGGTGTCTGTTGTGGGGGGAGAAGATATAGAAGATTGTAAGAAGCTCTGAGACTCTGATTCAGAGAGAAGGGCAGGGTATAAATCTGCAATTCTTCTTCTTCTTTTGTGGTGTCGTCAGCTATCGGTCCACATGCTGCTGTGTGGCTTGTTGCCAGTGTTTGAACTATTGTTTCTGTGCTGTCCCTGTTTTGCTAGTCCATGTTTTCATGATGGTGTTTTAATCTTGAGATGTGGCTTTACTTTTAATATGCTGTTTTATCGTTGGAAGCCGCTCTGAGCCCGCTTGTGGGATAGGGAGGGATATAAATCGAAAAAATCAAATCAAATCCACTTGTGGCTCAGTGGAAGAACCTGTTTTGACTGCAGGAGGTCCCGATTGGAATCCCCGGCACATCTCCAGTTAAAAGGGACCAGGCAGTAGGTGATGTGAGGAAAAAAAAAATTATCTGAGAACCTAAAGAGCAGCTGCCAGTCTGAGTAGACAATACTGAGCTCGATGAACAAATGGTCTGATAGGGAGGGGCCATGGCTCAGTGGTTGAACATGCAGAAGATCCCAAGTTCTATCCTCGGCATCTCCCGTGCAAGGAATTCAGGGAGCGGACATTAGGAAAGACCTCCTCTGCCTGGAACCCCAGAGAACTGCTGTCAATCAGAGGCCCAATGAGCAACCAAAGTTCTAGCTGAGTCTAAAGCCTCTTTAGGTGTTCATGTACAGGTTGGACCCCTCTGGTCACCCTGCTCTGCTGCAGATGGAGCTCCTATATTCCCCCATAGATTGTTCTGCAAGCAGCCTTGGACAACCCATGTTTTGCCAGTCACCCTCCACCCAACATCTTCAGAAAAAGGCACCCCCCCTACTCTGAGTCACTGCACAAATCTGGGAGTACGAGAGATGGTTCCGCTGCCGTTTCTCAAATAGACAACAGTCACCACAATCATACATTTCCTCTCGCATTGGGTGGTAGAACACACGCTTAGCATGCAGAAGGTCCCACGTTGGATTTATTTGTATTGGATTTATATTGGATTTATATCTCGCCCTGTACTCTGAATCTCAGAGTCTCAGAGCGGTCATCTCCTTTACCTTCCCCCCTCCCACAATAGACACCCTGTGAGGTAGGTGGAGCTGAGAGAGCTCTTATAACAGCTGCCCTTTCAAGAACAACTCCTGTGAAAGCTATGGCTGACCCAAGGTCACTCCAGCAGGTGCAAGCGAAGGAGTGGGGAATCAAACCCGATTCTCCCAGATAAGGGTCTGTGCACTTAACCACTACACCAAACTGGCTCAAACCCCAATATCCCCAGTCAAAAAGGACCAGAGAGTAGGTGATGGGAAAGACCTCCACCTAAGACCCTAGAGAGCCACTGCCAGTTAGAGTAGACAGATGCTGAAGTTCATGGACCAAGGGTCCAATTCAGTATAAAGCCAGCTTTAAGACCACAGTCTCCCCCTGCACAAAAATTCCTTGCCTTGAGCACCAACAGATCTGCCTCAGAGCTACAGAATGCAGTGAGGCTACGGAAGGCCATCATAGCCTGGTGCTCTTTTAAGTAGTCTGCTCTCCGCTGAGAGGCGGAGCTTGAAAAACAGCCATCTGGGCCAGCTCCAAGGAGTCTTGAAGCTTGTGGTGGCAAGCTGGGACTGCTGCCCTTTGGAGCTGTCCATGGTCTGGGTGATCCCCTATCTGACCCAAAACTCAGTCAGCCTTCCCTCATCTCCTTCTGCAGCTTGATTCCCAGCTTGGCACCGGCACAGACAGCTGCCTGCACCTCCCCCCCCCAAAAGGCCTGGCCAGGGGGTTTTTTTGTAGCAGGAACTCCTTTGCATATTAGGCTACACCCCTCCTGATGTAGCCAATCCTCCAAGAGCGTACAGGGCTCTTCGTACAGGGCCTACTGTAAGCTCCAGGAGGATTGGCTACATCAGGGAGTGTGTAGCCTAATTTGCAAAGGAGTTCCTGCTACAAAAAAGCCCTGGTCTGGACCTTATAGCTCAACCCCACCAACAGCGGCCGCCTGATGAAGGTTGTGCGGGAGAATTTGAGACCTCTCTTGGCCTTAAAAGGGAAGGAGGGGTCATTTTTGCACTTCTAATGTGGATTGTTTGGGGGGTGCGCATGTGGATCTTGCTGGGTCCCCAAACAGTTTGAGTCACTCCCGGCCACTGCTGTGCGTTCATGTCTTTCTGCAAAATCCGTATGCCTTCAGCATTCTGAGCTAATGACCTTGGGTGTGCATTTACTCCACAAAGGCAGTCCTTTCCGGAGGGAGAAAAATAACCTCGGTGAGACTCAGGCCTGATTCTATGCTGGACGGAAGTGAAATCTCACGAAGCTGTGGGCACTGAAAGGCGAAAACGGACAACTTCCCCCACCTCTGCCCCGATTCCACACTGCAGTGAAACACAGCCCGTAACCTGCCTGCCTCCCCCCGCCCCTTCCCTTCTTTACCAACATGCCATCAATCTTAAATTCTTAAAACTAACCAGACTTTGGAATCGAGGGACATGTTTTAACTTGGGATTCTGGAACCTCACCCATGGATAGCTTTCTGATGTTGCGGCGCAATCTTTCTTTCTTTTTTTAAAAAATGTACCCACATGAGCTCTCCGTGTCAAGCAAGACCTCCAGCGTGCCTGCGTCTCCCACAATATCATCTCTGTTCAGTGACTAACTGTAGGAATTTGGAGCAAGACTGAACTCGTACTGGCAAATAACACCTCTTTTCTCCCCTAAAATATGCAGGCACAAACCTCTGTCCTTTTGCCGTGCAGGCCTGGGATGCTCTGCTCCACAGAGAGCCCGTTCTGGGGAGCTTCCAATCCATAATTGGCTTCTTGTTCCCTGTTTCTGCCATATACTCAATCGCTCAGTCCTCATTTTGTTAGATACTTGCTAGTTTTCAACATTATGAAGTTGGCCTGGGGAGTTTCAGGAATGGTTCAGTTGAGCAACATGCAGGAAATCATGGTAGGTTAAAACTTAAGTGCACCCCTGTCAGAGTGTGTGCTTCCAACTTATGGAGAACCTATGAATGAATGAAAGCCTTGGACTTGAAGACCCTATGAATGAATGAAAACCCTGGTCTTGGAGACCTTATGAATGAATGAAAGCCCTGGACTTGGAGACCCTATGAATGAATGAAAGCCCTGGACTTGGCGACCCTATGAATGAACGAAATCCCTGGTCTTGGAGACCTTATGAAAGAATGAAAGCCCTGGACTTGGAGACCTTATGAATGAATGAAAGCCCTGGACTTGGAGACCCTATGAATGAATGAAAGAAAGCCCTGGACTTGGAGACCCTAGGAATGAATGAAAGCCCTGAACTTGGAGACCTTATGAATGAATGAAAGCCCTGGACTTGGAGACCTTATGAATGAATGAAAGCCCTGGACTTGGAGACCCTATGAATGAATGAAAGAAAGCCCTGGACTTGGAGACCCTAGGAATGAATGAAAGCCCTGAACTTGGAGACCTTATGAATGAATGAAAACCCTGGTCTTGGAGACCTTATGAATGAATGAAAGCCTTGACCTCATCAGATCTTGGAAGCTAAACAGGGTTGGCCCTAGCAAGCATTTGGATTGAAGACCTGCAAGGAATATCAAGATTGTGATACAAAAGCAGGCAAAAAAACAAACCACCTCTAAACTTCTCTTGCCTTGAAAACCCCACCGGGTTGCCATAAGTTAGCTGTGACTTGATTGCACTTTCAACCACCACGAATGGACGAATCATCTCCAAAATTTGCTCAGGTCTTGCAAATGGAAAGCCTTTATAGAGCCTTCCTTTATTGAGTCAATCCATGTAATGTTGGCTCTTCCTCTTTCCTACTGCCTTTCCCCCAGCATTATGGTCTTTTCCAATGAGTCTTGTCTTCTCATGTTGTGACCAACATGTGCCTTAGTTTAGTCATTTTAGCTTCTAGGGAAAATTTACATTTGGTCAGTCCACATCTAGAAGACTGCAGATTATATCCCACCCTATACCCTGAATCTCAGAGTGGCTCACAATCTCCTTTACCTTCCTCCCCCACAACAGACACCCTGTGAGGTAGGCCGGGCTGAGAGAGCTCTTCCAGAAGCTGCTCTTTCAAGGACAGCTCTGCAAGAGCTATGGCTGACCCAAGGCCATTCCAGCAGGTGCAAGTGGAGGAGTGCGGAATCAAACCCAGTTCTCCCAGATAAGATTCCGCACACTTAACTGCTACACCAAACTGGCTCTCTTTACTAGGAACTGGGAGCATGTTTCCAAAGGCAATATCACTGGAGCCTCTGGGACAATCTCTTGTTTCCTGGGGAAGGCAGGGGAGTATGGCTTTTTCATGCAGAAGGTCTGTTTTGCTTCCTCTGGGAAATCTCAGGTGCCTCTGGGGCAATCTCCCAGTTTCTGATAGGAGGGATGTCACAGGAGAACCTTGGTTGCATGGGAGAACCACACTCTATGGCAGATGTGTCAAACTTATTTGTTATGGGGGCCAGATCTGACATAAATGAGACCTTATTGGGCCAGGCCATGTCAGGTTGAGCTGGGCCACGTCAGGCCAGACAATGTGTATATTTATTTAAGATTAGGTAGCAGAGATATAAGCTTTATAAAGGACATGAACAAACACAATTAATTTTTTTAAAAAAAACATGCTTAAAACATTAGCACTTGTTGGTCTTAAAGGTGCTTTATTTGTATTTCTCCCACGGGATTCAGGGAACTGGGCAAAGGAAGTTCCGGTTCTTTTCTTCCTTCCCCAGGGGACCAGGAGGGATAGGAAACTCAACCAATAGAAGGAAGAGAGACTTGGTTCAGTAACTCTGCTGTGTGATTGAGAGAGCCTGGCAAAGCAAGCTCTCCCTCTCCCCCTTCCTCCCCAAGGAAGGAGCCTCAGTCAATGGAGAAAATAGAGGTTTTGCTCTGTAACTCCTGTGTGATTGAGCAAACCTGGCAAAGCAAGCAGAATGAAGCAAGAAAGAGGGAGAAGGAAGCTGATGACAGCCAGTTGCTTGGGGGCCTGATAGATGTCCCCTAGGGGCCTGATCCGGCCCTCGGGCTGCATGTTTGACACCTCTACTCTATGGCCTCCCCTTAATGCCTCTCCCACCAAGAGAGTCACAAATACAGGAAACTGCCTTGTGCTGAATCAGGTCATTGGTCCATCAAGATCAGCAGCACTGTCTGCTCTAACTGGCTCTAGCTCTCAGATAGAACTCTTTCGCATCGCCTGCTACCTGACCCTTTTTAACCAGAGATGCTGGGAACTGAACCTGGAATGTTTGGCAAGCAAAGCAGATGCTCTACCACTGAGCCATCGCAGGGGCCTCTGAGACCATCTGGCCTCTGGACCTAGAAAAATGGTTCAATAATGGGAAGACTAGAGTCAATAATGGTTCAATAATGGGAAGACGAGATGAGAGGGAATCTTGTCCACCCCCCCCACACACACACCACACCACCCCCCAGCAAACCTGGATCTAGTAGGAACCTTTGAAAACCACTGGCTTGGGCTTTGAAAACCACTTTGAAAACCACTGGCTTGAATTAATAGGTAAGAGGATCTGGGAAATACATATTAGGATTTGGTAGGTCATTCTAATCTGCTTTCTTACCCAAAACGAGAGAGATCAAAGGCGATATTAAATTAAATTAAGGTTACACAAATCACCTGAAACACAATCAAAAGCATAAACATGAAACCGTGGTGAAGTTGAAGCAAATTTACGGTAAATCATTTGTATGTGTTTTGAGTTTATGCAATAAATTATTTTATGTTGATTCATATCAAATTCACTTGGATCCCAGGATATGAAGGCACTTAATCTTCTGCCGTAATACTAGAATTCAGGGGCACTCACTGAACATAAAGGGCTATAGATTCAGATACTAAAAAGAAAGTATGAAACCTATGAGTATTTAGTGGAATTCATTGCCACCAGATATAGTGATGACTACTAGCTCTCCACACAGACAAACACGCACACACCAGATGCTTCAATCTCTGGAGGAAGCAAAGTCTAATAACAATTACTAGCCATAACAGGTAAACAGAACTTCCAAGTTCAGAGCCAAGGAGGAGAAGATTGAATTTATACCCCACCCTTCATTCAGAGTCTCAAAACGGCTTACAATCTTCTTCCTTTCCTCTCCCCATAATAGACATAATAGATGGCAGAGGGAGGTGGGGCTGAGAGAGCTCTGAGAATTACAGCTCATCTCCAGAATACAGGGATGAGTTCCCCTGGAGAAAATGGAGGCTTTGAGGGGAGGGAGGTGGACTCTATTGCAATGTACCCTAATGAGGTCCTTGCCCCCCCCCCCTGGGCTCAATCCCCAAATCTCCAGGAGTTCTCCAACCTGGATATGGCAACCCTAAATGCACACCTCACCTGACTTTATCGACAGTTGCATTGAAGGTGGTTTGCATTGCATACAGCGCAGAGAATGGGAAGGGAAGAGGGAAACAGCACAACTTAGCTAATAACGTTTCGGCAAGGGCAGCATCATGACCACACAGAACAACCAATGAAAAATTTGGGGAGGGGAAAGTCCTTGGGCATGGGGCCCAAGGCAAGAAGATGGCAGAGGCGTCACTTCCCCCTAGCACTACTGAATTGATTGGGATCGGACTTGACATGTTTCTTTGACCAGCGTTGAAGTAAACAGCACTTAGTGGCCCAACTCTAAGCAGAAGTGCCCCCTTCCAAGCCTGCTGACTTCTAAGGTTGGAACTCGGCTTAGAATTTCACTCTACGATGGCTTCGTTTTGCCTGCATTGTAAATAACTCTAAAGCTTTCCAATGCTCAAAAGCAGTTAAGCTGCAATATTTAATTAGAATTTTTGAATGAACGTAAGAGCCCTGCTGGATCAGACCAATGGTCCATCTTATCCAGCATCATGCAACAGGGCATGAAGGCCGAGGCCTTCCCTTGATGTTGCCTCCTGGCTCTGAGATTCAGGGGCTTTATTGCCTCTGAATGTGGAGATCTTCCTCAGTCACCACAGCTAGTAGCCATTGACAGACTTATCCTCCATGAACCTATTGAATCCCCTTTTAAAGCTATTTATTCCTGTGGCCATCATGGCATCCTCTGGCAACAAGTTCCACATTTTAATCATTCTCCGGGTAATTACTCTCTTTTGTCTGTCCTGAACCTACTACCCAACAGAGAAGAAGGAGATTGGATCTATACCCCGCCCTTCGCTAGCCGAAGGAGTCTCAGAGCAGCTTACAAATCTCCTTTCCCTTCCCCTCCCCACAACAGACACCCTGTGAGGTAGGTGGGGCTGAAAGAGCTCTCCTAGAACTGCTCTTAAGCAGAACAGCCTTGAGAGAACTTTTGGCTGACCCAAGGTCACATCAGCAGGTGTATGTGGAGGCGTGGGGAATCAAGCCTGGTTTTCCCAGATAAGAGTCCACACACTTTACCACTACATCAAACTGGCTCTCATCGGATTCCTTCAAGTTCTAGTATTTCATTCATTCATTCATTCATTCATTCATTCATTCATTCATTCATTCATTCATTCATTCATTCATTCCAATTTGTGCAGGGAGACCCATAGGACAGGGCTCAGGGTAGTGTAACATCCAATACTCATAAAAATGCAATAAGAGGTTAAAATTACAAATAATAATAATAATACCAGTCAGATGGCAGTAAAGCTGCCAAGTAAGTCACTGAGTCATGGGGGGAGGGGGAGGCAGGAGAGGCAAGAAAAGCAGGAGTGCCAGCTAGATAGAAAACCAGCTCTATTCTCAACCAGACACCTGGCAGAACATCTCTGCCTTGCAAGCCCTGCAGAGCTTTTTGGTGGGGGGAGAGGGAGAAAATTTTTCTTAACTCTTCTCACTGCATGCATCATTTTATAAACCTCTATCATGCCACACACCCCCCCCCCCCCCGTTGTCTCTTTTCTGAACTGAAAAGGCCTAGATTCTTCAGCCTTTCCTCATACGGAAGGTGTGCCAACGCCTTGATCATCTTGGTTGCCCTCCTCTGTACTGAACAACACTTATGTCTGTATGTATGAACTTATATGTAAGGTTGCCAGTTCTGGATTAGGAAATACTGGAGTTTGGGGTGGGGGGGTGGAGCCTGAAGAGGGTGGGGTTTGGGGAGGGGAGGGACATGAGTGAGGTATAATGCCCTAAAGTCCACCCTCCAAAGCAACCATTTTTTTCTCTAAGGGAACTGGTTTTGGTTGCCTGGAGATCAATTGTAATAATGGGAGATCTCTAAATTCTCCAATCCGTTTTTAAATCATTGGTCGTTTGTAATATGCGATTATTGCTGAAACACACAACACAGAGACATACCTTTATGACTTATTGAAATATCATATCATCTCTTTAGAGTTTACTTTGTAATATATTAGTTAATTATTGATCATAGGAAAACTGGATTTAGAATTCTTGTACTTTCCCCCCAAAAGTATTAAGAATTTTAGTAGATATGTCTGTAATATATTTGTTCATGTTTTGCAGCTCTCAGACATCTGACATTTATTCTGTGTGGCTCTTACATTAAGCAACTTTGGCCCATTTCAGGCTAGTCAGGGATTAAGGTTACCAGCCTTGTAGAAATGAGAGTGTCATGTCTCAGGCTACTCTTTGCATGGAAGCTGACAGGGCTTTTTTTAAAAGTTGCATATTAGGCCACACACCCCTGATGTAGCCAATTCTCCAAGAGTTTACAGGGCTCTTAGTACAGGGCCTACTGTAAACTCTTGGAGGATTGGCTACATCAAGGAGGTGTGGCCTAATATGCAAAGGAGGTCCTGTTACAAAAAAAAAGTCCTGAATACTGAGAAGAGCAGCAGGACAGTAAGGTGAGGCTGCTCCAAGGTGGAGGAGATCCTTTCATGGATGTGAACCTTGGCTTATTCCTCACTATTTTACACTGTCTGATGCTTGACTCATATTTCCCAACCATGGCTGTGTTGATGTTCTGGCCTAGCATTGACACTGGTGAGGCTTCAACTCTGTCTCCTCTTCTTCCTGTCACATGACTCTGTTCTCAGGCTTTCAGCTCACTGGGCCCCATGTTTGCTGGATCCTGGATCTGGAAAAGCTGGATATCTGCTCTAGAATTCTGTTCTGGAGGAAGTTGGGAGAACCAGTTCTCTTTCTAATTTTCATAGGTCAAGATGGGTAGCTGTGTGAGTCTGTCTGTAACAGCAGAAAAGAATAAGAGTCCAGTAGCACCATACAGACGAATAACATTTGCGGTAGGGTGTGAGTCACTGCTCAGTTTTTCAGATACAGCTAGAATGTGAGTTCATGGATGATACCAGACGGCCAGTTCAGGGCAGCTTGATGCTGCCTCAAAGAGAACCAGCTGGAAATAGAGCGCCCGGGAGCTTCCTGATGGCGCTCAGGAAAGGGGTGGGCCGTGGGCACGCAGGGAGCATCTGGAATGCTCTCGCATCCCGGCGGCGGCTTCCCAGGTGCTCTCTGGGCGCCTCCTGCCTTTCCGGACAGACCGGGAAGCACCTCAGAGGCACCCCAGCAAAAAGGTACCACTTCACGAGTGGTGCTTTTTCAAGCCAGCTCCTGGCAAGCCTGTGACGGGACCAGGTTGGGGCGGAGATGGTAGGCAGATGTGCGCATGTGCACTTTTTTGATCTGCCTGCCTCCCATCTCCGGAGTGGCTTTAAACACCTGTCTGGTATTGCCCCATCTGTCCTAAATACTAGAAAGTGGAGTGATTTCAGATGGCAAATGGCATTAGCAGACAAAAAACCAACAATATGGGATCACGGGTCATAACAGAGAAACAACAAACAACCAAACACTGTGATGTACTGGCTAACATATTGTAAACTTCTATCAAAAAACTTCTAAAATCTTCTGAATGTAGATGGCTGAAAAGCTCTTTTTGACTAGGCTCCATTTCTCCTTTTACTACAAAAACTATCTACCCTCCAATAATTTATCACTAAGATTTTAAATGGAGAAACAGCCCAGTCAATCCTGAAAAGCATACATACATATTCAAAATACATATGTGAGGAGGTATCATACATAGTTTTCAGCCCATAACAACCTGATCAGTACCTTTAAGAGAGAGAGATTCAGCACACAGCTGCATGGAGTCACCTAGGGTGGGTCTCTTTAGGTAGAGTTAGTCCTTAAACCTCTTGTAGAGAGCAATTTGCCAGTACCGTTGAGAAGGCTTTGGCTTAAAAAGAGTTTTAGAACTGACTTGCTCCAAACTTAACACTTAAATGCAAAAAAGAGAGCATATTTGCTTTTCAGCCACCTACATTCAGAAGGCTTTTACACAGATTAGGTTCAGGACTGGGTGCTCCACATACTGAGAGGTAAGTTCTAAATTAAATTTAATAAATTACTCCGATTCAGCTTTGTGATGTATCTAGTTACCAGTGCCAGGGTTTATTCCAGAATGTTAACTTTGGAAGAAACAAAGAGGCTTGAAAGAAATAAAGTGGTCGCAAGGAGCATTTTTCAGTCAAATGCAGAAGGCTTTTGCATCTGTTTAAAGCAGAAGCAAATGACTGACTTGCTCCTAATACAATAAGAGGCTGATACCCTTGACATCCTTGAGAAAGAATTTGATGAAACGAGTCTAAACCGGGTACTCATTGGATGGACTCTTTAGTAATAGGATGGATTCTTCAGCATAATTACACTGGATGGAGTCTTTTGTAACATTGTACTTCCTTCTTATGAGATATATAGCTTTATAAAATGGCATTAGCAGGCAAATGACAACAGCAGGTGTGACTGGATTAGGTGCAATATGCAGAGAAGTAATGGGGTGGAGAAATCAGCACTGGTAATGAGGCAGAAAACCTAGGTCTCGATTCAGTCCAGGTGGATGCATTGTCTTGAACTTCGCTATCAGTTGCAATTCTGCAGTCTCTCTTTCTAAACTGTGAGGTAAGTTAGGCTGAGAGGGTGTGACTGGTCCAAGCTTCCGTGGCTGAGTTGGGATTCCAGCATCCCAGTGCGACGTTCTCACCACTGCACCACGCTGGCTGTCTTGGGAGCAGGGGTGGAATTCTAGCAGGAGCTCCTTTGCATATTAGGCCACACCCCCTGGTGTAGCCAATCCCCCAAGGCTCTTTTCTGTAAGCTCTTGGAGGATTGCCTACATCAGGGGTGTGTAACCTAATATGAAAAGGAGCTCTGCTAGAATTCCACCCCTGCTTGGGAGAATCAACAGGGGAAGCCCCGCTCACCTTGCTTGCAAACCGAGACAAACAATCAAACTAGCTGATCTTTTCCAGCAGCACGATCGATCTGATCCAATCACACTTATGTCCGATTTTGGTTTTCATTAGTTCTGTTTTCACAGAGGTGATCCTGTCTAAGGGCTGTCGAACGCATGGGCAGAACAGCCAGCGGGTGGTACCTTTTACCACATTCAAGATGTGCAGACTGTCGAGCGCCTGACGATCCACACCCCCCCCCCCGGTTGTCCCTATTAGCTTCCAGTAATTGTGTCGACTTGAGCAGATTAACGGTTCTGCGTAACGCGGAAGCTTTCTTTATGCCCGTGCCTGGTTGTCCCATTGAAACCTATCCCCTTACCTAGTGATTATCTTTTCCCAAGAGGCACCACCGCCAGGAACCCACCACGCTTCCCAAAGCAGGGCTGTAAACAGTATAAGAGGCAAAGATAAAAGAACTGCAGTAAGGAGCCGAAAAAGCCCTTTTCTCAAATCTCACCTTGCAGAGCAAGGGAAGGGAGTCTTTATGAAAGCCTCAAGAACCAACACATGCCAATGGGAGAGGGGGGAGAACAATACCTTACAGGGAAGTGGTAAAGGTCACTTCAGTAATATTGGTCACTTCTCAGGAACAGCGGTCTGTATGCTGTTATTAAGACGGCATCACAATGGATAACTTTTTAAGCTCTCCACATATTTACTTATTAATCAAAATGTCTATCGCCTGCCATTCCTTGCGACTCGAGGCGGCTTAGAAACCACAATTTAGAACATACAGAACAGAATAAAACCTGAAATGCATTTTTAAAAAAACCAACAACCCTGCCATCGATCTGTGCCTCCATTAAAAGCCCTGACAAAGAAAAGGACCTTATAGTATCTTCTGAAAATATCTATAGATGGCACCCCTCACCTTTCCACTAAGGAGTTCAGGGTACCATATATGTTGTCCTCATGACAACCCGGATAGGTAGATTCGGCTGAAAAGTGTATGTGTGATTCGCTCCAGATTACCCAGTGATTTCCCTTGCTGAACGGGGAAGGCACCAGGACCTCCCAGTCTTAATTCAGTGCTCTGGCCCCTGGCTAGGGTTCTCAGCCCAGGGGTTGGGGAGAAAAGAGACCTCTGCAAGTTATAATGCCACAGAGTCCAGCCTCCAAAACAGTTGTTTTCTTCAAAGGAACCAATCTCCATAGTCTGCAGTTGAGTTGCAATTCTAGGTTGGAAGTCCTGTCACACTGGCTCCAAAAGCCAGCAGCTCTAATTTTTATCCCCACCCCAAAAGGAGCTCAGGAAAGCCTGAAAATGGCAGCCCTCTTCCATTTTATTCTCAGAGCAATCTCGTGAGGCAGGTTAGGTTGGACAAGAGAATTTGCCTTCCTGGGATGAACGGCACAACTAAAAAATTGGAACTTTAGCCTCAAAGCCAGCCATTCCAACTATTGCCCTGCTTGGGGTCAACGCTGGCTCTACGCTGGTTGCAATGACGCCTGTAGAAGATATACTCGCTGAAACTCCCTATATCTTCAAAAACAAAAGTCGGTTCAGGAACTTGACCAATTACTCTAATCAAAGCAACGACCAGCTTTTAACAACCATGGTGACTGACTGTCGTTGCCACAAATGCATGAGACTTAATCACTCAGACAGGCTGATGCTTCAGAGATTATCACCTAAGGTTACAGAAAACATTCGACAAATTCAGGACCAGGGATCAGAGAGGGACCTATGTTGCCACGAGCACATATTTTATTGTGATTCAATCCCATCCGTAAATGCATCACTCTAGGGACAGGTGGGCAGTGTACTTTGGCTGAATGCAAGGTCCAAGGTCGATCCCCTTGAATACCAATACATTTATAGCCAGATTCTAGCCATTTTTCATCAGAATGAAGTCCCGTCTATTTCTTTATATCGGTATGGCTTCCAAGTAAAAAAATCCTTCCAATTTGAAGCAGCTGGTCTGCAGGTTCCAATGAAAATCAACAGAACGCAGTAAATACATTTAGGATCGGAGCACCAAGAAATCCTTTATTATAGTTAAAGCCCAGTACAAAAGAACAAGAATCCAGTAGCGCCTTAAAAGACTAACAGTTAAAGCCCAGGAAGTGAGCCTCTGGTCCTTAACGTATTTTCATTATGCATTTGGACATCTTTGCAAACTGTTAATTGTATCAAAACACTGATGCAATTAGATTTGGCTTGGATCATTTCTCGATCAGTGCTATCATGGCACAGAACAAAAAGGAGAGTTGGAAAAGAAAAATGACACGATGTTTGCAAATATTGCAATGTGGATTCAAAACTCAAGAGCTCTGTTGTAAATATACGTTGGTATGAACTAGGAGGACAGTCCCAAAATTACAGGCGATCTTATCCTGAGCATGTCTTATGGAATGCAGTGGTTTACCTCACAGAAGATGGAATTAGGACCATGACCTTAAGGGCATCCGCACAATGGAATAATGTGCATCGTGTACAAATATCATGACTGAAATATTAATGAACAATAACGAAGAAAGCCAACATATGTGTGCAACCCAGCAAGGAAGCATTTGTTCCAAAAGCTTGTGATAGTCCAGCTACAATCACAACTGCACGAGTTCATAAGTCACCAACACCTATGGGGCATACCATCATGAAAGAGTACTGAGCATTTTAATCGGGATATGTATCCATTAGTTCTCTGTAAATATTTGTAATGAAAATCAAGAATGTTCCTCCTTATATATGGTGGTCGCTGTTTGATTCGGGTGCCTTAGAATAGCAAACCAGATGATTTACATGTGTCGAGAAGAACACTCAATCATTGCTTAAGGAGCGTGCTGAGAATTCACGTAGAGGATCATCAGCACATGCCCAAATGGACTCTCAACCCTCCGAACTGCCGCAGGGAACTCTACATGGTGCCCCGTCCTCCAGAGCAACAGACATGCCCCATGGGGTTTTCTTCCTCAGCCCCCAAGTCGTTTGGTCTTCAGTCCCCCCCAATCCTCCCTTCGAACCCAGCCCTGGAGTCATTTTCTTCTCACCGCCACCCCTACCTCCATTCTCACAAGCCACCATGAAAATCTATACCCCTGAGGTGCTGTCTGACATCGGAGTCTTAAGAGAGTATCCACCCGTCGTCTCCGCTAGAGACTGCAGCAAAAAGACTTCGTCAAGCCATGCCACAAAAGGATGGTGGTAGAGCTTCGCCACACAAACAAGCCAATGCTGGGATCGCCCTTTGGTGGGTTTAGAAGTGGATCGAGTTCGCTGCTCGGAACCCCTCCTGACTCAACGACAGCCTGCTGGAGAGAGATCGAAGCCTCTCCCCGTGTGCTGAGAAGCGCATCGGCAGGCAAGCCCCCAAAGTCGGTTCGCATCCAAGCTCCCTTTCTCACCACCTGTGCAAGCGACCGCTGGTGGTTCCTTGAGAACACCAGAAGAGCCCTGCTGGATCAGACCAGCAGTCCGCCTAGTCCAGCATCCTATCTCAGTTGCACGGTGGCCAACCGGCTAAGAAGCGACAGGTGCCCGGGTCAAGCCAAGAGCAATCCCTTTGGAAACGAGAAAGCCAAGAAAAGGCAAGACCTACCGTGGTGTAGTGCTGCATTGGGTTGCTAACGTACAGCATTTTAATCTTCCTGGGGTTTGAAAGCAACTGGGAAGTTCCCCGCTGTCGGAGTCATGGGGTCAAGGGGTGGCAGAAGGGGGCATGAAACAGCATGCGAGCGCAGGTTGCGAGTGGTGAAAGGGTGGCAGAGGGATGTGGGGCTGGCTACTCAGGTGCCGTTGGCTAGCGATTTTGCTTGCTTGCTCCCCCCCCCCTTCCCCGCACCTTGGTTCTGTCATCAAACTGCATCTAACAACAAATCTTAGCCCACCCCTTTCCTCTCTCATGACTATTCATTAAAGGCAAAGGCAGGCCTGGACTTGCCCAGTGATGTCTTGGACAGTACCAACAGTACTCCATGGCAGGGGGGTGGGTGGGTGTCCTTCTGCTGAATTCAGCTTGGCCAGATTTAATTCTCATTTGCCGCCCTGCCCGTCAAAACACTAATAAAGCCCCCCTGCAAGAGGGTTAGTGGAGTTCAAGGCCGTCAAAGCAACACCTTTGGTGGACAGAACATGATTTACACACACGGGCAAATGGACTGAGTTGGGAATCGTTCAGGCATTGTGGCACCAAACAAAGATTGATTCCCAAGGTGGATTGGGAAGGTGGCTACAGAAATCTCTGCAAAAAAAGGCCATTCTGCATCATGCAGGGGAAATCTGAATAATTGCAAAAGGAAATATATTGCACTGTCTTGGCATAATTTGCATACATTTTGTCATATCTACATGGTTTCTAGAAGCATGCATGCACTACAGCCTTTCCCTGTTTTCGCTTTCAGAACTTGTCTGTCGCAGAATTTGCCCAAGTGGGAAGCCTAGCGGAAAACAAGAAGTCAGGAAACAGAGGGCAATGGAGTGTATTATTTGGAGGCACAGGACCAGGGCTTTTTTTGGAGCAGGAACTCTTTTGCATATTAGGCCACACACCCCTGATGTAGCCAATCCTCCTGGAGCTTACATGGCTCTTCTTACTGGGCCTAATGTAAGCTCCAGAAGGACTGGCCACATCAAGGTTGTGTGGTCTAATATGCAAAAGAGTTCCGGCTACAAATAAAGCCTTGCACAGGACAGAAGGGATGCTGGGAGAAGGAATGCTATGGGAAACTCTATGGCATTGGGCTCCACGTGCTTTTAAGAAGGCCATCCCAGACATTTCCTGATTAATGGTCATGCAAGGACAAGAAGGCAACATTTGCAGGGAAGAATAGGTAGGAGTGGAGCATATCCTGGGAAATATCCAAGCGGCCATCACTCCAGAGGGCCACATGGCTCAGAGCAACAGAGCCAAGCCCAGCAACTATGCTAGTGCCATAAAGGCCGCTGGGCTCAGGCCTTTCAGCAGCAGCAATGACTGGCATCACCTGCCCGGTTGCTACATCCTGCATCGCTGCCTGCTGGAGGCAGAGATGAGCTGATGCCCCTGATGGGCACCCCTCACTTGATCACTTTTGAAAGGCCCCTCCAGGGCTGGCCGAAGTGCCTGAGAGACAGCCCAGCTTGCTCCTGGGTCATTCCCAGTCTGGTTTAGAGTTGCCGATCCCCAGTTGGGTAATTGCACAACAAGGAAACCGCAGTGTGGAAGTCTGGCAAAACCGCATGAGACTCTGTGTTACAAAGCTAGGTATATCCAGGGCTATTTTTGTAGGAAAAGCCCAGCAGGAATTCATTTGCATATTAGGTCACACCCCCTGATGCCAAGCCAGCCGGAACTGCGTTCCTGTGCGTTCCTGCTTCTTTTTAAAAAGCCCTGGATATATCTATAATAAAGTTCAGTTATTCAAAAATGCACTGCCATCTCTTTCATTTTTGAATTCAATGTATTTTCTCAGTGTTGATATCACAAATCCACAATCAAGGTAAGTCTTTTCTTCCCAACAAAAATACAAGTCACCAGCCTGCTGAAGTGCACTGTGTCAATTGCAGCAACTGCTGTCAGTTTTCATTGATGCAGGTGATGAAGACAAGAATAAGCGGTTTCATTCCATCATTTACATATGCAAAAACATGCATCCCAGGTTCAGAAGCATGTTTCTATTATAAAAAACGTCTTCTGGACACGTTTAGCAAAGGACCAGTGCTCTAGGCTGATGCTCTCGATACAGACTGCTCTCGCATTTCAGTCGGCACCAGAGATTCTCATGCAATCAACACAGGGTGCTTAAGTGGGTGGGTGACTGTTGTATTTTCATTTGGAAGAAAAATCTGTGCTGACTGTGGATTTGTGCTATCAACACTGAGAATATACATTGAATTTAAAAATGAAAGAGAATGTTACATTTTTTTAATAATTATCGTTTTGCCAAAATCCCCAGTTGGGGACAGGGAATCATCTGGTTTGGAGGCCCTCTCCCAATTTCAGGATTAGGGTGGGGGTTGAATGTCCTCTGGGCACTCCATTATACCCCATGGAGACCAATCCTCATGGGGCAGGGGTAGGGACTGTCGGCTCTCCAGATGTTTTTTGCCTACAACTCCCATCAGCCCCAGCCATTGGCTATGCTGGCTGGGGATGATGGGAGTTGTAGGCAAAAAACATCTGGAGAGCCAACGTTCCCTACCCCTGTCATAGGGTATAATGGAGAATCAACTGAGGCAGAGGCACTAAATTTTCATCTTAGTATCTGGTGCCTCTCCTCAAACCCTTCCAAGTTTAAAAAAGATTGAACTGGGGGTCCAATTCTATGAGCCCCAAAAGAAGGTACTGCAAAAGAAGGCATTTAAACAGGAGCTCAATCCCTTTACATGTGATGGCCAGCATTCCTTTTGGAGTTCAATTGTGCTTGTTACAACCGTGCTCCTGGCTCCACCCCCAAAATCTGGCTCCACCCCCAAAGTCTCTAGATATTTCCTGAGTCAGACCTGGCAACCCTAGTCTGGCCCAGTGATGAGGGCCCTTGACCCTTCAACATCTGGAACCCTTCAACATCTGGACCCATGGATAGAGTTGCCAAGTCTGGGCTAGGAAATTCCTGAAGATTTGAAAGGTGGAGCTTGGGGAGGGTGCAGTTTGGGGGAAGGGAGAGATTCAGCAGGGTACAAATCCAGAGAGTCTCCCTTCCATTGCAGCCATTTTCTCCAGGGAAACTGACCATTGCCATCTAGAGATCAGTTATAATTCCAGGAGATCTCCAGCCCCCACCTGGAGGTTGGCAAGCCTACCACTGGAGGGCCAGGCTTTTGCCTAGTTTTGGAGTTGACCAGCATGAACACAAGATTCAGGGTCAGGAGAGGGAAGAACAGAAGCCAGTCAGGAGGCAGGGGGATGCATCTCTCCATCTGCTGATTTCCCAACACCCCACATTTCAGCATCATGCTTCAAAAACAGGGCTGGGAGCCAAAAATGGAAAAGAGGCATTGGATCCACCGCACTAAGTGCAGAAAGTAAATTAAACCCTTGATCTACCAAAGTCAAAAAGGTAACGGTAGTTCCCTGTGCATATATATACACTGTACATACCATCAAAACTGCATATAAAGCCATGCAACATGGAAACACAGTACCAGACAACTCTAGGCAACCAACAGTGAAAAGCAGAGGCCCAAAAACACTGGCAAAAATAAATGCAATTTAGAAAAAAAAAAATGAAATGGCAAAAATTTGCTTGCTCCAACTTTGAGCCATTTACAGACCTTTACGAACCTTTAAGAAACACCCTCCGAGCATGCATGCATCCAGAAAAGTGGTGTGAACCTGTGGTCATTTATATTATTTGGGGTTCAAGTTTAATAGCCCTGATTCTGCACAGGGCATCTGCCAGCATGTGTTGCTGATATAAACAAGCAGCTCCGTCCACATCCTAATGATCTTCAAGCCCCCCATTGAGCAGATCGGTGGAGAGTTTTTATGCAAAGGAGGCTGGGCAAGACAGCCCCCTGGTGCTCACATCTGGCTCACTGCTCACGGCTTCAGCTAGGGTTGCCAGGTACCCCCAGGTCAGCAGGCGGGGGCTAGAGAAGTAGGGTTGCCAGCTCCAAATTGGGAAACTCCTGGAGATTTGGAGATGGAACCTTGAGAAGACAGGGACCTCAGCGGGGGACAATGCCAGAGAGTCCGCCCTCCAAAGCATCCCTTTTCTCCAGGGCAACTAATCTCTGTGGTTTGGAGATCAGCTGTAATTCCAGGGGAATCCCAGGTCCCACCTGGAGGCTGGCATCCCTAGCTCCATCTGGTTGCACAACTGCCAACCTCCAGGTGGGGCCTGGAGATCTTCCAGAATTACAACAGATCTTCAGACTTCAGAGCAGTTTTCATGGGGAAAAAGTAGCTCCTTTGGAGTGTTGGATTTTTGCATTACAGGCTGCTGAGGTCCCTCCCCTCTGTAAACCCTGCCCTTCCCAGACTCCACCCCCAAATCTCCAGGAATTTCCCAACCCAGAATTGGTAGCCTTATCTAGGCAACCAACAGTGAAAAGCAGAGGCCCAAAACCACCGGCAAAAATAGATGCAAATGTTTTTTTTTAATGAAATGGCAAAAATTTGCTTGCTCCAACTTTGCACCATTTACAGACCTTTACGAACCTTGAAGAAACACCCTTCGAGCATGCATGCATCCAGAAACATGGTGTGAACCTGTGATCATTTATATTATTTGGGGGTCAAGTTTAATAGCCCTGATTCTGCACAGGGCATCTGCCAGCATGTGTTGCTGATATAAACAAGCAGCTCCATCTACATCCTAATGATCTTCAAGCCACCCATTGGGCAGACTGGTGGAGAGTTTTTATGCAAAGGAGGCTGGGCAAGACAGCCCCCTGGTGCTCACATCTGGCTCATCTGGTGCTCACATCTGGCTCACTGCTCACAGCTTCAGCTAGGGTTGCCTAGCTCCATCTGGTTGTACAACTGCCAACCTCCAGGTGGGGCCTGGAGATCTTCCAGAATTACAACAGATCTTCAGACTTCAGAGAGCAGTTCTCATGGGAAAAAATAGCTCCTTTGGAGTGTTGGATTTTTGCATTACAGGCTGCTGAGGTCCCTCCCCTCTGTAAACCCCGCCCTTCCCAGACTCCACCCCCAAATCTCCAGGAATTTCCCAACGCAGAATTGGTAGCCTTATCAGGGTGCCTTGGTTATTTTATTTTCTCAAAGCCCCAATCCGGGCACCAGTGAATCCTGTGTTCACTCATTTGTTTAAATATCTATATCCTTGTGGCAACTAGCAAAGCAGCAACGAGTTGTGAATACACAACAACAAGGTAATCGTCCATCCACAAAATAAAAACAACACACAAGATGCAGCCGGAACTGCCAAAAGTTGACTCTCCATCCAATGAAATAAAACTGATTCACACACCTTCCTGAATGCAGCAAGTGACAGTGCCCTCTGCACCAGTTCTGGGACATCAATCCCAAGGACTGGGCCTTCTGCTAGGGATGGCAACCTCCAAGCGGGGCCCGGAGACCTCCTGGAATTACAGCTGATCTCTAGGTGACAGGTCTCTAACAAAAAAAATAGTCCATCTCAGGCTCTGGTCAATTTCACAGATGTGTTTCCAGCACTGCTTGATAAATGGTGATGATAACAGGTGATGACATGCCTTTCCCGGGCTTTGTATCTAAAACAGCATGTTTCAAGAGGCTCTCTCTTTTTTCAAATCACCCTCAATGAGTCGGAACCATGGCTCAAATTTTTAATTGCACAAGTCCACAAAAGTCAATCCGGCAGTCTAGGCCAGGGGTATCAAACATCTGGCCTGGGGCTGAATCAGGCCCTCAGAGGGCTCCTATCAGGCCCCCGAGCAACTGACTGTCATCTGCTTCCTTCTTTCTCTCTCTTGCTTCCTTCTGCATAACAGCTTGCTTTGCCAGGCTTGCTCAATCACAGGAGCTACAGAGCAAAACCCCTATTTCTCCATTGGCTGAGGCTCCATTCTCCATTGGCTGAGGCTCCTCCTCTTTAATTGTGATTGTCTGTGTCCTTTATAAAGTTTCTATCTCTGCTGCCTAAAGGGAACACACACAGCCCGGCCCAGCCTAGCATCGCCCGGCCCTCCAAGGTCTCATTTATGTCAGATCTGGCCCTCATAACAAATGAGTTTGACACCCCTGGTCTAGGCTGTGACGCTCTGGTATTTGAGGGGGGGAACTCGACAGCAAAAATGGCTTCTGGCTGCAAGGGATCCCCACCACCAGTGAGGGGTCTGGCAACCCAAGTTCTGGAAGTACTAGGGTCCTGGGCCTTGAAGGGCTTTGAAGATAATAGCCAGCAATTGGAATTGGGTCCCAGAAGCAACCAGGTACAAATGACACACCACTGCAGCTACTTGTTCTCAGCAGCTGAGTCCAAACAGTAGTCCAAGTTGGAAGTTACAAGAGTGTGGTGCAGCCTAAATAAGCAGCCAGCTTACAAACAAGATACACCTAAGGAATGCGCTCCTAGCCCCAGCATCAGCCCCTTCTCCATTGACCAGGCCAGGCTCAGCATCCCCTTCAGTTTCTCAATCCCTTCTGCTAAACAGCCTCAATTCCCACCCATCCCCCACATCCAAGGCTCATAAATCAACACCTGCCAAACGTTCTGCCTTCCAAAACCAGCACGTCCCCCATCAAAACTCTGCCACGTGACTTCCTGCGATGGGTTTGTTCTTCAAGTTGCTGCCCTTGGGCCATAAAGAAGAAGAAGAAGATATTGGATTCATATCCTGCCCTCCACTCTGAATTTCAGAGTCTCAGAGCGGCTCACAATCTCCTTTACCTTCCTCCCCCACAACAGACACCTTGTGAGGTGGGTGGGGCTGGAGAGGGCTCTCACAGCAGCTGCCCTTTCAAGGACAACCTCTGCCAGGTGGGGTCTTGCATCAAGGTGCCAAGAGCCGGGGGGGGGGAGGGAACGTCCTGCCCCTTTAGTGGAGGCTTAATGGGACCTAACTTACACGTGATGTTACCTTCACGTCATGAAAATCTCACTGGCCCATTTCTACATCAGAGGTCTCTACTAAAGGGGCAGTAGGGTTGCCAATCCCCAGTTGAGGGCAGGGGATCCCCCAATTTGGAGGCCTTTTCCCCACTTCAGGGTCATCAGAAAGCAGGGTGTGGGGGAGGGAACTGTCTGCTGGGCACTCCATTATTCCCTATGGAGACCGATTCCCATTGATCTGCGGGTATCTGGGGCTCTGGGAGGCTGTTTTATTGAGGTAGAGGCACCAAATTTGCAGCATAGCATCCAGTGCTTCTCCTCAAAACATCCTCCAAGTTTCAAAAAGATTGGACCATGGGGTCCAATTCTATAAGCCCCAAAATAAGGTGCCCCCATCCTTCATTATTTCCAATGGAGGGAAGGCATTTCAAAGGTGTGCGGTCCCTTGAAATGTGATGGCCAGAACTATCTTTGGAGTTCAACTGTGCTTGCCTTTCCACGACACCTTGCTGAAGATTCAGCCCCATTTGCAGCATTCTTTACTTGGAAATAACCTTTCTCCTGGCTCCACCCCCAAAGCCTCCTGACTCCACCCCCAAAGCCTCCTGGCTCCACCCCCAAAGTCCCAAGATATGTCTTGAATTGGACGTAGCAACCCTAAGGGTTAGCTGGTTAGCAATCCTAGTCCTGGTCCTAGAAAAACTGAAGACCCTCAGTTTAAGAAATGCAATTGACAAGACCGCACTTCTGGTTCCATTTGAACACAGTGATTCCTCAGCTTGATCTGAGGCAAGCTATGTCCTTCTTCTAACCCCTTGTTCAATGGACGTGGGGATGATATCAACAGCCACGTCCTGCCTTGCAAAGCTCTTCTCCAGGCACTTTTACATATGCTAAATAACACTTTCAGTGCACTTTGCTGTGTGAAACGGCAAAATCCACTTGCAAGCAGTTGCTGAAGCCGAATGAAACTGTATTATTTAGCATGTGTGAAAGTGCCCTCCAAGGAGGACAGTTCGAGGCCCTGACTGAGCCTTTCCACGACACCTTGCTGAAGATTCAGCCCTATTTGCAGCATTCTTTACTTGGAAATAACCTGCCCTGCAGTGTCTTTAAAGCCAAGAAGTCAGGTTGCAAAAACACAACTGCTCCATAAGTGCCTGGAAGGGAGCTTTGACTCCCCAGGGGTTATGCCCTGGAAATCTGGTTGGCCTTTAAGGTGCTGCTGGACTTGAATCTAGTGCACAAGCTAAGTTTGGAGAGCCAGTTTGGTGTAGCGGTTAAGTGCGCGGACTCTTATCTGGGAGAACTGGGTTTGATTCCCCACTCCTCCACTTGCACCTGCTGGCATGGTCTTGGGTCAGCCAGAGCTCTAGCAGAGGTTGTCCTTGAAAGGGCAGCTTGTGGGAGAGCTCTCTCAGCCCCACCCACCTCACAGGGTGTCTGTTGTGGGGAAGGAAGATAAAGGAGATTGTGAGCTGCTCTGAGATTCGGAGTGGAGGGTGAGATATAAATCCAATTGCTCCACAATTGCTCCACAATGGCTACGATCACACACACTAAATAATGTACTTTCAGTGCACTTTCCAACTGGATTTTGCCACTTCATACAGTAAAATCCAGCTGGAAAGTGCATTAAAAGTGGAGAGAAGGTGCATTATTTAGTGTGTGTGATCGCAGCCAATCTCTCACTGGCCTTGGCAAGCTAAGTTTGGAGAGATAGTTTGGTGTAGTGGTTAAGGGCATGGACTCTTATCTGAGAGAACCGGGTTTGATTCCCCACTCCTCCACTTGCACCTGCTGGAATGGCCTTGAATCAGCCATAGCTCTGGTAGAGGTTGTCTTTGAAAGGGCAGCTGCTGTGAGAGCCCTCTCCAGCCCCACCCACCTCACAGGGTGTCTGTTGTGGGGGAGGAAGGTAAAGGAGATTGTGAGCCGCTCTGAGATTCGGAGCGGAGGGCGGGATATAAATCCAATATCTTCTTCTTCTAACCTCCCTGTAGCTTCCAACACTGCACAGATGAAACTCAGGGTCAGGCTTGCGACACCCCTGTTTGTATGCCAAGGAGCATGGTGCGGGCCCCTCCCCCCACCTTCCTGATTACAGGTCCTTGCAGGCACGTCCCTACTTGTTGCACGCTTGCATGCGTTGGCTGCGCTATCACTTGCCACTCGCTGATTCGATAGCCAAGGAGATGTTTGTTCTTTTTAGTAAAAGGTATGTTGGAGTTGTGGGATTGTCCCACTGGATGCTTCCAAGGCCCTGACGTGAATGGCCCAGGCTAGCCCAATCGCATCAGATCTACAAAACTAAGCAACCAAGGCAGCCCTGGCTAGTATTTGAATAGGAGACCACCAGGGAAGTATCTGAATGGCTGGGATTTGAATGGGAGACCACCATACCTCTGGATATCAGATGCTAGGGACCAGGGCTTTTTTTTTTTAAAGCAGGAACGCACAGGAACGTAGTTCCGGCTGGCTTGGCACCAGGGGGTGTGGCCCAATATGCAAATGAGTTCTTGTGGGGCTTTTCCTACAAAAAGCCCTGTGTAAAACTATTGTGATGTCAGGGAGTGTGGCCTACTATGCAAATGAGTTCCTGCTGGGCTTTTTCTACCCCAAAGCCCTGTGTGCGGCAATAGTTTTGTCAGGGGGTGTGGCTTAATATGCAAATAAGTTCTTGCTGGGCTGCTTCTACCCCCCCCCCAAAAAAAACCCTGCTCATCAGTCTGCTTGCCTGAGATCACACACACTAAATCATGCACTTTCAATCCACTTTCAATGCACTTTCCAGCTGGATTTTTACTCTGCGAACTGGCAAAACCCAGTTGGAAGTGCATTATTCAGAGTGTGTGATCAGCCTACTCATGAGCTTCCAGAGGCCTCTGGCTGGCTGTCGTTAGAAACCGCACATTGGACTCTCTGGACTTTGGGAGGGAAAGCTTGCGATCACTCCCAGCCAGTGCAGGCATGAGCCTGTGTTCCATACACGGTGACTGCATACCTGTGGAAACCTATATGCCCTGCTTTCCCGTGGGGGACGTGCTCCACCTGCTGTGTGCTGAATTGCAGAACTTTTGCATTTTGCTTGTCAGGGCAGGCACCCGACACACAATTCCTATGCTGGAGGAGAGTCTGTTTTAGGTGGCCATCAGTGTTCCCTCTAAGCTGAGTTAGCATGAGCTAGCTCACAGATTTTTCGCCTTCAGCTCACACATTTTTGTCTTAGCTCAGGAAGGATGGCCCCAGAACACAATAATTTATGCAGGAGCTCACAATTTTAATGCCACTAGCTCACAACTTTAATACTAGTAGCTCACAAAGTAGAATTTTTGCTCACAAGACTCTGCAGCTTAGAGGGAACGTTGATGGCCATCAAAGCCCGTGGCTTTGCTCCACGCATATTCACACCCTCTTTTGGGTCCACAGGAAGGATGTGGTGTGGTGTGTTGAAAGCTCAATGAGAGCCTCAGAAGGGGGGAGATGGCCAGCGAGAAGCCTGTTTCTCTTAGAGCGGTGATTTCAAACTGTGTCCCAGAGATCCCTTTCGGTTTCTATGGAAGTTGGTTGGGGATCTCTCAGCAGGAAGATTGGAAAGTATTAAAAACTGGAGGGAGGTTGGTTGCTGGGTTATAGAACACACGCTTTGCCAGCAGTCCCAAGCTCAGACCACAAAGCTAGAATCCAAAAGTGCCACTTTATGCAATGCCAGTTTAGACCTCTTTTGGAGAACTGTGTTTGGTCCTGGGTGCTGCACTTTAAGAAGGGTGTAAATAAACTAGAAACGGGTCAGAGGAAGGCTGTGCAGAGGGCAGAGGGTCTAGAAAGCTACTCCTATGAGGAAAAGTTGAAGGAACTGCATTTATTTAGCTAAAGGACGGAAGACTGCTTTTCAAACACTTGAAAGGCTGTCTCTTGGGAGAGGACCAAGACTTGTGCTGATGCATATAGCTAAAGAGATAACTAAGAAAAGCAGTTCTGAGTACAAATAAACGTACTCTTAGGAAATCAAGTCACTTGTAATTCATTAGGGTTGCCAACTTGGGTTGGGAAATTCCTGGAAATTTGGGGGTAGAGCTGGGGGGGGGGACTGGGTTTGGGGAGGGGAGGGACCTCAGTAGGTATAATGCAATGGAGTCCACCTCCAAACAGACACCTTCTCCAGGGGAACTGATCTCTGTTGTCTGCAGATCAACAGTAATCCTGGCAGATGTCAGGTCTAGAGATGCCAGTCCCCAGGTCCCAGTAGGGGATCCCAAGGTTTTGGGAGCTCCTCTCTGCTGCAGACCAGTTGGCCAGCAGGGAAAACCCTTCCGCTAAACAGGGATGTCACCAGAGGTGGACTTCTAGCAGGAGCTCCTTTGCATATTAAGGCCACACACCCCTGATGCATATTAGGCCATACACCCCTGAAGAGCCTTGTAAGCTCTTGGAGGATTGGCTACATCAGGGGTGTGTGGCCTAATATGCAAAGGAGCTCCTGCTAGAATTCTGCCCCTGGATGTCACCATATGTCATCCCCAACATGAGAAGGTCACCTGAAAGTGACATAATCACATTGGGGATGTCTCACAGAAACGTTCTGGTATTTGGACAAACTATGGTTTTGAAGGTGAAAAACCATAGAGTTTCACCCAAATGCCAGAGTATACCTGCCTGATGTCTCCGCCACCTCCAGAACACGCCCCCCCCCCTCAAATCTCCCTACCAGACGGGCAAGGAGACTTGGCAACCTTACTCAGGTCCCACCTGAAGGTTGGCCGTCCTATGAATCCAAACACAAAATGGGGAAGAATAGATTTCTAAAACACTCTCTGTTGCAAGAGGATGAGGTCTGTGGTTATGAGGTTATAAGCACCAGAGTCCATTTCCAAAAGTCAGATCCAAGTTCAAAGGAACTAAGCATCCAAAACTGCACTTGACTTTCGCTGTCACTAAGCATGGACCTGTATTAGTGGGCAGGGATGCCAGCTATGGATTGGGAAATACCTGGAGATTTGGGGGGTGGAGCCTGAGAAAGGTGGGGTTTGGGGAGGGGCGTGGTTTCAGTGGGGTAGAATGCCATAGAGTTCATCTTCCAAAGCAGCCATTTTCTCCAGGGGAACTAATCTCTGTAGCCTAGAGTTCAGCTGTAATCCAGGAGATCTCCTGGAGTTTGCAACCACAAGAGAATCACGGAAAAGGGCGAAAGCTGAAAATAAACCATGAAAAATAACTGATACACATGAGTACAAACGTTCAAAAAGCATATATATCTTTTTCTCATGTCTCAGTCAAGACTCCGTAGCAATACCCTGAGACATGAGGGAAAAAATATAGACTTTTTGAACATTTGTACACATTTGCATTAGTTACTTTTCACGGTTTATTACCACCTGGAGGTTGGCAGCCCTATCTGTTTGTTTGTTTGGGCAATTTCTATTCCGCCCTTTCCCAAAATGGGCTCAGGGTGGCTCACAACATTCTAAAAACGACATAAAAACAACAGTTAAAACCTAATCAATGTAACAAGACAATTTGGGTCCTGACACATCTAAAGAGCATGACAGTAGCTTATCTGACGTGGAAAAGGCATTCTCCTAGACCTCACTTCTCTTTCTGATCGCAACCTGAACAGCGCTCACATATTCTTATGTCCAATCTATATAAGCAGAATGCAGCTGGACGGCACCGTTTTTAATTGCCCCCATTTAAAAAAACCAGTTCCTTGCAAGTTAAAAAAAACCCAACAACATGCCCTTGCTTATCAGGGATAAAGGTTGCCACCCAGGTCTCTACATGCTCTGAAATTTTTCTGCTTGCAGGCATTTTGACATAAAGGACCATTCATATTTCTAATCCCCCACCCCCACGTTCAATCTGAACTTTCGTCAAGTCCATTCTACACCTCTTTGTGCTGCAGCCTGATCCAAGAGACATAGATGTTCCTCGCGCCTTCTTTAAAGCCGCTTACCATGACCGAATCATTCATGCTTCTCATCTGAAAGACATCCATGGTGACTTCTGTGCTGTTGGAGACTTCGCTACACCCAGAGTGACCAGAGTGACCAGACTGGGGGAGGTCAAAATAGGTACTGTCAGGCTCCCTGCATAATAAAAAAAAAGATGGCATACATTTAGCACACTGGGTCTTCTTACAATAAAGACAAATGTAGTCCCTCTGTGCTAGCACTCACATAAACAAAGTCACTGAAAGGTTAACACTTACAGGGTGCTCCAAAGATGTTCAAACGTAGTGCCTTCATCAACTGAGGAAGACTGGGACATCTTCAGAGCAGGAGAATCTGATGAAGGATGAATGGCCCTAAAAGGGAAGGGAATAAGTTTAGCCACAACTTTCAACACTAAGGGTTTCTCTAGACTCAAATGGGCTGAATTTTTTAAACACCCTACGAGTATGGGTTAAATTTATGAAGCTACTTAGGATATACCCAGGGCTTTTTTTGTAGCAAGAACTCCTTTGCCTGTTAGGCCACACACCCCTGATGGAGCCAATCCTCCTGGAGCTTATAGTAGGCCTTGGAATAAGAGCCCTGTAAGCTCATGGAGGATTGGCTACATCAGGGGTGTGTGGCCTAATATGCAAAGGAGTTCCTGCTCCAAAAAAAAACCCTGCCTATTCTGTGCTAAAACAATCCTTAATGCATTTACAAGCATCAGTAGTGTTCCACTGAATCAGATCAAAGAAGCCGTCTATGTTTTGCAAAAATTCTAACCATCAGTTAACCTTAGGTGGTCCACTAGAAACTGACCAGAGGTCCATCAATGATGGCACAACCACAACTGATCTACACCAAACTACATGCATCTTTTTTAAAATTCCAGTGTAACCAGGATGGCTTCTCTCAAGGAATCCTGGGAAGTGTAGTTTGGTGAGAAGGCTGAGAATTCTTGACTAGAGAGCCCTCAGTCCCTTCTTGCAGAATGATGATTCAACACTCCTAAGGCTGTAGCATGTATACATTATTGATAATATCAATGGACGTGACATAAGTTATGCGACAATTGTTTTTCAGTCTGGAATGCGCACCTCCTGGAAACACTGCTATTTTGTGGGAAAATCAGGGGCATAATTTCTGAATGGCAGGACTCAAAAGCCCCCTCCCTGGTATTTCATTCTGAAGGAGTGTTTGTATGACTGATTCTACCCACTAGGCCTGATGTTCAGATCCTTCATGTACATGAACATTTGAAGCACAGTAAATCCATTTCCTGCTCCAATATGTAACTGTGTAGAGACTCTGGAGAGGGAGTAGAAATCTAAAGAGTGATGACTATCAATCAATCCATAGTTTATTGCAATCCAAGATCAGAAGAGAGAGACAACTATAGTGGCAATATCCCCAAAGGCCAAAATATAGAAAGTTATTTGCTAAGGACACGTTTCAGAAAATAGGGACTGTCTCTAATAACCCTGGTAACTCACAATGTTTGTTATGCCCTTTGAAAAGAAGCAAAATCAATGAACTTCAAAGTAAGCGGGGCATCATATTTAGGGCTCCCGATTTCCAGCTGGGTGCTTAAGTTTTCCCAGAATGACAACAGAGATCAGTTCACATGGAGAAAATGGCTGCTTTGGAGGGTGAACTCTATGGCATTGCACCTAAACTCCACCCTCCCCAAACTTCACCCCCAAATCTCCCAGAATTTCTCAGTCCAGAGTTGGCACCCCTAAATTACAGCCAGGATTACTTATCCTGTTTTACCATCTTGAATCAAGATCCAGTCCAAAGACAGGGGAAGGACTGTGGCTCAGTGGCAGAGTACCTGCCTGGCACACAGAAGTTCCCAGGTTCAACCCCTGACATCTCCAAGTAAAAGGACCGGGCAGTTTTGAAAGGCCTTTGCCTGAAGTCCTGGAGACTTGCTGACAGACTGACAATACTGACCTTGATTGTCTGATTCAGTAGCACATGACATCATGTGACTAACATGGACCATTCCCTGTTGCTGATTAGTCAGCAAAAGCAAAGCTGTTGAACAGGTATGACTCTGCAGATTTGACGCTATCATGCACGGGCTTCTTGGAAACTGAGAGTTCTTGGATCACTGCCCAAAGTATTTGTCCCTCCTTTCCTTTTCATTTGCCAATTCATAATTTACTACTGGGACTGGATCTCATTATTCACCTGTGCTTTGCAGTAGAACATACTACACCTTGGTTTTTTTCAAAGGTCTGTGGGCACCACCTTTGGAAGTGAGTGGCCACATAAGACAGGGCCTTTGCTGCGGTGGCCCTATGGAACTCCCTTCCTGTCACTTTATGCCTGCATGGCTGAACTTCAGGTTAAGAACATAAGAGAAGCCATGCTGGATAAGGCGAATACCCCATCCAGTCCAACACTCTGTGTCACACAGAGGTCAAAAACCCAGGTGCCGTCAGGGAGTCCACCAGCAGAGCCAGAACTCTTGAAGCCCACCCACTGTTACCCCCCAAGCACCAAGAATACACATCATCACTGCCCCAAACATTGTGTTCCATCTATACCTTGCGACTAACAGCCACTGATGGACCTCTGCTCTTGTATGTTTATCTGTTCCCCTCTTGAAGCTGTCTCTGCTTGTAGTCGCTACCACCTCCTGTGGCAGTGAATTTCACCTGTTAATTACTCTTTGCCAGTGAGAACGTATATGTTTATTTACCCAGGCTTTAGTGTGATCTAAAATTATCTTTGTCATCTACTGATTTTAGCTCCATTCTGGAGTTAGGAAGATTTTATAGTATTGTGTTTTTTTTTAATTCTGTAGTGGTTCATTTGACTACTTATAGTGTACCTACAGTATGTGGTTGCTGGTTTTGCTGGAAACTAATTATTATTTCAGGAGGTTCTAGTCAAATGTAAGCTGAATGGAGAACCCTGTGAGGCTAGAAGGGAGAGTCTTGGAGTGAATAAATAAAAAATCAAGGCTCTGAAAAAGTGGTTAGGCTTGGCTGAAAGCATTTGCTTCCTTTTCCTTCCTTCCTTCCTTCCTTCCTTCCTTCCTTCCTTCCTTCCTTCCTTCCTTCCTTCCTTCCTTCCTTCCTTTCTTTCTTTCTTTCTTTCTTTCTTTCTTTCTTTCTTTCTTTCTTTCTTTCTTTCCTTTTTATTGGTTATCTACACAAAATCATTTGACTTAGTTGGGTGCTACAGACTGAAATAATGGCACAATTATTCATAGGACTAATCTGGGACATTATGAGTATTATTATTATTCCATTTTTTTAACTGTTTCCATGCTGGGGAGGAGAGGAGTGTTTTGAAGTAGTTGTCTCACCCTTTGGCTATGACGGGCACTAGAGATTTAATTTAAAAATATGATTCATTGCAAGGTTAGTTTTGGATACTTTTTAAAAAGAAAATGGCAGGTGCTGTGTAACTTTGGCACCTGTAAAACATGTAGAAACCAGCTGGTAAAAACTGTTCCCAGCAAGGAGATGCAATAATTCGAGGTGGGGGGTATCAGATAGTATTCACTGATGTTGTTCCTGCTCTGTTGCTATCAAAGTAAAAGAGAGCATCAGTCCATAAAGATGGCAGTGAGCTTAATTGATTACAATGAATTCAAATAAGAGCACAGAGCATACACTTTCCTTCTTTATTCTCTTGGTAGTGGCTTGCTTCTCAGCAGCCTGGGGATTTTGCACTCAGCTCCTCTGTGGCCAAGTTTCTGGAAACAAAGCCCTGCAGAATTCATTATATTACCACTCCAACCGGAACAGTCTCTGATGTAGCTTTGCTGAAAACTTGCCCCAAAGTGACAGGTGTAATTAATATTGTCCTATATTGCGGGTGTCAGCACCAGTCCATGACTGTCATAGCCTCTCTCTGGCCACTATTGGCTGAGATGCTGTGATGTCACAGAAGGGCTTTGGAAAGGTACAGTCAGCCTTTCTGTCTGCTCTCCTCCACCTAATAATGGGTAACTTACTAGTAGGGTAGAATCAAGAATCGAGAAATACTAACGTGTATAATTTAGCTTTACATTACAACATTTATCCAAAAACATTCAATCAAAACCACTCCAACCCCAAGGACAATGAATCATGTATTTGATTTTGATGAAGAGACAGACTGATTTCTCACTAGCAGTTGTTCTGCCCCCAAGCTTCTGCTTTCCCCAAGTGTTCCATTCCACATCAGTTGCTTCGCAGGCACATTTTGATCCACAGCTCACTCCCTTTGCAGCTTCTTGCTCTTGTTTTTTTGGAGATCCAGAAGCTGCAAGGGAAACTGGAGAGAGCCACGGATCAAAATATGCCCACACAACAACTGGTGGGGAATTGATTGCTTGAGCCAGGGAAAACAGAAGCTTGGGGGGCACGGCAACCGCAAGTGAGGAACTGGTTACAGTGTGGTAGATTTAAGAGTCTCGGTGTTGCCAGCTGATATACATATGCACACTTGGAGAGTTATGATAGCCACGGTCAGAAAGAACTATTAAACCTGCATTCTTAAGATGTGTGTGTTTAAAAGTTTACGCTAGACTTCATACAACCCAATTCTTTTGCCATGCAGAATACCTGGAATTATTTATAATCATCCTGCCTTGGTACTAACACATATTTATTATGTTATAGTGCACATATATAAACAAGAATTTGACCACTGAGGAAGGCCTTGGAGGCCAAAACTGATTTTATCCTGTTTTAATGCGGTTCAAGGTTATCAACCTAGATATATCGAATTGTTAGTCCTGTTTTATCGGCTCAAGGGTTTTCACCTAGAAATATCCAAATGTATCAGGCGATATCGATTCAGGACTTCTTAGTTCAAATACTGACCACTTCAAGGGTGGATTGAGCCAATTTTTTTTTTACAGTTTTAGTACTTTTTGTTTTTGTTTTGCCCTGACCTAGATAGGCCAGGCTAACCTGATCCCATCAGATCTCATATGAACATATGAAGCTGCCTTATACTGAATCAGACCCTCGGTCTATCAAAGTCAGTATTGTCTACTCAGACTGGCAGCGGCTCTCCAGGGTCTCAAGCTGAGGTTTTTCACACCTATTTGCCTGGACCTTTTTTTGGAGATGCCAGGGATTGAACCTGGGACCTTCTGCTTCCCAAGCAGATGCTCTACCACTGAGCCACCGTCCCTCTCAGAAGCTAAACAGGGTCAGCCCTGGCTTGTATTTGGAAGGGCGACCTCCAAGGAATGCCAGGAGCATGATGCAGAGCCAAGCAACGGCAAACAACCTCTGAAATGTCTCTTGCCTTAGAAAAGAAGTCTAGCTCGCTACCTAGTGGTGCATAACTGTAAAAGAGCTTGAACTTCTGGCTGCCAGACAATCTTAGGATCTCCTGGCTATTCTACACACAATGCCATGCAATAATTATTAATTATTACATATATTTTAAGATTACATGAGAGCAGTGTTTCCTCTAAGCTGAGTAGCGTGAGCTAGTTCACAGATTTTTAGCATCCAGCTTGCAGACTTTTGTCTTAGCTCAGGAAAATGACCCCAGACCACAATAATTAATGCTGTAGCACAAAACTGTAATGCCAGTAGCTCACAAAGTAGAATTTTTGCTCACAAGACTCTGCAACTTAGAGGGAATATTGCATGGGAGATTTTTTTTTCTCTATTGCCACCTTTGGATACCCAACCTTGTTGCTTCTTAAGGTTGGTTTCTCCCCCCCCCCCCCCTTCTGCCTTGGTTTGTGCACCTTACACCTGCCCACGAGGGCACAATTGGCTGGCCCCTAGAAGTAGATATGAACTAATGAGCCCAGCGTAGGCAATTGCTCACAGACTTTGCCATCTTCTGGGTGTCACTGGGAGTATGTGGGGGGAGGTATTTGTGAGCTTCCAGCATTGCTCAGGGGGCTGGATTAGATGATCCTGGAGGCCCCTTCCAACTCCATGACTCTAACGCAAAACCTTTCTTTGTTTAGGAGCTGAAGGCAGCATACATGGTTCTCCTTTCCTTCCATTTTCTCCTCGCAACAATCCTGTGAGGTAGGTTGGGCTGCAAGAAACTGTCTGCCCCAAACTCACCCAGTAAGTTTAATTGCAAGTGGGAATTTGAACCCAGGTCCTCCAGTTACCATTGCCAGGTCCCTCCTGGATGCTGGTGGGAGGTGGGGAAGTAGGTTTGCCAGCTCCAGGATGGGAAACTCTTGGTGATTTGGAGTCGAGCCTGGGAAAGAGAGGGACCTCAGTGGGCTGTAATGCCATAGAGTCCACCCTCTAAAGCAGCCATTTTCTCCAGGGGAACTGATTTCAGTAATCTGGAGATTAGGTATAATTCCAGTTCCCCAGTCCCCACCTGGAGTCTGGCAGTCCTAGCCCCCTTCCTAGTATCACACATTAGCCTATACTACATGACACTGTTGCATAAATAATCAGGGGTGGAATTCTAGCAGGAGCTCCTTTGCATATTAGGCCACACACCCATGATGTAGCCAATCCTCAGAGAGCTTACAAAAAAAGCCTTGCAAGCTCTTGGAGGATTGGCTACATCAGGAGGTGTGGCTTAATATGCAAAGGAGCTCCTGCTAGAATCCCACCCCTGGATAAGATACAGATAATATAATTTGAAATCATATACAGCACTTTGAATTGTGACCACAAGTTACCCGTTTGATATTCCCAGGCATTTGGCTGCTGCTTCTTTTTGAAAAGCAGTGCTCCACCTCCTGCTAATAATAATAATACTTTTTATTTATATCCCGCCCTCCCCGCCGAGGCAGGCTCAGGGCGGCTCACAACACATAAACACAATGTACAGTAAAACCATATGCTCTATGAGGACACATATTGCCAGGGCTTTTTGTGTAGCAGGACCTCCTTTGCATATTAGGCCACGCCCTCTGGATGTAGCCAATCCTCCGAGAGCTTACAGTAGGCCCTGTAAGAAGAGTCCTGTAAGCTCTTGGAGGATTGACTACATCAGGGAAGGTGTAACCAAATATGCAAAGGAGTTCCTGCTACAAAAAAAAGCCCTGCATATTATTGCATATTATTATCTGGAGATCAGGTATAATTCCAGATCCCCAGACCCCACCTGGAGTCTGGCAGTCCTAGCTCCCTTCCTAGTATCACACATTAGCCTATACTACATGACACTGTTGCATAGATAATCAGGGGTGGAATTCTAGCAGGAGCTCCTTTGCATATTAGGCCACACACCCCTGATGTAGCCAATCCTCTAAGAGCTTACAAAAAAGAGTCAAAGCTCTGTGACTTATGCCAGTCCTCTGTTCCTGGCTACAGCTGTGTGCACACTTCCCCTCCCACACACACACACTGTGTTCAAATTGTGACTGAAATACTTTCAGAACAGCACTGGCATCCTCTAGCCAAAGAGAAGGGATTTTCTGTCAATTACAGTGGAAAACTGGGGGTAGTTACCTCTCTGCTTCAAAAAGCAATTACCCTGGGCGGGATCATGCTTATAAGCAGGGCTTTTTTTTGTAGTAGGAACTCCTTTGCATATTAGGCCACACCCTCCTGATGTAGCCAATCCCCCAACAGCTTACAGGGCTCTTCGAACAGGGCCTACTGTAACTTCCAGGAGGATTGGTTACATCAGGGGTGTGGCCTACTGACCAGGCAAAGGAGTTCCTGCTACCAAAAAAAAAGCCCCGAGGAAAAGTTACAAACAGTTGTATCAAGAAGTCAAGACTACAGCACCATCTCGATTCCAGCTAGGGATGAGCACGTGGTCTCTATTTTGTTGCTTTTTAAAATATCCACTTATATTTTTGTCGAGTGTTTCACTCCACCACGTGGTTCAGTGGATTTGTTCACACTGCGTATGCCCATCCCTGATTTATATGGCATTGTCGATGTATGTAAGGCCTACATCATTTATACGCAAAATTGGTGCATAATGCATACTTCTAGTCCGTCAGTGTACAAATGCATTCATTTCCATGGGGGAAAGATGGGGAGAGAAAACAGGAAATGGGACAGAAATAATGAACCATGAGCTCAGTTTCTCATGAAGCAGAAAGGGAAATGAAAGGAGGCAAAACTGCAGGATGTCAAACTCCATCCCTACTTCCAACCTAAAACGGCACTATGTTTTCATTGATTCGTCCACCGCTACTTTAACTCCAGATCAAAGAATCCAGCATGTTGCTGGATTCACCTGGAGGTTTCTCTTCCGCACTAACACACACTGCATGATCTCGCCTGATGATCGGATAGGCAAGAATCATGCATTCTCCTTTTTAAAAAGCAGAGAAACAACATCCCCTCCTCCTACCTTCTTTTCGCAGCCTCCAGCGGCTTGGGTTCCCCTCCAGGAGAGGCCTGTGGGCTGAGACGCTGAACTACTTCCCTGCACTACCAACTGAAGTAGCGTCCCAGTCGCCAAGGCGATGACATTGGATCTGTTGGAAGCTATGTGTAAAGTATGGCACAGGCCCACACGCTCCTTCCTGGAGCACCAAGCGTGGCGGGGAGGGGAGGGGAGACCGGAGAGTCCTCACTGGCTGGCCTGACAGCGTCTGCCTTGAACAATTCACAAGTGTTGTATCGGCATTGTCTCGCCGACCGATCTCACCTCAGCCTCCAGTTGTTTGCTGCTAAGTGCCAAATTCCATCCAGAGAGGTAGCTGGGTTGGTCTGGGACAGCAGAAAGAAAGGGAGGAAAGCCAGCCAAGGAAACTGTAGCACTGAAAAATCCAAGCGGGCAGCCGTGTCGATCTGAAGCAGTTGAACAAAGCAAGAGTCAAGTGGCACCTTTAAGACCAACCAAGTTTTATTCAGAACATAAGCTTTCGTGTGCTCTCTAAGCACACTTCATCAGACGTCGTTTTGGAAGGGAGGGAGGGAGGGAGGAAGGTTCTGCTATCCAGTCAGCAAAAGATCTGATCCCCTCGTCTGATGAAGTGTGCTTAGAGAGCACACGAAAGCTTACGTTCTGAATAAAACTTGGTTGGTCTTAAGGGTGCCACTTGACTCCTGCTTTGTAGCACTGAAAAGTAAGGCAGCCAGTCCCCAGATGGGTGTACAACAATATATGAATATGATCCTTTGCAGTGCCATGAGCAAAAGCAAAATAAAACTCTCAGAATGGTGTACATTTGTAGCAGTTTAAGATGTCAGGCCAAGATTAAAGAGGGCAGGGTGCAGATCCTCACAAAGTTATGAAAATAGCTGAGGGAGGGAGGCGGATCCTGCGTCAGTCTCTTTCTTTCTTTGTTTCCATCTAATCTACCCTACTGTAGTGTTGTGAGGATAAAACATAGGGTTGCCAAAACACAATTGAGGGCAGGGGATCCCCTGGTTTGAAGGCCCTCCCCCCCGCTTCAGGGTCATCAGAATGTTGAGGGGGGGAGAAATGTGTGCTGGGCACTCCATTATACTCTGTGGAGACAGGTTCTCATAGGATATAATGGAGGGCTGTTTCTTGAGATAGAGGCACCAAATTTTCAGCATAGCATTTCAGCATAGCTCCCAAGTTTCAAAACGATTGGACCAGGGGGTCCGATTCTACGAGCCCCAAAAGAAGGTGCCCCTATCCTTCATTATTTCCAAATGGAGGAAAGTCATTTAAAAGGTGTGCGGTCCCTTTAAATGTAGTGGCCAGAACTCCCTTTGGAGTTCAGTCATGCTTGTCACAACCTGGCTCCTGGCTCCACCCCTAAAGCCTCCTGGTTCCACCTCCAAAGTCCCCAGATATTTCTTGAAATGGACCTGGCGACCCTAATAAAACAAGTTGCAACCTACGTATGGCAACCTAGGGCTACCAACCTCCAGGTGGCACCTGGAGATCACCCGCTATGAAAATTCAGCTCCTGATGACAAAGATCAGCTACCCTGGAGGGAAAATGGCTGCTTTGCAGGGTGGATTATGGCATTATACCCCGCTGTGGTCCCTTCCCTCCTCAAATCTTACCCTGCTAAGGGCCCATCCTCCCCAAATCTCCAGGTATTTCCCAACCTGGAGCTGGCAACCCTATCAGACCACTTCAGGAGCACTGGGTTTGCAAGACAAAAGATAAGAAGAGGTGGTTTGCCATTGCCTGCTTCAGCATAGCAGCTCCAGTCTTCCTTGATGGTGGTCTCCCATACCAAGTACCAACTGTAGCAGGAAGAGCCCGCTCTATCAATTAAGGCAGGTGACCGTAACAAAGGAGGCTTGAGGCGGAATCAGGAAAACAGCCAGGCTTTATTTGATACACACGTGTGGACTCAGACCAGAGATGGACGTCTGAGCGAAGAGCATAAGGGCGTGCAGACTTTATATAGCATTACACATTTGCATTGGCGTACAACAGAAAGAAGCTGACACAAGGAATTACTACATATCATACCAAGAGGCTCCGAATCTGCTCACCGTCCACTAGCTCCCTTTGGTGTGCAGCCCTGACCATAACATCTGTGCTTAACCACAAGCTGCTGCTGATCTTGCTTGTGGTAACTTTTCAGTTCCCCTTTCTCCCTGTTTGCTTCACAGTTTTTTGCACTTACTTCCCTTAGCTCAGCTACAGCATTTTATCATAGCAAGCAATTATAAGCCAATAACTAGGCAAATCCAGACATGTTTTGATAGGCCCATCTCTATTGATCCTTGAATCCTAATACCTTCTTTTCCATAAAATCAGCATTCTTTCTATTCCTTCTTCACAACCACAGTGGACCCTGCTAAGTTTCCATACTCTGGGAGATGAGGCTGGTCAAGGTTGTACAGGCTGCTAGGACACTATGCTATCCTGGCTGCTAAGACACTATATGCTGCCCTGGAAATCTAAACCAAAAGCAGAACACTTGAACGGCAGCCCTTTCCTCAGTCACAACAGGAGACATTGATGTCATGATACGGAAGGCATCGGTTAAAGTGCATCAGTGTAGTGTCTTTGGCTTCCATTGGTGCAAGCAGACATTGTTGTTATTAAGTTGGGCACCACAAGGAGACATGAGCAGTCAGGGAATCAACAATCGGGAGATTTCTTTCCTCATCGGAAGTGTCATCATACTAGATTCGGGGTCCCCTCAGCCATTTTGATCCTGCAGACCATTTGCAGGGCTTTTTTTATGTGCAGGAATGTACAGTTCTGGCTGGCATGGCATCAGGGGTGTGGCCTAATATGCAAATGAGTCCCTGCTGGGCTTTTTCTACAAAAAAGCCTTGTGCTAAACCATGGTGATGTTGGGGTGTGGCCTAATATGCAAATGAGTCCCTGCTGGGCTTTTTCTACAAAAAAGCCTTGTGCAAACCATGGTGATGTCAGGGGTGTGTCCTAATATGCAAATTAGTCCCTGCTGGGCTTTTTCTACAAAAAAGCCTTGTGCAAACCATGGTGATGTCAGGGGTGTGGCCTAATTTGCAAATGAGTCCCTGCTGGATTTTTTTCTACAAAAAAAGCCTTGCGCAAAACCATGGTGATGTCAGGGGTGTGGCCTAATATGCAAATGAGTCCCCTGCTGGGCTTTTTCTACAAAAAAAGCCCTGTATTTTTGGAATTCTGACACAGGGTGGTTGGGGACAGTTAAAAAATGGCCAGCACTGGAGATGGAACTAGTCAACCACAGAATGCCAGGCACTGAAGTTGTATATAACACTAATTATGCCTCTTCAACATTTCAAGAAGAATCTCTGTTTGATAATCTGCACAGCCAATCAAAAGCCCTGCTGGGCAAAAGCCCAAACCTAGCCTCTTCTCCTTTCTAAAGCCCTTGGTAAGCAATTGGCACCCATGGGGACCATGTTGGGGTCCCCTGCACTAGACTGTTCGTCTCCAAGGCCAGATAAGACACCTCACTTACCCAGCCCTGAATTCTAGTCACTTACAAACTGTTGTGATTGGCTGATCAAAATCCAGGGTTTCTTTGTTAACTGGACCCCAAAAGAGAGCCCCGTGGCACAGAGTCTCAGAGCAGCTTACAATCTAATTTACCTTCCTCCCCCACAACAGACACCCTGTGAGGTGGGTGGGGCTGAGAGGGCTCTCACAGCAGCTGCCCTTTCAAGAACAACTCCTGTAAGAGCTGTGGCTGACCCAAGGACATTCCAGCAGCTGCAAGTGGAGGAGTGGGGAATACAAACTCGGTTCTCCCAGATAAAAGTCCACACACTTAACCACTACACCAAAATGGCAAACTACCTTATAAAAAGTCTGCCAAGAAAACATCATGATGGGACATCACCCCAAGGGTCATTAACAACTCTACTTGCACAGGGACGACCTTTACCTTTAAAGCAGAGCCAGCCTAACAGAAGGAAAGGACCAGCATTCCTTTAACAGAGAGGTTATGCTTTGTCCCTATTCCCCTGCCGTTATTAGCCAATGAATATTCACATCCGCTTGCCTTTCTGTCCAGGGAGGGCAAGCCTGATTTCTTTTTAGGCAGGCACGCCTGGTCTGGTGCTTTGATAACAGCAGACTGTGCAGCCTCAAAACACAACTTTGCTTCTTCATGGTCAGGCGTAGCAACTGGGCAAACCCGTATGGCATGTCTGGGGGCCAGCATGAGGGCAGAAGCTGTTGAAAGTTCAGCTCTGTAAAGTCAACAACTTCCCTTTTGAGGGCTGAGCCACACGGGGAGGCCAACTCGGAAACTGTTCTGGGAGAAAATTTCCCCCAGTGCCACCCCAAATTATACCATCTATTCCTCTTGCATCAACACTCCAGCCCTGTAGCTGGGGAGGGGCTGGGGGGCACTGCCCCCTGACTTCTGGTCAGGCCTCCTGACTTCCAGGGGGCCTTCTGGGGCATAGCCTGCTTCCCCACCCTCTTTTGCCATGGCTGAGCTGGAGGGGGGACAGATGGAGCTACTGGCTGCAAAGTGACGGGGGTGGGGGAGAGGGAGGTGGAAGGACGCCTTCCTCTGTGTCACTGGTGAAGGTAAACCTCCGTCTCCGTCATTTTCCCTTTTAACCCAATTAGCAACTTGTTTACCAACGTCTGGTTTGTAATTTGCAGCCTCGCCTTAAAAGCTGGGGGGGAACTTGCACAAGCTGTTGTGATCAGTTTCTCTCATTACGGCCCCATCATTAGACAAGACGCTGGCCGTGATCAGAAATTAAGAATGGAGAAGCGAGTTCAGACATGTTTAATGTACAAAAAAAGGAAGAAATGTTGTAGAAGGCTCTTCTAATTACCGGCCGTGGGTGGGGCGGGGGAGGCTTTGGTGATATTTCTAGACTTTAGGGAATGAATGATAAGATGGGGAAACTGTTGGTTAATCACTTGGAGGTGTGTATCATGTTAAGCGAGACGCTGATTGTCTGGCCTTTTTATATAAAATATTCAACTTGGTTTTCCACTCTTGATTGCTGCGGAGTTAACGTGCATCAGCTTTGCAGTGGCTTCCAAAGCAATGTTACTCCTTCCTAAACTTATTGAAGTCAATGGGCATAGAAAGGTGTAACTCTGTCAGGGATTGCATAGTTCAGCTTCCAGGATGGACAGCTCCAGTTTTTGAAAAGGGGTGAAGCCTGATTGCTTTGCACTTGAAAACTAAGGAGCTGTTTATCTGTCTCCTTTACAAAATTCCCAAGCCTCATTTGAAAGGAACCTGCTGCTACCATACCTTTTCTAAAATGCAAAAAAGTTTTTGCAAAATGTTTTTCTACAGCATAATTCTTACCGTCTCGTGGACAAGAAGATCCCCCCCCCCCCGTTCCATTATAACATTTGTAATATTTCTTTAGTTGGAACATTATCCTCAAATCTCCTATTCTTGGAGTTTACAAGTTACCAACATTTCAGTCACTATAGAGTTAATTGTTGTCCTTAGTACACAGGATGGTGTATAACTGAGAAGTAGCCAATTAGAAATAGGCTAAGGGTTGCCCCCCCCCCCCCGGGGAAATTGTGGGCGTTACTTAGTAAAATGATGACCTGTCGGCCTCCCTATTGGTTGTCAATAGATTGCTTGGAAGAAATGCTTTGATCTTGTATGCATCTGTTTACATGTTTTATTGCAGATCTTCTGCTCTTTGTTCTGAGCGAGAAGATGTAGCCTTTACCCTTTGAGTAGCCATGAAGCTGTTAGGACCCAAGTCTAGAACTAGCATGTATTCTTTTATTTCTTTTCTCCAAAGTCCCCATCCTCTTATATTATAGGTGGGGCTATTTTTGTAGAGAAAGCCCAGCAGGAACTCATTTGCATATTAGGCCACACCCCCTGATGCCAAGTCAGCTGGAACTGTGTTCCTGCTTTGAAAAAAAAAGCACTGTATTAAAGTAATTTCTTTTTAAATCAAATGCACAGTGCATGGCTCTTGTTTGAACTCCGCATTTAGTATCCTAACATCTGACAACACATTCAGAGACGCAATCAACGAAATTCACAAATGGCTGAGCAGATTTGCCTTTCACTGATCTTTCGACTCTCTGGGTCATCTCTGAGGTTCTGAGAAACTTGCTTTGCAGAAGCTGGTGTTGGGGGCAGATCAGCACCCTCCAGGACTGATACAGTGACACAGCGACTCTGAATGCACACCCACCCATCCAATTATATAGGAAAGTCCCCACCCGCCTCCAAAGGTGCTCCTTGGAGAACCCTGTACCTGCCCAGAACAACAGGTGAGCAATTAAGAGCCCGCACAACTGGCAAAGGCAACACAAGCGAATTGATTCTCCAGCTGGTACCTGGCAGGGAAGGTGTTGTTCTCTGACATCTCTGGGAGGCTGCATATGTTGGCACCCTCCCCCCCCATTCTGTCTTCACAACAACCCTGTGAGGTCACAAGGAGACAAGAAGCTGGGTCACCCCAGCCTAGTCTGGAATCTTTCCCCTGAGGTGGCCAATTAAATATTCCCAGAAATGCTGCAAATAGGGCCCAGAAGAGTTAGAGTTGAGTCCAGAAGCACTTAGAGACTATCAAGATGTTTTGGGTGTAAGCTGCTGAGAGTCAAAGCTCCCTTTATCCAGATGGGCAGTTATGTTAGTCTGCCTGTAACAGCAGCAGCAGCAGCAGCAGCAGAAGAAGAAGAAGAGAAGAAGAAGAAGAAGAAGAAGAAGAAGAAGAAGAAGAAGAAGAAGAAGAAGAAGAAGAAGAAGAAGAAGAAGAAGAAGAAGAAGAAGAAGAAGAAGAAGAAGAAGAAGAAGAAGAAGAAGAAGAAGAAGAAGAAGAAGAAGAAGAAGAAGAAGAAGAAGAAGAAGAAGAAGAAGAAGAAGAAGAAGAAGAAGAAGAAGAAGAAGAAGAAGAAGAAGAAATTGGATGTATACCCCACCCTTCACTATGAATCTCAGAGTGGCTTACAATCTCCTTTACCTTCCTCCCTCACAACAGACACCCTGTGACCTGGCAAAGCTCTCACAGAAGCTGCCCATTCAAGACAGCTGAGCAAGAACTATGGCTGACCCAAGGCTATTCCAGCAACTGATAGTGGAGGAGCAGGAATCGAAACCTGATTCTCCCAGATAAAGTAGAAAAGAGCAAGAGTCCAGTTGCACCTTGAAGACTAACAACATTTGTGGCAGGGCCTCAGGGTAAGATGTGAGCAGCCACTCATGAAAGCTCAACCCCTGCCACCGATGTTGTCAGACTTTAAGGTGCTACTGGACTCTTGCTCTTTTCAATTCTCTTTATCAGATACCCAAAGTTCCCTTCATCAGATACTTAGTATCCCCATGCTTTAGGTCCCCCAGTAGTTTACATAGAGATAAAAAGCTAAAGGTAGTCCCCTTTAGGTAGGGGTGACATTGCTTTCACAACGTTTTCAGAGCAAACTTTTTATGGGGTGGTTTGCCATTGCCTTCCCAGTCATCTACACTTTCCCCAGCAAGCTGGGTACTCATTTTACCGACCTCGGAAGGATGGAAGGCTGAGTCAACCTGGAGCCGGCTACCTGAACCAGCTTCGCTGGGATCAAACTCAGGTCGTGAGCAGAGGGCTCCGACTGCAGTACTGCAGCTTTACCACTCTGCACCATGGGGCTCTTTTATATAGAGATACACTGCTCTTAAACATGGAGGTTCTGCTTAGCCAATATGGCTAACAGCCATCATCCTTTGTGAATGTGACTAATTTCCACTGAAAGCCGTCCAACAGGAATTACTTCCTTTGGTGTCAGGGAGTTCCACAAGCTTTGTTTCCTTTGTCCTGAATCTACTACCCATGTACTTCACTGGTGTCTCCAAGTTTCAATGTTTGAGGGAAAGAGAGAGAGCGACGTTCTCTTTCATCCCCTTCTTCCACCCATTGCATAATACAACACACCTTTTTTATATACCCTCTCTCTTAAATCATTTCTTTCGAAGCTGCAAAGCCAAAACTTTTTAGCCTTTCCCAGTAGGGAAGAAATGCCAGAGGAAGAATAGCCAGTGATCTTCTGGATCTTGTCAGGATCCAAACACAGATCCTGATCCAACACTCTAATTGCCACACCACCATACCGCACAGCCCTAACCTCATTAAGCAAACCACCAAAGAGCGATGGTTTTGTTGAAGGCAGACCCCGTCTCCCTTCCCCCAAAATAATTGTTGCATATTTTTCTATGTTGTAGTGGTGATCCTCCTAACCCGTTAGGTTTTTGCACCCTTTCAACATTTTTCTTGCTTTTTTTAAACCACCTTAAGGAGATACGGTAGGTTACTTTGAATTTTTTTAAAAATTATGTTTTAGGACTGTGCTCAGCAACTCAGGGATCCTGGAGAGTATTCAGAGACTAATTAACTGGGATTTAAAGAGGTGATATTATTGAAGACCCTCCCCCCCCCAGCATGCAGATAGGGGGGGAGGGCGTGCCTGCTGGGGGAATCCTCCACTGCAAAGGATAGTCTGAAACAGATGCAACACCATTGTCTCCTTTCGAAAGGGCTTATTTTCTCCGGGTTCTCCCGGGAGCAGCACTTCAGACTAGTTCTGTTACATTCTGTACCTGTGCCGTATTCCTCTCATTGGTTACAACTGCCTCTATGGCAACCGCCATAGAAACCCGGGGCACAATGCAAACAGGGTCACGGGGCTCATCACAGGTTGGGCGCATGGGCTCTTGTGGGCCAGGCCCCCTTCCTGGCTCCAGCTCTCCAGTCTAGTATGATCTGGAAAATCTCCGTGTGCGTTTCTGCTGCCACATCCTTTGCGTTTGAGCTTTGGGATGCAATCCTTCACTCAGCTGGGACGGAAGCGTGGCAACTCAGACTGCAATAGCTGGGCTGTATTTGTCCTGGCTGCACCTTTTGCTCAGGTGCAAGGAAACTGTTAGATGCAGGGCCGGCCCTGTCACTAGGCAAACGAGGCAATCGCCTAGGGTGCTGGCCTTTTGGGGACACCAAATTGGGTGCCCTCCACGTGAATGGAGATGTTATCGATGGGGGGGGGGGGCAGTGCCAGCCTTGCCAAGGGTGTCAGACAGTCTAGGGCTGGCCCTAGTTAGATGGGAAGATGTGACTAGGTGACCCATTGAGTCATGGTCAGAAGAATCAATGCTCCCTCTAAGCTGCGGAGTCTTGTGAGCAAAGATTCTACTTTGGGGGCTACTGACATTACAGTGGTGAGCTCCTGCATCGGTTATTGTGCTCTGGGGGTCATCCTTCCTGAGCTAAGACAAAAATGCGTGAGCTGGAGGCTAAAAATCTGTGCGCGAGCTCACGCTAACTCAACTGAAGGGGAACACTGGTCAGAATGTAGGACTAGGAGCTGAGAGGTCGAGGTTCAGGCTTAGCCATAAAGATCAGTGAGGGACATTGGGTTCCTAACCTGCCTACAAGACTGTTGGGGGACATTTCTGGCTCCCTGAGCTGGATGGGCCAGGTGATCTTATCTTGGAAGCTAAGGAGGGTCACTATTTGGATGGGAGACCCCCAAGGAAGTCCAGGGTTGCTATGCAGAGGCAGCCAGACAACAAACCATCTCTTTTCATCTCTTGCCTTGAAAAGCCTACAGGGTCACTGGAAGTGGCCATGATTTGATGGCATTTCCCACCAGCGCCAAGCTCTTTAGAGGAAGGACAAGATATAGGAGTCTCCTGTGCAATCCTATGCAAAATGACTCCAGATTGTGCCCTTTGAAATCGACTTGGAACTTCACTATAAACAGAGCCATTAACATGTCTGTTTTTCCCCCTGAATATGCAGGACGGCTGTGAATTGAGAGGCATACGATGGGACAGGACCGGAACTGCATGTTTTTTGAGGGGGGGGGGGGGAATTAAAATGGCGCCCCCTTATGGGCCATTTTATGGTATGCTCCCAGAGAATACAATTAACTCCATACCCTATTTGGCACCCCCCCCTCCATCAGCGCCCGGGGCAAGCACCCCCCTCTGCCCCCCCCCCCTGAGATCTGGCCCTGCAGTGGTAAGCATGCTGCATGTGGTCTGGGGAGATGTGTGCATTGTCCAAGCTGCTGTTTCACTCAACCTGGTCTACCCCACAAGGGTGTTGTGAGGATAAAAACAGGGAAGCGCCCATTCAACTTCTGGGGGGAGGGGCAGGATGCATCAGTTTGTCCTCCTTCCTGCTTTGCACCTTCTGCCTCCAGCCAGTCTATTAAACAGCTGATCGGGAAAGACCACCCCCCTCTCTACATGGCTGCCCCAGGGAAAAAGAGCTTTGGTCAGAGAATGGGGTTGCAGGCAAGTATAAAAGGACCTGGTTCAGCCTTGGGATGAACCGAAAGTCTTGCCTGGGACTTTGGAGAGCTGCTACCAGCGCTGGGTCAATGAACCAAGTTGCTTCTTCTCCCATCAGATCATACCAGATCTCTTAAACACTCCCCATCCTTCCAGCCATGGCTTTTTTGGTAGAAAAAGCCCAGCAGTAAGCCATTTACATATTAGGCCACTCCTCCTGATTGCACCATTGTTTTGCGCAGGGCTTTTTTGGTAGAACAGCCCAGCAGGAACTCATTTGCATATCCCCTCCCCCATGCAAAGCCAGCCGGAGCTGCATTCCTGGGCGTCCCTGCTAAAAAAACAACAACTCCTGATTCCAGCTGTCCCTCAGAAACACAGCCCTCAGTAAAGCCTCTTTTTGCTCATAACCTCCCCCCAAAAAAACCCCCAAGGTTTTACAGCATTTGAAACATGGCCTTTCTAGATCCAGTCCAAGGGTCCATCTAATCCAGTATCCCACAAAAGGAAGTACTTCTTTACCCACAGGGTGATTAACATGTGGAACACACTGCTGCAGGAGGTGGTGGCGGCTGCAAGCATAACCAGCTTCAAGAGGGGATTGGATAAAAATATGGAGCAGAGGTCCATCCGTGGCTATTAGCCATAGCGTATTGTGGAACTGTCTGGGGGCAGTGATTCTCTGTATTCTTGGTGCTTCGGGGGGAGGCAAAGTGGAAGGGCTTCTAGCCCCAATTGTGAACCTCCTGATGGCACTTGAGGGGGGGGGGGGGGTTGGCCTCTGTGTGACCAGAGTGTTGGACTGGATGGGCCATTGGCCTGATCCAACATGGCTTCTCTTATGTTCTTATGGCCTGCTAGGGATGTCCAGGAAGACGACACGTAGGCCATGAAAGCTGTCCATGTTCATGTGCATCATCCCAGCAGCAGGTAATTAATGAATTATCATATGGCATTGTGTGTGGAATAGCCAGGAGATCCTAAGATTGTCTGGCAGTCGCAAGTTCTAGGTCTCAGCATTGTGCTAGTGGCGACTTAAGCTTGTTTTTAGGGGCTAAAAGAGCTCTGAGAGAGCTGTGACTGGCCTAAGGTCACCCAGCTGGCTTCATGCAGAAGACTGGGGAATCGAACCCAGTTCTCCAGATTCGAGTCTGCCACTCTTAACCACTGCACCACACTGGCTCTCAGCAAAAGGTAGTCAGAGGTAGACTGCCTCAAAATTTGGAGGCTCCTTTTCTCTTTCATGGCTAACAGACATCAGCAGATGGACGTCAAGTTTGAGCCTCTCTAAAGCCATATTTTGTTAGTATTTCTTTGGGCAGCAAATCCCATGCAAGTCCTGCATTCTGTGCCCGGCGGGAAGATACTTTCTCTCCCAACTTTCTAACCCCTGCTGATCTCACAGGGAGACCCTGTATGCTGGGAGGCTATTTCCCAAGAGTCAGAGTCAGGTCCAGCAAATTCAGCCCGCTGTTTCCAGGCAGCCGGATTATGCTCCTGAAGATGCCCGTGCCATTTCTGCACTTTTGTCCCCAGCACCGTCCCTTCCTCAGAGAGGCACACTGCCTCTGACCATGGAGGTTCTATTTCACCAACCGGCCTGCTACCCAGCCAGAGAAAACCATCATCCTATCCTGTTAATTTCTCCAACCACCCTCCCCTTTTAAAAAGCTACCCGTGGAGCATCTCCCCACCACCTGGTGATTAAGAAGCCAGCAAGTGAACGAAGGCTTGAACATCCATTCCTCTTGAGGAATTTGAATGGTGACAATCCTATGCACGGTTACCTAGAAAGAAGCCCCACCGGAATCTGGAGGCCTGGAATTCTGAGTTCCCTGGATGGCCCAGCTCTGGGAGACGAAGCAGGGTGGCCCTTCTCGATATCAGGATGGGGGACCCCCCCCCCCCAAGCCCAGGGTTGCCCTGCAGAACCAGGCAATGGCAATACAAACCACTCGCCTCTGGTCTTGGAAGCCCCATCAACCGGCACTTCAACAGGACTGGATCGAGATACCCCCTCTAAGCTGTGGAGTCTTATGAGCAAAAATTCAGCTTCTTGAGCGGCTGGCGTTGTGAGCTGCCGCATCCATTCATTTACTGATGGGGGTGGGGGGCTTTTTCCTGAGCTCAGACAAAAATGGGTGTGCTGGAGGCTAAAAGCTAGCTCACACTCACTCAGCTTCCAAGGAACACTGGACTGGTCTATAAAACCCCGGCGGGTTAGAATCATAGAATCATAGAGTTGGAAGGGACCTCCAAGGTCATCCAGTCCAACCCCCTGCACAATGCAGGAAACTCACAAACACCCCCCCCCCCAAGCCGGTTCCTGCGGGCTTCCTGGGCTTGAGATGTCACTTCTCCCTCCCCAGCTGTTGGGCACAGGGGCGCTCTGCCCTGGCACCCCCCTCCGCCTCCCCCCCTTCCCCTCCCTACCTGGCCGGCTCTGGAGCTGTCGACGTGCGGCTGCCGAAGGGGACGAGGCATGGATGCACGGGGAGGGTGGGGGGCGAACTGGCACCGGGCGGAGCAGGCTGGCCGCGCAAGGTGCCAGGGCTGGGAAGGGAAGGGCAGGGCTTCCTCCCCTCCGCATCCAGGGGCTCCTGCCCCCCCCCCCCGAGCGCGATGCCTTCTTTTAACCCTCGCCTGCCCGGGTGGCTTGGGGAAAAGGCGCCTTTCGGCCGCCAGCCGGCGGGAAAGGAGGGGGAGGAGGGGGAGGGAAGAGGGAGGGTTTTCTTTTAAAGTCCTCGAACCCAGCTTTCCCCACAGACCCCACCCTCCAACTAAGCCCCCTCCGGCACCATCGTCACCCCCCCTTCCCGTTTGCAGGGCCGGATCTGGAGGGGGGGGCAGATGGGGGTGCTGGCCCCGGCGCCAAACAGGGTATGGAGTCCCTTGTGTTCTATGGGACCATAAGATAGAACGGCCCATAAGGGGGTGCCATTTTTTTTTAATTTGCCCTCCCCCCTCAAAAAGCATAAGAACATCAGAGAAGCCATGTTGGATCAGGCCAATGGCCCATCCAGTCCAACACTCCGTGGCCCAAAAACGCAGGTGCCATCAGGAAGTCCACCAGTGGGGCCAGGACACTAGAAGCCCTCTCACTGTCCCCCCACCAAGAATACAGAGCACCGCTGCCCCAGACGGAGAGTCCTGGCCGTTTGCAAGCCCAGCTCACCCCCGCTGCGATCCCGCGTCCCGTTGAGCCGGTGCGAGCTTACTCGGCGGAGCGGGCAGGCTGCAGTCCCGGCTTGGGAAGGGGGTGGGTGGGTCTTGGCCTCGACGGACCGGGAAACGAAGCCGGGGTGGGGGGTGGGGTGGGGGGCTTGTCTTCGTTGCTGCGCCTTCGCGTTGGGGTTGGGGTTTGGCCCCCGGGAAGCGGCGGTCCTCCACGCGAGGCTTTCACCGCGCCATCCTAGACGGCGTCGGAGCCCTGCAGGTTTCGGGGGGCGTCCCTCTGCTTGGGAGGGCGCGCCGGCTGACCCGGGAAGGGGAATCTCGGGGCCATCGCTGGAGCTCCCCGTCCGGACAGATCTCGCTCCCTCCCTCATTCGCAAACGCCGCCGGTTCGGGGAGGGAAAAGCCCATTCGACGTGCCCCGCTCCCCGGTTCCCTCTCAGCCTCGCCTCCCACCGGGTCCCTCTTTGCCAGTCTTGACCGGTCGCCCGTCCCCTCTCCGCAAATGCTTCCCTGCGGGGGGGGGGGCGGGGGGTTGAAAGACGTTTTCTTCGCTATCGCCTCGAGAACGACGTTTTGTTTGCCAAAAGAAACGCAGAAAATCGAATGTTTCTTTCTTTTTTTATCTTTGTCTTCTTTTTGGAAAAGGGGGCAGGGAACCCCCCCCCCCCCCATCTGCCAAGGCGTCCAGCATCACCGACACACGTCAGGGCCATCTCTTCAGAGGAATCTATTGAGACCTCTATTGAGAGCCAATTTGGTGTAGTGGTGAAGTGTGCGGACTCTTATCTGGGAGAACCGGGTTTGATTCCCCCACTCCTCCACTTGCACCTGCTGGAATGGGCTTGGGTCAGCCAGAGCTCTGGCAGAGGTTGTCCTTGAAAGGGCAGCTGCTGTGAGAGCCCTCTCAGCCCCACCCACCTCCCAGGGTGTCTGTTGTGGGGGAGGAAGGGAAAGGAGATTGTGAGCCGCTCTGAGACTCTTCGGAGTGGAGGGCGGGATATAAATCCAATGTCTTCTTCTTCTTTTTTGGGGGGGGAGCGCAAGTGGTGAAAGCAAACTTGGGTCCTGCAGTCGGGCAATTTTGGCCGGATGTGGCTTCGGGCATTTTTGCGTGGGGTCCCCCTCCTCTCCCCTCCCCGGGGCCCTGCCTGGTGGGGCTCGTGGGGTCTTCAACCAACTCTCTTTCTAGGCAAAGACCAGTCTCTGCCCTGTGCCTAAATGAAACCCTGAAGCCAAGCCAAAACGGGGGAGTCATTCACGACAAAACTCAATACGCGACTTCATAATCTTATTGCAAAATACCTTCAAGACAAAGACTTATGAACCAAATTGCAATCGCTTAAAAGACGCACGACACAAGAAATCGTACTATCAAAAACGCATCCTGATGACCAGCAACCGACAAGACGATCGACGTTGCCTTATGGCATCGATTCGACTCCTTTTCATAACGCCGGTTTCCAACTTCTTAAGAAAAACCCTCACGACTGTTCCCCGGTTTCAAGGGGCTGAATGAAAGCGCGGGTGCTCCGGATATCATGCCACAGGGGAAGCGTCGATGTTTTCGAGGTGCTTCTTCAAGTCTCGCCAAATTTCAGGCTTCCGAAACTCGTACAAGAACTTTTCAAATGTGAAGTTGAAGCGGGCGTACAGCAAGTCGGTGGGTATGCAGGAATGCGCCTTGACTTCTGTTTCGGGGGGAAACCCTTCCTCAGAGAAGCAAGTCCCACTGTGTGGACCTTCGCACATCTCACTTGCGCCCAGCACTCAAGCGCCGAGGAAAGGAAGGTCCATAACAACAACTTGATGCTGATGCTGATTTGGGGCAAGAAATGTTCTCTATTCTATCTATCTGCCACTTCACACAGTAAAACCTAGTTGGAAAGCGCATTGAAAAGTGGATTGAAAGTGCCCGATTTCGCGCGCCTGCGGGTGGCAGCCCAAACCGCTCAGGGCCAGGGTGGCGTGGTGGTAGAGACCAGAGTCGGACTCTCTGGAAAACCCAAGTTTGCCTTTCTGCTAGAGAAGCTCCCCGGGTGAGTCACACCGTTTCAGCCGAACCTACTCGACGGGGCTGTTGTGCAAAATGGAGAAGAGACCCGCATCAACCGCGTCGGATATACCATGGGGGGTGGGGGAGGGGAGAGGGAAAGCAGGGTATAAATGAAGCAAAACGAGTCCAAAGAGGGCAGCCCTGTTGGTCTGAAGATTAGAACAGAATTCGACTCCAGGGGCACCTTTAAGACCAACCAAGTTTTCATTCAAGGCGAGAGCTTTCCATCGTACGCACGCTTATAAGAACGCAAGAGAAGCCACGTTGGATCAGGTCAGTGGCCCATCCAGTCCCACACTCTGTGTCCCACAGGGGCCAAAACAGCAGGTGCCATCAGAAGGTCCACCAAGTGGGGCCAGGACACTAGAAGCCCTCCCGCTGTCGCCCCCCCCCCCTCCAAGCACCAAGAGTACAGAGCATCGCTGCCCCAGACAGAGCGTTCCATCTAGACCCTGTGGTTAATATCGGAGGACGTAATATCTGAGCAATAGGACGTGGCTTCTATCTGAGGACGTGTGGTGGGTGCAGAATAGAAAGCTTACACCTTGCTGGTCTTAAACATATGAACAGCATATGAACATATGAAGCTGCCTTATACTAAATCAGACCCTGGGTCCATCAAAGTCAGTATCCTCTTCTCAGACTGGCAGCGGCTCTCCAGGGTCTCAAGCTGAGGTTTTTCACACCTATTTGCCTGGACCCTTTTTTTTTGGAGATGCCAGGGATCGAACCTGGGACCTTCTGCTTCCCAAGCAGATGCTCTACCACTGAGCCACCGTCCCTCCCCTCAAGGTCACTTTTATTTTAAGAGGACTACGCTTTGCGTTAATTCGAACTAGCACTCCCCTCAAAAAAGTAGTACAGACCTGTGAGTTTCGGCGAGCGCAACCCGGCGGCATTCTTTCTGATATTCATTTAAAAAAATGTAAAAAAAAAATCCGCTTGTCTCTCAGAAAAGAGCCCCGTGGTGCAGAGCGTTAAAGCTGCAGTACTGCAATCCTAAACTCTGCTCACGACCTGAGTTCGATCCCCGGCGGTAGCTGGGTTTTCAGGTAACCGGCTGGAGGTTGACTCAGCCTTCCATCCTTCCGAGGTCGGTCAAATGAGTCCCCAGCTTGCTGGGGGGGAAACTGTAGATGACTGGAGAAGGCAATGACCAACCACCCCGTCAAAAGTCTGCCGTGAAAACGTTGTGAAAGCAACGTCACCTCAGAGTCGGAAACGACTGGTGCTTGCACAGGGGACCTTTCCCTTTTCCCTTGCCTCTCAGAAAGGACTCGGAACGGCTGACAACAACGCGCGCTGCAAATCTTCAGAAAACCAATTCCAGCCCCTTCTAAATCCAGGCGTCCTCAACCCATTAGGGGTGGGAGCCTGCTACCAAGGGCCGGTTCAGTTGCTTAAAAAAGACATAAAACGTGAGATGCGGCAACTAGATCTCTTCGCTTTCATTCTTGAATAGATTTGTATCCCGCCCTCGAGTTTCCCAGGCCGTTCCCGACACTTCAAGCAATAAATAAAACAAAACAGGCCATCCTTGAAACCCACGGCAAGAACCGTTCAGGGGAAAGGTGTTTTTGTTTTTTTAAATAATAATAATGAAAAATAAAAATCAATAAACAGAACGCACTACAACCAAACCAACAGACCAGCCGTTGGACGGAGAATAGAAATGCTTGTGCGGAAATTCGCCGCGAGAATAAAGCTGAAGAAGGGTGCAAGTTCTGCAAACACTTTCCTGGGAATAAGCCCCACTGAATAACATGGGATTCACTTCTAAGTAGGCCTGGTTAGGATTTGCTCCCTGATGCTAGCAGGTGTCACAAAAGTTAAAAGTCCAGCGGCACCTTTAAGACCAACCAAGTTTTATTCCGAGCACAAGCTTTGGTGCGCACGCAGCCTTCAGATATACACGGCTGCTATCTACCTGAATTTGATAGTAGGTTGGTTTGTTTTAAATCTTGGATGCCCTGGAATCTGTTTGTACAGGACTGGATGAAGCCCTGAAACCTATAAAGGAAGAAAGCCCCTGACCATGCACAGAGAACTTTCCCTTTGCCCCTGACGCTGCAAAAAAAAAAAAAAAAAGTTTTATCTGGATCTTGAAGACTCAATGGATTAAATCGGACTTGCTTCTTAATAAAAAATAATAATAATAAGATTGCACCATATTGTGTTCCTTAGGGATTGGGGCTGCGCTTTGGGGCTGGAAAGGTGTGACTCGCTGAGTGGTTTGAAGACCAGCATCCGCTGGAGTCTTAAGCCGGAGGGCAGATCCGGTCAAATATCAGCAATTCCAAACTCGGATAGTTACAACTGGAGGAGCATCTGTTTTACTAGCTCTCCAGCTAGATTTCGCAGGGGTATCCTTCCCTTTGGTTCGATATTCCTGCTGCCCCAAGAATAGAAGCGCCAGTCCTTCCCGCTTCCTGGAAGAAAGCCCCACTGGACAAAATGAGATTTACTTCTGAGCAAACACGTTTAGGGAGCTGGCAAGGAGAGTGATTGGGGGGGGGGGCAACTTTCTTGGTCTGAGGGATTCTTACGACTGTCTTTAAGAAGCCGCTGAATGTAGGCCCTCCCTACTTTGCAGGGCTGTTGTAGGTATGTCGAAGGACATAAAGCTGCCAGAGAACAACCCCTCTGAACTGGCGGACGTATTATCCCGCCCCCTCCTCATCCACATGGCTTTCTACTTAAGTAATACCATTTTCTGCATTAGAGCAAAGTTTGAGTCCACTTTGCAGCATGATCATTCTAGGAGATTTTTTTTTTTCCAAAAACAAAAACTGGGAATAACAGTTCCCATAAAACCAGCATAGGGAAAGGTTAGGGAATTATTATTTTTTTTTGCACCTGTGGGAGAAGAAACACACATGCACCGTATAAATCACCCATCACCGTTTGCATCATTATTGAAGATATTGAAGAAGATATTGGATTTATATCCCGTCCTCCACTCCGAAGAGTCTCAGATTGGCTCACAATCTCCTTTACCTTCCTCCCCCACAACAGACACCCTGTGAGGTGGGTGGGGCTGGAGAGGGCTCTCACAGCAGCTGCCCTTTCAAGGACAACCTCTGCCAGGGCTATGGCTGACCCAAGGCCATGCCAGCAGGTGCAAGTGGAGGAGTGGGGAATCAAACCCGGTTCTCCCAGATAAGAGTCCGCACACTTAACCACTACACCAAACTGGCTCTCTGCATCCCTCTCTATCTGGACACCCAGGTTAGTAAATACAGCTCATACCAGAGCTGTGAGACTAAAGGGGAACCCTGCATTGCCCTCTTTAATTCCATCCCTCCTTCCAGAGGCTGGCTCCCTCAGCTTTTGTGCTTTCTTTGTGCCACCTTTCAGACCAACAAAGTTCAATTCTGGTGCGGGCACACTTCTTCAGCTGCATGCACGGGAAAGCTTGTACCCAGAATTAAGCTTTATTGGTCTGAAAAGTGCCACTGGATTCACACTTCGCTCTACTGCTTCAGGCCAACACCAGAATCTATTTTCTGCACGTTTCACACTTTTTTTTTTTTGCTTTGTTTCACATTTCTGCAGCCCCAGTCGGGTGACCGTAGCTTCGAAACGGCTCAGCCATCCTATCGATCTCATTCATCCGACGCTGCCTGGCTCGCCTCGAGTCTCCGCGAGGAGGAAGGCCAATAAAGGAAATAAAACAAGGGGACTTCTCGGGGGAAAAGGCGTCGATCGGCTGAAAGAGAGTGGCTGGCTCAGGATCCAATGGGAGAGCCATTTGTCTAGACTAGAGACCAAAGCCCCAAAGAGGCTTCCAGTGTTTTAAACGTTTTGGCAAATTTTGCAGCTCGTCTCCAGCGTTCCCTCTAAGCTGCGTTACTGTGAGCTAGCTCACAGATTTTTTAGCCTCCAGCTCACACATTTTTGTCTTAGCTCAGGAAGGATGACCCTAGCTAGAGCGCACTAATTTATGTAGTGGCTCACAACTTTAGGGCCAGTAGGTCACAAAGTAGAATTTTTGCTTTGTGACTCTGCAACTTAGAGGGAACATTGCTCCTCACAGGTTTGGGGGGTTTTTTTGGGGGGGGGGGGGAGGTTGTTAGTGTACGTGTGCATATGGCTGGAGTCATGGTTGACTTCTGGCGTCCCCTACGGGGCTTGGACGTTCAGAGAGGTGGCTTCAAGTGCCTGCCTCTGCGTCCCGGCCCTGGTATTCCTTAGAGGTCTCCCATCCAAGTATTTGCCAAGGTCGACCCTGCTGAACTCCGGAGATCTGACCAAATCGATATTGCCTGGATTATCCAGGTCAGCGCTACCCTAATTCTTGTTTGATGCCTTATTTTAAGTATTGTTATTACGGCTAAGGGGCAAAAGACGGAAGTGAAGCGGGCCTTTAAGCGGGCCTTCCCAAAGTCACCCAGCTCGCTTCTATGGCTGCGTGGGGGGGGGGGGGTGGATTCTAGTCCGACACTCTAACCACTACACCGGGCTAGATCCAGGTGGGGAGCCTTATTGGTCTGAAGCAACAACGTTTGACTCCATTGGCACCTTTAAGACCAAGAAAGTTTAATTCACAGGAACGCTTACACCCAGGGTTAAACTTCGTTGGTCTTAAAGGTGCCACTGGACTCTATCTTGTTCTTCCCCTACATCAGGCTGCTGGTCTCCTGGAGCCGCAGTGTACTACCGTATTTGTTGGCGAGAGCGAGAGAGAATCGTCACGCTCTGATTGCAGTTGGACAGGGAAGGGTTAAGGGAGTGGGCGGGGCGACTGTCGCGGTGGGCGGGGCGGGTCTGTCTGCCCAGATGATCGCTTCGAGCGTGGCGCGCGCTTCCCCGGGAATTTCTCGCTCGGCTGCTGCAAAGGGGAGGGCGTGCAGTTGCACCTCCGCGGGGAATCCGCTATAAACCGGAGCGTTGCTCTGAAAGCCCTTCGCCACCCAAGTGGATGCTGTCCCAACGTGCAAAGAAGGAAGCTGGGCAGGATCGCCTTGCAGCCTGTTGTTTGACCTCCAGTTTGGTGTAGTGGTTAAGTGTGTGGACTCTGGGATCTGGGAGACCCGGGTTTGATTCCCCACTCCTCCGCTTGCAGCTCCTGGAATGGCCTTGGGTCAGCCATAGCTCTCTTATCTGGGAGAACCGGGTTTGATTCCCCACTCCTCCACTTGCACCTGCTAGCATGGCCTTGGGTCAGCCATAGCCCTGGCAGAGGTTGTCCTTGAAAGGGCAGCTGCTGTGAGAGCCCTCTCAGCCCCACCCACCTCACAGGGTGTCTGTTGTGGGGGGAGAAGAAATAGGAGATTGTAAACAGCTCTGTGGCTCTGATTCAGAGAGAAGGGAGGGGTATAAATCTGCAGTCTTCAGGCGGCAACCGGCGGGACGCGAGTTTCAAGCTACGCTGCCTTTGAACATGGAGGTTCTGTTTTAGCTAACTCGGCCGACGACAACAGCCCTCGGGGAACTTCTCCTCCATGAATGTATCGAATACCGTTTAAAGATACCTCAGACAGGACCGTCACCCATCATATCCAATGATGGTGATTTATGACATCAATACATTTATTTTCATGCATCAACAGCCCAACGGCGTGCCTTTTGTAGCTAAGCAAGAACTCCAGGGTTTTGTTTCCCAGTGGCCTCCGGGCGCCTCATGAAGCCAGTGGGCACTGCATACTTTCTGACGCTCCCCCCCAAACAGGTCAACGTCCTCTGACCATGGGGGTTCTATTGGGCTACCACTGCCTGCCTCCGGCCCTAGAGGTTCCATTGAGCTGCTGATAGTCTCCTTCATTCATCCGTCAAAACACCCTCCTCCTCGCCCCATCCATGTAACCCACCGGACAGCAACACTACACCTTGAACATATATATGAACATATGAAGCTGCCTTCTACTGAATCAGACCCTCGGTCCATCGAAGTTAGTATTGTCTACTCAGACTGGCAGCGGCTCTCCAGGGTCTCAAGCTGAGGTTTTTCACGCCTCTTTGCCTGGACCCTTTTTAGTTGGAGATGCCGGGGATTGAACCTGGGACCTTCTGCTTACCAAGCAGATGCTCTACCGCTGAGCCACCGTCCCTCACCTTGTGGCAGGTAGGAGCCCTTTTGTGAAGCAGTTATGCCATTTGCCCTGAATCTACTGCCTTATCCCATTATGTGTCACCCAAATGTGGTGATGGGAGACATCTCTGCCTTATTTTAGACACTTCGATCATGAGGAGCGGGCAGGATCTCCACCACGGATGTGACAGCGAGTCCCGCAGGTCAATCCATTGCCTAAGCTTAAAAAGGACGCTTTTGGTTCTTCGCCAGTTCTTACTAAGCAGACAAATGAAAGAGAAAAAGACAAAGGAAGTGGCGGTGGCGGTGAGGGGGCAGGATTGCCAACTCCAGGACAGGACGAATCTGGAGATTTGGGGCTGGAATTTGGGAGGGTGGGGTTTAGGGAGGAGAGGGACCTTGGGAGGGTATAATCCCATGCAGTCCACCGTCCAAAAGCAACCATTTTCTCCAGAAGTAGAATAAAAGTTTTAAATAAGAAATAATAAGTGAATTTACGTAGTCTGACAATCATGTAGTCTGGCCATCAGCTGGCCATCCAGAACTGGCAGAGACTGGCCATCTTGGGGTCATGGTAGATAACTCACTGAAAATGTCAAGACAGTGTGCGATGGCAATAAAAAAAGGCCAACGCCATGCTGGGAATTATTAGGAAGGGATTTGAAAACAAATCAGCCAGTATCATAATGCCCCTGTATAAATCGATGGTGCGGTCTCATTTGGAATACTGGGTACAATTCTGGTCACCGCACCTCAAAAAGGATATTATAGCATTGGAAAAAGTGCAGAAAAGGGCAACTAGAATGATTAAAAGGTTGGAACACTTTCCCTATGAAGGAAGGTTAAAACACTTGGGGCTCTTTAGCTTGGAGAAACGTCGACTGCGGGGTGACATGGTAGAGGTTTACAAGATTATGCATGGGATGGAGAAAGTAGAGAAAGAAGTACTTTTCTCCCTTTCTCACAATACAAGAACTCGTGGGCATTCAATGAAATTGCTCAGCAGTCAGGTTAAAATGGATAAAAGGAAGTACTTCTTCACCCAAAGGGTGATTAACATGTGGAATTCACTGCCACAGGAGGTGGTGGCGGCTACAAGCATAGCCAGCTTTAAGAGGGGATTGGATAAAAATATGGAGCAGAGGTCCATCAGTGGCTATTAGCCACGGTATAAATCGTCATCATTATGTTGTGTGTTGATTTGCTGTTCACCCTCTACATCTCTCAACGAACCGTGACCTCCCATTTCAAGTTCATGCCTTGCATAAACCTTCGTTGGTCTTAAACGCGCCGCTGAACGCATTTTTTTCTATTGAACTACATCTCCCAAGATGCCGTCGGCTCTCCCCTCCTTTTTCCGGTTCAGGCTTTTCCGGCCCGGGAAAGAGGTAGTTGATTGGCGGGCGCCTTTGAAGCCGGTGGGAGGAGGCGGCCGGAGTTGGCCTCAGGCGGCCGCTTGACCCGCTGCTCCTTCCCGCCCTACGAGGCCTAGTCGGGGGCCACTCATTGTCCCTCCGGGGCGGGGGGAGGGGGCGTGGCTAATAGCTTCGCCTCTTTAGTGAAGCGTGGTTGGGAGACTTATTCTCTCGCCCGTTAGACTTCTCCCCCTATTAATCCCCTCCCAGGCCTTCAGGGGACAGCAGCACATTCTTTTTGAAGGGGGGGGGGGCGGTGCGCGCATCTGTCTTAATTGAGGCTCTTCATTCTTCTTAGAACTCTGCCTGATTTTTTTAGTACATTTTTTCTAACTGGGGATAAAGTTATACATTTTCCAAGAAAAGGGGGGGGGGGATCACTATTTCCCCACGTCCCCCATTTTTTAAAAAAGTAGTGCCCCTAATAAGCTCCCTGTGTATGTTAAGGGGAGATGGGGTATTCCTAAAAGTTTCTTGCAGGACTTTCCCCTTTTGCTTTCTCAACATCTTTCCCCTCCTACTTTTGGGATGCGTGACTTTGAATGCACCCAGTAGCACCTGTTTGCTACGACCAGGGCCGGGTCGTGGGAAGGCGATGCGCACCTCCCCGGTGGCGGGAATGGCTTTTGGCCCTGCTGTTTGACTGAGCTCGGCAGTCCCGCTAGTCTGCTTTTCTCCCCCCCTCCCCCCCCCCTCGTTTGGGCAGCATGAATTTTTCAGAGTGTTTTAAACTCTCCGGCCAGTTGTGCAAGTTCTCTCCGGATGGAAACTGCCTGGTGAGCGACGGCCGGCTGTGTGTTGCAGCATTTTGTGGGTGGGTATAGAGGGGGGGGGTGCGGGGGAGGGATGTATAAGCAGGAAATTAGGTGTGAGTTTGCGGCTGAGGGAGGATTTGAACCTTGATTCCAATGATGGGGTATTTCAGCCTTGCAGCAGTGATTTCAGAAGCGTTCAAAGAGTCTTATGCTGTATATGACAGCTGGGGTGGATATGGCTGTGGCGTCTAGAAGAGTAATACAGGTTCTAGTTTTTGTTCAGTGGGTTGTTTGTTTTTGGTTTTTCTGCAGGGCTGTTAGTCAACCGAAGTGTTACTTGGAAGGGAAAGCAATCTGCAAAAAACCAAAAACTGCCTTACGAGGTAGACATACCTTTTAAAACCTTGTTTCCAGAATTCCAGAAAAAATGAATTTTGCCAGAATTCATTTTTTTTTAAATGTCTAATACAGTAGTTTTTAATCAGTGCTGTGTTTGGTGATGTGAAATATCTGCCCTGTAATATATTTTCCTATTGAATGATTTAATCTGAACCGAGTAAAATAATTTACAAGGGAATTCACAACAGTTTAGAACAGGGTCCCCAGTGTGATTCCCATGTGCCATGGGGCAAGGTACGGCTTGTGTCTGGGAACACGTCTGATTAACTGTTGGAGATTTGATTTTTAAAAACGTCGCTTTGGCAGCAACTGCCACCACAGCATGAAGATCTACGCCTTGTTTTGGAAATTAAGCTGTAGTCGCCATGTTGTCACTGGCTCTGCCTCCTGTGGCAACAGTTTTGTTGCTGTGCCGGCCACGTTATGTCAGAATTCAAAATGCGCTCACCGGCTCAAAAAGGTTGGGGACCCCTGGGTTAGAATGATACCCCCGCCCCTTTCCTTTAATCTGTTGAAGGTATCTAACTTTTGCTTGGTGTTTAGTTTGTAGAACTGGTGTGGTCTGCAGTCTAGGTTGGTTCCATCTACTTCAGTAGAACTGAGTAAAAATGTTGGTCTGTAGAACTTACTGACTGTTCACTGAAAGGGAAAAACTGGCAGTAGTTTGTGTTTGGATTAACTGCCTGCATGGTAGCTGCACACATGGAAGTGGTGGGCAGGGTAATTCTTGGGTAAAGGTTAGAGGCAGGGGCCATTTTGTAGAAAAAGACCTGCCAGAGCTCATTTGCATAATATTTGCATATGCCGCACACCCCTGACATCACTGGAGGGTGTAATTTTGTCAGCTCAGCATCTACCTTAAAACGCTTCTTGAATTATAATTGTCATAAGAAAACCTTACTCCCATCATACTTTTAAAATTACTTTCTCAAAGATTTCCATCTGTCTGCTTTATATGTTTTGGTTATTTCCCCATTTTCTTTTTGTGGGGACAAACTATTAGAAAGTTTGTCAAATCTTACAGTTCAGCAAAATTCTCACAGGGGGTTTGGACAGAAGAGCCCAGAATAATGTATTTGGGGAAAGTGGGGGGGGGGGGGGGGAGAAAGGAAGAGCACAATAAAATTTAGAGGTTCTGGAGCTCTGCTCTTGTGGCTGCTGCCCAAAATGAGGCCTGGTTGGAAGATATAAAGTGCTCAGGTTGGAGACTTAGTGTTAGTGAGGGTGAAGTTGGTCTCCACTGTGGTGAGGTTTTAACCTTCACTTGGCAGACGGGTCAGAGTGGTGTACTAGAAAGAGTGCTGAATGGAAGTAGAGTCTGTAGAAAAACAAATTCAGATCCTTGTTCTGCCACAAAGCTTGCTGGGTGACTGGGATGACCGTGGCTTTTGGCCTAACCTCCTGCTGTCCTGAGGATTATAAAAAGGGGAGGGTATGCACGCCACCTTGAGTTTCTTGTAGGAAGGGCAGGATAAAAATCCATCATTTTGGTTGTATAAAATGTGTTTATGTTCATCTAAAATAGTTTTCCAGCCTGTAAAGGCGGCTATTAAAACAAGGTATCAGCTTGTAGCACCTTGCAGATGCTGTAATTGCCCCTTACCTGTTAAACATTGTGCTGCTTTATCTATTTAAGTATGTGCTGGTTGTAGTTACATTTTAATTTTTGCGAAGCCTGATATGAGCGTAAAAGCGATATCACTGAAAGGGGTGGAAGCAACAGTTTGCAAGTAAATGATAAACAATACCAGGTTAAAATGTGTTTGCCTTTCAGTGGAATGTTATCTTTGAAATCTGTGTTTCTGAGGTAATTGTGGAGATTATTGAGCAAAAGCTCTGACTGATTAGTTGATGGGATGACTTCTGAGGCAGTTTTAGTTCTGCTATGTTAACCATAGCAAAGAATGAAGAAAAAAATATACAACTAAAGACGGTCTCGGCCTTTTGTTGAAGCATAAATTGCCATACAGTTTCTCCAGCATTTCAAGAATCTGCTGAGGTTTTGTCTTTATTTAAATTTGCTAAGGTAGCTTCCAGTAACAGTAAAAATGTAATGTAGTCCTGGTCATCAAATGCCAGGTGAACAATTACAGATAAAATACAGGTTTAAAAGATGACAGTCTGGGTGTAGGTCAAAAACGGGGGTTGTGTGTGGGGGGGTCAGCCTTCAGCTAGTTGCCTTTTGAGTAGGAAGGATCATTAAAAAAACAGCAGACGCAGGCATCTTCAGTTAGAAACTTGAGAAAATAAAAGCTGCTTTGGCCTGGCACTTAAAACTCAGTTGGGCAGGTTCCTGGTGGGCTTGTCTGTGGAGGGTGCCCCCATAACCAAGTTCCTGTTCCCTGTCCACAGTCTCTGAAGGCAGAAGGATGTGGACAAAGATGACCTTAAAACCGGGCAGGTTCATATGGGGACCTTAAAACCGGGCAGGTTCATATGGGGACAGGTGGTTCTCTGGCTGCCTTGGTTCCAAGCTACCTGGGCTTTATGAGTGAGAAGTAACTCTTTGAATTGCACTAGCAGCTACTGGAGGTATTTTTAAGACTGGTAAGATACATTCCAACTGGATGGCCCAGGCTACATGAGATGGATTGACTCAATAGAAGAAGCCGTGGTCCTCAGTTCTCAAGACCTGAGCAAGGTTCTTACTGGCCAATAGGACTTTTTGAAGGCCATTCATTCACAGGGTCACCATTAAGCTGGAAATGACTTGACGGTGTTTCACACGCACACAGGATACATTCCAAGGAGTGAATCCTGGTCAGCAGATAAATTTAATTGGCGGACTACGGATCAAAATGTTTACCTATTGGCTACCCTAATATACAGTATTAAACAGAATGGTCTTGTTCTTCGGGGTTTCAGGCAGAAGTTTTCAGTTGTGGTAATACTAGAGATTCTGAGGCTTACCACTGAGCGAAGGCTCACTGCATGTCAAAAGCAAGCTATTAATTTTTTTGTTTGTTTCTGTCCAGGCCTCAGGTGTGCAATACCGTCTGGTGGTCCGCAGCACAGACACCCTCCAAATCCTGCAGCTCTTCACCTGCCTGGATCAAATCCAGTACATTGAGTGGTCTTCAGATTCGCTGTTTATATTATGCGCAATGTACAAACGAGGGATTGTGCAGGTGTGGTTTCTCTTAAACAACAGGGATCTCTGTCTATGGCTGAGAAAGCTAAAACTTTCATTTGAGGTGGGAGCAGGAGAAAAAAGTTGGGTTATTTGAAAATTATTAAATGTTGATAACACGTTTATTTAAAAAATCTAGTCATTTCGAACAGCACTGCGTTGATGTCCTGTCGGAAGGAAATAGGGCTAACACAGTGTGTCGACACAGACTGGCTTCCGAATCCAGCTGTTCTAAGTTTGCCTGATATCCTTGGCAAAATCACTGGGTTGAATGGTACCAGCTCTTCTGCTGTCACAAGAGGACAGGGGGTGATCTCCTGAAATGCCCTTTCTCACTGCAGCCCAATTCCACACTGATTTTTGTCTTCAGCAATCCCACAGTCTCCAGAAAGTCTATACCGAAGTCAAGACGAGGCACCTTCTGTCTTGCATGAGTAGAAACGCTAGAAAGATGATGATCCAACCCACTGTATTGTTTTACATCAGTACTTTTATATGCGAATTAGGAATATTAGAGTGACCTTGTTCTCAGGGTGGTCTTGAGGTCCGTCAAGGTAATAATTGTAAAGCAGATTTGAAAAGAAGACTGTATCGTTGCTACCTGTAGCATATACCTGGTTCACTCATTTGTGGCCCCAAATGAACGAGATAACCATAAGGCTGCCTTGCTGGGTTGCTTGGAAACAGTGTTTACTTTCCTGAGTAAGAATGCTGCTGTTTAAAAACTTTTTAATAAAGTGTTTTCCAGGTGAGAAAAGTGTTGCATAAACAATTAATAAACCTTTTCAGATTTCACTTTTAAAGTACATTAGAGGTTTAGTAAAGAAGAGTCCTGTGACACCCTTAAAGACTAAGTAATTTATTGTAAGCATCATCTCCCCCCCTCCCCTTAGGCCTCCTCCTTCTGAGGTTTCTGTTGAAGGCCTAGGAAAGTTGTAGCAACAACAAATACTATCGCTTTTAGCAGTGCCATGGGACTCTTTGACTTCTAAAGCTGAAAGTGTCTTACCGCTGTAAAGGGATCCATTGCCAGTCTTTCATGGTCTTCAGTGTTTTCCTTGGATTTTTCCGAGCCGCAGAGTGGTCTGTTGAGAGGACAGAGGTTTTATCTGTTCTGCCCTGTGACGACCGTTCCTCCTGTGTCGGCTCAGGTCTGGTCCCTGGAGCAGCCCGACTGGCACTGCAAGATCGATGAAGGCTCAGCGGGTCTGGTGGCTTCTTGCTGGAGTCCGGACGGCCGTCACATTCTCAACACCACGGAATTCCACGTAAGTGTGAAGTTGGGGCTGCTCCTTCAAGATATCAAATGTTACCGCCTGTGCCCTCATCCCTAAAATAGCCTGAAGCACTCAAAGGCTGCAGCGGGATGCACTTGCAGAGCATTTCTTATTTAACATCTGCTCCATTAGTTATTTCTTTGTAGTCGGCTTTGCAGGTTTGGGTGTGGAAGGTTTGGGTATGCAAGTTTGAAAAGGCTGGCTTTAAATTAGCAGACTTAGGCAATTCACTATCTCTTAGTGTCTCTCTCCCCTCTCCCCCCCCCCCCCCATGTAGTTCTGATTTACACAAAGAGGGCGTTGTGTGGGTTACTGAGGTGCGATATGTATGATCAGTCCAAAGTGGGAAGGACAGCGGCTCAGTGGTAGAGCATCTGCTTGGTAAGCAGAAGGTCCCAGGTTCAATCCCTGGCATCTCCAACTAAAAAGAGTCCAGGCAAGTAGGCGTAAGAAACCTTCACTTGAGACCCTGGAGAGCAGGGGAGGGACGGTGGCTCAGTGGCAGAGCATCTGCTTGGTAAGCAGAAGGTCCCAGGTTCAATCCCTGGCTTCTCCAACTAAAAAGAGTCCAGGCAAGTAGGCGTAAGAAACCTTCACTTGAAACCCTGGAGAGCAGGGGAGGGACGGTGGCTCAGTGGCAGAGCATCTGCTTGGTAAGCAGAAGGTCCCAGGTTCAATCCCTGGCATCTCCAACTAAAAAGGGTCCAGGGAAGTAGCCGTGAAAAACCTCAGCTTGAGACCCTGGAGAGCCGCTGCCAGTCTGAGTAGACAATACTGACTTTGATGGACCGAGGGTCTGATTCAGTATAAGGCAGCTTCATATGTTCATAACACTGTGTATACTAGGAAAGGTATCTACCTTTGCCATACCAAAAATTCAGGCTTACTGCCTCACCTAGTCTGGAAGGTGGTCCTTAGCTCCATCAAATATGCAGTCAGTTAGACTGCAAAACAGAGCTCAGCCACAGAGTCTCCTGTGGTCATCCTGCTGACATGGAGGCTGCTGCTTTTGCATACCATGTGCTGCTTCCAAATGGCACATGTATGTGGGGGCGGGTGGATGAGTATTTATTACCAACCAGCAGAACTCCATTTGACCCTGCCGCGCTTTCATTAAGCCTTTGCCAAGTTGGCATGTGTGTTTCGGATAGACTTTCTCTCCAGTTGTAAAACAGGGCTGCTAAATTAACTTGTGGCAGACAGCTGGCTGGGATATGCCGGTATCTGAGCTGTGTCTACGCTCAGGTCCCCTAAATCCACCAGCTACCACAGCAGACAGCGGACTAGTGTTTTGGAACAGGCCCTTTCAGGATACTTAATATCCACAGCATTAGGTGCTTTGTCCATTTCCAGGATCGTTCGAAAGGTTAAAAGATTCACTCTCAACTGCTGCTGCTACATAGATTTGGAAGCTTGACTCTTTACAAAGCACCATGTAATTCTTTCCCATGCTTGTGATTCTTTGTGTTGCTGTGCAAATTCTGAAATAGGTTTCTTGCTAGCTTTTTTGGGGGGGGCAGTGTGACAGGTGGTGCTGCATGGTTCTGTGCTAGAGATGTTAACAAATCCATCAAAATGTCAAGATTGGGTTCGAATTGTGGTTGACAGGGCAGCCCTTGGGGGTTCCAGAATTGAGCCTAGAGTGGAGGCCAGGCTTTGCTGATAACATGTAAAGTTTTCGGATCATTGTGTCCTGGCACGAGGCATGATTGACCTTCATTGTGCAAGATGTATCTGTACAATCTGTGTGAATGCAGTTCTGTCTCAGAATTTTTTCAGAAGCCTCCCACTGGGCTCTTGCACATCCTGGTTTCAATGGTAATTCTTTACTGCTTTGGTTTTGTCAGAACACGTGTGCTTACCTCAAGTTTCTGTACAACCCTTAGGTCAGGGGTGTCAAACATGTGGCTCGAGGGCCGAATCAGGCCCCCGGAGAGCTCCTATCAGGCCCCCGAGCTACTGGCTCTTGTCTGCTTCCTTCTCCATCTCACCTACCTTTGCAAGGCTTGCTCAATCACACAGGAGCTACAAAGCAAAGCCTCTATTTTCTCCATTGGTTGAGGCTCCTTCCCCTCCTGGTCCCCTGGGGAGGGAGGGAAAGAGCCAGAGCTTCCTTTGCTCAGTTCCCTGGATCTCATGGGAGAGATACAAAGAAAGCACCTTTAAGACCACAAGCGCTAATGTTTTGAGCATGTTTTATTTTAAGGTTTTTTTTTAAAAAAAATCTCTAGTCATGTTTGTCTGTGTCATTTAGAAGATATTGGATTTATATCCCGCCCTCCACTCCGAAGAGTCTCAGAGCGGCTCACAATCTCCTTTCCCTTCCTCCCCCACAACAGACACCCTGTGAGGTGGGTGGGGCTGGAGAGGGCTCTCACAGCAGCTGCCCTTTCAAGGACAACCTCTGTCAAAGCTATGGCTGACCCAAGGCCATTCCAGCAGGTGCAAGTGGAGGAGTGGGGAATCAAACCCAGTTCTCCCAGATAAGAGTCCGCACACTTAACCACTACACCAAACTGGCTTAAAAAAATTATATCTCTACTACTTAATCTTAAATAGGGACACACATGGCCCGGCCCGACACGGCCCAGCCAGGCCTGACAAGGTCACGTTTATGAAAGAACTGGCCCTCGTAACAAATGCGTTCAACACCCCTGCCTTAGGTTATATTTTTCTATCACTAGCATAAAGTAAAGTTGCACCCAGTTTGGCTGACTTATTTACTTACCCATATGATTCCTTTCAGGTGCTATCTTTAAACAGGAAGTGCATCTTTTAAAACACTGATCCCGCCCCCCCCCCCAGTGGCAGCTAGGTATAAAACCCTTTCATGGCTCTGGTTTTGCAGTTTTCATATCTGACAGGTTCCTCTTCCAAAGATCTCTCTCCTGATGGGTGTGCATGACCAGGTAAACTCCTAGAAGCTGAGACAGGGACGCAGAATTGGGCTTAGAGTTTGCAAGTCTTCTGCAGCTGTTTTATTTCAAACGAAACATGGTTTTTCACATGGCTCTTTTTTTTTTTTTTGCACTAAGTACTTTAACTGTACTTTATATTGCATTCTGTGGGCATAAATTATCGGATATTTCAGTCTACTCAGTTTAATTATTTTAGGAACGTTCTCCCCCACCCCTTTCCCATCAATATTATGGTTGTATTTGTATGGCCTCTTACTGACGCAAGTCCTAATCGTAGTGTGCTAAGAGAGCCAGTGAAGTGTAGTGGTTAAAGAGTCAGATTAGGATTCTAGCTAAATGCAGATTCAAATCCCCACTCTGCAATGGAAGCTTGCTGGGTGACCTTGGGCCAGTCACAGCCTGCCGTGCCTCGTGGGGTTACTGTGAGGACAAAACAGGAGAGGAGAATGATATGGACTGCTTTGAGACCTCATTTGGGGAGATAGGTGGAATATAAATAAAGAAAATATATATTTTTTTCTCCATCTTGGCTGTAGTTCTTCCCATTTCTTTCATATTCGTGCTTATGCTTGTTGGGTGAGCCATGGGTAGCAGGGATTCTTGGATTTAGAGTGATTTGAATGGCAGGTTATTATACACTGTGATATCTGTTTTGTCTGGACTTGAGGGTTTGGAGAAGGAGGCAATAATAATTGGATGTGGGCAAGCCAATACATTTAATTGAGGCACGGCTAAAGAAAACGTGATTGGCAGGCCTTACGGAAGACTAAAAGATTAGATTTATACTCCATCCTTTGCTCGGAGTCTTGGAGCATCTTACCATCTCCTTTCCCTTCCCTCCCCACAACAGGCATCCTGTGAGGCAGGTGGGGCTGAGCAAGCTTGTTTGAACATTGCCCTCGAGAGAGCAACTGTGAGAGAACTGTAACTGAACCAAGGGTACCCAGCAACTGCATGTGGAGGAGGAGTGGGGAATCAGACCCGGTTCTCCCAGATTAGAGCCTGCGCTCTTAACCACTACATCAAACTGACTCTCTACTGCAGCTGATTCCCGGGTCGCAGTGATATTCTTTCCACAGGCGCCTCACGTTGACAAAGCCGCATCCCTGTTCGTGGGTGCAGACCCAGGATCAGTCGTTAGCATCAAAAGTCGTGAAGGTTGCGAGAATATTTTTATGCAGATTTTTGGTACTGCTGTCCTCGCCATGACTGTGTCCATCACCAGCTGTTATTCCAGGCTGACTGTCTCCCTCAAGGCTGCATGTGGCACAGGGGTTTCAAAAGGTTTTGTTTAGTAAAAAAATGCACGTGGGAACACAAGTAGATTTATACTTGTGAACATCTCTTGGAGCAACACTTCTGTTCCAATGGCCAGCGAAGATGCTAAAGCAGCGTGTATGAGAACTCGTAGCTGGACTTTTGCGGGGGTGGGGGGGCGCAGAGGCTCTTACCTTTACTAACCGTAAATGTCTATATTGGTTGAAAAATACTTTCTGTCGAGGAATGCGCCCCGTAATCCTCCGAAATCCTGTGCTGACAGACGCAGCTATGCAAGGAAGCCCAGTGACCTAGTCAAGTCTGGGACAAAAGTTGACAGTCACTTGAGACACAAGGTTGTTCAGGCGTGGGTTTTGTGCGTCGAAGTCGCCAGTCTTGCCACCTGCCCAGGGATGTCAAAAGTTTTTTGGGGAAATTTCTTAGCCCGGCCCTTCAGACTTGTTTATCGCGTTCCTGTCTAAACGCTTCTTATTTCTCAGCTGTTTTTAGGCTATTTAAAAAATGCTCCTGAATTGCCTCCCACCCTGCCTTGCACCTCACTGCAAAACAACAGCTGTACACTCGTCGGGAGGATGTGGGTTTGAAAATTTTAATTAAGCCAATATCTCATGCCAAGGAAGGAGGTCTGTTTCAGGAGGGTTGGTTAGAAGCTTCGGCAATTGATAGAATCTTACTGTGACTTTATCGTTCCGATAGAAGCGCTAGATTCAAATCCAAGACCCAACAGTGTTTCTAGGATATACCTAAGCTGTCAATAGTCAGAACTCCTTTCATCAGATGCAAGTAGGAAGCTTTGACTCTCAAAAGCTTCTATCCTTGAAATACTGTTGTTGAAGATGCTACTGGGGTTGAATCTAGCTCTTCTGTGATTTTATTGTACTTTTTGTGCATGCTCTCTTATGCTGCCTTCCTCCAGGCTGTAACATGGAACATAAATTGCAGTTTAAATCCCCCAAAACATTCTCACATTTTTGCTTTTATATGTTTAGAAAGCAGAGACCAGAAGCCCCATGCCTCTAATGCGGTGGGCTTTAGTTTGCTAAAGTGTATACCACAATGCATCTGTTCTCTCATAACACCACAACATCTAGAAGCCTTGTGGTACACCTTCTTGGGAGGTGGTGGGCTCTCCTTTTTTGGAGGTTTTTAAACAGGGGCTAGATGGTCATCTGACAGCAATGCTGATTCTGTGAATTTAGGCAGATTATAAGAGGAGGGCAGGAAGGGTTGCATTGCACCAGTGCTTAGTTCTTGTGGCCCTTTCTTACGTTCCCATGGAAATGCTGTTTGCCACTTCGGGGCCAGAAAACATTGTTTTTCTCCAGGCCAGTTTGGCCAGGGATCCTGGAAGTTTTTTGCCATCTTCTGGGCATGCAACAGGGGCCACTGGGTGTATGTGGGAGGGAAGTATATGTGAGTTTCCTTTATTGTGCAAGGGGTTGGACTAGATGACCTTGGAGGTCCCTTCCCAACCCTATGATTCTTTGGTAGGAGGCGAGAGATGCCTAACAGTGCATCAGTTTTCCTGCTGTGCTCAGTTAGTGTTCCAGAAAATAGAAATAGACTATTCACTGAGCAATCAAATAAAATCCTGCCTGCTTTTAGGAAGTGGTCTTAAATATCCCTGAAGTGGCTAGTCTTGCTCCAAATGTGTCCTTGAGCTTATTTGCACACAGACCTACAATTTCCACTCATGGTTTGAGATCCTCCAAACACTACTGCGTATAAGTTCAGGAAATAGCTTGCATTCCCCCTGGCTTGTTTGGAATGTAGTAGGGGGTACACATACCCACCTTACATCTTTGCAGTTATTGGCCTCTTGTTTTCAACACACACCTCAATAAATCCTTAAAGCTTGTATCCCTGATATTAAAAGACCCTCCCTACATCCCACACTTTGTGCCTGATACTGCTCCAGAACCTTCTTGGAACTGCAGCCCAGAACTTAACATTTCATGGACTTAGGAGCTGAACAGTTGGAAGTGTGTGTAAAATAGGTGAATGACACTTGAGTGGAATTGAGTGCAGTTAAATGCAGAAGTTGAATTCCATTGAGTGCATCTATTGCTGTAGCTGGTGAAGAACTGTCTCAACCTAATTTCAGGAGGGAAAGAGAAGAAGATATTTGATTTATATCCCGCCCTCCACTCCGAAGAGTCTCAGAGCAGCTCACAATCTCCTTTATCTTCCTCCCCCACAACAGACACCCTGTGAGGTGGGTGGGGCTGAGAGGACTCTCACAGAAGCTGCCCTTTCAAGGCCAACCTCTGCCAGAGCTATGGCTGAACCAAGGCCATGCTAGCAGGTGCAAGTGGAGGGGTGGGGAATTAAACCCGGTTCTGCCAGATAAGTGTCCGCACACTTAACCACTACACCAAACTGGAAAGAGCTGAAGAAGAGCTTCTATTTTGCCATAAAGATGTTTCCCTGAGCTTCGTTTTGGGAGGGGGGGGGGTGTCAGGTGTTGTATTTCGTTCCTTTTTCTAGGTGTGCTGCCAGTTGCATCAGGGGCTTGGCGAGTGGTGCCTTAGGCGTGGAGCGGGTTGCAAATTTAGCATCTGTCTGTTGTCCTAGGAAATAGGTGACTGGGAGTAAACTTAGAAAGCTTGCATGTTTTGCAACAAACCAGTTTGGGATTTTTGTAGTGCAGCTGGGCAGTACAGGAATTTTTGTCGTGCAGCTGGGGTGTAGGAGAGTGCTGTTGAGCCTGATTTATGGTGGCCCTTGGGATTTCTGTGGCAAGAGACGAAGAGAAGTGGTTTGCCATTTTCTGCTTATGGGTAGCAATCCTGGGCTTCCTTGGCGGTCTCCCACCCAGTTATTAACCAGGGGCAACCTTCCTTAGCTTCCAAGAACTGACAAGGTCTAGTTGGACTTGGCCATCCAGATCAAAGAAGAAGACGACTGCAGATTTATACCCCGCCCTTCTCTCTGAGCAGTTTACAATCTCCTTTATCTTCTCCCCCCGCAACAGACACCCTGCGAGGTGGGTGGGACTGAGAGGGCTCTCACAGCAGCTGCCCTTTCAAGGACAACTCCTGCAATAGCTGTGACTAACCCAGGGCCATTCTAGCAGCTGCAAGTGGAGGAGTGGGGAATCAAACCCGGTTCTCCCAGATGAGAGTCTGCACACTTAACCACTACACCAAACTAACTCCAAAGGTTTACTACTGTGTTTATTTTGGTAGCCTTTTTTGTGTGTGTGTGGAGGAGATATTCAAAACACAAATAATTTGTGTTTGATACTTTGACTATTCAACCAGTTAAATTATTTCCAAGGATTTTTATCTCCATCAAAACCATGCCCATATGCAAGGGGTTTTTGAACAAGAGTCCTCCTCTATTTCATCTGCAAAGATAAACAAATGCTTCCTGTGTCTCTCTTCGCTCTTTCCAACAGCTGCGGATCACTGTCTGGTCCTTGTGTACCAAATCTGTGTCTTATATCAAATATCCGAAGGCCTGTCAGCAGGGTAAGTGGAGCTACCCGAATACACGAGGGGAAGTCCCCTCCCTGTATCATTGTTGCCATTTTCTGTGTACGTCGAAATCCTTTCTAACCGAAGCCTCTGCAGAAGGGTCATTGCAGTACAAATTTGATCCAGAGGGCCTTTGTTTGCAAAACAGTAATTAATCCATCCTGTTCAATCTGAGTGACTTCTGTTGTCTCAGATTCAGACACCTGCCCAAGCAGTGAGCATCTGCAAAATAAAAATACAGCTCACAGAACTGCTGCCTGGTATCTCCCAAGTATATTTAAATACTGGAACTCGAGGGCATCAGATGAAACTGATGGGCAGTAAATTTAGGAAGGACAAAAGGAAATACTTCTTTACACAGTGAGCGATTAAGAAGAAGACTGCAGATTTATACCCCGTCCATCTCTCTGTATCAGAGACTCCGAGTGGCTTACAATCTCCTATATCTTCTCCCCACACAACAGGCACCCTGTGAGGTGGGTGAGGCTGGAGAGGGCTCTCACAGCGGCTGCCCTTTCAAGGACAACCTCTGCCAGAGCTGTGGCTGACCCAAGGCCATTCCAGCAGGTGCAAGTGGAGGAGTGGGTTCTCCCAGATAAGAGTCTGCACACTTAACCACTACACCACACTGGCTCTTAAAATGTGGAATTTGCTGCCGGAGGATATAGTGATGACCACAGGAATAAATGGCTTTAAAAGGGGATTAGACAGATTCATGGAGGGTTCATGATGAACAATAGGTCTGTCAGTGGCTACTAGCCATGGTGACTGAGGGGGAACACCATGTTTGGAGGCACTAAACCTCTGCATCCCAGAGCCAGCAAGCAAGATTAGGGCCTCGGCCTCTTATGTTCTGTTGTTGGCCATCCAGAGCAACTGGTTGGCCACTGTGAGGTAGGATGCTGGACTACATGGATCACTGGTCTGATCCGGGCATCTAAGCGCTTGGTTGCTCTACCCTTCTGGTTTCCAGAAGCTCATTTCTCTGAATACACTGTTAATGGCTGCTGTACTTTCAGAAAGTTCGGTCCTCTATTTGTAACTACCTGGATTGGCCAGTCAGTAGTACTTTAGTCGAGATCCAATGGGGAAACGTTCTCACATGTAGTTTACAAACATCACAGTTTGAGGAAGTGTGTCGTCCCCCCCCCCCTTCCCTGCTCATTGAACCAGTCATGCCGGAATGGTACTTAAAACAAAGCCGTGGCTTTTGTGGTCTTCCAAAAATGCATTTTATGCTATTTACCCATGACTGGAGCACCTGGGAACAGAGTGTCTGGGGTCATGGTTTTGTTTTACTTTCACAGGCTCATGCGCACAGGCTTTCTGCTTTTGAAAACTTGACAGTACTGGAGTTACAATAGTGGCACTTAGAACCTCGAAGAGTTGAGCAAGCCTTTTGGCTGCCACTTGAGAGCAAATATAGAGGCCTTATTATGCAAGACCACTCGAGATAACTGCGAGCCAAGGGATAACAAAAACTGCTTTGAATGGCACCCAAGAAACAATGTCTTTTTCTGTCCGGGCTTTGTTTTCCTTCTCTTTGCCCTTTTACTGCTTTTCCTTTCCATGAAATGCTGGGAACGTGGTATCAGTTATTCTGCTTTCACTTCACTTCTCTGAACGCTCCCCCCTTCTTTTTTTTCCTGGCAGGAATAGCATTCACGAAAGATGGCCGCTACATGGCCTTGGCAGAGCGGAGGGACTGTAAGGATTACATCAGCCTCTTTGTTTGCAGCGACTGGCAACTTCTGAGGGTAAACAAAAAGAGATCCACTCTGAGTTCTGTAGTCGGGGCTCTGGCACACCTTTTATCATACATTAGAATCATGCTTCTCCAAAATTGGAATGGAGCCTGTCTTCACCCAACTGACACCTCTCTCCTTGCATTTTCAATGGTTAGCTTTGAACTATGGCCTAATTACATATATTGTTTTGGAAAATGTTTTATATTGTAAATTGTAAGTTTTACATGTTGTGAGCCGCCCTAAGCCTGCTTCAGCGGGGAGGGTGGGATATAAATAAAATATATTATCAAAGATTTCAGGTTTTCACGGCTGGCATCATCATTAGGGTTTGTAGAATCTTTCGGGCTCAAGTGCCATGTTCTACTGGAAGAAAAACTTTCTACTGGAAGAAAAACTTTCTCCAGTAGAACATGGCACTTGAGCCCGAAAGATTCTACAAACCCTAATAAAAATTTATTATTATTATTATTGAGGGCTGACTGCCTTCAAACTCCTGGGAAAGCAATAATGATTTTTCCCCCCTTGTCTTTGTTTTGGAAGCATTTTGACACTGAGACACAGGACATGGCTGGGATCGAATGGGCTCCTAATGGTTGCGTGTTGGCAGTGTGGGACACCTGCCTTGAGGTGAGGGACATGTACGGGTGAACCTTTCACCAATCTTTTAAAACCTTTTTCAGAGAAGTGATGTATAAAAAAAGGTTGCAGCTGATTTATGGCAATCTTGGAGGGTTTTCAAAACAAGACATGAGCAGAGGTAACTTTTGCTATTGCCTGCCTTTGCATAGCTGCCCTGGTCTCCCATCCAAGAACAACCCTGCGTAGGCTTTTGAGATCTGACAATTTCAGGCTAGCCTGAGCCGTCAAGGTCAAGGCTAAAAACAGGCTGACAGCCTCGTATAAAAACAAGGATGCCTGACTTTATGGTGAGAATGCCTTGCCAACTTAAGAAGTCTGTTGTTTGGATCTCACTCTTGAACACATGAAGCTGCCTTATACTGAATCAGACCCTTCGTCCATCAGAGTCAGTATCTTCTACTCGGACTGGCAGCAGCTCTCCAGGGTCTCAGGCAAAGGTCTTTCACATCACCCACTGCCAGATCTTTTAACTGGCAGTGCTGTGGATTGAACCTGGGACCTTCTGCATGCCAAGCAAATGCTCTGCTACAAAGCTACAGCCCCTCTTCCTCTGAAGGCTTGTGATGCTTTCTTTGTTCAAAATTTTGAAGAGGACATTAGTGGTGAAATGCTTTGGGTTGAGGACAGTCCGAGGGTGTGTTAACAGTACACTAAACAATGTGTTTTGCAACTGAATTTTTACTGTGTAAGAATAGCAAAACTCCAGTTGCAAAACATGTTACTTAGTGTAGTGCGAATGCACTCTGAGTGTGTTAATTGTTACCTGTTTTGTGCCCAGAAGTGCAGCAGGCTTAAAATCTAAGTACCTGTGAGTTTAAAGATTCAAACTTCTCTTTCAGTATAAAATCTTGCTGTATTCCCTCGATGGCCGTCTGCTGTCCACTTACTGTGCCTATGAATGGTCACTTGGTATTAAATCGGTCTCTTGGAGCCCCAGCAGCCAGTTCTTGGCAATTGGCAGTTATGATGAAAAGGTAAAAAGTGCTATAATCCCTCACCCTGGTGGGAAAGCGAGGTAGCGAGAGAGAAAACAGTGTGTAATTACTCCCCTTGTCGGTTCAATCAGGTGCGCGTTTTGAACCATGTGACGTGGAAGAAGATTGCTGAGTTTGAACACCCTATAACTGTTGCTAGCCCAAGGATAGTAAGTAGAGAAATGGGAATCTGCCCGTGGGGCGGGGGAACGTGTGAGAAGAATAGAGGCCAGCAGTAATTCTTGCATTTGTGTATCACTTTGGAGTGTCCCAAATCTTCCATTACATTATTGCATTATCCAGTCATTTAGTATTGCCTCCAGTGTTACAGACTGAAAAAAAGAGCTTGTGACTGAGGTGCAATTGGAACCAGGGACTGACTTTTCACAAGTTGCACCCTCAAGCCATTCCAGTTTACAGTGAGTGGAGGGTGCTGATACCTTTGGTTGTGTCTCGCCAGGGCTTTTTTTGCATCAGGAGCTTCTTTGCATATTAGGCCACATACGCCTGATGTAGCCAATCCTCCTGGAGCTTACAGTAGGCCCTGTACTAACAGCCCTGTAAGCTCTTGGAGGATTGGCTACATCAGAGGTGTGTGGCTTAATATGCAAAGGCATTCCTGCTACAAAAAAAGCCCTGTGTCTCACAAAGGTTGTGTGTGTAGACTCAGATTGGCTGGGAAATGGAATGACTTGCAAGTCAGATTAGAAGTGTTTGAAGCAGGTGGTGTTAATGTAGTCATGTTTTGTGACTTGCGTGGGCCCTGTTTCAAAAATACGGACACCCTGCTCCCTTCAGATATGAGCAATGCACTCTTGGTCTGCTAGCGCCATTTCCCTTTAAATCACACAACCTAGTTCTGATATTCTGTTGCAATAATAGTTGAGGGATGAAAACTTCTCTTCCAAATCACCAGCTGGCTGGTTTAAGTCATACCCTCTGTCTTCATCGAGTACTTTGATACTCAACTCCTGTAGTTGTCTATAGGTCTGTCTCTGTCCACATCTCCTTTCCAGCCTGGTAATGCTCTTACTTGAAAAGACTGGCTTGTTTTTTCCCCTCTAGGTCGTCTATAAAGAAACAGAGAAATCTCCAGCAGTGGAAATGGACAAACTTCTCTTCCCTCCTTCCAAGACAGCTGCAAGCTCTCTCTTCAGTACAAAGAGTAAATGTAAGTAAAAGCAGCATGGTGAGGTGCCTCCTTTTTCCTTAGGGGCTGGTTTAATGCAGTCTGTTAGAGGGTCATGAGTTATGCTTTTAGCAGATTGTAAGGTGAGCCTCACTCGTGTTAAATCCAGTGTTCATTTTTGAATCAAGTTTGTTCGGAAGGGAACACCGAACGGAGCACAGTTCTTAATCTTTTTATTGTCCTCTTGCATTTATGCATCTTTAACCTTAAAAAAACAGGTCTTGCAACTGTTTCAGAGAACCCAGTGTTCTTAATCTCACTAGCGGAACTATCCAACTGTGCGGAAGTACAGAGCCTTAGCTGTTAGGAGCGTTTCAACAAAACAGATCCTTAAAACACTGACAGCAATATATAATTTAAGATCACGACGGTGAAATAAGACAGCAATGCTGCAATCCTATGCAGAACAACTCCATTTTAAAACCATGGGTTCAGACTAGATTAATGCTCCTAGGATTGCACTGCAGGTCAGTTAGATGTCAGCCAAAAAAGAGCAAGCCAAAAATAAATTTTAAGATGCAGAAACCCACTGAAAGCAATTTTTTGAATGCTTACAAAAAGGCCGTTTTTGGGTCTTCCTTGGGAGGTCATTCCATAGCTTTGGATGCTACTGAGAATTTATTTATTTATTATTTATTCCTCGCATTTATACCCTGCCCTCCCTGCCGAAGCAGGCTCAGTCTTGTGTTGCGGCCCTCTAAATCTCAGGTGGTTGGGAGTTCACAGCGTCATCATATAACACGCTTCCTCTAGAAATCAGAAGGGGAAGACTTGCTGTGTTGTGACTGAGAGATCTTTGTGATTTTCACAGCAGTTGACTGTTCCTTAACAGGTTTTGGTCTGCTCAGATGCTTGGTCGCTGTTATGAGTGATCAGGCTGGTCCTAATCAAAGGTATTCACATAGATTGTGTTCTTTTAGGATTTTACTTTAGGGCTGACACAGCTGTAAACAGGAATGTCCCTGTCCCGTCTGCTGCCTGGCCTTGCCTTCTGTTCCGCTGCACACAGAAGTGAGGGGACTGGCCATTGGAGATGGGGCTTCTTTATGGTGGCACTTGGCCATTAGAACTGCCTTCCCTCTGAGGCTTGCCTGGTGTCTACCGTACTGCCTTTCAGGAGCCAACTCCACAGATTTCTCTTCACCCAGGCTTTGTTTCATGTCATCTCTTTTTAGCTTCTTCCCCAGTGCCTTGCATCCTTGCTTTAGTGCTCTTATTGCTATGTTTATGATTACTTCTGTTTTACAGCTCCTTTTCTATAACATTGGGAATGATCTGCTGATGTTTTTATGGTTAAGTTGTCTTATGCCCCTTCACAGGGGTTTTAGCAAAAATGTTAAGATGGTTTTTGCATTGTACACTTTTTTCTTTTTCTGCTTTGTTAGCTGAGACAAGCAGGTATCTGCAGGGAGAGATCTCTGACTTTCCTAAATGAACCCATCGAGATACAGCATGCTTATTTGTTCATTGAGAGACTAGAATTGTTCAGCATTTCAACTGACAGTATATTTCTCCCCATCCCCCCTGTACATTTCAGATGAAATTGGCCAACTCCCTGTTTCTTTGCATCATGTCAAACCTGCAATTGATCGAGCAAATCCTAGAATTGGAGTTGGAATGTTGGCTTTCAGCTCAGATAACAGTTTCCTGGCAACCAGAAATGGTTAGTTTCTAGGGACCAAAGTAGCAGCGGGCGGGATGGCCTCATGTGTCTCATTCAGTGGAGCCATTCTTGTGTTTGGGGGTGGAGAAGTGAAAGGGTTACAGGATTGCTGCTTGAATTCCCTTGCTGTTGCGTAACATGGCATACCTTTTGTGAGGGAGACCAAGTTAATACTTTGGAAGTTGTTCTTGCCCTTCAATCATTCTCCCTCCCCCCCCCCCAAAAAAAATAAGAATTATCTGCTTGTAAAAGCTGAGTATATTACTGACTCAATTAATACATGCACACGATTGTCCTCTATCACTTAGGGACATTTCAGTGGAAATGCACTAGATTTTCACTGCTGGTGTTGCAGGTCCTTTCTGCCTCAATGCCGCAAGCAGCTCATGTATCCTGGGGTCTTCTACTTGTCCAGTTGTAAGCTGGGAACTTGAAATGCTCCTGCTGTTCATTTTTAATAGATAACATTCCCAGTGCTGTCTGGATCTGGGACATGCAAAAGATGAAACTGTTTGTGGTCTTGGAGCAGCTGTGTACTGTTCAACTGTTCCAGTGGGATCCCTGCCGGTCCCGACTTGCCATCTGCACCGCAAACAGCAGAGTGTACCTGTGGTCTCCGGCAGGATGTGTGTCCGTACAGGTGCCAATGGAAGGTAAGGCATCCTGTAGCTGCTGAGCCAGACCTAGTGACAGTTCACACAAATATTCAGCTTTTTTTTTTTAATTTGGGGAAGTCAACCAAAATGTTTTTTTGGTAAAACGTTTCAATGTGTTTGTTGGCTTCAAAGAGCCATGAGCAGAAGAATGAGTGCGGTAAATGCAAATGAAAAAGAAAAAGAAAATAAATTTATGCCATGATACAATGCGTGGGTTCCATAGCTGTTCTTGCGCTTCCACTTGTACAAAAGGTAACTCAAGCAGAAGGTTGTATTTGGATTTAGTTTTGCACAGTGTTCTGGCACAAAGGGTAAAATAGCCCTTCTGTGACCGAAGATGGCTTGTGCCTGCATAATATTATTTTGGATTCAAACCTGGGGGCTGGATGCTGTGCACCTGCAGAAAGGAACTTTCCCACCTCCTGCTCTGCTTTCTAAAATACTGTTCTTCATTGGGGGAGGGGGCAGGATTTTAGGAATAGCTGGAAGGTTCTGCAGTGGGAGATTAGAATCCATGGAAATCTCCTGATAGAAAAACAAGGCGTAGGATCCAAAGCTGTATCTGAGGAAGACATTGTGGCACTTGGCAACATGATGTGTTGAATTGACAAGAGGTGCAGGTTAACATGTGGAATGATTTTACCATTCAGAAACCGGGCATGTCAAGTGGTCCTTCCTTAGTCACTGATAGCCAAGCAAGTTCCAGCACATGTTGTACCCTCCATACTTTAGATCAGGGCTTTTTTTGTAGCAGGAATTCCTTTGCATATTAAGCCACACACCCCTGATGTAGCTAATCTTCCTGGAGCTTACAGTAGGCCCTGTAAGAAGAGCCCTGTAAACTCTTAAAGAATTGGCTACATAAGAGGGGTTTCGCCTAATATGCAAAGGAGTTCCTGCTACAAAAAAAGCCCTGCTTTAGATGCTTAAGAAAACATACAAGTAACTCTAAACTCCATTATGAAAAGATGCTGATGTAACACTTTCTACTAATTTTAATACGCACTAGGAAGAAGCTCTGAATGGTGTAGGCTTCATATTATGGTATGTTGTGGAAATGTCTTTTATATGAAGATTAAAGGCATAAAGTGATGGCTCATTAAGATCTGAGGGATTTGTTAATGAAACTGCTTTGTTTGCAGGTGACTTCCAGGTGGTTTCTTTGTGCTGGCACTCCAGTGGGGATTCTATGGCTGTCATGACTAAGGAAAACTTCTGCGTGTGTTACCTGGAAAGAGAGGCAGAGGAGGTGAAATAGCAGCGCTCCATGAAAGCTCAAAGTGAAAATGGGATGCTGGCTAATGCATTCTGCAACATTTGGGGGAGGGAACCCCCTGCTAGATTTGCAGTGAACTCTGTTTAGCGTGGGGAAATGGTGTAATTTAAGCCTGTATATATAGATGTGGCAGCACTAATCTGTTACTGTGTGATAATGCTTTGTTTAAATTAATGTAGCCAAGGAGACTAAAAGATAGTGGCCATTACTTTTTAATACAGTGTCTATTTTTACAGTGTTTAAATCATTTAGTTGTCTTGAAACTTCAATAAACAATTTGATTATAGAAGAAACTCTTTTGTTCAAGCCAAAGGCCTAAGTAGCACACTTGGTATTCTGCCTGCTGGTTTTGCATCGTTTTGAACAGCAGTAAGCACCGTTGTGTTCCTGTGAAGCAAATTACCTGCAAGTTGAATAGCGGAGTGCTGAATTCTGGGGGATGTGACGTATTTGGGGAAGACTGCTAAGAATGAGGTAAGTACCTGACCAGTCGTTTATGGAGTGGAGCATCAGTGGCCTAGGTCATCTTTTCCTTCACATTGTCATGCACTTCCAGATCTAACTTAAAAAGCCATAAATTCTTGCACGGAAAAACCTGGTGCCTGACTTGCAAAATGCAAAGCTGCCTGGGTAAAGCACCCATTCGTGTACCATTTAATCCTGGGTGTGGCAACTGGGGTGCAGCTGTGGTTTAGTGATAGAAAGCATCTGCTTTGCAAAGAAGGTCCTACACCAGTTTCAGTCTCTAGCTGAACATATCAGCGGGGAAGTAACGTGAAATGCTCTTCTGTGGAATCCTGCAGGGCCGCTGCCAGTCTAAACAAATAAACTCAATAGTCTGATTTTTGTAAGTCATTCATCTTGTGTTGCAGTGGTCAAGAGTGTTCTCGGTTGTTTTAGTGCTACCACATACATACAAGTCACAAAGCGAATCTATTTGGTTTGCAGAGACAGACTTGGATTATGAGCAGCCTAAAGAAACTTTGGCGCTTAACTGTAGTAAACGAGTTAAAATGGGCTTCTGGAAATAAAGGGAAAGAAGTTTTCTTCCTGTAATCTGGATATATTTTAAGTTTTCAGCTTCTTTACAGACAACTGGAGAAGCTACGAGACACAAAAAGGCTGCTTTGTAGATCTCCCATGTTTGATCATTAAATATTGAGAAGGAACCAGTTGTATAGATGGAGGGGAGTTGTGGTCAAAGCTGTAACTTTCTTAAGGTAAAACTTTTGACATATGTAGAACCATCTACAATATGAGTGAGGGGGAAATACAGGTTAGAGAACTATTGCACTTCTCATGCGGCCAGGAAATGGTGATGCTTAGATTTTGGTACTGGTTCATTTACTGAGGATTTGCTGTTACCATTGCCCAGGGTCATACGTTTCACCAATTTCAGTTCTGACCATTACATATATCGCTGAGCTTGGGTCCCTTTCCTTTGGCCCATTAAGCCAGGTCTGGACAACATAAGGGCCACAGGTCAGTTGTGCCCCTGCGCTAGAGGTGGATGATTCTAAGACCTGTTTGTGGATCATTCCAGCTGACCCGTGGAAACATTTGCCGCCTCACAGCCCTGCTTGCAAGTGAATGTCACTCCTTTTCTCCCTGGGTTCAGAGGCGAGCAGAGCAATCGAGTGATCCTTTTCCTGTTTAGTTGTACGGCACAGTACAGCCACATCTAAGACTGCTTTCTCGGCATGTGAACTGTTGGGAGAATGGGACTCAGCAGGTAAGACGCTTTCTTTCATTGGGTCTTTGCCAGATGTTAAGGATGAAATTATTAGATTCAAAATCTTTTGCTTGTCATCATACTGCCCCCTGCAAAGACTGCTTTGAGTTGATCTTTCTTGTAAGCAGGTTGCAGTCTGCTTTTGCTGATGTATTCTTTTGGGGTAGGGAGAATTCTGTTTTTGAGTCCTGGACACTTGCTGACTATACTGAGGTTTCTGTATGGATTTCATATCTTTGTTATGGACCCTTGCATGCCTGTGGGCGGAGCGAGCAACTCAGATATAAAGACCAAAGAGAACAGGGAGATTTCAGAGACCTGCTTCTGTAGGGAAATGGAAAAATACAAGCACCAGATGGAATTATGAAATATGTGATGGAGTGAGTGTTGTGCATGCAGGGTAACTATAGAAGCGAGACAGGCTGGAAAGAGCACAGGAAGAACAAGCTCAGGGAAGAAGTATCGTCAAAATGCTTTTCCTTAGTTTGACCTTGAGTGAATATAAAAATCAGCCATGCCTTAACGTCTCACCCTAATTTAAACCAGTAACCCTTTCCTTGCTATCAAATGCAGATTTATCAGTAAAATTTAAGAGTCACATTTATTTCCAAGTTTAATAAGCTTAAACATCAATGGCTTAAAACAAAATGACATGTGATCGTTGCATTCCAGCACCATTATCATTTTGCAGTTTCAGAGTCTAACGTTGTAAAATATGTATGCTTACCAGTACCACTGTTAGCAATCTCTTATTAAACATATTTTTAATACAGTGACAGCTCATTACATCTTTCTACAAAGCAACTCATATAGGCAAAGTGGGAAGATGCATCCCCCTACCCTCTTAGTACCCTGCATGGAATGTCCCTCTAAGAGAGGCTCTTTAACATCTGTATGCAGGTTTTTGGAGGTTGTAAGCACAGCTCCTGGAAGTCCCATGTAGTCCTGTGTATCATGTAGTAGAGCACAATGTCACTTTAATATACTTCACTTTAACAGAGGTGTAGCTATGTACAAATCTGAGTAACTGTATGGGCTCTCCCATGGCCATTTGTTACACACATGCTTTGGTGCTATTAATCTGGTTTTAGATAAAAAAAAATATACAGCTAATCAAAAATTCCCTTTTCTATAGATAGAAAAACTTGATCCCATGTGGCAAAAATTCTTATGAAAGCAGACCGTGTTGCACATGTGTTTATGGTGAGAATTTCCAGATGAGACAAGTCTGCATTAGAACTGTATACGGTACTTAAAGACAAATACAACCACTCAACCTCATTTTTCAATTCACCACAAACATGCAGCCTCAAATTTAAAGGTTAACTTGGATGCAATCAAAATGAGTTGTATTTGGCTAAATAGTTCATTAACCCTTTTCACACTGACCAGAATCATCCCTTTAATCAGAGAGAGCAGCATTTACCTTACAAAAAAGATCTCAAGTATACAGAAATAAGACTTTGCAATAACAGGGGAAAACATCATGAACATGCTTCCAATCATACGACACATTTAGGAAGGAAGAATCTCAGCTAGAATAGTGTAGGGTGGTGATATCATTCCCTGGATGGATGAGAGGGCTGGTGAGGTGCAGGACGAAGGAAGAGATCCGGTTATGAAATAAATTGATACACCTGAGAAAGTGGCCAACAATGCATAAATTTTATGACAAAGCAAGTTGAGTGAACCTAAAACTAACCAAACCCACCAACATGCTTTTCTCCCACCTTCTTTATCCAAGAAGTTGCTAGGCAGTGATGTCTCCCCGCTTTTCTTTGGGGAAGCAAGCTATCTTTTTAGTGGCAGCTAAAATCCAATTTTTCCTCTTGTCATTGAATAGCCGAGCTTGGCCTCATTGTTGATGAAAGACATCAACCCCAGGTAGGTCTCAATGAGAAGAGGTCGTTCCAGCACCAGAACTCCATTCGCTCTCCCGGGCAGAGGGCGCTCCTTATGGGCCTTCTTCACAGCTTGAATCAGTTGTGTCTTGAAGTTCTCTAACTTTAAAGGGAGAAAAGTTATACGTATCTGTTAACTATGAGTCACATGTTTTCTTTTCAAGATTACTGAGCTTCTTAAGTCATTCTGCCTTAGTAAAAGCATCAGCCCCATATTGTCCCTACCAATTATGAAATTGGTGAGAAATTCTAGTTTTTTACCCTTCAGCTGGGGGGGTGGTGCTAACAGGAGCTCTAAAGAGTCATGCAACATTACCAAGGGGTCTTAGGCCTAGATTTGTTTTTCAATAAAATAAAAATCAATGCATGCCACATAGCAAATAATTTTTGCAAAAAGTGTGTGTGAAATACGTAACTTGGATATGTGAGCCTGAGCCCACTGTATAAACAAGCTCTGGGATGGGTCTGAGGGAACTCTTCTCTCTATCTGAAAGACGAGTTTATACCATGATGTCTTCCAAGGAAGGACAATTAAAGCCAGTGAAGCGTTGAAGCTGCATTTATGCTTGGGACTGTATGAATTTTTTGTAAAGGAAACAAGTTCTGTGATCTGGGGTAAAAGTACATTTTTACAGAAGTAGAGAATCATGACTAGGTGGAAAAGGCCAAAAGAAGAATCATGACTGCTCTACTATATAGTCTTAAAGCTCTGCTTACAATCTTGAGGGGAAAATTGTACGATGCTGGTTTCACCTCCACCATGGTAAAAAGTGAAGTGTGACTATGTTTAGGATGTCTATACATACATACACTTTAAACATAACGTAATATGTAATACTATACACATAATTTTCTATCTTGAAATGCCCTGACTCAGGGAATTTCTACAGCTAAGTGAAAAAAATAGTTTACTTCAGCCCAAGTTACCCAAAGGTTATGTATACAATGACAACTGACTTGGCAAAGAGAGGCTATCTTCTCATCTGCATCAGCCATTGGATGTTCTGTAAAAGTAGCATATGGCACGTTTGAAGACCAGGGGTTCCATCTATTGATGAAGGAAGCACGACTTTGCTTATCCCATTGAACTCTAATTCCGATGCCTTCCCGCCTGAAATAGGGAGAGGTTTCATGTGTAGCTGCTGAAAGTGCTTGAATGCTGGCAACAGATTTCATGCAGTTTGAAAGCAACAGTTAAGAACAGCCACAACTGTACTATGTAAAACCTACTGCAAACAATTTACAGGCCAGTTTCATGTAGTACTATAATTAAAATACAGGTAAGCTGGTGGTTAAATCTGGAAAGCACTGGCAGTAATCAGAACAGTGTAGAAAGCAAACGGTTTATATCCTCACTATCCGTGTCTGACTAGGATTACAAGTCTTATACTTTGCACAAGACATTCTTCCCCTCCCTCCAAAACTGAGAACGTACTTATTCAGTGACTTTGGAGGAAACTCAAATTCTCCAATTGAAATTGTATCAACTGCATTAAGTAATATTCTGGTCACTTGTTGACACTGCAGGCTGATGAAGTCATATTTACAGATCAGAAGGGACCAATCAGTGATAAGAACCAATCGCTCCTTTTCATTGTTCCAATGATCAATTCTGAGGAAGAAAAAGAGATCATCTATGGTGTATTGCTTCTATCGTAATCTCAATACAAGCAGGTAATCGCACTGCTACTTGGATAGAAAACTACTTGTTTTATTTAGGTCTGATAATACTATGCATACCCACCCCAACTTTAGACACATGCTTATTCTGTTTCAGCATGTACACATAGTAAAACTGTTCGTGCTTCAGTTATTGTACTACAAAAAAAAATCAGATCCTACAGAATAATGGAACAAAGGATAAGATTATATTTGTGCCTTAGGCTAAAGTCACCATGGGCTGCATTTTGCAAGCACCCAAGAGAAAACAGCTGTCATAGTACTGTTTGCTAAATCTCCAGTGTAAATGATGGGCTACTCTGTCACGCAAACAACAAAAACACAACAGGGCTAAGACTAACTGGCCATGGTGGTGTTTTGCAGTAAACAAAATGATTCTGTAGGATGTTTTAAGTGACCATTGCTGGGCTTGTTTAAACCTTTAACTGGCTTACTCCAAAAATGGCAGTTCTTAAAGTGGGCATTCCATGAAAACAGGATGCTTAAATAACAGTTATTTTACATCTTACAGGCTATGCTTTGATAGGTAGTCAGCTTCCTCTTCAAGGAAACTGACAATTTTTCCTAGTGTCCCATGAAAGTAATCAGTACCTCCATGTTTGCTGTTTATTAACCATCAAAGCACAGTATACAATTCTAATATAACAATGTCCTTGTTCTGTTGAAAAATATGACGCAGGAAAGCAGTGTGTATTTCTGAATCTGGCTGGCAGGTCTGTTACTTACTCAGTTAGCAGCCATACACTTTGCACTTCTCCATCTTCAGTGGGCAACACGACCACACGTATCTCATTGACAGCCTGTTCTATTGTTCCTGGCTAAATCAAAATGGGGGGAAAAAATCTTGGTTGGGGTTGGAAATGTGCTGAAAATAATTTCCATTTTGTATTCCAATGACAGGCAGAAAATTGAAAAACAGATTATGGTGCCTAAGTGGTCTCTTTAAAAAGAGTGATTCACAATCTGAACTTGTCTTTTTTTTTTAAGAGTTTTGTGACAGCTTATACATTTCTTTCAGATACCAAAGGATAGTTTTCTGCACTTGCTGCAACAGACTAACAGGCCTACCTCTGGAAATCAATTTTATCTGCTACCAGCTGTGCAATTAAGCTTCCTAAGAGCCCTGGACCCTCTTCCCTTTAGAACAGTGGCCCCCAATCTTTTTGGCACCGGGGACCGGTTTTGTGGAAGACAATTTTTCCATGGACTGGTGGGGGTGCTGGGGTTTTGGCTGCCCACCATGGGGGTCTTTAAATAAGGAGTAGGCGAAGATCTCTGCCTCACTCCACGGCCCAGTTGCTAACAGGCCACAGACCAGAACCAGTCCATGGACCGGGGGTTGGGGACCCCTGCTTTAGAAAGCCAGTACTTAGGTAAAGTGAATAGGCAATGCCAGGTGCAACTGCAGAGACATGGCTATTTAGGATTCCCAAACTGGGCATCCCCTTTCTTCTGAGAACTAGAAGAGGCAATGGAAATTTCACAAAACAGATAGCGGAGTTTAGGCATGCTCCAAAACTCAGCTTGGAGGGGCAACTGATACACTCAAGACACCTGATGGGTGAGAGGCCATCCAGGATCACACAACCGCAGTGGATCAGAGCAGAGACGCCTCCAGCTGCTAACACCCCAAAAAGTAGTGCAGGATAATGACAACCTTTTTCTAATATTTCCTCCTTAGCAATTGGCATTTTTGGCCAGTCTACTGACAGTGGAAGCAACATTTAGGCGTCTTGGCGATCAGACAGTGATCGATCTACATTCTATAAAGGATTAGAAAGAGCTCTGTTGGACCAGGGCGAAGGAATCCATCATGAACCGCCGACCCCCCATCATCCCCATAGTGGCCACTCAGATTGTCCCAGATAAGGCAAAAAGGCTTATCTCCCCTTCCCCAGGGATAGAATGCCCTCGCGCATGCAGGTTCTACAGGTGAGGCTCTCTGCTTTTAATTCTTGCAAAGGTTTCACCTCCTCTCTGGGGGGGGGGGGGGTGTGTGCATTTCCAAGCTCTCTTCCCCCCTCCCGCCCAGTCCCAAAAGCAGGAACAGACTAACGAGGGAGGCCCGGCGGTTCCTCCGTACCCGGAAGACGAAGTACTCCTTGAGGCGTCCTCCGCGGGTCGGGTTGTGCACGCTGAGGGGCCGCAGGGTCTGCCTGGGCGGCAGGGATGACGACGAAGGCAGGTCCCCCGGAGGGGTGAAGGGGACGTCGGCCTCGGCCGCCGGGACCATCAACGCCGCCTCGCCGGAGCCTTCCACCGAGTCCCGCAACTGCAACATCGCGGGGGGACCCACGACGGCTCTCGCTGCCGTCAGCCGCCGGTGTTGTGGCCCCTCAGGCCGGCCGACCAGCCGCCTCCCCTCTCTGCCCCGCCTCCTTCCCTTCCCTTCCCCTCCGCTCTCCCTCCCTCCCTCAGCGCTCGCTAGGCCGCGCCGACGCCCAACCCTTGAGGGAGGGGCTAGAGGCAGAGGGCGGAGCCTGGGGGAAAGGCGGGACGGGATTCGAAGGACCGCCCGCCGTTCCGCCTTGAGGGGGGGAGGCAGGAGGCGGGGCCAAAAAAAGGCGGGAGGGGAAAGAGAGCTCGCGCAACGCCCAAGGGTTGTGCGTCGAGGGGGCGGGGCGGGGCGGGGCGGGGACCTGAGGAGAAATGTCAGGCGGATGCTTTTTGACTGCTTTGGTGGACGTTGCCTTTCCTCGAGTGGCGTGGCACGTTTCAGATGGCATCTTCCCCCTAGGGTTGCCAAGTTCAATTTAAGAAATATCTGGGGATTTTGGGGGTGGAGCCAGGAGACTGTGGGGTGGAGCCAAGATCAAGGCTGTGACAAGCATCATTGAACTCCAAAGGGAGTTCTGGCCATCACATTGAAAGGGACGGCACACCTCTTCAATGCCTTCTTTCCATAAGAAATAATGAAGGATAGGGGCACCTTCTTTGGGGGCTCATAGAATTGGACTTCCTGGTCCAATCGTTTAGAAACTTGGAGGGATATTTTGGGGAGAGGCAGTAGATGCTGTACTGAAAATTTGGTGCCTCTACCCCAAAAAACAGTCCCCCCAGAGCCCCAGATACCCGTGAATCAATTCTCCATTATTTTCCATGGGACTAAATCTCCATAGGGAATAACAGAGTTCCCAGCAGACATTTCCTTCCCCTCCCCCCACTTTCTGACGACCCTGAAGCCGGGGGAGGGCCTCCAAACCGGGGGATCCCCTGCCCGCCCCCCACCTGGGGATTGGCAACCCTACTTCCCAATACAGCAAAGTAGGAGTCAAGCAGCACCTTTAAGACCAACCCCTATAAAGTTTCGTCAGAGAGGGCGGGATGAAGGCTTGTTAAATTTATGAATTACCTTTTTCTAGATTGCTTAGTTGGATAAGGAGGCTGCACACACACTTTAAAAAAACAAGCAAAGGATAGCAAAGGTCAAAATAGAAAAAGGTAGCTCTTCACTTGGCTTCCAAATAATCAATAAAAGGCTTTTTTTTAAAAAAAAGGATAAATTGGTGAACGGATAGGCTAGAAAGTCCAGTAGTACTGTGTTTAATAAAAGAGGTATATTCTGCCTTTCTAGCTCATTGAAAGCACTTGGGTAGAATAAAAATGAGTAAAGAAGTTGTAGAATATATATATTCGGTAAAAGCACAGTAGAAGGAAAGCAGGAAAGCCCTTTATATGCAGTAGAAAGGCAGTAGAAAGAAGGCAGGAAAACCCTTTGCGTCCACTTCTGCCTCCTTAATTTTTCCTGTGGTCTAAGACCAACTAAGACGGTGGTAATGTATGGCTGTGAGAGCTGGACCATAAGGAAGGCTGAGCACAGAATAGATGCTTTCGAGTTGTGGTGCTGGAGAAGAATCTTGAGAGTCCCTTGGACTGCAAGAAGATCAAACCAGTCAGTCCTAAGGAATATCAACCCAGACTGTTCCCTGGAAGGTCAGATGCTGAAGCTGAAGCTCAAATACTTTGTGGTGCTAGAGAAGACTCTTGAGAGTCCCTTGGGCTGCAAGAAGATCCAATCAGCCAGTCCTAAGAGAAATCAACCCAGAGTGTTCCCTGGAAGGTCGATGCTGAAGCTGAAGCTCAAATACTTTGGCCACCAAATGAGAAGGGAGCACTCCCTGGAGAAGATCCTGATGCTGGGAAAGAGAAGGCAAAAGAAGAGGGATGGCAAAAGATGAAATGGCTGGATAGCATCACTGATGTAACTAACATGCATTTGAGCAGGCTTCGGAGGATGGTGGAAGACAGGAGTGCCTGGCGTGACTTAATCCATGGGGTCGCAAAGAGTTGGAATCGACAGTGCAACAGAACAACAACAAAGATCAACTTCCAGCATGAGCCAAATATGTTTCATTGAAGAACCAGGTAGCAGGTGGGCAAGCAGGCCAGCGGCTATCGCTTGCAGTCTTTGGATACATTATTGACAGTTCAGAATGGATCCCACTAGTATGTAAAATGGCTGACTGTGCACTACAGGATGCCTTAATGTTCATGCATGTGCATGTATTTATTTATAAAAAATATATGCTGCCTCTGAAGGCTGATCAAAGCAGCTTACAACAATAAAACAAAGCCAAGCAGACAATGAAAAAAATCATACCAATAGAAACATATCTTTAATGTTTTATGTGCACCCACAAAGATGGATTTTGCTATGCGGTGGGGGAGAGAGCTGAAGACTGAAAATTGTACCAGCTAAATGGCATTAAAAAAAAAAGAAGACATCAAACAAGTTGCTGCCACCTAGTGATGAGTTTTCAACATTCTGACTGAGATTCAACATTTCGAGCATGGCAAAGGCTCTATAAAACAGCATCTACAGTGTGATTTGCAATCTGTAGGTGATATGATCTTGCAGCGCAAAAATGTTTACAATACACTGGGACTACACATTTCCAGCCCCAAGGCTGCTTTTCAGAATTATTTACTAGGGCATGCCTGCAAATACAGAAAAGGAGGTCTGTATATGGACTGGCTGTTGGGTGAATTAGAGACGGGTGCTACCTTTAGATCTGATATATTTAGAGATGCCTAACATATTGGTTTTCTTTGAGAAACAACAAAAGACAATTGCATTGGGCTTCACTTAAGGGTTATCAGGTTCCAGGTGGGACCTGGAGATCTCTCCAGACTACGAAGATCAGTTCCCTTGGAGAAAATGCATGTTTTGGAGGGTGGACTCTATGGTACCACATTTGTACCATATTTACCATATGTACCTCTCCAGGATCCTCCTCCGAATCTCCAGGAATCACCCAACTTGGAGCTGCCAACCCCATGTTAGTGTCCACCACCAGTGGCAAGGGGGGACCTGGCAACCCTAGCTTACCCTTTGGCCTCAACTACAATTGCTGTTACAAATCACAATAGAGAACATAAGAGAAGCCATGTTGGATCAGGCCAATGGCCCATCCAGTCCAACACTCTGTGTCACACAGTGGCCAAAAAAAAAAGGAGGTTCACAAGTGGGGCTAGAAGCGAGAGTTCTCAAGTTAGGCTATGGGGACAACAAATTCTGAAAGAAAGCCCAAATCTTATTAGTGCTTGTCTTAATGAAGCATTTGGTTGTGGTTTTTTTTTTTAACTAAATCCAGTGTTTTCAGTAACTTGCTTGGCAGTGTAGGGAACCCATGATGGAAAAGGGGCTATGGCTCAGTGGTAGAGCATCTGCTTAGCATGCAGAATTCAATCCCTGGCATCCCCAGTTAAAAAAAGGGAGGGATAGTGGCTCAGTGGTAGAGCATCTGCTTGGTAAGCAGAAGGTTCCAGGTTCAATCCCCAGCATCTCCAACTAAAAAGGGTCCAGACAAATAGGCGTGAAAACCCTAAGCTTGAGACCCTGGAGAGCCGCTGCCAGTCTGAGTAGACAATACTGACTTTGATGGACCGAGGGTCTGATTCAGTGTAAGGCAGCTTCATATGTTCATATATCCAGGTGAAACATTGAGGGTCGACCCTGCCACTAGGCAAACTGGGTGATTACCTAGGGTGCTGGCCTTTTGGGGGCACTGAATTGGGTGCCCCCCCTTGGTGACTCAGTGACGTTATAAGTGCAGGGTGTGTGTGCCAGAAGTTAGCCTTGCCTAGGATGCCAGACATTCTAGGGCCAACCCTGGAAACACCCTGAGACCCTGGAGAGCTGCTTCCATTATGAGCAGACAATACTGACTTCAATGGACCAACAGCCTGACTCAGTATAAGGCAGTTTCACATGCTTATTGCGAAGCAAAGACTTTAAGTCCCTTGGAAACAGGGACTTTTCCAGCTAAACTTAAAGAGGCAGTGGTCCATCTGCTTTTGAAAAAGCCATCTTTCGACCCGATGGTCCTGGCCAATTACTACCCAGTCTCGAACTCACCGTTCCTGGGTAAGGTAATTGAGAAAGCCGTGGCAGAGCAGTTTCAAGGTTTCCTGGAGGATACGTCTACCCTCGATCCTTCCAGTTCGGCTTCTGCCCTGGTCATGGGATGGAGACTGCTTTGGTCGCCCTCACTGATGACCTTAGAAGGCATCTGGATCGAGGCGGGTCAGCGTTGCTATTATTAGATCTCTCAGCAGCATTTGACACGGTCAATTATGATCTTATGACCCACCGCCTTGCCGACGTCGGAGTTCAAGGGGTCGCCTCACAGTGGCTTTCCTCCTTTCTCTATGGTCGGGGACAAAGGGTGGCGATTGGTGAGCAGACCTCTCGGCAGCACCCACTTGAATTTGGTGTGCCGCAGGAAGCTATTCTCTCACCAATGATGTTTAACATCTACATGCGCCCCCTTACCCAGATTGCCTGAGATTTTGGGCTGGATTGTCACCAGTATGCAGATGACACCCAGCTCCATCTGCTGATGGACGGGCATCCAGACGCCGCCCCAGACCATCTAACCAGGGCGTTAGAAGCCGTGGCAGGTTGGTTGCAGTTAAGCCAGCTGAAGCTAAATCCAACTAAGATGGAGGTCCTGTACCTGGGTCGGGGGGGACCAGGATCGGGCATCCGACTACCCACCCTAGATGGCACCCCTTTGGTGCCAGCTCAGAAGGTGAGGAGTCTGGGGGTGACACTGGATGCCTCCCTCTCTACGGAGGCCCAGGTCACAACAGTTGCACGATCTGCCTTTCACCATCTGCGGCAGGCCAAACAGCTGATGCCCTGTCTGACATCCCAAGACCTAGCTACAGTGATCCATGCAACGGTCACTTCCAGGTTGGGCTACTGTAACTTGCTCTATGCAGGCTTGCCCTTGAGGCTGATCTGTAAACTTCAACTGGTGCAAAATGCGGCAGCGCGGCTATATGGGCAAGCAGTCGACCAATGCTGTATGCACTGCACTGGTTACCGGTTAAGTACTGGATCCGTTTCAGGGTTTTAGTATTGACATTCAAAGCCTTACGCGGCCTGGGACTGACATACCTGCGGGACCGCCTCAACCCATATGAGCCCCAAAGGGTGTTGCAATCGGCCAACCAACACCTTCTGGTCATCCCTGGTCCCAAAGTCGTCCGACTTGCCTCAACTAGAGCCAGGGCCTTTTCGGCCCTGGCCCCAACCTGGTGGAATCAGTTCCTGGTGGAGGTGCAGGCCCTGCCGGATTTGTTACCCTTCTGCAGGGCCTGCAAGACAGAGCTGTTCCGCAAGGCGTTCAGTTGAGGCAGGCAGGCGGGCGTCCTCCACTCTGTTGCCTATACCATCGGCTGCCCCCCCCCCCCCAGTGATCTATCATCTGAACCTTTATATTCGGGCCACTGAATGATTACACCTAAAGTTGCACTATGTGCCGCCCGCCTCTGCTATTTAATGTTGATGTAATGCTGTTGTTTTAAATTGTATTTATTGGTTTTATTATATTTGACTGGTTTTTATCTGTATGTGATCCGCCCTGAGCCCGTCTGGGAAAGGGCAGAATATAAGTGAACCAAATAGAAATAAATAAATAAGATGAGATGAGAAACCTAAAGCATTTACAAGTGGCAAGCTGTTGTAGCATGCACATTTGATTCCACCTACTACCGTTACTGTTTTCTGTTACATCTCAACCCTCCACCCTTACTGGGTGCAAAATTTAGAAATGCAGCATATAATGCAGAACTTTATGGTGAGACTTTTTGTAGACACACTTCCCAAAGCTAAAATGGTTCCGTTGCGCTCATAACTAATAGTCCAGCCATTTTGTGCACTGTTTGGTGTCATTTTCGTGAATAAAAGATCTTCCGTGACTTTTGTTTTAGGATTTTCTTTGGACCAGCGTGGCTGCTTGCTACCTTAGTTCATGCAAGTGGGCGAAAGTCCTGCAAGTAAGGAGAAAGCAGTTGCACTGCAAATATACATGCACAGATGTTCATACAACTCATACAATTTTGTACCTTGTTCCTCTCAGAAAATTTTGTCTTGTCTGAAGTTCTCTGATTAGCTGTCTATTCTCGATACACAAGGGGGAGCTAGCTGCTAAATAGTTTCACGGGAGGGTGCCCTGAGGGAACACCTTTGTTCTAGATTTGCCTGTTAAAGTAATTTGTTTCCCTGATAATTTTCTAAAATTCTTCCACTATCAAAATACTTGTAGCATTTGTTTAAATGCTATTGTGCACTAAAGTCAAATCATATTTCTTTTAGCCAAAATCACTTACATGTAGGGCCACGACTAGAAAAGACTGGGATGTGCATGTGTGTTTGTGCCCAGTTTCTTGGAGAGTTTTGTTTTCCGAGCATCTTAAATTCGCTCATCCTAGTGCTGCGTTTAGCTAGTGGAATAGCTAAATTGTATATCTGGTCATCCAGGACTGGTCCTTGTATTACTTTAGCTGGTTGGCTCTCCATTACCTGGAACTCTCTTGAGAACCACACTGATGATGGCTTCTTATCTTGCACACACGTCATTAGAAGTAGGAGTCATTTTAGCACACCCCCCCCCAAAAAAAAGGTAGGATAAGTTTAATTTAAAATGGCCTTTAGTTGAGCAGAAAAAATATTTCCCAGATAATTCCCAAACTTTTCAATGGAGGGCGACTTCCCATCCTCTCCTCATTCTTGAAGCTTATATTTTATTACCATGAATTGTTCAAAGACGTAATTGGAATGATGTAATGTAGCAATGGTAGTACAATCAAGGAAAAGTTTGCCTGCTTCATTTGTGCTGATTGTATGAATTATGTCTTCGTTTTGATCATCTGTTACTGAGTTCTTTAGTAAGACTGAAGGAAACTATTCCCAGAAGAAGAGGCCTCCCATTTGCAGCAGTGGGCTGAAACAACGCTTTCTCATTTTGTAAAGCACTAATCCTTGTTTAGAAACAGATCGGTCCCACTTCATACTTGCTCACTTAACAGACATTGGACGACCGCAGCTTTTCATCCCTTGTGTCTTGAATTCTAACAATACAGAAACTAAAGCCTCTCAATTCCACTTCCTGAACCAGGCACTCTTTCTTGCAAAAATGGTTCCAAAGTAAATAAATAAGAAGTGCTTATAGCTTTGGCTACAACTTTCCTTTTCTAGCCAAACTCTTAATGTCTCTTGCAGGTGGAGAATGTTTTGTGCTCTCCAAGTATGATTTTTCTTTAAGAATGAATTCTTTGGACCGTTGGTCTAAGGAGTCATGTTTGTGAAGAAATTAGTAGCAAGCCCCAACCTCTTGCAGAGACAGTGGGTGGTTATTATTCTTAAGTTTACTAATTTGTATAATGGCATTGCTACACTGTTGTTCAGCATTTCCCCCCTCCTCCACATCTGGACACCCTGAATACAAATATTGCCCTTCAGCATCTTTCCAATGATTGCAGGTTCAGATGAAATTGTTTTTCGGTTCCATTCAGCTGTAAACCAAAACCGCACTTGATTTTCCTTTAATTGGTGTCGTTTTTCTTCATTCCTTTCCCAAGCGTGAGCCCTCTTCACAGTCTTATGCAGCAGTCTTTTGTCAAGGCACTTCAGATGTGGATTCATTTTGCAGGGGTGTCGAACTCATTTGCTATGAGGGCTGGATCTAACTTAAATGAGACCTTGTTGGGCCGGGCTATGTCAGGTTGAGCCAAGCCATGTGTATCCCTATTTAAGATTAGGTAGCAGAGATATAAACTTTATAAAGGACACAAACAAACACAATGATATATTTTTAAAAAACTTAAAACATGATTAAAATGTTAGCACTCGTTGGTCTTAAAGGTGCTTTCTTTGTATTTCTCCCATGGGATCCAGGGAACTGGGTAAAGAAAGCTCTGGCTCTTTCCTTCCTTCTCCAGGGGACTGGGGGGAGGAGCCTCAGCCACTAGAAGAGACTTGGGTCAGTAGCTCTGCTGTGCGATTGAGAACCTGGCAAAGCAAGCTCTGCCTTTCCCCCTTCCTCCCCAATGGAGGAGCCTCAGCCAATGGAGAAAATAGAGGTTTTGCTCTGTAGCTCCTGTGTGATTGAGCAAGCCTTGCAAAGCAAGCTGTTGTGCTGAAGAAAGCAAGAGATAGGGAGAAGGAAGCAGATGACAGCCAGTTGCTCGGGGGCCTGATTTGGCCCCCGGGCCACATGTTTGACATTCCTGATCTACTGCATTATTTCTTCAGAGTACAAATATGTATCCATGGCAGGTTCAGGGTTACCAATCATATCTACCAAAGCAAGAAAATATGCATGTTGACCAGTTCACACAAAGTGGCAACTCTGTGTATTGTGTGTAGTGCACATTCTTGGTATGTGAGGTAAGAGCACCAACAGTCTATTGACTTAAAAGGGCTTTCTACGCTAGCAAGTCTATGTTTGTGCGACTTAAAACACTCTGCATGTGAGCCTTTCTTTGAACCTCCAAACTGTTTGCCATTGGTGGTAGTCAGGTCCAGTAAGCATTGCACCTACGCCTTCTCTTAAGTAACTACAAACAGTATCTCCCAGGGGATGTTATTTTTTAAGCCACTGTTCTGGTGTACCCCAACTTAAGCAATCACCATATTGCAGTAGTTAGCTGAGGATATTGCTGCTTCGCCTACTGATCTCAGCATATAAAATGGGCTGTTAAAAGCCCCAGGTGGTGGGGCAATTGTGTTTTATACATGGTTTTGTGGTGTGCTTCCTAGCAGTACTATGGTGTGCTGTGGCATCTCACAGTCCTCCAGTTTCCTCAAGCATAACCGGTTTGCAGAGTTTTAAGCTAGCAAGATACACACTGCTTTGAGGAGCAATCTACTACTGTTTTCATCCAAACGGTCGAGAAGAAGGTTTTTTGTCAATTGCAGCAGTCTAAATTTTGCTGTGTATCTTCCAAGCAGGTTGTGTAAATAAATAGTACCTTGTTAGTCTCACCTCTTCCCCTCAGTCAGTTAGCAATCTTTCTCCACACTTTCTCTGACCAGTTCTTAAGATATCTATAAAAAGATGATGTCTTTAAAGGTCACCGGTATCAGAATTCACATGACCTCTTTCTTTCCTATGAGCTTATGTATTGCATACCAAGTGAAAATTCAACAGAATTCTTCTTGTGTTCTTCTGCCACCACGGGGTGAATTTTCTACATGCCATAGGGCTATTGAGCCATGGTGAATTAAGGACAGCTCCATAGTGAGAGGCAGTAAACCTCTAAATACCAGCACTAGGAACCACCATCAGGGGAAGTCTTTGACCTATATGCAGGAGTGAAATTCTAGCAGGAGCTCCTTTGCATATTAGGCCACAGACTCCTGATGTAGCCAATCCTCCAAGAGCTTACAAGGCTCTTTTTTGTAAGCTCTTGGAGGATTGGCTACATCAGGGGTGTGTGGCCTAATATGCAAAGGAGCTCCTGCTAGAATTCCACCCCTGCCTGTCCTATCTGCTGGCCTTCCAGAGCAACTGGTTGACCACAGTATGAGACAGGATGTTGGACTACATGGACCACTGGTCTAATCCAGCAGGGCTCATTTTATGTTCTTAGGGAAGTAGATATCTTCTGTTGGGAAACTGAATGGCAAACTTAGCCTGAGGGTGTGCTCAGTGGTAGGATGATCAGGTGCATCCATTCGCTGATTGTATGGTCTGACCTTAATGGCCCAGGCCAGGGGTGGCCAACGGTAGCTCTCCAGATGTTTTTTTGCCTACAAATCCCATCAGCCCCAGCCATTAGCCATGCTGGCTGGGGCTGATGGGAGTTGTAGGCAAAAAACATCTGGAGAGCTACTGTTGGCCACCCCTGGCCTGGGCTATCTCATCAGAAGCTAAGTTTGTGTGTTGGGGGTGGTGGTGGTCATCCCTAGTTAGTACTTGGATGGGAGCCCTCCAAGGAAGACCAGGGCTGCTAACAAGAGGCACCCAATGCCAAACCACCTCTGAAGTCTCTTGCATTGAAAACCCTAAGGCAGGGGTGTCAAACTCATTTGCTATGAGGGACGGCTCTTGACCTTGTTGGGCCGGGCCATTTGTGTCATAAAATGTAATGCCAGGTCAGGGAGATATAAACTTTATAAAGGATACAAACACACACACACTCCGCCTAATCCACCTCACGGGCTTGCTGAGCCTCAGCCCACAGAAGGAAGAGAGGCTTGGTTCAGTGGCTCTGCTGTGCAATTGGGAGAGCCTGGCAAAGCTAGCTCTCCTTCCCCCACTTCCTCCCCAAGGGAAGAGTTTTGCTCTGTAATTCCTGTGTGATTGAGCAAGCCTGGCAAAGCAAGTTGTGATGCAGAAGGAAGCAGATGGCAGTGAGTTGCTCGTGGGCCTGATAGGAACCTTCTGGGGGCCTCATGCGGCCCCCGGGCCACATGTTTGGCACCCCTGGTCTATTGTCATCCGTTGGCTGTGACATAATAGCACTTCCGATCCCCATTCACTGTGTTCAATAGCTGCTTGTGAAAGAGGTCATTACTCTCAGTATGCCAGAAAAGCAGAGATGCTGTAGCAGTAACAAATATATTTTTATTTCTTCTCAAGTTCAGGGCTTTTTTTGTAGCAGGAATCCTTTGCCTATTAGGCCACACATCCCAGATGTAGCCAGTCCTCCTGGGGCTTATAGGGCTCTTAGAAGAGGGCCTGTTGTAAGCTCCTGGAGGATTGGCTACATCAGGGGTATGTGGCCTAATAAGCAAAGGAGTTCCTGCTGCAAAAAGAAGCCCTGGTTCTATTTCACTTGCTCTCATTATATGGTCTACTTCGGCTGAGGTAGGGTTAACAGCCTTCAGGTGGGGCCTGGAGTTCAATTACAGCTGATCTCTGGGCTTCAAAGATCAGTTCACCTGGAGAAAATGGCAGCTTTAGAGGGTGGACTGTATGGTATACTGTAGAGCCAAGGAGAAACTTAAGTCCATTCCCAGGGAGTGGGATCATTCCCAAATCTTCAGGAATTTCCCAAGCCTAGGTTCAGGTAAGGACCCAAGTTGAGGAAGGTAAGCTGAGAAGTGAGGACCAAGCTAAGCAGATAAACGTTGGGCTGGCCCCTGCTATCTGGAGGTGGTTATTGAATTATTCTTGCACCCTCTGAAGTTATTCTGAAATTGGGCTGGGCACTGCTGTGAATCTCCATAAAGTTGGCCCAGGTGGGAACCTGCCAAACAGACAGCTGAGATCATTCATCAGCTAAAGTACTCTTCCCTTTGAGAGGCAGGGCCTACTCTGTGGTGGTACCCCAATTATGGAGCGCTCTTCCATAGAAAGATTTGGTTGCTGCTGACCCTCCTATGCTTTAGGTGCCTGATAAAACTGCTGTTTTCCCAGCCCTTTAACTTATGTCTGCTGGATATTTAAAAGACATTTGTGTGCATTTGTTGTGTTATCCTATGCTGTGTCACTCTGTAACTCTTTACAGGATTGTACTATTACACTATAGTCCTAAGAACACTTTCCTGGGAGTAATTCCCACTGAGTAGGCCTAAGAAGGATCCTGAGTAAACCTACTTGCAAGATTGTTCTCTTGGTTTCCCAGCTGCTAATTTCAATGTGGATGTCAGCTGTGGGTCATGTAAAAAAATGGAGCTAGAACAAAGCCTGTGCTTAAAGAGGAGCTATTTATTTACAAAACTATACAAAGCATCCAGGGGAAATCCTGGACTGTGCAACTACAGAGCTTCATTCTGTTTCTAGGTAGTTCGTTTCAGAGAAAACTTCTGTGTCCTTTAAAATCAAAACAGTGATAGGCTATCAACTGAAAAGTGTCTTGCTGCTGCAAAGCATCCTGCTAGAAAACGCAGGAAGTCACAAAAGAGTGCAGAAACAATTGCCAAGCTACCTCAGAAAGGTTAGGGATCTTGCCCGTGTAATATGCTTGCTTCTGCAGTGTTTTGGAGACACCCCCCCCCCTTTATTGGGGCAGAGGAGGCGAAGAAGAAGACGACTGCAGCTTTATACCCCGCCCTTCTCTCTGAATCAATGACTCAGAGCGGCTTACAATCTCCTATAACTTCTCCCCCCTACAACAGACACCCTGTGAGGTGGGTGGAGCTGAGAGGGCTCTCACAGCAGCTGCCCTTTCAAGGACAACCTCTGCCAGAGCTATGGCTGACCCCAGGCCATTCCAGCAGGTGCAAGCGGAGGAGTGGGGAATCAAACCCTGTTCTCCCAGGTAAGAGTCCACACACTTAACCACTACACCAAAGTTTGCCCTAAAGGGCTAGCTCAATCTTGCCAGTACTGGTTCGGACTTGAATGGGAGGCTAGCAAGGAAGTGCAGGGTTGCCACACAGAGGCAAGCATGGCAACGCCCTCCCCTCTTTGACTCTTACCTTGAAACCCCTCTAGTGTGGCCATAAGTCAGCTGCAACTTGTCAGCACTTTTCCCCACCAAGGACTTCTCAATCTGTTTCGTTTTCAATTTTTAGAAGATTAGGATGGGGGGGGGGGAAGAGATGTTTAAAATATGCCTTTCTTAAGGCAAAACTGGCATATTAAAAACCCCTCCCCCATCCTTTCCCTGTACTTTTTCTGTCATCAGCTCTAAAGGTACATATTGGAATTTCTCTTGGAATGGTTTAGCTGGCTGCCCTCCTAAACACACTCACTGGGTAATGAGAAAAGCCAAGGGGACAGTTTCTGAGTTAACGTAGGCATAGGAACAGGCTACAGGCATTCAGATGAGGCTGGATCTTTTTGTCTGAGTCAAACTTCTCTTTGGGCACCGGGTGAAGATAAAGCGGGAGAAAGTGTAAAGCCCTCACCTTGGTATGTGGGTCTTGCAAAAACGCATTTGGCCTCAGCCAACCATTTCTGTTTTTCTTTTCAACGGGTCCCCTCCTCCAGACCTGAGAGCCGGTGGGAGGGATTTCTGGCTGTCAGCAGAAGAAATGGGAGGGCATGTGAATGAAACAGGCTGTGGGAAGAACAGGAGGGAAGTTTTGTCACTGACCTGAGATTTCAGTCGCTTGGTGGAGAAGGGGTTGGGGGAAGCCAGAGAGAGAGAGAGAGAGAGAGAGAGAGACAGAGAGAGAGGATACTTCTGCAGAGCGCAGGGTGGTGCAAAGGGAGGGTTAATGGAAATCTCTCCCTATTGTGCAAAGGAGCAGTGGAATTCATTGTGTCCTGTTGGAGGTGGGGTTTTCCTTCTGCTGGGAGGGTCGGATTTGCAACTACCTTGAGAAAGTGGAGCAGAGCTGGAGAGACCCCAGATGGAGCCTGGTTTTTGCAGACTGCCAGCCCTCGAGGCATTCTCGGACCCCTTGCAAAAGCCAAATAAGAAAGCAGCTGTGCCAAATGTTGACCTGCAACCTTAAGGAGCCAGCCCTGGCTTGGGTTCCATCTCTGTGACCCCCCCCCCATCACATTTTTTCCACGGATGTGAGAACCCAGAGGGGGGGTTGCCTGTACTGAGCGCCAGGAGGAAGTATCCCAGGGTGACCAATACATCTCTCAGCAAGGGGGAAAACGGTGTGACTTCCAAAATTTGTTCTCTGTAAAGGGGGGGGGGGGGGGCTGGCTGGGTCAAAAAGCAGCAATGAGCTTCTTTTCTCTCTCTCTCTCTCTGAAGAGCAGTGATTTGCCAGAATAGCCACTCGCTCGGGAAAACAGGGATACTTTGTGGGGGGCTTGCTGGTGCCACCCTGGGTAATCCTGGATGCGATGGAGTTCCACGCTCTCACCTTGTCCTTCATCTTTGCACTGAAGCTACCGTCGGCCGCCTATGGGAACAAGCTGTTACCACATATGTGAGTATGCAAACTTCTCTTTGCTTTGGGATGGTTTTGTTAACTCAGCAACAGTTTCCTGGTCCTCTTCGGGAGTCCTAGTGTAGTTTTTACTGCTAACGAGACAAAAGGATGGACCAAAAAGTCCTGGGTTCAAATCTTGTCTTGGCTGCATGCTTCAGCGTGTTTACAGATCGTTCCCGTGAATCTAGAGAGACTTACCTTTGAGCATAGGATTGTGTTGTAGATGGTCTTAGGCAGGGCTTTTTTTGAGCAGGGATGCAGTTGCGGCTGGCTTGGCGTCAGGGGTGTGTGGCCTAATATGCAAATGAGTTCCTGCTGGGCTTATTCTACCAAAAAAAACCCCACCCTGGTCTTAGGTAAGGTAAAATCTCACCCTTGCAGTTCCTCCTCACCCCTGCCTCGGAATATGAGGGTGATTATCGGAAACGACTGGTGTTTGCACAGGGGACTGCATTTTTTGCAGTACTAGCCTCCACGGCAAGGGTGTTGTAAAAGATGTGGGATAACGTATGTAGGACGCTTTGATTGTTCTAAAATGCTCTTATGTGTAATGTTTATTAATGTCAGCAGTATATCTCCTTGTCGTACAATTGGTAAGATCCCAGGCGCCTGGGAGGGGGACAAGCCACACGTTCCTGGTTCCTGTCCTTTTATCTTCACGCAGCCGTTTAACCCATGACACTTTCCCAAAGGTGGTAGTGGGGAGATGAATGACGCTGCCTGGTTTAACTTCTGCTTCAGAAGATCTAGATGGCTAAGTCTGCCCAGAAGGGCACGGCATCCTTCACCTTCAAGAGGGGATTCAAGACAGCTTCAGGAGGGGATTGGCTAGCATATGGGGCAGAGGTCCATCAGTGACTATTAGCCACAGCGTATAGTTGGAACTCTCTATCTGGGGCAGTGATGCTCTGTATTCCTGGTTCTTGGGGGGGGGCACAGTGGGTGGGCTTCTAGCCCCACTGGTGGACCTCCTCATGGCACTTGGGGGTTTTTGGCCACTGTGTGGCACAGAGTGTTGGACTGGATGGGCCATTGGCCTGATCCAACATGGCTTCTCTTATGTTCTTGTTCTTCTCCATTTTATCCTCACAGCAACCCTGTGAGGTATGTTAGGCTGAGAGGATATGACTGGCCCAAGGTCTCCCAGTAAGCTTCCGCAGCAGGTGGGGATTTGAATCTGGGTTTCCCAAACTCTAGTCCGGCACTCTAACCATTATGGCACGTTGGGTGTCTGTATGTGGTTATTGTCATTATTAGCTGCCTGTGAGCTGCCTTTAATGGTGGAAAGAGTGGGTAAAGATTATATAGATTGGGTAGAGGGTATATAAAAAAGCAGTTCCTTTAATTTCCTTTCTTGAAAACCTCTCCGATTAACCCTTCAGTTGCCTCAGCCTTTCTCCTTCATTTGCTGCACCATTTGGTGTTATTACTATTAGACAGATGGGATGGTAGCTCAGTGGTAGAGCATCTGCTTGGAAAGCAGAAGGTCCCAGGTTCGATCCCTGGCATCTCCAAAAAAGGGTCCAGGCAAATAGGTGTGGAAAACCTCAGCTTGAGACCCTGGAGAGCTGCTGCCAGTCTGAGAAGACAATACTGACTTTGATGGACCCAGGGTCTGATTCAGTATAAGGCAGCTTCATATGTAGGAGGGATGGTGGCTCAGTGGTAGAGCATCTGCTTGGGAAGCAGAAGGTCCCAGGTTCAATCCCTGGCATCTCCAAAAAAGGGTCCAGGCAAATAGGTGTGAAAAACCTCAGCTTGAGACCCTGGAGAGCCGCTGCCAGTCTGAGAAGACAATACTGACTTTGATGGACCAAGGGTCTGATTCAGTATAAGGCAGCTTCATATGTTCATATGTTCACTGAGGCTGTTACCTAAAACCAGGGAGTGATTGCCTGCTGGCAAATTAAAAATGCAAACTAGTTTGAAGCCTGCTTGAACTTTCTCAAAGTGTTCTAGACGCAGTTGTTTTTTAAGAGTGCTGAAATTCTTTTGTCAGGATGGCAAAACCGTCTCACAGAAATGCAGTCCCCAGATTTCCTCAGCTGGGAAAAGTGAAAGGTAGAACTGGTTTACATTGGTAAGGGAAAAGATGTGTTGCCAAAATGGGATTGGAATCCCATTTCTGGTCCAAATTCAACAAACTTCCACTGAAAGTCAAACCAAGGTAGGTGCTGATAGAGCTGTGAATGAGTCTTGATGTTATTTCATTGCTAAACAGCAGTGGGGGGGAACCATAATTGATTGGTGAAGAGGAAGGTTTCTAAAAACTCTTCCCATTTGTAAGATCCGGTCTCCTTCCCTCATACCTCTTCCGTTAGGTAAAATGCACAGACCACTTGAAACCTGGAATATGTGAAAGGAAAAAGAGTTAAGCCCCACTCCCAATTGGAGCCCCAATCCAATTTCCCCCAAGATGCATATTTATCACTAAAATTATCCATGCTGAGCTCTGATCATGTACTTGGTCTGACGCTCAATTATACTGAATTATGAGGCTTAACTCCAGATTTTCTGTACCGCATGTCAGTGCTGAGGGTAGGGTAAGAGTTAATATTAAAAATCTTGGAAAAAAAAATTATCTTTGTGTCTTCTTCAGCCTGTGAAATATTTTAATTGCCAGCATTTTCCCTCTGGTCAGGCTCCTGCCCATGCAAAGCTTTCGGACCAGCAGAAATTCAGCAGCTAAAGCTTTGTACTTTTTATTTCCCCCATGGGAAAAAACAGGGGGAAGAAGCTAGTAACTCTCTAATTGAAAAGACTATTAATCTTTATGGAAGCTGTATTCACTTCCTGCTTCTTCCTCCTTCCCTTTTTCGTGTTAGCATTAAAAGCATTTTGTATTGCAATTAAAGATTATGGGTTTAGCTTGACATACCGTGCGGATCTTTGGAAAGTTTCCGTACAAGTCTGAGTTCCTGCCAGGACAGACGTCCTCTACTCAGCATTTCTCCCCCCCCTGTTTTTCTTTGTAAAACCCAGCTAGCACTGAACAATGCATTAAATGCAAAACCATCATTTCCATATGTTGTTATGGCAGCCCGGGCATCTGTTCGTGTGTGTGCTTTGAAAAACTCCACCAGAATTTCCTTGTTCCTGGAAAACTCATTAGTTTTATAAGCCTAGAAGTTTAAGGGAAGGATCATTTGGAATGGTTGAATTCTGGTATCTTTTGAGAATGCCAAGGGCTGGATATATGAGTCTTGCAACCCAGTCAAAAGCCAGAACACTTGGGTTTAAGCCTATTTTGACCTCATGGAATTCACTAGCCAATGAGCCACATTCCAGGTTAATGGGGTTGTTGGGGGGCAGGATGCAGCATTTGGAAACTGTCAATGTCAGTTTCTTTTAGGCCCCCACCCAGAACAATTTCTTTTGGTGTGGGTAACCTAAAGCCTGGACATTGTGCATGAGGATCTTGATCTGATCTTCTGACTTTCATGTAACTTTTTAAAAAGTAGTCACAGCAATATAGGAGTGGAATCTGGATTGAGATCACAGTGCTGAAGAGGAGAGGGGCGGTTACTTCTGGTATAACCTTTTGGTTATTTATTTGATAGCATCCTCCCCCCCCCCCCGCCCCAGTGCTGTTAGTTCAGCCAAAGCAGAGTTATCCATATTATACCTGGTTTTCCTCTTTACTGGGTGCCATAGAAGTCTTGAGGATCTGTGAATAAATGAGTTAAACTCCCCCCCCCCCCCACCCTGCACACATACAGACACCACAGGACCATTTCAAATTGGATTCCACTGCAACTGCTTAAAAAGATCAAAAAAACTGATGGAAAATCCATGATTGGGTTGTAAGATGCACCTTTATGGTGCAGTGTTTGGATGAGTACTCTTAGTCAGCACCCCCCCCCCCTTTTCAACCTTGCACATCGTAAAAACGTGAAGACAAATAGCTTAATAGTTTGATAAAAATGTTAATCAGCTCAGATTTAATTTTCGCCCAGTGCTTTTGCTGGAACATAGGAGCTGCTGGATTTCAAGACTGAGAACATGGGAGCGGCTGAATTTCAAATGGAGCAGCGTGCTATTATTTGTTTCTTGGACTAATAAAAGAACTAGAGAGGGTGGCGTGGTGGTTAGAGCATTGGACTAGGCCTGGGAAGACTTGGGTTCAAATTCTTGCTTATCATAAAACTCACTGGGTGACTGTGGGTCTCTCAGGCTGGTTCTGGACTGGCAGCTTGGGACGTATGGGAGGTGTCTCAGATTGGGCTGGCTCAAAATGGAGCAGCCAGGAGCCCATCCACACACTCCCCTGCTAAGTGCCCGTATCCTGCACGACAGGCGCTTTGGTACGGTCAGACGGCTGTAGCGCACCATCCCCTTGATGTAGTTTGGGTTTCTTTCCACCCCCCCCCCATACATTTTTAGTGGTAATGTACATATGCACTCATACGCTTGCGTGCTCTGGGCAGTTGAAAAAAAAAAATACCGGTGAGCGCCTAGAGCGGATTGGCAGATTCACACCACCAATCTTCCTCGCTTACACACTTCTGCATCCAGACACCAAAGAAGTGAATGGCGCGCAGCTCAGAAATTTGCTACCACTTCAAAAGTGGTAGCTTTCTGAGCCGCTTTGAGGATGCTGGAGGATGAGGTGAGTGCAGGACCAGGGTGGGGGGCAGATGTGCACGTTTCTGAGCCATCCCTGGTTTGCCTTAAACTGCCCATCTGGAACTAACCTTGATCTCTCACAGCTTGGCCTACCTCCTAACAGTTGTTTGGCTAAAAGGGGAACACAGCATATTCCTCTCTGACCTCTGTGGAGGAAGGGTGGGTAAACATTTAATCACTATGCAAGAGCCTCCTCATACATCAAACCCTGTATTTAACAGGATTGCTCTTTTTAAAAAATAAAAATACAGGAAGATTATGGAGGGTTTCCTTGTAGGAGCCAGGCCCCCAACGCTTGAAACTATAAGTTATGTACAGAAGAGCAATGAAGTGCTCTGTATACAGTTACCAAAACATAGATTATATATGCACTACAAACTTATACTGGTTTTATACCAGTCATGACATCCCGGGAGAATTTTGGGAACTGCTGGTTGATGAAGGTGGTGTAAACTCTTTGTTTGGATATCTACCCCCCCCCCCCCGTCTTCCCCCCCACCTCCACTATAGAGCAGGGGTGGCCAAACTGTGGCTTGGGAGCCGCATGTGGCTCTTTCGAAGCCCCCACTGCCCTATCAGCCGTCTTGGAGAAGGCATTTGGTCATGTGACAGGAAAAGAGGGAGCCAAAGTTATAATATCACTGGTGTCAAGGCTAGGACTGTGGGTAGTAGCCAAAAAGGGTGAGGGACAGAAAACACAAACCAAGCACCGGGACGTGTACCCTAGTGAGGAACATCCCAGAGGTGCAGAATGCAAGAGCCGGGGAGAGGAAATGCAACAGGAGTGCCAGAAAGTTCGTTGCATGAAGAAATGAGCCACAAATGAATCTTCCCCCTCTTGGAGTGATCTTGTCTTGTTGTTTTGCTGTTCTTCTCTGAATGCGTGCAAAGAAGAGGCAGGAAGTGTGTTGCCCTTGCTCATCCTGCATGTGAACTATCAGCAGGGCTTTCCCAAGAAACAGCAAAGCAGAAAGTGGAGACCATATAGTGGCTCAGAACCCAGCAGGTGGGACTCCGTGACCTACTGGGTTGAAGACCATGAGTTGAAGACCAGTACAACTGAGTATGAAACAGATGATGATCTATGCTTCCCCCAGCACAGAAAGGCGAAGTCTTCCTTCAAGTTACTGTTTGCATTCAGTTCTATAGAACACACATGAAGCCAATGGAAGGCAGAAAAATTGTAGGTCCCCAAAGCAATGTTTGCTTAGCGTGGGAATAAAAGGAGTTCCCATATTTTCGTCATGTTTTCTTCCCCTTGAATATCTGACAACCCAGATTTCAAAGTTGTCTTGGCATTCAGTAGCCTTTGATATTCGCCAGAACACTTTTTTGTGTGCGCACAGATGGAAATTGTTGGCACTGCATATTGGGGAGCTTGTCAGTGCGTGCCAGCCAGGAGTTGCAAATTCCTGCAGACACCCTCTCTCCTAAACAAAAAGCTCAGGATGATGAATGTTCATAATCCACATATTGTCTCCAATTGTTGGTTGTCAAATATACAATTTTAGAACAGCTCGACGGCGCATCCGTTTGGTAGCCCACAATCGTGTGTGTCTGTGTAGCTTAGGGTTGCCAATCCCCAGGTTGGGACAGGGGATCCCCCAGTTTGGAAGCCCTCCCCCCACTTCAGGGTCATCAAAAAGTGGGGGGGGAGGGGAGGGAAATGTCTGCTGGGAACTCATTATTCCCTATGGAGACCGATTCCCATAGGGAATAATGGAGACTTGATCTGCAGGTATCTGGGGCTCTGTGGGGGCTGTTTTTTGAGGTAGAGGAACCACATTTGCAATATAGCATCTGATGCCTCTCCTCAAAAGACCCTCCAAGTTTCAAAAAGATTGGACCAGCGGGTTCAATTCTATGAGCCCCAAAAGTAGGTACCCCTATCCATTATTTCCAATGTGTGGTGTGCGGTCCCTTTAAATGTGATGGCCAGAACTCCCTTTGGAGTGCAATTGTGCTTGTCACAACCTTGCTCCTGGCTCCACCCCCAAAGTCCTCAGATATTTCTTGAATTGGACTTGGCAACCCTAGTTTGGCTGGCTAAAATGCATAAGGCCTCTGCTGTATGGTTTGTTCCAAAGCTACCTTGTGCCCTTTCAATCTGTTAATTTTCGTTATCATCAATGACTGGAACTGCTTCTGTGACAGACCTTTTGCTGGATTTATTTTGGCACATCCTGCCTCCTTGAACCTCCCTTTCCCAACTTTCCAAAGACAATAGATAGCGCTCACCAAACAGGTTTAGTTTAATGAAAAAAATAACTTGACAATAAACAAACAATTCTGTTTTCATGCAGAGAGGCTCTGAGAGCCAACTGGTCGTCAAACGTGACCAGTACAATGTTGTGTGTGCTCTGTCTACAGCAGGGTGCAGAACTGAGTGGTGTATCCCAGAATCCTTTGCCATGTGTGCAGAGGATGTTTATGCATGGTGTCAAGAGCATCCCTTAAAAATATTGGTACTCTACCTGGTCATTTGGGCTACTATTAGGATTGTTACCTGATCGGGAGATCTGGAAAAAGCAACCTGGCCATTAAAAACAAAAAACCTTTTAAAACCCTTTGGATCAGTTTGCAGAAACTTAGGCTGTGTTCTTTTCCACTGGCACATCAGCCAATTTAATATCTGCCATCAGTGGCCTTCTGCTATCTACAAATCTAGCATAAGGGAAAGAGATCAAGATGGGCAGCTGTGTTAATCTGTCTGCAGCAGTAGAAAAGACTAAGAGTCCAGTAGCACCTTAAAGGCTAACATGATTTTGTTTTTGGAGATCTGAAGGGCACTGTTTTACAAACAGACTTCAAAAGGAATATACAGTGTGCAAAGACTGAATTAGATCAAGAAATTAAACACTTTCTGTTGTTCTTGTTTAGATTAAGACTTGGGTTTCCTCACTTGTTATAATTTCTAATAATCCAACAGGACCCCTTTTTTAGAAACTGTTCTTAACATGTTTGTTCATACCATAACATTTTATTGATCTTGGTCAATTCTCACATGCTTCAAACAGCCTCTTCCTTAATTAGTTTATTACGTGTATTTATCTTCACAGCATGTAAGAGAGGTTGGAACCTCTGACCTCTCTCATCATCTGTTAAAACTACCAAGCAGTTCAAGTCTCCAACAAAGAGAGTCCTTCCTGATTTACTATACCAGGCCTCTCTTTGCTCTTTCCCTTACCCTTATGTAATTTTCTGTGTACCAACAATGAGGGAAGTAATTTTCTTTCTTTCCATTGTATGTGAGGCAGTCCGCTCAGCCTCTGGTTTACAAAATCTTGTACTGGAATAAACATTATTAAAGATTTCAGGTTTTCACGGCTGGTAACATCATTAGGGTTTGTAGAATCTTTCGGGATCAAGTGCCGTGTTCTACTGTTGATCCCGAAAGATTCTACAAACCCTAAGGAATAAACATTGTTAGTCTCTAAGGTGCTGGACAGTCTGGACATCTGTTTTGTTCTTGTCCTTCAGCCATCTTTTAAAATTGGTGCATTTTAATGAAGCACAAAATATACTTTACACTTCAACAAAAGTGCTTTACTGATCTGGTGAAGGGGGCTTCATAGGCGCCAAATGAAACCATGGGAATAAATCCTTTGTCTCTTATATTATTTAATCCTTGTGAAAATCTGAGCAGGTATTTGGAGAAGGAGAATTTCAGAAGATATATCTATCTATTAAGGTAAAGGTAGTCCCCTGTGCAAGCACCAGTCGTTTCCAACTCTGGGGTGACGTTGCATCACAACGTTTTCACGGCAGACATACGGGGTGGTTTGCCATTGCCTTCCCCGGTCATCTACACTTCCCCCCCAGCAAGCTGGGTACTCACCTTGAAAGTTGTGTGTGTGTGTGTGTGTGTATTATTCTTTGCTCAAATGCCAATCTATAACGAGAAATGTTGTGGTGCATGGGTCTAGAGGAATACTGATACAGGTAGGGTGGGTGTCAGTGCATGTGTATGTGGACCCAAGCTGTGTGTGTGTGGAGTCCTGTCAAACTGCAGCTGGCTTATGGTGACCCTGTAGGGTTTTCAAGGCAAGAGATGAAGCAGAGGTGGTTTGCCATTGCCTGGCTCTGCATAGCATAGGGTTGCCAGCCTCCAGGTGGGGGCTGGAGATCTCCCGCTATTCCAACTCATCTTCAGGCAACAGAGATCGGCTCTCCTGGAGCAAATGGCTGCTTTGGAAGGTGGACTCTATGGCATTCTACTCCATTAAAGTCTCTCCCCTCCCCAAACCCCACCCTCCTCAAGCTTTGCCCCCCAAATTTTCAGGTATTCCCCAACCCAGAGTTGGCAACCCTAGCATAGCAACCCTGGACTTCCTTGGGAGTCTCTCACCCAAGTATCACCCTGGGCTGACCCTGCTTAGCTTCTGAGATCTGAGGTTAGCCTGGGCCATTCATGTCATGGTCAGTATCAAAATTGTTCTCAAGCCACTTGATGGTCAGCAGCATATAGAGTGTGGGGACAGATTTATATCTTATCAAGGATACATAAGCCTTGATAGTCCTTATCTCTGGAACTAGATGGGCAACACATTTGCTTTTTCTTGGAGAACCCCTCCCCCTGAAAATCCAAGGAAGGACCTGAGACAAATGTACCCATGTGTTTTCTTTCTTCCCCTGCAACCCACTCTTTACAGGCCAAACGTCTGTGCCGAGCAAGAACTCGCCATGGTGGGCCGGTGGCAGCCACGTGTCCAAGCCTTTTCCCGATTGGTCAAAGTATGGAAGCCGGGATGTGGAGGGCAGCCCTGGTGCATGGGCTATGAGCGGAGGTAGGTGTCCACACGCCCATGAGTTTATGACTGACTTAGATTGCTTAGAAGACTCTGGGGGTTGGGTGGGGGGGGGGAAACACAGCAGACCTGCTCTCTCCCTGCAGAATTCAGATTGACACTTCCGTTCCCCTCCTCCTATTCTGTGGCTTAACTCTGAGCTCCCAAAGCCCACCCAAACAGGTAGGGTTCGATAGTTGTCCGCAGCCTTACACTTTACGGAGTCTCCAGTGGGGAGAGACCATTATAAATTGGAGGAGAATACTTCTTTCTATGCCCTTGCTCCCTGGATGCAACACATAGTGTCATAAAAATGAGAGAATGCCTTCAATGGATGATGAGGGAGTGCGTGGGAACAGGCCATCTGTAGAAGATGTTGGGCCAATACCGTTCTGTGTTCTAGTCATACCTGCAGAATGGAAATGGCTTCATCTTTGAACATATGAAGCTGCCTTCTACTGAATCAGACCCCCCTCGGTCCATCAAAGTCAGTATTGTCTACTCAGACTGGCAGCGGCTCTCCAGGGTCTCAAGCTGAGGTTTTTCATGCCTATTTGCCTGGCCCCTTTTTAGTTGGAGAAGCCAGGGATTGAACCTGGGACCTTCTGCTAAACAGCAGATGCTCTGCCACTGAGCCACAGCCCCATTCATGGCTCTCCAGGATCTCAAGCTGAGGTTTTTTATGCCCACTTGCCTGCACCCTTTTTAGTTGGAGATGCCGGGGATTGAACCTGGGACCTTCTGCTTATCAAGCAGATGCTCTACCGCTGAGCCATCGTCTCTCCTCTTTCTAGTCCTCTTTCTGACTAGAAACACTCAGAGGACTCAAGTTGGGTTCTACTCAAAGGAGATATGCTTTCTCTGTGAATGTTCAAGATAATATCCTTCGTATTCTGAAAACCGTCCTAATTGATAATGTCGCTTGATAAAGCGCTTCTGCATTATGGTATATCACTGATCCTGCACTCACCTCACAACACAGGTATGATGCAAATGTAGATCCATGGCCAGAAATGTTGTCGTACGGACTGTGTCAATGCACAAAACACAGAGCCTAACAACAGGTTGTCTAAAATCAGCTAGGTAGCTGGGTTGGTCTGAAGTACCAGAACAAAGTGGCACCTTGAAACCCAACAAGGTATCTTCAATAAAACTTTGTTGGTCTTAAAGGTGCCACTGGACTCAAACTTTGGTCGGACTCCTTGACCAAAAGACTGGAAGGCAGGAGCAGATTTGCTTTTTATTAAGAAGGTGGGGGCAGGGAGAATCACCCAAAAAGTGATTAACATGTGGAATTCACTGCCACAGGAGGTGGTGGCGGCTACAAGCATAGCCAGTTTCAAGAGGGAGTTAGATAAAAATATGGAGCAGAGGTCCATCAGTGGCTATTAGCCACAGTGTGTGTGTGTGTGTGTGTGTATATATATATATATATATAAATTTTTGGCCACTGTGTGATACAGAGTGTTGGACTGGATGGGCCATTGGCCTGATCCAACATGGCTTCTCTTATGTTCTTAATACACTGCCTTTGCAAATAAAAGGGCTAGAGAGGCTGTTGTTGAGACTCCTGCTGTTGTGGCATTGGTGTGTTATATAATATAAAACAATTTCTATTTCTATCTTGTTAGCCTCCTTGTGGACTTTCATTAGCAGAAAGGCTAAAAATCCTCTAAATAAATGACGAATGATTTTGGAACCCTTAAGAGCCAGTTTGGTGTAGTGGTTAAGAGCAGCAAACTCTTAAGCTGGAGAACCGGGTTTGATTCTCCTCCACATGAAGCTGGCTGGGTGACCTTAGGTCAGTCACAATTCTCTCAGAGCTCTCTCAGCCCCACCTACCTCATGGGGTGTCTGTTGTGGGGAGAGGAAGGGAAGGAGATTGTTAGCCACTCCAAGACTTCTTTGGAGTAAAGAGTGAGGTATAAAAACCAATTCTCCTCCTCCTGCAGATTAATGCTAGATGAGGGTCGGCTGCGCATGGCATGCTTGCTGATGGTGGCACACCAGTCCCTTTTGCTTGCCCCAACAACCAAGACATTGCTGGGACCAGCCATGCAGAAGAAGGCAGTAGGCATGAATTATGCTTTAACACCTGAAGCTGTCTCCTATTGAATCAGATATATGTTGCTTCTGCACATGTGGAGCCCATTTAGCTATTGCGGCTAATAGACATCCTCCCTGAATGTACCTGGTCCATCAAAGTCAGTGTCTCAGGCCTTTCACATCACCTACTGCCAGATCCTTTCACTGGAAATGCTGGGGATAGAACCTGGGACCTTCTGCATTTCAAGCAGTTGCTCTACCCGGGAGCCACCACCCCTCTGTGCCCTCCAGATCTACACAACCACCGCCTACATTCAAGGCAAATCCCTGAGATGGAGCTTTACTTGCTCCATATTTGGCCAGGTACAACTCTTCCCCCCACCCTTTATTTGCCGACACACAATATCTTTACAGGTAGGCGCTGCATTTTTTGCACAGGTCCTTGGGCCAAAAAAACATTGCTTATCGCTGTACTTGATAAGTTTAGGTCTGCTTTGCACCATGACATTTTCCTACATGGAAGTCATCTGTACGTGTGTGGCTGAGGGGGAATAAGTTTATTCCATACTTTTTTTTCCCCTTCAAATGTAACAGCTTGTGCTTCAGATTAGAGCAGGGTGCTGTTGACAGCCAAACTGCTCAGTTTCGGCTGCTGCTGCCACTCTCCTGTGGAGTTTGTTAACAGCAGAGACGCTCCAGTGATCTTTTGGGGCACTGGTGGAGAAAGCAGGCAGTGCCCTGGGTGGTGAATATAAAAAATAAAGCAAACTGAATGTAAGAGGATTGTGCCAAAGGTCCACCTTAGTCTTCGTGTTCTATTCTTAGCAATAGTTGACCAGATGTCTCTTATGTGCCCCAGCATGTAGTAGTCCGAGATAGGTTGTTTGTGCACGTGTGGAGTTCATTTAGCTATTGTGGCTAATAGACATCCTCCCTGCATGGGAAGCTATGGCATTGAACCTATAAAGCAATCTTGCTTTGACCAGTTTAGCCCAGTAGATTCTGCTCTTACCAGCACCGGGATTGATTTCCCACTAACCTTATGCCGCCCTCACGCTCCTCTTCTCCGCAGGGCTTCCGTTGGATTTCACACTATCTGCCCCAGGGCTGCAATTTGCTCCACCTTTTCCATGTGGCAAACAAACTGGTTTTTAGAGGCTCTTGTTTGCTGCGCAAAAGAGGCAAAGCAAGTTGCAGCCCCGGGGCAGCTAGTGTGAAATCTGACGGAAGCCCCGTGGAGAAGAGGAGAGTGAGAGCGGCATAAGGTTAGTGGGATATCGGTCTGGCTCTTCAAGGCTTTGAGCCGTTTGGTGTGAGATCCTTTTGAATGGAGATGCTGGGTTATTCCACGTGCAAATTGTGTGCCTGGCTCTGTCATTGAGCTGAGAGGGTCTCCTGCCTGAGCTGCTGGTTGTCATTGCAACATCCAGAAGTTTGATACTGTATAAAATGCTTGGTGGATATCAGAGAGCCAAAGGAAGCAGACTTACTCATTAGCCTCTTTCAGAGGAGGAATATCTGGTTATTGGACGCATATTGGGTGGTAGTGGTGAATAAGGTTATAGTGGCAAGTCCCACACCCAGCCTATATGTATTCAGTAAGATTGTATACATGCACACAAATTATAGGAATGTATAGCATGCCTAATATACATGCATGCAAGCTGAGTCAGTATGCATGCCATTGAGCAGGCATCACTGGTAAAGCATCTGCTTTGCATGCAGAAAGTCCCAAGTTCAGTCCCTGACATCTCCAGTTAAAATAACCAGGTAAGCAGGCAATGTGGAAGACCTTTACTCAAGACCCCAGAGAGCTGCCACTAGTCGGAATCGAAAATACTGACTATGACAGAGCAGTGGTCTGATTCAAAATTAGGGGTCGGACAGTGGCTCAGTGGTGGAGCATCCGCTTGGTAAGCAGAAGGTCCCAGGTTCAATCCCTGGCATCTCCAACTAAAAAGGGTCCAGGCAAATAGACATGAAAAACCTCAGCTTGAGACCTTCGCGAGCCGCTGCCAGCCTGAGTAGACAAAACTGACTTTGATGGACTGAGGGTCTGATTCAGTATAAGGCAGCTTCATATGTTCATAAGAAAACTTCATGTGCTTAACAGTGTGTACATGCAAGCAGAGTCTGTGCATATGTCCACTGCATGCACATGGGTTTGCTTGTATGGTAGCATATACAAAGCCTATGAGCATAGTTTTGTATACTCTTCAAAACGAGGGGTACAGCAGAGTATCATGTGTTTTCTGAAAGGGTGTAATTGGGTGAGTGAGCAATTAGAGAATCTGGGCCTCTTGTTGACTACCAAATTCTATAGCTTGGCTTCATTTGAGCTTTAACCCGTCCCAAACTTTGCAAGAAAGCCAGGTCTGATTAAAATGGCAATACTTAAAAAAAAATGTCCTGGAAGAAGAAACATGGCTTTTAAGGCTTGCCTTGTATTTAAGGAATCCCAAGCACCCTATAATTGTCGACAATTAGCTTGTTGATGAGATCTGCCCATCAGTAAGAATAGGTAGCAAACTGAACCTCTGATACATGCTGACATATTTTGTCTTGAAGTCTGGGTCTTTGTCTAGAAGGGGAAATGCTTTGAAATGTGAGGGGCCTTGTCTGCTGTCTCCGGACTTCAAAGGATCTGAATTCTTCCTTTGCAACTGTCCTTTCTTTTTCTTTATATGTTGTAAGCAAGGAGCACAAACATAACAATTCCTTTCTCTATTGGGAAGTAGTTGCTCTTTTTCTGTTCAAAAGACAAGAAAGTGGCATGGTTTGTACTAATAGCAAATCATTGTAGAGAGGCTCATACAACAGAGTCAAGAGAGAGTAAACTGGGATATAACTGTGGTTTCTATAGAGAGCCACCAATTCACATGGTATTTTACAGAATTAATCAGGTCTTTTTTTGAGCAGGAACGCACAGGAATGCAGTTCCGGCTGGCTTGACATCAGGGGGTGTGGCCTAATATGCAAATGAGTTCCCACTGAGCTTTTTCTACCAAAAAAACCACGGAGTTAATAAAGGAAGAAGCAGCTCTCTGCAATCTAAATTGTGAGCAAAGCGTTAACAAACGGAGGGCAGACCTGCATGCTATACTAGCCCTCTGCATGTGGCACTATGCATGTTGAAATCCGAGTGGATAAAGGCAGAGCATGTTGGCTTTACCCCATGCAATCACCAGCCAATGACAAACAGCATCTGTGCGCAGAGGAATTTATTTATTTTATTTATATTTATTTATTTTCTCCAAGGGAGCTGATTTCTGCCAGCTGGAGATCAGTTGGAAAAGCAGGCAATTCCCAGGCCCCACCTGGAGGCTGGCGACCCTAAATACAATGTAATGTCTGCAAGCTCCGTCTCCGTGACCAAACATTTTCAGCCTATGCAAGGCTTTTTTTTAAAAGCAGGAACGCACAGGAACGCAGTTCCGGCTGGCTTGGTGTCAGTGGGTGTGGCCTAATATGCAAATAAGTTCTTGCTGAACTTTTTCTACAAAAAAAGCCCTGAGACTATGCATGTTCTCTTGAGCCAGAGGTTGTTTGTAGGTAGGAGGTGGTGTCAGTTTCCACTTGTGCCCACTCCCCCTCTATATGCATTGCTTGCCATGTGCGTAGAGATTTGCTTAAAGGGCTGACTTTTTTGGGTCCAGCCTGGGTCCTGTTGAACCAGGTGTGCACTGGGATTTCTGCACTGAAACTTAACTTCAAAGCATATAGTGGCCAACATATGGGGGCAGAAGGCTCCACCCATGCCATTTGTAAACCTGAAATGACCCCAGGGAGCTTCTACTTAACCTCACTGGGCAAATTTACCTATAATCTCTGAGTACATATAATGCCCCCACCTCTGGAGTCAGTTCTTCCTGTTCTTGCCCTAGGTTTCTCCTCTCCACTCTGTGACTGCAGTTTTCCTACACAAACGCCATGTGATATATTGTTAAAGCAGTGGCGGACTGGTCAGGGTGTCAGCTTGCCTGATGGCAAGTGAGCCCCTGATGAAGTGGGCCCCCTTAAACATTAGACAATATATTAAAAATGTTAATGGCCTTTTAGTAGCTTGAAAATATAATAGAAGTTCCAGTATTATTACTGCAATGCAACTAAAATTTACATTGTACTTAGGGTTTCCAGCCTCCATGTGGGGCCTGGGGATCTCCCGCTTTTACAACTGATCTCCAGCTGGCAGAGATCAGCTCCCCTGGAGAAAATGCAACCTGGATTTACATTTAATATCTACTGCATACTGCCAGTAAAATGTAGCATATATGTACACTGTAATTGCTAATATACACACACACACACACACACACTTATTTCACAAAAGTTTTAATTGTACCTTTTTCCCACTTATGTATTTTTTGAAAATTTTACTTATTTCTTATAAAAATTAAATGATAGCCTTATGGTTGTGGGTGGGGCCCCCTTTGTCTCCTGGCAACCAATATTTTTAGACCCAGTCCGCCACTGTGTTAAAGGATCTCCTTGTCACATTGGGCCCTCCATTTCAATGGCGTGCCTGTCTTCTGTGCGGGCAGGGTGTGTTCTTTGTGGAGCATTGCAGCTTTGGGGTCTGTAGTGATCACTCTCTTCTGCCTGTGTCTTGCTGCTGAACTTCAGAAAGCTCACGGCTTCTTCAAATTGGACCACTAGTGTGAGACAAGAGACCTAACTGTGCAGACCTAACTGTACAAACTATTCATGGTTTATGAGCAGGTGCTTGCGAAAAGGTTGAATATAATGGAACCAGCAGACAGGCCGTGCTTCAAGATCATAAGCTTTCTGTCTCTTAGCAGTTGACCTAACTCTAAATCATCTGGGATTTATAACAATCGCACAAAATCTAGAAGTTTCAGTTTCATTTCTTTGGCTTTTTTAAAAGGCTTTAAAATGCATTTTTGCTGCAACAGCATCCACTGTCATTCATATATATATATATATATATATATATATATATATATATATATATATATATATATATATATTTTAAACTTGGCTCGTTCTTTTCAGCAGTTGGGCTTCTGTGGAAAATCCTTCTGGCAAAACTCCAGTGATGAGCATGGTTTTTCCCCATGTGGGATTACAACTGTAGGGTTAGATTCTATCTTATGCAGGGCTTTTTTTGGAAGAAAAGCCCAGCAGGAACTTATTTGCATATTAGGCCACACCCCTGAATTGCCATTATTTCACACAGGGGATTTTTTGTTGAAAAAGCCAAACAGGGACTTATCTGCATATTAGGCCACACCCCCTGACACAGCCGGAACTGCGTTCCTGTGAGTTCCTGCTAAAAAAAAAAAAAAGCCCCGATCTTACCCAATTCTTCTGCAGCCCCTGTCACACTTGGGTTTTGTCCACACAGATCCCATGATTCCTGACATAGTCTTTTTGTGGTCAAAAGGGGAAAAGTTGATGAAGGAAAAGGGAGGGGAAAATTCTGTGTTAGCTGAGGGATCTGTCTAAAAAGGCTTCTCAATTAAAGGATCAGGCATAATTGGAACTAAATCTCACTGAGTTATATTTTGTTTACTTTGTAGGGGAGGGGGGAGCCAGGGGACCTCCTGATAGTGGCCTGGCATATTGCGAAGGCTGCTGCTGCTGCCTTTGCACCAATACATGATGTCACTTCAGGTGCAAAAGTGGAAACAATCTTACTGCATTGGAGAGATGCTCTAGGATTTATCGGGATTCTAACAGCATGGGCAGGAGCCGTGTGTTGCTTTTTCATCCAAAGGACAGAAGAGGAGCTAGGCCCAAAAGACAACATGGAATACAATAAATGTGTTGTTATCTGACTGTTTCAGTCGTAAGTTTTGCCCTGGGTATTTTTTGTAAATGACGAAAGTGATGAAATGCTTTTCACAGATTCTGCCTGCTGCTTCCTCACGGCAGTGAAGTACACATAGACTTGCGGCTGTAGTTGATTGGCTGAAAGCACCGTGCTGCCCTAGGGATAGGTGCCATTTTGATAGAACTTGCAGACTGACAACCAAATGCCTACCAACCACCGATAGCAGGGCTGCCTTTTAGTATTTTCTTTTATGCTCCTTGCAAAAGTTGCAAACTAGAACTTAAAACAGCCGTGGGCAAATAAAACATACTGCACAATGAAAAACTTTCCCTAACTGATAAATCATATGAAATGCTAGTGGATTAATCTACCAATTGAACCCACCTAAGGTTTAATTGGTAGACTATTAAGAATACTTCCCGGCTGATCGCTCCTACTGGTGTGGTGTGGGGCTGACAGATTTCCCACAGCTTCCATCTGGAGTTGAATCAACTGGCCGCTGCAGGGATCATTCTAGAGTATCTTCACAAACTCTGGAAGGGGCACACCCTGGGCTGGGCCTGACCTTGGGCTGCCAAGTTTCCTTTTTGTAATAGGAGAAGCGCAACAGCTGCTCTTCTTTCCCCAGCTGGCTATTTAAACTTCTGTTTGTAACAACTATGGGGCAACAGGGGGCATCCTGTCCTGGGCAGTGGTGGAAAATGGGCATCGGAAGACCACTGTCAATTGTCAAAAGAATGTATACCGTACGATTTTTTCTTTTTTGGTATTGAATTCCTTTAGCCAAGGCTGCCTTGCTGAACAAGCACAAAACGGACAGGGTCTTGGGTTGCCAACTCCAAGTTGGGAAATTCCTGGAAATTTGGGGGTTGAGTTTGGGGAGGGCAGAGGAGAGGAGGGACCTCTGAAGGGTATAATGAAGAAGAAGAAGAGTTTGGATTTATACCCTGCCCTTCACTCAGGGTCTCAGGGGAGTTTACAATCTCCTTCCATTCCTCTCCCCTCAGCAGGCACCTTTTAAGGTCAGTGGGGGTGGGAGAGCTCTGAGAGAACTGCTCTTGAGAGTACAGGTCTGAGCGAACCGTGACTGGCACAAGGTCTCCCGGCTGGCTACATGTGGAGGAGTGAAGAATCAGACCCCGTTCTCCAGATTGGAGTCCGCTGCTCTTAACTATTACACCAAATTCTCCACGGAGTTCACCCTTCAAAGTAGCTGTTTTCTCTAGAGACCTGAGCTGTTGAGATCAGCTGTGATTCTGGGAGATCCCCAGGCCTCATCTGGAGGTTGGCAACCCTATGGCCAGGGTAGGTTGGTATACATAAGGCATCCGCTGGTTGTGTCCAGTATATATAATTTTAGCAGTAAGCCTGCTGTAGAAGTGCATTTGCCCTATTGTGGTGAGCCCGCAATCTCTCCTGGATTGAATGCAAAGGAAACCAGTTCCTCCTTTGTGCATCCACAGGGGTGGTTTCTCTTGTGTACATGTGATTCGGTGGCCCTTGTGATAAACATGAGCTGCTTTCAAGAGAGCCAGTTTGGTGTAGTGGTTAAGTGTGCGGACTCTTATCTGGGAGTGGGTTTGATTCCCCACTCCTCCACTTGCAGCTGCTGGAATGATCTTGGGTCAGCCATAGCTCTCGCAGGAGTTGTCCTTGAAAGGGCAACTGCTGTAAGAGCTCTCTCAGTCCCGCCTAGCTCACAGGGTGTCTGTTGTTGGGTGGGGGGGAAGGTAATGGAGATTGTGGTCACTCTGAGATTCAGAGTACAGGGCAAGATATAAATGCAATATCATCATCATCTTTCCACCCTCTGCCTTGGAGCAATAATACCCCAAATTATTTTTAAAAGGAACATATATGAACAGTTCTTAGTTTTGTTTCTTTTTTGTAATAGACAACTCACTGTAAGAAACGTATAGAGAAAGAGGAAATCAAAGTTGGATTCAGGACAGCAATGTGTATCATTTAAGAAGAAAAGGTAGAGGGAAGAAGAAGACTGCAGATTTTTACCTTCTCTCTGAATCAGAGACTCAGAGTAGCTTACAATCTCCTATATCTTCCCCCCGCACAACAGACACCCTGTGAGGTGGGTGGGGCTGAGAGGGCTCTCACAGCAGTTACCCTTTCAAGGACAACTCCTGCAGTAGCTATGGCTAACCCAAGGCCATTCCAGCAGCGGTAAGTGGCGGAGTAAGGAATCAAACCTGGTTCTTCCAGATAAGAGTCCGCACACTTAACCACTACACCAAACTGGCTCTCTCTCTCTCTCTCTAGAGGGGTGCCAAGTTCACTCAGATGCAAAAAGAAAGAATCACAGCCGTTCCCCTTGTGTATTGAGGGGATCTGTAGGAATCTTCAGACGTCTATACTACACACTTCCAGAATTCACCTTTTTCAAGTGGCAGCAAATAGCTCCATTTCGAAATCTGCCCAACCAGATAATCCTCAATGTAACAAGGAGCTCAGGCAGGACTGGAGGGGTTGTCAGACTCTGTGAGCGCTTGATGTTTTTCTGGGCCACGTACCGTTGGGCAGGTGAGAACTCTGCATGACCGGTGCCTCCTGGGGCAGCGGGAGATGTGTGAGCCAGTCTGGCATTTCGAGCTCAGACCAAGAGTGACAGGGTCAAATTAGAAAGACAACTGAGCTGTTCTGTCATCCTGCACTCCTCTGCTCTCCTTTCCACTCATCTGGGCCTTGGTAAGCAGGCTATTTTGTCCAGCCTTTGGTACAGATGGAATATTGAGCAGTTTATCTTTTTATGTGGTATTATGGCAGACCACAGTATAATGAGATTCCCCTTCCCCCTGCTTTATAAGCTTTTATTGGAAGTCCTGTTTGGTATTAGTGTAGTTCAGTAGTTGTCCAGCTTCCAGCCTGCTGTGTCTTGCCATGGAACCTTGCTGCCTTGCAGAAGATCTTGGGGCATGGACCACAATGCACTCATTTCATGTGAGGCAATGACTCGGCTCCTTCAGCCTTGTTAGGGATGTGTGAAATGCATCCTGCAACATTTAACATTTTCTAACCTCTGACTTCTGGTAGCCAGTGAAACTCCACAATGAGGCCTAGCTAGCCGTTGTGTTTTAGGAGCAAAGTGGTTCCCAAGTGGAACCAATGCATTTAGAATCTTCTGTTGTTTGATTCCTGGTTTTTGCGCATCATGGTGGGCATGTGCCATTTGCATCCCAGTGGGCCAGTGGCCTGGGGGGCCGGCATCTCTCCAGGATTGGTTGGGTTTCTGGTCCACCATTGTTGTTGCAGCTTTCATTTCCTCTATATCTTTTCCTCTCCAATGGTTACATTGATAAAACACTGAAGAAAAAAAGAAGTGTTGACGTGACTGTATACAATGAGCTTATATAGGAGCTTCTACATCTAGCCACCGTTTCCTCCCTCCAGCGAGCCTGTGCAAATAAGTGGGCATGCAGCCACCTGTATTCTTTCCCCCCTCTGACAGAAAGTAAATTGGACAGACAAAAGGGAATACTGCTTAACACACAGTGATTCAAATGTAGAATTTGCTGCCAGAGGATGCAGTGATGGTCACAGGAATAAGCAGCTTTAAAGGGGGATTAGATAGATTCATGGAGGAGAAGTCTAACAATGGCTGCTGAGGGGAACCTCCACATTCAGAGGCAATATGCCTCTGCATCCCAGAGCCAAGAGGCAACATCAGGCCTTGGCCTCTGTGCCCAGTTGTTGGCCATCTAGAGGAACTGGTTGCCCACTGTGTGAGGCAGGATGCTGGACTAGATGGACCACTGGTCTGATCCAGCAGGGTTCTTCTGATGCTCTAATGAAGGCCTCAGCCTCTCTGCCCTGTTGTTGGCTCTCCAGAAGAACTGATTGGCCACTGTGTGAGGCAGGATGCTGGACTAGATGGACTACTGGTCTGATCCAGCAGGGTTCTTCTGATGCTCTAATGAAGGCCTCAGCCTCTCTGCCTTGTTGTTAGCTCTCCAGAGGAACTGGTTGGCCACTGTGTGAGGCAGGATGCTGGACTAGATGGACTACTGGTCTGATCCAGCAGGGTTCTTCTGATGCTCTAATGAAGGCCTCAGCCTCTCTGCCTTGTTGTTGGCTCTCCAGAGGAACTGATTGGCCACTGTGTGAGGCAGGATGCTGGACTAGATGGACTACTGGTCTGATCCAGCAGGGTTCTTCTGATGCTCTAATGAAGGCCTCAGCCTCTCTGCCCTGTTGTTGGCTCTCCAGAGGAACTGGTTGGCCACTGTGTGAGACAGGATGCTGGACTAGATGGACCATTGGTCTGATCCAGGAGGGCTCTTTTTATGTTCTTAATGGGGTACAGGGGAAGATTCAAGATAATCAAGTTTGAGCTGAGAACCTACCCGTCCTACTAGTATGGCATTGCTTTACATGCTCCAAATATATATTGGGATGTACTGCTACATCTGCACACTGCAAAGGAAGACCACCTAAAGTGGTCAGCATTATGGCCTTCAGTCTGTTGCTAAGGGTCTCCTTCATACTTTGCTACCCAACAAATGAGAACATCACAGGCAAAAAGTATGGAAACCAGACACTGTAGCTCCCTTTGTGATAGGTGGGAGAATAGAACAGGTAGCAAAGATGCATTTAATCTAGCCAGCAAACTTTTCTCTCTGAGGCATCTTTTGAGTTCCCTGCACTAACTTGCACATTTTAAAGTGGATTCTGGGATGTTAAAAACAGTCTTTTGTTGAGCTTAGAACAGAGCGCAATGGAGATTTCAGCAGCAGGAGATCCAGATGGGTTTTCCCCACTTTACTAGCTGTTTTGCCGTTTTAATGACTAGATATTGCTTTTCCAGACGTGTCTTTCTCTCTCTCCATGTTTTAACCGCTTGTACTCATATGGGCAGAATGCCTTTTATTTTTCACTTCGCCCTCTTTCTTTTCCTTGCAAAGGGGTTAGACGTATATGCACAATATGAATGAAACCAAAGGATGCGTTATTATCTTTTAGCGAGGCTTCATAGATGAACAGAACAACTAAAGCTTTAACTGGGGCAGGGAGGGGGGGCAGTTTTTTTTTTGGTGTGATTGGAAATTATGTCTGTTAAGAGTATATTTTGATTCTGGTGTGTTTACTGTCATAACAGCTTTCTAAAAATGAGAGAGCGCCTAGGAATAATTGAGGTGGGGCCATGGCTCAGGGGTAGAACATTTGCTTGCCAGTTTTGATCCCCAGTTAGATGGATCAGGTTCAGGTGATATGAATGATCTCAGCCTCAGACCCTAGAGAGCCAACTGCCAATGAGAATAGACCAGGGGTGGCCAAACTTGCTTGACATAAGAGCCACATAGAATAAATGTCAGATGTTTGAAAGCTGCAAGACATGAACATCAGAGGTGGAAGGAAGGAAGGAAGATGGGGAAGGGAGAGGTAGAAAGAAAGCAACTTTAAATGCATTCTCTAAGCTGCCAGCTGGAGAAGTGATTTAAAGAGAAAAATGCTTGCTTCACGCCAGCCAGTGGGGCAGTGGGGGCTTTGAGAGCCACATAACATGTGTGAAAGAGCCACATGTGGCTCCTGAGCTACAATTTGGCGACCCCTGGAATAGACCATATTGACCTTGCTAAGATCAATGGCCTGATTCAGTATAAGGCAGTCTCTTTGCTTGTATATGTGTTGATTGGTATATCTTAGTTGTTTCTGCAACTGAGGGTGTAATTAGCCAAGATTTTGGTGAGTGGTGGTTGGGATTTGCCAGAAGGAACAGTTTTCTGTATGTGAGTGTGGGAGAATTTGGAGTGCTTCATTGTGGGAGGGTTTTCTGCTTGTCTCCCATCCCAGTTTCAGTCCAAATTGTCCCCTTCCACCTTGCAGCGCTTATTGACCAGATAAACAGACACCTCTCCTCACTCATGCTATGCATATAAAGGTATTGGAGATGCAACTGCAGATTTTAAATGTTGCCCTGAGGTAGCTCACCCTTCACTCTTAAGCGTCAGTTTTGAGGATTGGGTTAGCAGGTAGATGTACTTAAATTTGAGTCCAGTTGCACTTTTAAGACAACAAAGTGTAATTCTAGGTATAAGCTTCATGTGTTTGTTTCATCAGGTGCACAGAGTTTGTTCTGTTACTTCAGACCATCATGCCAACCCACTTAAATTTAATCAGTATTGATTTAAAGCTAGGGGTGCCAACTTGCCAGCCTCCAGGTGGGGCCTGGAGATCTCCTGCTTTTACAACTGATCTCCAGCAGGCAGAGATCAGCTCCCCTGGAGAAAATGGCTCCTTTGAAGGATGGACTCTATAGCATTATACCATGCTGAGGCCCCTCCCCCCCCAACCCCCCCTCTCTCGGATCCACCCCCAAAGTCTCCAGGTGTTTTCAAACACAGACCTGGCAACCCTATTATTCATTTGATAATTATGCAAGTTAGTGGGCAAACTATCTTATAGTTCTTAATTTGCTTGGGACCTGTACTTTTCTGAAGACACATTGCCCTTATTTAGTAGCCAGGGTTTGTGCAGGCAGATTTGGGTTTTTTTTATGAATGCACCTGGCATTCTTTGTTGTGCAGGAAGTTCTCTCTCTCTCTCTCTTGCATTCCTCTTGTTTCTGGAGCAAATAGTTTAATGTCCTGCCAAAGGGATATTTTGAAAATTAGTTTTTTTTTTTAAGTGGCAGTGAAGCTAAAATGATATTTTTAAACTACTTTCAAAAGCCTGGTGAAACTGGAAAGCTGAAATTTCTTAGGCAGCATTTCAGTACTTTTTTGCACCTACATTTTCTTTGGGCCACTGTAGAAGAGGCCCTGCATCTGCTTTGGCTGCTCATGCAACTTTTATGAAAAATACCCATACTAAAACTTGATGGGGCTGGAGGAGCATCTCTCTGAGTAGTATTGTTTTATTTGCAATATTGATGTACCACTTTTCAAGGGAATGATACCAAAGGAATTTATATTAAATAGCTAAAAGTATGAAATCTTCAAGTGTAAAAGTGCTGGTTTTTAGAAATGAGCACAGATCTGAACCTGAGCCCAAGTCCAGGCTGGACTTTGCCCAGTTTGCAAACCTCAAACGTGGTGCTGACCCTAATCCTCTTTCAGGCACCAGGCTAAAATGTGCTTTTTAACCTAGATGGTTCTTTTTTTTTTTTTACCCAGGTAAGTGGTTTATCTTTTAAATTGCCGTCTTTTAGCCTGAGGACTGTCTTGGGAGGCTCATTTTTTGACTGTTTAAACGTTTTGTGCTCTTTTTAAAATGCTCTGGCTTTGTTTGTAATGGTTTGGGATTTTCATAGTTTGCTAACGCTTTTTAATCCCTTTATCATGTTTTGTTTTGTATGCCCCCTCAAGCGGGTCCACTGGAGAGGCAGCCTATAAAGTTTTGAAATGAATGAACGGATAATAGCAGATCACGACTGGAGCTCAATCCAGATACGATGACAGCTTCTGCCTCTCTTTCTGGCCCCATCAATGTCTGCTGGGAGGTTGTCATCCAGAAGCTAATCTGGACGTGCTCCAAGCCTGGCTTTGTTCTCAGCAGTAGTGTTCACCCATGTACCATATCCAGGGCTTTTTTTTTGTGTAGAAAAAGCCCAGCAGGAACTCATTGGCATATTAGGCCACATCCCTGATGCCAAGCCAGCCGGAACTGCATTCCCCATGCTGGCTGGGGCTGATGGGAGTTGTAGGCAAAAAAAATCTGGAGAGCTACCATTGGCCACCCCTGCTCTATGGTAATCTTCAGAGGCCTTGCTTTGAGTGCCCCTGCCAACTGAGGCTCATATGTGCGGGGCTCTGACTCCTGGCACCAAACGCCCAGAGTCTAGAGACATTTGACTCGGGACATCATGGATGTCTCACTGACAATGGAGATCCAGGTTTCCAATGTTGCCAGGCTGGCATTTTACCAACTATGACAAGTCAGGCTGCTGGCCCCCTACCTGTTGTGGCCCGACAGATGGTGAGTGCCATGCTGTTTTACCAGCCGATCAGCTGATTGGCAGGGGGGCCCTTTAGATCGCCCAGGAGTGGTGCTCAACTGCCCTTCCGGGCATTGAAATAGACCTGGGGTGGAGAAGGGAGGGAGGAGGAGGCTGAGGAGTGGGCAAACTAGGCACTTGCCTAGGGGGAAGGGGAGGAAAGCTAAATTTTTCACCCCTGCCCTGCTGGCACCCTAGGCAACTGCCTAGTTTGCCTAGTGGGTGTGCCAGCCCTGGTGGCAACCAACATCTGTTGGTGGTCCCAAGCCTGAGGGACATCCAGCTGTCCTTGGCCAGGGCCTTCTCTGCCTTGGCTCCAACCTGGTAGAACTCTCTGCCAGATTCCATCCAGGCCCTGCAGGACTCATTACCATTCCACAGGTCCTGTAAGGCAGAGATGTTCCACCGGGCATTTGGCTGAAGGCAACTATGCTTTCATCTTGGCACTTCCGCTCCCACTTTACTCCCCCTCTGCTTGATAGCAGCACCACCAGGATTCAGATGCCATTTTTGGGGGAACTATAATGTTTTACAGTTTTTATTATTATTATTCGGAATTTTATCTGTTTGTAAAATATAATTTGTTGTTAACTACCCTGAGCCTGGCCATTGGGAAGAGCTGTCAAAAACCTGATTAAATCAATCAATCAATCTAAGCCTATCCATTCTGCCTGAAAAAAACCCTTATGGAACTTTAATTGCAGATGATATTTTTGGTTGGAAAGATCTGCACCTTTGATGTCTTAAATCGGAGAAGGGGCTGATGGAATCAAGCGGGCCTTATTTAAATCCTGGAGTACCTTAATGCAGAGAACATGATATGGAAGTGAAAGATTTACGTTTCGGCTTGACATTCTTAACTGAGGATTAACCCTATGATTTACACTGTGTTTTTCTAAGTTTCGGCCTGGTACATTTGGTCAACAGCTATGGTTAAGCACAGATGTGTCCAGGGCTTTTTTTTTTGAGCAGGAATGCACAGGAACGCAGTTCCGGCTGGCTTGGCATCAGGGGGTGTGGCCTAAAATGCAAATGAGTTTCAAAAAAGCCCTGGATGTGTCTATTACTGAGCTGTGTGTACAACATAATAATCTGCATGCTTTCTATTTCAGGACAGTGTATTACATGGAAAACAAGCAAATATACAGTATGCAGTACCAGACGGTGTACAAATGTTGTTCAGGATGGTCTCAACTTGGAGGAGAGTCAGGCTGCCGTTACCGTAAGTACCATAGTCTATTGAAGATACTTTTATCCTTTAATGAATTGGTGCACATGATTACTTGTACGGGTGTTGGAAATTCAGTCTATTTTTGTGAATTACTTCAGCAGTGCATACAAACTCTGGTCTCAGAATCAGATCAGCCCCAGTGGTTTCTTTCAGTTGGCCAGTTTTTCTGTAATGATTCTTTTTACTGGAAATGCTAAGGAATAAACCTGAGGTCTTCTGCATGCAAAGCAGGTGCCCTACCGCTAAGTAGCTCTCAAGCATGCTTTCTGAAATGTTCTGTTTTTTACATAAGACCACAAGAAGACAACATAAGAAGAGCTCTGCTGGATCAGATGAATGGTCTATCTCAGGGGTGTCAAACGCATATGTTATGAGGACCGGATCAGACATAAATGAGACCTTGTTGGGCCAAGCTATGTCAGGCCGGGCCATGTGTGTACCTGTTTAAAATTAGGTAGTAGAGATATAAATGTTATATAGGACACAGACAAACACAATTAAATACTGTTTTTAAAGAGCCAGGAAGCGCTTAGAATAATTTTTGACAATTTCAGCCAAGAATTTGGCAACAGCTCTTGTGATATCAGTTACGCTGTCATTTAGTAGGAAATGGCAATCATTCCTGTTTTCTTGATTATAGGATGGTAAGGCAAGACTATCTAACAGAACCTTCTGGAGATTAGAACACAGTTGGCAGTTCAATAAGATACGCTGGATCGAATCAGGCGAGCTTGACCCGCATAGACAATGTCTCTCGCTAAAGGGGACTTGAAGAAATCTCCCATAGAGAACGTTGGAGGGAAATGCATTCATCCTACCCAGCATAAAAGCTATCTGCTGTTGTGGGTTATCTAGTTCAGATAAATATTTGGCCATTTCCCTGGCCGTCTAATCAAGTCCAAGTGAGGCAGGAGAGCAAGTATAGAACTAGACAGGACACAGTTTATGGAATTCTAGATCTAAGAGTCTCTGTTTGATAAATCTAATTTAAGATTAGGTAGCAGAGATACAGACTTTATAAAGGACAATTGAGCAAGCCTGGCAAAGCAAGCTGTGATGCAGAAAGGAGCGAGAGAGAGGGAGAAGGAAGAAGATGACAGCCAGTTGCTCAGGGGCCTGATAGGAGCCTTCTGGGGGCCTGATTTGGCCCCAGCCATGTGTTTGACACCCCTGCTGTATGCTAAAACCATAATGTTTCCAGCAATTCCTAGAGCTATCATATGCTACTTCCAGGTTTTCCACAGAAGTGACATAATGGTGCAGACACTGCTGCTGGATTCTACTTTTTTTTTTTTATCCTGCCGCCACTCAAAGCAGTGAGCGACTAGAAGAGTCACACAGAAGGAGATCTGGAGAAAAAGCACAAGCTCTGCTTCTGTCAGCTTCTATGTAGTAAAGTTCTTAAAGGAACATAATCCATTAAAGCAGACTGATAACAAAAATGCCTAAGTTATGCCTCAGCTAACAAAAATGCCTCAGACTGATAACAGAAGTGCCTCAAAGCAGTGTCAGGCAGCAGAAGCTGGGGGAAGGTCTTCCTCTGCCCCCTCCTGGGGAAATGGCAAGCCTAGATTGTGTGGAGCAGGGTTTCTGTAGAGACCTAAGTATGTCACTACAACTGTGTGGAGGAAGGTGTCCCAATTTCAGGCCACATGTTTACTATCTATTCTCCATCATTAACTGGTGTCTCAAGCCCAGCATTCCTTTATTCATTGGTGAGACTGCCAACCGCCCCCCCCCCCCCCAGCTTTGGGAAGCAGGGCAAAGATTAAAAAAGACCATGTGGTGATCAAAACAAAACTCAATATGACCTTCTCTCAACTCAGAAAGCAAATTGATTACTGTCAAGGTTTTCCTGTCGAGGAAGTGAATAATTGCCTTCAGGAAGGCTGCATGAGGAGAAGCGAAAGGGGCCGCCTAAAGAAACATCTGAACTTGGTCATTTGAACTACCAGAGTTGGAAGGAGGAAACATATCGTTTGTAGAAGGAAAAGCCATGCGCGAGATAATGAGTAGGGACACAGATAGGAAAGAGTTCTGTGAAGAACAACAATGATCTCTGTTCATGAAAAAAAAGTGTACTTTTTTAGGCAGAACAAAGCTAGGAATGTGCTTTAGAACTGATATGGGCAAAACAGGGTGAGAGCCTAACCAATTTTGCACTAGACCTTTAATCCTGGTTTAGCTCTGCCCTCAAACTGACATTCTACACTAGAACCAGAGAATCAGAGAAACCAACTCCATGACTCTATGATTCTAGTGTAGAATGTCAGCTTGGTGACAGGGCTAAACCAGGATTAAAGGTCTAGTGTGAAATTGGTCCCTGTCTCTTTAAGCTTTTACAACTAGGAATCATTTGTTTTTCCTACCAGCCACAAAGTATGGCTTCAGGGGAGTGATTTATGTTGGGAAAGGTCACAGGAGGAAGGGTTGAAACCCCTCCTCTCCACTGATGAAACTGTTTTTTTTACTGAGTCAGGCTATTGGTCTGTCCAGCTCAATATTGGCTGTTGAACTGGCTGTGACTTTCCAACTGCCTTTCCCACCACCTGCTGTAGAGTTGCCAACTCTGGGTTGGGAAATTCCTGGAGAACTGGGGCTGGAGCCTGAGACACTGGGCAGGGAGGGGTTTGGGCACCTCAGTCTACCCTCCAAAGGGCCTGTTTTCTCCAGAGGAACTGTTCTTTGCTATCTAAAGATAAGCTGTAACTCTGGGAGACCTCCTGGTCGCATCTGGAGACTGGCAACCCTAACTGCCACCCAATAAACTTTTTGCTCGACATGCTAGGCATTGAGTCTGAATGTTGCATGTGGATTTCCTAGAGTTGCTTCCCTAGGGTGGGTCCATTTTGAGGACAATGTTGCTGAGCATTTAGTGCTTCTGGTTAAATGCGCAGACTCTTATCTGGGAGAACTGAGTATGATTCTCCATTCCTCCACATGCACCTGCTGGTGTGACCTTGGGTCAATCATAATGCTCTCTCAGAGCTGTGCTGCTCAAGATCAGTTCTGGGAGAGCTTTCTCAGCCCCATCTACCTCACGGGGAAGGGGAAGGAGATTGTAAGCTAAGTGAAGGGTGGGGTATGAATCCAGTCTCCCCCCCCCCAAAGAAATAGGCCATGCATGCATTTTTATTTTGTTTATATATTTCCATTATGACCCCTCCTTTCTTCCCAATGGGGACTTGAACTGGCCGAGATCGGGGGTGGCCAAACTGTGGCTCAGGAGCCACATGCGGCTCTTTCACACATATTTTGTTGCTCTTGAAGTCCCTATCATCCTGTCAGTTGGCTTGGAAGAAGGCATTTGTCACTTTAAATCATTGGTCTGGAGGATGCATTTAAAGTTGCTTTCTTTCTACCTCTCCATCCCCTAACTATTTGCCTTCCTTCCTTCCTGTCTTGTGGCTTTCAGACTTCTGACATTTATTCTACGTGGCTCTTATATTAAGCAAGTTTGGCCACCCTGGCCTAGATCATTCCCCTCTCCTCCATTTTATCCTCAGCACGGCCCAGTGAGGTGGGCGAGGCTGAAAGACTTGCAGAGGGGGGGATTAAACCTTCCCAGATCCTGATCTCTTTTACGTCTTTTTATTCTTTTTCGTGAAGAAGACCGAACGGTTTGCCTTACAATAAGTAGCAGCAAGGCGCTATTGGCAATGAAAGCATATGTTTTGTTGGAAGATAAGCAAAGGAATGAGTCCCCATGGTGGTATTAGGTTCCATGGTGTTATTCCCTGAGTAAATATGGGGAACAGAGACGGCATCTGGATATGTGGCAAGGCCTCATTCTTTTTTTTCTGTCGCTAAAAGTAGGCTGTTGCTGAGTAGCTGTTTTAGATTAGGGGACTATTGGTTAGTGAGGGCAGGCCTATCTCTTTTGTCTAGTGACAATTTCCTTGTCCAAGAGGGTCAGTGGATCATCAATGGTATGTTGGGGTGGCTTTATCTATAAGCTGTAAGTGACAAGATACATCTGAAATTTACCATTCCTGATAGAATCTTAGGTATATTGGCTGTTTAGCTTATTACATATACTTAACCCATTTTTACTATATTTTATTGTATTCTTTTTTTCCGATGGCAAACTTGAATGATGTTCACATGTTAAATAGTAAGTTAGGTGGACAAGAACATCGCTATCCAATGTATTTCTCTTTTAGCTGTACTGACATACTTAAATAGGGATATTGGCTTTTTATCTCATTATGTATACTAAACCCATCTTCCATTATATTTTAATGTATTTTTCTTCTAATGGCAAACTATATGTATGTTGCATGTTAAAAGGCAAACTAGTTAGATGGGAAAAACATCTGAGATACCAATGCCCTCTTTTTGACCCAGGCTTATATAACAGAGTGATTGACAGACACTCTCACATTTTGACATATTAATATTTTATTGCTTTCTCATACTCATGCTACCCAGATCGAAGGTTTGCTCAATTTGTTAATTTCACTATTCTGTCATTGGATCTTAAATTTGTACCATTTTGCATTCTAAACCGTTGCCTAGCAGCTATCTATAGCCCTGTTCACTGTACTTGAATCCTCATCTGATGGAGTGTGCTTAGAGCACATGAAAGCTTACGTTCTGAATAAAACTTTGTTGGTCTTAAAGGCGAACATGACTCCTACTTTGGATTACCTCATCATCAGGCAATCCCTGATCTTTTCTCTTTCATCGACTTGCATCTACTTCAGAGTAAGAGAGTCTAAATGTGCATAGGAATATCTGTGAATACATTTGAAATCCTTGTTCTGGACATCGTTAAGCCCATATCCCAAGGGCACGTTTCATGCGAAAAACTCAAAAGTGAATGGCACGAACACTTTGCCTTTGAACACGTTGTTAGCAACTGTTAGTTGTATGACACCCCACTAGAAAATTAACTACCGTTTTTTGTTTATTTTTCTCCAGGAAAAAAAAAAGATTTTCCCACTGGGGTAAAATTGTACTCTGTCCCATTGTTAAGTATTGGACTTCAACGTTATCCCAGCTAAGTTTCTTTAGAAACTTGTTGGTTGGTTGAAGTTTAAACTGTTGGTGTGAGCTAGCTGACCATATTTTAAACCTCCAGCTTACTCATTTTTATTTTAGCTCAGGAAAAATGACCCCAGAGCAAACTTAATTTATGCAGTAGCTCACAAAGTAGAACTTCACAGCTTAGAGGGAGCATTGGTTGGTTGTTCCATTTTCAGTAGGATTTTTACTTTTCTAAAAGAAACACGGTTATCATTGATTACTGATAGGTTATCATTGGTCCACATGGGTTACAAACACACACCACAAATGTGCATGTGTTCATATGTGCTGTATAGTGTGTGCTGTCACACATATTGACTTCTGTTAGATGCAATTAAATTTATTGGGGATTTATTTCTGCTCAACACACAACCAGTTTGGGGTAACCAGTAACCCATCAGCAACAAACACCCCTCCCTCTCCATGTCTCAGTTAAATTTTACTGATCGCTTTGTACTGCCTGTTAAATTAGGCGCTGTCAGATCAGCACCCTTTTTAATGCCCCTTTTGAGAATCAGAGTATCTTCTGCAAAAAAGGAAGGCTGGAAAACAAATAGCGAAATGTCATGGAAAATGCTGTGAAGCTACACTGTAGGGAGAGGTCTGTATACTGAACTTCTTCCACCAGAGATCAGTTAATTGTCTTGTGAAACACTAGACTTCCTAGCAACTCCCCTTTTATCAAAAGGGGTTGTGTCTGCCCCACTCATAATGTCCTCCCGTGCTGTCAGATCACACTTCATAAATGTTGGGTCCAATTCTTTTGCAAAAAGGCTTTTTCATGTGTGACTTTCTTTGGCTGCACCCCTCCACCATTCCTTTGGATTCTAGATGTGGTTGTTCCATCCTTTGTGTCACTCCCAAATGAAATTAAATAAAACCATCTTAGCTTCTAATGAGTTTCTGGGCAAACGTCTGGCAGTATTCATATAGGAAGAAGACGATGACTCATTGCCACAAGGCATAAATGGCCTTTTGGTAACAGGAACTCCTTTGCATATTTGGCCGCACCCCCCTTGATATAGCCAATCCTCCTGGAGCTTACAGTAGGTCCTGTACTAAGAGCCCTGTAAGCACATGGCGGATTGGCTACATCAGGGGTATGTGGCGTAATATGCAAAGGAGTTCCTGCTACAAAACTAACTAACTTAGTCAGATGCATGAAGTCTATATCCATAGAAGATATGCTTAAGGTTACAAGCAGCAGAAAGGTGGGAGTGGGGAGATGTTATAAAGAGAGGCCACTTTGAAACAATAACCAATCAAAGAGAAAACAATCCATTCAGTATAGGTGAGGAGGACCACTCTCGAGGTAGACAGACCTGGGGGAACATAAAAGCCGAACTGGGGAAGGTACATCGTGACATAAGATAAGCAGAATGAATTAACGTGCATAAAAGGTGGGTCATGCTGAGCTATTAGAACCTACAGTGAGTGAGGAAATCCAAGTCCTTGTTCAAACATGGGGAAGGGTTAGTTGATGAATCCTAATTTGGCACTTTCACATTGTATTCTCCCTCTGCAGTCGTTTTGTTAGGAGAACAGTAACCTTTAGATCATCATTAGCATTCTTTGGATGATTAAAATCTTTCCCTACTGTTTTCTGAATATTGTAATGTTTTAATGTCAGATTCCTGACCAGTTATACTTTGTCATATGGACCGTCCTGTTTGTCCAGTCTAGAGAACACAAGGGCATTCTAAAAGTGGTTAGACATATTCATAGAGGGATAAGAGTATCTACAGCCATGCAAGCTCAATGAGACTTTCAGGTACTGGGTCAGGGGCAAGACTTATGGTCTGATCCAGCAGGATATGTCCTGTGTTCCTTAGAAGCTTACCTCTAGTCTTGAAGGACATGAGCTTGGTATGAAGGGAGAGATTGTACTGACCTATAAGAAACAGGCAGACGGAGGCTCAACTCATAGGCTTATGCAACCCAGGGATTCAAGCCCTTGTAGACATTTCCAGTCTAAAACTGAACTTGTGTTCCTTTCTGCTGTACATTTCCAAAATGGATGGGCTTGGATCCAGTGTTTATTTTCCATTTCCACTGATGAAAGGACCCTTGCTGCAGCAGAGGTATGCTCTGCCAGTGGAAGTTTTTGTGGCACTGGTGGGAAGCTCTTTGCATTGGTGGAAATCCACTGTTAGCCAAGCAGAAACCTTGGAAGTAGCCTATGGAGTTTACTCTACGGTGATGTCACCAAGGGATCGAGAGATGCCACTCAACTTCCGTAATGAACCGGAGCCAACAATGGCATTTGTTTGCATACCAGAGGTACAGATTGCATGCCTATTTTTCTAAGGGAAAGTGTGCTTGTCATTGGGGCCACTGCCTAGTCTGGCAAGGAGAGAAATATGAGCTCAGTTTTGTATTAAAGGCTTTCCCTGGTCTAAGGCTGACATTGACCTGTGGGCAACCTTGTAGCCCACATACTGTATGTCTTCCTGCCATGTATGCCAATACCATCACCTGAAAATGGATTTTAGGTAATGGATTATTGGTAAACATAGAGGGGGCCATGGCTCTGTGGTAGAACATCTGTTTGGCATGCAGAAGGTCCTAGGTTCAATCCCCAACATCTCCAGTTAAAAGTTTAGGTAGGGGATATGAAAGATCTTTGCCTGAGACCCTGGAGAATCGCTGCCAGTCTGAGTAGCAATGGACTAAAGGCAGCTTCATCTGTATATGATGTTGACTGCATGCAAATAAAGTATGCCAGTCAGTCAACTACCCTTTGGTGTTTGATGCATTTCCAGAGGCCCGAATCAGTTGTTCTCCTCCGCTTGATAGTATCTTAAATAGAATTCTGAAGGTCCTTTTCAACACTATCTCATTACCTTGGAGATCTGGGCTGTCCAAGTTGAATGCTACCTTTGTATTCATAAGCAGCAATTGGTAAGGATGTTCAATAAGACTCTTAAGCCACAACTTAACTGAAGCCAACACAAAGCTTAAGGGCTACTGTTTTCATGCAGCCGAAGTCCAAGGTAACAATGGGTTCAGACTTCGGTCATAGTGGGATTTAAGCTGGAGATCAAGGTGTCCAAAAAAAAGGTGTCCAGTAAAAAAAAAGCCTTGGGTGATGGTGAATGGAAGCTTATGATGGGATAGATCCAGTGCTGCATTTTTACAGGCACAAGGACTTCTGCCCATGGAGCGTGACTTTCACAGCTTTCTCCTCCTATGACAGCTCAAAATGCCTGGTTCAAATCCTACTTCTGTTCCTCCAAGAGCAGTATTTGGGGGAGGGCATTTCAGGATGGCATGGAGGAGGAGCTGAGAAAGGCACGTTACATGGGCAGAAGTCTTTGCACCGATGGAAATATGGTGTTGCACCTACCCCATTTTCTCTGCTTTGTAAGGTCTGTAGTGTATTTATTAAAATTAGGTATACCCAGGGGTGGAATTCTAGCAGGAGCTCCTTTGCATATTAGGCCACACCCCCTGAGGTAGCCAATCCTCCAAGAGCTTACAAGGCTCTTTTTTGTAAGCTCTTGGAGGATTGGCTACACCAGGAGGGTGTGGCCTAATATGCAAAGGAGCTCCTGCTAGAATTCCACCCCTGGATATACCCTATTTTTTGCAAAAGTAGATTTGCATGGAAGGTAACAATGGTCCAAAATTTGCCTCCGTAAATCATCTTCTGTAGTAGAATTCTACTACTTCTTGAATTTCTTGATGTTTTGATTCTTGTCTAGTCACATTTTCAACATATTCTGCAGAATAATATGTCCTTTATTGACCACCACCCAATTTTGTACCTTTTGGTCACCACTTTGATGTCTGTGCAGCAAATGTTACGACCTTCCTATTTCTTTTTTCAAAATTGGCCAAGTAGCTTCCATCTAAGGCTCTGTACAGACATAACATCAAACCATGGTTTATTTCAGCTGTGGTTAGCTTGTGTGAAACCAGGATTTGGCTCACAGACAACAAACACTGGTTTGCCTTGGCAATGTATACTGTCGGGAATATATACTGTAGCACTTGAGAAAGAAACAGGCTTAATCCAGGATATCTGTGTTCGGACATCAAAGCATATCATAGTTCAGATTCTGGTTAACAAACCCACTTTTCGGTTTCTGGCTCTACTGTGACAGACCCTAACTAATCATGGCTAGTGGAGAGACCTGCATTCAGACCATCACATTAACCAGTGGTTAGTGATTGGAATTAAGCTTTTGCATGCAAACTGTTTCAGGTATTGTTTGTAGTCAGAGCAAAAGTATGCCTGGAATCAGATGTGGGCTAGGGGATACCAGAGAGGATGGCAGATGGCTGAGGAATCAAGTCTCCAGTAATTAAAAAAAAATACAGATTGATCAATAGCTGCCTTAAATTGAATCAGGCCATCGAGCCCAGTGATGCCTACGTTGGCAATGGGATAGAAAGGGCTTTGCTGACTCTACTGCCTGCAATGCTTGTAACAAAACACAGAACCTGGACCTCAGTGGATGCAAGGCATCCTGTCGAGATTGGTTGTCCTCCTTTATGCAGCTGCCTGATACCGCATCAAATGAGGCTGAGGCTTCCCTTGTTCAGTCGCTCAGTCGAGTGCGACTCTTTGCGACTCCATGGACCAAGTCATGCCAGGCCCTCCTGTCTTCCACCATCCTCCGAAGTCTGCACAAATTCATGTTAGTCACGTCAGTAACGCTGTCCAGCCACCTCATCTTTTGCCATCCCCTTCTTCTTTTGTCTTCTGTCTTTCCAGCATCGGGGGCTTCTCCAGTGAGTGCTCCCTTCTCATTTGGTGGCCAAAGTATTTGAGCTTCAGCTTCAGCATCTGACCTTCCAGGGAACAGTCAGGGTTGATTTCCCTTAGGACTGACTGGTTTGATCTTCTTGCAGTCCAAGGGACTCTCAAGAGTCTTCGCCAGCACCACACCATTTTTTTTAAGCTTTGCTACGTGAGATCTTTAAACTGAACTGAACTTCTGCAAAGCATGTTCCACTCCTCACCTCTGGGTCCTCCCTGTTTCTCTACAAGAGTTAAGAGTGAATGAGTTTTGTTCTCAACAGCAGGAAGAGAATAGCAGGAAATACAGTCATGGTGTTAATGGTCTGTTTTATTACCAGTTATTGCAAGCAGTGGTGTGATAAAAGCCCAACAATGAGTATTATCACGGTTACCATCATGTTTATGTTAAAAATAACACACTGAATGGCATTCCAGGAGTGTTTGGGCTGGAGCTTTCCTACATACCTTACCAGAACTCCAGACTCAATACAGAACCTGGCCCTGTGATCTTGAAGTGTCTGGATGCCTTTTGCAACTTTTGGCTTTACGGTGCTGTAAATCTGTGGCTTGGTATAGCTACAGACTTACCGAATTTAACTGATGCGGCTGCATCATACAGCACAGGACTACAAACTCCACATAGGTCTTCAGTTTGCTCTCCTCCATAGGAAACCTGACCCAGAAGTGTTTCCCTTGGAATTTCTCACTATTTGAGCAAGAGGGGAATATAACAATATAAGACAATTTTACTGGTTAGATTGGATTGAATTACTCATGGGTATGAGATTCTGTAATAATAAGCAGCAATGCAAGGAGATCCAGATGTGTTGAAAATGTATGCTTGCTGCATACATTTGGAGAATGTAGAGGAGATGATATTATTCCAAGGAATAAATTAGTACAAATTTATGAGGTGCAAAAGTTGGACTAGGATGTGGGAGATCTGTGTTCCAGTTTGCCCTCTGCCATGAATTTTACTGGTTGACTATGGGCCAGTCATTCTCTTTCAGCAGAATCTACCTAACCTGGTTGTTGTGAGGATAAACTGTGGAGGTACTGTGTATCCTACACATTGAAGCTGCCTTATCCTGAATTAGACCACTTTGTTGTTGTTCAGTCGCACAGTCGAGTCTGACTCTTTGCGACCCCATGGACCAAGTCATGCCAGGCCCTCTTCTCTTTTGCCATCCTCTGAAGTCTGCTCAGATTCATGTTAATTATATCACTAACACTGTCCAGCCATCTTTTGCCATCCCCTTCTTCTTTTGCCAGCATCAGGATCTTCTCCAGTGACCGTTCCCTTCTCATTTGGTGGCCAAAGTATTTGAGCTTCAGCTTCAGTATCTGAACTTCCAGGGAACAGTCAGGGTTGACTTCCCTTAGGACTGATTGATTTGATCTTCTTGCAGTCCGCGGGACTCTCAAGATTCTTCTCCAGCACCACAGCTCGATCAATATGCTCTGCTCAGATTGGCAGCAGCTCTCCAGGGTCTCTCATACCTGGTTCTTTTTAAACTGGACATGCCAGGGATTGAGCCTGGGATCTTCTTCATGCAAAGCAGATGCTCTGCCACTGAGCTACAGCCCCTGCCCTGAGCTCCTTGAAAGGAGGGTAGGATGAAGATCTAATGAATAAATTGCATTCATGTACCGTGTCCAACCCCGAAGGACTCCCCTAGTGGCTAATAAGAAAAACCTACGGAAGGCTTTAACAATTGGATAATTTGGGAGATGAAAGCCCAGTCCCAGCTACCCCATTCCTATTAATGAGGGGTAAGGGCTGAGCTGCAGAACAGCTATCAAAAGGATCCAAGAAAATCGTCACACAATGCAAAACACAGATTAATGCTTTGGGTCGACGTAGTCTTATCTGCACCCTGCCACAGTTATTCATTAATTCCGAGTCGGCTGCAAAAATGCTCACCTGAGAAGCAGCAGCTAGAGCTGCGTATTCCTCGCTGTCTTTTGTTCCTCTTCCCTGGCTTTTTGTTTTTTTGTGGTTTCGTTTCTGGCACTCTAGATCGGAGAGATTCTGCACGTGAATGCCATGTGTTTTGAATTCAGGTACTTGAGGCACACAAAAGCTCTCTCTCTTCTCCGTTTACTCTTTCTCTCTGAAGAAATATATCTTTGCTTTAGACTCCGGGGCTTTTGTTCTCCTTGCCCATCCCTCTTTGGCGACTGGGTCGGCACACAAAATATGCTTTGATCTTCTTTATGCTACTGATTGGTTTTTCTAAAGCCCTTTTGTTTTTTTTAAATCTCTTTTGCCAGCAAGCTAAAAAGTCCCCTTTTTTCCCTTGGATCTGGCTGAATGTGTAGGGATGAGTAGATGGGGGTGTAACGGAGTAGATCTTCATAACATCTGGTGGTCTAACATCTCATTCTCTCTTCTCCCTCTGTCATGGTTCAGCCATATTTACAAATTATTGTTTGGCAGTAGAAGTATAAGCCTGGAAAGGACTTTGGGCTTCGATCCCCCCTCCTCTGTAATTATTGCTAATTACTTCCTTCTTGGGTTTTGGCAAACTCTTGGCTGCTATTACAGCTGAGCTGGCAAACTATGGCTTGGAATCCACAGCAAGTTCAGCTCAACACAAAACCACGGCTGGTTATAACTGCAGTTAGTCTGTGAAGCAAGGATTTGGCTTCCGCACGATTCTTTCAATCCTGGCTTGCTTAAAAATGCTGGCTTCTGTCACCTTCCCCTTGGTCAGGCATCCCTACTTGGACCACCAATTCTGGGCTGGGAAATTCCTGAAATTTTGACTGTGGAGCCTGAGGAGCACAGAATTTGAGGAGCGAGCTCTCAGCAGGGATGTAATGCCATAGAATCCTATCCCCTGAACCTGCCATTTTCTGTAGGGCAGGGGTGTCAAACGTGCAGTTCGAGAACCGAATCAGGCCCCCAGAGGGCTCCTATCAGGCCCCTGAGCAACTGGCTGTCATCTGCTTCCTTCTTGCTCTCTCTTGCTTCCTTCTAAAAACAGCTTGCGTTTCAAGGCTTGCTCAATTGCACCGGAGCTACAGAGCAAAACCTCTATTTTCTCCATTGGCTGAGGCTCTTCCCTTGGGGAGGAAGGGGGAAGGAATAGCTCGCTTTGTGAGGCTCTCTCAATTGCACAGGAGAGCTACTGAGCCAAGCTTCTCTTCCTTCTATTGGCTGAGGCTCCCCCCAAAGTCCCTTGGAGAAGGAAGGAAAGTGCCAGAGCTTCCTTTGCCCAGTTCCCTGGATCCCATGGGAGAAATACAAAAAAAGCATCTTTTAGACCAATGTGCTAATGTTTTAACCATATTTTAAGTTTAAAAAATATTTTTATTTGTCTGTGTTCTTTATAAAATTTATATCTCTGCTACCTAATCCTAAATAGGTACATGGCTCGGCCCAACTCAACATGGTCCAGCCTAACTAAGTCTCATTTATGTCAGAGTCATCCCTCAATACAAATGAGTTCGACACCCCTGTTCTGGGGGGACAAATCTCTGAGCATTATTTATAATTCCAGAACACCAGGCCCCACCTGGAGGTTGGGAAGGGAATAAAATACAATCCGAGAGAGGTCACTATAATGGATAACACAACAAAAAATGCAAGCTAGTGACCAATTTACTAAGAAATATATAGAAACCAGTCCAAATGTCCAAAACATGTACATTCAAGTCCCAAAGTAGTGTGGTGACAAGTAGTGTGGTGATTAAGTACTTGTTTCTTTCCAGTCTTCATCAGACCTGGGACCAATATTGATTCAATTATATAGATTCTTTACATATTTTTTTAAAAAGGGGACGCAGAGCGTCTCCAGCAGCAATTTCACATTGGCTACAGCTCAGTATGAGGCTTCTTGCACAAGATATATTTCTTAGTTAATTGGTCACTAGCTTGTATTTTTTGTTGTGTTACCCACCTGGAGGTTGGCAACCCTAGGTGCAGCTCCGTGGGCGCAAGCTCAGATGTTCAAGTTCGTATACCACATGAAACTATTATTAAGGCTACTGTAGTTAATAAATCAACTTCAAAACTTTCATTCATATCCTGGTTGGATGGACTCTAACTAACCATAGTCAGGGTAGTGTTTAAGTGGTCATAGTTAATTTAAATGAACCAGGGTATTTTTTTCATGATGTCTAGTCCAAGTCGTAATTTGCAATGACAAACTATGGTTTGCTAAAAATCAGGAAGTAGCTAATGGTTGCGCAAGGTGAGAAGCCATCTTAGGGGAGGGACGGTGGCTCAGTGGTAGAGCATCTGTTTAGGAAGCAGAAGGTCGCAGGTTCAGTCCCCGGCATCTCCAACTAAAAAGGGTCCAGGCAAATAGGCGTGAAAGACCTCAGCTTGAGACCCTGGAGAGCCACTGCCAGTCTGAGTAGAGACAATACTGACTTTGATAGACCGAGGGTCTGATTCAGTATAAGGCAGCTTCATATGTTCATCTGTGGTGAAACATGCCTGTTCTGGCCTGCAGACACTATTCTGCCCTGCTCGCATAGATCTTTCTCAGTACCCAGTGGGGTTTTTCTTCTCCTCTTGGGTAGTACACCACCATCACCTGACCTTTGTACAGAATTGCCCACTGGGAGGGTCAGGACTTCCAACTTCTCTTCCAAGTCCTGAGGCCTTGCCTTTGTGTCTCCTGTTGCGCGGTGCGTAGTCACCACAGGGAAAATTTATGGCCTTGCACACCCCTGTAGGAATAACCACTTGCCAACTGCCAGCGTTCAACCTGGTACTCCTTTGAAAATAGTGTGTCTGAGATGGTGAAGGTCTATATAGGACAGAGAACCACTACCAGCGTCAGAAGTTATAAAATATTTATTAAAAAGAAAATGTGTACAAGCATCAGGCCTCGGATTCAGTGGGAGCTCACAGCAGCTCAGCTCCTGAACCTTTTTGAGAGTTCCACCTCCTCTTTCTGAGAGTTCCACCTCCTTGTCCATTGAATAGTAGGTGCAGCTGCATAACAATCCCTGGATGAGCTCCACCACCTATTTTTCTACAAAATGACCCCTGACAAGCATACTTTTAGCACAGCACCAGACTGAACAAGGGATACAAAAGAAAGGTAAAAATGCAATTCCTCTGTCCCTCTCTCTATACATACCCTAGCAGGTATTAAAATAGTACAGGCTCTTTTTATCTTGGAGAGCCAGTTTGGTGTAGTGGTTAAGTGTGCGGACTCTTATCTGGGAGAACCGGGTTTGATTCCCCACTCCTCCACTTGCACCTGCTGGCATGGCCTTGGGTCAGCCATAGCTCTGGCAGAGGTTGTCCTTGAAAGGGCAGCTGCTGTGAGAGCCCTCTCCAGCCCCACCCACCTCACAGGGTGTCTGTTGTGGGGGAGGAAGGTAAAGGAGATTGTGAGCTGCTCTGAGACTCTTCGGAGTGGAGGGCTGGATATAAATCCAATATCTTCTTCTTCTTCTACTATGTTACAGACTCCTATAGAGCAATCATTACCTTCAAGCTTGCTCCAGCTCTTTAGGCGAACACAAGGTCAAGGCAGCCTTCCCAGAGAAGAGTCTGTGTCCTCTCACACCCAAGGAAAAGAGAAAGAGTGCTCCTTCCTTCTTCAAGGAGTTTTTATCAGCCCCCTTTCCCTTCCCACTGACCTGGTTATGCCAGGTCAAGGAAGTTTTCCCTGTTGTCTCCGGACTTTTCCTTCCTGAAGACTCTCTAGTCTTTAACAACTCCAAATCTCTGTTCCTTGCTTGAAGGGAGGAGGAGGGGGTCTCTAGCTAGACCTATTAGCATTCCTTAAGAGGTCACCGGGAACTGCGTTCTAGGAAGCCACTGTTACAGTGCAGCATGGCCCCCTGAGCCTGCCCAGTGAGCCGGGCTCCAGGAAGTTGCTGCCACAGTGCATGTGGGAACATGTGGCTGCTCTCTTTTGCTGGAGCAGGGGTATCAAACATGTGGCCCAGGGGACGAATCAGGCTCTCAGAGGGCTCTTATTAGGCCCGCGGACAACTCACTGTCTACAGCTTTCTTTTCCCTCTCTTGTGTCCTTCTGCATCACAACTTGTTTGCTAGGTTTGTTCAATCTACTGAAGCAACAGAGCAAAGCTCCTCCCTTGGAGAGGAAGTGGGGGAAGGAGAGCTAACTTTGCCAGACTCTCTCCATCACACAGCAGAGCTACTGAGCCAAGCTTCTCTTCCTTCTGTTGACTGAGGTGGAGTAGGCTGTGTGTGTGTTTGTCTGTGTCCTTTATTAAAGTTTATATCTCCCCTACCTGGCATTACATTTTATAACACAGATGGCCTGGCCCGACGAGGACACATTTATGTCAGATCCGGCCCTCATGAGTTTGACACCCCTGCAGGAGCCTAGCCGGAGCTGTGCTCCGGTGTGCTTCAGCTCAAAAAAAGCCCTGGTCACATCTGGGCAGAAGAATGTCTTTTAGGTCAGTTGAGGGTTGCTGCTCAGGGTGCTTGCAAAATCCAGGGTGGATTTGTCTTTGAAGTTTGCCTCTCCCTCCCTTCTGAGGGAGAGTCCAATGGGAGATATGGACTTCCTCTCCCCCACCCCCAAGTCCCCCACCCCCTTGAGTATTCATATAGAACATGCTTCTTCCCATCTGAGCCAAATACAGATCTCTAGTGTCTAGCCTTGAACAGCCCATGGTGAGTGTTCTATTTCTTTATCTGCCCAGCTGAGAACAGGGAGCTCCCTGGATTGCATATGCCCTGCAGGATTTCTGCAAATAACTAGTGGATTTCCTTCCTCTCCTGTTGTTATGCCCTATAAGGAAACAAGATGTGGCATGGGGTCCTTGTAGCTTATTCTTGAGTCAACAAGCAGCCAAGACCCATTGTTTTCTCTGCCCAAACATTGTGTTTTCTCAGTAAATAGGCACACCAAGCGCCATCAGTTTGCACTTCGCTCTTGATCAAGATGTTCATGCTCTGAAATAAACACTTGGTGTTTGCTGGAGGAAAGCAACACCTTGTAAGTAAAAGACCTTTTGTATTTGGAGAGGACCGACTCGGGAGAGGCAAATAATGGGTTGCATATTTCATCTTTGACTTTGGAGAGGGTTGCGAGTTTTCTTTGTTTGATCAGCCAACTTATTTTACATATATAAAAGCTGCCTCCCACCCAGTTGGAGAGCCCACTTTACTTTGGCTGCGACTGAAGGGGTTTCCTTGGTGGATTAATCCACTGATGTTTGATCAAGGATGATTTATCAGTGAGGGCAAATTCTAACTGATGGAGAGGAGACTTAAAGGTACCATTGTTATTCATTTTCACTTTAGGTCTTCTGAGCCCTGTGGTGCAGAGTGGTAAAGCTGCAGTACTGCAGTCAGAGCCCTCTGCTCACGACCTGAGTTCGATCCCAGCAGAAGCTGGTTCAGGTAGCCAACTCCAGGTTGACTCAGCCTTCCATTCTACCGAGGTCGGTAAAATGAGTACCCAGCTTGCTGGGGGGAAAGTGCAGATGACTGGGGAAAACAATAGCAAACCATTCTGTAAAAAGTCTGTTGTGAAAACGTGAAAGCAACGTCACCTCAGAGTCGGAAATGACTGGTGCTTGCACAGGGGACTAGCTTTACCTTTACCAGGGTATATTTATAAGATGGTTTGAGTGTTTTGAATATTATAGATGTTTGTTTTGTATATTTGCGTAATTGTCTTATTGCTTCTTTGGAGGCAGGTTATCACGGAACCTTAGGGTTTTCTCTTGTCACTCTTTGCTGTGTTTCTCTATTTGTTGCACAATCCCCAGGTGGCGGCAGGGGATCCCCTGGTTTGGAGGCCCTCCCCCCACTTTAGGGTCTTCAGAAAGTGGGGTGGGGGAGGAAAATATTTGCTGGGCACTCCATTATTCCCTATGGAAACTGATTCCCATAGGGTATAATAGAGAATTGATCCACGGGTATCTGTGGGGATGGCTGTTTTTTGAGGTAGAGGCACCAAATTGGCAGCATAGCACTCAGTGCCTCTCCCCAAAATACGCTCCAAGTTTCAAAAGGATTGGACCAGGGGGTCCAATTCTATGAGCCCCAGTGGAGGGAAGGCATTGAAAAGATGTGCAGTCCCTTTAAATGTGATGGCCAGAACTCTCTTTGGAGTTCAGTTATACTTGTCACAACCTTGCTTCTGGCTCCACCCCCAAAGTCCCCAGATATTTCTGGAATTGACAACCCTACTTGGATCTGATGCTATGGTAAGGATGGGGTGGGGGGAGGATAGATAGAGGGGTAGATGGGTAGATAGTGGAATGCAGTCTTTCAGTTCACGTGGTGGGGGGAAGGCAGATTTCAAGCCTTCCTGTTTGCAATGGGGAGGTTTGGGGACAGCTTGAATGGGTCACTTACACTGGAGGAGAGTGTTACTCGCTTGTGTGCAAAGTAATCTTTGAGCTTGTGCCCTTTCGCCACCTAACTTTGACACCAAAGGGGAGGACATCCTAAAAAGCGGGACTTCTTGAGTGGCAGTGCCACACCATTTTAGAGATTTTGCTTGCCTTAATTGCTCATATCTGCTTGCTGTTTTGCTGAGAATTCAGGGCATTTCCTGCAGATAACTCTTGAGTAATTTGCTGTCAATGACTCCAAGTCCAGCATAGCAAGTCTCCGCTGCAGCCAGCCAAACCTGGGCCAAAGTCTTCTGCTCTGGTCCCCGTCCAGTCAAACAGAGCCTTTGTTAGAGAGCCAGCTTGTATCTTTAGCCTTTTCTTTACAATTTCACTGTGTAAGCAACAGCTTTGAGTCAAAGATCTTTTTCTTCTTGCAGTATCATAACGCAATATGGCTGTTCTGTCAGCCTCTCTGTGGGATATGGGCTGGATGAAAATTAGTAAAGTGATACTTGAAGCTAATTACAAAAGAGTAGCCTTGTTTGCAATTGAGATGGGGGTCAACTGACTATAAGGAAAGCAGCTAGGCCTGGGTTTGTGTCTTCAGTAGAGATGTGAAGGTCTGGAAAAATTCCAAGGCAGGAGATCATATCTCTTCTTTAGCTGAGGCAGGACGGCAACCAGGGGTCTTTTCATGTGGAGGTTTTGCTATAATTTGGGTGAAGACCTGCAGGGATTTTCCCCCTCCAAGCTTCATCAAATCCTTGTTTTCCGTTTGTTGTCTTTCCTTAGATGATTCTTGGTTTTTCTATGCTTTCTCAAAATACCTTTCATCCAATTTGAGAAAGGGAAAGTATAAGGGCAGCAGATTGAAAATGAGGATATGAGAAAATTCTGAGGAAAAAAAAATGTAGGTCAACATGGGAAGTGACAGGGAAACCTGGATGCAGTTCAGGCTTCCCACCTTTGCTGCTCGGGAGTGGCCATTTTAATTAATTGTTTCCTCATTTGTGGCACACTGTAATTGACCAATGTGTCGAAACAGGGATTTGCACTTTCCTTACAAACCAGAATTCCAGATTGGGAATAAACTCCGGCCCAGGGTTTATGTTGTAGAAAAAACCCAGCAGGAACTCATTTGCATATTAGGCCTGATGTCACCCTTGTTTCACACTGGGCTTTTTTTGTAGAGAAAGCTCAGGAGGAACTCATTTGCATATTAGGCCACACCCCCTGATGCCAAGCCAGCCGGAACTGCGTTCCTGCTTTAAAAAAAAAAAAAAGCCTTGCTCCTGCCTCATGATACTAGAACTTGGGGGCACCCAATGGAGCTTATGGGCAGTGCATTAAGGACTGACAAAAGGAAGTGCTTCTTCACTCAACAGGTAATTAAAATTGTGGCATTTATTGCCAGTGGATGTGGTAATGGCCACAACATGTGAGCCTGCTTCGGCGGGGAGGGCGGGATATAAATTAAAAATTATTATAATGGCTTTAAAAGGAGGTCAGACAGATTCATGAACATGTGGTCCATCAGTGGCTATTAGATATGGGGAATAACGGGAGCCTCAATATTTAGAAGCAGTAAACCTCTGAGCACTAATGGTAGGCGGCAATGCCAGGGGAAGGCCTCGGCCTCTATACCTTATTTGTCAATTTTCCAGAGCAACTGCTTGCCTGCTGTGTGAAACAGGAAACTTGGACTAGAAGGAACAATGGTCTGATCCACCAGGGCTCTTCTTATGTTGGGTTTGAATCCTGAGTCTTCCTTTCATTTTCCTTATCCATCAGTTAAATGTCACGGGCCTTTAACAATGCATGTGCAATATCTTGTGCGGTGTTCACATATTTTGCTCTCTTTTAGCTGTCTGCAATTTTGGTGTATGTTTCAATGGTGGGAATTGCGTGGAAGGAGCCCTGCACATCTGCCACTGCCCGGCTGGTTTCCAAGGTCCCTGTTGCCAGTATGGTGAGTACTCTCTTTACATTTTCCCTGTGCCCATTTCTTTTGAATGAGAAACATTTCTTTAACATGCTCGGTACTGTGCAGTGTCTGACCTAGGGTTGCTAATACTAGGGTTGCCAATCCCCAAATGGGGGCAGGGGATCCCCTGGTTTGGAGGCCCTCCCCCCACTTCAAGACCATCAGAAAGTTTGGGCGGGGAGGGAAATGTCTGCTGGGCACTTCATTATTCCCACTGGAGACCGATTCCCATAAGGTATAATGGAGAATCGATCCATGGGTATCTGGGGCTTTGGGGGGGCTGTTCTTTGAGGTAGAGGCACCACATTTTCAGCATAGCATTCTGTGCCTTTCCTCAAAACACCCTGCAAGTTTCAAAAAGATTGGACTAGGGGGTCCAATTCCATGAGCCCCGAAAGAAGGTGCCCCTATCTTTCATTATTTCCAGTGGAGGGAAGGCATTGAAAAGGTGCAGTCCCTTTAACTGTAATGGCCAGAACTTCCTTTGGAGTTCGATCATGCTTGTCACAACCTTGCTCCTAGCTCCACCATCAGTGTCTCCTGGCTCCACCCCCAAAGTCTCGTGATTCCACCCCCAAAGTCCCCAGATATTTCTTGAATTGGACATGGGAATCCTACCTTATGCCCTGTCTGCACTACCAAACTGTATCAACTTTATACCCATTCATTTACCATGGCTCTTCCCCATCCCCAAAGAATCCTGGGAATTGTAGTTTGGCATGTGTACACAAATAATTCTCTGTCACAGCTAGCTGCCCATGTAAGTGATTAATGAGTTTGTGGTTTAGCCATACTCTTGGCCTTTCATAACTAGTGCTGTGTGTACAACATGCCCACATATAAATGCCTATTCTTTGGACAGAACAACTTATGGAACTAGAGGGCTGTGTATTTCCTTAACTATGTCTGTGCTCAATCAAAAGTTCATGTTTTCAAACAATTTAAATTGGCTAGAATCTGTAACTTTGTGGAATTTTTCCTACGCATTCTTTGCTTCACGTGAACATTACCAAAACTAAACTGGTATCTTGTGCAATCTTATATCAAAAGATAGCTGACATTTTGTTTTCCTAAAAGGTCTCATATTCTACAATGTTTGGGGGAAAAAGAAACCATTCTAGCAATCCCCATTAAAGGAAAACAGAAGGATGGATCTGTCTCCAGCATAGGCCTTGAGTATTTCATCCATATTTGGAGGCAGGTGGGAACTAGGCTGCCTTTTGTCAGATTTAATTGATTTAGAACTGCTGGGAATTGTGCAATTAGCTCTTGACAGTGGAGATTCTCTCTGGAAAGACCTTTGGAGAACTCCTGGTGTGCTCTACTTCAGAGACCTTCCTGTCACTTGGTGCCTGCTCTTCAGAAGCAGACTACTGTATCTGTAGGAATGTTTGCCTCATACTGAGGTGATTATGTGACCTTTAAAAATGTTCCTTAATGTAGTCACTTGGAAGGAAATAACACTTCCAATGAGACATATGCTGTTGAGCTGAGCTACGCGATCGACAGAATTGTGTGCTCTCAGTGAACTATGTCACTTCAGGTGGCAGCTGTTAGATTATGTGTGCAAATGCTTTGTGATGTGTTGGTGGGGAGGAATACCCACACCTGTGGAAAGTCACCGTGCCTGAATGAAGGTGTCTAATTCAGTCTTCCCTTGCTTGTTTAAATTACTTCCAGTTAGAATAAAAACACATTTAGCATTCTGTGCTTTCTCTCTCTATATATATTGTATGAGACAAATACATGGCTTGGCTACAGTAATCTACAGGGGTCGTTTTGTAGAGAAATAGGTGGTGGAGCTCATTCAGGGATTGTTATGCAGCTGCACCTACTATTCAACGGACAAGGTGGAAAGGAGGAGGTGGAACTCTCAGAAAGGTTCAGGAGCTGCGCTCCTCCTGTGAGCTCCCACTGAATCCGAGGCCTGGTAATCTGTATCCTTGATTACTGTAATGATTACTGTACTATAGACTTGATTACTGTAACGAACTAAATGTGAAACTATCCTGGAAAGCAATCTAGAAATAACCTTATCCAAAACACTGGTAAGAGTTCTAACAGCCTCAGTGATCATATTACTCCTGCGTTGAAAGACCTGCGTTGGCTGCCAATTTTATTCCTGGGCACACTTCAAGTTTCTTTCTAAAGCCGTATGCAATATAGGCACAGAATAGCTGAAAGACCATATCTGCTAGTATCACACTGCATGGCAACATCTGCGGAGTAGCCCTTCTTTGGATGTTCCGTCTTCCGTGGGCCCTAGGGCTTTCTTGATGGTGACTGAAGAGGTAAGGAATTTTTTTTTTCTGCTTTGGGATTTGTCAGGCGCCTTCTCTTTTTGTGTCATGGCGCTACATGGAAGTTTCTTTTAGCAAAACTTTGGTGGTTAGGCAATTTTTCTGAGGCATATAATATTTTTATGGGCAAACTCCACATCTGCGATGGAATCTAATGAAAGGTATCAAGGGTGACACCAGTCATTTTAAAAAAAGAGTGTGCTGCTTAAACATTATGGATTCTTAGCCACCTGCCAGTTCAGCTCACTTGCCAGTTGCGAACAGGGAGATGATTTTTAGAACATTGACCTTCATGGCTCTTTGGCAGGCTGTTTCACTGTGTCATTAATTAAATGTACCTCATAAATAGCTTTTCTAACATGCATGTTCTTGCAGAGATCTACTACCCCGTCCTTGCCTCATAACTGCTCTGCTTAGCAGGCAGTTTTTTTAAATAGCCAATTGCAGGGGTGGCCAGACTTGGTTAACATAACAGCACACAGAATAAACATCAGATGTTTGAGAGCCGGAAGGAAGGAAGGAAGGCAGATAGATGGAGGGAGGGAGGAGAGGTGGAAAGAAACCAACTGTAACTTTAACTGCATTCTCCAAGCTGCCAGATGGCTTTGCTTGGTGAAGTGATTTAAAGAGACAAATGCTTTCTTCAAGCCAGCTGACAGTGCGGTGGGGCTTCTAGAGCCACAAAATATGTGTGAAAGAGCCACATGTGGCTCCGGAGCCACAGTTTGGCCACCCCTGGCCAACTGAATCAGTCACAAATCCCATAAATCTGTAGTAAATCAGTGCTGTGTTTTAATGAAACCTGCTCTTGGTGATGTTCATCTAAGTGGTACTAATCGCTGGTGATTTGTTTGAATTGATAGTGTCTTTGCACATGCACAGCTTTGCAAAAACCAACACAAACCAGTTCAACATTCAAAGTCCTTCTTTTGATCCTTACAGTCAACCTGCTCAGAAATGTAATTTCTAGACACCCTGGAAGAAAGAGCTGAACTTGAAAGTATGACCATTCTAACAGCCTGGGTTGATAACTTTTAAAAGAAATTTCTGCAGAAGGCAACAACAGAGACACAAAGGAACTGTCAAGGGACGGATACCAGAAAATAGGAGCTTGCCCTTGGGCAGTAGAGAGAGTGGGAATACATGTTATTACTGCTTAACTGCGCAAACCTGGAGTTCTTAGGAAGCTTCTCCAAGCTTTCTACATTATGGATGCTGCATGATTGCCCGTATGGCTCAGATCCCAACAGTGGAGGTTCCCTCCTCCATTAAGGAGGAGTTTCCCTCAACATAAGAGTTGTATCTTGTGCAAGGGGAAGACTCCTTCTGCTAGAGGAAAGCACCTCTACCGGCAGACCAGACAGCGCCAGCTCATCCACTAGGCAAACTAGGGGGTTGCCGAGGGTGCCTAATTGGGCTCCTCCCCCCCTGCTCAAGGCAACTGCCTAAATTTGCCTCCCTGCTGCCACCACTGCTGCCAGCCCCCTCCCTTCCGCCACACTCCGGCCACCCCTCTGCTGCCGCCAAAGCTCGCCGCGACAATGCTGAACCCTACTACCAGCTTCTCACAGTCACTTCGGTGTGTTTTGTAAAGAGATGGATGGAGGAGACTTCACTCCCTCCCTCACTTCCAGTGCAGGAAAGGAGAAGGGAGAAGCTTCCTCCACCCATCTCTTCACAAAACGACTGTGAGAAGCCGGTAGTAGGGCTCTGCATTGTTGCAGCAAGCTGGGGAGGATGAGCAGAGTGTGGCGGGGAGGTGAGCGGAGCACGGTGGGTGGGGGGACGGCGGTGAGGGGAGCCTGCCTAGGGCACCATGTGCCGTAGAGCCAGCACTGAGACCAGATCTGCAAGATACATCTCCTCTCCCCCTGTCCAGGTCTTAGTACAGGGCCTACTGTAAGCTCTAGGAGGATTGGCTACATCAGGGGGGCGTAGCCTAATATGCAGAGGAGCTCCTGCTAGAAAAGCAGCCCTGCCCCTGCCCATGTTCTAACTTTCTTCTGTGTTGTTGAATGCATAACTCAACATCGCTGTGCCTTTCCCACACCAATGCGATGGCCATATAGTTCTCTCAGATGCCTTTTGGCCCAAAAAAAAATCTTTTCCAAGGAATAATAAGCCCTTTTATGTCTACGTACAGACAGTCCCATAAACTTGATGTGTTTGCCAGGTTAGTTGCCATGAGTCTTGTAACTTTGTTTTATATTGATGCTCTGGCAGACTACAGGGACTTGAGGGTGTCAGATCCTGGTATATATTGGGAAACAGTTGGCATTGGGCTGCAGCAGCAGATTTGTTGTTTGAGATCGATTTTGGCACACCACTGCCACTGGGGTTTCCCTGATTCCCATAGATTAGTCAGCAGTCTGATATTGTCCTCGATTTTGAGATGTAAGGATTGAAGACTCTTGCATATAAAATTCATAAGAGTCTGCCACTAGGAGAAGTAAATCCCGTGTGGTGTCAGCAGACATATTAGAAGCCTTCCTGGATAGAACAGGAGCTGTAATCTTTCCCTGTGGCGCAGAGTGGTAAAGCTGCGGTACTGCAGTCCGAACTCTTTGCTCACAATCTGAGTTCGATCCCGGCAGAAGCTGGGGGCGTTTTCGCACTTACCTTTTACTGGCTCGACCACCCTCCTCACGCCGGCGGATCTGCAGGGATTTCGCACCAGAAGCGCCGGCGTAGCCAAAAGAGCCGGCAACTTCCGTCGCAGAGCCAGCTCAAACGGAAACCGCCAAGAAGCAGAAAAACGTTTGAGCTGGCTCCGCGACGGAAGTTGCCGGCTCTTTTGGCTGCGCCGGCGCTTCTGGTGGGAAATCCCTGCAGATCCGCCGGCGTGAGGAGGGTGGTCGCGCCAGTAAAAGGTAAGTGCGAAAACGCCCTGGGTGTTCAGGAAGCCGGCTCAAGGTTGACTCAGCCTTGCATCCTTCCGAGGTCAGTAAAATGAGTACTCAGCTTGCTGGGCGGAAAGTGTAAATGACTGGGGAAGGCAAAGGCAAACCACCCCGTAAAAAGTCTGCCGTGAAAACATCATGATACGACGTCACCCCAGAGTCGGAAACGACTGGTGCTTGCACAGGGGACTACCTTTACCTTTTTAACCTTTCCCAGCCCCTGGTCTGCTTGGTTGGGTGTCATTTGCAGCTTGATATCGATAAAGTATCACCTTGCCGAAGAAGAAAAGCAGGGCAGTTCTGGCCTTAGGATAACACAAGTTCAAGGTCCCTCCTCAAGCTCCATGCCCTTGTGTTCTAGAACTTGGGCCCAAACCCTGTGTAGTGCACAGGGCTTCCTTGGCAGGTCAAACAGTTATGGAAAGACTTCCTTGGAAGAAAGTTTGCAAAACCACTGACTTAGATATAGAGTTGGGATTTATTTAAAATGTTCACACCAAGAGTGGGAAAGAATCAAAATCACCCTTGGACTGGGCTGGAGCACAAAAGAACAATGGGCGGCTGAGCCAGAATGCAATATGCTTTCCTGGCCGACGTTCCACACATGCCGTAACAATTTACTTAAAACGTGCAGACAGAAATAGCTGATTTCCCTAGCTGTTAAAATTAAGAGTTACATCAGTGCAGGTGCAGAAGTCTCGTTCCAAGTGATCTTTAAAACGAGGGATTCTCCTTCTGCATTGCTTTCGCAAGACCTCTTGTCAACGGGTTGACATGTGATATCCCAGTCCTACAGGATGAGCGTGTGTAGATGAGGGGGAGTTCTTTTGGGGAAGGAGACAGTCTTTTGGGGATCCCGTATTCCTTTAAAAGGAAATCGCAATCCTGCCTTTGAGCAGTATGGGTCAGTTAACTTTGAAAAAGCTGAAACAGCAGGCTAATAATAAAAGTGTTGCAAAATTGCTGCATGCATGAGATGAAGGCCTGTGTGGCTTGTCACCAGTGTTGACACATGTACTGTTCACTTAGTGTCCAAAGGCTGATACGTACATTGCCTATAGTGGGAGGATGAAGCTCTTACCTTGAATGCATTTGACTCCACACAGAAATGCCACACACTCACTATGACTCTTGCATCTCTTAGACTCAGGGCTTTTTTTTGTGCAGGAACACACAGGGATGCAGTTCTGGCTGGCTTGGCATCCGAGGGTGTGGCCTAATATGTAAAGGTGTTCCTGCTGGGCTTTTTCTACAAAAAAGGCCCTGCTTAGACTTATAATACCATTAAAGTTTTATTCAGAATGGAAGCTTTCGTGTGCTAGAAGCACACTTCATCAGGCAATAGGACGGAATGGCAAGCCGTCCTTAATATAGAGAAAGTGGGCAGTGAATTAGTATGCAAAATCATGGAAATGTTTTTTTTTTAGCAGATTAAAAGAATCACAAGTTGGGGTTTGGTGATTGCTAGTTAGGGCTGACTGGGCTAAAACAACAAAAACAAGGCAATATACGTCAGAATAGCAGATGTCTATGTCATTAGGTATCCTGTGGCCTGCGATAAATAAGAGTCTGTTGTAATGTTAGCTCTGGGTTAAAAAGAGGGCATAAGTTTCTCAGAGGTTTAATTTAAACATGTAGCACACACATAAACATTATTCTAGTTTGCCATTACGAAAAAAGAATACATTCTGAATAAAACTTTGTTGGTCTTAAAGGTGCTGCTTGACTCCCGTGTTGTTCTACTGCTTCAGATCAACACGGCCGCTCACCTGGATTTATAATGCCATTGTTTACACACAGAGAGATGGCTATGTGCATCTCTGTGTTGTGAGGGTAAAAGGCGAGGAAGAGGAGATACTTTTGAGGAAGGGCAGGATACCGATGTAACATGTAAGGGTGAGGCTCTGTTAAGTCTCTGCCCACTGAGGAAAACACTTCATGCATCTAGCAAAGTGGGCTGTACTTCACAAGAGCTTCTGCTGCAATGAATCATGAGTTTAAGGTGGCGCAAGACTTTTTGCGGCCCTTGAATGGAAAGTGAGATGCATCTACAAGTTTCATGAATCCTGATAATAGTTTGGTGTAGTGGTTAAGTGGGCGGACTCTTATCTGGGAGAACCGGGTTTGATTCCCCATTCCTCCACCTACAGCTGCTGGAATGGCCTTGAGTTAGCCATAGCTATCACAGGAGTTGTCCTTGAAAGGGCAGCTGCTGGGAGAGCTCTCTCAGCCCCACCCATCTTACAGGGTGTCTGTTGTGGAGGGAGAAGATAAAGGAGATTGTAAGCCGCTCTGAGTCTCTGATTCAGAGAGAAGGGCAGGGTATAAATCTGCAGTCTACTTCTTCATCTTATAGGCTGCCTTTCTCACAGCAACTCAAGGTGGATTTCAAAAACTCTCTCTCTCTCTCTGGCAAGTTGCAGCTGACTTATAATGACCCTGTGGGTTTTCAAGGAAAGAGACTAACACAGTTGCTTGCCATTGCCCTCCTCTGTGTAGCAACGCTGGACTTCTTTGCCGATCTCCCATCCAAGTACTAATCAGGGCCATCCCTGCTTAGCTTGCAAACTCTGATGAGATCAGGCTAGCCTGGGACATCCAGGTCAGGGTATTGCGAAAATTGCAAGCCACTTGACAAAGACTGATGTATGGAATCTCTGTTGGGCCTCCTGGACCAGACTCAGGCATAAGGCTGGGCGAGTTCTCCAAAGAACAAAGGTAGAGTTCAGCGGCACCTTGAAGACCCAACAAAGTTTTATTTGAGATGTACGCTGTCATGTGCAGTGGCACCTCACTATACATGCAGGCACAATATAACGACCTAAGACAATTTTCACAGGCATTAAAACCTGTAACACTTGTAAAAAACCATACAAGGTAAAATAAGATATATTCCTTATAAAAAGGCTCTCCGCACAGTTCCATTTTGCTAATAACTACTTAAGAGCTTATGAGATGTTGTGAGTGGGGTATGGAAGTGGGGAGGTCTCTCGCTGTTCTCCAGCCCCTTGGATATGTGCCCAACCTGCTTCTTCCACTTTCTCCCTATACCGGAATAAATAGAAAATAAGTTCTTCCTCTGTGTGCTGTGCCAGGAATAGAACATTCCATCCTAGGTTTATCTGCAAAAAGGCTGTCTGTGGCAATACACCCTTTAAGCGGTGGAGTCTTGTGAGCAAAAATTCCACTTTGTGAGCTACTGGCATTAAAGTTGTGAGCTACTGCATAAATAAGTTTGCTCTGGGGCCGTTTTTCCTGAGCTAAGACAAAAATGGTGAGCTAGAGGCTAAAAAAGGGTGTGCTAGCTCATACTGACTCAGTTTACAGGGGACACTGGTCTGTGGCATATGTGCTGCATTTAGACTGGCAAACTCCAGTGGGCAGTATGATGGGCAGGTGATGGGCGGGTGCACAGTTGATGCAAGGAACTCCCAAGTTTCCCAAATTGGAACCTTGTCTGTTTTTTCACTGCCCTGCCCTCATTTGCATCCCATCTGAGCCGCTGTCCATCCTGTCCCTCCATTGGCTAATGACTCTGTTTCTCATTTTAATCCTGTCATACTGTTCAGCTGGAAAGGTTTTTGCCCTGGTTCTCTCTGGGCTGTTCATTCAGTACAGGAGGAGGAAAAGCCGTCTGCTTGGGCTGTTGCTGTGAATTTGTTACCAGTGGAGATATCAGAGCACCCTAAAGCGTTGCAGTGATGGGGGACTGCACAGAGACTGTATGGGTGTTTGATTTTTGTGATGCAAGCATTTTATGCGTGTAAAGTGATGTGAGATTTGGGTGTCATGAGTGTGTATTCTCTGTATGAACGACTTATGTATGTAATTAACCAGGGCATTACTGTGCTTCTGAAATTCATACAAAATGGACGATGGGACGCTTTTGCACACATGACGTTAATACTGTGTGATCACTAAATTGATTGAATGTTCTTCTTTCACGATCTTTCTTTTGTTAGCACTGTTCCCACATTGAGTCTTCTAGGATCTGCTTTCTTATTCTTATTCTTATTTTTTTTTACTTTGCCAGGGTTTTTAAAATTTTTGTTTTAAGAAGGAAGCAACACCTCCACTTTATTTCCAACTATCTGTTTGTCCTTCAGCCAAATATGAGGCATTTAATAGCTGGCAAACAGGTAGTGCCAGACTCTTTGAAGGAGATGAAGGTAGACATGGAGCCAAATTCTTGCAAGAAGCTGTTTAGTTCTAAAGGGAAAGTTTGGTCAGTGCGTTCAAACAGGGGGAAAGAAGTGGGAGTGTTCGGGTGATATCCCCTGCTTGCTCCCCTCCTTTAAAAAATCTTCAGGACAAACTAAGATGCTCAGCAGCAGATGAGAATTCAGGTGGGAGGGTATGCTGTCAGGGAAGAACAGGAGAACGGCTAACTTTCCCCCAGTTTCTGATTGCAAAACTCCAACTTTCCCCAGACCAGAGTTGCAGATGTTCACTTTGTATGGGGGGAAAGCAGATGGGAGGAGGAGCCTGTGGAGGCAGAAAGGAGGGCAAAGTTAAACACCCCTGCTTTAGATGTTTCTGTACTGCAAACTGTCCATCTTCTGTCTATGACAGTGGTTCTTAATGGGGAGGGGCTGGTGATCTAAAAATCTTGGGCCTTCAGAACTTTTGGGAGGCAAATGGGGGACTTCTGGGGCTTTAGTCAGCCCCTTCTCACAAACCTTGCTTGCAATGGCTTTTGCTTACCCTCCCCCCCCAAACCCCCCCCCCCCCCTCAGATCCTGGTCTTTTCCCCCAGGCCCTTAAAATTGACACATAATAAACAAGAATAAAATCTACCATTAAGGACTTGGCTGATGGCTATCAGGTGCAGAGTTCTCATTGAATAGATGCCTGAGATCTACATATAGTATACAAATGCTGCAAATAAACCTCTATAAAATTGATTTGTCTGGAATGCTGCTTTTGTGTCCTTGTAAAAAAAAAAAGAAAACCCAGATGGACATTTATGTTGCCCAGTATATTGTCACCCATGTTGAAGATCCAAGTATTTATTTACTTATTTCATTTATACCCCACCTTTTCTCTCCAGTCGGGATCCAAAGCTTCTTACATCATTCTCAGCTTCTCCATTTAATCCTCGCAACAACCCTGTAGGTAGCTTAGGCTGAGAGTGTAAGACTAGCTTGAGGTTACACAGCAAGCTTCCATGGCACCAGCGGGAGATTCAAGCCAAGGTCTTCCAGTCCCAAGTTGCCACTCTAACCACTATATCTCACTGTTTCTGCTGTGCCATTATAGTTCATTACAGTTTAGAGGAGGAACAGTGGCTCAGTGGTAGAGCATAAGCAGAAGGTCCCAGGTTCAATCCCTGGCATCTCCAACTCAAAAGGGTCCAGGCAAATAGGTGTGAAAAACCTCAGCTGAAGACCCCGGAGAGCCGCTGCCAGTCTGAGTAGACAATACTTTGATGGATCAAAGAGGGTCTGATTCAGTAGAAGGCAGCTTCATATGTTCATATGTTCCATTGTTATGCATCTGATAATAACGTTCCAAACAGCTGGTGTTGTGTACTTGATAGAGTGCCAGGTTAGAATTGGGGAGATTCTAATTGAAATTTCTCTCATCATCTCAACAAGACTGTTGTGAATTCAGGGCTTTTTTTTGTAGCAGGAACTCCTTTGCATATTAGGCCACACCCCTTGATGTAGCCAAGCCTCCCAAAGCTTACAGTAGGCCCTGTACTAAGAGCCCTGTAAGCTCTTAGAGGATTGGCTACATCAGGGATGTGTGTGGCCTAATATGCAAAGGAGTGCCCTGGTTGTGATGATAAAAGAGGGCAGGGAAGACACAGAGCGTTTTTGCACTTACCTTAAGCCGGAGCGACGTCCCTCTTCACCGCGCAGCGTCTGCACGGTTTTCGCACTAATTGCAACGCAGCACCTGGAAGAGCCGCAAAGTCTCATGGCTTTTGCGTCGCAAATGTAAACTGGTTTTTGGCAGTTTACATTTGCGACGCAAAAGCCGCGGGACTTTGCGGCTCTTCCAGGTGCTGCGGAGCAATTAGTGCGAAAACCGTGCAGACGCTGCGCGGTGAAGAGGGACGTCGCTCCGGCTTAAGGTAAGTGCGAAAACGCTCACAGTGAAGTCCTCAAAGGAACGGAGAGGTAAACAACAAAGAAATATGAAGGTAATACTCTCTAATCTGATAACCTCTGATATCTATGGATCCCATTTCACACACCGCAAAATAAACTTGTCAGGATTTTTTCTTCTTCTTGCTGTGTGTCTCGGAGCTGAAGAAACATGGGTCACTTGGCACTGGTGGTTTTGGCAGAAACCTGCTTTGGGCTTGCACAAAACTTCTGTACATATTGAAAGTTTTCGTTTTGGCTTCAGTGACGGTTGCAAGAGTATTGTGAGGGCTGAGCTGTCCTGAAGCATCTCCTTTCGCATAAACCATCTGTCAAAACCGCAGCTGAACCACAGAGGTGAGTCGCAGGCTCCTGATCTGAGACGATGAGGTTATTTCCTGAAGCAACAGAATTACGACCCAGCCTGCCAGCAGGATCTCTTGGAACCTTTGTTACTGTAATTGGCAATAAAGGAGAATTTGATGCATGGATGCCAAATGAAGAGAATTAATCCTGAACCTCTGAAGTACTGCTGTGGACAAAAGGAGACTGATTCTGGAAGCTATAAAGTCAAAAGGGAAATCACAGAGATTATGCCAACTAGCTGGTTTCTTAGGGCCACTGGCAATTATAACTATATGATACCAAGTCAGGGAGCTGGTGCTAATTCCTGGGTAATTAAACGTAAGGGAAAATTCTGACTGGGGGTGACTGTGGTGTCTTAGAAGAGAAAATGGATGGTTTCCAGCATGCATCAATTCTCATGCAATCTGATACTGTTATTATTAAGATATCTCAAAAGTGGCTTTGTTGTAAAAGGGAAAATTATTTTAAAAGGCAACCCAGTATGAGTCAAGAGGAAAACTGAATGAGGGACCGCGGCTCACTGTGGGAGAATCTGCTTTATATGTGGAAGGTCCCAGGTTCAGTCTCCTGACATGCACAGACAAAAGGACCATGTAGCACAGGGGTGTCAGACTCATTTGTTATGAGGGCCGAATCTGACATAAATAAGACCTTGTCAGGCCAGGCCATGTGTGTACCTATTTAAGATTAGGAAGCAGAAATATAAACTTCATAAAGGACACAGACAAGCACAAAGATTTAAAAAAAAAACATCCTTAAAACATTAGCACTGGTCTTAAAAGTGCTTTCTTGGTATTTCTCCCATGGGATGCAGGAAAGTGGGCAAAGGAAACTCCGGCTTTTCCTTCCTTCCCCAGAGGATCAGGAGGGGGAGGAGCCTCAGCCAACAGAAGGAAGAGAGGCTTGGTTCAGGCGCTTTGCTGTGTGTTTGAGCAAACCTTGCAAAGCAAGCTGTTATGCGCAAGGAAGCAAGAAAAAGGGAGAAGGAAGCAGATGATAGCCAATTGCTCGGGGGGCCTGATCTGGCCCCTGGGCTGCATGTTTGACACCCTTGATGTAGTAGGTGTTGTGAAAGCTCTTGACCTGAGGGCCCCATCAGGCATGACAGCAGCACCCATGTGGATGCCACCCCCATTTTAAAGCAATTTAAGAATGCCAGAAGGGCTGGGCCAGCAGCATGGCTGGCTGAAGTGCTTTTTGTCCCCCCCACTATGCCTTTTCAAGTGCTAAAACAGTCACTGGGGGAGGCACTTGAAACGGTGGGAAAGGGAGGCTTCAGCCCACTGTGCTGTGGGACTGATCAGGACGGTGCTCTCACTGCATTATAAAATAGCTTTAAAATGGCAATGGCAACCACAGATCCAACCTACGTAACACATAATGAGACTATAGAACTTGCTGCAACCTGGTGATGGCTTCAAAAAGATTGGACCATTTAAGAAGGATGTAGTTAGTCAACTCGGTGGAACCTCTAGACTGAAATGTAGGGTTGCCAATCCCCAGGTGGGGGCAGGGGATCCCTTGGTTTGGAGGCCCTCCCCCCGCTTCAGGGTCGTCAGAAAGCGGGGGGAGGGGAATGTCTGCTGGGCACTCCATTATTCCCTATGGAGATGTATTCCCATAGAAAATCATGGAGAATGGGTCCACGGGTATCTGGGGCTCTGGGGAGGCTGTCTTTTGAGGTAGAGGCTCCAAATTCACAGCGTAGCATCTGGTGCCTCTCTCCAAAATACCCACCAAGTTTCAAAAAGATTGGACCAGGGGGTCCAATTCTGTGTGCCCCAGAAGAAGGTGCCCCTATCTTTCATTATTTCCTATGGAAGGAAGGCATTTAAAAAGTTGAGCAGTCCCGTTAAATGTGATGGCCAGAACTCCCTTTGGAGTTCAATCATGCTCGTCACACCCTTACTCCTGGCTCCATCCCCTGTCTCTTGGCTGCACCCCCAAAGTCCCCAGATATTTCTTGAATTGGACTTGGCAACCCTACTGAAATGAAGTCTGCTTCTGATTGCCATTTGATGGTAGGCAAACTTGCGGGGCTAGTCTTCATGCTGTTCTTGAGAATTTCCTGTTTCACCACTGCGAGATGCTGAATAAGATGGACCCTTGAGCATAACAAACAGGCTGTGCTTATGCCATGTGCTAGCATGGGAAACAATTCACTCCACGTTAAACGTTCCATGTCCTAGACGAGGGGTGGCCAAACTTGCTTAACTTAAGAGCCACCTAGAATAAACATCAGATGTTTGAGAGCCACAAGACATGAATATTTGAGAGCCTCAAGACGGGAAGGGAAGGGAGGAAGGAAGGAAAATAGATGGGGCAGGAGGAGGGAGGGAGAGATGGAAAGAAAGCAGCTTTAACTTTAAATGCATTATCCAAACCTCCAATTGGCTTGCAGAAATGATTTCAAGAGAGAAATGCCTTCTCCAAGCCAGCCAATGGGGTGGTGGGAGTTTCAAGAGCCACACAATATGTGTGAAAGAGCCACAGGTGGCTCCCAAGCCACAGTTTGGCCACCTCTGTCGTAGGTTAAGTTTATGCAAAATTTAAGCAGGACTTGAAAGCTTCCATTCCTGCATAACAGAACAGAATTGACTAGAATGGATTTAGATTTATTCCCTGTGCTCTGCAGAGTACCAACCATCCAAATGTTTGCACATTTTAAATAATTCACAGTCCGTCTCAAAGCCGTTTGACTTTTTTTTAAAAAAACCACCTGAAAGGGATATCTAATTAGAACAAAATTCCCCCTTTTATATTGCTTCAACAGCTTTATAATATCAGTTCAAGAATCCAGTTCAATTAGTGATTATGTGCACTCTGGAAAGGCCCAACAGCCCTCCAAGTTTTAGCGATATAATTAATGAGGGGCGTGTGAAACAGGGAGGACAGTTTTCCTTCCATCCTCGAATGCCATTCAAATGCTTTGGAAGCCCTCTGCATTCCAGAATTGCTTGAGTTCCTTTGCGGTTGTTGAACTGTGTTTACTCTGAACAATATCAAGCCAAATTGAGTTCCGCGATAACGGCACTCCTGCTTCAGGGTAAATGGTCCAGCAGCTGGCACCGGCTATGCAGGGAAGCTGAGGCCTCCAGCAATGTTCTGCCGATTGTCTGTCCTCGGTTATGAAATACAAGTGATAAATGGCGTCTTGAGACAGAAGACAATTCGTGCCCTTTCTGCACCAGTGTCAAACTGGAGGCTTGACTGAGGTCTTGAGTTCACTTAGCAGTGTGCTGTCATAGAACCACAGAGTTGGAAGGGGCCATACAAGCCGTCTAGTCCAACCCTTTGCTCAGGGCTTTTTTTTGCATATTAGGCCACACCTCCTGACATCGCCAATGATTTGCACAGGGCTTTTTTTTTGTGGAAAAAGCCCAGCAGGATCTCATTTGCCTATTAGGCCACACTCCCTGACACCAAAGTAGCCGGAACTGCATTCCTGTGCGTTCCTGCTAAAAAAAAAACCCTGGATAACAATGTGTTTTAACAATGGCCTGCTGACTGCTAGGGCCAGGGAAGCTGTGAGTGTGAAATGATAGAGACGTGAAAAGACCATTGCGCTCTGATTTTCAGAAGAAATACAACAAGCTGCTCTAGTCCATTGAAGCTTATGCTAAAATAAAAGCAGTCTTTAAATTGCCCTAAGATTGCTATTTATTTTTATTATACATGGTCTATGGCTGCCTTCCTCGTTCTTTCCCTCCCCAAAATGGAGAAAAAATGTGCTATGGATTGTGGGAAGGGTGCCACTGGCCGTGGCTACAGCACTGTTATTTTGAATTGTTGAAGAAGCAGAGGTGTCTCTGGTTTCACTATCCTAACGGATGCCAAACATATGGAACCAGAGGCTTCTGCCTGGCACCAGCTGGGAGTCATCTTTCCTTTCCTCTCCTGGATTTTTACTTTGCAGGGTTCATTGATATTTGCAAGGTGCAGACCTATCTCTGGAGAGTCTATTAAACTAATCAGTGGTTGGCAGGTGTGATCTGAGCACTTGGGAGGCTCCTATGACTTTGGTCTTTACAGCTTCCTTTTGTGAAAGGTGTCCAGAGGATGCCGAAGTAATGAGCGGAACAGGTTGCTGAGGAACTGCTTGGGCTTCCCCAGACACCCATCACTCTTTTTATATGTCAGGGAAAGAGGAAACAGCCTATGTGCTGCATTAAAAATGGCTGTAGGAGAATGTTTAGCAGGGGGCGAATCAAGCACTGGATTTAGTGGCTAGGGTAGGGTTGGGAACTTGGGAAGAGAGCCAGTTTGGTGTAGTTTGGTGTAGTAATGGACTCTTATCTGGGAGAACTGGGTTTGATCCCCCACTCCTCCACTTACAGCTGCTGGAATGGCCTTGGGTCAGCCATAGCTATTGCAGAAGTCCTTGAAAGGGCAGCTGCTGTGAGAGCCCTCTCAGCCCCACCCACCTCACAGGATGTCTGTTGTGGGGGAAGAAGATATAGGAGATTGTAAGTAGCTCTGAATCTCTGATTCAGGGAGAAGGGCGGGGTATAAATCTGCAGTTGTCTTCTTCTTCGTCTTCTTAACATTTGGGGGTGGAACTTGTGGGTACACTGAGTTTAAGTGAGTGGTGCTTAACAGGGCCGGGCCTGGCACTCGGCAAACTAGGCAATTGCCTAGGGCGCTGGCCTTCTGGGGCACTGAATTGGGTGCTCCCCATGTGACTCGGTGATGTCATCAGCGAGAGCGGAGAGCCAGTTTGGTGTAGTGGTTAAGTGTGCAGAGTCTTATCTGAGAGAACTGGGTTTGATTCCCCACTCCTCCACTTGCATCTGCTAGCATGGCCTTGGGTCAGCCATAGCTCTGGCAGAGGTTGTCCTTGAAAGGGCAGCTGCTGTGAGAGCCCTCTCAGCCCCACCCACCTCACAGGGTGTCTGTTGTGTGGGGAGGAAGGTAAAGGAAATTGTAGGCCGCTCTGAGCCTCTGTCCTTGAAAGGGCAGCTGCTGTGAGAGCCCTCTCCAGCCCCACCCACCTCACAGGGTGTCTGTTGTGGGGGAGGAAGGTAAAGGAGAATGTGAGCCGCTCTGAGACTCTTCGGAGTGGAGGGCGGGATATAAATCCAATATCTTCTTCTTCTTCATCATCATCAGTGCAGGAGGGGGCTCCAGAAGTTAGCCTTGCCTAGGGTGCCAGACAGCCTAGGGCTAGCCCTGGTGCTTAATATGATACATATCCTAGGTTGGGGGCAGATGAGTAGAGTCAAGGCTGAAGCAGCAAGTCTGTTCTGTTCCTTCTAATACTGATTTCTAAGCTACGTAAATAGTTAATAAGTGCATCTTATGTTAGACTGTTCTGGATCCTGAAAATTTTCCATTAAAAAAGTGACAGAGGGTGGGGTTTGGGGGAGGGAGGAACCTTAATGGGGTACAATGGCACACAGTTCAGCCTCCAAAGCAGCCATCTCTTGTAATCTGGAGATCAGTTGTAATTCCAGGTGATCTCCACGTCCCCCCCGCCCCCTGAGATTGGCAACCCTAGGCCAGTTCCTGAACATATGAAGCTGCCTTATACTGAATCAAACCCTCGGTCCTTCAAAGTCAGTATTGTCTACTCAGACTGGCAGCACCTCTCCAGGGTTTCAAGCTGAGGTTTTTCATGCCTACTTGCCTGGACCGTTTTTTGTTGGAGATGCTGGGGATCAAAGCTGGGACCTTCTGCTTACCAAGGTCCCTCCTCTTGAAGGTATGGACTCTCTTGTAGCTGTAAAAAGGGGTTAGATTTACGGAGGAGAAGTCCATCAGTGACTACCCGCCGTGTTGACTAAAGGGAACTTCCACTAAAGGGAATTTCTACTATGTTCTGTTCATTGGCTCTCTGAAGTAGCTATTTGGCTGCTATGTGAGGCAGGATGCTGGAGTGGATGGAACAGTGGCTTGTTCCAATAGGGTTCAAGGTCCAGAATCAAACACTTTGCTTGCATTGTACAATTTCCTAATTATTGTTTGATCCTCAAAGGACTTACAAAGAGCTTAGTTGGGCAAAATGGCAGATTTTTGTAATGATATCCACAGCAACTTCTGCTAGTTCATCTTTTTCTTTTTGAGTGAATCACTATCCGCCAGCGACACGCGCTGGGTATGGATGATACTCTCCCCTGATCTTCTGCGCATGCTGAGTGAGGGAAGCACTGCTGTGCCCCCTCCAAAGTTCCATGATCAAATAATATCCATACATGGATTCTTTGGATAAAATAGGAGCCTGTGTGCCTTGGATCTTATGTATGTATAAGGGTATACACACGTGGTGGTAGGGCAAGTGCAGCAGGAACTTAATGAAGGAGGCACACTCTTGCTTTCCTGCCCAGTGCAGGGCCAGATCTGGGGAGGGGCAGGGGGGGTGCTTGCCCCGGGTGCTGACGGAGGGGGAGGGCCAAATTGGGTATGGAGTCCATTGTATTCTATGGTACCATAAGATAGAATGGCCCAAAAGGGGGCGTCATTTTTTAATTTTGCCCACCCCCTCAAAAAACATGTAGATCCGGTCCTGGCCCAGTGTTCGTGCAGGTGAGATCAGGGAGAGCCTTAATCTGATTGTCCTTCATGGGGCAGGACTGTCGTTTGCAAATCTTGGAGAAGCTTCTGGATCCAGTCTTGCGTGTTAATTTTGAGAAGCAGTTTGGTGGCACTGCGAAAAGCCCCTTTTCTATCAATTTCATCTGTCAGCTCTCTTTTATTCTAAACTCAGATGATGGGCCCTGCTGATCTGTGCCTCTGTATTCTTGTGACTGGACTACTGCAGCACCCTTTACTGTCTTGCAGGTAATCCAAAAACTTCAATTTGTACAAGCTACAACTGCCTATTCACTAGGGTTGCCAAGTCCAATTGAAGAAATATCTGGGGACTTTGGGGGTGGAGCCAGGAGACATTAGGGGTGGAGCCAAGATCAAGGCTGTGACAAGCATGATTGAACTCCAAAGGGAGTTCTGGCCATCGCATTTAAAGGGACGGAGGCTAGGGGCACTCGTTTTGAAACTTGGGAGATATTTTGGGGAGAGGCACTAGATGCTGTACTGAAAATTTGGTGCCTCTACCTCAAACAACAGCTGCCCCCCCCCCAGAGCCCCAGATACCCGCGGATCAATTCTCCATGATTTTCTATGGGAATAAATGTCCATAGGGAATAATAGAGTTCCCAGCAGACATTTCCCTCTCCTCCCCCTGCTTTCTGACGACCCTGAAGCGAGGGGAGGGCCTCCAAACCGGGGGATCTCCTGCCCCCACCTGGGGATTGGCAACCCTACTGTTCACTGTCTGGCATTAGTGACACAGTTACTCTTGCACTGCAGAGACTTAATTGGTTGCCTCTATGTTTCCAAGCACACTTTAAGGTTCCACTTCTTACCTTTTAAATCTTTCGCAATCTGGGACCCCCATACCCTGAAGTCTCTTTCTCTGCCCACTTATGCTCATCTGATCAGGGCTTCTCAGCTCAGCTGCTGCTTGCAGTCAGTGCTCCTAGGGATGGCTTGGCTGATCTGATTCCCCTCCTCCCCCCAACTCCTAGATTTCATTTCCTCCAAAAAAGGGGCCTCTCAGCAATCTCAAAATTTCTACACATGGAAACATTTTCATGCTATGCTTAATTGCTCTATCCCGGGCAGATGTGTCTTCTCTAGGGGTTTTGCAAAACCTATGGTCAGTAACTCATGCTAATATGGCAGGTATTTACATGCATTCCATCCCAGGAAAATGGATTGGACCCATTGCTGCTTTCGCCATTATCATCTCAGTCTCTAGAACTGATATGAATATATGTTCCTACCTGCTGAAAAGGCAATAGGGTACTCTGGCTGCAAATCAAAACCTCATTGATTGCAAAAATGAACAGTATTTCTCTAGAGTAAATAAGTGGATTCAATTTCTGGCTGGTATCAGAACTGATTAAGCGACCCATTCCCTGATTCCTGTTTTGTCTCTTTTTCTCTGCGTCTAGAAATAGTTAGGAATGAGCAGACAAAGCTACCTTACATATAACTGCATCTCTTTTCATTTTGGATAACATTTTACTGATGTGCAGACGCGCTGTTCGGCATCAGTTGAAGAAACATGGCACAGCAGCTTGTACAGTTGTTATCAAGAACTGTATACTGTCGACAAATGTGTTATGTACTTAGGTAACATGGGCAGAAAAGACAGAAGTTGTTTTAGAAAGTAGAAAGTCTGACAAACTGAGCATACATATGTTGTTGTGTGTAAAATTTGGAAATATAACAGAGACCATGGAGGGTACTTAACACAAAGGGTTCCATGTTGGAAACAAGTCCCAAGTAATTCAGAATCCCCAAACACATTGGCTAAAGCAGGGGTGTCGAACTCATTTGTTATGAGGGCCGGATCTGACATAAATGAGACCATGTTGGGCCAGGCCGGGCCATGTGTGTACCTCTTTAAGATTAGGTAACAGAGATACAAATTTTATAAAGAACACAGACAAACACAAATATATTTTTTAAAAAAACTTAAAACATTAGCACTCATTAGTCTTAAAGATGGTTTCTATGTATTTCTCCCATGGGATCCAGGGAACTGGGCAAGGGAAGCGCTTTCTCTTTTCTTCCTCTCCCAGGGGTACTGGCGGTGGGGGGGAGCCTCAGCCAATTGAAGGGAGAGAGGCTTGGCTAAGTAGCACCACTGTGCAATTGAGAGAGCCTGGCAAAGCAAGCTATTCCTCCCCCTTTCCTCCCCAAGGGAGGAGCCTCAGCCAATGGAGAAAATAGAGGTTTTGCTCTGTAGCTCCTGTGCAACTCAGCAAGCCTTGCAAAGCAAGCCGTGATGCAGAAGGAAGCGACAGAGAGGGAGAAGGAAGCAGATGACAGCCAGTTGCTCGTGGGCCTGATAGGAGCCCTCTGGGGGCCTGATTCACCCCCACCCCCAACTGCATGCTTGACACCCCTGGGCGAAAGAGAGTTTTAGAGGCCCCTCTAGAAAGCCCCCTTCTCATGCCAGCTCTCTAAAAAAGTATTTGTTGGTCTGACACTTTTCAGGGGTTAACTTATGTATGCAACGGTTCTGATACTGAAGTATCTGTGCAGCTGCTCTGGTTCCTCCAGTTCTGTGGCATTTTACTATTTATTGCTCCATCCTTCTTGGGTTGACAGCTCTGAAGAAAGGCCAGAGAATCATCTTGTGTACTGCAGTGCTGTAGGCATCCAGCCCATCCGTAATCTTAACTGATACTGCTGTGGGCAATTTACCAGCGTTTCTCTTGGCTTGGAAAGCAGGTTTAAACTTTAGGTACCGTTCTTAATTGCTGACCGCCTGCTGTCTAGTGAGAGAGAATATTGTTACATTTTCCCATTGTTATTAGAGAGAGAGAGAGAGAAAGTTTTTAGCGGCTTAATTATTTTGTTATTGTCCCATTGGAAATGGCTCCATTTCCTGCCAGTTTTCAGTGCAGAGACCCACCTTTTTCCTCTTTGGAATTCAATGCTAGAACAAAGAATGAGACTTGTATGTGGTGGCTTTATAAAACAATTTTTTAAAAAAATCACCACTGAGTCAGATTGAATAAAGCATTAAAGTTCTCAAGTGACCTCGATGAGCGGCTTCATCACACAATGCACAATTAACTTGCGGAACTCACTGCCATAGGAAATAGCAATGGCTGCTGATTTTATAAGAAGTGATGACTTTAAAGGGGGATTAGATAGATTCATGGAGGGTAGGTTCACCGTTGGCCATGTTGACTAAATGGAGCTTCCATATTCAGAGACAGAATGCTGGCTTGGGGGCAACAATATGGGGAACCCTTAGTCTCTCTGCTTGTGTCCTTCTGTGGGCATCCGATTGGTAGCTCTGTAAAGGAAGAGGTTGGACTTGATGGGCTAATGGGTCAATCCAGCAAAGCTGCTATTTTCTTATGGATATATGGAAAACTTCCATGTAAAGTTAAGTGGCAGTTCCATCTGCTCTTCTTATTTGGATTTCCACTCATTCCTTTTTTTTTTCTTTTTAATACCATCTGCCATCAAAAATAAGTTACAATGCCAGTAAGAGGAAGTCCCCTAGGTTCTGAAAAGCAGACAGATTTGAAATAACTAAACTGGCAGCTCGTGCACATCATGGCAGATCTTGCATGCAGTTGACACATCTCCCCAAGGACAGAGCTGGGGACAACTCCTGGAACTTTCCTTGAAAGAGGTTCAGAGGGCCTGGAGAAGAACATGAATGGGAACAGAAAGGAGTGCTTGAGGCTTCAGGGGGATGCCAACTTTATTTGCAGAATGTTTGAGCTGATCTGCCACTTTGAAGCCACCCACTTCTTTCCCCCACAAGGTGACTGGCTGTGACGGGTAGCTGGAACTTATTAGCGTCCCCAGTGATGATATTCAAGTTGATGCAAACCCATGGAAATGAAAGCAGTTGATACACCTTACTATGGAACCAGGATGGAATGTGGATGCCAGAGTCTTCCTAGAATCATAGAGTTGGAAGGGGCCCCCAGGGTCATCTAGTCCAGGGGTGGCCAATGGTAGCTCTCCAGATGTTTTTTGCCTACAACTCCCATCAGCCCCAGCCAGCATGGCCAGTGGCTGGGGCTGTTGGGAGTTGTAGGCAAAAAACATCTGGACAGCTACCATTGGCCACCCCTGATCTAGACCAACCCCCTGCACAATGCAGGAAACCCATAAATACCTACCCCCAAATTCACAGGATCTTCATTGCTGTCAGATGGCCATCCAGCCTCTGTTTTAAAACCTCCAAGAAACTTCCTGCACGATAGATGCTCTCAACTGAGCTTCTTTTCTTCCTTCTGTGCCCTCCAGTTGGGATTTGTTGACTCAGACATATTACAGAATCATGGCTAACTAACTGTAAAAAAAAAAAAAAGTAAAGGTAGTCCCCTGTGCAAGCACCAGTCGTTCCCGACCCTGGGGTGACGTTGCTTTCACAACGTTTTCTTGGCAGACTTTTTACGGGGTGGTTTGCCATTGCCTTCCCCGGTCATCTACACTTTCCCCCCAGCAAGCTGGGTACTCATTTCACCGACCTCGGAAGGATGGAAGGCTGAGTCAACCTGGGGCCGGCTACCTGAACCCAGCTTCTGCCAGGATTGAACTCAGGTTGTGAGCACAGCTAGGGTTATTGTCTGAATTTAGGCCAGGCCTCTAACTATGGTTAGTTTGGAATCAAACCAGGATTTAAAATCATTTTTTTTTTACCCATTCAGATGAATGATGGCTAATTTTCAATTAAAACATTAATATTTCTCTCTTTAAAAAAGATGCTGATATCCACTAGCTCACTGCAACCAGGAAATCCATATACAGGGCTGAATCTGGTGTAAAAATTTCCATCCGCACCAGAGCTTTTGCACAAGCGGAAACACAATGGGCGTTTTCGCACTGACCTTCAAGTGGTGCGACCACCCTCCTCACGCCGGTGGATCTGCAGGGATTTCGCACCAGAAGCGCCGGCGCACCCAAAAGAGCCGGCGACTTCCGTCGCGAAACCAGCTCAAACGGAAACCGCCAAGAAGCAGGAAAACGTTTGAGCTGGTTTCGCGACGGAAGTCGCCGGCTCTTTTGGGTGCGCCGGCGCTTCTGGTGCGAAATCCCTGCAGATCCGCCGGCGTGAGGAGGGTGGTCGCACCACTTGAAGGTGAGTGCGAAAACGCCCAATGAGAAAGATTGTGTTAGCTGCTTGTGCTGAGTTGCACATCATGGCAGCTTTGCATGCAGTTGACATGTCTCCCCAAGGACAGAGCTGGGGACAACTCCTGGAACTTTCCTTGAAAGAGGTTCAGAGGGCCTGGAGAAGAACACAAGATCTTGTGCAACTTATTTCTGGACACTATTGTATAGGGAGAGAAATGCTAGGTGGTGTGCATGAGATCCTGTCTACGAGTAACAGCACTAATTTTGTTTATGCTTCCACTTATGCATTACGTCTGACTGAGATCTGAGAGGTTCAGATCCTTCCTGAACCATGAGATTCCCCAGGTGAGCTTGTGACAGTCACTCCATCTCAGTTTAACCTACCCTGCATGGCTGTTGTGAAAGTAAAACGGAGGGTGTTCTACATTCCCTGAACCTCCTTAGACAAGGGGCAGAATTAAAACTGTGGACGGATCAGCTCCCCGTCTCATCACAATGGCAAAAAAATGCTACGACTGTTCTTGTACTAACAGAGGATCCACTTTGCTTTCAACGGAAAAAATGTTCAAATAATTTTGTGCAGCCTGGACACATTTTTTTTATATAGATATCAAATTGATTGACTGATGTCACTTCCAAGGACAGGAAGTCTCATGTTGAAAGGCAGGAGACATTGCCTGCTCTGTAGCCAAAACACTGCTTTATTTCTTAGATGGGGGGAGATCTTCTTTCCCCTTGAAATTTGCTGGAAAAGTCTTGGATGGAAAAACCAGGTGTGGCACGCCACCCAACCACCATCCCCCTCTCCTTTTAGGAGAGCATGTACCTTGTTTGTACCTAATTATGTCATTAGAAACCTGCGGAACCAAGTCAAGAAATGTTGACATCTGCTTGTAGGGATGAGAAAAAGTCCATCCTTTAAAGATTTTTTTTAAACAAGAAAAAAAAAAAACCTTCCCCAGACAAAGGCTCTTTTGTGGCTGGCAGACTCCAAAGCCAACACAGATAATTAAATGATTAAGTGAGCAGCTTCGCCATGTTCCTCCTTAAAAGTAAGTTATTCTAAAAAAAATACTTTACACCACAGAGAGCTTCCTTCCAGAGGCTATCCACGGCAACCTCCAGACATGAAAACTTTGATGTTGTCATGAGGGAAGAAGAAGAATTGCAGATTTATACCCTGCCCTTCTCTCTGAATCAGAGCGGCTTACAATCTCCTATTTCTCCCCCTACAACAGACACCCCGTGAGGTGTGTGGGGCTGAGAGGGCTCTCACAGCAGCTGCCCTTTCAAGGACAACCTCTGCCAGAGTTATGGCTGACCCAGGGCCATTCCAGCAGGTGCAAGTGGAGGAGTGGGGAATCAAATCTGGTTCGTAGACTTAACTACTACACCAAACTGGCTCTCCACACCAAACTGGCTCTCCACCGTAATGGGAAAGGAGGTTGCCTGCATGAATGACAACTTGAAAGGATATCTCATTCCAAGAGAGTCAGTTTGGTATAGTGATTAAGTGCCTGGACTCTTATCTGGGAGAACCAGGTTTGATTCCCCACTCCTCCACTTGCAGCTGCTGGAATGGCCTTGGGTCAGCAGTAGCTATCGCAGGAGTTGTCCTTGAAAGGGCAGCTGCTTTGAGAGCCCTCTCAGTCCCACCCACTTCACAGGGTGTCCGTTGTGGGGGGGAGAAGATATAGGAGATTGTAAGCTGCTCTGAGTCTCTGATTCAGAGAGAAGGGCGGGTATAAATCTTCATTCTTCTTCAAGAAGATGGTGTGTGCAAGAAAAAGGGATGAGTCCTTCCAAATCAGCTTTCCTCAGAGAGGCAGATGCTTTGCATTTGGGACAGCAAGATGTACATAAAGGTCTGTATTGAAAGAAGTGGAAGAGAAACAGCAATTGCACAAGAGTTCATGCAGTACTACACCAGGTGGAATCTACAACAATTCTACTTGTGCAGCAGACCACGTGAAGTAGTGTACAAGTGATCACCACTTTGGGATTTCAATTTTTTTTTTGGCACAATGTTTAAATACAAGGTATAAACCAGTCCCATCTCCGCGCAGAAAGTGCTTTTGAAAAATTCCTCTGCAGAATTTTGGAAGGTCTCTGTGCTGGGCCAAAGTTTCCTTCCTAGTTGTTCTTTCACTTTCTCAGGTGGGGTTCTTGCTTGCAATATTCACAGTAACCCTGCGAGGGAGGCTTAGCTGAGAAATAGTGGCATTCTATATCCAGCCCAACACTCCAGCAGCTGCTTCTCTGTGCAAACTCTCATTTTGAGCCATCTGTATGTATTGAACACACTGACCGATTTCCCACTCACCTTATGCCGCTTTCACGTTCCTCTCCTCATCAGGGCTTCCTTCTGATTTCACACTATCTGCCCTGGGGCTGCTTTTTCACGCAGCAAGCAGAAAATGCTCAAACCCAGTTTCTGTTTACCATGTGAAAACACCCCAGGGGCAGATAGTGTGAAATTGGAAGGAAGCCCCGCTGAGAAGAGGAACATGAGAGCGGTGTAAGGTGAGTGGGAAATTGGTTACTCTCTCTCACATACACGCTGGTTTCATCTTTAAAATATATTTCCCCCCGAAACAGTAGGCAAGAATGTCTGGCTTGTTTTGAAGAAGAGGAAACTATATACACAAATCTGTGCTATGTTCATTGTTAACGCAGCCCTGGAGTTTCAACAATTCACTTTTCCTTTCTTACCACACCAAACTTTCTGCTGGAAAAGCCGGAAGCCTAGCAAGGAAAGCTTGTTTCACCAGCATACTCTGCCCCACATGCACTATTCAGGGACTTCCTGGAAGGGACAAACTGGCCACTTAACTTGCAGGGGCATTCCCAGATGGCCAATGTCTTACAGCAGGGGTGGCCAACGGTAGCTCTCCAGATTTTTTTGCCTACAACTCCCATCAGCCCCACCCAGCGTGGCCAATGGCTGGGGCTGATGGGAGTTGTAGGCAAAAGCATCTGGAGAGCTACCGTCGGCCACTCCTGTCTTAGAGGACCCCACTCAGCTTAGACCTGCCCAGCAGGACCAACAAGTGTTGGATCACCATTGCCTCTTCAGGGAGAAAATTTTTTTATTTAGAAAGATTACACAAACAAAAAAGGAGAGAAAAGATAATACACATATACACAAAAGCATACATACCAAACGAAACACAAGAAATACAATACCACAAAACCCAGTCATACATACTGGGAGAAGGAGAGGTTTAATTAATCTAAAGATAAAAGACCATAGTTACTCCAGTCCAAAGCCTTTACTTTTGACCCATTTATAAACAGGGTCCCAGTCCTCTTGACATTTTTGCACATTACCATTTCTTAGTCTTGTGGACATTAAGTCAGATTCAGCGGCATCCAACAATTTGTTGATAAATTCATCTCTATTGGGGGTTTTGTCACTCTTCCAATACTTGGCATACGATATTATAGCAGTAGTAACTATGTACAATAACAATTTCAATTTAGAAGGAGTCAGGTTTTGTCTACAAATGCTTAACAAGTACAGTTCCGGTACATGATTGATTTGTACTTTCAAAATTTTTTGGGTCCAAATATTAACTTGTGACCAGTATTTTTTAACCTCTTTACATTGCCACCATATATGAAACAGGGACCCTTTAGCTTCTAGGCACTTCCAACATTTGTTAGAATATGTAGGGTAGATTTTAGCCAACCTATCCGGTGTAAGGTACCATCTATACATCATCTTATATAGGTTTTCTTTCAATTCTGCTGGTTTCATCAGTCTTAGGTTTTGCTTCCATAATTTTTCCCATTCTTCTAATTCTATATTATAGCCAAAGTCCTTCAGCCAACGGATCCACACCATTGCCTCTTCATGTACCACTTCCAGCTGCTAGTGGCACCAGAAGAGGCCATGGTTGAGTGGGCACTAGGATCCCTAACATTCAGATGGGGCCTGGAGATCTTCTAGAATTACGGCTGACCTATAGACAACGGAGATCAGTTACCCTGGAGGAAATGGCTGCTCTGGAGAGTGGACTCTATGACATTATACCTGGCCCTCCCCAGGCTCCACCCTCAAATCTCCAGGAATTTCCCAACCTGGAGTTGGCAACACTCGTGAGCACCCTTCATGTGCACCACTGTCCGGGTCTGAGCCGAGTGGCCCCCTGTAGTGGTGACTTGTAGTGCCATGTGGGCCACTCAGTTTGATTTGCTCCTGGACCATTTCAGCTTCTTAGTCAACCCCTGCTTCTTGGGGCTAGTCTCCGGTGGAGAAATAGGCTCAAGTGGAGAAACAGGCTGGGAAGAATCCACCAAAGCATAGGAGACACAAAGATCCATAGGACAGAGGCTCAGCATCTGTTTTGCATACCGAAGGGTCCTGGCTGTCCAGTTAAGAAGAAGATGAAGAAGATGACATTGGATTTATACCCTGCCCTTCACTCTGAATCTCAGACTGATTTCACGCTCACCTTATGCCGCTCTCATGTTCGTCTTCTCAGCGCGGCTCCCTTCCGATTTCCCACTATCCGCACTGGGGCTGCAGCAAGCATCGGCGTTTTCGTGCAGCAAACGGAAACCTCTAAAAACCAGTTTGCTGCGCAAAAACGCCGATGCTTGCTGCAGCCCCAGTGCAGATAGTGGGAAATTGGAAGGGAGCCGCGCTGAGAAGACGAATGTGAGAGCGGTGTAAGATGAGTGCAAAGTTGGTCTCAGAGTGACTTACAACCTCCTTTACCTCCCCCCTGCCCAACAACAGACAAATGGTGAGGTAGGTGGGACTGAGAGCTCTCCCAGAAGTTGCCCTTTGAAGGACAGCTCTGTGAAAGCTATGGCTGACCCAAGGCCATTCCAGCAGCTGCAAGTGGAGGAGTGGGAAATCAAACCCGGTTCTCCCCAGATAAGAGCCCGTGCACTTAACCACTATGCCAAACTCTGGCCAGCAGCAACTCTCCAGCAGAGAAAAGGGTCAGATAGTAGGTGATGTGAAAGACCTCAGTCCGAGACCTGGAAAGCTGCTGCCAGCCAGAATAAACAGCACTGACCTGGATGGACCAATAGTCTGGTTCAGTATAAAGCAGCTTCATATGTTCATGAGGACACAATGACTCTGAGGACTGTGCATGCCAACTCTGGCAGATCCACCATATATTTTACCCACAGAGCACCCAAAATTAGTGCACATCATCCAGTACTTTGCCAACAGTGGGCATGAGGAGCAAAAAAGATGCACCATGCAGAGATGTCCGTGATAAAAGGGTGACCGGGCCCTCATACTAAATCAAGAGCCAGTCTGGTGTTTAAGTGTGGTGTTTAAGTGTGCAGACTCTTACCTGGGAGAACCGGGTTTGATTTTCCACTCCTCCACTTGCAGCTGCTGGAATGGCCTTGGGTCAGCCATAGATCTGGCAGAGGTTGTCCTTGAAAGGGCAGCTGCTGTGAGAGTTCTCAGCCCCACCCACCTCACAGGGTTTCTGTTGTGCAGGGAGAAGATATAGGAGATTATAAGCCACTCTGAGTCTCTGATTCAGAGAGAAGGGCGGGGTATAAATCTGCAATTCTTCTTCTTAAATCAAACCATTGGTCTAACTCACATGAAGCCCCTTACACTGAATCAAACCAATGGCCCATCAAAGCCACCACTGTCTACTCTGACTGGTAGTGGCTCTCCAGGGTCTCAGGTTGAGGTCTTTCACATCACTTACTACCTGATTCTGGAAATACCTGTAGATGTCGAGGATTGAACCTGGGACTTCCTGCATGCATAGCGCATGGACTACCATGGAGGGGCTGGCCCCACCCTGAGCTCCATGTTGTCCACTTTAACCAGCAGCAACTCTCCAGCAGAGAAGGACCTTTCCAACACCTGCTACCTGGAATCCTTTAACTGGAAAATCTTGGACCTCCCGCTTGCAAATCTTGTATTCTATCACTGAGCCATGGCTCCTCCCACACAACGTTCCTTCTAAGCAGCAGAGTCTTGTGGGCAAAAATTCTACTTTGTGAGCTACTGGCATTAAGGTTGTGAGCCAATGCATAAATGAGTGTGCTCTCTGGGGTCATCCTTCCTGAGCTAAGACAAAAATGTGTGAGCTGGAGGCTAAAAATCTGTGAGCTAGCTCACTCTAACTTAGCTGAGAGGGAACATTGCTCCCACAGTAAGCAGAGTACTCATTTGAGCTCTGAAATGCACAGCTTTGCCCTGGTAAATAATGTTCTAATCCAGCCGATGGCTCCATTCACGACTGTGATGTGTGCTGGTAAGCGATGGGGAAATTGTGTTTTCTCAGCAACGAGATGTGTTTGTTTTTGAGCGAGGACACCGCAGCCTTCTTGCGTTCAACTTTTTCAACTTTGATAGGAGTGGGGGGGGGGAAAAGGACTTGCAATGATCTTCACAGCCATTGCCGTGAAAGAACCATCTGGAGAGGCCCCACATCGAATGAGCAGTTTCTCCTCTCGTTTTTTTCTGCATGGCTGCCAAGTGTAAGTTTTTCTTCCACAAATGTATGTTTTTCCCCCTTGCTTGGAAACAAAGAGCTCCATTAAGTCTGAAGCCAGCCGTTCCGTTCCGTTTGATGGTGTGTTCCCTGCAGAGCCGTAACAAGCTTATGGGTTTTGCCTCTGGAATTTGGTACCCAAGGCAAATACATCCTTCTGCATTCCATTGTGTACTCAAGGTGGCTTGGAGCTGACTTCACAGATATCCCCCTGGGTGGAGGAGAGAGTGCCTTCTTGTGCCCCGAGGGGAAAGGTTAAAGCCCTCTGCCTTGCTCTTTGCTTTCCTTGGAAAACTAATCTTTGCCTCTCTTTATAAACAGAATTAGCAGCAGCACCTGGAGAGGAGGCATCCGTTGTAATAAAGAAACCGCATTGTAGCTGCCATAACCAACATAGTCTGAGTAATTTTGCCGGCCTCCTGTTTTAGGTCTTTGTCCAGTTAGTTACAAGGAAAGTTGTTTGTGATCCTTTCTACCCTTCCTTGGAAGTCAAGTTCCACAAGGCCTGCAAGACGATACTTTAACTGAAATGACCGCCACTGCTGAGATATTAGATAAAAATGGTTGTTTAAGATCACTGAATGTCATCCTTAAACTGTACTGAAATTAGCACCAAATTGTTTTAACCTAATGTTTAATTTAGAGCCCCGTGGCGCAGAGTGGTAAAGCTGCAGTACTGCAGTCTGAGCTCCCTGCTCACGACCTGAGTTGGATCCCGGTGGAAGCTGGGTTCAGGAAGCCGGCTCTAAGGTTGACTCAGCCTTCCATCCTTCCAAGGTCAGTAAAATGAGGACCCAGCTTGTTGTGGGGAGGTGTAGATGACTGGGGAAGGCAATGGCAAACCACCCCGTAAAAAGTCTGCCGTGAAAACGTTGCGAAAGCAACGTCACCCCAGAGTCGAAAATGACTGGTGCTTGCACAGGGGACCACCTTTACCTTTTAATGTTTAATTTAAATGTTTTATTGTTGTTTTATTATGCATTGTGAGCCGCCCTGAGCCTGCTTCAGTGGGGAGGGTGGGATATAAATCAAATAAACATAAGTCTGTTGAAATATCAAAATGGATTTCTGATGTCTCATCTTATAAGCCGTTCTCTGGCAGGATAACTGGTTGCAATCCTGAATCTGAATTCTTGGTGGTAAAACAATAAAAACAAAAAAATGGCTGATTAGGGTTTGTAGAGTCTTTCGGGATCAAGTGCCGTGTTCTACTGGAGAAAGTTTTCCTTCCAGACGTTTCGTTCTCAGCTGCGGAGAACATCCTCAGTGGCGTTGCAGCCGGAGCAGGCGCTCAGACCTTCTTGGCTGCTGTGCATTGAGTGGGGCCAGGGCTGCTGGAGAGCTGCTATTTCTAGGCTGGAGGGGGTGTGATGAAAGGGCAATTGGTTTGTGGATGTGCCCATTGTTTGGTGGGGCTTCCTGGAAGGGTAGTGATAAGGAAACTGGCTGTTGAATGTGACCATTGTTCTGTGTTAATTGCTGGGAGGGTTGGAAGGGGTTGGAAGAAAAAATGGCTGACTTCAGGCTGATGATGCTTAGGAATGGTGCTACTTGGAAGGGCCGCCCTGTTTAAAGAATCTGTCAGTGCTGTCCTGAGCAGAGCTGCACCCAGACAAAAGGGCGGGCTTAGCCACATGTAACTGTTTAAAAGGGCTCTTTAAATAGGATAGTTGCCGAGAAAGGCTGCTGTAGGCCAGGAATTCTAAATTCTCCCTGGATCTTGGTATTCTGAATTCTCTGGTCTTGCTTCTGAAGCGGAATTGAGATGCATTAAGAATTCCCTATGCTGTTTTCATTTCTAAACTTTGTGTATGAAGTTTGGTGTAGCTGATTTATATTGCCTCTGCATGTAACAGCTGCGTTTTGCCTGAATATTTAATTTATAGGCTGCCTTAGGCCATACTCTATTTATTTAGATAACGAAACCCCATATTCCACCCCCCCAGTAGTGACTCAGAGGTGGCTGACAACACTGTTCTCCCCTTCTAGGGTTGCCGGGTCTTACCTGGCTGCCGGTGGGGGAACTGTCCTTCCAGGTAACTGTCTACGTTACCTGGAAGTGATGTAATCACGCCGGGCACGTCGCACACCAACGAAGCTCTTTGCAGAAGCTCCCTCACCAGCCAATCCTGTGCCGGTGAATTGGAGGACCCATAATCGAGGGAACACCTGCCCCCAGGGAGGATGGGAGCCCTATCCCCTCCACCAGTTTAGTCTCACAGCAACAACCCTGTGAGGTAGATTAGGCTAGACCAGGGGTGTTGAACTTATTTGTTATGAGGGCTGGATCTGACATAAATGAGACCTTCTCGGGCAGGGCCTTGGGCTGGGCCATGTGTGTACCTATTTAAGATTAGATAGCAGAGATATAAACTTTATAAAGAATACAGACAAACATAATTAAAGATCTTTTTTTAAAAAAAAACAAACTTAAAACTTTAGCATTCATTGGTCTTAAAGGTGCTTCCTTGTATTTCTCCAGTGGGATCCAGGGAATTGGGTAAAGGAAGCTCTGGCTCGTTCCTTCCTTCCTCAGGGGACCAAGAGAGGGAAGAGCCTCGGCCAATGGAGAAAATAGAGGCTTTGCTCTATAGCTCCTGTGCGATTGAGCAAGCCTGGGAAAGCAAGCTGTGATGCAGAAGGAAGCAAGAGAGAGGGAGAAGGAAGCAAATGACAGCCAGTTGCTCGGGGGCCTGATAGGAGCCCTCCAGGGTCCTAATTTGGCCCCTGGGCTGTATGTTTGATGCCCCTGGGCTAGACAGAGTGATTGGCCCAAGGTCACCCAGCAAACTTCCATAGCAGAGTGGGGATTCAAACCTGGGTCTCCCTTGTTTGGCACTCTAACCACTACAATGTGCTGATTATGAACCAAGCCTGTCCGTAGCCACCGGAGTTGCCAGTGTCTTTACCAGCCTCTGTGGCTGTGCTTTTCTGTAGAAGGTTGCTCTGCAGAGATTAGCAGGTGGCAATGTTTCTCCCCGTGCTATTCAAAGCCCTTTCCTGCACGTCAAGCCAGTTTGTTTGCTCGTTTTACCTATGGTCTGCTTTTTTGCTGAGACTCAAGACAGATTGCAAACTTAGAAAAAACAATGCAATAAAGGATAACAGCAAAAGGCACACCATTAGCAAAACAAGAATTAGCTTGCAAACATTAGAAATCATTGCATTATAAAGAAGACAGTGGTTATAATAAACAGTGGAATAAATGACATTCCCACTACTGCACAGAACAACTCTGACCAATTTCACACTAGACTTTTAATCCTGGTTTAGGCCTGTCCCCAAACTGACATTCTACACGAGAATCAAAGAATCAGAGAAACCAATCCTATGATTCTAGAATTCTATGGTTTTAGTGTAGAATGTCAGCTCGGGGACAGGCCTAAACCAGGATTAAAAGTCTAGTGCGAAATTGGTCTGTTTACTACAACCCTATTCTCTGTGTAAAAATGTTAAAAGATTAGGGCTAGGCAGTTTATTTTGTCAATTGTCCATCCTTGTTGCCACTCAGATATTGTGCTGATCCTGTTGAGCGAAATGATTGACTAAAACAAAATTAAGGGGAAAGAAGTCTGTGAGCGATTGCATTTGCACAAAGCTCTTTTGTTCGGAGACCGAAAGGAAGCATATGGCTCCTCTTGGTGGTCTTAGTTAAAACTACAGTCTATGGAAAGGAACGATGGATATTGGGAAACGGCGTTCTCGGTTGTGAATGCACACTGGCCTTGTGCACATGAAGTGAATAATTGAGAAGTTTGGAATGAGCATGGCATATCTGACCCATGTAATGGAAAAGGGGATGGAAAGGGACACCCCGTCCAAAGGCTTTTCAGAACTGATTCTTTCCTTTCTACTCCCAGAGATGTTTGCTACTGAATGATCAGCCATGCTCTTTGAAGAAAAGTCAAAGGTTGAGTGGATTTCTATCCATTTCTTTAATGCTCCAGAATTTTTCTGAAGCCTCTGCAATTCTAGTTTAACAAGGAGAATGTGTACAAGGCTGGTTTGGGGCAGATGCAGCTTGCTGCTGCCTTTAAAAAAGGTCAAGGCAGTCCCCTGTGCAGGCACCAGTCGTTTCCGACTCTGAGGTGACACTGCTTTCACAATGTTTTCACGGCAGACTTTTTACGGGGTGGTTTGCCATTGACTGCCCCAGTCATCTACACTTCCCCCCCAGCAAGCTGGGTACTCGTTTTACTGACCTCGGAAGGATGGAAGGCTGAGTCAACCTGGAGCCGGCTACCTGAACCAGCTTCTGCTGGGATCGAACTCAGGTCATGAGCAGAGGGCTCCGATTGCAGTACTGCAGCTTTACCACTCTGCGCCACGGGGCTCTTCCTCCAATCTTAGGAAAGGAAAGGTCCCCTGTGCAAGCACCAGTCGTTTCCAACTCTGAGATGACACTGCTTTCACAACGTTTTCACGGCAGACTTTTTACGGGGTGATTTGCCATTGCCTTCCCCAGTCATCTACACCTCCCCCCAACAAGCTGGGTACTCATTTTACTGACCTTGGAAGGCTGAGTCAACCTCGAGCCGGCTGCCTGAACCAGCTTCTGCCGGGATTGAACTCAGGTCATGAGCAGAGATCTGTATCACCCATTAGCTCCCAGTACCCACAAGCACATTGATAAAAGGCTGCCCGAAAACAGCCTCTGTGTGGTGTTTCATAAGGGCTGCACCACAATTACTTTTGTGTTGTGTTTGATGCATGCTTGCACTCCTGCACAACATGTCCTGCGTCTTTTGGTGAGTGAGGCTTGGAGGCAGACAATGGCGTTTTCAAAGGGAACTTGGTCACAATATGTGCACCAATCCCAGCTTTTGCTTCTGATAAACTGGTTTTCATGGGCTTTTATATTGATTTTAAGAACCAGCCAAGGCTTTTTGGCCAGAGATGACAGTGCAGCCAAAACAAAAGGTGCACAATGTCCACTGAAATCCACCACAGGAAATGAAACCTTTCTACTAAACCTGTTTTAACTCTCTTGCTTGACTCCAGCCGCAAGTATCTCTGCTTGTTCTTTCCCAGTAAAATATATTACTAGTAGTAAAGCTCAGGCTAAAAACCAACAGCTTGGGAGGGCTGCTACTTGCAGAAAGGAATCCAGATTGCAATAAAAGCAAGGGTCAGATGATTTTAAAAGCTGCGACAATGGCATCTGGAATTCCTGTCACAGATGACTGCAATAGATGTGCCCCACTGCTTTTGAAAATGCAAGATCTGGCAGCATTTCAGAATTCACACTACTAAAAGTTTTAGTTCCTTTTAAATAGGGCTTTTGAGAGCTGAGAATCGCTTCAGAAGGCCAAAATCTGATGTCCCATTAAAAAGGTAAAAAGGTAACGGTAGTACCCTGTGCAAGCACCAGTCGTTTCCAACTCTGGGATGACGTTGCTTTCACAACGTTTTCACGGCAGACTTTTTTACGGGGTGGTTTGCCATTGACTTCCCCAGTCATCTACACTTTCCCGCCAGCAAGCTGGATCCTCATTTTACCATCCTCGGAAGGATGGAAGGCTGAGTCAACCTCGAGCCAGCTACCTGAACCCAGCTTCTGCCGGGATCGAACTCAGGTCGCGAGCAGGGGTTAGGACTGCAGTACTGCAGCTTTACCACTCTGCGCCACGGGGCATTACTAATAAAACCAGAATGCTAATTATTCACTTGCCACATATTTGCAATCTCAAAAAAAAGAACTTAAAACCAACCGCAATAATTAGAAACACTGGGAACCTAACACAGATTGCTCTTGGTCGAGAATCTCTCGCCAAGATTTGTTGCAGCTCAGGTTTTCTTAAACACTTGAGTCTCCCGCCAGCGCCTGTGGCATCGTCCCATTTAAAAAAAATGAGTATTTTTATCTTTGCTGTGGCCCCATCTCCTTTCCTATCTGAACACGTTCGAAAGGGATTGACGCCACTTGGAAGACTAGGAAGGAACTTGGAGATAACAGCTTTCACTGGCTTTAGAAAAAGGATCCATTAAAAAAGAAACCCTCTAGAAAATATGCAGAAGGTTTCTTTAGAGAATCACGGGTGTATCTTTCCTGGCTGCTACCAGAGCATGTAAGAAAACAGATTGTGCTAAAGGCCTGTCTGTTATTCCACAGCCCAGCCTGAGTGTCTCTCTGATTACCCACCTAAATGCCAAGTGAGCGCAATTGTTATCAGCCCTTGGAAGGAGGATGATACCATCCTGCAAAAGTGCAAAAGCAGAGACGGAGTATGGGAAAAGCTTCCTAGAGCCCTGCATTCAGCATACATTTGACATTTTTTGCCTATCTTGTGTTAATCGGGAGCAGCGGAAATACTGCCTGCTGATAGATCACATGGGACAGCTGAATCAAAGTAGAGGGCCTTGGCCAGGTGTGTGTGTGAATGTGAGTAAACACATACAGAAAAAAAAGTGGTGTTTTGAAACTGGTGGTGTACAGCACAACTGTCCCTACCTCCTTATCCCTGTTCCTGGAAAATTATTGTCCATAATCGCTTCCACAAGCCAGAGCTGGGGATACCATAAGGGGTAGAACTAAGGTTTATGAATGTATCAAGAGCTGGACTGCAATTAGATAAAACCAGGGCTTTTTTTGGTAGAAAAAGCCCAGCAGGAACTCATTTGCATATCAGGCTGTACCCCGTGACACCAAGCCAGCCGGAATTGTGTTCCTGCTAAAAAAAACAACAACCCTGGATAAAACCCTTCTGCTAAGAAACTGGAACCTTCTCATTTGGCCTTTTTGAAATGCCTTGTTAAAAGGTTGTTAGGGAGAAGAAGAAGTAGTAATAGAAGAAGAAGAGTTGGTTTTTATACCCAGCTTTTCTCCACCCTTCCCTTTCCACAGCAGTTGCCGTGCAAGATTGGTGGGGCTAAGAGAACTCTGAGAGAATTCTAACTGGCCCAAGATCACCCATCAGTCTTGATGTGGAGGAGTGGGGAATCAAGCCTGTTTCTCCAGATGAGAGTCCATTGTTCTCATCTGGTTTACCTAGGGTGAGGTGATAGCATGGTGGTATTCCAGGATTTAGCTCTTTTTCCAAGCTTTATAGCATTTAAATCGCTGAATGGATGCATCTTGGCTCTAGCACACATGGGCATAAGTGCACATGCATGAACATTGTTATGAATTGTGCACAAACATTGTGCAGCACATAGACTACCAGGACATTTTATACAGCGCTCACCAGAATCTTGGCTGCCATGTGCTTGTTGGCTGTCCATGGTATGCTGTCCCAAGAAGTTGCTTGGGTGTCTTGGCCATAAAATCAGGCCTGATTGGTGGTAGAAAGTGCTGTCAAATAACAGCTGATTTATGGCGATCCTCTAGGGTTTTCAAGGCAAGAGTCAAATAGAAGTGACCCTTGAATGAATAAGATCCAAGTGGGCAGCCGTGTTTGTCTGAAGCAATAGAACAAAGCAGTAAAGTGCCGCTTTAAAACCAACAATGTTTTATTCCGAATGTAAGCTTTCGTGTGCTGTAAGCAGATTTCATCAGACAAAAATGGAATGGCAAGCAGTCCTAAATATAGACAAAGTGGGTAGTGAGTTGGTATGTAGGGTCATGGAAATGTTTTGGGCAAAGTAAAAGAATCCCAAATTGGGGTCTGTGTGTGTTAGTATTGTCAACCGCGACATCTGTCTGCTTTTTATCACCCTCCACTGTTGTTTCCGCCCAGTTAACGATACTAACTAACAAACACAAACCCCAATTTGTGATTCTTTTAATCTGCTAAAAACATTTCCATAACTCTACATACCAACTCACTACCCCCTTTCTCTATATTTAGGACTGCTTGCCATTCCATGTTTGTCTGATGAAGTCTGCTTACAGCACACGAAAGCTTACATTCGGAATAAAACATTGTTGGTCTTAAAGCGGCAACTTGTCTACTCGAATAATAAGTTGACTTTGGTCCCACCTTTGGAGAGGAAGAATGAAAGAGAGAGAGAGATTCTCAGCTTTCTGCGGATTTCCCTGATCCCTTCTCTTTTTCTTTCCTGGGTTCCCCTGGAATTTGCTTCATCTTTCAGCCAGCAAAGCCGGCTGGTTCTGTTTACAGCATCTCTCCCAGGAAGGTTTATAAGGGACAACTGTTGTCTGGGAAACAGGCAGATGCTGGCAGCCAGGAGCCTCTTGTTCTTAGTGCTTCCCCTCTTCCTTGAGATGCCATAAATTCCTATACAATAAGCTTGTCTATTTTGTGAGCCCTTTGCCTGAAGAAGAGGGAGAAGGGACCAGTGCGCGCGTGTGTGGGGAGGAGGTTGTTATCGGTTTAACTCAGTGGATTTATTTCATGTGGGAATGTCAAACCTCTGTAAATAAAGGCACCAGATGTGCCCTCAATGCTTCCCCTTTCTCTCCTGTGTCTTGAGGTATACAACCAATTACAGATGTTAGCTATTTGGGATGGTGATGAAAAAGGCACCAGATGGAGAATGCTGGAGCCTGTTCCCCGTGTGAGCACAACAGGGCCCAACACTGGCCTCTTTGCCCTTTGGGAAACTTCCTGTAGATTGTTGTCGGTCACAGAGTTTCAGGACGGGCAGTGCAACTGTTGTGTATTTAGAAATCAAGTCTCATTCAGTTCAATGGGAGTTACTCCCAAGTAATTGTACTTAGGCCTGCAGTCTGGCTTTGTCCAGAGCAAGGCTCTTTGTGTAGTATCCTCTGGGTCTGGTGTGTAGGATTAAGTTTACCTATCCTACACACAGAAATAGAACTGAGACCTCTCTTGTGGAGAGCCAGTTTGGTGTGTGGAGAGCCAGTTTGGTGTAGTGGTTAAGTATGTGGACTCTTATCTGGGAGAACTGGGTTTGATTCCCCACTCCTCCACTTGCACCTGCTAGTATGGCCTTGGGTCAGCCATAGCTCTGGCAGAGGTTGTCCTTGAAAGGGCAGCTGCTGTGAGAGCCCTCTCCAGCCCCACCCACCTCACAGGGTGTCTGTTGTGGGGGAGGAAGGGAAAGGAGATTGTGAGCCGCTCTGAGACTCTTCGGAGTGGAGGGCGGGATATAAATCCAATATCATCTTCTTCTCATACAGGCCTCGATGGGGGAAACAGAAACTAGTTTTTGAGGGCTCACTTAAAGACTTACAGGCATGTACACATGTAAACATCACACTCTGTGGCCTGGTGCCAACATGGCTAGAAAATAAGTAGAATTGGATGGACCTTGGAATTAAATCCGTAAGGCTTCCCCAGTATTCCTGCCCAACCTTTCTGTCGTAAAAGTGAAGCCAGTAGTAGCTGGAAGTGCCAAGAGATCTCCACCTTCTCAAACTTCATAATGACATCAGAGCAACCAGAAGAAAAGCCAAGGAGACATAGTAGGGATGAGTCCTAAACTGAGGGGAAAGAATACAAGTTCCCTGGGGAGGTTTGAATGCATGCTTTCTACAGTTTCTCTCAGCAAGATGCAATATGCTTGACTGCTTGTGTGACCATTCATAAGAGATGGACGATGCTTTGCAGCTGATGGACACTCATCACACAAGTTTTATGTTAAGTTGAAGGGATGACCACTGAACTTGTGTCAAGTGAATGAACTCTCTGGTCTCATTTTGGGCAGGAGTTCACAGGAGCGGAGCCCCCCCCCCCCAAAAAAAAAAAAAACAAAAACCCACAGCTTGCTTCTGGGCTCCATTGTTTAAACCCCCTGCGAGAATTTTGCTGAACTCTTAAGATATGACAAACTTTCTAATAGTTTTCACCGCAAAAATGGGGAAAAAACCAAAACATATAAAGCAGACGGATGGAAATCTTCATCATGCCACTATTGCTACATAAGGAGAAAGTCATTTTGGTGCCTTTTGGTGCCAGTTTGGTGTGGAGAGCCAGTTTGGTGTAGTGGCTAAGTGTGCAGACTCTTATCTGGGAGAACCGGGTTTGATTCCCCACTCCTCCACTTGCACCTGCTAGAATGGCCTTGGGTCAGCCATAGCTCTGGCAGAGGTTGTCCTTGAAAGGGCAGCTGCTGTGAGAGCCCTCTCCAGCCCCACCCACCTCACAGGGTGTCTGTTGTGGGGGAGGAAGGCAAAGGAGATTGTGAGCCGCTCTGAGACTCTTCGGAGTGGAGGGCGGGATATAAATCCAATATCTTCATCTACCTCACAGAGTGTCTGTTGTGGGGGAGGAAGGGAAAGGAGATTGTGAGCCGCTCTGAGACTCTTCGGAGTGGAGGGTGGGATATAAATCCAATATCTTCATCTACCTCACAGGGTGTCTCTTGTGGGGGAGGAAGGTAAAGGAGATTGTGAGCCGCTCTGAGACTCTTCGGAGTGGAGGGCGGGATATAAATCCAATATCTTTTATGAATAAACAATTTTATTAGTAACATATGGTAGTAGAACTATAACTACAACTTATAAAAAGCTTAATATATATTAAGAAAAAGACCATCATTCTACCCCACATCTTACTTTCTCCCACCCCTCCCCCAATTACTTGACCCCCGCCAGTGTTATTTTCTTTAAAAAAACAGATATTAAAGGTACCCTTAACTATCAAGAAAAAAAACGAAACAAAAAAGAAACATAGGGAAGAAGAACCCCCTTCAAGAGTTATATTGTTATCTTAAAAATCTTAATCCTCAAAAATTGTCCAATGTCCTTTTATTTTCCACTCTTTCTCTACATATCTTCTGAATTTCTTCCACTCTTGGTTAAAAAGTTCTAAATCACAGTCTCTTAATTTTCTTGTTAATTTGTCCATTTCACTCCATGACATAACTTTCATAATCCAGTCCCATTTTTCTGGTATTTTTTCTTGCTTCCACAACTGCGCATACAATGTCCTAGCAGCTGAGAGCAAGTACCATATTAATGTTCTATCTTCTTTTGGAAATTTTTCCATTTGTAATCCCAGCAGAAAAGTCTCTGCCTCTTTATTGAATTCATATCCCAGGATCTTAGATATCTCTTGTTGAATCATTTGCCAAAACATTTTAGCTCTTTCACAAGTCCACCACATATGGTAGAAAGAACCTTCATGCTTTTTACATTTCCAGCACCTATCTGGCATCTTATTGTTCATCTTTGCTAATTTTTTTGGAGTCATATACCATCTATACATCATCTTAAAACAGTTCTCTTTAATACTATGACATGTTGCGAGTTTCATGGAATTTTTCCACAGATATTCCCAAGATTCCATCTTTATTTCTTTATTTACATTAATTGCCCATTTTATCATTTGAGATTTCACTACTTCATCTTCTGTAGCCCATTGTAAAAGTAATTTGTACACTTTTGAAATTAATTTCTCATTATCTCCAAGCAGAACTCTTTCCATTTCTGTTTGTTCTTTCCTTATTCCTTCAGCTTTGATAAGCTCGTCACGATCCTAACCTTCTGGGACATTTTTAAACAACTAAAGTCTTGGAAGACCAGTGGAACTTGGATAAACAGAGGAAAAAAGGTACAGAAACTCTTCTTTCACTCCGGAGCTATTTACAGACTAAAGAGACGTTTTAAAGGTGGAAATAAGGGGAAAATATAAAACTTGCAAGTAGAAGAAGGGAAGGGTGAAGTTTGGACTATTTTGACATAAAAGACAGTGTTAAAAACTGCTAAAAATTGAAGAGAAATCATTGTTGTGTCTACTTACGATTTGTGGAATGTAAACAACCATACTGCGCAGGAATATACTGGAACAGTCCTCTAACTCTACTGAGCAAGACAGGAAGTGCGTCAAGCAATCTATAAGGTTGAAGGTGACAGAGACAGGAAGCAGTAAAGAAAAAAGCCTACTCTACATCATAGAGAAACATCGGCAGCCATTGCTGGGAGGTCCAATTTAAAACATCGTTTTAAAAAGATTTGGGACTTTAAAAAGTGACAGAAACGACAGGGAAAAGGGTAAGAAGATAAGAACTATTGACTACATTATTGGTGGGCTCCTGGGGTGATTTTAAAAGGGGAAAAAAAATCTTTAAAAGGAGAAAAAATCGCGGCCGCCATTTTGGATTTTTTAAAGACTTTTTTGTTAAATATCTTTGCTTTGGGAGCTCAGAAACCAGCGAAATTGGGCTTGCTGGAAAGGGCAAGCCCTGCTCTATTGAACCTGACTGTCAGATTTTAAATTGGTGAGGTCAAAAATTTCGTCATTTTTTTAAAGGGGAAAAATTCTTCAAAAATTTATATCTGGGCCTGGGAAGCTCAGAAGAAAACAGAACAAAGTTTAATTGAGAGAGAAAATTTAGACCTTCTGAACTTGGTAGTCAAACTTGCAAATTGTGCGACGGAAATTTTTGGTATTTTAATTGCATCCCCCTTGCTCTTTGCTTAAATGTCAGAGCCCAGGCAGCTCCGAACAAGAGCCCTTTCATTAGAAAAAATGCAAGACCAAATGGAGGCTATGGAAGCCAGGATTATGAAAGGAGTTAAGAAAATGATGGAAGAGTTGAAGGAAGAACTTACTACAGTGATTAAAAAAGAAGTGGATGACCTCAAAAACCAAATTGGGAAAATAGACAAGAAAGTACAGGAGGTGGAGGAGAAAGTTAAAACACATGATACCACCTTGCTGAAAGTACAAGAAAAAGTGACGATTCACGACTGCAAATTAATGGAAAATCAGCTACGTTTGAGAGGAGTACCTGAGGAAGAGAATGATGATTTGAAAGGATATATAACAAACATAATCGCAGAATTCTTAGAAGAAGACCCTGATAAGACTAAAAGCATGTATGATCACATGTATAGAGTCAACTCGTTATATGCCAAAAAAAATAACTTACCAAGAGATGTGGTTGTAAGATTCATGACAAAGGAAATGGTGGGAAGGATTATGAAGAGAAACTTTGAACAATCATTGATAGTAAGAGGTAGCAGAGTGAGAATTATGAAGGAGCTACCGAAAGAAGTGATAAATGACAGGAGAACATATAAAAAGTTGACAGAAAAATTGAAAGACAATGGCACAAGGTATAGATGGATAATCCCCGAGGGTGTGAGCTTTGAACTTCAGGGGAAGAGAGTCACGATCACAAATGCCCGAGAACTGAGGAGATTTTTTGAAGAAAATAAAGAATTTGCACCATGATGGATTACAAACTATTGTCTTGGAATGTTAATGGACTAAATTCACCACAAAAAAGAAGGGCAACTTTTCATTGGATTAAAAAGCAAAATTGTAATATAATTTGTTTGCAAGAAGTCCACATTAAACAAAAGGATTATAAATTTTTATGGAACAAACAATTGGGAAGGGAATTTTTTTCGTTAGCTGACCAGAAAAAAAGGGGAGTAGTTTTTTATATTAAACAAGACCTGGAGCCAAAATTGGTATTTAAAGATAAGGATGGAAGATTTGTAGCAGTGGAAATAACATCAAATGGGAAAAAAACGCTGTTATTGGGACTATATGCACCTAATGGTGCAAAAGATGTTTTTTTTAAAGACATTACACAACAACTAGATGAGTTGACCTACGATCAAATACTCTTAATGGGAGATTTTAATGGAACAGTTGAGAACTCATTGGATAGATCCGGAGGGGAAAAAAATAGTGGAAAAGAAGGAAAATTGCCAAAGTCTTTTTTTGAATTAGTAAAACAGGAAAATTTGGAGGACATATGGAGAAAGTTTAACCCTGAAGTGCGGGACTATACTTTTTTTTCTGCAAGACATAAGACATTTTCTAGAATTGACATGCTATGGGGAACCAGAGATTTAGGCCTCATAACAAGAAAGATAGAGATTTTGCCTAAAATTGGCACTGACCATAACCCAATAATGTGGATTACAAAACTGTCCAAAAGATTGAGAAGATGGAGATTGAATGAAGACTTGCTACAGAACAAAGAAACAGTGACTTTCCTAGGAAAAGAAACTAAAGAATTTTTCCAAGTGAATGATAAAGAAGATATCGATTTTCAGACGGTCTGGGATGCTTATAAAGCAGTAATGAGAGGGTTGCTGATTACTTTGAACAATAAAGATAAAAGGGAAAAAGAAAAACAACTACTGGATATTCAAAATGAAATAAAGAAAAAAGAAAGAGAGCTGAGGAAAAGACCAGGGAAAAAGAAAATTCTAAGGGAAATTTCAATATTGCAAACGCAACTAAGACATTTATTAAACAAAGAAGTAGAATGGAATTTGAAAAGGCTCCAGCAAAAATCGTTTGAAGGAGCAAATAAGACGGGGAAATACTTGGCGTGGCAGCTGAAAAAAAAGAGGGAAAATAAAATAATTAATAGAATTGTGATAGATGAAAGAGACGTAGTTACTCAAGAGGGAATAAAAAGAGAATTTTTTAAGTATTATGCCAAGCTGTTTAAAGGTGCTGAAGTAAAGAGAAAAAAGATAGATGAATATCTACAGAAAATAAAAATTGAGCCATTAACTGAGAATATGAGAAAAATTTTGAATGACCCAATTGAAAAAATAGAAATTGAGGCAGCAATCAACGTGATGAAAAATGATAAAGCTCCCGGGCCAGACGGTTATACAGCCAAGTATTTTAAAATGTTTAAAGATGAATTAATACCAAAATTACAGAAGCTGATGAATGCAATAAGAGTCAAAGGGAAGGTACCAAATACATGGAAAGAAGCTGTTATTTCTTTGATACCTAAAGAAGAAAGAGATGTTACAAATGTGAAAAATTACAGACCAATTTCACTTTTGAACAATGATTATAAAATATTTACAAGAATTCTGGCAGAACGTCTTAAGCAATATTTGATAAATTTTATAAAAGAGGACCAAGCCGGTTTTCTTCCCAAAAGACAAATAAGAGACAATATTAGAACTGTTGTAAATATTGTAGAATATTATGAAAGACATCCAGAAAAGGAAGTAGCGCTATTCTTTGCGGATGCAGAAAAAGCATTTGACAATTTAAATTGGGACTTTATGTTTGCAGTGATGGAAAAAATGGAGCTTGGAGAAAGTTTTATAAGAATGATAAAGGCAATATATTCTGAACAAAGTGCAAGGCTGTGCATCAACGCAGATCTTACAGATGAAATGAAAATTAGTAAAGGTACCAGACAAGGCTGCCCGCTTTCGCCATTGCTGTTTATAATGACTCTTGAAATTTTACTAATGCAGATTCAAGAAGAAAAAGATTTAGAAGGACTACAAATAAAAGGATTTACCTATAAATACAGAGCATTTGCAGATGATATAATGTTTATAAATGAAAATCCTTTACAAGTTACACCTTTGTTGTTAATGAGAATACAAGAGTTTGGGGAGTTGGCGGGACTTTATATAAACAAAGAAAAATCAAAAATCTTATGTAAGAATATGCAGAAAAATAGACAACAAGAACTACAAAGACTAACGGGTTGTGAAGTTACCTCTAAGGTAAAATACCTAGGGGTAGAGATAACAATGAAAAATATTGATTTGTTTAAGAACAATTATGAAAAGCTATGGCGTAAAATAGAAGAAGATATGCTAAAGTGGAACAAGCTCAATTTGTCACTGTTGGGTAGAATAGCTGCAGTAAAAATGAATATTTTACCAAGGATTATGTATCTGTTTCAAACCATCCCCATTGTGAAAGATGCTAAGCAATTTGATAAATGGCGAAGAAAAATTTCGGAATTCGTGTGGGCCGGGAGGAAATCTAGAATTAAAATGAAAGTCCTGATAGATGCGAAAGAGAGAGGTGGATTCCAATTACCAGATTTGAAACTGTATCATGAAGCAATTTGTTTAGTATGGTTAAAAGAATGGATAACGTTATTAAATAAAAAACTTCTAATGTTAGAAGGCCATGGAAAAAAATTCGGCTGGCATGCATATTTGTACTATGAAAAAAAGAAGATGGACGGTCTTTTCTCTCACCATTATATAAGGAGTAGCTTATTAAATGTGTGGATAAAGTACAAGAAATATGGTGATGAGAGGAGACCTTTATGGATAGTGCCGGCTGAAGTGATAAAGTTAACGGCCAAAACAGTCAAGGAAAAACAACTATCATACAACCAGTTACTAAAAATACAAAGCGGGAAAATAGAATTGAAAACTGCAGAAGAACTAAACTATAAATATGATTGGTTTCAAATGCAACAAATAAAAAGTTTGATGGAGAATGATAAATCCAATATCTTCATCTTCTTCATTTTAAAAGTATGATGGGAGTAAGGTTTTATTATGACAATTATAATTCAAGAAGCATTTTAAAGTCGATGCTGAGCTGATATAATTTAGTACACCTTCCAGTGACGTCAGGAGAAGTATGACATATGCAAACGAATTGTGTTAATGAGTTGTGCTAAGGAGCGCCGGCACCTCTTTTTCTATGAAATGACCCCTGCTGCCATTGCCACTGAGCATGGGAGATTCAGCTGCTTGATGAAAGAATGGCTGCCTGCATCTTGCTTTCGATCTTGGAAATCAAGAATGGGTGGAGCCTGTCAGAATAATATTAGGCGACCCATACTTGGTTTCCAAGGTCAGCAGGAAATCTGCCCTTCCGGTTGCCCCCACATTGCAATCAAGCAGACAGCATTTTATCGTATGACTTCTTGTAAATGAAAAGCAGAGAAACTTTGGTAAGAAAGCCCTTGTCCTTTTAAAAACCAGCTTGCATGTTTCGCTGGGGGGAGCTGGCTGCGGTTAAAATGTTTAGAACGTCTCTGGCTTTTGCAAACTCCTTTCCCAGTGTTACCGAACACTATCATGGCCCATGGTGGTGGATTGTACGCGCTCATCTCTCCTTAGTTGTTGAGCAAACATCATTAATCACTGCAGTCGTCATTGCTTGTAGAAGAGTCTTTGCGAAAACGTCCAACTGTTAAGTTCAAGTCTGGATAGAAGACCTCCTGAACTTTTTTTTTTTGTGTAAAACATTGGTGCTTTTTCAGGCTCCAAGCAAAACTTGGGCCAAGCGCAACCAGTACGCTGCAGTTGGAGTTGTGAAGAATGAGCACAGCTTTACTTTGGAAGGTTGCATTGGCTGGCTTTTCTCATTCTCAGTACAGGTCACTTGAGAAGATTGAAGAATTCAGACCTTTGTGTGAACCTGAACAGAGTTTCCAAAGTATCAGAAAATAGAAATCCAAGAATCTTTTTTGGATGCAATGAACAATTCTTAGGTTCCATGGGAAGGCCTGCAAGTCCAAGATTAGATTCTGCTTGGTTAAACCAATAGGGCTTCAACAGAAAACTGGCAGAATTGGTTGCGGACCATTTGCTGCAGGGCTGATGTACCGAACTGATTTGAGCTATCGCAGTGTAAAGCTTTTTAACATTAACTTTTCAGAGCATCAGCCTCATTCTTGGCTGTAAGTGTAGCTATTTTGCGCCCAGTGTGCTTTTAATTTTGCTTGCCGCATAACTTTAAATTGGGGGAGCAAAGAGAAACCAGGTGAGCTTTAAGAGATCTGAAAGATGGGTCTAATAACATTTCATTTTACTTAAAGGCAGTTGCAGGGTACTTCTAATAGGATTGGAGCAGCGGTGCTGGATAATGGGTCTAATTCTCATGCCGTGTCATTATCCTGATCTAAATTACCCCATGAAGAAGAACAATTGGTTTTTATACCCAGCTTTCTTCTACTCTAAGGAATCTTAAAGTGGCTTACAATTGCCTTTCCCTTCCTGTCCCTGCAACAGGCACCTTGTAAGGAAGGTGAGGCTGAGAGAGTTCTGAGAGAACTGTGACTGACCCAAGGTCACCCAGAAGAATTCATGTGGAAGCCTGGGGAATCGCACCGAGTCCTCCAGATTAGAGTTTGCTGCTCTTAACTGCTACATCACACTGGCTTTCTTAGCCTCCCAGCTAAGAAGAATGGGTGGACTTGTGTGATGGTAACTGCAACTGCTTCTAGGTAACAATGACAGCACTGGGAGATCATACCGGATCTCTGGTTTGGCCCTAGGAATGATTCCCATTATTGAAGACTGGTCTCTAAATCATAGTTCCTTTAAATTTTTTACAAGGTAAAGAACTGGGATATTCTGAGTCCATGGTAAGCACCCCCTCCCCAGCAAAAACATTCCTAGTTTTTTTTTTTCTATTGAGCAGTCAAAATGTCTGCTCAGGCTGTCTCTTGCACAGCTGTTTCTGGTTAAGTAGATTTCCAAGCGCTCTCGGTTTGATGGAGTGTCTGTCCTCTATTGCTTTTCGTTCATGGCACCTGCATGGTGGTGACAGCTGATGCATGGCTGCTGGACAAGTCAGAATAAATCTCCCGGCAACATGTGGGCTCTGCAGCTTGCCGAGAATGTTATAGCTACCTTTGCCAGAAGGAGCTGGTCATGGACAATGAGCAAAGGGATCCCAGGATTCATGAGAATCAGAATCTATGTTATAGACAAGATGCTAGCTTTCACCATGTATGCGTGGACAGTGCTGTTAGAGGAACTCATTACCATCTTGGACTCATCCACTTGCACATCCTCCAATGAGATAGATACCATCCTGTACCCAGGGCTTTTTTTTTGTAGCAGGAACTCCTTTGCATATTACGCCACACACTCCTGATGTAGCCAATCCTCCCAAGAGCTTACAGGGCTCTTAGTACAGGGCTTGCTGTAAGCTCTTGGAGGATTGGCTACATCAGGGGTGCATGGCCTAATATGTAATGGAGTTCCTGCTACAAAAAAAGCCCTGCATGTATCAGCAGTGTGCTTCTGCTTTCTACTTAGGACGAACAGGTCAGTAAAAGAATACACAAAACTGACATTAAAAAAATCACAGTATTTCAAAACCAGCCTGCTGGGGCATCATCTTTCAACAAAGTAGCTTCAAAGTCAGAGTCTAGCGTGAAATGGCTAAATTGGGGTTCATTCAAAGGTTTCTCATTAACACCCTGTGTGTTGAACCAGCAAGCAGAGAATTTACAGCAGAGTAATTGCTAAAGACAGTGTTGAGTTTGTTCCTTTTTAATGTTCCCGTGTGTGAAGATCCCTGTTCTTACGGACAATATTTCATCGTTTCATGTTTCCCTGCATTGCATTTTCATTAGATTTCCCTCTCCCTAGCTCCGGATGCTCCTATTTCATCCTGCCATTCAGAAGCCCCGGCGATGAAGCATCGCTTTCCCCCATCTAGCAACACACTGAAGTCATAAGAATAAGATTAAAGGATTTTTGCGGGAGAACTTGTACGTGGGGGTGGGGGGAAGAGGAGGGAGACCCTCTTATTTGATCTTGAAAGCGTGTTAAAAGATGTGCAGCGGAGAGGCATTTTTCTTTGGCCCAATCAATGGTGCCATGTGTTCAAATATTTTATTTCTGTTAGCTCTAGTAGGAAAGGCTGTTGCTTGTCTGAAACTTACGCCCTTTGACAGCTGTCTTTTGCTGGGCAAAGTTCTTTGTGAACTCCTAAAACATCAGGTAGGTTTTTAAATACTTAAGCTTTTTGAAGCTTAGTAAACAGGGGGGAAAGAATCCCAAAGGATTGTATTTCCTAACCCCTTCAGGAACTCAGTATCCTCCACAAAGTGGCCCTTTTCCTGCATTCCCCACATACATAAATAAATCTCAGTTACTGGTGTCTGGATTGAATAACAACTGCATGGTTTATGGCACTCTGAAGAAAGGGCTGCGGGGAAGGATTCTTCTCTCTGTGTGTGTTTGGCAACCGGAGCTGTTTATAGTATGTGCACAATTGTGCATGCAAGAGAGGAAGAAACTGGTAACTGCGTAATCTGACAGGGCTGGTCCAGAGACAGAGAATCCAGAGATGCTCTTGCACAAATGGACCATGTCTTCCGCTTTCAGAAGGGCTATTCATGTGCAAGAGGAATGCTGCTCACTACTTCGGTGTCTGGCAGTAATTTTTTCTCCAGTCCAGTTTGACCAGGGATCCTGGAGGTTTTTCTTCTTCTTTTTTTCTTTTTCTTTTGTCATTTCCTGGTCATGGAGCAGAGGTTGTGTGTGGGGGGAGGTATTTGTGAGTTTCCTACATTGTGCAGGGAGTTGGACTGGATGACCCTGGAGGTCCCTTTGAACTCTATGATTCTAAGTCAATGAGCCTTGAGCCAAAGTTGTCCAGACCGGTTGGACACGATCTGATGGAACCACTTGCACAAATGAGAGCATGAGAATGGCTATCTTGTTAGTATTACAGGAACTCCTACACAAGTTTTTCTGGAGCGAGGCTAATAAGCGTTTCCATTCTGCTCACAATTCTTTGCAAAGTTGGCATCAGGGGCAGTATCATCATGCACTCATGTGGTCAACCCCTGGTTCTCCTTGCCTCTACTCATGCTGCCTGCTCACCAGTCAGGTATTTTAGTAGAACTCAGGGCTTTTTTTGTAGCAGGAACTCCTTTGCATATTAGGCCACACACCCCTGATGGAGCCATCCTGAAGCTTACAGTAGGCCCTGTACTAAGAACCCTGTAAGCTCTTGGAGGACTGGCTACATCAGGGGTATGTGGCCTAATATGCAAAGGAGTTCCTGCTACACAGAAAAGCCCTGAAGGAACAGTTGTGTGTGTGCTTACCCTCAATGGGCTGGATGGGTGAGTTTCAGGGACAGGGCCTTATCTGGAATAGCACCTGCGCTCTCCCTTCATCAAGAAGCTTTCCTCATTTTGCTCTCACGTGCTCTCAGGATCCTAGCAAAGCCATTTGAATTCCCCTAGACTTTTTCCAGTCCTTTCTCCTGTGCAGTATTTGTTAGCTGGGTTATGATTTTCTTGGCTCTGGGCTGTTATAGGGTTTTCTTTATCTGATGCAATTTTTTAACTTTTCAAATTGCATTTTCCTCTCTTTGTTTGCAGTTCCTTTTATTGTGTCATTTTAAGAACATAAGAGAAGCCATGTTGGATCAGGCCAACGACCCATCCAGTCCAACACTCTGTGTCACACAGTGGCAAAAATTTTTATATACACACATACACTGTGGCTAATAGCTCCATATTTTTATCTAAACCTGTGCTCCATATTTTTAGCTAAACCCCTCTTGAAGGTGGCTATACTTGTGGCCGCCACCACCTCCTGTGGCAGTGAATTCCACATGTTAATCACCCTTTGGGTGAAGAAGTACTTCCTTTTATCTGTTTTAACCTGTCTGCTCAGCAATTTCATCGAATGCCCACGAGTTCTTGTATTGTGAGAAAGGGAGAAAAGTACTTCTTTCTCTACTTTCTCCATCCCATGCATTATCTTGTAAACCTCTATCATGTCACCCCGCAGTCGACGTTTCTCCAAGCTAAAGAGTCCCAAGCGTTTCAACCTTTATCAAAGATTTCAGGTTTTCACGGCTGGTAACATCATTAGGGTTTGTAGAATCTTTCGGGCTCAAGTGCCGTGTTCTACTGGAGAAAGTTTTCCTTCCAGACGTTTCGTTCTCAGCTGCGGAAAACATCCTCAGTGGCGTTGCAGCCGGAGCAGGCGCTCTGACCTTCTTGGCTGCTGTGCATTGAGTGGGGCCAGGGCTGCTGGAGAGCTGCTATTTCTAGGCTGGAGGGGGTGTGATGAAAGGGCAATTGGTTTGTGGATGTGCCCATTGTTTGGTGGGGCTTCCTGGAAGGGTAGTGATAAGGAAACTGGCTGTTGAATGCGACCATTGTTCTGTGTTAATTGCTGGGAGGGTTGGAAGGGGTTTGAAGATAAGGAAGATGGTTGTTGACTGTGCTGATTGTTCTGTGGAATTTGCTGGTTGTTCTGAGACTTTGTGCAATTTATAGTCTGTAGGGTTTCAACCTTTCTTCATAGGGAAAGTGCTCCAGCCCTTTAATCATTCTAGAAAATTCCTGGAGATTTGGGGCAGAGCCTGGGGAGGGTGGATTTTGGAGTGGGGAGCGATGTGATGCCATAGAATCACAGCCTTTGGCTGTGAGTCCTTGGGACACTTCCAGTTTCTTGGGATTAAGTGACGTCATTTTTCATTTTTTCATTTTTTTTTCATTTTCATTTTTATTTGATTTATATCCCGCCCTACCCCACCGAAGCGGGCTCAGAGGGTCTCACATCGGGACACTCTAGGACAGGGGTGGCCAAACTATGGCTCAGGAGCCACATGTGGCTCTTTCATACATATTTTGTGGCTCTCAAAGACCTCTCCACCCCGTCAGCCCGCTTGGAGAAGGCGTTTCTCTCTTTAAATCACTTTTCCAAGCCAAGGTGGTTAGCAGCTTGAATAATGCATTTAAAGTTGCTGTCTTTCCACCTTTTCCTTCATCCATTTTCCTTCCTTCCTTCCTTCCTTCCTTCCTTCCTTCCCTCCCTCCCTCTCTTCTTCTTGCAGCTCTCAAACATCTGATGTTTATTCTATGTGGCCCTTACATTAAGCAAGTTTGACCACCCCTGCTCTAGGATTTTCAAATGTCTTTGGTGTCATGATGCCAATTCCTCGTTCAATGCTTCCAGAGAGAATCTTTGAACCTTCCTAAACCTAGTTCTACCCTCAGTGAAATCTCATTGTCCTCCCCTCCCCTCCCCTCCTCGGAACTGGAATCACCATTCCTCAAAAAAAGTAGCCCTCAATTTCTCCCAAAGTACATTTAGAGCAGTTCTTCCATGAGTCACCTAACCCTGGCAGGTTGGTGGAATGATGGATTAAAGGAAATGTAAACTTGGGGGGAATCATGTGAAAGTCTGGCAGATCTTCAGAGGTCTGCAAAGTAAAATACAGATTTCAGCTACAGATGATGCTTCCGCCAGGGGAAAAGGGCACCCTGCACCCTGACAGGCCTGTCAGATCAGTTTTAATGTGGATTTAGAGAATGGAAAGTATTAATTATTGGTGTGACCCTCAAGTGAGAAAGAGAGATGGAAATGTGCTCATCCATGAAGCAAGACCTATTCAGTGTAAGTAAGAGTAAGTAGCCGTTCAGCTTATTTGGCATTCATTTGCTGTGGGGTTGCCAGCTGTAGCTGACACCCTGTTGGAAGAATTTCTTCTTCTTAAGTGTCATGCCAATGCTTGACATCACTTCTGGCAAGAAATGGGAAGTGGCATCATCATTCTGGGGACAATGCTCAAGGCTTCACCTAAAACCATAGAGTCTGGAATTAATCCTAGAGTGTTGCCTCCAATGCAGTGATGCCAGTTCCAGTTTAACCATTGATTTTGGGAGGCCTCCTAGAATGTCACACCGAAACAATGACATTGCCTGTGTTTTTGCATCAGAAGTGACTGTGATGCCAAATCCTCCCCATTTCCCCCCCACTTGCCTTTTCAAATGGTACTGAGACCCAGACTGGAAGGTTTCCCACCATAGCAGGAGACCTGGCCGTCCTAGTTTGCTAGGAAGGAAGTGGGGAGGAGGCAAGGGCAGTGCAGCTTTTTCAGCGGGTCGCTGCCGCCGCAGTTTTGCCCACTGATCAGCTGATCGACGGAGGGGCCAGTCTTTAAAATGCCAGGGAGTCACTTCTCCATCCCTTCCCCAGCCTTAAACCAGTTTGGTGTAGTGTAGTGGTTAAGTGTGTGGACTCTTATCTGGGAGAACCGGGATTGATTCCCCACTCCTCCGCTTGCACCTGCTGGAATGGCCTTGGGTCAGCCATAGCTCTCTTTGTCCTTGAAAGGGCAGCTGCTGTGAGAGCCCTCTAGCCCCACCCACCTCACAGGGTGTCTGTTGTGGGGGAAGAAGATATAGGAGATTGTAAGCCGCTCTGAGTCTCTGATTCAGAGAGAAGGGCGGGGTATAAATCTGCAATTCTTCTTCTTAAATTTGTGAAAACGGAGGGAGGAGGAGGTGCCTTTTGTGGTGGAGGGGAGGCCAGGTTCGGTGCCCCCACCCTGTCGGCCCTGGGGCCACGGTGGGAGGGCTGGCTGGTCCCTGCGGCCAAAACGTTTGGGGGCCACTGTCCTAAAGTACATTTGGGATGAGCAATTAATCTATGAGAGTCTTAACCCTGAGTCACAGGACTTCCACCCCCAGCTTGGTGCCATTTTGCCAAATGATAGTTTAGTACTATGTCTGTACCAACGCACTGTGAAGTAACACACTTTGGGCACTCTTGGGGCAGCTGTATATATAAACAGTGGTTTGTTTGACTGATGGGGCCAAACTACCAGATTTTTATGCAGCTTGAAGACCCAGTTTTCTTCTTTGGAAGGTACTGCATATTATTATCCCACATGCTAACTGGGCTATATCATAGAGCAGTTTTGCTGAAGCTAAGAAGATCTAGGTCTGGACGAAAGACCACCTGGGAATGCTAATATATTCCATCATCAAGACCACAATGCAAGAAATGTGATAAGTGGTGAGAAAGAAAGCCACTTGGATCTTCCTTCTCAGGCACAGCATGCCTCAGCCTGGCCAGACCCTGTGAATTCAGCAGCATGTAAAGCTGAAAAACACGTAGCGGTGTCCCCAGTGACATCACAGAATATGCTGGGGAATCTAGAGCTGGAATGAGGAGCCTCCTGGCCTGACACTTGGGCCTAGCCCACTGCATCACCTAGGACGATCAGTGCTCAGACCTCTGAATTCTTGTCGGGTGTCCAATTTATCTTTGGGAAATTTTGCAAGGGCTTCAGAGGGTGTGTGCACGTTTGCTACAGCAGAATAACAACTACTAGGGTTGCCAAGTCCAATTCAAGAAATATCTGGGGAGTTTGGGGGTGGAGCCAGGAGACTTTGGGGGTGGAGCCAGGAGACATTGGGGGTGGAGCCAGGAGACATTAGGGGTGGAGCCAAGATCAAGGCTGTGACAAGCATAACTGAACTCCAAAGGGGGTTCTGGCCATCACATTTAAAGGGACGGCACACCTTTTCAATTCTTTCCTTCCATAGGAAATGATGAAGGATAGGGACACCTTCTTTTGGGGCTCATAGAATTGGACCCCCTGGTCCAATCTTTTTGAAACTTGGGAGGTGTTTTGGGGAGAGGCACTAGATGCTATACAGAAAATTTTGTGCCTCTACCCCAAAAATCAGCCCCACCCCAGATACCCGCAGATCAATTCTCCATGATTTTCTATGGGAATAAATCTCCCTAGGGAATAATAGAGTTCCCAGCAGACATTTCCCTCCCCTCCCCCCGCTTTCTGACGACCCTGAAGCGGGGGGAGGGCCTCCAAACCGGGGATCCCCTGCCCCCACCTGGGGATTGGCAACCCAAACAACTACTGGTTTTTCAAGCCTGCAAAAGGCCTTCTAGTGGCGGAAGGGAGGCATGGCGGCAGGCGCCAGGGGATGACTGCAGCAAAATGGCACAGGGCTGCCAAGCTCACAGGCGGGGTGGGGGTTCTCCCTCTTTGGGGGGGGGTCCCCAACCTGCTGGCCCGCAGTGGGCCAGCAGGGGGATCCCCTCCTGACATTGCCGGTGCGATGACATCATTCGTAAGTTACGTCAGTGACGTCACGTGCCGGCTGCTCTAGGAGCTTTCGCGAAAACTCTGTGGTTTGCCTGGATGCTCTAGCAATTTGGGAGGAGAACTCTATGGTACCCAGAGGTCACGGGGACTTGGCAACCCTAAAATGGCATCAATGTTGTGTTGGCATTGGTGGAGAGAAAATGGATACTTTTATGTCCAGATAGTATGCTTTTTAGGAAACAGCAGAACAAAGCAAGGGGAAAATCTCGAAAGTGGACAATTGGAGGAGCACAACAGCTGTATGGATGCAGTCCTGTGAATCTCTATCTCCCCACCGCAGTTCTTTTGTTTCAGGCCCACGTTGGCCAAAGGCAGATGCCCCAAATCCAACCTTCATATCATTAGCTGAGATATGCATTGTATACAATACATGCAGCAACTTGCAAAATTGTCAAGAGTTCAGAACATAAACTGTAGCTGTGAGGGGACGTAATCTATTGTATGCAGTTGGATTGTGCAATTTAAAAAAAATGATGAATTGCTTAGGGTGCATTTGCACATTGGGCCTTCAAGCTGCACAGAAATCTTTTCACATTATTCTTTGTTTCTGCTCCTTCCAACTACATTTTAATAAACTTTCATAGGCCTCTTCTGCACAATATATAGCTATATATAGTGTGTGTATAGGCATAGACTTAATTCTCAGGAGAGCATTAAAAGGTGAAGTTGTCAGGTCATTTTGCTGTAGACTGTCGGCAGCCTTTTTTTTTTAAATCCAAACTATAAAAGTAGCACTCTGGCAATCGTATAATGATATCCATTATAAAAACCCAGCCTTCCTGCTCCCTTTTGGCACTTTAAATCACATTTCCCACTGTCACTTTATATATGAATGGGGCAGACATCCATCTGACCCTTTCACAGCCAGTTTGGGCCTAAATTATTCTACTCTATGGGACTATTTTGTGTTTCCCCCACACCAAGCAATGCTACAAATTTTGCTTTTAATTTTTCACAGGGCAATCATGAGTGAATTTTCCACTGAGGGGACCTAACTACATATTATATTTTTTTCCATGGGTTGGGTCTTTCTGTCAGATGTCGGTTGTGAGCTCTCTGCTGAAAAATCAGTCCCCAAGCACTTGGGGGTAGGGTTGCCAGGTCTTCTCTGGCCATAGGTGGGGGCTGGGAGGTAGGGTTGCCAGCTTCAAGTTGGGAAACTCCTGGAGATTTGGGGGTGGAACCTGGGAAGGACAGGGGCTCAGTGGGGTGCAAGGCCATAGAGTCTACTCGCTAAAGCAGCGACTCCCAACCTTTTGGGTACCTGGGACCAGTTTTGTGGAAGACAATTTCTCCATGGATTGGGGGGTGGGGGAGGAGAAGGGATGGTTTCGGGATGATACAATTGTGCACTTTATTTCTCTTAGTTTGGTGTGGTGGTAGGGTTGCCAAGTCCAATTCAAGAAATATCTGGGGACTTTGGGGGTGGAGCCAGGATACTTTGGGGGTGGAGCCAGGAGACATTAGAGGTGGAGCCAAGATCAAGGCTGTGACAAGCATAATTGAACTCCAAAGGGAGTTCTGGCCATCACATTTAAAGGGACGGCACACCTTTTCAATTCCTTCCTTCCACAGGAAATAATGAAGGATAGCGGCACCTTCTTTTGGAGCTCATAGAATTGGACCCCCTGGTCCAATCTTTTTTGAAACTTGGTGGGTATTTTGGTGAGAGGCACTAGATGCTATACTGAAAATTTGGTGCCTCTATCCCAAAAAACAGGCCCCCCCCCCAGAACCCCAGGTACCCGCAGATCAATTCTCCATGATTTTCTATGGGAATAAATCTCCATAGGGAATAATAGAGTTCCCAGCAGACATTTCCCTTCCCTCTCCCCCGCTTTCTGATGACCCTGAAGTGGGGGGAGGGCCTTCGAACCGGGGGATCCCCTGCCCCCACCTGGGGATTGGCAACCCTATATGGTGGTTAAATGTGCGGACTCTTCACTCCTCCACTTGCAGGTGCTGGAATGGCTTTGGGTCAGCCACAGCTCTGGCAGAGGCTGTCCTTGAAAGGGCAGCTGCTGTAAGAGCCCTCTCACCCCACAGGGTGTCTATTGTGGGGGAGGAAGGTAAAGGAGATTATGAGCCGCTCTGAGACTCTAAAATTCAGAGTGGAGGGAAGGATATAAATCCAATGTCGCTGTCGTCGTCGTCGTCGTCTTCTTATTATTATTACTGCTTCTACATTGTAATGTATAATGAAATAATTATACAACTCACGGCCTGCTTGCTAACCGGCTATGGACAGGTACAGGTCCATGGACCGGGGGTTGGGGACCCCTGCTCTAAAGCATCTAGTCTGGGGAAACTGATCTTTGAAGTCTGGAGATGAGCTGTACTTCCGGGAGATCCCCAGGTCCCACCTGGAGGCTGGCATCCTCAGGTCGAAAGCATCTCCAGGTATACAGGTAGAAAGGGCTTCAGCCCCCTCCCCCCTGGTTGCAGTTTTTCCAGTCTGAAATGGCTTCAAGGGTGCTTTTGACCTCATTGGGGAAACATATATGCAGTCTCCAAAAGTGCGAGTCTCCACAGGGCCATTTCAGGTCAGAAAGATGGCTGAGGGGGAGACATTGAACTGGGGACCCCCACATGATTGGCGACTAGTTCCCAGCAGGGAACACACATCTGCCCAACCTTCCTCAGGGTGGATGAATGGTTAGGCCCTTATTGCAAACAATGCCATCATTTTATGTTGGCATGGCTTTATTTTCTGCCAGCTCCCCCCCCCCCCCACACACACTTTTCACTTCTTGTTGATGAACATGTACCGTGAAGTGAAAGAGACCATCTCAGTTTAATTATTGACTTGCCATAAGGTTGCCAGGTATGCACTGGCATCACACCAGGTCTACGCTTTAGCACTCACCCCCAAAGTCTGTGGAATTTTGGGGCAAGTGGCTAGAGTGTCATCTGGTGGCATTTCTGAGTCATGCCAGAACTGATGTCATCTCATGGCAACAAAGATTGCCACTCCACATTTTGCCAGCCTGCTTCCACCTGCAGACGAGCATTGGTAGGCATCCGCAACAGTTACCAAGAGTTTGCCTGCTATTAAAAGGCACCTGGGAAGCCTAGCTTGACATCCAGGGGTCATGCTTCTGAGCATTCACCCAATAGCTGTTTCTGAGCTAGTTTGGTGTAGGGGTTAAGTACGCAGACTCTTATCTGGGAGAACCGGGTTTGATTCCCCACTCCTCCACTGCACCTTCTGGAATGGCCTGGGGTCAGCCATAGCTCTCGCAGAGTTATCCTTGAAAGGGCAGCTTCTGTCATAGCTCTCTCAGCCACACCTACCTCACAGGGTGTGTGTTGTGTGTGGGGGGGGGGGGTAGGTAAAGGAGATTGTGACTGCTCTGAGATACTGAGATTCGGTTTATAGGGCAGGATATAAATCCAATATCTTCCTCCTCCTCCTCTTCTTCTCCTTCTTCTCAAAGTGTCTTTGGGAGTAAGCTAGGAGAGAGGCAGTGGGTGTGCAAGAGCAGGAGGCTGGGGGTGGTGGAGATGAGCTGATCCTTTTGCTGTTTTTCTCTGGCCAAGTCCACTTGACCCCTCCCAAGCTCAGCGAATCCACCCGCCTCAAGACCATCTGCTTTCCCCGACAACATCACTTGTTGCCTTATGTCTGGGTTCTGTTCCAGTTTGTTCACCCTCATCCATGTGATGACTCTGGTCTGTGTAGGACAAAAGCCATCAAGTTCTCAAAGTGTCCATTGTAGTTATATCTTAGACATGGTGAGGAATGGCCAGAAACTGTTTTTGAAAAGATCTACCACAAGGGGGCAAGATGTTTCAAAAAACCCCACCAGGTACGAAAGGCAAAGGAGTGAAGGTCTGAGGCCTTTGGAAATGATTCTAGAGATGTATGCGTGCCTGGTTCACTTTATGCATGTTTATTTATTTATGAAAACTTATTGATGGGCACATTCAAGGTGGTAAATGTGTAACCGTTAGCACTCTACTTCTTGATCTATGATACCCTTTTTTGAGATTAAGCAATATAGCTTCATGCCTTCATGCCATTTTCATTAATTTGCACATTGATAAAGCAAGGTTTCAAGTTTCATAGAGGTCTTCTTCACACTGGATGTCAAAACAAGAGGAGGCAGTAGGGTTGCCAAGTATAGGTTGGAAAATTCCTGGAGATTTGGAGGTGGAGTCTGGGAAGGAACTTCAGAATGAATGTGATGTGATAGATTCCAACCTTCAGGAAAACCAATCTCTATAGGCTGGAGATCCCCAGGCCCCACCTGGAGGTTGGCAACTCAAGAAGGCAAAGAGAAAATTTATTGTTGGGCACAACCAAATTCCAGTCTGTAGCTTTCAGCCAGAATGGCAGTGGTGCTGTGCAGTTTTAGAAAAAATATTTTTTCTTGGAAAATCTCTTATTTTTTCCCCCTTAGCCTGAAGGCTCTAGAGACAGTTCATAATATAAGGTCAAGTCTTATGTCATACTAGTTTTAAAAGAGTGATGCTGGCTGCCCATTGGCTGTTGGACATGATTCAAAAGGCTGGTTGTAAACTTTAAAGACTTTTGAAGGGTCTTTGTTGTTGTTGTTCAGTCACACAGTCGAGTCTGACTCTTTGCGACCCCATGGACCAAGTCATGCCAGGCCCTCCTGTCTTCCACCATCTTCCAAAGTCCACTTAGTTACATCAGTAACGCTATCCAGCCATCTCATCTTTTGGTGTCCCCTTCTTTTGCCTTCATGAGCCCCGTGGTGCAGAGTGTTAAAACTGCAGTACTGCAGTCCTAAGCTCTGCTCACGACCTGAGTTCGATCCCAGCGGAAGCTGGTTTCAGGTAGCCGGCTCAGGTTGACTCAGCCTTCCATCCTTCCGAGGTCGGTAAAATGAGTACCCAGCTTGCTGGGGGAAAAGCATAGATGAAAAGTCTGCCGTGAAAACGTTGTGAAAGCAACGTTACCCCAGAGTCGCAAACGACTGGTGCTTGCACAGGGGACCTTTCCTCTTTTCCCTTCTGTCTTTCCCAGCATCAGGGTCTCCTCCAGCGAGTGCTCCCTTTTCATTTGGTGGCCAAAGTATTTGAGCTTCAACTTCAGCATCTGACCTTCCAGGGAACAGTTGATTTCCCTTAGGACTGATTGATCTGAGGAACTCTTCAGAATCTTCTCCAGCACCACAGCTCAGGACCAGCTAATATAAAGGACTTTTTGACATCTTGAGAGATAAAGGGAATGACAACCAGTTTTCCTGTAGTTCTAGAGTTCTCTCTCTCTGGGGGTGGGAATACCTACGTATGGTATATCTCCCAAAGCCTTCTGGATAGTCCTTGCTAGTGTAACTTGATCAGAACTCGGAAGCTAAGCAGGGTTGGTTATGGTTAGTACTTGGATGGAGACCACCATTGCAGAGTTGCTACACAGAGACAGATAATGGCAAACTACCTTTCTTTATTAGTTGCCTTGAAAACCCCAGGAGGGGTTGCTAGAAGTCCGCTGGGACTCGATGGCACTTTACACTGGAACCGATTTCCCACTATCGTTGCTCCGCCCCAAGACATCTGTTCCCACCCCCACCGGCTCAAGTGATCAGTTCCCATCAACTGCTCCGCAGGTGCATTTTGAGCAATGGCAAACTCCAGTTCTCTGCGCTGTTCGTAAATGTTATATTTTCAGCATTACATTGCTGCGCAGAGAATTGGAAGTTTGCCGCGGCTCAGGATTAGGGTTGCCAATCTCCAGGTGGGAGCAGGAGATTCCCTGGTTTGGAGGCTCTCCCTTGTGTCAGGGTCATCAGAAAGGGGGGGGGAGGGAAAAATGTTTGATGGACACTCCGTTATTCCCTATGGAGACTGATTCCCACGGGGTATAATGGAGAATTGGTCTGTGGGTATCTGGAGTTCTGGTGGGCTTATTTTTTGAGGTAGAGGCACTGAATTTTCAGCATAGCATCCAGTGCCTCTCCTCAGAATACCCTCAAAGTTTCAAAAAGATTGGACCAGGGGGTCCAATTCTATGAGCCCCCCAAATAGATGCCCCTATCCTTCATTATTTCCAGTGAAGGAAAGGCATTTAAAAGGTGTGCAGACCCTTTAAATGTGATGGCCAGAACTCCCTTTGGAGTTCAATGATGCTGGTCATAACCTTGCTCCTGGCTCCACCCCCAATGTCTCCTTGCTCCTCCCCCAAAGTCCCCAGATATTTTTTGAATTGGACGTGGCAACCCTACTCAGAATGCACCTGAGGAGCAACTGGTGGGAAATCTGTAGCTTGCTCTGTGGAAAACAGAAGCCTGGGGATGGAGCAACACTAGTGGGAAATCAGTCACACATTCTCCAAAGCAGATTTTAAAAATCCAGGTAGCCAGGTTGATCCATTAAGCAAAAACAAGCAGCCACAACAGCACTGTTTGGAAATGTGGTTTCACTTTATTTGGCTGCAGTCATTTGCATGTCTGAAGAATGCTCCCATATCCTCTGGAGTACCACTCATGCGGACACGCAGCAGACCTGTTTTCCACCAGTTACTCATTCATTTGCATACATTCTTGTCCATGTGAGCTCATCTCTCTAGTGGCTGAATTTGGCTGGGATACAGTTTCTCAAGCAAACTCCTCTCATCAAATTTGCTTGCCAAAATGTAGATTTATATCTTGGTGACATAATATGGATTTTAAAAGAAAATCCATCTGGCCCAGAGAGTTCTGATGGATCCAGTTTCTGTTATCATGTAGGGCAGGGTTTCCCAAACTTTTCTTTCCCCTGGCCCGGTTATTTTTACACTTCTCTTTTGTGGCCCACTAAAATTTGGGGGTGGAGCCAGGAGACTTTGGGGATGGAGCCGGGAGACAGGAATTATGTCATTTCCTGTGGTGGCAAGGACCAAGGGATGTCACTTCCAGGGCACACTGAACCAAAATCCCACCTTTTCCTGTGATGTCACTTCCAGGGCACTCCCCCAAACCTGCTTTTTCTTTGGAAGTAAATTCATTTTCAGAAGAATTTCTCTGAAACTCATGCTAAGTCAAAATGGGGGTGGAAAGTGTACGGTCCTCTCTCTTCACCCCCACACCTGCATGCACCTATCTGTTTGTGTATTCTTCTCCAGCTTGCAAGCACTCCTAATGCCCATGTTCAATTGCCTGCACCACCTACACATCCCTTCCTCAACAGCACTGGCCAGTGTATGCAGTTGGGAGTGCTGTTGCCATTGCCATCAGGAATGCCAGCGCTGTACCACCCACACTGGGCCCTGGCAGCTGCTCTACCTCAAAATATGCTGACACATTTAGTAGGCCCTTCCTTCAGCTGCTACTACTGGAACCCTGCCTCAAGCTATAACCAAGCTTGCATGGTTTCAAGAAAATCTTTTGACAGCTATTTTTCATACTTTTCTTTGGTTGAAACATGGGGAAATGGCTGTGAAAGGTAGCAGAGAATTGTACTGCAATTAATGAATTAATTTCAAGTTATATGAAGTTCATATAAGCTTTTCTGCAGTTATCCCAAAAAGGATATTTATGAGGGACTTGCAGCTTTTTACTGGCTGTGTTTCCCATGCCATTAAAAGCAACCTGTTGTGCAGATACTTAGCCAGTGAACTACTTTCCTTTTTAATATCTACAGGAGGAGTTTAATTTTGATGTCAGATAGCTGTTAAAAGCAGAACCAGTAAAATGTTGCCAAGTTCATAGTACCATCTCTTCCAGTGCTGTTGAGATATACCGCAGTAATCTCCAATAATCTCTTTCTGCCCCACACCTCTCACTCTCTCACACAGAAATCTCATCGAAAGGCCACCTGGCTACAACTGGAGGGGCCAACTTTTCATTGGCAGAGCTCCTATGTCTGCAACAACAGTATGATGAACAGAAAAGTTTAATGCAGTAAAAATGGAAAGAAGGAAAGGAGGGAGGGAGGGAGGGAGGGAAGGAAGGAAGGAAGGAAGGAAGGAAGGAAGGAAGGAAGGAAGGAAGGAAGGAAGGAAGGAAGGAAGGAAGGAAAGAAAGAAAAAGAAAGACATGGAAAGAAAGAACATAAACATAAGAGGAGCCATGTTGGATCAGGCCAGTGGACTATCCAGTCCAAAATTCCCTCATACAATGCCCCAAAAGCACCAGAATGTCCGTCAATGGGGCCAGGGCACTAGAAGCCCTCCCACTGTTGCTTCCTGCCCCCCCCCCCCCTCAGCACCAAGAATACAGACAGAGCATCACTTGCAGGGAAAGAAAGAAAGAAAGAAAGAAAGAAAGAAAGAAAGAAAGAAAGAAAGAAAGAAAGAAAGAAAGAAAGAAAGAAAGAAAGAAAGAAAGAAGCCTTCCTCACCATCCAGATGACCCCAGCCAGCAAAAATTATGCCCCGAGGTTGTTTGGTTAAAAAAAAAATTGCTGCTGGAATGCCCATTCCCTGCCCCCTCCCAGCTGAAAAAAGCACACACATCCTTCTTTGCCGCCCAGATTTCTGGGGGAAATCTCCCAAAAAGAACATACTGCAAGGCACATGAAAGCTCATACCTTGAAGAACACTTCATGGGTCTAAAGTGCCAATGGATGCTAGCTTTTCTCTCAAACACTGGGAGCGGGGGATAAGGAAGGAGAGGCAGCCCAGCTCCTCTCTGCACAACACAGAGATGGGGCGGGGCTAGCTTTGGCTTTTCTTGTGACCTGGTAGTGAGGCTTTCGTGGTCCGGTACCGGGTCATGACCCTGCAAATGGGAAACACTGATGTAAGGCATCCTTAGCTGGCTCCAGACGTGCAAGTAGGTGTCACCCTGAATTCTGCTACATCATTAACTGTATTGTCCACAGTCGCTGCTGTTCCTTATGTATGCTCCAATATGAGGTAGTGAACTGCCTTTAGATTATTGGTCTGTTTAGCCCAGCATTATCCAGTTTTCTAAGACTATGAACTCAGACCTTGTTCAGTCCTGCTACTTGAGATATTTTTTACCAGAGACTCCAGGGGCTGATCCTGGGATCTTGGACGTGCAAAGAAGAAGAAGAAGATGATGATATTGGATTTATATCCTGCCCTATACTCTGAATCTCAGAGCAGTCACAATCTCCTTTACCTTCCACCCCCACAAAAGACACCCTGTGAGGTAGGTGCGGCTGAGAGAGCTCTCACAGAAGATGCCCTTTCAAGGGCAACCTCTGCCAGAGCTATGGCTGACCCAAGGCCATTCCAGCAGGTGCAGGTGGAGGAGTGGGGAATCAAACCCGGTTCTCCCAGATAAGAGTCCGCACACTTAACCACTACACCAAACTGGCTCTCAAATGCTCTGTCCCTGAGTTTCCTCCTTTGTCCTGTGAGGTAGTGGCAGATTGCTTCCTTTTTAGAAGCTCCTTTGAGCATTTTCCAAATGCTCTCCCCCTCCTGCTAATTCCGATGAATATTCTTCCTGAACCCCACATTCCTGCACTGTGCAGGGAATTGGATTAGATGACCCTGGAGATCCTTTCCAACTCTATGATTCTGTGATTCCATTTTTAGTGCACTTTGGTTACGAACACAGTTAAGACTGTAAACTTACTTTGCATGGAGAGTCCATGTGGTGTGTTGGTTAGAGTGCCAGATTAGGACTGGAGAAAGCTGAGTTCAAGTCCCTGTTCAACCATGAAGCTCGCAGGACTGGATCTACATGTTTTTTGAGAGGTGGGGGGGGGGGGGAAATTAAAAAACAATGCCCCTTATGGGCCCATTCTATCTTATGGGCCCAAAGAATAGAATGGATTCCATACCCAGTATGGCGTGCCCCCCCCTCTGGCAGTGTCTGGGCCAAGCGCCTCCTCTGCTCCCCTCCTAGATCCAGCCCTGGAAGCTGGCTGGATTGGCCAGTAGTTCCCTCTGGGTTGGGAAATTCCTGCAGATTTGGGGGTGGAGCCTGGGGAGGGCAGGGTTGGGAGAACAGAGGCACCTCAGCCAGCCAGGTATGATGTCATAGAGTCCACTCTCCAAAGCAGTCATTTTCTTTGTGGGGAACAGATCTCTGTAGTCTGGAGACTACTTGTAATTCTGAGGGATCTCCAGCTGCCACCAGGAAGTTGGCAATCATCTCTGAAACTCACCTACCTCACACCGTTGTGAGGATGAAGGGGGAGGGGGAATGAGATATGTCTCTTGGAGTTGTTTGGCGGAAGGGTGGGGATAAAGGGCTTTTTTTGTAGCAGGAGCTCATTTGCATATTAGGCCACACACCCCTGATGTAGCCAATCCTCCAAGAGCTTACAGTAGGCCCAAAAAGAAGATCCCTGTAAGCTCCAGGAGGATTGGCTACATCAGGGGTGTGTGGCCTAATACACAAAGGAGTTCCTGCTGCTAAAAAGCCCTAATTTAACTATAAAGATATGTTGGGTATTGAGGTTTTCTAGGTAGCAGTTTCTGGAGCCATCTGGCGTATCTCATTTCACGGCCAAAGAGACCTTCGTTGGACACCTGAACCAGCACGAGGACTCGCAGTTGCCCCTCATGCCCTCCCACATCTGCTACAGGCAGTTCATTCCGGCTGTCAGGGCTCATAATGTTTTGAGAGCGCGTGGGTGCGCCCATCCATCTCCTCTACCTCCCCGGCATATTTTGACAACTGAAGTAGTCTGGAACGCTGTATGTTGTGGCAGCCCTGGGGCTGGAGGCCAGACTCCTTGTCAAGCGCTTCTGATCTCTCCTCTCTTCTCAAGCCGCCTGTGACAGCTCAGATCGAAGAATCAACGGAGCCGAATGTAACGCTTGTTGCCTCCTTCTGAGGCTTTTGATCAGAGCTTAGCCTCGGCCAGCGCTTGGCAAAGGGGCTGCGGCGTCTTCCTGGTAAAGCGACGGTTGCAAAATTGCATTTTTATTTGGAAAATTTCTGTATCGCTTTTCCGCAGCATTTCTAAAAAGCCACCGAGCAAAATAAATAACGAGAGCTGAGTAAAACAAGAAATATTCCGTTGAAAGGTTTTAAATCTTCCTTTTCCAGTACCTGTGCCCGAGAAAGTTTGCAATGCAAAAATTTAGAAGGTGAATCATTAAGTTGTTGTAAAACCAACCCCATAAAAATAATCAATACCATGGAAAAAATGTCAAGAATCAGCAGCAATAAAAGCACGCCGAGAGCTGTAACATCAGTTCTGATAGAAGTCTGGTAAAATGCAATTATTTGGAGCGGAAAATATAGAAGTAGAACTGCCAAGGAGACTTTTGTGGGGAGGTTGCCTTCAGAATGAAGCATTACTACTAAAAAGGATTGTTCCCTAGCAGCGCTGAATCTTTGAAGCTGGGATGGAGGGCTATCCCCCTCTCTGTCCCTCTGTTTTCCTGGAATTTGGCTCTGTGCTGTGCTGTGCTCCTTCTCCGTCCCATGATAACTAGGGAAATCCCTAATGTTCTCAGATTTTGGAACTGGAGCATGTTCAGCTTTCAGTTCCTTCAGCTCATCTGCATCTCCCCCACGCACATTATCAATATGCACTTGCACGTTTGGCAAAACAGCGCTGAGATTCATTTACGTGGTGTGTCAACTGGTTGTCTTTGAGGAAAGCAATCCAGATAAGAACCGATAAAACACAGCAAAAGGGAAATACGTATGTGATCTTGTGAAAAGTTCCCTGCAAAAAGAAAATTGGCAGAGCAGGAATTAAGCTGAGCAATACACTTCCCCCCTAATATGCTACCTTTTTGCCTATGGGGATTTAAAAAAGTATAAACAGGGGTGTCGAACTTATTTGTTATGAGGGCTAAATCTTAAATGTGACCTTGTTGGGCTGGGCCATGTCAGGTTGGGCCAAGCCGCATCGGGCTGGGCCATGTATGTACCTATTTAAGATTAGGCAGCAGATGTATACATTTTATAAAGAACACAGACAAACACAAATATATATATTTTTTAAAAACTTAAAACATGCTTAAAATGTTAGCACTCATTGGTCTTAAAGATGCTTTCTTTGTATTTCTCCCATGGAAACCAGGGAACTGGGCAAAGGAAGCTCTGGCTCTTTCCTTTGTTCCTCAGGGGGAGCCTCAGCCAGCAGAAGGAAGAGAGGTGTGGCTCAGCAGTTCTGCTGTGCAACTGAGAGAGCCTGGCAAAGCAAGTTATTCCTCCCCCCTTCCTCCCCAAGGGAGGAGCCTCAGCCAATGGAGAAAATAGAGGTTTTGCTCTTTAGCTCCTGTGCAATTGAGCAAGCCTTTGCAATGCAAGCTGTTATGCAGAAGGAAGCAAGATATAGGGAGAAGGAAGCAGTTGACAGCCAGTTGCCCCGGGGGCCCGATAGGAGCCCTCCGGGGGCCTAATTCAGCCTCCAAACTGCATGTTTGACACCCCTGGTTCTAGAACATTCAATAACGGTGCCTCCTAACCACATCTCACAACCTAGGGATTCTACCAACTCCTGCTGCAAGGGCAGATGAGGCCTAATTTTACTCCAGTGATAAATATTGTAGTTATCAGCTACAGAGTTCTTTTCTTCACTTGCAGACGTGAACGAGTGTGAAGCCCGGAATGGAGGCTGCGAATCCCAGTGCTGCAACACCATCGGTAGCTTCTATTGCAAGTGCCCTGCAGGGTCAAGACTGAAGGATGATGGGAAAACATGTGAAGGTACCAGCAATCTCTTGAACTAGTTGCTGGGGATTTGGGGTACATTTCTCTTGGCTACTTCCATCTGATGGGTAGGATATTAAGCCCTCTATTGGTTTTTCCCCTCCTGAACATGCTGCTGTAGTAGGCTTGCCAATCCCCAGGTCCTAGCAGAGGTTCTCCCACTTTCCCAGGGTCCTTCCTGCCCCCAGTCAGCTGGCCAGCGGGGGGAAGCCCCGCCCCCACAGCCCCCATGTGACTTTCCACCTCTGGAGGATTCCGTCTCCGATTGAAAGGCTTCCTCTTGGGATGGTGTGTCTGTGTTACTTTGAAGAAGTTGGCAGCAACTCGTGAGTAGTGACGCCAATCCGTCGCTTCCGTTGCCAGAAACCGGGGCGGGGGGTGGGGAGAGAAACGTCTGCTGAGCACTTCATTATTCCCTATGTGGAGATCGATTCTCATAGGGTATAATGGGGAATTGATCTGGAGGTTTTGGGGGCTCTGGGGGAGCTGTTTTTTGAGGTAGAGGCAGCAAATTTTCAGTATAGTATCTAGTGCCTCTCCCAAAAGTACCCCCCAAGTTTCAAAATGATTGGACCGGGGGGTCCAATTCTATGAGCCCCAAAAGAAGGTGCCCCTATCCTTCATCATTTCCTATGGAAGGAAGACATTTTAAAAAGTGTGCTGTCCCTTTAAATGTGATGGCCAGAACTCCCTTGGAGTTCAATTATGCTTGTCACACCCTTGTTCCTGGCTCCGCCCCCAATGTCTCCTGGCTCCACCCCCAAAGTCCACAGGTAGGCCTTGAATTGGACTTGGCAACCCTATACTGTAGAGAACTTCCACCCTTTAATCCTTTTGAAAAAGAAAACATAGCAACATATTAGAAACAAGTGGAATTTTTCCAGGAACAAAACTCAGTGCCATTGAAAAAAACATAGCATATGGCTGGGTAGTAAAGCATGGATATGACCTGACAACTAATCCCACACACTTGCAAAGACCAGGGTAGTACAGCAGCCTCATCTGAACTTAGGTTCACGTCCCATCCTGTGCCCACTGGCCCACACTGCCTCTACATTTGAGACCGAAACTTCATTAAAACTCTACCTCCCTATTCGCAAACTGGGTTAACAACTCAGACCTCAGCTACATGTAGAGATTCAAATGAAGGGAATGCTTCCCTTTTATTAAAAACAGTCAACGGTTGTACTGAGGCTCAGCTATGCAAGACTTTTAATGAATTGGATCCAGGTATACTGGAGTATTTTGTGCACGTGCAGCTGCAAAGTTATGGAAATAGCTCCTGAATAGGGCCACTTTGGCTGGTAAAAAAATGGCTGGAGGGGTGGCAGGAGCCCATCCTCCCCGCCCCTCCTGCAGACCATAATCCCAAATCAAACTGAGCCTTTGTAGGTTTTAAAAATGGCATTCCTCACAGCCTGCAAGGAGAGCTGCACAATAAAAAAATGTCTCTTGTTGTTTGGTCCTGCATTTGCTGAATAACTGAGTAGATCTTAGGGAATCGTTTTCATGTACATATGTAATTATAACATGCACCTCTTATCCTTAACTTTTAAGTACTCAAAATGCATTTTTTTCCAGACTGCTGATGCATAGGGGCAATCCTGTTCTTAGTGCACCTGTAAAGAGGGGCTCTGATTTTTATATGAAAGGAGACATGGATGATGCAGCCCCATGGTGCAGAGTGGTAAAGCTGTGGTACTGCAGTCCGAACTCTGCTCAGCCACAACCTGAGTTCGATCCTCATGGAAGCTGGGTTCAGGTAGCTGACTCCAGGTTGACTCAGCCTTCCATCCTTCCGAGGTCGGTCAAATAAGTATCGGGGGGGAGAAGTGTAGATGACTGGGGAAGGCAATGGCAAACCACCTCGTAAAAAGTCTGCCGTGAAAACGTTGCGATGTGACATCACCCCAGAGTCAGAAATGACTGGTGCTTGCACAGGGGACTACCTTTACCTTTTTAGACATGGATCAAGAAGCTGATCCCTTCCCTAACTTACCTTCCCACTCTAAGGGGGGCATCATTCCCCCAGCACTGCTTCATGTGTCCTTCTTGATATAAATATCAACCCCCTACCTGCTATATACATGAACCACCAATGTGATCCCCTCCCCCTTTATATCTTGTTCTAACCAGGGACGGTTGATTCCAAGAGCATAGAAAGCCTCGAGGACAGTACATATGAAGCTGCCTTATACTGAATCAGACACTTGGTCCATCAAAGTCAGTATTGTCTTCTCAGACTGGCAGCGGCTCTCCAGGGTCTCAAGCTGAGGTTTTTCACACCTATTTGCCTGGACCCTTTTTTTGGAGATGCCGGGGATTGAACCTGGGACCTTCTGCTTCCCAAGCAGATGCTCTACCATTGAGCCACTGTCCCTCCACTGTCTGTTATTGTCTCCCTTCTTTTCTATGCATGAGCCATGTGTATTTCTCTTGATGGGTTTTCTAGAGCAGTGGTCCCCAACCTTTTTGGCTCCAGGTCCAGCCCACAACCCAGGGCAGGCAGGGTGGGGGGACCCAATTCGGCCTCCCCCCATGGCGCCTCTTCCCTCCTGTTCTCCTCCTTCATTTTCCTCCCCCCTCCCTCGCCCCCCGTGCAGCCTCACCGCTTCCTCCTCCCCCCATTTTCCTCCTCTCTCCTTCCCCCGTGCAGTCTCATCGCTTCCTCCCCCCTATTTTCCTCCTCTCTCCTTCCCCCGTGCAGTCTCACCACTTCCTCCCCCCCATTTTCCTCCTCTCTCCTTCCCCCGTGCAGTCTCACCGCTTCCTCCCCCCCATTTTCCTCCTCTCTCCTTCCCCCCTGTGCAGTCTCACCGCTTCCTCCCCCCCATTTTCCTCCTCTCTCCTTCCCCCGTGCAGTCTCACCGCTTCCTCCCCCCCATTCTCCTCCTCTCTCCTTCCCTCGTGCAGTCTCACCGCTTCCTCCCCCCCATTTTCCTCCTCTCTCCTTCCCCTGTGCAGTCTCACCGCTTCCTCCCCCTATTTTCCTCCTCTCTCCTTCCCCCGTGCAGTCTCACCGCTTCCTCCCCCTATTTTCCTCTCTCCTTCCCCCATGCAGTCTCACCGCTTCCTCCCCCTATTTTCCTCCTCTCTCCTTCCCCCATGCAGTCTCACCGCTTCCTCCCCCTCATTTTCCTCCTCTCTCCTTCCCCCGTGCAGTCTCACCGCTTTCTCCTCCCCATTTTCCTCCTCTCTCCTTCCCCACCCCCCATGCAGCCTCACTGCTTCCTCCTCCCCCCATTTTCCTCCTCTCTCCTCCCCCCCATGCAGCTTCACCACTTCCTCCCCCCATTTTCCTCCTCTCTCCTCCCCCCCCGTGCAGCCTCACCGCTTCCTCCCCCCATTTCCTCCTCTCTCCTTCCCCCCATGCAGTCTCACAGCTTCCTCCCCCCCCATTTCCCCTCCCCCAGCCCGTGGCACTCACCCCCTCCTTCTCTTCCCTTTCTGTCCTGTTCTGTCACCACCGCGGCCAGGGCAGGGCGGGGGGAGGCGAGGGGACAGGAAGGAAAGGTTAGGAGGGGTTGGGTGGTGCTGGTGGGCTTAGAGGAAGCAGACACGCCGTGGCCAGCAGGGCGGGGGGAGGCGACAGGAAGGGAAGCGGAAGAGGTGACAGAGGAGGAGGCAGGCATGCCGTGGCTGGAGAACCCAGGCACAGGGGGGCGGGAGGCAAAGAGACAGGAAGGGAAGGGAAGGGCGGCTGGCAGCAGTGGCGAGCAACACTGCCCTTGCCTCCTTCCCACTTGCTTGAAGCTGCTGCAGCGGCTTTCCCAGCCCATCAGCTGATTGGTGGGAGTGGGGAGGAGGTGGGGAGGCTGTGCAGGGGCGAAGGAGGGAGGAGGAAATGGGGGGGAGGAGGCGCCGCGGGCAGGGGAGTGGCGAGGCTGTGCGGTCATGGAAAACAGGCCAAGGCCAACTACTGGTCCCCGGCCCGGGGGTTGAGGACCCCTGTTCTAGATCTTCCTTGTCTTTCAAAGATGGATCCTTGATGTGTTTTTTTCATGCAGGAATGTTAGGGTTCTTGGAGTTCCTGATTTGCAGCTATGTGTTGTCTGGGAGAGTGAGGCTGTAATTTCAAAGAGGGGGGGGGGGTTTGCTGCCCCGGCAACATTTTGAGAATTTTCTTGGTCTTAAATCTGTTGAACTGGAATTGAGTGGATTGGCTTGCACTGTCTGTTTGAGGACAGAGGGAAATGGATGGGGGAGGGAAAGTGTGCTCCAAAGGTGCAGTTTTATTTTCATGTGCAGCTTCTGTCTTGGCAGACACAGAGCGGCAAGCCCGTGACAGCGAACTACATGACATGCGGATTGTTATCTCCACAGATTGAGGCCCTGAGATAGGAAGTGGGGGACCCAGGGATATAACCTCACTAGCATCAAGGCTAGGACCATGAGCAGCAAACGGAAAGTGCTGGGGCCAGGACAAACAAGCCAAGCGGTAGGTGTGCTATACTGAGGAATAAGCCAAGGGTTCCAGTCATGGAGAAATCTTCCCTCCCTTTGAGTAACCTCACCTTACTGTCTTGCTGCTTTTCTCATAATACATGCAAAGAAAGGCAGGAAGCAGGGCACCCTGGTCTCCATGCAGCATACCTTTCCAAAAAATGCCATAGAGTGGTGCCATGGAGTTTTTAACCAAATGCAAGGGCATCTCCATGCGATGTACCCAGTGTGATGACATCACTTCCAGGTGATGTCATCACACAGGCAAGTCAAAAGCTGATGGAGCTCTTTGGGGGCATGGCCAGCTTCATGCCAGCAGGTTGGGGGCCCCAAAACTGGTAGAACCCCCTGCCTCCAGTGGGAGGCTGGGAACCCTATCCTCTGCAGAGTCTTCCTTGGTGGTGTCTCTTCTATGTATCAAGCCAGCTTAGCTTCCAAGATCTAACAGGATCAGGTTATACCATGCCACTTTCCCTCCCAAAGCAATAGTATGAAGGGGATGGGTGGGAAACCTTTCCCTTACTCATGTCTTGAAATATCAACAGTAATAAGTACATAAGAGAAGCCATGTTGGATCAGGCCAATGGCCCATCCAGTCCAACACTCTGTGTCACATAAGAACATAAGAGCAGCCATGTTGGATCAGGCCAATGGCCCATCCAGTCCAACACTCTGTGTCACATAAGAACATAAGAGCAGCCATGTTGGATCAGGCCAATGGCCCATCCAGTCCAACACTCTGTGTCACATAAGAACATAAGAGCAGCCATGTTGGATCAGGCCAATGGCCCATCCAGTCCAACACTCTGTGTCACATAAGAACATAAGAGCAGCCATGTTGTATCAGGCCAATGGCCCATCCAGTCCAACACTCTGGGCGTTTTTTCACTCACCTTCAGCCGGCGCGACCCCCCTCTTCACCGCGCAGGATCTGCGCGGATTTCGCACTAAACGCCACGGAGCAGCCGGAAGAGCCGGAAACTCCCGGCGCTTTTGCGGCGCAAAACAGTTTCCGTTTGCGCGGCTTTTGCGCCGGGAGTTTCCAGCTCTTCCGGCTGCTCCGCGGCGTTTAGTGCGAAATCCACGCAGATCCTGCGCGGTGAAGAGGGGGGTCGCGCCGGCTGAAGGTGAGTGCGAAAACGCCCTCTGTGTCACATAAGAACATAAGAGAAGCCATGTTGGCTCAGGCCAATGGCCCATCCATCCCAACACTCTGTCACACAGTGGCCAAAAAACCCAGGTGCCGTCAGGAGGTCCATCAGTGAGGCCAGGACAGCTTTTTTTGAGGGGTGTGTGTGCACAAAACAGCTTTTTGCTGCACAGCTTTTTGCAAATGTATGCCATTTGGTAATCAGCTAGTCAACTAAAATATGTATGACTAATCAACTCTCGATTCTTTTAACTGGGTGGCAGCCCTAAAAACAATACATAAAAGGCTATCTGCAAAGCAGCAACATCTGTGCTATTGTGAGACATGATTACTTGTGGAAACCCTTACTTACAGATTCTTCTTTTATGTGGCAAATTTACCTTCCAACAGTGGCATGCTGAGCCAGTCTGGAGAAGCCCTAGCATGTGTCCAGATCGCAATTCGTCATCTACATCTTGAAAAAGTCTGTCAACATGCATTGTGCCAGGGTGTCTTTGAGTCACAGTCTAAGCATGTGCTGGAGCATTTGACAGAATGGCTCAGCAGCTTCAGAGTTCACTCATGTTGACTTCACCGTGTAAGAATCAGCTGACCCTTTAGATTCATGTGGGCCTATAAATATATCTTGACTCACCCCCAGTGTTCTGTGTAAGAGCTGTGTAGGAAAGGGAAAAAAACTGAGACAATTGAAGTCCCAGCATGATTCCCACTATACAATCTGCCATCTTTTAATCAGAGCTACATATAGGGCCCCGTGGCGCAGAGTGGTAAAGCTGCAGTACTGCAGTCCAAACTCTGCTCCCGACCTGAGTTCAATTCCAGCAGAAGCTGGGTTCAGGTAGCCGATTCAAGGTTGACTCAGCCTTCCATCCTTCTGAGGTCCGTGAAATGAGTACCCAGCTTGCTGGGGGGGAAAGTGTAGATGACTGGGGAAGGTAATGGCAAACCACCCCGTAAAAAGTCTGCTGTGAAAACATTTTGATGCGATGTCACCCCAGAGTCGGAAATGGCTGGTGCTTGCACAGGGGACTACCTTTACCTTTACCTTTTACATATTCAGGAAGGGGATGGGCAATCTATTTTATCTGCTGTACTGTTCGGGTTGCCAATCCCCAGGTGGGGGCGGGGGTTCCCCTGGTTTGGAGGCCCTCCCCCTACTTCAGGGTCATCAGAAAGCAGGGGAGGGGAGGGAAATGTCTGCTAGACACTCCATTATTCCCTATGGAGACTGATTCCCATAGGGTATAATGGAGAACTGATCTTCAGGTATCTGGGGCTCTGGGGAAGCTATTTTTTTGAGGTAGAAGCACCCAATTCTTGGCATAGCATTTGGTGCCTCTCCCCAAGGTACCCTCTAATTTCCAAAAAGTTTGGGCCAGGAGGTCCAATTCTATAAGTCCTGAAAGAAGATGCCCCTATCCTTCGTTATTTCCAATGGAGGGAAGGCATTTAGAAGGTGTGCGGTCCCTTTAAATGTGATGGCCAGAACCCCCTTTGGAGTTCAGTTATGCTTGTCACAACCTTGCTTCTGGCTCCACCCCAATGTCTCCTGGCTCCACCCTCAAAGTCTCCTGGCCCCACCCCCAAACATGATAGAGGTTTACAAGATAATGCATAGGATGGAGAAAGTAGAGAAAGAAGTACTTTTCTCCCTTTCTCACAATACAAGAACTCGTGGGCATTCGATGAAATTGCTGAGCAGACAGGTTAAAACGGATAAAAGGAAGTACTTCTTCATCCAAAGGGTGATTAACATGTGGAATTCATTGCCACAGGAGGTGGTGGCGGCTACAAGCATAGACAGCTTCAAGAGGGGGTTAGATAAAAATATGGAGCAGAGGTCCATCAGTGGCTATTAGCCACAGTGTGTATATATATGTGTGTGTGTGTGTGTGTATATATATATATATATATATATGACACAGAGTGTTGGACTGGATGGGCCATTGGCCTGATCCAATGTTCTTATGTTATGTTCTTATGTCTCCAGATATTTCTTGAATTGGACTTGACAACTCTATGTACTGTAACTAGTCCTGTTTGCTCTATCATATTGCCTAGAAGTTAATATTAGGCCGTATGTGCATTTGCACATTGCATCATGAATTTTGCAGGGACTTGTGAACCAGTAACATGGGTCAGGATTATACACACACATAAACCTTTTGGCAGCAACAGCAGGTTATATATATTATGGAAAGGAATTGTGAAATGAGCTTATGGGTGTAAATATCTGGGATCAGAGTATGGATGGTGGCAGAATAGGGTTGCCGAGTCCAACTCAAGAGATATCTGGGGACTTTGGGGGTGGAGCCAGGAGACTTTGGGGGTGGAGCTGGGGGGCAAGCACAAATGGAAATCTGAAGTAATTCTGGTGATCACATTTAAAGGGGCCACACTGCTTTTAAATGCCATCCCTCCATTTGGAAATAATGAAGGATAGGGGCACCTTCTTTGGGGGCTCATAGAATTGGATCCCCTGGTCCAATTTTTTTTTAAACTTGGTGGGTGTTTTGAGAAGAGGCACTGGATGCTATGCTGAAAATTTGGTGCCTCTACCTCAAAACAAAGCCCCCCCCCCAGAGGCCCAGATACTCACAGATCAATTATCCATTATAGGAATCAGTCTCCATAGGGTATAATGGAGTGCCCAGCAGACATTCCTTCCCCCCCATTTTGTGATGACCCTGAAGCAGATGGAGGGCCTCCAAACCAGAGGAGCCTCTGCCCCCAAATGAGGATTGGCAGCCCTATTGCAGAAACATGCATAATAGCATGTGGAGTACAAGATGCAAATGAATCAGAGAATCCAAAAACTGCAGCAGATGATTCTTGCATGCTGCTTTGTACGGAGTCTGGAAATCAGAACCGAACAATGATGTGTTCCTAAACACAATAAGAATTCAGAACCGCAAAATAATAATAATAAGAAGACTGCAGATTTATACCCCACCCTTCTCTCTGAATCAGAGACTCAGAGCAGTTTACAATCTCCTGTATCTTCTCCCCTCACAACAGACACCCTGTGAGGTGGGTGGGACTGAGAGGGCTCTCACAGCAGCTGCCCTTTCAATGACAACTCTTGTGATAGCTATGGCTGACCCAAGGCCATTCCAGCAGGTGCAAGTGGAGGACTGGGGAATCAAACCTGGTTCTCCCAGATAAAAGTCCACACACTTAACCACTACACCAAACTGGCTCTTCACCAAAATAAGAGAGGAAACACACATGAGGGAAATGTTCTGGTTTTAAATGAATGCAAAATCCCAGCAAATTTTGGGACATTTCCAATGAGACAGCAGTCTTGGTGGTGCCGAAGGAAGGAGGCTAAGTTTCAGAGGGGAGCCAGGCAGAATCTGGAGTGCCTGCTTCCTTGGATGTTTGGAGGCTGGCTGTTAGGGCACTACTGCCTTGGGTGACTCAGTCCTTCCATTCCTTTGTAGTAAAGTGACATTTAGCCTTGGCCTAACTTCTGTGAGCCAGGGCTGGCAGGAAACAGCCTGGAACCCAGAACAAATGTGCTTTGAATGCAAGGTTGCCCCAAGTTCCCCTTTTCTCATTTGCAAGCCTCAAACCTAAACAAAACAGTCTTAAATCAGCCAACACCTTTAAAGTTCCAGTTTGTCACAGGTCTCTGGGCAGCAGTCCCAGTGCCAAAGTAAAGACCTCCCCATGCCAGGCCTGCATAGCTCCTCCTAGAACCACATCCATAGAAAAAAAATATTAATTTGACAAGAGCCTCTTTGCACACTGTTTTTCCTGCATGGCTCAGAGGCTGCTGGGCTCCATTTAGCAAGGGAGGGGTGAATTTTTCTGATCTTGTTGGAAGGGCAAGATTCAAGTCCTACAAGATTTCCAGGTGTAAGCTTTCAAGAGTGAAAGCTTCAGGAGGTTTTTTTTTAGCAGGAATGCAGTTCCTGCTGGAGTGGCATCAGGGGGTGTGACCTAATATGCAAATAAGTTCCTGCTGGGCTTTTTCTACAAAGAAAGCCCCGGAAAGCTTCCTTCTTCAGATGCAATATGATTTTGTTGGAGAGGTCTGTGGAAATGTGGCTTGAGGATTCCTATGCAATGGATAAAAAGAGAAGGAAATAAAATGGAGGGAATGTGCTCATCCTTATCATTAGGTGTAGTGGGAGAAAACAGATCCAATCCAGATGGATAAACATGAAAATCAGCCCGACAGCAGAAAAGTCTCTTTGTGGGTTGGATGTTGAGAAATCTAGACCGTCGTATGTTTTGTATCCTTGGCACTTCACTGTATGTATTTGTGTGCATTTATTGGACATGTTTTATTGGGGGAAAGAAATTATTTCCAGGCTCCTTACACTATCGAGATGTGTGAAAGAAACAGCGTTGCCCATCTTTGAGCCAAGCTAAGCCATTTTTTCATTTCCCCAGAATTCCCTAGACAAGGATTAGGCTGTTGAATGATGAAAGATTTCTTGACACTAGGGGGAAAATGAACCATCAATCCTCCCCCTCTGTCAGCCCAAGTCACAAGTCGCTGACACTGTTATGCAATTGTAACAGGGAAGTAGCTTTGGCTAGCGTGATGTCTGACCCCCACAATAGCCCCAAACTCGCATTGACCTGTACCTGTGACCCAAACTTGCGGTCACCTCACTTTTTTTAACCTTTTAAAAATAACAGCTGGGGATGGGGTGACGAGGTGTTCAGACAAGGTTCTTCTGAAGCAGTCGATGCAGACTAAACCGGGAGGTGCTAAACGTCTTGCCCATTTAATGAAATCGTTCTTGTTTCAGCATCCCATCTAAAAGAACCACCCTGGAAAAGACTATCCTTTTAGTTTTGAATTATGTTTACATGGTGACCCGCCTTATTTGTTGTTGTTCAGTTGCACAGTCGAGTCCGACTCTTTGCGGACCAAGTCACGCCAGACCCTGCTGTCTTCCACCATTCTCCGAAGTCTGCTCAGATTTGTGTTCGTTACATTGGCAACGATGTTCAGCCATCTCATCTTTTGCTGTCCCCTTCTTCATTTGCCATCTGTCTTTCCCAGCATCAGGAACAGTCAGGGTTGATTTCCCTTAGGATTGACTGGTTTGGTCTTCTTGCAGTCTCCAGTTTATCCTCAACAACTGGCATTCAGGGATACACTGCATCTCAATATGGAAGTTCCACGTTGCTATTTCCTTAGCTACTTCAGCTGGTAGTGTAAAATTTCTTTATGTTCCCCATGTAAAAAAAGCTGCCTGCAAGTAAAAAAACCCCCAAACCCTAGGACATCAGGGAGGAGGGGTGGTAAACACTGAAGATGTATAGCTATGCAAGATTTTGTTTTTCCTTGTATTGTTCTCCTTTGATACCAAGCATGGGCATAACATCCATTCATCAATATATCCTTAGGGTCTGCCATGCTACAAGGCTGGGTAGGGGAACTGTACTTTTTCAAGGTTTCTCTCACTTAATCTTCTGGCATGTGAAATCTATAATCTTCTGGCATGTGAAAGAGAGCCAGTTTGGTGTAGTGGTTAAGCATGCAGACTCTTATCTGGGAGAACCGGGTTTGATTCCCCACTCCTCCACTTGCACCTGCTGGCATGGCCTTGGGTCAGCCATAGCTCTGGCAGAGGTTGTCCTTGAAAGGGCAGCTGCTGTGAGAGCCCTCTCCAGCCCCACCCACCTCACAGGGTGTCTGTTGTGGGGGAGGAAGGTGAAGGAGATTGTGAGCCGCTCTGAGACTCTTCGGAGTGGAGGGCGGGATATAAATCCAATATCTTCTTCTTCTTCTATAACATGAAATAGAGGGCTCAGCGAAACATTTATTTCCTTGTACTTTTCCACGTGCAGAAGGCAAAAGTACAGTGGTCCACCTGTAAACTGAAGGGATGAGCATGTAGTGCAGTGATGCTCTGCATTCTTGGTGCCGGGGGGCGGGGGGGGGCACAGCAGGAGGGCTTCTAGTGTCCTGGTCCCACTGATGGACCTCCTGATGGCACCTGGGGGTTTTGGCCACTGTGTGACACAACAGAGTGTTGGACTGGATGGCCCATTGGCCTGATCCAACATGGCTTCTCTTATGTTATTATGTTATGTTCTTATGCACAAGATGTACAAAAGGGGGGAGGGGGAGAAGAGGTGTTGAATTTTCTGATTTCCAGGTTCTTCTTAGAATTCCTCTGATTCAGCCGTGGAGGTATCTAGGTTCTAATCCCGTGTTGTATTTATTTAACTTAGTTTATAGTCTGGTTCTTATAAAGACATAAAATGCAGTCAATACAGTCTGAGGCCCTCATACCTATACGACTGCCTCTCCCATCATCCTCCAGGGGCCTCTTACAGGGGCACAATCTAAGGTTGCCAGTTCTGTGTTGGAAAATACCTGGAGACTTTTGGGAGTGGAGCCAGGCGAGGGCAGGGTTTGTGGAAGGGGAGGGGCCTCAGCATGGTACAATGCCATGACGTCCACCCTTCAAAGCAACCATTTTCTCCAGGGCCACCTAACAAGTTTCATCGCAGAGCAGGGATTTGAACTGGCGTCTCCCAGATCTTGTCCAACTGTTTAACCCCAACAGCAAGCTGGCAAATGCATCAAACACCTTTACATTCAGGTTAGCATGTAAAATATAACAGCAGATTCTGCCATATCTTTAAATAAGCAGTGCCTTGATTCTCAGGAACTTGCACCATGTTGAACATAAGAGAAGCCATGTTGGATCAGGCCAGTGGCCCATCCAGTCCAACACTCTGTGTCACTCAGTGGCCAAAAACCCCCCAGGTGCCATCAGGAGGTCCACCAGTGGGGCCAGGACTACTGGAAGCTCTCCCACTGTGCCTCCCCCAAGCACCAAGAATATAGAGCATCACTGCCCCAGACAGAGAGTTCCAACAATAAGCTGTGGCTAATAGCCACCGATGGGCCACTGTTCCATCTGTTTATCCAGTCCCCTCTTGAAGCTGTCTATGCTTGTAGCCACCACCACCTCCTGTGGCAGTGAATTCCATGTGTTAATACCCTTTGGGTGAAGAAGTACTTCCTTTTATCAGTTCTAACCCAACTGCTCAGCAATTTCATTGAATGTCCACGCGTTGTCATATTGTGAGAAAGGGAGGAAAGTACTTTAACCACAAAGTGCCATAACACCAGTAACTCTCTGGAGAGCTGCTGGACTATTTATTAAAAAAGGCAGAGCATGCATATTAACAAGTCTGGGGTAATGACTGTGCATGCTCATTTTGTTTTGCTGTGTTTAATTAGAAACCTTGGTAGACCTTATATACAAACCATCCCGACTTTTCCCAAGGCGTGAATGTTATTGTGACATTTGTGATTGTTTACATGGGACCTGATCGTGGGCGAGGCAGAGGTCTATGGTGGAAACAGATTGACTGCTTTGTTGAGGATACCCTGAGTGTACAAGTTGTGGGTTCAAAGACTGCTACTTTGCTTGACTTGATGGATGGTCCTTGTCACGGTCCCAGTGACATGGGGCTGCAGAGCTTGCTGGGGACCTCCTGTTTGAAGTTCCTCTTGAACAAACAGGCAGGCAATCAGGGCAGTGGGATGCTGGGGAGCGTTAGCCAGAAACCACTGGGGTGTTTTGTTTTTGTTTCAGATGGGAAGCTGTGCAAAAGAACGCTTTCATCTCAACGCCCCACGTGTTTTTGGTGCATGTTGGTATGTTACAGGCTTGCTTAGGTATCTTTTATTTAGACTCAGGGAGTACAACTGAACTGGGAAAATGGGAGTATGTGCTGAGTAAATCTAGGTGGGCTTGGCTACTATTTAGCTGGGCCATGAGCTGGGAATTTGACAATACATCGATCCGTGCCAGGGGTGGCCAAACTTGCTTCATGTAAGAGCCTAGATGTCAGATGTTTGAGAACTGCAAAACGTGAACATCAGATATCTGAGAGAAGGAAGGAAAATAGATGGGGGAGGGAGGGAAGATGGAAAGAAAACAATTTTAACTTTAAATGCATTCTCCAAGCTGTTGGCTGGCTTGGTTTGGAGAAGTGATTTAAAGAGATGAATGCCTTCTCCAAACTGACTGATGGGGCAGGGGGGGCTTTGAGAGCCATAGAAGATGTGTGAAAGGGCCACGTGTGGCTCCTGAGCCGCAGTTTGGCCACCCCTGATCTACGCTCACCAGCAAAAAGGAAATAATATAAATATGATGTTGTTAATGTCAGTTCAGATACTATACTGTTGGGGAAAAAGGGTTAAATTAAGAGGGAGATTCCCAACCAACTTCTCATGAAATCATTAAAGGGTCTGGAAAACATCTCCCCCCACCCCGACCTGGCACCATGAAGATTGGGGAGTGGGGGTGGGATTTCACACTCCATCTCTTAAGTGCTTTCCTACCTTACTTCAGGGAGCAAAGTTATAGGGGGCAGAACCTGTGAAACTGAACTTAGCAGAAGGGGAAACTTAGACTGATTTCGCACTCAGCTTACCCCGCGGTCACGTTCGTCTTCTCTGCGCAGTGTCCGTCGGATTTCCCACTATCTATGCCAGAGTTACAGGAAGCATCGCGGCTTTCGTGCCGCAAACGGAAACCGCTAAAAACCAGTTCCCATTTGCTGCGTGAAAGCTGCGACACTTCCTGTAACTCCGGTGCAGATAGTGGGAAATCCGATGGACGCTGCGCAGAGAAGAGGAACGTGACCGCAGGGTAAGCTGAGTGCGAAATCGGTCTTAAATAATTGCTTTGACAAGGGAAACCTCAAACACTTGCAAGAATTGGTTTGTTGAACCATGTTTCTTTTCAATATTTTATACCAGGCAGAGGATATTTGACAATATTTGTCAGTTGGTGCGTAATGGCATTTAGTATTGGACAGAAATGGTTAGGCCAATTTATGATGCTTGCCAAGACAATCAAGGGATGCAAACAGGTTTAAAAACTCTTGGATTCCTTTGTTCCTCATGCTTCTGTGAACTGAAACTTGGTTCCTCCTCCCCGTTAAGATCACCTTGCCACCTGTAGAATATCTATAGATGCTTTCTATGTACATAGGTTGCTTTCTAGGTGCATAGGCCTGCTGTCTGGTTGAAATCAGTCAGTAGTTCTTTGCAAACATCAAATGGGTGAGGGGGCTATGTACACTTCACAGCCCCCAACAACCATCCTCACAAATCATAATCTCAGAATAAATGACAAAGTGTTAAAGTATTGTCATTTATTCTGAGATTACGATTTGTGAGGATGGTTGTTGGGGGCTGTGAAGTGTACATAGCCCCCTCACCCATTTGATCCTCACAGAATCCCATGAGGTAGTTAGGCAGAGACAATTACTATCCCCAGGGGTGGAATTCTAGCAGGAGCTCCTTTGCATATTAGGCCACACACTCCTGGTGTAGCCAATCCTCCAAGAGCTTACAAATCACTTTTTTCTAAGCTCTTGGAGGATTGGCTCCATCAGGGGGTGTGGTCTAATGTGCAAAGGAGCTCCTGCTAGAATTTCACCCCTGACTGTCCCTCCTTGATATTTGTGGTTGAGTGGGGATTTGAATGTGGGTTTTCCTGGCTGAAGTCCAACAGTCTAACCACTACACCGTCCAGAATTTTCTATTCCTTTCTTTTTCCCCTGTCTCAGTTGATTTTTATTCTGCTGTTCCTAAATGTCACTTCTGAATCAGAAAAACTGGGAGGGGAAACCCTCTTCTGGGAACAGAAGGGTGCCCTTTTCAACTTTTAAACCCTTTGTTTTCTAAAACAGGGCCATCACCATCATACTAAAATGAAATTGCAGATTTTTACTGCATTTCAGGAAGCAATAATATTATGCGTTTGGGGTGAAGGGGAGAAGTTCTATTGATTCATTTATCAGCTAATATCTTCCATGTTTTAAAGGGGCTTTTGAGATCTGTCTGGAATCCATCCATCGTAGCACACAGCTTGCGACTGGAATGTGTTACATTTCCTGCCCCGTTCATTGAAGCCCTCCATTATGTGCTGCAACATGGCCATGTTCAAGAAGAGCTGAGCCACTTATCTGCAGATTCAAGATGTCATTGGTAGAGAGGAGGGAAACACTTCTTCCTCTTAGCAAAGGCAATACATGCACAGTTAGGTTGCTCGTTTCCTTTTGCAGATGTTGCTGCAGAAGCAGAAAATGTAGAGAAACAAAGTGGTCATTGTGGTACGGTTCCAAGGTAATGAGAAATAGGATGTAACCTCTGGGTTGGGGTGTGGAGATCTTCTGGAATTACAAGTGAACTGCAGACTACAGTGATCTTTTCTCCTGGAGAGGTGCAGAGGATTTCAACAACGACAGCAACCTTTGTTGGAATACGGACAATTCCTTTTCAGAGATTTCTTGTTCTCCCAGGAGAGCTGCAGGTTCCTCTTCCTTAGGAATAACTGTCAGGCCGGTTCGTATCCGTATGTAATTGGGGATTTACTGTTTTCAGGCCTTGTCCTGAAATTTCAGCATTTTAGCCTGTTTTTGAAGGTCATCCACTGCAAGGCCGTAATCAGGGTAGGACCACTGGGTGCCTCAACCCCACTGGAGCACTGACCTTACCAAATATTCATTTGGGAATAGGGGAACTGTTATTTTGGTCTGTGAAATATCACCAGTCTATTATAGGGGTGCCTAGGATCAGAGAGACCTGAGTTCAAATCCCTCACTCAGTTGCAAACCTCACTGAGTGATCTTGAGCCAGTTCCTCCCAGCCTAACCTACTTTGCAGGGTTGTTGTGAGCGCAAAATGGAGCGGGGGGGAAGGTCGTGTATTCCAATCTAAGCTTCTTGGAGGAAAGGTGGGATGATAGATAGCTCCCTGGTGAATGAGTGCATATTTGGTGTCCAGCCAGGTATGCAGCTATTTCTTAAGAGGTGTTCTAGTTGGTTTCTTTTGAAAAGAGGCTGGAACAACCCTTAGTAAATATCTTGCCAACCAAGAGCCTGGAGCAGAAAATGGGCGTGAGTACATGCAAGAATACTTCCGTGACTGGCTTCAAGCATCCTGAGACCTGTTTGGATCGTTTGCTGATAGATTTATAAGTGGAAGTTGGTTCTGCTAGTAAGTTAGAAATTGATGACCTGAAAGAATGTGAGAAGTTGCCAGATATCCCACCCGCCCCAAAAGCTCACCTGAGATGGGATGTGCCCTCACAAGAAAGAGGCAGGATCCTCCTTTTATGAATGTTCCAACGATCAGTGTCGCTCCAGTTAAGAAACCTTTGCAAATGGAAGTGCAAATTCCCCAGACGTCTGGAATATTGATTAAGTAGAGAATGGTGTCATTCACTTTTTTGTGTTGTGCAAATCTCCCTTGACAACTCGGGAAGGGAGTGAGAGCAATTCATTTTGCTGAGATCAGAGTGAGAGCTGCATTGTCAGACCTTTCCCAGTGTTCAGACCATTGTCCAGAGTTTCAAAGCGCACCTACGCACTTGAGATTTATGGCACCGCATTATGTTCCTCCTTTCTTTCAAGAAGCTGTCTTGAATGTCATGCCAAACAGGCTCTGCTGACTGCGTCAGCCCCTCCTGGAGTTATGTATTCTTGTGGTGGGGTTCTAAATTGGAGTTGTCAACCTCCAGGTGGGGCCTGATCTCCTGGAATTACAATTGATCTCTAGACTACAAAAATCAGTTACCCTGAAGAAAATGGCAAGTTTGGAGGGTGAACTCTATGGCATTATGTCCTGCTGAGATCTTTGCCATCTCCAGATTCCACCCCCAGATCTCCAGGAACTTCCCAGCCTGGAGAATAATTGGTCCTCAGTCAAGTGGCAGAGATGATCCCAGGTGGCCCTCTCAAAGGATAGTCCAGAATGTATGATTTGGCAGCACAGGCTGAGAAGGTTTGGGGTTAGAATCCTTTTCTGCAGATCTCATTTTAGAAAGGAAACTAAAAAGATAGATGTCTATACTTCAAATGTATGCTGACTAATAAATCAAGGGAAGTTCTAGGAAGCTGTTAAGAATCATTCTTGACACCATTGCAAAAATGAAATTCTCGAATTTCTTTGTGGAGGAAGCCTGGTTAGTTACATTGGCGTCAAAACAGTTTATGTTTACTGTACAAATATATTGGTCCAAGCCTACGTGTTGCATCCAATTCCTTTCTATCTGACTGAAAGCAAAAATCTGTTCTCTGCAATGACTTGTAACTAGTGTTCCCTCTAAACTGAGCTAGCGTGAGCCAGCTCACAGATTTTTGGCCTCCAGCTCACACATTTTTGTCTTAGCTCAGGAAGAATGAGCACAATAATTGATGCAGGAGCTCACAGCTTTAGGCTTCCCAACCCTCCCGCCCTGGCGGGGAACCCCAGGATTTCCACCCTCTTCCCCCGCTCCCCCAAAAAACGGAAGCGGGAGGAGGGGAGGAAACGGCGCCGGGGAGCATGGCGAGCCGCCCCATCCCGCTGCGCTGCTGCCGCCCCCTCCCCGCCCACCGCAGCTGCTCCTCCGAGATGGGCCCAGGCTGAGCCCATCTCGGAGGAGCAGCCAAGAGGCGGCAGCAGCGCAGGGGAGGGCGAGGCAGGCCAGGAGCATGGCGAGCCGCGAATCCGGGCCCTTCTAGGACCTGGACTTGCGGCTCGCCACGCCCCCGGCCTGCCTCCACCCCCCCCTCCGATTCCACCCCAGAGGCGGAGCAGGCGAGGCCACTGCCGCCTCTTCTCCACTCGCCGTGGCTGCTCCTTCGAGATGGGCTCAGGCTGAGCCCATCTCGGAGGAGCAGCCACGGTGAGCGGAGAAAAGGCGGCAGCGGCGCAGCGCGTCACCTGCTCCGAGACGGGGCGGCTTGCCACGCTCCCCGGTGCCGTTTCCCCCCCTCACCCCTAGCTCCACCCCAGTGTCTCCTGGCTCCACCCCCAAAGTCCCCAGATATTTCTGGGGTTGGACTTGGCAACCCTACACAGCTTTAATGCCAGTAGCTCACAAAGTAGAATTTTTGCTCATAAGACTCTGCAGCTTAGAGGGAACATTGCTTGTAACTTGGTAGGTAAATGCAATCTATTAGTCTTTATCTGGTTTAGACGTTTAATTTTCAAGAGCAACAATCCTGTCTAGGGTTGCCAGGTCTGTGTTGGAAAATAGCTGGAGACTTTGCGAGGTGGATTCAGGAGGGGGTGGGGTTTGGGGAGTGGGAGGGGCCTCAGCATAGTGCAATGCCTAGAGTCCACCCTTCCAAGCAGCCATTTTCTCCAGGAGAGTTGATCTCTGCCAGCTGGAGATCAGTTATAAAAGCAGAACTCCAGGCCCCACCCGGAGGCTGGCAACTCTGTCAAATTAACACTTTTCATTTCAAATCATTTTGGTTGACAATTGGCTTGCCTATGCTGAGATACTTATACGAATGTTCTAACACACTGGAAAATGGATGCTAAGGAGGGGACGAGTATTCAATGAAATTCCTTAGCATTATATGTCTTGTTCTCATGAATGTCAACAGGGCCCTAAAACAGTGATTAATGTCCCAGCAACTGCGCTCAAGGAGAGATAATAATTTCTCAGTGATCGTAATAATATATTGCCAGATTGAAATTCACTCATAAGAGTATTGTCAGCTGAATGAGTTGACAAGGAAGTCCACAAGCGGCCAAGCACAATAAAGTTACTTGAGTAGTGTTCAGTGCGTTTCCAGAAATGCTGTGCTCTTTATGGGGTTGTTTTTGGAGGAGGAGAAGAAAAATGATGATGATGATGATTTGATCCTTTTGGACAGCCCCATTTTATGTGTGTGTGGCTGATTGCAGTGTTTGAGGATGCAGGCAGCATCAATGCTCACCAAGAGACATTCACTAGACCGCTAGTACATGTGTGTGTGTGTGTAGTGATCACCCATACTGGATAAGGACTTTATATAATCTATTTCAGAAAGCAGAGGTGTGATTGCTGCAGATTTCATATCAGATGCGTTTGACAGCTGGACTTGCCACATTCAGACGTGATGACTGGACATGAACGGATTGCTCAGTCTGTAGAGCGTCCGTGTCAGTCACAGCCAGATGATGTTAGCCTGATATGCTAGTAAAAATGTAGGCAGCTCCTTCGCAATTTGTAAAACTGAGGAGAGGTTGAAGGGTTAAATCCCCTCTCCCCTCCCTGCATAGTTCTCATTTTAAAACGTGACTGTACACATGCGGTTTTATCATTCACAAAGTATGGAGGTCCTTGATCATCATATTTTTTGTTTCGGCTCTTTGTGTTTATACTAAGGAGAAGATATTAGGGTTTGTAGAATCTTTCGGGATCAAGTGCCGTGTTCTCATTAGGGTTTGTAGAATCTTTCGGGATCAAGTGCCGTGTTCTCATTAAGGTTTGTAGAATCTTTCGGGATCAAGTGCCGTGTTCTCATTAGGGTTTGTAGAAGATACTCTGTCTATTGATGGGTGGCCAGTCCGACTGTACCCGGAAAATCTAGACCTGGCCTCTTCAAGCCGTAGCATCTTGGCTCAGGCTGAGTCGGCTGAAGTTGAATCCGACGAAGATGGAGGTTCTCTACCTGAGCCGGGGTGGTCCAGTGGGGGAGATCTTCTGCCAGCTCTTGACGGGGTGTCCACTAATACCGGCCCCTAAGGTCAAGAGCTTGGGTGTGCTCCTTGAGTCCTCTCTTACAATGGAGGCCAAGTAGCAGCCACTATTAGATCCGCCCTTCTTCATCTTCGGTGGGTGCGGCAGTTGGCCCCCTTCCTGGAGCGCAATGACTTAGCACTGTGATCCATGCTACGGTCATCTAAGAATAGATCACTGTAATGCTGTCTACATGGGGCTACCTTTGACGCTGACTCGGAAACTACAGCTAGTGTAGAACGCTGCGGCAGGCGGCTGTAATGAGGCTCACTCGATGGGAGCACATTCGGCCAGTGCTGAAAGAGCTGCACTGGTTACCTATTGTGTTCCGAGTCCATTTCAAGTGTTGGTATTGACCTTTAAAGCCCTTTATGGTCAGGGGACCTGTCTATCTGCGGGACCACCTTCTCCGCATATTCCCCAGAGAGCATTGCATTCAGGGACAAAAAATCTATTGTCCATCCCTTGGACCAAAGGAGGCTAAGGTTGCGTTTGACGCGAGCTAGGGCCTTCTCGGTGGCAGCACCAGAATCGTGGAATGCTTTCCGGAGGCCATAAGGGCCCTGCGGGATCTTTCTACTTTCTGCAAGGCCTGTAAGACCGAATTGTTTTCGACAGGCCTTCAATATTTAACCGGGAGAGAGCTGCCATCTGACATCATATAGTGTACTTGGTGATCACTGTCTGAAAAGAAAGAACCCGCCTATATTGTACATTGTAGTGATACAGCACCATGAAATGGTTTTTTTAAAAAAAATTAATTATGTTTTATTGGTTTTATTGGTTTTTAACTTGTGAACATGAATGTTGTGAGCTGCCCTGAGTCCACTTGTGGAGAGGGCAGGATAGAAATTTAATGTAATAAATAATAATAATACTTGGTTTGGATTTTCAGTAATAACTGAGTGTTCTTCATTAGTAGACCGTATGGACTAATGGTCCTTTGTATAATGGGAGCTTTGTATAATGGGAAGGACTATACCGTTTTGTTTGATGCCAGTTTTGGTGTGGTGGTTAAGAGCACACACTGTAATCTGGGAGAACCGGGTTTGATTCTGCATGCAGCTGCTGGGTGACCTTGGATAAGTCACAGTTCTCTCAGAGCTGTTTTCTCAAGAGCAGTTCTCAAAAGAGCTCGCTCAGCCCCACCTACCTCACAGGGTGTCTGTTGTGGGAGGAAAAGGAAGGAAATTGTAAGCCACTTGGAGACTCTGAGTGAAGGCGGGGGATGGTAAATCCCCCTCCTCCTCCTCCAAGATCCCAGTTTCAGCCCCGGCTATCTCCCATTAAAAGCATTTCAAGTGGCAACTGCCAGTGGTAAGAGACCCTTGCTGATTGCTGTGCTGTGGTGGAGTGCCATTTTCTCCATGGGTTCATGGGATTCCCAGCCCCTGGCTCTATTTCCCACCCACTGCTCCTGTGGCCAAAGGGAGAAAAATATTCTTTAAAATGGCTGCCAGACCATGGCATGATGTCTTTTCCAGGGAAAACCTGGATGTGAAAACAGTCCACTCTAGGAATCGTCAGAAACACTACAGTTTTACCATAGATTTTCTGTCATTTCTTAGAGCAGACTGATATCACTTCTGGGTTTTCCTCACCTACAGGGTATCTGTTGTGGGGGGGGAAGGTAAAGGAGATTTTAAGCCACTCTGAGACTCTGAGATTGAGTGTAGGGTGGGGTATAAATCCATCTTCTTCTTCTTCTTCCTCCTCTTCCTCCTCTCTCTCTTCTTCTTCTGCTTCTTCTTCTTCTTCTTCTTCTTCTTCTTCTTCTTCTTCTTCTTCTTCTTCTTCTTCTTCTTCTTCTTCTTCTTCTTCTTCTTCTTCTTCTTCTTCTTCCTCTTCTTCTCCTCCTCCTTCTCCTGAAGTGATATCACACCTTCACTGGCAATGGCTGCATGTTACTGGACCTCCAGACTCCCATTGGTTGCCAAGTGCCAGTTTGAGTAGAGCATACTGAGGCAGCTTCCAGATCGGTTTGTGAAAACATGCCCCAACCATGCCAGCACCCAGCAGCAAATAGTGCAGGCACAAGTATCTGCCCCCCCCTACCCGTTCTCATGCTGCTTGCTGGGGCTGCCATTCTGCTTGCGTTCCCCTTTCCCCTATCACACTGGGACTCCCTGCAGCCGTGAAAAGCCTCAGTTTCTCTTTCCCTGCCAAACCAGGTTGTAATGTTGCAATGTGGGCTAGCAACGCAATGCAGGAGCAGAGGGAAGTCCCTTTAAAAGACTAAAAATGATGGAATGGTTTACAGCAGCAAGCTGCCCCACACCAAGCTGGAAAACAGAACTTTGCTCCACGAGACCTCTCCCTGGTGGCTATGGGTGTAGCAGCTCCACAGTTCCCTCTTTGAACGGGCGAAAGACAGGTTTTGCAGAAAGCCACGGGAATGTCTGTCGTGAGTCATTCTTTAGAATGAGCATGAGATCATGTGGTCATTTCCTTTTAAGTTAGGGGCTTCCTGCTTTCCACATGTTGAAAAAAACCCACCATGTCAAAGCAACCTGTATGAGAGGGACCACTGGTCCAATAGTATAAAATGGCTTTATAATTTTCTTCTGAAACCTGAACCACTGTCCAAAACAAAGTGCGAATTATCCTTGCAGAGAAGCGACTCGGATTTTTTTCTTTAAAAAACCCCCAAACTTTTCTGCAATTAGATCCTCCTTCCTCCGTTTCCTTATTCTGATGTACATTGAGGAAGTATATTGAGGAGTACCCCTCAAGACAAGGTTTTGTCTCAGACATGTAAAGATAAAGGTAGTCCCCTGTGCAAGCACCAGTCGTTTCCGACTCTGGGGTGACGTCACATCACTATGTTTTCATCAGCAGGACTTTTTACGAGGTGGTTTGCCATTGCCTTCCCCAGTCAACTACGCTTTCCCCACAGCAAGCTGGGTACTCATTTTACCAACCTCGGTAGGGATGGACGGCTGAGTTAACCTTGAGCCGGCTACTTGAACCCAGCTTCCGCTGGGATCGCTCAGGTCGTGAGCAGAGAGTTTGGATTGCAGTGCTGCAGCTTTACCACTCTGCACCACGGGGCTGCTCTCAGATATTTAAGGCTGTTTTTTTAAAAAAAAAAAAAACTTGACACAGAATTGTGCCCAAATGTACCATACCCCCACCAACATCACCTTGTGTTGTACGGCAGCTATGGTCCGTGAAATGCTGTCCCATTTGCATTGTGAACTTCTTTTGAAAAAACTGATACAAATTAACACTTAATGAAGTGTTAATTGAATAAACCACTTAAAGAAGTGTTTGTCATGAATGTCATGAAGACCATATGGGCGTTGTGATTAACAGGCACAATCTAAGAGTCGATTAAGAGTGTGATTTTAATTCCTCTGAGCCCACGGAGAAGGACCGGGAGTTGCTGGCCTCCTTTCTTTCCGAAATGTACATTCGGATCTCAACAAAACAGCTCTTTCCCTCCTGACTTGGACATCTTCTCCAGTTCCCTGTACCATTTGGAGAGAGATTCATTACACTCCAAACCACACATTTTAATTTGGAATTTTACCATGGCCAGAGGCGACCACGAAAAATGTCTGCAATTTTGAGGGAAATGCTATTTTTTCCCTTCCGTAGCACCATGTTATGAAACATTTAAGAAAGCTAATTGTATTTTATGAGTTTTGTTTCCAGAAAAAAAAAAAAAGCTGAAAAAGAAATAACCTCCTTTAAAGGGACATTTTTAGCTTCTTCTAATACAAGGCCAAGTGTTGAAACATTGAACGGCGCTCCAAGTGGCTGTGGGTTCAAGGCTCACACCCCTGGGCAGGGCCAGATCTGGGGGGGGGGCAGAGGGGGTTGCTTGCCCCGGGCACCAACAGAGGGGGGTGCCAAATTGGGTATGGAGTCCATTGTATTCTATGGGACTATAAAATAGAATGGCCCATAAAGGGGGCATCATTTTTTAATTTTGCCTCCTCCTCAAAAAACATGTAGATCTGGTCCTGCCCCTGGGTAGGCACAGAAGCTATATGCTTCAAGTGAGATACGCCATCATGAAATTGTGGTTGAGGAACTGAGGCTGGTGTGTGGTTGGACTGATGTCTAAAGATAGTTGCATATAGTCTGAACCAGGAGTGGCCAAACTTGCTTAATGTAGGAGCCGCAAGACACAAATGTCAGATGCTGTGGCCCTCGACCAGAGAAGGCTAGGCTATGCTCTCCATGGGCCAGGGCCTTCTCGGTGGCAGCATCAGAAATGTGGAATGCTCTCCCGGAGGTCATAAGGGCCCTGCGGGATCTCGCTACTTTCCACAGGGCCTGCAAAACTGAACTGTTCCAACAGGCCTTTAATATCTAACCGGGAGAGGACTGCCACCCCGCATCATTATAGAGCTACGATACTATGCGATCGCCGTCAGAAAAGAAGAATATCGAAGTGGTGCAGCACCACGTAATGGTTTTAAATTGTAACGGTATTTTATTGGCTTTTAAATTGTAAATATAAATATTGTAAGCTGCCCTGAGTCCGCTCGCGGAGAGGGCGGGATAGAAATTTAAGGTAAATAAATAAATAAAAATAAATAAGATGTTTGAGAGGTGCAAGACAAGGAAGGAACTGAAGGAAGAGAGGAAGGAATGGAAATAGATGGGGAGGAGTCAAGAAAGCAACTTTAATTTAAATGCCTTCTCCAAGCTGAGCAATGGGGTGGGGTGGGGGGCTTAGAACCACAACAAAATGTGTGAAAGAGCCACATGTGGGTCCTGAGCTGCAATTTGGCCACCCCTTGTCTGCACTGAAATAACACTTTGCACTCCTTAAGGTTGTAAGAAACTGGTGTGCCTTAACTTCATTATGCTGATCAGACTTGGCTCGTGAGTTTAAGCTGAGGCTGGCTAGGTCTTCATCTTCAATTCATTTATTGTGCTGGGAAGTTAACGCTGCACTGTTTCACTTTTCTTTCATTCTAGTTGAGCTGGGAGAGATTCAACCAAGTTTGAGTCCAGTGGCACCTTTAAGACCAACAAAGTTTAATTCTGGGTAGAAGCTTTTGTGTGCGTGCCTTCATTTTTTAAAACTGGGGTGTCTACACTTTTGATTTAGTTTTTGTTCTTCCTGCTAATTTTTCTCCCCCCTGTATTATCTGCGTGCATATAGGCATGGACGGATAAGACAATCTTGACTTGGAATAGGGTAAAAAAATCTAAGGGAAACAGAAATGTACATGCAAGCGCAGGGTTGTGTGCAAAATTTGGAAATGAAAAATTAAGCCAGAAAGGATTCCTAGTGGATTGTTTCCACTTCTCAGTTGAGGTTAGGGAGTTTGGAATGTCAAAATCTGGGGATAAATGAGCGAGACAGCTTCCCAGGGTGTGTCCAGTCTCATCTTGCAACACTGACAATGGTTGGGTCCGCTCAGTAAGATTATAGATGTGTAAGATTGGTGTGTAAGATTGGTGTGTGCACATGGCTGTATTGTGGCTAACGAGTACGAGACCTGTCAAATGTAATTCTATGATTGGTAACAGATTTAGGAAGAACAAAAAAAGAAACACATTTCCATATAATGCCTCGTTTATTGATTCACTGCTGCAAAGAAGTGCTATTGGCTACTGGCTTGGGTGGGTTTTGAAAAAATGTGCCACTAGAGAAATAAATAGTCTGTCAGTGACTGTTGGCCATGGGAATGCAATGAAACTTATCTCTGAGTGCCATCAGACAGACAGATGCTGGAAAGAGCCATCGTTTCTGTGCCCTGCTGGCAGCCACCCCCCCCCCCCCTGCCCCGGAGGCATCTGATTCTGTTGAAAGGAAACGCCAGATGGGTAGCTGTATTGTGGCAAAATTAAACAGGGGTCCATTTGCACCTTATAGATGAGCAGCGTTTCTTCCAGCATCAGCTTTTGTGACTCAAAGCTCACTTCATGAGATGCGTTGGAGTGTTCTTCCATTAGGCAGACATCTTTATAATCAAGGCTGCAGACAACAGAAAAGTAAGGAGGGAGTTACAGTGAGAGGCCAGTTTGTTTTTAAAAATCAGCTCTTTTCGTAGCGCCCACCTTCTGTTGTTTGCTGGTTTGAATTTGCATATGTCTGCCTAATGAATGAACACAGCATGCTTTTTCTGAAGTGAGCTTGGACTCACAAAATGCTGGAACACTTTTTGTTGCTCTTCTCTTTTATCCTATTGAACATATATATGAACATATGAAGCTGCCTTCTACTGAATCAGACCCTCGGTCCATCAAAGTCAGTATTGTCTACTCAGACTGGCAGCGGTTCTCCAGGGTCTCAAGCTGAGGTTTTTCACACCTATTTGCCTGGACCCTTTTTAGTTGGAGATGCCGGGGATTGAACCTGGGACCTTCTGCTTACCAAGCAGATGTTCTACCACTGAGCCACCATCCCTCCCCTGATTGAACTAGGTGGGTCTCAGGAGATCTCCTTTCTCATCTAGGAGGGCAATCTTTTTTTTAATGGGGTTGCCAGGCCCTCCAGTGCTGGATTAAACCCTGTGGAAACCCCTAGGCAGTTACAATCTTGGGGGTCCCTTTGCAAATTACCTCTGAGTCAGAGTGCCTGCCCACCGCCTGCTGCCCCCACTTTAACCTGCAGGGACCTTCTTAAACACCCCTTTGACAAAGCTGCGGGGGAGAGGCAGAGAGAGGCAGACTTGGCAATGACGCCAGCAGCAGCCTCACCAGGCAAAGAGCAGCTCAGTTGCTGGCTGTGCATGCAGGCTGGAAGGGCTGCAAGCAGGGGGGAAACTGGAAGGTGGGAGCTGCCAAGGGCCTCTGAAGGTGTGGGGACCCATAGGCCGGTGCCTAGTTGGCCTAACTGTTAATCTGGCCTTGAGGCACTCCGTGGCCACAGACAGGAAATTGGGGTGGGGAGTAGAGATTCAGGTTGGAAAACTCTTGGGGATTTGGGCATGGAGCCTGGGTTACAATGCCATAGCGGAGTACAATGCCACAGAGAGTCCACCCTCCAAAGCACCCATTTTCTTCAGGATAACTGATTTTTGTAGACTGGGGATGAGCTGTGATTCCAGGGGATCTCCAGGTCTCACCTGGAGGATGGCATCTCTATTTCTTCCTCAGCTAAGGATGATCATGTGACCTCCTGCAGCCTGAAGATGCTAAGGAGTCAGACCTGTGGCTTTCTGTGTGCAAAGCAAAAGCTTCGGCATGACAGACCTCGTTTCCTGAACTGACTTCAGTGAGATTCAAGTAGGACGCATCCCGGCTGCAGCTGTGGTCTCTGAAGCCCACAGGTATCCCTTTCGGTTTATTCATTGCCTGAATAAATCCATTCATGCTTTTGTGAAGCTTTTGGATACTCAGGTGACAAATTCCGTGGAGGGACCCTCTAGATTAATGAATGGATTTAGAGCATCAAGGAAGCCAAAACGTTCTCTCACTGCGTTCCCTTGTAGATCCAATTTGAATAGAGTTAGAAAAATGGAGCTTTGCGTTGAACCTTATCAGTGCATCTGCTCTCTCCATTCTTTAACTGTTCCTCCTGTCACCAGTTCCAAAATGAATGAAATACAGCCGCATCATCCTAATAACTGACCGATTAGACTATCCACCGAGACGGATAATCTTGTCTTTCAGCGGGCTGCTTTTATAGCGAGAGTTAAGGCCTCTGTGGTGTGTATCTGCCATACGTGCACTGCTCCTTTTAATACAAAAGAGAATGTCTGTGAGGGATTAGCAGGGTGGTATTTGTCCTAGTGGAATAACATTTGCATTTAATTCTGCGTGCAGGGAACACACTGAAAAGTACAGCTGAGATGTCTGTGGGTTTCCCATTGCTGGCTTGCTCCCCTGTGCAAATAGTTCATGGCAAGAGAAGATGAAATGCAAAGCAAAATTCCATGTTCACTTTCCAGGGATTCCATTTTGGATTCCATTAGTGGATGAAATAGGGAAAGGTTCTTAGCAAAGGGTTAAAGGCAACTTTGAGTCACATTTAATTAAATTGCAAAACCCTTACCTGACAGACTGTTTCTTGGGGGGGGGGGGCGTTACTTCTGTGTATCTTATCACATTTTTTATCCTGTTCTTCCAAGTTTCTCAGGGCTGTGTGCATGAACTGTCCCTTTACCATTTTATCTTCACAATAACCATGTGAGGTAGGTTAGGCTGAGAACTGTGGCCGGCCCAAGGTCACTTGGTGACGATTTATGGATGAAGAAGAAGAAAAAAAAAGAGTTGGATTTATACCCCACCCTTCACTTGGCATCTCAGAGGGGCTTACAATCTCCCTTCCCCACAACAGACACCCTGTGTGAGGTAGGTGGGGCTGAGAGAGCTCTGACAGAAACTGCTCTTGAGAGGACAGCTCTGAGAGAACTTGTGGCTGACCCAAGGCCACTCGGCAGGTGCATGTGGAGGAGTGGGGAATCAAAACCGGTTCTGCCAGATTATAGTCCTCACACTTAACCGCTACACCAAACTGGCTGTACACCCAACTGACTAGTGATCGAAGTTTCAGATTTATTTTGTTTAGTGTTGGGAGTACTGGACTCTTAAGATTACTCACAGCTAGATTCTGTGTGATGATTTTTAGGTCTCAGAAACTGTACTGTAATCAGATCTTAATTTTAATCTGGTTGACCACAAATTCAGCCTGCAAAGTCCAGCCCAGAAGGACCCCTAGAATGAAAGGGGGGGGGGGGAAATGTGGTTCACACACTGACCACTTTATTAAATCAGTATATGTGGTTAATTTAATCTATGCTGTAGAGGCCCTTGTGCAAGTATGTAAGAATGGAACTGTTTTTGCTTAATTTCTGTGTTTCAACCCCCCCCTCCTCCCCGATTTGTGTGTGCTTCTGTTCTTCAGGTTCCTACATGTAAATGTTAATTTTTAAAGCATTCCAAAGCAAATCTTATTGGTATTAAAGCAACACCCGACAACATTTCACTGTTCTTTCAACACATCATTTCCAAAAGCAAGCGACTGAAAGGCTGAGGGATTGTAAACAGAACCTGGTGTCCTTTGTTGGTGCATGTTTTTCTGAATGCTTGCACATCTGAATGCCATGCATGTTTTGAGTGATGCACCCCCACCTTGCTCATGTGGGCTGTTGCATCCTGAAAGATGCGAAGGCTTTCTTTGCACAAAACAAGCACACCGTGGGTAATGGAACACAAACATCTTGGCAGTATGCCTTCTCTCTTCCATTGACATTGCCACACCCAACAAATGACAGAACCATGCGGTGGGAAATGCAGTTCTAGGCAGTGAAGGTGGATGAATCACTGAATTCTGTTGAGGGATGTACTGAATGAAGGTTACTATAGACTAGCTGTCAGGGCTTTTTTTGTAGCAGGAACTCATTTGCATATTAAGCCACACACCCCTCGACATAGCCAATCCTCCAAGAGCTTACAGGGTTCTTGGTACAGGGCCTACTGTAAGCTCTTGGAGGATTGGCTACATCAGGGGTGTGTGGCCTAATATGCAAAGGAGTTCCTGCTACAAAAAAAGCCCTGCTAGCTGTTACTAGGGCATGTCAGTTCATGTTGTCCGAATCCGGTTAAAGAACTTGGGGATACAACTCTTATGGTACCTATATCTATGTAACCAACCTTAAATAAGCAGATGAACCCTTTCCCAAGTGGGAAGATAAGGTTAATAGGCTGGGCATTCTTGGCAGTAGCTCTAACTTCTGTTCATCTTTTAGTATGGTATGCCCTTCAGGCAGCTTGCAGAACATTAAAACACAGATACAATAAACTATCAGTAGCATGAACATTGGGAAAGGAAAGGTAGTCCCCTGTGCAAGCACCAGTCGTTTCCGACTCTGGGGTGACGTTGCTTTCACAATGTTTTCACGGCAGACTTTTTACGGGGTGGTTTGCCATTGCCTTCCCCAGTCATCTGCACTTTCCCCCCAGCAAGCTTGGTACTCATTTTACCGACCTCGGAGGATGGAAGACTGAGTCAACCTCGAGCCGGCTACCTGAAAATGCAGCTTCCACCAGGGATCAAACTCAGGTCATGAGCAGAGCTTAGGACTGCAGTACTGCCTCTTTAACACTCTGCGCCATGGAGCTCTTAGCATGAACATTAAAACACCTCTAAAACAGGAGGTTAAAAAGTGAGCCATAAAACAGCTTGAATCCAGGAGGCTAAAAAAAAAAAAATCCCAGAAGAGCCAAGCAAAGATGAGGCAGGAGAAATAGCAACCTTTCTAAATTTTATGGGACATAAATGTCCCATTTGTAACTGCCCCTCGTCATTGATCCAACTGCAGTGATATCTTTATATTAGGCAGTGGGAGGATGGAAGATGATGCACTACATGAATATTGGTTAATGCACCGGTAGACAAGTTGCATCATCCCTCGTACTAGCAAAGCTAATAGACAGGGCCTACTGGATGACGCAGGTATTTTTAAAGTAGCAGACATCCAGACAGATTTCCCATGAAACGTACGCCACTCTCCTTCTCCTCTTCTCTGTGGGGCTGCTGCTGGATTTCGTGGGAAATCTGCCCCGGACCAGCGAGTTGCTCCGCCTCTCTTCAAGTTCCCTCCGCAGCAGGCAGAATCCTCTGAAAACTAGTTTCTAGAAAACTAGCCGCAGAGGGAACTTGAAAAGGGGTGGGGCAACTCGCCGGCTTGGGGCAGCTTGTGCAAAATCCAGCAGCTGCCCCGCAGGGAAAAGGAGCAATGAGACCGGAACAAGGTGAGTGGGGAATCGGTCCCAATCTATCTCTTCATTCAGACCATCAGATGTCAGAGTGTTGGATGTAAAAATCCAGGAAGTCTTTCTCCGCTTTAGAAGCTGGTGCAGCTGCATATCTGGCATCCGTAGGCTCGGTGGCATGCGGTGATGTCACAGAATTCTCATAAGAATTTGAATAGCTGAGTGGGAGTAATCGGTGATGGAATGTTGACAGCATTTGATTCTGCTTGCGGTGTCATCCGTACCCTAGACCTCCGTCTGGCCCACTGAGCCTTCCACATGTATATCCCACGGAATGCTAGCGATCGCCATCCACAAACGCTAGTCGACAAAGGCTCCTTACAGTCTAGATTTAACAGTGTAACTGGAAAAATATGGAAAATGTATATAAAATCATCACAACGCTACATTTACTGCATAGCAAATGAAATGAGATATTTACTAGTCCATTAAAAAAAATCTAATAAAGTATATTTGGAAGGAAAACGAATGCCCTGACAAGGAAAAAAAAGGCAGCAACAAGGGGGGAAAAAGGCAGTAACTCGTTGTAGGAAACAGAATCAGTTCTCTGTACTTCAGGGTTAACTATTGATGTTCTGCAGGTCACCTGACTTAATTTTCTGTGCCCCCCGCCACCATTGCAGGATATCAGACAGCTAGGAGAGGACTTCAGAACGGATCTGCCTTTTGCCTGGCTGCCAGGGGACAAATGGACCAAAACTACATAGGGATGCCAATGCAAACCAGACTGATTCCCCACTAGCCTTGTCCAAGTCTCATGCTCCTCTTCTCCATGGGGCTTCCACCCGTTTTTGCACAAGCTGCTAAGAGGCTGGGAAAGAAGCGGAGGGAGTCGCAGCCTTGCAGCAGCTCGTGCAAAATCAGGCAGAAGCCCCACGGAGAAGAGGAGCATGAGCCTGGGACAAGGCTAGTGGGGAATCGGTCTCAGTCTCTGCACACCTGGGGATTGACTTTCCAGTGGGGACCTTAGATGTGCACATCTGACTGATAGTTTTTGTGGTGGACCTGGACTCAAAAGAGAGGACTGAATCATGTGGTTAGATCTGGAGGCTTCAGTGACGTTGCTGATGCTGTTGGGGCGTCTTCACCTGTAGCCCTGGGAGGGTTCTTCAGTCTTCAGGATAACGGGACCCTCCCCAGCCAATGTGATGGAGAACAATGGTCATGACTTTGTGGTCTGGTTCCTGATCGTCTCAGCTAGGGAGGATCTCTCCCATCCCAACTAGAGGATTTGACTGTCCTGTTCTATTTGCGTAGAAGAGAGACGCCTGAACGTGGCTGTTTTAGGTTCAAATGTCTGCTCAGCATAAACTCAAGTGAAACTGCTTGGGTGAGCCACTATTTCTTAGTCTCTATGCCCTCTTTGTAAAGCGAGCTTTGGTGTGCGGTAGCTAACAGAGTGTCAGGCTGATCCAAACAAAAAAAGTTGCTGAAGTAAATGGACCTTCAGTTTGATCCATCAGGGCTCCTCTCATTTCTTTATGTTAAAGGTCACATGGTCAGGGGTCATTTTGAAGTGAAAACGGTACAGGAGCTCAGTAGCATATTTGCATATGTCCCGGGATCTGTGTGCAGTGGGGAGTTCTCTCCACACTGGGGGTTCAGGAGCTGTGCTCCTGTGAGCTCCTGCTGAATCCAAGCCCTGGATCGAGTCCATATCAGATTTCCCTTGACTGCAGAAGTAGTTTCTCCAGCTTGCATCATCACCATAATTTGTGCGGCCCTCGGTTACAGTTTTTCACCTGAAAGCAGTTGGGATCAGGGGCTTATATGGGGGCACAACAGGTGTCCCAATGTGGCACAGTTGCAAAGTATACAGCCTGTCAACCGGCAAACCCCCGAATTCAAATCTCAGATTATTCATTGTCTCACTGGGTGGGAACTGCGAACTTGCCAAACATGGAGACTGTCTGTAGCTCAGCAGAAGAGCCTCTGCTTTGCATGCAGGTGGCCCCAGCCCAGGTTCAGCTGCCAGCACCCCCAGTAAAAAAGGACGAGGCAGCAAGTGATGTAAAAGACCTCTCTCTCTGAGACCCTGGAGAGCTGCTACCCATCAAAGTAGGCAATACTGACTTTGATGGACCAATGGTCTGATTTGTTATAAGGCAACTTCATGCTCATTTATGTGTGATGTGTTCCCTTAGCCTCAGATCCCTGAATTGCAGGGGTGGCCAAACTGTATCTAGGGAGCCACATGTGGCTCTTTCACACTTACTGTGTGGCTCTTGAAGCCCCCACTGCACCGTCAGCTGGTTTGGAGAAAGATTTTCTCTTTTTAAATCACTTCTTTTTTAAATCACTCTTTTTAAATCACTGGCGGAGAGCCAGTTTGGTGTAGTGGTTAAGTGTGCGGCCTCTTATCTGGAAGAACTGGGTTTGATTCCCCACTCCTCCACTTGCACCTGCTGGAATGGCCTTGGGTCAACCATAGCTCTGGCAGAAGTTGTCTTTGAAAGGGCAGCTGCTGTGAGAGCCCTCTCCAGTCCCACCCACCTCACAGGGTGTCTGTTGTGGGGGAGGAAGGTAAATGAGATTGTGAGCCGCTCTGAGGCCGGGATATAAATCCAATATCATCTTCTTCTTCTTCTCCAGCTGGTGGCTTGGAGAATGCATTTAAAGTTAGTTGCTTTCTTTCCATCTCTCCCTCCCTTCCCCTTCCACCCATCTATTTGCCTTCCTTCCATCCGTCCATCTCACATCTCTCAAACATCTGACACTCATGTCTTACGACTCTCAAACGTCTGATGATTATTCTATGTGGCTCTTACATTAAGCAAGTTTGGCCACCGTTGCTATATTGGAATTCATTTAGCCCTCCTTACAGGGCTGTTGGAAGGACTGCGGCAATCACATTCACAGTGAGTACTCCAAATGTACAATGTAAATGCTAACAATTGTTATTCATTAGGAGACAACAGGGTGTGAATTGCCCTTTGGGGGTTTTGAAATATGCATTCTGTTTGTGTAGCGTTTTTATTATTCCTGAAGGAAAACACTCCTTGCTATTTCACTGCGCACATCTGAGAGAGAAAGAGAGAAGTGCACTTTTTGGAATGGAAGCATCTAAAGCTGGGCTTTCCAAAATGTGGTGTTGATTTAACCCTCCCTCCCCTCTGCCTTCCCCCCTCACTCTCCTATTTTCTTTCATTGTTAACATGGCCAATTTTAGAATCCATTTTGGCCTCCAGCCAGGTTCTAGATAATGCCCCAGAGCCCTTCAGAAAGAATAACTACTATCCTTACTATTTTCTTGGGGAGTGAGGGGGAGAGCGAAGTTGCTTCTTCCATATAGTTTTATCCGTGTGTGTGTGCGTGTGTGTATGAGGAATGTAGTGTCACACGAATTTTGGCTCAGGGCTGCACAAACAGAGGCGAAGAAGGAGCAAGAGAGAGAGAGAGTTGTGCGTGTGAGTCGAGGAGGGGGGAGACCCGTCCGCTGGGCTTGGCCTTTACCTGCAGGGGGCGGATTGAAAGCTGAGAACATTTTTTAAAAGTGTGGGAGGGCTGCGCTGGAAGGATCAGCCTCCCAAGGACATGTGCTGCGAGGAAGCGGGAGCCCTTGTTTTCCGACGGCACGCTGCACGCCAGAGCATCCTCTCCGGACGGCTTTGCCTCTTCGCGCAGCTTGAGCCGCAAGAGAGCAACTGAGACTTCCAGGAGGGAAAGGAGGGGGGGCAGCCCTGCTGCCATTCTGAAACAGGCACACTCGAGACTTTGCAGCTTTGCCTTCCACGGGGTGAGGGTCCAGCTTGGCTTTGCCCTCTCCCGCATCTTCACACTATGGGGCAGGAGCTGAGGCAACTAGGGGTAGCCCTCTGGTGGGTTGGCATTCTGCAGGGCATCTCCGGGGCTTCCAGCCTTCACTACCGCTACCTCTGGAGAAACTGCTACCCATGTTACTTGGGGCACACAGGATATGACCACTCCGCACTGAGGCCAGGTACGTGAAGGCTGATTTATTCATTGCACTGCTAGAAAAGGGCAAGCATCCAGTTGCACCTTAAAGACTAACACACTTTGCGGTAGGATATGAATTTTCTTGACCTTTGTTTGCAACTGCAATGGCATGGTTGGTAAGCAGTATCGGAGATTAACATGACGGCATTAATAATGCTCTTTTTTTCTTTTCTTTTCTGAGTTTCTGGAAGTGCAACTTATCCTTCTGGCAAAATGATGCTCCATCGCTCTTGTTGGGGTGGGGGAGGTATAACTGCTCCGTGGTGCAGAATGGTAAAGCTGCAGTGCTGCAGTCCTAATCTCTGCTCTCGACCTGAGTTCGATCCCGGCGGAAGCTGGGTTCAGGTAGCCGACTCTAGGTCGACTCAGCCTTCCATCCTTCCAAGGTCAGTAAAACGAGTACCCAGCTTGCTGAGGGGAAAGTGTAGATGACTGGGGAAGGCAATGGCAAACCACCCCGTAAAAAAGTCTGCTGTGAAAACGTCGTGATGCGATGTCACCCCAAAGCTGGAAAACAGCTGGTGCTTGCATAGGGGACTACCTTTCCCTTTTTGTAGGTATAGAGTTGGGGTGGGTTAGGTATAGAGAGGAAGATGTTATATGATTCTGCCTACAACTGAGGTAGTAGCACCACTGTGATTTTGATTGTTTTATTGTTTTAATACTGCTTACTGATGCTGCCTATGTTTATTTTTTATGTTGTTAGCCGCCCTGAGTCTTTTGTAGAATGGGCAGGATATAAATCTAATGTAATAAATAACAATAAATATTGTAAACAGTCAATTGTGGCTTTTATTGTTATTAGTCTTCCAGGAGAGCCAGTTTGGTGTAGTGGTTAAGTGTGCGAACACTTATCTGGGAGAACCGGGTTTGATTCCCCACTCCTCCACTTGCACCTGCTAGCATGGCGGGTCAGCCATAGCTCTGGCAGAGGTTGTCCTTGAAAGGGCAGCTGCTGTGAGAGCCCTCTCAGCCCCACCCACCTCACAGGGTGTCTGTTGTGGGGGAGGAAGGTAAAGGAGATTGTGAGCCGCTCTAAGACTCTTTGGAGTGGAGGGCGGGATATAAATCCAATATCTTCATCTTCATCTTCTTCCAGTTCCCAGGGTCTTTTGTTACTTTTCATTCATACACCTTAGTTTCAGGGGTGATGTGTAACAGTAGTGAAATATGACTTGATGCCAATTAAAGCAGGCATAGGAACAGATGCTGCCGCCTTAAACTGGATCTGAACTTTGGTCTAGCTGTCTACTCTGAGTGGCAGCCCCTTACCAAAGTCTCATGCAAGGAACCTGAGACCCTTTAGCATTGGAGCCTGAGATTCTTTAGCTGGAGAAGCTGGAGTTTGAACCTGGGGCTTTCAGGATGATATGCTCTCCCTGATCTGTGGGCCCTCACCATAGATGGCTCTTATCAGGGCTTTTTTGTGTGGACAAGCTCAGCAGGAACTCATTTGCATATTAGGCCACACCCCCTGACACAAAGTCAGCTGGAACTGCATTTTGAGCACTCCAGCTAAAAAAAAAAAGTCCTGGCTCTTATACTGAGTCACATCAATTCTCTTTCTCAGCCCTGATACCTGAGAGCCTTTGATGAAGGAAAGCTGGAGATCTTGAACCTGGAGCCTTCTGCATTCCAGTGTGTGTTCTGTCACTGAGCTCTGAGCCTTCCAAGCACATAACTCCACACAATCCTACCTCTCACTTGGGGAAAAAAGCAAAAAGTTAATCCCCATCTTTCTACCTTGCTTAATGTTCTCACTTACTGTCTTTCTGTACCTGCCTGAACAAGGTAAGTAGCCTAGCAATTTGGGCTGTTTCTAGGCGCCTTTAGATTTTTTAAAAAATGATTCATTTTGTATCGTTTCCTGTTTTTAATTTCTCTTCTGGGGTGAATCATGAGAAGTCAGAATATGTGCTGAAAATATTAGCGTGTGTTCAGATATATAGATTTTCTGCATATATTCCCAGGGAATGCACTAGTAGGCTTTTATGTGGAAAGCATAGCTGTACAACATGTACCACTGATCTGACTGACCCTTTGGATTCCAGCCTTTAGGCTTTTCCTTCTTTATCTGTGATCTCAGGCAATGTGTCTTTTAAGAAAAAGGTTTTTTTTGGTTTTTTTTGAAATGTTAAAAGCTACTCCACGGAGCAGGGGAAAGGTGACTTAGTGACATCACTGATTCTAGCCAGTCAGTGCTATGCACTTCTAGCATCTACTGCAGCTACACAGAAAAGGATTCTGAGCTCAGCCCACGAGAGAAGAGGGTACATCTGAACAAAGCAACATGAGCTGTTCTGCAGCATGCTTGCCACTCAAATTGTGGGCATCTGCACACACCCTTAATTGTGCTCAACAGAGCTGTTGGCAAGCCATGAAGGGTGTTTGCTTTTTATGAGTGTTCAGGGTCAGCAAATAAAACTGCTATTCTGCTTCCTTTCCTTGATGAGTTGGTAGTGTTTCTGCATGAATAATTAACTGGATGGGTGACCAAAAAAGAAAAAAAAGATTCCTGATCTGATCAGATAGTACTTCTTGTAAGGCAGGTTGTGTCATGACGGGAGGCTTTTGAGTCGCACAGGATTCTTCTTCAGGGGAGGCTGCTTTTCTTTCCTTTTTTGACAAACGACTTCTTCTGAGGTATGAACGCCAATGGGAATGCTGCATATTCGAGTGAGACCAAAGGGACATAATCGGCTCTGCACATTTTAATTGTTTTTAACACAAAGAATCGTGTGAAGTATAGTTTGGCAAAGGTGCTGGGAAGTCTTAGCACTACTTAATAGGACTATTGGCCTTAGATTTCCTTGGGGAAGGGAATGATGATTTTATCAGCTTTAAGGGCCAAATTAAACATGTTGCTTGAGAGCTGGGATTAACACACGAAGCTGCCTTATACTGAACCAGGCCTTTGGTTCATCAAATTCAGTCCTGTCTCTTCAGACTGGCTCAGCTTTCCAGGATCTCAGGCAGGAGTCTTTCGAAACACCTATTGCCTATTCCTCTTTAACTGGAGATGCCAGGGATTGAACGTGAGACTGTCTACATGCCAGGCAGATGCTCTACCACTGACCCTCAGCTCCTCCCCTGATCACTCCCTTATGTTGAATAACCTGGTCCATGTGGCACCATTCAAGAAGGGACTTTAGGTTTTAATCCTTTCCCTCCCAGCAATTTCTGCTCCTTCAAATCATCCCCATCAAATCTAACATTTAACCCCGATTGGGGTAAAGGTTCTGATATCCACGATGCAAATTGCAGCTCTGGATTGCATGTGTTGAATTTGAGGAACAGTGCAAAGGGGAGAAGAAGAAGAAGACGACTGCAGATTTATACCCCGCCCTTCTCTCTGAATCAGAGACTCAGAGTGGCTTACAATCTTCTATATCTTCTATTCTCAACAACAGACACCCTGTGAGGTGGGTGGGGCTGAGAGGGCCCTCACAGCAGCTGCCCTTTTCAAGGACAACGCCTGCCAGAGCTATGGCTGACCCAAGGCCATTCCAGCATCTGCAAGCGGAGAAGTGGGGAATCAAACCCGGTTTTCCCAGATAAGAGTCTGCACACTTAACCACTGCACCAAACTGGCTCCTAGTGCTGTGGTCTCACTCTGAACACCCAACCCCTGGCTACTGTTAGCCTTTTTTAAAAAAACCCACAGGAAGTCCAATTTTATCTAAGTTGGTCTTCAATCTGTAGACCATTGGAAGATTGCTTTTTCTTATGTCTTGCTGGATTCTGAATCTGGAGAGACTTTAGAAGGTATACAAGTTACAAAAAATGTATTTAAATAATCACATCAGTTGTGTTCAGAGTTCAGAATGTTTCGATATCCCCTATTTAATTTTATTTACATCGTTTTTAGAAAGGCAGTAGCAGGGTCTGAGCAGCTGCCACTGAGAAAGTGGGAAAGCATTTTACGTAGGTTAGCGTCTGGAACGTCTTTTATTGTTTTTGGTTCCAAAAGTACTGTAGGAGGGTTGGCAGCTAGCGTTGGGGGGCACAGTGCCAACTGTGCCAACCAGCAAGCCATCCGCTTCCATCACTCCCGTCCAATGGAAGGGGGGGGGGGAGAAAATAAAACACCCTGCTCTGGCATAAATGGGCTCCATTCAAGTGGAAACAAATGTTTAAAAAGCAACCATTTAAAATGCAAAAGCCCCTCCCCCTCCCATCAAACACTTGATCCACTCCTATGACAAACAGCCACATATGATTTGGAGCCCTTTCCCAAGAAGGGACAGGCTAACATATTTGAGGCTTTTGTGTTTTAGAAAAAGGACAACAAGGAGCAGGGACACGACAAAGGATTATAAAATTATGAATGGTGTGGAGGGAGTGGATGCGGAAATTCCCTCCCCCCCCCCTCATCTCATAACACAAGATTTGGGGTTACTCAGTGAAACTAATTGGCAGTAGATTCAGGACAAATGAAAGAAAGGCCTTCTTCTCCTGCAGTATGATATGTAACTGATGGAATTTACTGCCACAAGATACAGTGGGGGATGCTGATGGGATTCTTTTTTTTTTAAAGGTCTGTTTATTTAGAACATTTGCATTCCACCTCTTCAGATATCCACTTAAGGTGACAGATTAGACAAACCCAGGGCCGGCCCTAGGGCACTTGGCATCCCAGGCAGACTCAGTGTCTGCCGCCCCCCTCCCCAAGCCCCCCTCCGGCCCCCTCCCCAGAGAGCCGGTTTGGTGTAGTGGTTAAGTGTGCGGACTCTCATCTGGAAGAACTGAGTTTGATTCCCCACTCCTCCACCTGCAGCTGCTGGAATGGTCTTGGGTCAGCCATAACTCTGGCAGAGGTTGTCCTTGAAAGGGCAGCTCCTGTGAGAGCCCTCTCCAGCCTCACCCACCTCACAGGGTGTCTGTTGTGGGGGAGGAAGGCAAAGGAGATTGTGAGCCGCTCTGAGACTCTTTGGAGTGGAAGGTGGGATATAAATCCAATATCATCATCTTCTTCTTTGCGGCACCACAGTGGGCCTCCCCCCACGCATGCTTAGAGGAGCTCCACTAGTCCCCTGCTTTCCCACTTTGGCAGGCATGGCGTCCTCTTAATAAACGGCAGGAAGAGGCTTCGCTCCCCCCTCCTTTCTGGAACAGGAAGGGAATGGGGGGGGGAGCGAAGCCTCTTCCTGCTGTCTATTAAGAGAACACAATGCCCGCCAAACTGGTAAGCAGGAGGCTGGCGGGCGGCACTCCTCTAAGCGCACGGGGTGTGTGTGTGGCCTGCCCACTGCTTGCCGAATTGCTGCTGCTGCTGCCGCCTTGAGCTGGTGACCGTGGCAAAGCAATTAGGCCTTTGTCTTGGGGGAAAGCGGGGAGAGCAGAATTTGGCACCCCCCCTCCCGGCGCCCTAGGCAAATGCCTAATTTGCCTAGTGGGCAGGACGACCTTGGACAAGCCTCCAGAGTGCATGGATCCCTCAATGGCTGTTAGCCACAACAGCTAAATGTAGCTGGCATGCTCCAAGGCAGTGTACCTCTGAATACGTAGCAGTGGTGGGAGACATATCAGGGGAAGACCTTTGCACTTGATATGTGATCTTCCTGGAGATCTTTCTGTCTGGCTGTGTTTAGAATCAAGACCGAAAACTAGATTTCAATCTTCATTCTGATCTGGCAGGACTCTGTTTCATGGAATGTTGTTCTTATGCTTTGGCAGGGAGGGCGGGATATAAATCAAATACATAAATAAAATGATGGTGCTAGTACAGTGTCCATCAAAACTCCAGCTGCACTCCGAAGCATCCTTACAACATTGTAGTACTTGGGTAGCCCAATCCACTGCTGGATTTAGTGCAAATTTTTTTTTTTGGGGGGGGGGTTGTAGAAAAAGTCCAGCATGAACTTGTTTGCATATTAGGCCACACCCCCTGACATCATCATTGTTTCACACAGGGCTTTTTTGTAGAAAAAGCCCAGCAGGAACTCATTTGCATATTAGGCCACACCTCCTGACGCCAAGCCAGCTGAAACTGCATTTTTGTGCATTTCTGCTCAAAAAAAGCCCTGGTGCGATGTAAGAGAAAAATCTCTTCCAATTTTATACCGTCTGTCCCTTTTTTGAGCAAGAACGCCGTTCCGGCTGGCTGGTGTCAGGGGGTGTGGTCTAATATGCAAATAAGTTCCTGCTTTTAAAAAAAGGCCTGCACAAAACACTTCTGTAGTTTGCAGCTTACCTTCTAACCTGATTGGTGTTCCACTTGCTGTTTTTTCCCCACTCTTAGTGCGTGATACACACTCAAGATTATTGTTCTGTAGAACAGTGTAGTTCCAGGGGTATTGCATTGACTGGGTCTGCTGGTCTCTTCCCTTCTGAGCTTGAGCCTGTTGTGTCCTACCTTCAATTTGCAAGGTTCCTGGTTAGAGTCTTGGAGCCACTGTTACCAGCAGTGGTTCTAAAGTCAATGAAATCGCTGTGCAGTCAGGTTAGAACAGATAAAAGGAAGTACTTCTTCACCCAAAGGATGATTAACATATGAAATTCACTGCCACAGGAGGTGGTGGCAGCTACACGCATAGACAGCTTCAAGAAAGGATTGGATAAGCATATGGAGCAGAGGTCCATCAATGGCTATTAGACACAGCGTATTGATGGAACTCTCTGTCTGGGGCAGGGATGCTCTGTGTTCTTGGTGCTGGTGGGGGGGCAACAGTGGGAGTGCTTCTAGTGTCCTGGCCCCACTGATGGACCTCCTGATAGCACCTGGTTTTTTGGCCAGTGTGTGACAGAGTGTTAGACCGGATGGGCCATTGGCCTGATCCAACATGGTTTCTCTTATGTTCTTAAAGTCAGTATTTTTGTCTCTGGATCCAGGTGTGATCCAGTTATAGACTCAGGCTCATACCCCCTCTGGTCCTCCTCTGCCATCATTCCCTGCCCAAAGCCCAAGGAGAAGGACACATTCCTCCTTTGGACCCATTCAGAAGTTGAGATTTCACTATCTACATGGGTTGATTTGGTGTAGTCAGATGTGATCAGCGCAATGTCCCACAGTTCCAGCGCAAACAAGGGCTACACGTTCAGCGCTGAAGAAAACATCAGCTACCAGGGTGTGACTGGAACATTTAAGTGCAAACATTCGGCATTCGTCAGACACCTTTGCCGGCAGTCTGCAAGCCAAAGAATTTGCACTAAGCCTGGTTAGTCAAAGGAGTTGATCAACATGACTAATCTGGTTTAAGGGCATTTTCCATGGACGTGTCTAGGAGAATCACTTTAATTATCACCTGGCACATCATTGCTGTTTCAGTTCGTTCTAATTTCCTCTGTTCAAAAGAGTCAAAATATTCCCAGGCTCTCTCAAACAAGTGCTGCTGAGGTTACTCACTTCTCCCTCCTCCCCAGTTCTGAATGGCAGTAGCTCCATGCACAGAGGGAGGCTCAAATGACCAGTAAAGCATAGCTGTCTACAGGTTTACCAGGCAACTTCTTGGGAGGTGACAGTTCCAGAATCCACCCACTCTCCCAACTGTGCAGAGTGGTACAGTTCTGTTGGTCAGAGCAGCTCTTTTTGGTTTTACAATATGGCGGTGAAGGTTATGGATGGATGTTCAGCTGTTGCCCTGCTGGGCTGTGCAGACTGTGTCTGCAGTGTATGTGAACCACCAGCCTCCACACTGGCCAAGTCCAATTCAAGAATTAACTGGGGACTTTGGGGGTGGAGCCAGGAGACATTGGGGGTGGAGCCAGGAGCAAGGTTGTGACAAGCATTTTTGAACTCCAAAGGGAGTTCTGGCCGTCACATTTAAAGGGAACGCACACTTTTTAAATGCTTTCCCTCCACTGGAAATAATGAAGGATAGGGGCACCTTCTTTTGGGGCTCATAGAATTGGACCCCCTTTTTGAAACTTGGAGGGATGAAACTTGAAGAGAGGCAACAGATGCTGAGCCCCAGATACCCACAGATCAATTCACCATTATACTCTATGGGAATCGGTCTCTATAGGGAATGATAGAGTGCCCAGCAGATGTTTCCCTTCCTCCCCCTGTTTTCTGATGACCCTGAAGCGGGGGGAGGGCCTCCAAACGGGGGGATCCCCTGCCCCTACCTAGGGATTGGCAACCCTTCCAATGAGCAAGGTGGTGGACCTCTTAGTCTTGCCACAGTTAGGTCAGTCAAGTGATGGTGAATTAAAGGCAGACAGGATTTGACTATAAATTTTGAATCTGCATATGTAGAAATGATAATTTGCGTTTGCATTTCCCCCTCTCTTTTTAGGAAGATGTGATTAGGTTAAGGTTATGATATGTCTTTAGTCCATTACACTTACCAGCTTTATCTCATCAGCTTTTTAAAGACCTGCTTCTGTTTTATGAATATTTATGCTTCTCATTTATGTATATGTTTTTTTTTAATGCTGCTTATGTCCAGTAGCTTTTGTTTTTAATTGTAAACCACCTTTCAGGGTGACAGTGGCAGATGATTCTGGAACTTTCCATGCGCTAAGCTTGGTGGATGTGATCTTTTCCCAGCAGGGCCATGGGAAAGGGGGAAGACCTAGTGTTGTGGGTTTTTTTTTTTTAAAGGTTTTTCAGGCTGCGTTTTTTCAGTTCCTTTGGCCCTGCAAGTGCACGTCCGACCTCATGCAGGGCCCTTGTCAATTGAGGGCAGCAAGTTTTGGCCCGAATCCCAAAATGACCCTTCTCATTAGTTAGAAGAGCAGTTTTGGGATGCAAAGAGTGACTTTAGCTCAGCAGTGGTCCGGGTGACTCTTGCAAGGGAACATTTTTGCTCATCACCAGTCTCTCTCCTGCTGGCGGGAAACATCTTTTGTCTCACCTCTCTGCCAGTCTCCTCAGTGTTTTGCTCTCTGGGAAAGAAGCCAGCTTGACAGTGGACATTTCTGAAGGCAGCAAAACAGAAAACTGGGCTCCAAAAAAAAAGAAGCACACAATACATTTTCAGGACTCTGAAAACCCTTCCGATCTCATCGTCTCCCATTTCCACACTGCTGATTTGAAGCAAAACAAAAAGGAGAACAACAACAACAAAAATGGGTAGGGGGGGAAACAGCCAGAACTTCGCATTCCAAATTATACAAGCTGATTGCATTACAACTGTTGGGATGCTGTTTTAGAATGGGTGAGATTTTCTACCCTTCTCTCCTTTTGTTGTGTTACTAGGCACCAGGATTTCGAACCCATTTTCCTGCTAAGAATAGTACAGAGGAAAGTCTGCCGTGAAAACGTTGTGAAAGCAACGTCACCCCAGGGTCGGAAACGATGGGTGCTTGCACAGGGGACCTTTCCTTTGAAGCCCCGTGGCGTTGAAGCTGGTTCAGGTAGCCGGCTCCAAGTTGACTCAGCCTTCCATCCTTCCGAGGTCGGTCAAATGAGTACCAGCTTGCTGGGGGGAAAGTGTAGATGACTGGGGAAGGCAATGGCAAACCACCCCGTAAAAAGTCTGCCATGAAAACATTGGTCGTTTTCGCACTCACCTTCCGCCGGCGCGACCCCCCTCTTCACCGCGCAGGATCTGCGCGGATTTCGCACTAAACGCTGCAGAGCAGCCAGAAAAGCCGGAAGCTCCCGTCGCAAAAGCCGCGCAAACGCCAAACTGCTTTTTGGAGGTTTCAGTTTGAGCGGCTTTTGCGCCGGGAGCTTCCGGCTTTTCTGGCTGCTCCGCAGCATTTAGTGCGAAATCCGCGCAGATCCTGCGCGGTGAAGAGGGGGGTCGCGCTGGCGGAAGGTGAGTGCGAAAACGACCATTGTGAAAGCAATGTCACCCCAGAGTCAAAAACGACTGGTGCTCGCACAGGGGCTACCTTTACCTTTTTTAGCTTACAGGTAAAACAGAAGGTGATACAAACAGGGCTTTTTTGAGCAGGAATGCGCAGGAACGCAGTTCTGACTGGCTTGGTGTCGGGGGTGCGTGGCCTAATACTCAAATAAGCTCCTGCTGGGCTTTTTCTACAAAAAAAGCCCTGTGCAAAATCATGGTGATGTTCGGGGGTGTGGCCTGATATGCAAAATGAGTTCCTGCTGGACTTTTGCTACAAAACAAGCCCTGGATACAAACACCTACAAGCAAAACCCCCCAAATCCTAGCAGGAAGGCGCCAGCAATTAACAAGAGAATGGCATGAAAAGCACCAGTAAGATCCCAAGCAAGATGAAACCAGCAATCAGCAGCGAAGGTTGCAGGATTGACACCGTGTCAGGAGGTTGACTGAATTAAATGCCCTCTTCAGTAGCCCAGTATTCATAGATCCCCCCAAAAGCCAAAGTGGTTTTTCCTGAAGCCGGGATTTCCAAAGGCTGGTGGAGGCTATGGCCCTGTTCTGCATCCCTATTCTTGCATAAAGAGTCTGTGCATGTATAACTGCACGTCTGGAGGCTGTCTACAGAGCTTCTGATGAGTATGTGGGGTGGGAGACGATTTCCCTTTCCCCTCTCCTTTTGTTAGAGAATTTTAATTTTGTATTTATTTCATATTTATTTCAAAAGCAGTCTTAAACGTAGCATAATCAAGGCTTTTATCTAGGAGCAAAAGGACACGGACATTGTATTTCATAGAACCCTGTCTGGCTACACTGACCCATCTGAACTGGAGATGTCAGGAACTGAACCTTGGCTCTTCTGCATGCAAATCACATGCTCTACTTCTAAGGCACAGCATAGAATCATAGAGTGGGAAGGGACCTCCAGGGTCTTCTAGTCCAACCCCCTGCACAATGCAGGAAACTCACAAATACCTCCCCCTAAATTCATAGGATCTTCATTTCTGTCAGATGGCCATCTAGCCTCCGTTTCAAAACCTCCAAGGAAGGAGAGCCCACCACCTCTCAAGGAAGCCTGTTCCACTGAGGAACCACTCTAACTGTCAGGAAGTTCTTCCTAATGTTGAGCTGGAAACTCTTTTGATTTAATTTCAGCCCATTGGTTCTGGTCCTACCTTTAGGTTGAGTGCTTCCTCCAAACAATGTGTATAGGGCTGCTGAAATGTACATGGCAATCAGTCACCATTTCTATTGCCTCCTCGGTCTGCCTACACAGCAGACTTGGGAATCATGGGCAGTCCAGCACAACGGTGCACTTTTTGTTCAGCTTAAGGCCAAGGACATTGTACAGCTTGGATCCATCAGAGTGTTTTTGTGGGTGGAAGTTCCACATGCCAAGTGCAACCTTCTTGTCTCCCTCTTTACCCTGCAGACCGAAATGCCACCCAAATACAGTGGACCCCCATGGTCAGCACTTCAGGGGGTATTTTAGGATGCGGTGGAAGTAAATTCACATTCTGTGGACAGAAATGCTTTGACAGATCCACATCCTCATCTTGAAGTCTGCTCCCCATGGTTCTGTTTCTGCATTTAAATAATCCAAAGAAGACTGAAAGCTCCGCACATGGACACACCCTTGAAGGTTCAGCGGGATGTAATGTGTTGCTAGGAAGTCCTGGGCTGCTTGGCATTCAACATGATGAAAGAATGACATCCCCTTGAGGGCATACATCAAGATGAAGCTGGCAGGGTTGAGATTTTATTATGGCCCAAATAATTTCTGCAGCAGGAAGGGAAACGCTGATAAGCTTTGAACAAGTGCATTTGACTGTGAAGGGTGCTTTTTTTATTACCTACTTTGACATGAAGGTTTTGGCACCAGGGTGATAACTTAGCAGAAAACTGGTATCTGTTTCAGGGATTTGCACCTAAAGGGTTTACTTTGGGCAGTGGTAGAATTCTAGCAGGAGCTCCTTTGCATATTAGGCCACACACGCCTGATGTAGCCAATCCTCAAGAGCTTACAAAAACGAGCCCTGTAAGCTCTTGGAGGATTGGCTACATCAGGGGCGTATGGCCTAATATGCAAAGGAGCTCCTGCTAGAATTCCACCCCTGACCTTGGGCATTCTTAAAATTAACTGTTAAATAATGGGTTCGATGCATGAGGAGACTGGTAGCTGTGAATCAAAGTTCTTTTATTGTGATTACAGCATGGCAAAGGTTAAACTAAGGCTGCTAAACTGGGCCAACTGGGCTGACTATATACACTTTGAAGTTCCCACAGTAGAACGCCATTGGGTCATTTGAACCAGCAGGGGGCTGGTTTTTGGACCAGAGAAACAGATATTTGGATCCCATTGTTCCCAAGTCCCCAAGCTCAGTCTTAAAGGCTCCAATGAGCCAGGCAGGAACTATCACTTGTCTACATGAAACACAAAGTCTTTTGAGGAGAGGCACTGGATGCTATGCTGAAAATTTGGTGCCTCTACATCAATAAACCAGCCCCCCCACCCCGAGCCCCAGATACCTGCAGGCCAGTTCTCCAATATATCCTATGGAAATCCATCTCCATAGGGAATAATGGAGAGCCCAGCAGACATTTCCCCCCCCCCCCCCGCTTTCTGATGACCCTGACCGGAAGATCCCCTGCCCCCACCTGGGGATTGGCAACCCTATTGTACGCATACACATAATGGCTGGAGCTCCTGTAAAGATTTTTTGGCTGTGCAAAATGCTCATATATTCTAACCAGTGCTCTTGATGGCCTACTTCCCCCTCTCCCCACAGATGCCTGCTCAAAGAGTTTGCTGTTTATATTTCCATAGTGTAAAAGATGGCAGTGGAGGAGAAGCAAGAGAATACACTGAGAGGATTGTTATTCATAACTTATGCTTTGGTTCACTTGGGAATGGTAGTTAGCGGGGTTAGTACGATATACATTATGCAGAGCTGGCGTAGCATAGAGGCAAATGCAGCTGTGCATTCATTTCTCCAAATGTCTGGGTTTCTAGATGCTTTTATAGTCTCCCTCCTTCCAAGGGAAGTGCATTGCAGATACAGAAAATGGAACTAATTTGGTGGGTTTGGTTTAAGTTTTAAAATGTTAAATGTATAATTGCCTTTTCTTATGTTGTCTTGATGTTATCATTTTGCTGACTTTCGTGTTTTTGCTTTTTAGCTTTGAAACATTCTTTGGCTTTGCGTTCAGTTGGCTGTTTTATTTTTTCTAGTGCTGGTCCGAATTATTTTATTCTTTGGCTTTCTGTTCAGTTGGCTGTTTTAATTTTACTAGTGCTGGTCTGAATTATTTTATGAGTTGTTTTATAAACTTTTAATTGCCTGATAGTTATTTTACGTGTTCTGGCTTGATGATTGTCTGATATTGCTATAAGCTGCTTGAACAGTCAGTTATAGGGTTGCCAGCCTCCAGGTGGGCCTGGAGATCTCCCACTTTCACAACTGATCTCCAGCTGGCAGAGATCAGCTCCCTTGGAGAAAATGGCTGCTTTGAAGGGTGGATTCTATGGCATTGTCCCATCCTGAGGCTCCTCCCCTCCCCAAACCCCACCCTCTCCTGGATCCACTCTCAAAGTATTTTTCAACATGGATCTGGCAAACCCAGTCAGTTATGTGATTTAATTGTTAGAGATGGACTTTGTCTTTAATGTCCAGCATTCTGGAAACTATAGTTCCCAGAATACACTGGGGGTTAGTAGTTGAAGAACAAAGCTCATGGTGAACTGGGTGGAGCTCACCCATCTTTAGATATAGCCCACATTCGCTCTCCCAACCCTTTGAGCCAGAGTAGTTGGGACCCTGGACTTTCACCCTGAAGTCTAACCGTGCTGGTACCACTATACCACAAGTACATTTGCTCTGAAGCAGCAGTGAAACAATAAAACAAAGTATGGACACACAGGGATGTCAACACCAGCTTGAGGCATTCCTGAAGATCTGAGGGCACTGCCTAGGTAAGGTGGAGTCTGAGGAAGGAAGGGAGTTCAACAGGGATTTGGCACCACAAAGTCCACCCATCAAAGTGAACTCATCTCTGTAATCTGGAGATCAGTTCTAATTCCAGGAGAACTTGAGGCCCCACCTGAAGGCTGGTGACCCTAACAATCAAGCTTATTTTTTCAAACCAAGAAGTAGGAGCAGAAATCCAGCCTGGGTCTGGAGCAGTGCAATCCTAAGCAAGATGGATTAGGCAGTGCACCGTTCTAAGCAGCCTGTTGATTTCACTGGTTTTAGAAGGGAGTGACTTTGTTTAGGATGGTGCTATTAATGACAGGGACTTTGGGAATTGTGGCTTGGTCCCTTTTAAGTGTTCCAGTGTCTGATTGGCTCCTGACAGAGCTAGCCCTGGAATCTGCAAAACTGTCTCCTTTTCTAGGATGTTTGCTTAAGGCTGCAAGGCGAGCTACTGCTGGTGAGGCAGGATGCTTTCCCAGTTGCTCACTGGTGTTGATGAGGAGGGAAGTGGTTATATCGTTCCCTCTTGAGTTATGCTTCTGGGGATGAGCTGGCCAACAGAAGTGCTGAGTTTAGCTTTCTCTCATGCCCACCACTCTGAATGTTTCCACTTCTCTTCCAGATGTCGACGAGTGCCAAGTTCACAATGGGGGCTGCCAACACAGATGTGTGAACACTCTGGGGTCCTATTATTGTGAGTGCAAGCCAGGATCGCGCCTTCACACAGATGGCAGGACCTGCCTTGGTAAGCTTGAGCAGAATCTCATCTATGTCTGACCTCTTGGAGTATCCCAGGCCACCCAGCTGGGACTAGAATGCCAACCAGAGGGATCTTACCTGATCCTGATGAATATTCTCTGCTGCACAATGCTATGAAATCAAGATAAATACTTTTGATGTAGTTTGGTGTAGTGGCTGGTTTGGTGCAGTGGTTTGGTCAGTTTGGCGTAGTGGTTAAGTGTGCGAACTTTTATCTGGGAGAACTGGATTTGATTCCCCACTCCTCCACTTGCACCTGCTGGAATGGCCTTGGGTCAGCTATAGCTATTGCAGGAGTTGTTCTTTAAAGGGCAGCTGCTGTGAGAGCCTCTCAGCCCCACCCACCTCACAGGGTGTCTGTTGTGGGGGGAAAAGATATAGGAGATTGTAAGCCGCTCTGAGTGTCTGATTCAGAGAGAAGGGCAGGGTATAAATCTGCAGTCTTATTCTTCTATTGTTTGCAAAGGATTGCCTAGTTATTGTAGCCCTTTGCATACCAGAAGATTAGGAACCATGCATAGTACAACCATACACTAGCCGTGATGTCATTTGGACAGGGGAATGCATATACTTTGCATGCAGCTTTGGCATGCATGAACTAGAACGCAGGGAAATCCAGTAGTCAGTTTGCGCATGCTGAAACTGGACATGTATGCCAAAGATTCACATTCCTTTATTCAAGGCAACTGCGCATATTAGGAGAACTGTGGGTAGCACGTGCTCATGGTACATGCTATTGCTGAGGTCCTGGTATGCACAGACTTACCCTCTGAAAAGGATTTATTAGCCTGGGAAACAAACATGTTAAATCAGCTCAAAACAGGGTGGCGTATAAGAAGGTGAGGTGGGGCTGAGAGGGCTCTAACAGCAGCTGCCCTTTCAAAAACAACTCCTGCAATAGCTATGGCTGACCCAAGGCCATTCCAGCAGCTGTAAGTGGAGGAGTGGGGAATCAAACCCAGTTCTCCCAGATAAAAGTCCACACACTTAACCACTACGCCAAAGTGGCCAAACCACTGCACCAAACTGGCCAAAGCACATTTGAGGGCTTTGGAGGGATAGAAGAGGAGGAACTACCCTTAGGAGACAGCCTTTAAAATGTTCTTGGCTTGATTCAGACCTCTTGTCATATTGGTCCATATTCTAACCATAGTTTTTGAGCCCGATCCTTGGCTTAACCATCCAGATGTACAACTGGTACATGCTGCTATAGAGCTTGTTCTTTATTTTATTTATTTATTTATTTTATCTTATATCCCGCTAGCCTCCCTTGGTCCAGGGATAGATAGTAAGTTTTGCATTCCTGAATGCAGTGCTCTCTGGGGAACATATGGAGAAAGGCGGTCCCGTAGACAGGCAGGCCCTCGACCATTCTCTGTTATCATTTTCTATGCAGTAGCATCTAAGGCTTGAGCTATATTTGTAATAGCCTTGCTGTCTGTCAGCTTTGAGTGAGCAGTTCCCCCATGGGTCCAGTCTGGCTCTTCCACCCACTCTTGTGTCCAGGCTGGTGTGAGAACTGGGAGGTGGCAATGATGTTGCACCATGTGATGATGTCACATTTGGGCAAAACCCCCGATGTGACATACGTGCATCCAGGGCTCTTTTTCTATAAGAGCTCCTCTGCATATTAGGCCACGCCCCCCGATGTAGCCAATCATCTTGGAGCTTACAGTAGGCCTTATACGAAGAGCCCTCTAAGCTCTTGGAGGATTGGCTACATCAGGGGGGCGTGGCCTAATATGCAGAGGAACTCCTGCTAGAAAAAGAGCCCTGCATGCATCAACCAATGCTCTGGAATTTCCTGAGAGCTCTGTGGTAATACCAGAGGGTTTTGGAGGAAGTCCAGTTTGTTGGCTGACTCACTGGCATCACATCTGGGGTTTTGCCCTGACATGGTGTTGATGCATCATGCAACATCATTTTCTCCCCTAGCTCCACCCCCTAAGCTCCTAGGGAGTGCCTGACAACCCCAAATTTGTAATTGCGGTCTGTCAGTTTAGGCATCACATCAAACCATATTTAGCACAGTCTAGTTTTCAATTCTACTGCAAAACCCTCGTTTCTGATTCGTATTTGTTAGCTTATCACAAGTCACGGGTTGTCAATCCAGACTGTGGCAAATCTTGGTTAAGCTTCCTTAACCATGGCTTGATATCATGTGTACATTGCAACACTGACTCAATGCTTTAAACTCACTCGCCTGTTTATATCGAATTATGTTTTAGAGGACAAGTAGGAATAACTCTTTTTGTTGGCTTGTTTGCCCGGAATAAAGAGAGGCCTTTGGCTTAGAGAACCAGATTCTTGGAGGAGAAGACGGAGCGGTGTGCCAAGAAAATACCACAAGGGGCTTTCCAGATGATCATTTTTAGCACAAAAATTGCATTCCTTTGTTGAAGCTATCAGAACAGCGACAGTAGCACAATTTTTTTATTAGGACCTACTAAAAAGTCACAAAGCAGCAAGCCAGTATTTGAGTTCTGCAGGATGCATGTTAAGCATTTAAAAACATAAAAAATGGAGTGAGAGAAAGAAAAAAACAGTGTTGGGGGCACGAATAAAAAAGCCCTGGTCTGCAAACCATAAAATGGAGAGCCAGCATGTTACAGTGGTTAGGGTGTTGGGTTAGGATCTGGGAAACCTGCATTCAAATCCCCATTCATGCCAGCATGTTACAGTGGTTAGGGTGTTGGGTTAGGACCTGGGAAACCTGCATTCAAATCCCCATTCATGCCAGCATGTTACAGTGGTTAGGGTGTTGGGTTAGGACCTGGGAAACCTGCATTCAAATCCCCATTCATGCCAGCATGTTATACTGGTTAGGGTGTTGGGTTAGGATCTGGGAAACCTGCATTCAAATCCCCATTCATGCATGAAGCTCACAGAGTGTCCTTGGGTCAGTTTCTCTCTCAGGCTCACTTTCTTCACCGGACAGGAGAAAGCAGGGAAGGAAGAACCATATATGCCCCCTTGAGCTTTTTGGCAGAAGGACAAGTAGATGGGATGGAGAAGGGGTTTGGTTAGGCCAAGTCAGGTTGTTTGGATCTTTTTCTTTGACAGTAAGGCTGGATCCAGACTGGCACTTTAAGCTGCCACAGGGACGGCCCCTGTGTGGCTTAAAAAGCGCAGGTCTCACGTGCACATCTGCCTAGTGGCCTACCTACTCCCATACTCACCTCATCCCTCATCATCCATAGAGCGACTTAAAAAGTGGTACCAAATTGCAAGGCATTTCCGAGGTGCCTTTCCTCTGGATGACCGGGAAGCGCCCGAGGAGAAGTAAGCAGGGCTTTTTTTGTAGCAGGAACTCCTTTGCATATTAGGCCACACACCCCTGATGCAGCCAATCCTCCAAGAGTTTATAGGGTTCTTCTTACAGGGCCTACTGTAAGCTCTTGGAGGATTGGCTGCATTAGGGGGGGCATGGCCTAATATGCAAAGGCGTTCCTGCTACAAAAAAGCCCTGGAAATAAGGCACATGAGTGTTGTGGATGCTCCTCTGAGGTGCCCTCGGCTCATCCCTGTTCTGGTGGTGGGCCGCATGCCATCTGGATGTTCCAGGGTGCATCTGTTTCTGCTGGCTCATTTCCGGGTTGGCATACTGCTGCCCTGAGATGGTGGTCTGGACCCTGCTTAAATAAAGCATTTGGGGCAGCTGTAAAGGCCAAGCTTGTCGTCTAGGGAGGGACTAGACTAGCTGTCGTCTAGGGAGGGACTAGACTAGGGAGGGACTAGACTAGCTGTAAAGGCCAAGCTTGTCGTCTAGGGAGGGACTCTGGCTCATTGAAAGAGCCTCTGCTTTGTATGTAGAAAGCCCCAGGTTCAATCTCCAGCATTTCCAGTTAAAAGGACCCGCAGCAGGTGATGTGAAAGGCCTCTGCCTGGGACCCTGGAGACCCACTGCCTTGATGAGCTGATGGTCTGATACAAGGCAGCTTCATGTGTGTTTGTGTGAGGGCCACCACTCAAATCGCTGAGTGGGTTTTGTGGTGGGGTACCGTAACGGTGTTTCCACTTTTGGTGGAGGGCTCAAAGGCTGTGAGTTGGTGAACCAGTACAGAAAATAAGTGGTTATCTCACTGGCCCCTGCATGCGTGGGCCCCTGGTGGCCTGTCAACATGGTGGGAAGTATTGGGTTGGAAAACATGCCAAAACAAGGGAATCTTTTTTCCCCACCTCCAGAAGTGCTTTGCTTGAGAGCTGCGTCTACCTCTGGGACAAGAAAGCACAGCACACATTCCGATTGAGTTATCAAATCTTTTGGGCAGTACGTGTGGAGTAAAGCTGCTCCAAGACAGCGGTCTGTTTGGTCCTGTTTCTCTTTTTTTTTTAATTTGGAAGGGAGGATTTTCTTTTTTCTTTTTACACCTGGAGCTGTAGCTTTATTTTAGAGAGTTCATCTCCTTACAAGCAGGCATGGAGGGGCAGGCATATATATCTTTGTCTTGGAAGCTTTCCCTTGGGCTTATATCACTATGAGAGCCAGTTTGGTGTAGTGGTTATTGTGCAGACTCTTATCTGGGAGAACCGAGTTTGATTCCCCCACTCCTCCACTTGCAGCTGCTGGAATGGCCTTGGGTCAGCCATAGCTCTGGCAGAGGTTGTCTTTGAAAGGGCAGCTGCTGTGAGAGCCCTCTCAGTCCCATCCACCTCACAGGGTGTCTGTTGTGGGGGGAGAAGATATAGGAGATTGTAAGCCGCTGTGAGTCTCTGATTCAAAGAAAAGGGCGGGGTATAAATCTGCAGTAGGCTTCTCAACCCTCCCGCCCTGGCGGGGGACCCCAGGATTTCCACCCTCTTCCCCCGCTCCCCCCAAAAATGGAAGCGGGGGGAGAGGGGGGAAACGGCGCCAAGCCGCCGGATCCTGGAGCCGGCGAGGCTGCCGCGCCGCTGCTGCCCCTCCCCGCCCACCGCAGTTTCTCCTCCAAGATGGGCCCAGGCTGAGCCCATCTCGGAGGAGCAGCCAAGAGGCGGCAGCAGCGCAGGGGAGGGCGAGGCAGGCCAGGAGCATGGCGAGCCGCGAATCCGGGCCCTTCTAGGACCCGGACTTGCGGCTCGCCACTCTCCCGGCCCACCTCCACCCCCCCCCTCCGCTTCCACCCCAGAGGCGGAGCGGGCAAGGCGGCAGCGGCGCGGCGGCCTCTTCTCCGCTCGCCGTGGCTGCTCCTCCGAGATGGGCTCAGATGGGCTCAGATCGGCGGCCTTCTTCTCCGCTCACTGTGGCTGCTGAGATGGGCTCAGCCTGAGCCCATCTCAGCAGCCACGGCGAGCGGAGAAGAAGCGGCAGCTGCGGGGCGGCTTGCCATGCTCCCCGGCGCCGTTTCCCCCCCTCCCCCCTAGCTCCACTCCAGTGTCTCCTGGCTCCACCCCCAAAGTCTCCTGGCTCCACCCCCAAAGTCCCCAGATATTTCTGGGGTTGGATTTGGCAACCCTAATCTGCAGTCTTCTTCTTCTTCATTGAAAGGAATCAGAAGAGAACAGAAACAACATTTCTGTCAAGACAACAGGCCACTTAATATACAAAAGCTCTGGGCTTTCCCAGATGACCTTGGCTCTAAATAACACTTGGGTTTTGACATTTTCCTCCTAGCCCAGATCAGTTTTCATCTTGCAGGAAGCTGAAGAGGAAAGATGGTACTTCAGAGGTCAGACTGGTGCTCACTCAGTGTGTTTGTGGGGTCAGGAATGCAGGGCGAATGTCGAGGCTGTGCTTAGATGAAGTGAACATTGCCAGGGTGATTCATCTCATTGCAAAATAACCTTTTCCTTTATGGCTTGTTTGGAAGCAAAGGAGCGTGGGGCCGCTTCTGTGCCCTGCAGAGAATTTTTCAAACCGCAGCAATTAGTTGCTTTCTGTTCAGTGACCGAGACTGATTAGACTAAGGGATGGTTACAGCCTCACGTTTTGAACGTGCCTGTGAGGAGTGTGTCAGAAAATGGCCGTGGATGCTCATCTGTAAAGTCAGATGGGTCAGTTGCTGGTATCAGTGCCGTCTTTTTAGAGGGACGCTGGGCATGTCACTTCAAATGGGGGGGGGGGGGGAGAAGCCTCAATGACTTTCACATTTAGGGCTCTGAGTGCACTCGCTGCCATGCCCCCAACTTTGCCCAGGCTTCCTGAGCTTCGGGAAGCCTCGCTGAAGTCAGGACGACAGCGGGCATGAGGAGAGGGGGCGCCTTCTGGCGCCCCTAGGCCAGGTGGCACCCTAGCCTGCCGCCTACTTGGCCTACTCCCACGCGGGCTGTCCTGCTTCCAAGTTCTGATGAGATAGGGCTTGCCTGGGCTATCCAGGTCAGGGCAAGCACCAAAAGTGTCTTGAAGCCAGTGATCTGTAGCAATTAGAGCAGGGGCGTCAAACATGCAGTTCAGTGGCTGAATCAGGTCCCCAGAGAGCTCCTATCAGGCCCCCGAGCAACTGTCTGTCATCTGCTTCCTTCTCCCTCTCTCTTGCACCCTTTTGCATCACAGCTTGCTTTGCAAGGCTTGCTCAATTGCACAGGAGCTACAGAACAAAACCTCTGTTTTCTCCATTGGCTGAGGCTCCTCCCTTGGGGAGAAAGTGGGGAGGAATAGCTTGCTTTGCCAGGCTCTCAAGTGCACAGCAGAGCTACTGAAGCCAAGCCTCTTTTCCTTCTATTGGCAGAGGCTCCTCCCCTTCTTGGTCCCCTGGGGAAGGAAGAAAAGAGACAGAGCTTGCTTTGCCCAGTTCCCTGGATCACATGGGAGAAATACAAAGAAAGCATCTTTAATACCAATGAGTGCTAACATTTTAAGCATTTTTAATATATATATATGTGTGTGTGTGTGTGTGTTTGTGTTCTTTATAAAATTTATATCTCTACCTAATCTTGAATAGGTACACACATGGCCCAGCCCAACATGGCTCGGCCCAACCCAGCTTGGCCCGGCCCAACAAGGTCTCTTCTATGTCAGATCCAGCCCTCATAATAAATGAGTTTGACACCCCTGAATTAGAGTGTCATAGCAAGATGAAGTACAGCAGAATTCAGATCCGCAGTCAGCCACAAAACTGAGTGGGTAATAGGGTCGCCAATCCCCAGGTGGGGGCAGGGGATCCCCCGGTTTGGAAGCCCTCCCCCTGCCTCAGGGTCATCAGAAAGGGGGGGGAGGGGAGGGGAATGTCTGCTGGGCACTCTATTGTTCCCTATGGAGATGTATTCCCATAGGAAATAATGGAGAATGGGTCCGCAGGTATCTGGGGCTCTGCGGGGGCTGTGTTTTGAGGTAGAGGCCCCAAATTCACAGCGTAGCATCTGGTGCCTCTCTCCAAAATACCTTCCAAGTTTCAAAAAGATTGAACCAGGGTGTCCAATTCTATGTGTCCCCCAAAAAGGTGCCCCTATCCTTCATTATTTCCAATGGAAGGAAGGCATTCAAAAGGTGTGCGGTCCCTTTAAATGTGATGGCCAGAACTCCCTTTGGAGTTCAATTACGCTTGTCACACCCTTGCTCTTGGCTCCACCCCCAACGTCTCCTGGCTCCACCCCCAAAGTCCCCAGATATTTCTTGAACTGGACTTGGCAACCCTAGTGGGTAACCTTGTGCCAGTCATGGTCTCTCTCCACCTTGATAAGGGCAGGATTTTTTTTTTAAAAAAACACTATCTAGGTAGGTGGTGGACTGTTGGTCTGTTTCTTAATCCCTGTTTGTTTCTCCCTAGAGGAGCCTGATCATTTCATCCTTATCAATTCCATCCTTCGTCTTGGATTATGTTTTCATTTCTCCGAGATGGATTGAAGGCTCTGCGATCTCTGTTTTTAATAGAAACAGGGAGAAAGTGCGGTAAACTTGTAAAGCGTGTGCAGTATGGAATTTATAAAAAGGAAACTTCTCAAACCAGTAAGAACTTGGCTGGGAAACCAAAACAGAATAAAAGCATTTCTATATTTATTTTTCATTTCTGGAAATTGACCTGTGTCCATTTACACTTTTAAAAGCGGATGGAATATACCGTCGATCCATGGGGACTTGACACTAGAAGCAGACCCTTTTTAAGAGAAGGTAAATCAGACTCGGTTGTAGACGTCGCTTCGAAATTTCTGTCTGTCCAGAGGGTTTTGTTGGCAAAGTCAAAAACTAGCCTTCTAGGGGGCTCAAATGAAGCACTGCATTTGGGATGTTTTTCAGGACATTTGATTCTCATTATAGTTGGGCCGAAGCCCTGTCTGTATTGATGCTTGTGATTAAAGAAAACAACATTTTATGAAGGAAACACAGGTTAAATCTGGGCTGAAACCCCAGGACAAAGAGAAAGAGAACTCCAGTCTCAGCTGAATTATGTCCAGACTGCGGGAGAGGAATTATCAGTTTATTACTATGGTGTGACAACGTATTTCACATCCACTTATGAAATGGGAAATATATACTCCCTTGAGATAGAATGCTCTCATATATCAAATCAGACGATGAGTCCATCTTGTTATTCTTATGAGCAATGAATCTCCAGGGTCTCAGGAGATTCCCATGTTGGCTACTTACTGCGACCGATTCCCCACTAGCCTTATGCCGCCCTCACGCTCCTCTTCTCCGCAGGGCTTCCGTCGGATTTCACACTATCTGCCCCGGGTAGGGTTGCCAAGTCCAATTTAAGAAATATCTGGGGACTTTGGGGGTGGAGCCAGGAGACATTGGGGTGGAGCCAAGATGAAGGCTGTGACAAGCATAATTGAACTCCAAAGGGAGTTCTGGCCATCACATTTAAAGGGACAGCACACCCTTTGAATGCCTTCCTTCCATAGGAAGCAATGAAGGATAGGGGCACCTTCTTTTGGGGCTCATAGAATTGGACCCCCTGGTCCAATCGTTTTGAAACTTGGGGGATATTTTGAGGAGAGGCACTAGATGCTGTACTGAAAATTTGGTGCCTGTATCTCAAAAAACAGCCCCCCCTCAGAGCCCCAGATACTTGCGTATCAATTCTCCATTATTTTCTATGGGAATAAATCTCCATAGGGAATAACAGAGTTCCCAGCAGACATTTCCCTTCCCTCCCCCACTTTCCTCTGATGACCCTGAAACAGGGGGAGGGCCTCCAAACCGGGGGATCCCCTGTCCCCACCTGGGGATTGGCAACCCTAGCCCCGGGGCTGCAACTCGCTTCACCTTTTTCATGCAACAAACAGAAACCGGTTTTAAGAGGAACTTGTTTGCTGCGTGAAAAAAGCAGAGTGAGTTGCAGCCCCGGAGCAGATAGTGTGAAATCTGAGGGAAGCCCCGCAGAGAAGAGAAGAGTGAGAGCGGCATAAGGCTAGTAGGGAATCGCTCTGCTTCTAAACAAGAGATGTCAAGGACTGAACTTGGAACCTTCTATGCACAAAAGTAGGTAGTCTACTCCTGAGCCACGCTCCATCCGATAATTTTGCAGAGCTTTTCCATAGCAGTGACTCCTACTGTGTGCTACATTCAGAGGTTGGTAGGAATATCTTCTCAGCAGCAGGGGCAGTCTTAGCCAATGGGAATAGGGACAGTTGCCCCAAGACCCACATCTGGGGGCTTCTAACTGCCCATGCCTCCCCTGAAGAAGGGGGAAAGAGAAGAATAAGAACAAGGTCCTGATGCTACTTACTACTGCCCAGGCTGGGGATCAGGCAGCAGCGGTGGTTTCCATCCACCTTGCATGGAGTGAGGGCCATCCTTTATTGGTTGCCAGATCTGTGTTGGAAAATACCTGAAGACTTTAGGGGTGGAGCTGGGACAGTAGGGTTGCCAATCCCCAGGTGGGGGCAGGGGGTCCCCCGGTTTGGAGACCCTTCTCCCGCTTCAGGGTCCTCAGAAAGCGGGGGGAGGAAAATGTCTGCTGGGAACTCTATTATTCCCTATAGAGATTTATTCCCATAGAAAATCGTGGAGAATTGATCCGTGGGTATCTGGGGCTCTGGGGGGGCTGTTTTTTGAGGTAGAGGCACCAAATTTTCAGTACAGCATCTAGTGCCTCTCCCCAAAATATCTGCCAAGTTTCAAAACGATTGGACCAGGGGGTCCAATTCTATGAGCCCCAAAAGAAGGTGCCCCTATGCTTCATTATTTCCTATGAAAGGAAGGCATTGAAAAGGTGTGCCGTCCCTTTAAATGTGATGGCCAGAACTCCCTTTGGAGTTCAATTATGGTTGTCACAGCCTTGATCTTGGCTCCACCCCCAAAGTCCCCAGATATTTCTTAAATTGGACTTGGCAACCCTATGGGAGACGGTGGGGTTTGAGGAGGGGAGGGGCCTCAGCCGGATACAATACCATAGAGTCCACCCTTCAAAGCAGCCATTTTCTCCAGGGGATACAATATAAGTAACTGCTACCGATGTACAAATGGAAAAGTTACAAAAAATCACCGGTCAACAATAATTCAACAAAAATTCACACTCTCAATGTGTGTACATGCATTTGATTTAGTGCAAATATAAGACAAAAAAAGACAAAGGAACAATAAAGTATTTGTACTCCCCCAAGTCATGCACTTTAAAGTTTCTACGTAGGAAACAGCCTTCACCAAGTTCATAAATAAGTGCTGTAGGGTGGAGTCCTTAAAGGTTCCGCTTGTGACGTACTGGAGAGAAAAAGGAGGAACCGTACAGAAAGGAGTCCTCACGGTTTCACTTGTCTCATACTTCATCAGCCTCTTTTCTTACTGTTTTCCGGAGCCACAGTAACTTTGTTTCGGACATGGATCAATGGATGCTCTAAACCTCTGTTGCTGGGGGAGTGCAAATACCTTATTAGTCCTTTGTCTTTTTTGTTTTATATTTGCACTAAATCAAATACATGTATACACATTGAGAGTGTGAATATTTTTATTGTTGACTGGTGATTTTTTGTAACTTTTCCATTTTCTCCAGGGTAGCTGATCTATGCCAGCTGGAGATCAGTTGTAAAAATGGGAGATCTCCAGGCCCCAACTGGAGGCTGGCAAACCCATTTGGTGCTGGTGGCAGGGCAGTGGTGGGGTGGTAGTGATTTAGGGGGTGGCCCTTCTTGGACTTTTTGCCCTGAGACTCAGGAGCACTAAGACCACTGTTTCTTGGCAGCCAACCCAACACTGTAGAATTCCCTTCTCTTGGAGGACTTGCTCCTTTTCCATGAGATCCTTCCAAAATATCTTGAAGACCTGTTTTGCAGAATGCTTTTCATAGTTGATGCTTTCAGTGTTTGGTCTGGGCTTTTAAATCAGGCATTTCCCTAATGTTATGGAGTTTGTTGATTTAGTCCAAGTGTACTTTCTCTCTGTGTATGTTGGGCAAAGCACTTTTTTATATGAAAAAGCAGGATATATATTTTTCTAAAATGTATGCACAGCTGTCTATGAAAACGATTATTATGAAAGTAATTTAGAATATGGCGTTGCACTTATTAGCATGGTCTCACCATGATGAACATATTTTGTTGATGCTGGAAGGTCATTGATGGTTTTCTGTTAATTCCTGGAAGAAATGGCTTGAGGGTATTTGAAGAATTGTATGAACTTGCCCATATGTTATGGCAGTGGTCTTGAGTCAGAACCCTCATATGGGTCACGGAACCCCATCTGCTGGGCTGTAAGTCCCTACAGAACCTTGTTTTTGCTATCTTTTGGAAACATCTGATGCCAGTTTTCATGAACAGAGATCAAACCATGCCTCCTGCTTCTCTTTACACTTGCACTTAGAAAACTATCAAGATGGCACGGCAGGGTAGCTGAATGGTTGAAGATTTTCCATGGCTGTGATTCTTAGCTTTTTCCTCACCATGGCCCACCTGTTGCTTGTTGGATGGCATTTCCTTTCCTTGGTAGATTTTCCCACTTGCCTTACTCCAGCAAGGAATTCCCTGCCTCCATCCCCAATCTCCCATTCTCAAGAAATTGAGGAGTGGGAGAAAAAAATGGCCTCCATAGTGGCACTCTAGGAATTTTCCCTAGTCTCTGTGGTTTTTAAAATAGATTAGGGGAAATTCCTAGTCTGTCATGTGGAAGTGACATCACATCCTTCTGAAATTCTGTCCTCCCTAGGCTCCCCCCCCCCCCCCAGTTTGGGAATCGTACTCTCTTGAGCTTCTGCCTCTGGTCTTGGCCATAACTCTGCTAGCTATGAATCTTCTTGTTCCTGTTATGTGATTCTGGTGTCACATGCCTTTCTGTCATGTGCTTGCTGTTCAGAGGGTCTTGGTTAAGGAAGGGCTAAGGTCCACAGTGTCATGGTTGCATCCTTTGGAGGTAGCTGTTGCAGATGAGTGATTTTTGGCTGTGGGAACTAATGGATAGAATGGTTTTCACAAAAGGTCTGGCCCCTTCCCAGCCAAGCCGGCATTGCCGGCGTTTAGGCTGGGGGACGTCTTTGCCCCCTCGGAAGGAGGGAGCGGAAGAGTGACAGCCCCGGCGCATCCAGGTGCTTTTTCTGGGCACGGCGTCGGGGCTATATAGGCCCTGGCCCCGCCCAGAGCTACACAGTTTGTTTTGGGCTCTCTGCCCGCCTGCCCTCCCCTTTTGGCAGTGCAGGTTTCAACCGGTCGCTTTATTAGGGGCCAGGTAGAAATTTTTTCATCTTCACAGAATTGGCCCATGTGGAGTTGTTTTTTGCCTACCTTGTACCGCCTTGTAGTGTTAGGGTTTGCTAGTAGGAGTTTTGTTCATTTGCAGGCTGGAGGATGTATTGGCCACAGTGTTTTCAGGGGAGCACCTATGGCCTAGCACCAGGTGTGCAGGTGGTCTGTATGAACCGCAGATGGGCTACACGGCTCAGTGCGGGGAATGCAGATCACGGAAAAGCCTCACCTGGGCGGATCTTTCCATGGGGGATTGATGCTAGCCCAGGTGGAGAATGGCTGGGGGCCTGGCCGCTCAGCAACAACCCGAATACGGCGGGCTTGTGCTGGGGGCAGGGTTGCTCGCCCTCTTAGGACAAGGCGGGGTCAGGGGGTGACCCCAGGGCTTGTCCTTCTAGGCCTCATCCCTGCCAGTTATAGGTTTGATAAGTTCTTTCAATAAAGCGGCCCGGTTTTTTATACCCAACACACTGTGTCTGCCTCTTCATTCCAACTGGGGGGGGCAAGTATCTGTCTGCCTGATCTTTGATGTTCTGAGTGAAAGTGTTTTATTTTCCTTAGATTTTGATGAAGACCAGTTTTCAGATAGTTTAGTTTTTAAAAACAGTTATATTTCTGGTGGTGTTGATCCTATGATCATACTAGATGAAAGAAAAATCGATGTGCATTTATTCACGTATTCACTTGTTTGCATGTAAAATGTATATGTGTCTAGGTTTAACAAAATGAGCTCTGCCAAATTTTTCAGCAAAATAGTTCAACTTACTGGGCTTCATTTGGAATTAAATTGGGGTGGTTCTATGGACAGAACATGTGCAGAGATTCAAGCACGGTCATGTTCCCTGTGTTATCTGGGAAGAAAAGGGATGTATACAACATCTGTGTATTGAACAAGGAACAAAAGACTTCAGGCATCTCATGCCAGTTTGGTGTAGTGGTTAAGAGCAGTGGACTCTAATCTGGAGAACCAAATTTGAGTCCCCACTCCTCTCCCACATGCAGCCAGTTGGGTGATCTTGGGTCAGTCACAGTTCTCACAGGACACTCTCAGCCCAGCCTACCTCACAGGGCGTCTGTTGTGGGGAGAGGAAGAGTAGGAGACTGAAAGCCCCCTTGATACTCCTTCAGGTAGAGAAAAGTGAGGTATGAAAACCCAAGCTTTTTTTGAGCAGGAACACAGTTCCGGCTGGCTTGGCGTTAGGGGGTGTGGTCTGATAGGCAAATGAGCTTTTGTTGGGCTTTTTCTACAAAACCAGCCCTTTAACCAACTCTTTTTCTTCCTCCCCATGCAGTCAGTTGGGTGACCTTGTGTGGGGGTATAAATCCAACTCTTCTTCTTTATTGTTTGGGGGGATGATGGCATCTCATTCACAGGGCATGAATCAGATGGTGCTTTCTGCAGGGACTGTGGTAGAGGTTTCTTGTCAATGCATTGATGGACATATTATGCTGATGATGTAGCAAAACCTCTGGGAGACCTGGCAGAGGGAAGGAGGCGTGCCAAGCCAGGAGTAGAGGAGGTGATCCTTGTGCAATCACCCAGGACCCTCGAACGTGCACAGCTCCATGCCTGGCGTTTTTGCAAGCGCATGAAAGAGCTTCATTCAGCCAGATCTCTGTCTACATAAATATTTACACTGTGAGAGATGGAGAATTTGCTCTAACTTGATCTTTGAAGTCACGTGGTTTTCATTAAAAAAGAAAAGCACCAGTATTTTTGACAGGTTTTCCAAGCCTCACTCAGGGAGGAATAGAAAGATGGATCGTTTTACATCTGCCAAAGAGAGGGGCTGTGGAGGGAGAAGGGCAGGAAAGCCTTATGTGGCAGCAGCCCAGAGACCCTCCTAGCCCAACACTGCAGTTCTTCAGACTTTGCTTCCAGGTTGTTTATTGGAGTAATGGCACAGAGAAGACAAAGCTTCATACATTTACTGCATTTTAAAAATTGATCCATTGTGTCAAAATGGGTGAGCTTAAGCTATTTGGGGTATGTTTTGGGGGGAGAGGACAATACTTGTATTAAAACAGGAGGAGAGCTTGGAGGAAGAATGAGGAAGAAGAAGAAGAAGAGTAGTTGGATTTATACCCAGGGCTTTTTTTGAGCAGGAATGCACAGGAATGCAGTTCCGGCTGGCTTGGGGGTCAGGGGTGTGGCCTAATATGCAAATGAGTTCCTGCTGGGCTTTTTCTATAAAAAAGCCCTGTTAATACTTCACCCTTCACTTGATGAAATGTGACAGACTTCACATTTCTGGGATTCAAGATCACTGCAGATGGTGAATGTAGCCATGAAATTAAAAGACGTTTGTGCCTTGGGAGGACAGCTATTGGCACAGACTCAGACAGCTATGGCAAACCTAGGCAGTATAATAAAAAGTAGAGACATCACCCTGCCAACAAAAGTCCGTATAGTCAAAGCAATGGTATTCCCAGTAATAATGTATGGCTGTGAGAGCTGGACCATAAGGATGGCTGAGTGCAGAAGAATAGATGCTTTTGAGCTGTGCTGCTGGAGAAGACTCTCGAGAGTTGGCGAAGGTCAGATGCTGAAGCTGAAACTCAAATACTTTGGCCACCAAATGAGAAGGGAGCACTCATTGGAGAAGACCCTGATGCCGGGAAAGACAGAAGGCAAAAGAAGAAGGGGACGGCAAAAGATGAGACAGCTGGACAGCGTTACTGATTGAACTATCATGAATTTGAGCGGATTTCAGAAGATGGAGGAAGACAGGAGGGCCTGGCATGACTTGGTCCATGGGGTCGCAAAGAGTTGGACTCACCTGTGCGACTGAACAACAACTTCACTTGAAGTCTCAGAGTGGCTTACCATCTCTTTCCCTTCCTCTCCCCACAACAGACACCCTGTGAGGAAGGTGGAAATGAGAGAGGTATGAGAGAACTCCTCTTGAGAAAACAGCTCTGAAAGAACTGTGACTGGGCCAGGGTCAACCAGCTGGCTGCATGTGAAGAAATGGGGGATCAAACCCAGTTCTCTCTGTTAGAGTCTGCCACTAAACTGACTGAATCCTGGTGGGAAGTGAAAAGAGTCTCCTGCCCTCTTCACTAGTAGAACAACATTGGGAACCATTTTTAATAGGGGCATTTGTGTAGGTAGAGGTGGAATTCTAGCAGGACCTCCTTTGCATATTAGGCCAGACACCCCTGATGTCGCCAATCCTCCAAGAGCTTACAAGGCTCTTTTTTGTAAGCTCTTAGAGGATTGGCTGCATCAGGGGTGTGCGGTCTAATATGCAAATGAGCTCCTGCTAGAATTCCACCCCTGTATGTAGGCATGTTTGGGCAGACAGGTGTACATCTGGAATGGTAACAGTGAAAATTATATTTTTCTCCCCTACTCTCTGCTCTTGAACTTCTGCATGTGAGGATTCCTGCCCAAATTTCCCTCTTGCTCCCCTCATTCTTATTCTTATTTTATTGCATACTTCAGGGGTGGCCAGCAGTAGCTCTCCAGATGTTTTTTGCCTACAACTCCCATCAGCCCCAGTCAGCATGGCCAATGGCTGGGGCTGATGGGAGTTGTAGGCAAAAAACATCTGGAGAGCTACTGTTGGCCACCCCTGGCATACTCAGTGTCACTTATATGGAGCTTTACTGGATCATGTTAACTCTGGATTTCTGGAGGCTTATACTTTCATAATAAAAAATAAACAAATGTGGAAGCTTAAGTATTAGCCCCCAAGGGTAAGCTGAAATATTTATGTGTATTAATAACTAGGGTTTTATCTGTTTTATCTGTTTTATCTGTTTTAAATATGGATCCCTTTATATGTGTAATTTTGATGGATCTACTATTGGAAGCCGCCCTGAGCCACTTGTGGGAAGGGCGGGATATAAATCTTAAATAAATAAATAAATAAATAAAAATAAGCTCAACTGTCCCAGCCATAAAGAATGGAGCCACTGGTGATTGCAATAGGTCCCAGCTCCAATTTGGGGGTAATCGGGAGAGGTCTGCATAGATTAGAATGGCCCACTGGTGATCCTTTGAGTACATACAGCCTTCCCCAACTTCCTGTCATTCCCATAGAGAGCCAGTTTGGTGTAGTGGTTAAGTGCGTGAACTTTTATCTGGGAGAACCGGGTTTGATTCCCCACTCCTCCACTTGCACCTGCTGGAATGGCCTTGGGTCAGCCAGAGCTCTCACAGAGGTTGTCCTTGAAAGGGCAGCTTCTGGGAGAGCTCGGTCAGTCCCACCCACCTCACAGGGTGTCTGTTGTGGGGGAAGAAGATAAAGGAGATTGTAAGTCGCTCTGAGTCTCTGATTCGGGAGAAGGGCGGGGTATAAATCTGCAGTTCTTCTTCTTGTAATATGGGAAATATCTCTTTCAGTGTGAACTGTGAGGACATCTCATTAAACTCTCTGATGAACCAGCAGCCTTTGAGTGTTCTCTCATTTTTGCCCTGGGAGGGAATCCTGTCAGGTTCTTCAGGCTGGTCAGCTCAGACCACCTGCAATCTTTCCTTCCATTTTGTCCACCTTCCATGCCATTCATACTAGAAGTGTAAATTTGAGGGGAACCTTGAATTTCCTGGTAAGATTCTGAGCTCTGATGGACAAGAATTTCCACAGACTCCAAAGGCATCAATCAGGCAAATTCACTCTAGGAAGCCGTTGGCAAACTCAATGAGCAGGAAGGCAGTGCCAGGAATATTTTGAAGAAAAGGAAGGGCTCTTTTTAAAGCTCTTGCTGCAAAAGATGGAAGCGGGCGAAGAGCCACAGATGTTTGGGGGTTGCTGCAGAAGCCACAAAATCCATGAGCCATTGCTGACTAAAGTGCGGCGTGTTTCCAGAATCGTGCTTTGGGAATTGGCTTTGCTTTTGTCCCTGTGGGTACAAAAACTCAAGAAGAGAACTAAAAAAAGCAAGCAGACAGAGTGGATGACTTGGCTTTTCACCCTGGGTTTTGCACGTCGAACTCTTGCTCTACGATGAAGAGCATTTGTAGTTCTTTTAGGACAGGAAGTGGGCTGTTCCACACATCGCAGAAGTGTTCAGATGTACAGCAAAAATGTCTCCTTAGGTGACTCCAACCACTCCCTTTGCCCCCTCTAGTTGTCTTTGAAAATGTACATGGTGTTACTTCTTTCTCTCCTTTCAGTCGCTTCTCAAAATCTGTAGTATTCTCTTAGGCATGGTGAGTAGAGGTGATCTTAGCCATCTGGTTTTCAGCCCTGCTCAATAGCCTGCACCTAAGAGACTCTGACAGCTTCAACAAGGGGTCTCTTTATGGCTTCTAAATGGAAAACAAACTTTTACAGATAAACACTAATACACACTGGGAGACTGCAACCAACAACAACACAGAGAACAAGCTGAAAGTATCAGAAGATTATTTAGAGTTGTTGATCCACACAAGGCAACATGGTGTATGGGTCAGTGTGTCAACTAGAATCTGGGAGATACCTTGCCAGCAATGTTCCCTCTAAACTGCAGAGTCTTGTGAGCAAAAATTCTACTTTGTGAGCTACTGGCATTAAAGTTGTGAGCTACTGGCATTAAAGTTGTGAGCTACATAAATTAGTGTGTTCTGGTGTCATCCTTCCTGAGCTAAGACAAATCTGCAAGCTGGAGGGTAAAAGTCTGTGAGCTAGCTCACACCAACTCAGCTTAGAGGGAACACTGCTTGCCAGATACCTGCTAGGAGTGCTTGCCAGATACCTTGCCAGATACCTGCTTGGAGAGCCAGTTTGGTGTAGTGGTGAAGTGTGCGGACTCTTATCTGGGAGAACCGGGTTTGATTCCCCACTCCTCCACTTGCACCTGCTGGAATGGCCTTGGGTCAGCCATAGCTCTGGCAGAGGTTGTCCTCGAAAGGGCAGCTGCTGTGAGAGCCCTCTCCAGCCCCACCCACCTCACAGGGTGTCTGTTGTGGGGGAGGAAGGTAAAGGAGATTGTGAGCCGCTCTGAGACTCTTTGGAGTGGAGGGCGGGATATAAATCCAATATCTTCTTCTTCTTAGGAGTGGGGGATGCCATGCCGGTGCTCCTTGTTCCCTACTGATGCTCAGTTGAGCGGCAGGAGGACAGATGACAGAGTAGAACAGAATTGCTCAGTATCGCAACATCACTTCTGGCTAGGAACCCGGAACTGATGTTGTCTCATTGTTCAATGCACTGGGGATTTTCCTGATCTCTATGGTTTTTACCATAGAGGTTTGGGGAATTACTAGAGCGTAATGTGGCAAAGTTATGTCATCTTCTAGTTGCACAGCCAGAAGTGACAGTGTAGTGTGTGACACCATCTGACCAGGTCTTCATATCCCAGTCTCCCCCCAGTTACTAGTGCTGGACTGGCAACCCTACTGGCAAAATAAAGTTGGAGAAGAAAGGTGTGCATTGCTTTGAGCTCCCTGTTTGTCATTATCAATTCCTCTTTTCTCCTTCTGTGTAGTGAAGTAAAAGAAGGAGAAGACTGCAGATTTGGACCCCGCTGTTCTCTCTGACTCAGAGACTCAGAGCGGCTCACAATCTCCTTTACCTTCCTCCGCCACAACAGACACCCTGTGAGGTGGGTGGGGCTCTCACAGCAGCTGCCCTTTCAAGGACAACCTCTGCGAGAGCTATGACTGACCCAAGGCCATTCCAGCAGCTGTAAGTGGAGGAGTGGGGAATCAACCCTGGTTCTCCCAAATAAGAGTCTTCACACGTAACCACTACACCAAACTGAAGCGCTTAGGTCATGCCTCTGCTCACTCAGGTAAGGCCAGGCCTCAGATTCAGTGGGAACTCACAGGAGCACAGCTCCTGAACCTTTCTGAGAGTTCCACCTCCTCCTTCTGAGAGTTCCACCTCCTCGTCCACTGAATAGTATGTGCAGCTGCAAAACAATCCCTGAATGAACTCCACCACCTATTTTTCTCCAAAATGACCTCTGGATAGGGCTATGCAAATTCTTTTGTTGCGTGGCTCCCATTGGAGAGACTCAGGCTGACCTCTCCAGTTTTTGTGTAGCCCTGTGCTTGATAGGTTATTGGAACTCCAGCTCCAAGCCAACAGAGAAATTTAAGACTAAACTACAATAAAGAGCTGTCTCTGGTAAATTGTTCTTATTTTGACCCTTTTGTAGCTGTTGGGAAATACCTTGTTAAAATTTTGCTGGGGTCCCTTGCTACTTACTTAATTAGTGCATTTATTCATCCCCCACTTGCTCCAGTGAGCTCGGAGGGTGAGAGGTTGTTTATTAAAGTGCAATTCCATGTTGCTGGTTTGGTCCTTCCAAAGGCCATCTATACTTCTGAAGAGACAGTGATGCCAAGCCCCTGTATTTCTGCATATCCACACAGCCACATGCCTTGCCAGAGGAATGACTTCTGGTTCTTATTAGGTGTCCCAAGCTGGAATGTACACCGCATGGCAAATGCAAACAGAACACTTTGCAGTTGACATGCACAGTGGGGAAATAGATGAGGGTCACATGGGGTTATTTGTTGGGGAGAGGAATATTGTCTTTTTACCACACAAGCAGCATTTTGGGGTAGAAAAACTAAATCAAGCGAGTGAGCGACAGATATCCGACTGTTTCATAGAACCAGCCTGCCAAGCACAGAAATGGGGTGGTCGACTCTCCCAGCATTTCAGGCATGAGCAAGGCCAGCTCCAATTCTGGAGAGGAACTGAGCAAGATACCCTCCAGTGCCCATCCACCCTAGAATCATACCCTCTCCCAGTTTGGTGTCATGGTTAAGTGTGTGGACTCTTATCTGGGAGAACTGGGTTTGATTCCCCACTCCTCCACTTGCAGCTGCTGGAATGGCTTTGGGTCAGCCATAGCTCTCACAGAGGTGTCCTTGAAAGGGCAGTTTCTATGAGAGCTCTCTCAGCCCCACCCACCTCACAGGGTGTCTGTTATGGGGGAGGAAGGTAAAAGAGATTGTGAGCTGTTCTGAGATTTGGAGTGGAGAGCGGAATATAAATCCAATATCTTCTTCCTCCCTTGACATGCACATGCTAGCATATGCACATCCTCCTGGAGGGAGCAGAATGTGCTCCTTCAAGCTCCATTAGGGTTGCCAAATCCCCCGCGGCCTCCGGCCATAGAGGACCATAGAGTTTTCCTCCCAAATTGCTAGAGCATCCAGGAAAACCAAAGAGTTTTCCCGGATGCTCCTAGAGCGGCTGGCGTGTAATGACGGCGGCACAGACATCACTTCTGAGTGATACCATCGCATCGGCGACATCGGGAGAGGATCCCCCTGCCAGCCCAATGTGGGCCAGCGGGTTGGGAACCTCCAGGGTGGAAGAACCCCCGCCTGGCCCAGGAATTTGGCAGCCCTAAGCTCCATGACTGTTGTCAAGAGCATGCAAGAGTCAAGTTCTGGTATCTCTCCCTGTGGGAAAACTTAAGAAAGGGGCGCATGACTTCTCTGTATTCCATTTGGCTTTGCCAGTGAGGTTTAAAGGGGCATGAAAGAGCCAGGCCCTGCTCCCTCGTTTACAGGGACCTCTGGGGTCAACCTGACATTTCCTAATGGCAGAAGAACTTGTGGGAGGAGAGGTAGTCAGAGGCAATCCAGAGGCAGTTGTGTTCTGAATCCCAGCACTAGACAACCTCAAGCAGAGACCATGGCCTCTTGATGATGTTTGTTGGTCCTGTGGGGCACCTGGGGTGCGGTCACATGTACCATTAGTGGTGACACAGCTCCGTCTGGCTGACGGATCAAATGTGTTCGTTCAGACAGCCACATTTGGCAATCGTCATCCGGGCTCATCCAGGCTTGCTACGCATGAATGGTGCATTAATTTGACAGTACATAAAGTCCGGCCCTTTTTCAAAACAGCGGCACAAGATCGGCTTTTTGTTGTTTGGACAGCTCACGCGCGATAATGCCTTTCACCTTTTTTTAAAAAGAAAGCCCCAGCAGACATGCGCATTGCCAGATCATCCGGGAATCTGAGGTGACGCTTCTGCTTCTCCAATCAACACAGGATCGGAGGGGGGGGGGGGGACGTTATCCTACTATTCAGAACAGGAAAAAATTCTTTTTTTTTCAATGTGGAGGATTTCAAGATATCATTGTCACTGCCAATTTCTAGGAAAATAATTCCTGGCAGTTCCGTGGTTTGGATCGGCAATGTTAATTCTGGAAACTTTTGCCCTTCCCCCCTGCCTCTGAAGAAAGTTTTGATTTCCCAGCTCCAAACAGTTGGGTGCATGTTCAATGGACCCCCTCCCCTCCCAGAAATCACCATCTGATTACGCATGCTCCAAGAAAGGAGCGTAATAGTATTGGATGTCTGATTGCGCACAACAGAATGAATCGCATTCTTGGATGCTCGTCTGAACTGCCCTGCATCGATTCAATATTCAGCAGTTCAGATTTGAGCGCTATACACCCGCTTTTAATGGTAGGTGTGACACCTTGTTAGGTGGGTGGGCTGAGAGAGTTCTCACAGAAGCTGCCCTTTCAAGGACAGGCTGAGTCAACCTGGAGCTGGCTACCTGAACTAGCTTCCGCTGGGATCGAACTCAGGTTGTGAGCAGAGGGCTCCGACTGCAATACTGCAGCTTTACCACTCTGCACTACGGGGCTCTCCTACACCAAACTGGCTCTATGTAAATATGATGCATTCCAATATATATGCACTGGATGGATCTTTCTGCATTAACTCTTCTCTTGTTCAGAAAATTCAAATGTGTGTGTGTATTCATTTAAATTTTCTGAACAAGAGAAGAGTTAATGCAGAAAGATCCATCGAGTGCATGTGGTGTTAATTAATTCTGAGAGTGCAGACTCTTCATTTCTGTGGTACAGAATCTTGATTTGATGCAAAAGAGAGAATGGGACACATCCCCTGCATTGTTTACTTCACCCATCAAGAGGAAGTCAGCAAATTGCTCCACAAAATCCATACACCCCAAGCAGTTTGCTTTACAAATAGCTCCACAAAATGAAGGAACCATGACAAATGACAAACCAGATGTTGCCATCCCGTCTTCTTCCCTTGGCATTAGCTCTGCCACAGAAAAGAAAACCCACTCATACTTAATGTCTTTGACACCCACGCCCCATCCCTATCCAACTACAAGGCTGGCCTGTAACAGGTCGCCTGTCTTTCAAACATGACTTGTACTATGTTGGACCAATGATCCGTCAGTCTACCTCACTGCTGTCTATTCCAGGGCTCCCCAATCCTTTGGTGCTTGTGGGTTCTTTTGGAAGTTTGAGAATGGAGAGCAATTTCCACAAAATGGCTGCTGCTCGGACCAGGGCCAGTCACAAAATGGTGGGAGGCTGTGTTCTTCTATGATGGAGGTAGCTGTTACTATATAGGCACTTCCTGGAGTTGTTTCCAGCAGTCTTCTGAAGCATCTCCTGCTCCAGTGAAGAGGAGGAAAACTAGGATTAGCTCTTGGCATTGGAGAAGAGATACTTTGGTGAAGAAGCAAATGGGCATCAGGAAACCCATTGACAGGGCCCATGGTTTTCATGGGTTCCCCATAGGGATCACTAGTCTATTGTGCTAAGGTGTCTGTCAGTGCTTTCCTGTTTTCCACTTGGTGATCTGAGGTTACCCAAACCTGGAATGGGGTTCTTCTGGATCCCCCTGCCCCCAGCCCAATAAATAGTAACATGGATTTATGGGGGCTGTCACTCTGAATACGGCCATTGTTCATCTCTCTCAGCACTTTCTGTACTGTATGGCAGTGGCTCTCCAAAATCTTTCTCTGTTTGGTTACTTCAGATTGTTTTAACTGGACACAGCAGGGACTGGATCTAGGTCCTTCTACAGGCAAAATGTTTGCTTCACCTCTGGGCCGTATGGCCCTTTTGTTTTTTTAACCTGCACGTCTTGCCACAAAACCATCCTGGACTGTACAGTTTCTGATGAGGTGGGGAATTTGCATGATTGCTACTAGGGCTTTTTTTTAGTAGAAAAGGCCCAGCAGGAACTCATTTGCATATTAGGCCACACACCTCTGACACCAAGCCAGCCAGAACTGTGTTCCTGTGCATTCCTGCTAAAAAAAAGAGAGCCCTGATTGCTACTTATGTATAGCTTTATAGAGATATGTAGACATTTCTGGTTTAAAAGATTTTTATTTTCAAGTGGAAAAAAGGGAAAGGGAAGATGGATATAGAAAAGTAAAAAGAAAACTTCTGTTCAGAAAAATAGAATACATTCTGCATACCGTTATATCCTCAAATACAATTTTTTTCCATCGTGTCATTATTATTAGGCATTTAATCTCCTATCACATTAATCATATGAAATTATATTGAAAGTTCCCCTTTAAATCATCAATTTAGATTATGTTTGGTTCATGTTCCAATCAAATAATCTGAAGAATATTTACCACCATTCGTTATTAAAGCAGTTTAAGTGTCTAACCATACATATAACTTCTCCCAGTATTTTCTTGCTTCCTCCTTGGATTTCCCAGCAAGCATTAAAGACAAATAGTCCATCGCTGCTGCTTCCAGTACTTTCCCAATCGGCTCCTGCTTCGTAGGTAACTCTTGAAGCTTCCATTTCTAAGCAAACAAAATCCTAGCTGCAGTATTAATATGTGCCATCAAATGTCTTCGTTCTTTTGTAAAGTCACTAGGATATATATTCAACAAAAACAGTTCTGGTTTAAATTGGATCTGCGTCTTCAAAATCTTCTGTAATAGTTCATGGACCATCTTCCAGTATTCTTTCGTCTTCTCACAAGTCCACCACATATGATAAAATGACCCCACCTGTTTTGTACATTTCCAACATTTGTTAGACATATTAGAATACATTTTAGAAAGTGTTTGAGGAGTTACATACCATCTATAAAACGTCTTATACAAGTTTTCCTTAAAAGACATCGATATGGTTAGTTTAATGTCTGAATTCCATAGAGTCTCCCACTCATCTAACATAATATTATGCCCTATATTCTTTGCCCATTGTGCCACACAGTCCTTCACAATCTCATCTTGCGTCCTCATCTGTAGTAGATAACAGTAAATTTTCAAAATTAATTTTTCTTGAGAGCCTAAAAATATTTTGTCAAACGGGTATTGAACCTTGTTAACCCCAATTGCCTTATCTTTTACAGAGATATGTAGACATTTCTGCATTGCTTTAACCCATGAGGGCCCATCCTCCCCACCCAAAATCCCTTTAAAAACAAATAAACAAGAAGCTTGTAATTCTGTAGATGTATTTTTAAAAACAAGTAAAGCTTATTGCATTTTAAAAACTGCTTTAACAGGAAGAGATGGTTTTAAGGCTTTGAATCCCAGTGTATGGTTTCATAGCTGCTGTGGTGATTTTAGATTAAAGATGCTCATATTAAACCCTTCTAGCTTGTTTTTCTTCCTTGATAAGCCACTGCAAAGTGTTTTTGCATCATTTTAACTATGTTTTCAGAAGGAAAGAGAGGACCTCAATAGCATTATTTATGGAAGCTTCAAATATGTTTTTATTACCCGTTTTAATATATCCGAATTTGTTTTAATGGCTACCCCAACAAACTTTTTCTGTAACATTCATCTCTTGCTTGCTCCGTCCAAGTTGATCTTGTTCAAGGCAACAAGAAAAAAACGAAGCAGGAAATCAGATTTCCAGCTCTTTGCAGGACTGTCAGGCAGCGTATGGCCTTTCGAGAGCCAGTTTGGTGTAGTGGTTAAGTGCACGGATTCTTACCTGGGAGAACTGGGTTTGATTCCCCACTCCTCCACTTGCAGCTGCTGGAATGGCCTTGGGTCAGCCATAGCTCTCTTATCTGGGAGAACCGGGTTTGATTCCCCACTCCTCCACTTGCAGCTGCTGGAATGGCCTTGGGTCAGCCATAGCTCTCTTATCTGGGAGAACCGGGTTTGATTCCCCACTCCTCCACTTGCAGCTGCTGGAATGGCCTTGGGTCAGCCATAGCTCTCTTATCTGGGAGAACCGGGTTTGATTCCCCACTCCTCCACTTGCAGCTGCTGGAATGGCCTTGGGTCACCCATAGCTCTCGCAGGAGTTGTCCTTGAAAGGGTAGCTGCTGTGAGAGTCCTCTCAGCCTCACCCACCTCACAGGGTGTCTGTTGTGGGAGAAGAAGATATAGGAGATCTCTGAGTCTCTGATTCAGAGAGAAGGGCAGGGTATAAATCTGCAGTCGTCTTCTTCTTTAAAAAAAAAACAAATTACCATCCCTGAGCATATTGTTTGAGTCGTGAGGGAGTGTGCATTTGCCTGGGCTTCCAAATGGTTCTGTCAAGAAGGTCACAGACTAGGGTTTTTCAAGGGCTTTTGCTGGGGGATCGTTTACATTGAGACAAGCACCAGCTCTGCGGCTTTCTGTCTCGCACGCGAAGCCAAACCTCTGCTTAGGACTGTGGCTGCTATTTGGAGATTGTGACGTGCCCGCAGGAGCTGAGCTCTCCAAACCAGACTTCGGTCGACATGCCAGATAGGTTGATCTAGCCACAACAGAGACCCCTTTTGTTCGAAAGAGTTTCCCCAACGCTGGCAGAGTGGAGCAGAAATGGATTTAATAAGGAAGGGGAAAGCCAGACAGGACCAAGGCAAGAGGGGCTGCCTTTCTGGCTGTACAATGCCATCTACAGTTACCTTGTTTTTATACCGGGCCTCAGAAGTCACACTGTACTTGGCTTACACATTACCGAAAGCCCATTCAAGTAGTCGTTTGATCTGACTTCTTAAACCCCTTTTTCGGCACGTAACCCATCAGCCTTCTTTTCTGTTTGTTGAAAGCTCTCTCCGGTGGGTCCCGTAGTGTTTCAAAGGAGACTGACGGAGACCAAGGGCAGTACTCGGGTTGCCTCTTTGAGCTGTGATGCCCAATCTGCTGTGATGTAGTTCTTCATTCCATGGTGTGATTCTGGTTTGACTTTGCTGGGCCTCATTGCTACTTCCCCCCCACCCCACCCCACTATCCCCTGCCTCCAAGGAAAGCATACTTTGCTTTTTGTTCTTTTTTGCCATCAAGTTACTTTCGACATATGGTGTCCCTGCAGGACAGGACTGTCAAACTCATTTGTTATGTCGGCATTGTCCTCTGTGCTATAAAATGGAATAACATCTGCCATCTTTATGGGTAGGGTTGCCAATCCCCAGGTGGGGCCAGGGGATCCCCCAGTTTGGAGACCCTCCCCCCGCTTCAAGGTCATCAGAAAGCGGGAGGAGGGGAGGGAAATGTCTGCTGGGAACTCTGTTATTCCCTATGGAGATTTATTCCCATAGAAAATAACGAAGAATTGATCCGCGGGTATCTGGGGCTCTGGGGGGGCTGTTTTTTGAGGTAGAGGCACGAAATTTTCAGTACAGCATCTAGTGCCTCTCCCCAAAATATCCCCCAAGTTTCAAAATGATTGGACCAAGGGGTCCAATTCTATGAGCCCCAAAAGAAGGTGTCCCTATCCTTCATGATTTCCTATGGAAGGAAGGCATTGAAAAGGTGTGCTGTCCCTTTAAATGTGATGGTCAGAACTCCCTTTGGAGTTCAATTATGCTTGTCACAGCCTTGATCTTGGCTCCACCCCTAATGTCTCCTGGCTTCACCCCCAAAGTATCCTGGCTCCACCCCCAAAATCCCCAGATATTTCTTAAATTGGACTTGGCAACCCTATTTATGGGACAGCATCTTGTCATGATGTGAGACGGCCAGGCTGGACAACGTTGTGGTGATGTGGACATTTTCTGAGTGCTGTTGAGTTGCCTGTTCATAAAATGTTTTTATTGTATTTTATTGTTTTGTTATATGTTGTGCTCTGCCCTGAGTCCCACGGGGAATGGGCAGAATGGAAATGTACTAAAATGAATAAATAAATTATGAGGGCCGAATTTGACGTAAATGAGGCCTTGTTGGGCCGAGCCATGTCAGGTCGGGCCAGGCCATGTGCGTGCCTATTTAAGATTAGGCAGCAGAGATATAAACTTTATAAAGGACAAACACAAAGATTAAAAAAAAACCCCTTAAAACATCCTTAAAACATTAGCTCCCAATGATCTTAAAGGTGATCTCTTTGTATTTCTCCCATGGGATCCAGGAAACTGGGCAAAGGAATTTCTGGCTCTTCCCCAGGGGACCCGCAGGGGAGGAACCTCATCCAATAGAAGGAAGAGAGACTTGGCTCAGTAGCTATGTTGTGCAATTGAGAGAGCCTTGCAAAGCAAGCTGTGATGTAGAAGGAAGAGAGAGAAGGAAGGAGATGACAGCTGGTTGCTCGGGGCCTGATAGGAGCCCTCCGGGGGCTTGATTTGGCACCGGGCTGCAAGTTTGACACCCCTACGAGGGTTTGCAAGGCAAGAGACATTCAGAGGTGGTTTGGCATTACCTGTCTGTTTGTAGCAACTTTAGACTTCCTTGGTGATTTTCCATCCAAGTACCAACCGGGGCCAATTCTGTTTAGCTTCCGCTGTCTGACAAGATCAGGCTAATGCAGGCTATCCTGGTCAGGGCAGAGCATACATGGATCTCCATTTTTAGGGGGAGAGAAAGAGAGAGTGTGTGCATGACTTGAGCCACTGGGGATATACCTCCAGCTGGTCTTAAGGAATGATCATATTTGGAAGTCTATTGGGACAGGAATGCCAGTCTGTTGCCCCAAAGATTGTCAGGCATGTTGACTTACTGAATGTGAGATGACAGAGTTGCAATGGGAAGAAATAGAACTGAATGTAATGGGAAGGCTTAATACATCCGTTGTGGTGAGGTGTTGTTAGAGAAGAGGAATTTCCCTCTCTGATTTTTCAGATGCTGGGAAATCAACTCTCCTAGCCTGGAGTGATATTAATTCTAGCCTGGAGTGATAAAAAACTAATAGTTTGATGTGTAGGCTGAGTAAAGGGAGGATCCTTAATGGAGTATAATGCCATGGAGCCCATCCTGCAAAGCACCCATTTCCTCCAGATGAAATTATCCCTGTGGGCTGGAGGTCAGCTCTAATTCCGGGAGATCTACAGATTCTACCTGGAGATTGACAACCATAGGCAATAGCCTCAGTTGGCACATGGGGGATGCCTGCCACTACTATCTCACCTGTGCTGCTCCTGACATCCTTTCCATCCTTCATTTTCCCAAGCATCTTGAAACCTGAAAATATGACAGTCTCCAGATGTTGTGTATGCAGACCAAAATGAAGACTATTCGTGTGTGTTCCTGCCTGGCTCGTTGGAGCCGTAAGGACTGAGCTTGGGGACTCAAGAACAATGGTAGCAGGATCCAAATACCTGTTGCCCTGCTCCAATCACGAGCCCCTGGCTGGTTTGAATGACACAATGGCGTGCTAGCGCAGGAAGCTTGAAGTGTACATAAGCTGGCCCGGTTGGCCCAGTTCCTCAGTCTTTGAGTTCAGCCTTTACTATGCTGTACACCTCGCCTCTTCCATGCGTTGAACCCCCTATATTATACCAGAGTTCTGCTGGGCATGTGCATTTCTCTGCAATGAGGGATGAGGAGGGAAATAGCATCAGCAGCTCCACCCCCTCTTTGGCTGAATGTGCCTGGTTACTAGAGTTGCCAACCCCTGATTGGGAAATTCCTGGAGATTTGGGAGGGGAAGAACCTTACCACAGTATGGTACCATGCCATCTGACCTTCAAAGCAGCCATTTTCTCCTCAGGAACTGATCTCTTGGCCTGTCTTCTATTCCCAAAAGCCTCCTCACCCTGCACTGAGTCTGTATCTTTAAAAATAATCATTATTTATATTTCCCATCACACTTCTGAGGTATATTCCAGCCGCCGTGGTTAAAAATCAATGACGCTTCAAAGCAAAGCCACTGAGAACCTTGCCGCTGTGTGTTCTAACCGGAGGAAAGAAACCAGCGTATTTTAAGAAGGGAACTCTATATGAGCTTTGGGAGGCTGAGGGAGAAATGTAGCCTGGCTTTTCAAAGCTGAATGGTTACCCAAGCTCTCTCTGGAGACCACCCAGAGGCTGCTGATTACCTGCAGCGATGCCAACCTGCAGGGCAATGAGTTTCATGTGATAGACGTGGCGATTCTGCCACTTTCTCAGCAATCATCTCTTCTCTTTGGGCAGTGAGGGAAGAGTTGCTCCTGGAGAACTGGAGATAGCCTTTTATGGAAACTCTCCAAGTTTCTGTTCCAGACTGTATTGTGAAGCAGTCTCCGATGGGAAAAATCCAGAGCGTGGGACAAGGGCATGATGAATTGGTGAATTTCTGTGGCTGCCTCAAGGCCAGTTGTTGTCTTCCAACAGGATTAAGCAATAAAGCTTTTCCTGACTATAAGTGTGCCTGTTTTGGTGAAGAGGTGTAGTGGTCAGGGGGCTTGAATTTCTACTCTGTCAGACTCACAAAGCTTGCTGGGTGACTTTGGGCCAGTCACTCTCTCTACCTCAGCCGTGAAGGAAAAACAAGGCGGAACCACGTACTCAGCTTGGAGGAAGGGTGGGGTAAAAATATACCAAGTAGATAGGTTGAGTGGTCCCTCATCTCTCCGCATGTTGAAAACCAGCATATCAGGGTACATTAATCTATCCTTCTCTTGACAAACTGTTTCCCTATGCATATGTGTGTAGTGTGGTATTTCCCCCTGTGATTGTGAAACATTCAGATGGCATTTTTTAATATAAAAAAACCATATCAGCATGTTTTAAAAACATGTTTTTAAAAAGCATACCAAGTAGATAGGTTGAGTTGTCCCTCATCTCTCCACATGTTGAAAACTAGCATATCAGGGTACATTAATCTATCCTTTTCTTGACAAAACTGTTTTCCAATGCATATGTGTGCAGTGTGGTATTTTTCCCTGTGATTGTGAAACATCCAGATGGCATTTTTTTTTTATTTAAAAACTTTCTATGCCACCTTTCCAGCCAAATAGGGTCCCCAGGACAAAGAATATAAAAGCATTAGAACATTGCAAATCTTGTGTTGGTTGAGGGAACTGGGACAGGCACAAGAGTGGGCACCTCAAATGGCCCTTTCCAGGGGTGGAATTCTAGCAGGAGCTCCTTTGCATATTAGGCCACACACCCCTGATGTAGCCAATCCTTCAAGAGCTTAAGCTCTTGGAGGATTGGCTACATCAGGGGTGTGTGGCCTAATATGCAATGGAGCTCCTGCTAGAATTTCACCCCTGGCCCTTTCCTTCATGAATGCACCATCCTCTAACGTCTCTCCATGCTTTTCGCCTGCTTTAATCCTGTTGACCCTATTCCGTTTTCTAGGCATCAATACCTGCTCCATCAACAACGGCGGATGTGAACATGATTGCCTGCAGCTCACTGTCTCGCAGCATCAGTGCCAATGCCGACCCGGCTACCAGCTGAAGGACGATGGGAAGCATTGTGTTGGTGAGTTTCCTCAGCATTCCTTCCAGAACATGGAATGCAGGGCTTTTTTGTTGCAAGATCTCCTTTGCATATTAGGCTACACTCCTCTGATGTAGCCAATCCTCCAAGAGTTTATGGGGCTCTTCTTACAGGGCCTACTGCAAGCTCTAGGAGGATTGGCTACATCAGGACGGTATAGCCTAATATGCAAAGGAGTTCCTGCTACAAAAAAAGCCCTGATGGAATGAAACACAGAGAGAGAGAGAGAGAGAGAGAGAGAGAGAGAGAGAGAGAGAGAGAGAGAGAAAATTTGCAGTTGTTGAATTTCCAAATGTTGATCCTCACCAGTCTAAATCTTTAATTCAAAATGTGCCATTTTGCAGTGGTCCGGTGATTTTGTGAGAATGGTCACACTTTTTCTGAGCTTGATGGACCACTGACCTAAATTGTCATCAGGAAACTTTGTATGTCAGGATTTATTGGCTTGTTTGCAAGGTTTGCGTCCCAGTCTTTCACGGTGAGGATTTCAGAAAACGTTAATGAGTTTTGTGGAAAAGTTTCAAGCCATAGCAATATAAACCTCCGTCTGACTACAAAATTAGCAATTAAAGAGATGTGATTACAAAATTAGCATTTTTTAAAAAAAAAACCTGACAACCTGAGATTTAGCATACCAACTAAAAGTTAGTAATCAAAGAATGTTGTTGATTGGAGCCTAAACCTCTGAAGGCTGAGTACCAGGAAGATAGTCGTGCAGAGGACATTTTGCTGTTGAGATGCTGCTACAGATAAGGCCCCACCCTTAGCAACTTCCTTTGTGATGGGAGAACCAGGCTTGATTCCCCACTCCTCCACTTCCAGCTGCTCAAATGGCCTTGGGTCAGCCATAGCTTTTGTAGGAATTGTCCTTGAAAGGGCAGCTGCTGTGAGAGCTCTCTCAGCCCCATCTACCTCACAGGGTGCCTTTTTGAGGGGGAGAGAAGGTAAAGGAGATTGTGACCGCTCTGGGATTCAGGGTATAGGGCAGGATATAAATCCAATATCATCATTATAATTATCATCATCTTCTTCTTCCTCCTATGAATGGAAGGGGAGTTATCTTCTTAGAATGCCCGCAATCTTTCAGAGAGAGAAAGAGACTGACTTAGCAGGTCAGGAAATGGCTAATCGTTCACCACGACCCCTCTGGGGCCAGTCGCTCCAGTTGGCTTGCCGACTTGTATTAGAAGTGAATGCCAATTGTACACATTTCTGTTCCTTTGGACACCTTCTATGGGATTGTTTTGGCTGCGGAGGAAGAAGAGAAGAAACCCAGCCAACCCAAACGAAACAGTATCAGGTTGGGAGGCTCCAGCGGCAGCGAGGAAGCGGCATTAGAGATATCCAAGATTGTTTTGCATCTCCTCAGCATCTCAGGTGGGAAGCAGCTGGATCTTCTCAGCTGGAACGGCGGAGATTAGGAAGGAGGAGGGGACGGCAGCTGACAGGGAGACGCACCCAAGACCGCGGGGCTTGAGATGTTAAAATTAGAGCCTCCAAAGGAAGTTTGAAATCGCATCTCTTTCTGGCATGTGGTTGGTGGCAGATCTCTCATACAGAGGTATTTGAAAGGACTTGGCCTTGATCTTCTCCCCTGGATATCCTTTCGGGGGGGGATAAATGGTTGCCAGCATTCTGCTGGAAAGGCTGCTACGTTTTTGCTTTTTCAAGAATCCCCCACACCACATACATAACTTCTTTTTGCAAATGAGGCAGAAATCCTCACTCATGAATCGTTTGCTGTTGCATCTTCTGCTCTGTAAAGCAAGATCTTGCGACGGGACGGCCTGTTTTGCCGGATAGATGAAGTCTCCAGTTTGTGTATATAACATCACACCATGGCATTTTTTGTAGCAAGAACTCCTTTGTATATTAGGCTACACCCCCCCTGATGTAGCCAACCCTCCAAGAGCTTACAGGGCTCTTCTTACAGGGCCTACTGTAAACTCTTGGAGGATTGGCTACATCAGGGGTGCGTGTAGCCTAATATGCAAAGGAGTTCCTGCTACAACACAAAGCCTTGCATCACAGTAGAAAACCCCAAATCTTTCAGTTTATAATATGCCATGATAATCTGGGCAAGGTATATGATTTAGAACACTCCATGAGATCTTTAATACATATATTGGAAAACAAAGTTTTAAACCATAGAAGAGCAAAGCAAGAGAAGCCAAGGACAAATAGAAGTGTGGAGCCGTGGTAGATCCATTGGAGATACAGAGCAGTGCCAACTGAAATACTGTGTCCCTTTGTGAGCTGCCTGAGGAAGGATTCACTCTGAAAGTGGATGGAAACAGCAGTCCAGTTGCACCCACACCAGTTTGGGAATTGCAGTCACACCTGCATTGGACTTCAGGAAGTCCTATAAACAAAGAAAGAGCATTGTATATTGTACATTGTATATTGCTGCTACACATCACCTCCTGACCACCCCTGGCCCAAAGGACGTCTGTCTCGCCTTAACCAGAGCCAGGGCTTTTTTGGCTTTGGCCCCTGCCTGGTGGAATCAGCTTCCTATGGAGATCCGGGCCCTACCTGAGCTACTGCCATTTCGTTGGGCCCGTAAGGCTGAGCTGTTCCGCTGGACTTTTGGTTGAGGCAGCGGGCGTCCTATTCTACCAACCATTCCATCAGCCGGCCTCCCTTGTTGTGACATCATACTTTATATAGTCTTGTTGAGGTGCTGCAGCTGGTTTTAACATCATCATTTCTTCATGGGCCAAAACCTATACTTTGTGAAATGTGCCCTTTCCCCAGTGATGCATCATTATTTTGTTTTGTCATTCTGCTGTTTTGGTTTTAGTGTATTAAATTTCACTTGTTGGTTTTTATTGTTTAATTTATGCTGTGATCTGCTCTGAGCCTGTTATGGGAAAGGGCGGAATATAAGTTCACTCACTCATTCGCTCACTCAGTCAATCAATAAAATGGACTGTAAATTTTTTCTAAATTAACATGTAATAATAATAATAATAAATTTTATTTGTATCCCGCCCTCCCCACCTAGGCAGGCTCAGGGCGGCTAACAGCATTTCATAAAACATACAATAATAGATAAAACCTTAAATTTAACAATATAAAACTTTACATTTAACAACATTAAAAACCAGTTAATACACTTACAATAACTTGGTCTGACAGTGCCGATGGTGTTTGACGCTAATTCTGTGAAAAATACTGTGGTTTAAAACTTCGGGCGATTTCCCACACAGCTTACCGAGGAGCGAAGTCCCTCCTCACCGTGCAGCGTCTGCTCGGATTTCCCACCAACTGCTCCGCGGATTCAGGAAGTGCCGCACCTTTTGCGTCTCAAATGGAAATCGCTAAAATCCTAGTTTATGTTAGCAACGCAAAAGGTGCGGCACTTCCTGAATCCGCGGAGCAGTTGGTGGGAAATCTGAGCAGACGCTGTGCGGTGAGGAGGGACTTCGCTCCTCGGTAAGCTGTGTGGGAAATCGCCCTTTGTTTTTCAATATATGTTACACGGAGTGTTCTAAGTCATATACCTTACTCATAGAATCATAGAGTTGGAAGGGACTTCTAAGGTCATCTAGTCCAACCTCCTGCACAATGCAGGAAACTCACAAATACCTCCCCCTAAATTCACAGGATCTTTATTGCTGTCAGATGAGTGAAGCAAAAGAGCATACCTGTGAGCTCTCTGGTTTCATATGATAATCTGGTCGGCCTGATCTTGTCAGATTTCAGAAGTAAGCAGAGTTGGCCCTGGTTAGTACTTGGATGGGAGACCACCAAGCAAGCCCAAGGTGGCTAGGCAGAGGCAGATTGCAATGGCAACACCCCCCGCCCCCCCTGGGTGTACATTTTATACCTTGAAAACCCTACAGGGTCACCGTATCTTGGCTGCATCTTGAAGGCACTTTCCGCCAACTTTTTGTTGTAATAGATCTGTTATGGCATATCCCTTGGCTTTTGGCTGGCTCGAAAATGGAAACCAGATGACATCCAGAGGCATCGTCCCATCAAGCTGCCCTGATCTGTGTGTTTTTTGGACAGAGTTTACATGTCAGACACTGACATCAGCAGGCATGGCATTTCCCGACAGAGAATCCAGGCCCCTGTCCATAATATTCTGCCAAGGATCAGTCCCTAAGTGTTCAGGTGTCTCCAGATCTAGAGTGATGCCAACTGGCAGTCGCTTTCCAAAGGAAGCAGAAACTTAGCCTGGCAGGTTCATTTAATAGTGAGAAGCATTACTCTGATGGAAGGTTCCAACCTCAGAACTTGCCTTTTTAGGGCCTGGAGGAACGAGATTAGTTGTTGGGGTTCACTGACTGGCTACCCAGTCTGCAGGGCTTGTGCTGCAGCCTAGATGGCACCCTTGAGTTGCAGTGGTCAGTCACGCAGCAGAAAAACAACCATCCCAGGCTGGTGATGCAAGAGGTTAGGTGACTTTGGTGCCTTGTAGGGAAGAAAACTGACTGGAGAGCTGTAATCAACAGCATAAATCCGGTTTTGCAATCACTTCCTTTCTCCAGGAATGAATTCTGATGTTCTGTGGTTTGGTCTAAGTTAGGGATCTGCAAAACAATCCTCATGATATCAGTTTGGAAGTAAGTCATCTCCTCTTCCTGCTTTCCTTTGCAGTTGTCAAGGGACATCAGCAAAAATGGCCATTTTTGCTTCACTCATCCAGATCTCATCCTCTTCTGCAGTAGCATACTGTGATCTGGATTGGGCTAGTTAATTTTATGTCCATAAGTGTTCCAGAGGGGGATGGAACACTCATACCTCTTGCAGCAGGGGTTAAGAAGCTCTCTGTGTGCACATTTCTGACTGACACTCTCTCTTTGTCTTTCTAGTAAGAAATCCATGTGCTGATCGGAATGGAGGCTGCATGCACAAATGCCAAAATCGCCGTGGGGTGGCACACTGCGAATGCCACCCCGGATACAGGCTGGGGCATGACCACAAAGCATGCGAAGGTATGGACCATATCATAAGGGCTTTGTGCAAAGGAACCAGAAGTCATTTTGTTTTGTTTTTCCTGTAAATGCCAGGTTAATCTTGGTGGATGTTATAATTAGTGGTTGGGTCTGGTTTTAAAAAATGATAAATGAGCCTTCAACCATTCAGGAAGACAACGCTCATAAAAATATCCCAGTTACTTCTTGTTCCAGCAGTCTGTTCTTGATAATCCAAGAATTGTGTAGTGGGACTTATTATAATATTTTCTTAAAGCTTTTTTAAAAAGTCTGACACACACACCCCCTCCCCAATTCTGTGCTCCGAAGAAACAATGCAAAAAGGATTCCAGGATCCTGAAAGTAATAGAAAGTTGTGTGGTGGGAACAAGATTGGAGGCAGGATGTTGGAACCTCTAGTCAAAGTTGGGCTTTTGTTACCTGCAAGACAGGGAGAGGGGCCAATAAGAACATAAGAACGTAAGAGAAGCCATGTTGGATCAGGGAGATGGGCCAATAAGAACATAAGAACATAAGAGAAGCCATGTTGGATCAGGCCAATGGCCCATCCAGTCCAACACTCTGTGTCACACAGTGGCCAATATATGTATGTGTGTATATACACACACACATATATACATACATACATATGCACACATATATACACACACACATATATATATACTGTGGCTAATAGCCACTGATGGACCTCTGCTCCATATTTTTATCCAATCCCCTCTTAAAGCTGGCTATGCTTGTAGCTGCCACCAATCAGTTTCGGTTGTTAATGCATTTCACTGGCTCAGGTGTGTTCCATGAAGCTAGTTTCTGAGAAGTAGTCCTGTTGATCTGTAGTAACAGAACCAAATCTGAGTCCAGTAGCACCTTAAAGTCCAGAAACGTTCTTCAAGGTATAAGCTTTTGTAAGTCACAGTCCACTTTGTTAAACTCACAAAAGCTTATACCCCGTGAAATTGTCTTGGTCTTTAAGGCGTTACTGGAGTCAAATATGGTTTGAGTGGCATCCTGAATTGTGGTGTGGGAATCATGATAGGCACCCCTTGCTGGAAAATGACATTTCTTGAGCTCTCAAAATATACTTTTATAAAGGGAATAGGGTGGCTGTAGAACTACACTATTCAAGATTGTGCTTTTTATAAACAGAATAGCACCTCAGGTTTAATCTCTGTGGGAAATATTGGGCATGGGTTTTTTATTGCTTTATTTATTTGTTTATTGGATGTATTACACTACTTTTATTGATTTGTGCTGTAGTTTCTACGATCCACTTTTGTTGCCTCCTTTGCTATGTATTTCACGGGGTGCACATCAGCTTTTTGCATTGATCTCTAATTCTGTAATCCACCTGCAGCTTCTTGATGAGAAAAACAGACTGTAAATGAAACAAAGAATAAAACTGAACAGTTTAGAGAATAAAGAATAAAATACTTGTTTTAAAGTATTTATTGGGATAACTGGGTTTTTAATGTTTTGTAATTTCCGATGTTACCTGCCCTGAGCCAGCAACTGCCCTTTCAAGGACAACCTATGCCAGAACTATGGCTGACCTGAGGCCATTCCAGCAGGTGCAATTGGAGGAGTGAGGAATCAAACCCCGTTCTCCCAGATAGGAGTCCATGCACTTAACCACTACACCAAACTGGCTCTTGGTGTTATAAGTAAATAGCATGCCAGTATATGGGATGTCTCACTGGAGAAAGAACAAGATGCAGACAAATAAGCCTTCCCCATATTCCCTCCTTCCAGATATAAACGAATGTGTGGCTGGGCTGGCCACGTGTGCACACAGTTGCCTGAACACTCGCGGTTCCTTTAAATGCACTTGCAATCCAGGCTACGAACTAGGGGCAGATGGCAAGCAATGTTATCGTAAGTATCTGCTCCCTATCTGCTTCTGTCTTGTTAAAATATAAAGCTGAGGTTGCTGTTGCGGCTTGGGAATCTGACCTTGTGCAATCAGGGAGGGGGTGGGCTTTGAGGTGGGCTGGTTGTCTTTCCAGTAGAAGAAACTTTCGTAGGGGAGTGAACCTGCATGTTGGTTTTTTCAGTTTAGAATTGAGTTCTGTCATTCCAAACACCTGTCCTGAAATTTTTGAATCTGTACAAAGCATTGCCAACAATGGCTGTGACAAGAATGCATTTCAGCAGGATAGCCATGCTAGTCCTCCACTGTTTTGTGACTGCTTAAAGGCTTAACAATTTTACTATGGCATAAGTTTTTGTGATTCAATACCCGGTTCATGAGATGCAAGAAGTGTTGCATTCAGTTGGTAGAGTGATTTATACCCAAAGCTACAAACAGAAGAAGGGCAAGGGGAGAGGAGAGTTATTATGCAGAGAGGGCAGAAAACCCTGTTTCCTGGGGCAATTCGAATAATATTACATACATCCAGGGGTGGAATTCTAGCAGGAGCTCCTTTGCATATTAGGCCACACACCCCTGATGTAGCCAGTCCTCCAAGAGCTTACAAGGCTCTTTTTTGTAAGCTCTTGGAGGATTGGTGACATCGGAGTGTGTGGCCTAATATATAAAGGAGCTCCTGCTAGAATTCCACCCTTGCATACATTGCAAAGCACAGGAGGAAACGACATCCACTCGAAAGAGTGAATGATCCTCTCAGAGTAGTTGAGGTCTATTCCCAATGGCTAGTGAATTACCAAAATAGGATGGATGTAAAAAAAATGTGTATCCATCTGTAAGCAGGAGAAATTCTCAGGGTGTTTTGTTGCCTTTCCAGGGATAGAAATGGAAATTGTGAACAGCTGTGAGACCAACAACGGTGGTTGTTCCCATCTTTGCCGTCACACGAGTTCCGGACCTGTCTGCGCCTGTAACCTGGGGTACCAACTGGATGAAGATCAGAAAACTTGCATTGGTAATAAAATAACTGAACTTGTAATTGGATATATGAAGAAATGATCTTCTTTACCAAGAAGGCCTATCAATGGATGACTGATGGGGCGTTTTCGCACTGACCTTAATCGGTAGCGACGCCCCTCTTCAGCGCACAGGATCTGCCCGGATTTCGCACCAATTGCCGCGGAGCACCCGGAAGAGCCGGAAAGTCCCGCGGCTTTTGCGGTGCAAATGGAAACCGCCAAAATCCAGTTTCCATTTGCGCCGCAAAAGCCGCGGGACTTTCCGGCTCTTCCGGGTGCTCTGCAGCAATTGGTGCGAAATCCGGGCTGATCCTGCATGCTGAAGAGGGGCGTCACTGCCTATTAAGGTCAGTGCGAAAACGCCCATGGTGTATTGTTTTGTATTTTGCTCCCACATGAACTGCACCAGCAGGATTGCTCCTTTATTCCAGTTTTCTGATGTGGGACAAAGGTTAAATGTACAACGTGCATACTGCAATTGGCCATTTACATTTATAGAGCCACCATTCACCTACCTTGGGGACTCTATTTGGATGGAAAGGTGGCATAGAAGTAAACAAAGGTCAGAAGACATGCTGGATTCTGAACCTTCTGCATGTAAAACATATTCTCTGCTCCAGAGCTATGAGGGCTCACACACGAAGGACCATACGAATTGCATTGTACAGACTAGTGGCCCATATAGCATGAACTGTCTGCTCTTACTTGCTGCAGTTCTCCATGATCTTGTGCACAGCTCCCCCCCCCCATTTGAAAGGGAGTTGCCACAGGTTGAGCCTGGGACCGTCTGAATACAAAGTTGACGATCTGTCACTGAGGTATGGGCTTTCCCAGCTTGTCCTGCAAGATAAGGGGCCAACAAATGAACCTTCACATGCATCCTTTATGCAGAAATGCATCCACAGTGGTATCAATACTCCCTCTAAGCTGTGTTGTGAGCCAAAATTTTACTTTGTGAGCTGGTGGCATTAAAATTGTGAGCTACTGCATAAATTACTTTGCTCTAGGGCCATTTTTCCTGAGTTAAGACTAAAATGTGTGAGCTGGGAGCTAAAAAACCCTATGAGCTAGCTCACACTAACTCAGCTTAGAGGGAACACTAGTCACAAGTTACTTTTGGTGACCCCCAACAAGGGACTTTTGAGGCAAGTGAGAAGCAGAGGTGGTTCGAAATTGCCTTTGCTCACTGGCACTACCTCATTCACAACACCAGCAGAATGATTGACAATCACATGACCTCTGTCAATGAGCAAAATTCTAAAACACAGGTCCCCATCTGGTTATAGGCTGCCTGTTGGCTAGGCCACTTGTGCATGGAAGTGTGCATGTGTAAACAGCACGATTGCAGATGTCTGCGTTTAATTTTATCCTATGTTGTATCGAGTCCCGTTCAGGCAATTAACCTAATCAGCAGCTCTCTGCAGATCTTACCAGCCAGGCATTTCCTGCGTTGGGAACTGGCTTAGTGAGAGTTTAAATTTTTATATGCTGGATCTATCTGAGCTGCGCAATGCCAAGCACAGGTCTTTGTAGTTCTGTGTCTTGAGTGGCCGGGCCACCTTCAGAGAATTTTTGAACCTAATTCTGTCTGCATCCTTTCTACATTCAAGTTGTAGATTTTGTGGAAGGCTTTCTCAGCTTTCCCCATGTCTGGGGCAATCAATCTGGATATTTTACTGGGTCATTCAGCACTGTCCAAATTCGGTGCAATTGACTGCATTTATTCCAAACACTGTAATTCACAGAAAGTCTACAGGGATAATTGCAATTTTATTCTTTAATCTTGAAAGTATGCAAATTACCTAGTTGGATCTACCAAAGGTCCCTCTAGACCAGCATCTTGATTCCATCAGAGAACAGTATCTGGGATGCTCATAACCAGGACATGAGTTAAACAGACTCTCATAGCATTTGGTATTTAAAAGCAGATTTGCCAAAACTGAGGTTCCAGTTAATAGCCGTTGACTTATCCTGCATCAGTTTGATGTAGTGATTAAGTGCACGGACACTTTTCTGGGAGAAAGTATTTGATTCCACACTCCTCTGCATGCACCTGCCGGTATGACCTTGAGTCAGTCACAAGTTCTCGTAGAGCTGTTCCTCTCTAGAGAAGTTTTGGTCAAAGCTCTTTCATCCCCACCTACCTCACAGGGGAAAGGGTAAGGGAAAGCTGTGGGAAGGGTAAGGGAAAGGAGATTGTAAACCACTCTGAACCTTCTTTGTATAATGAAGGGTGGGGTATAAATCCAATCTCCTCCTCCATCTCCTCCTCCGCTTCTTCTTCTGCTGCTGCAACCCACCCCCTGCAAACTGTAGTGGTACAATCCCATTTTACCAACTCTGCATTCTATCATTGGTTAAATCTGTCAGTGTGAGCTGTCCTCGCAGACACCCAGAGCAGCAAATCAAAAGTCACCTCTAGAGTGCTTGTGAATCAGCCTCAAGGTTTTTAAACAGCAAGATGAAGATTTGGGATCTCTGCATCAGAGGAGCAAGATCTGGACTGCGAGCCTCTGTCCCCTCCTTTGTTATAGATATTTAAGCCTGGGCACTGACAGAAACTCTAGCCTTTTGCCGTGAATCGAAAGACAAGGATCAAATGGCTCTTGGCCCTTTGGTGGTAGTAGCCCATGGTTTACAACCTGTGGCTATAAGTGAGACATGTCAGTTGATCCAGGACCAGTTGAAGTACCGCACTGTTTATTTGTTCAAACCCTGTTTTGGGGTTTGTTTTGTAAGCTGCTTTGGGCCCCTACTGGAAAGAAAAGCGGGGTTAGAAAGACTCGAAAAATAAATAAGTGAATTTGTATCTCCTCCTCCTCACCTCCATTATGATGCCAGCAGACACACTTTTTAAAAAAAATTTCCTTGTTTCTGCAGATACAGACGAATGCAGTGCCGGTTCTCATTGCTGCCAACAGGAATGCTATAATTACCCTGGAGGGTACGAGTGCATTTGCTACGCTGGCTACCGGCTGAACACAGATGGCTGCAGCTGTGATGGTAAGAAAGGGTGCCCTCTTGGGCTCCAGCTGCTGCAAGAAGGACCACCATGGGGCTCAGAAACTGCAGCTTTGCATTCTTATATTTGTTTCAGTTTCTAGTAAATCCACAGCCTAGGGAGCTGTGGACACTCTCAGTATCACAGGCTTCCTTTTCTTGGTGTTGGTGCATAAAGAACAAAAAGATGAAGTGGATGAACTTATAAGATGCTGTCTGTGAAGGCTGGGGGTATCTCGGGTTGCCAGTCTCCTGGCTGGGCCTGGAGTTACAACTGATCTCCAGATTACAGAGATCACTTCCCCTGGAGAAAATGGCAGATTTGGAGGGTGGGTTTTGCAGTCTCTCCCCTTCCCAAACTCCACTCTTTCCAGACTCCGCTCCCAGATCTTCATTAATTTCCCACCTATAGTTGATGTGAACCACAGGTGGAATTCTAGCAGGAGCTCCTTTGCATATTAGGCCACACACCCCTGATGTAGCCAATCCTCCAAGAGCTTACAAAAAGGAGTCTTGTAAGCTCTTGGAGGACTGGCTACATCGGGGGGGGGGGGGTGCGACCTAATATGCAAAGATGCTCCTGCTAGAATTCCACCCCGATATGAACTATAGCAACCCTAGAGATATCATTCGTTGTTCATAAGCTAGTTCCTGCCAGCTATGGTTATGAAACTGTTTCCAAGCTCTTTCATCCAGATGAGATGTTCAGTTTGAGTCTTTTTTGGACACTTCTCAGAAAAAAAAACCTCAGCATTTCCCCCAAGAATTCTTCAGTGCTTAAAAATACCCAGCCCAGGAGAGTTCCACCAGCATCACTGACCCCTTTATCTGCCAGTTCCATTCTTCTCTCCTTCATGCGCTTTTTCAAACTTGTGAAGCTTCAACACTCAGGAGACAGGCTGTTCATAGGGCTGGTGGAAAGCAGGAGGTTCTCCTACACTTTCTAACTTTCTGTAGAGAAAGCTTCCAAGCATGCTTGGAATCTCTGTTGATCTCAGAAATTCTGGGAACTGTGCTTTTAATACTTCTTTGTCAAAGTTTGGGGATTTCCAAGTTAGGCCAGTTGATTTCTGAGTCACTACCTCCATCTCTGGATGCATTTTATCCCTATTCCCAAAATGGAGATGTTGGGGAAATGGCTCTTGTTTTCTAAACCTTTCAGTGGATTTCTGAACTTTCATTTCTAAAAGTCGCCATCATTGTGCATCGCCATATATAAGGGGGAAAAATTTCCACTCTGGAAATTAAGCCAGATGTACAGGAAAATAATTTCATATTCTCCTTGAGAAATCTTGCTTTTTTTGTTCTTAAGACTGGTTCACACCAATGTTCCCTCTAAGCTGCAAAGTCTTGTGAGCAAAGATTCTACTTTGTGAACTACTAACATTAAAGTTGTGATCTACCGGCATTAAAGTTGTGTGCTCTGGGGGCATCCTTCCTGAGCTAAGACAAAAATGTGTAACTGGAGGCTAAAAATCTGTGAGCTAGCTCATGCTAACTAAGCTTAGAGGGAACACTGGTTCACACATGCTAGCCAATTACTTGATCTTTCTGCAATTCATTAATAGGTGATCCCTTACTTTAAATTTATGAATGACCCCTAGAGCAGTGTTTCCTATTTGCAGGGTCATGACCCGGTACCAGGCCACGGAAGCCTCACTACCGGGTCACAAGAAAAGCCAAAGCTAGCCCTGCCCCCAGCAAAGCTAGCCCCACCCCATCTCTGTGTTGTGCAGAGAGGAGCTGAGGTGCCTCTTCTTCCTTCTCCCCTGCTTCCAGTGTTTGAGAGAAAAGCTGACATCCATTGGCACTTTAGACCCATGAAGTGTTCTTCACGGTATGAGCTTTCATGCGCCTTGCAGTATGTTCTTTTGGGAAGATTTCCCCGGGAGGCCTGGGCAGCAAAGAAGGGTGTGTGTATTTTTTTCAGCCAGGAGGGGGCAGGGAGTGGGCATTCCAGTAGCTATTTTTTTTTTTTTTACCAAACAACCTCTGGGCAGAATTTTTGCTTGCTGGGGTCATCTGATGGTGAGGAAGGCTTTTTTTCCCTTCCCCCCTTCCTTCCTTCCTTCCTTCCTTCCTTCCTTCCTTCCTTCCTTCCTTCCTTCCTTCCTTCCTTCCTTCCTTCCTGCCTGCCTGCCGTAGAGTATCTACAAGTGACACTCTTTCTTTCTTTCTTTCTTTCTTTCTTTCTTTCTTTCTTTCTTTCTTTCTTTCTTTCTTTCTTTCTTTCTTTCTTTGATGCTTTGTCTGTATTCTTGGTGCTGGAGGGTGGGGGCGGGAAGCAACAGTGGGAGGGCTTCTAGTGCCCTGGCCCCACTGGTGGACATTCTGGTGCTTTTTGGGCATTGTATGAGGGAATTTTGGACTGGATAGTCCACTGGCCTGATCCAACATGTTCTTTCTTTCCATGTCTTTCTTTTCCTTTCTTTCCATTTCATTCTTTCCCTTTCTTTCTTCCCCTTTCTTTCTTTCCTTCCATTTTCACTGGATTAAACTTTTCTGTTCATCATACTATTGTTGCAGACAAAGGAGCTCTGCCAATGAAAAGTTGGCACCTCCAGTTGTAGCCAGGTGGCCTTTCTATGAGATTTCTGTGTGAGTGAGTGAGAGGTATAGGGGAGAAAGAGATTATTGAAGATTACTGCTGTATATTTCAACTGCACTGGAAGTGATGGTACTATGAACTTGGCACCATTTTACTGGTCCTGGTTTTAACAGCTGTCTGACCCCAAAATTAAACTCCTCCTGTAAATATTAAAAAGGATGAAAGTAGTTCACTGGCTAAATATCTGCACAACAGGTTGCTTTTAATGGCATGGGAAACACAGCCAGTAAAAAGCTGCAAGCCCCTCATAAATCCTTTTTGGGATAACTGCAGAAAAGCTTGTATGAACTTCATATAACTTGAAATTAATTCATTAATTGAAGTACAATTCTCTGCTACCTTTCACAGCAATTTCCCAGTGTTTCAACCAAAGAAAAGTATTAAAAATAGCTATCGAAAGCTTTTCTTGAAACCAAGCAAGCTTGGTTGTAGCTTGAGACAGGGTTCCATTAGTAGCAGCTGAAGGAAGGGCATACTAAATGTGTCAGCATATTTTGAGGTAGAGCAACTGCCAGGGCCCAGTGTGGGTGGTACACAGTGCTGGCATTCCTGCTGTCAATGGCAACAGCACTCCCAACTGCATACACTGGCCAGTGCCGTTGAGGAAGGGATGTGTAGGTGATGCAGGCAATTGAACATGGGCATTAGGAGTGCTTGCAAAGTGGAGAAGAATACACAAACAGATAGGTGCATGCAGGTGTGGGAGTGAAAAGAGAGGACTGCCCACTTTCCACCCCCATTTTGGCTCAGCATGAGTTTCAGAGAGATTTTTCTGAAAATGAATTTACTTCCGAAGAAGAGGCAGGTTTGGGGGGAGTGACCTGGAAGTGACATCACAGGAAAAGGTGGAGTTTTGGTTCAGTGTGCCCTGGAAGTGACATCACTTGGTCCTTGACACCACAGGAAATGACATAATTCCTGTCTCCCGGCTCCACCCCCAAAGTCTCCTGGCTCCACCCCAAATTTTAGTGGGCCACGAAGGAAAAGTGTAAAAATAACCGGGCCATGGGAAAGAAAAGTTGGGGAAACCCTGCCCTAGAGTATCTACAAGTGACACTGCCTTATTCTGAATCAGAGCATTGGTCCATTAAGGGCAGTACAAGTGATTCAGACTGGCAGCGGGTCTCCAGGGTTTCAGGCAAAGGTCTTTCACGTCACCTACTGCCTGGTCCTTGTAACTGGAAGTGCCTGGGATTGAACCCAGGACTTTCTGCATGCAAAGCAGAGGCTCTTCCAATGAACTACAGCCCCTCCCCATATTAGAATTTAGAACAAAAGACCCATCTCCATTTGGAATGTCTCCATTTGGGACGCAGCCATGTCTCAAGGGTCTTAAACATATATCTCAATAGCAAAGAGTCTTTCATACAAAGTCACACAATCACGGACCAAATTGTCTACAGAAATTACAGAAACATAACTAGGAAGTTGTATATTCCTCACTTGCAGCTATTATTGTTTCAGTTTCAGTCCAGTGCTACTGGGGGATTATTCTGTTCGAAGTTTACAGCTGTATCAGCAATCAATATGGGTTGGTTTCATAAACTTGTTCACCAGCTGATTTCAAGGATGAGCGTTAAAATTTCTTGTCAGTTTTTAACGGAGCATTTTCCCTGACAAGAGATTTTGATGTTGAATGCTCCATCTATAAAAGCACAACCCCTCCCCCATGTAAATTTTACAGGAAAAGAGGATATCGCTTATCCTTGAAATCAACTGGTGGACAGGTTTATGAAACCAGCCCATATGGACTGCTGTTATAGCTGTAAACTTCATACAGAATAATTCCCCAGTATCACTGGACTGAAATTGCACCATAATAGCTAAAGGGAGGAATATATAACTTCCAAGAGAGCAGTTGCATTTCTGTAACTTCGGTAGGCAGTTTTGGTCCCTGCGATTGTATGACCTTGTATGAAAGACTGTTTGCTATTGAGATGTATGCTTAAGACATTAAGAATCATTGCACTGACTAACAGAAACAAATAGATATTTGTGGTGATTTAATTATAAATTCAGTACAGGGGTGGTATTGTATTGTAGCCACCTATTGTTCCCCCTGGGTCCTGTATAGTTGTTGACTTATGTCTCAAGGGCAGAGCAGATGCAGAGGATCCCAGTTTTACTCCTTGGTGTCTCCACTTGAAGACTCTTGGGTATTGGGTTCCAGAAGACTCTGGAAAACTACAACAAGGGCTTTTCTTGGTAGAAAAAGCCTAGCAGGAACTCATTTCCATATTAGGCCACATACCCCTGATGTCACCATTGTTTTACACAGGGCTTTTGGGTAGAAAAAGCCCAGCAGGAACTAATTTGCATATTAGGCCACACCCCTGACACCAATCCAGTCGGAACTGCATTCCTGTGCTTTCTTGCTCAAAAAAACCACTGACTATAACCATTCAGAGCAGGCCTTACTGAACTACAAGGACCAAAGATATGAGTTGCTAGATTTTTTTAATGTAATGACTAATGGGATTTCTCAAGAGTCAGTGAAATGCTTTAAGGGGAATTTACTCCAGAACTGGAGTCCAATTTATTTTTTACTTTCCTCCTATGTCAAAGACGTGGATGAATGCTCTTTCAACAATGCCGGGTGTGAACACTCCTGCCAGAACCTGCTGGGTTCCTATCAATGCGGCTGTCAGACTGGCTACAAACTGGAAGACGACCGAAGGAGCTGTAGTTGTAAGTGTCTATTCCCTGCTGTTCAGTAGAGATCGCTGGGCTGTCAGGGGCCGGATTTTGTACTTGGTTTTATATTTTTGGGATTGATTTCCCAGTTTCTGACCTCCGAACTTTTGCTGCCTCTCATCCTCCTCTGAGCGGCCTGCTTTAATTGGAAATGACTCGCTCTTTGCCTAGTGCTTGAAGAATCCGTAGAAGCCCTGGACGGTCGCCACCCCATCATGCGTCCCCTCCCCCACGTGGCCATCTTGCGGGATGAACTCACTCAGCTCTTTGAGGATGAATACGATGAGGAAGAGGAGGAGGCAGAAGCCAGAGGGGAGCACACCCTGTCTGAGAAATTCAGTAAGCATTTTGCAACTGTATAGAGTAACCGGAGCTTTCTTTGTAGGAAAAGCCCAGCAGGAACTCATTTGCATATTAGGCCGCACCCCCTGATGTCACCACTGTTTCACATAGGGCTTTTTTTGTAGAAAAAGCCCAGCAGAGACTTATTTGCATATTAGGTCACACCCCCTGACACCAAGCCAGCCAGAGCTGCGTTCCTGCTCAAAGCCCTGAGAGTAACAAGCATCTTCCTTCTGTTGTTTTGCGGTCACGGATCTTACATTTGTGCAGTCACCAAACATCAAGCTGCTCGACTCTTTCTTAGGAAAAAAATGATATATTATTTGTAAGACCAAATCTTCATACAGAATTAGGGTCCCCCTCGTACATTAATGCAAATATTTTTTAATTTATTCCAATCATGACCTTTTTTAGTTGCAAAACTGAAAAGCTTTTTTGTTAGAATGCATGATGTTTTCCACCCAAGTTACCAACATTGTGTTTCCATGGCAGGTCAGTACCATGACTCGGTTCAGATTTAACAAGGTGTATTTTAATTGTGGTTAGCTTGGGAAGCCAGGATTCAGCTAGCTCAGGGGTGGCCAACGGTAGCTCTCCAGGTGTTTTTCACCTACAACTCCCATCAGCCCCAGCCAGCATGGCCAATGGCTGGGGCTGATGGGAGTTGTAGGCAAAAAAAAACATCTTGAGAGCTACTGTTGGCCACCCCTGAGCTAGCAGATGATCAATGAAATCCTGGTTTGCCTCAAGAAATGCTATTTTCATTGTCTTTACTCTATAGCCAGGGAGGCCGTACCAGGAAACAAAACATGATTCTGCATTTGCAAATCCTGCAAAACCATGGATGATAAGATATTAGAAGAAGATATTGGATTTTGGATCCCACCCAATACTTTGAATATTGGATCCCACCCAATACTCTGAATCTCAGAGCGGTCACAGTCTCCTTTTACCTCCTCCCCCCCCCCCCCACAACAGACACCCTGTGAGGTAGGTGGGGCTGAGAGAGCCCTTACAGCAGCTGCCCTTTCAAGGACAACTCCTGTGAAAGCTATGACTGACCCAAGGCCATTCGAGCAGCTGCAAGTGGAGGAGTGGGGAATCAAACCAGGTTCTTCCAGATAAGAGTCCGCGCACTTAACCACTACACCAAGCTGGCATTTTGGGGTGTTTTTTTTTAAAAAAACAACAACTTCAAATCATGGTTTCAGATTTTGGTTTGACAAACCCTGATTAAAAATAGGCACCCACAGAATGTAGCACCCCTAATACCCCAGAGTAGCCCAGTCTCACTAGAGCTTGGATGCTAGGCAGGGTCAGTACTAGGATGAGAGTGAAGACAGAGGGGGCTGTGCAGGGGAAGGCAATGGCAAACCATCTCTATTTATCTCTTGTCTTGAAAAGCCCGTGAGATTGCCGTAGGATGGCTGTGGTTGAACAGCACACTTTACCTTATTCAGAGAATCACACCAACCATAGTTATTTATTTATTTATTTATTTATTTTTAAAAATTATCTTCAATTTCTAACCCGCTTTCCCCATGAGTGGGCTCAGGGCGGGTAACAACAAGTAGCGAAAAAAGAGAAAAAAACCAATAAAAACATAAAATCGTTCAACAATAAAGTTAAATATAAGTTTAAATATGGAGTTAGTTTAGATTTGGATGGGTCGTCGTGTTGGTGTGAAGCAACCAAATTTTAGTCCATTGGCACCTTTAAGGCCAACGAAGTTCAATTCTGGGCATAAGCTTTTGCGTGCATGCACACCTCTTCAGATATCTTATTGGTCTTAAAGGTGCCACTGGGCTCCAACTTTGTTCCCTAGTTAGTGCAATTAAGCTATGATTTTTCTTGATTTCTGAACAGAATCTGTGGCTACAATCCTCAAACATAGATGATAAAGGTAAAGGTAGTTCCCTGTGCAAGCACCCGGTTGTTACCAACTCAAGGGGTGATGGCACATCACATTTTCTCGGCAGACTTTTTACGGGGTCGTTTGACATTGCCTTCCTCAGTCATCTTCACTTTACCCCCAGCAAGCTGGGTACTCATCCATCAGAAGGATGGAAGACTAAGTCAACCTTGAGCCAGCTACCTGAACCCGGCTTCGAACTCAGGTTGTGAGCAGAGTTTGCAGTACTGCAGCTTACCGCTATGCTCCATGGGGCTTCTAAAAACAGAAAGTGAATCCCACTGCAGTTAAGTCAAACTTACGGATCTGCATGCTCAGGCCTGGCTTACATGCAGAGAAAATGGGGACGATGATCTGCAAATTTAAGTACTCTGTATGATCATCTTTCAGGTACCCTCAGTAATGTGCCCTTTGATGTCTTGTAGTCTGCTTGGATGAAACTTTTGGCCACGATTGTAGCCTAACCTGTGATGACTGTCAGAACCAGGGGATCTGCAACGAGGACCGGTCAGGCTGTGACTGTGCAGATGGCTGGAGTGGAATCGTCTGCAACCAGAGTGAGTTGAGCTGAACCGTGGAACCCCAGGACAGGGAGGGTCCATATTTTATAAACTGTTGAAGTATTTCCTTCCAAAAACCTGCTAAAGAAAGAAGCGTCAAGGGCCCGACTAACTTAAAATAGTACTGGAGCTCCTGACGTGTCTCCATTGTCCCACAGTCTGAGCCCTGCCATGTTTTTCTTGGAATGAACCAAGACTACAGTTACCAGACAAAATCCCCAATAAAGTCGCGTGAAGGTTGTTACTGTATCTACCTCTTGGGAACTCAGTCTGTCGATCCGGACTTTCACGTGTGTGCTGATCTGGCGTTAGATCTGAGCTTTCTGCACTCAGACTGAAGTTATAAACCTATCAGTGGTGAATTAGAAATATCTCATGCCTAAAGGCTAACGAATTATTTAAGGCACTAATGGGAATCTTTGGGATTCTGTCTTCCGGCTCAGTGTCTGGCCTGAAAGCTGTTGACAGTCTGGGAGAAGAGATTTTTTCCTCTCTAGGGCCTGTTTGATCTGTAGGCAGAAGTGACTCACACCCTCCTCCCCTTATTAATTGATGTTCCCTTTTGGGGGGAAGAGCGGCTTCTGTTCTCTAAATCTAGCTCTCCTCAAAATCTCCTTTACTGTCATTAAAATTGAAAATTCGGCATGCTTTAAATGTATGCAGCATTACATTGTATTTAGTGCTTTTCTTTCATTAATGGGGAAAGCACCATATTAGTCACTGGGTTTTTTTTAAAGACAGATAATAATATAGCACTTTCTGAAAATTCATTGGCCTTCAGATGTATAGGCTCAGTCAGGAGTGGAATTGTAGCAGGAACTCCTTTGCATATTAGGCAACACTCCCCTGATGTAGCCAGTCCTCCAAGAGCTTAGAGTAGGCCCTGGAATAAGAGCCTTGTAAGCTCTTGGAGGATTGGCTTCATCAGGGGTTGTGGCCTAATATGCAAAGGATCTCCTGCTACAATTCCCCCCCAGGCTCAGTTCAGATAACTTATAACCATGGCTTATTTTAACTGCAGATGTTTACTTAAACCTTAGCAAATGCTGCTTTTATTATCTTCATTCATCATTGTCGTCATGTCAATCATACATCATGTGAAACCATAATTAAGAGTATAATCATGGTTCTGACTTCTTCCTATGATTTCAGCCCCTGGTATTACAGGCTTTCCATGGTTAAAGAGTGACCTGCATTCAAACAATCATATTAACCATATCTATTATAACTGAACGTGTATACACTAGGCTGCCTTATATCAAGTCACAGTACAATGTACTAGCACAGTACAATCTACTTCATATGGACTTATGAAGCTGCTTTATACTGAATCGGACCATTGGTTCATTAAGATAAGTATCGCCTACTCAGACTGGCAGCAAACTCTTGGGCAGAAATCTCTCACATCACCTACTACCTGGTCCTTTTAACTCAAGATGCTGTGGGTTGAACAGGGAACTGTATTCCAAGCAGATGTTCTGTCCACAGCTTTTCACAGGTAGAGCAAGGTCTTTCTTGCTACCCAGGATCTTTTAAGTGGAGATGCTAAAGTCTGAACCTGGAACCTTCTGCTTGTAAAGTATGCGCTGTACCACTGAGTCATGCCCCCTCATTGAGGTTTTAAGTGACCCACTGTTTCATTCATTTTTACGAAAGCTCTAAAACGTTGGTCTGTGCCGTCATACTGCAGGTAATGTCTAGCATAAGGCTAACTAGTGAATCCATAACATCATGAATTTTGGAAAAGGTGGATTTCTGGCTGATAGCTCATGCATCTGATGAATGGGCTCTAACCAATGGAAGCTTTTACCAAGTAAATCTGTGAGTCCTAAACCTGTCACAAATCTGTCTGATAGTCCTGGAATAAAGCACTGTACTACATATGCCATTTTTCTAGATGATGATGATGATGATATTGGATTTATATCCTGCCCTATACTCTGAATCTCAGAGTCTCAGAGTAGTCACAATCTCCTCTACCTCCCCCCACCAAAACAGACACCTTGTGAGGTAGGTGGGGCTGAGAGTGCTTTTATAGCCTCTGCCCTTTCAAAGACAACTGCTGCGAAAGCTATGGCTGACCTAAGGCCATTCCAGCAGCTGCAAGTGGAGGAGTGGGGAATCAAACACAGTTCTCCCAGATAAGAGTTTGCGCACTTAACCACTATACCAAACTGGCTCAGATATTTATGTAATGATTTTTTTCTGCGATCACAAATATCAAAAGGACATGGACCATACCATAAGTATTAGCCATGAAAGCCAAGAATGTTCAAAGGCCAACTCTAAATAATAGGTGAGAATAACAACCAACCAAGAAAAGGAATCACTCCCATGCTTGTGATCTTCCTAGTTATCTGCTGCTGGAAAGAGGTGACTGGGCTACCCTTGCTTTGGTCTCCTCCCTCAAGGCCTTTCCTCTATCCTCTCTTGGTTCATAGCACCTTTCTTCAAGTGTTAGTTTTCATCTCTCATGGTTTCCCTTTTTTACAGCCTGTCCAGAGGGCACATTTGGCAAGAACTGCAGCTTTACCTGCCTCTGCCAAAATGGAGGCACGTGTGATCCGGTAACGGGGGCCTGCCGCTGTCCACCCGGAATCAGTGGAGAGCTGTGTGAGGATGGTAAGCTTGAGATGTATAATCTGCCACTAGCAGTGCAGGGGATCCAATTAGATCTGTCCCCAGAAGGCAAGGGATCAGGGATTTGGAAAGGTGTTTGATTTATAGTCTCTTTGGGAGAACATTATTAGATCTAATGGGATGAAGTTACAAGTTACTTTGCTCAAATATTAAGACGAAATTCCCAATGATAAGAGTGGTTTGACCATGGAACCTAGCAGGGCTTTCTTTGTAGAAAAAGCCCAGCAGGACCTCATCTGCATATTAGGCCACACCCCCTGATGCCAAGCCAGCCTGAACTGCGTTCTTGTGCGTTCCTGCTCAAAAAAGCCCTGGGGGGTTGGTGGGAGTCCTTCATTAGAGATCTTCAAGCAGGAGCCAAGCGCTCATCTGTCAGAGACACTCTAGCTTTGGATTTTCTGTGTCGTGCTAGATTAGGGCTGTCAAGGTGCTGGTTGGGGTTGGGAAACCCGTGCCCAAAGTTCCCATTCGCTGCCACTGCATGGAGCAGCAGCAATGGAAAATTAAAATGAAAGTTAAAAATCAAAAACTGATGAGTGTTGCTCTCATGATTATATCACTTTCACAAAGCATCTGGAAGTGATGGCAGTAGCTCTAGCAATCTAGAGATCTTGGTTTTTCTATAGACCTACCACTCTAAATGTGATTCCTAGAGCTACTGTTCCTGTGTATTCCATGGAAGTGACATCATCATATGAGCAATGCAGCCCTCCCACACCATCACCATCACCAACCCCCAAACTCCTGCTGGTTGCTTTGTTTGGCAAACTTGTGCTAGATGCAGGGTTGAACTAGATAGCCTATACCTTTCAACTGCAGAACTCTGACTCTGTATGCTTACTGGTAGAGAACATCGGTACAATGCTCATTTACAAATTCCACATAAAATACAAGTTGGCTTTATGTGATTGTCATGTGGAGCCAGGATTAAAAGTCCAACAGTTAAGAACCATAGGCAAATTTGTCTTGCCTGATGCCACTAATTGTGCTTCCATGGCTGAGCAGCCATCTTCACCCAAGTATCTGGGGATGTTTTTATCCATGGACAATCCCATCAGTTCAAATTTTTCCGTGCCACAAAATGGAAGTGGCTATTAGCCTGATGGAACTCTCTGTTTGGGGCAGTGATACTCTGTATTCTTGGTGGTGGTGGGGGGGGCAAAAGTGGGAGGGCTTCTAGTGTCCTGGCCCCATTGGTGGACCTCCTGATGGCACCTGGGGTTTTTGGCCACTGTATGACAATGTTGGACTGGATGGGCCATTGGCCTGATCCAACATGGCTTCTCTTATGTTCTTATGGAGGTTTGCAAAGTTTCCCTTCTCCTACTCTTGGAAGTCGCCATGTTTCGACATGGTCCCCAAAACTTTGGAAACGTGAGATAAATAACAAAATCCATTATGGTGACTTCACAAAAATGGCTAGGAACATATGGAACCGATTTGATGGGAAATGCAATTCAATCAAAGTAAAAATGAGTTCAAAAGGCAGTTGAAGTTTCAAAGGTTTTTTTGGCCTTAGGAAGGCATCTGTGAATGGGGAGGGGGTAGGGGGGGCCTGGTAAGAATGTGCAGGAAGGTACTGTTTAGACAAACAAAATTAAAACCTCGCTTGCTGGCCCAGAAGATCCTTCCTGCTCCCAGGCCCTCTGATGTTCTTATCAGATGGAAGAAGACTTTGCCTGCTTTGCTTGTGGTGGCTGACAACAATCTCTGCTGACTCCATGGATTTGACATGCACTCCGTCGTATAATGTGAGCTCATTGTAATGTGCATGGATCGGCAACCGTTTTCTTCCCTGTTCAGATAGCCCTAGTAAGTTGTCAGAGGGGGTTATTTACAGGAATGCTGGAAAACCTTTTTGCATTTCCCTGCAGATATTTCTGTGTTCTTGAATATAGACACCGAATTCTGAAGGATAATCCTTGAGAAAAGGTTAAAGTATTTGAGACTTTAGAAAAATGTAGCTAGGGAAAAAAAGATGATGGGGGAGAATGTGATAGAGGCCTGTGAAATGAGGCACATTGTATAGATACTAGGTAGGTGGAAAACATGATTTCTCTTTTTTCCATCCTACTAGAATTTGAAGACTTCTAGAAAAATTGATAAGTGGTAGATTCAGAAGAAAGACTTTTGCGCATGACATAATTTCAGCCTGCATTTAACACCTGAGGCAGGCAACCGCTTCATTATATTTACATCATAGCTCTGAGAGCCTGACCGGCACTATGATAATAACATCTGAGCACCGACTTAACAGTAGTAATAATGTCAGCAATATGTGAGTGCCAAAGCAATATTAGCAGCGATGCTAAATGAATATTGGATGATCAGCTTATAGTTTTGAAAATTGTAATATTGGATGATCAGCTTACAGTTTTGTACATTGTAATACTGTTGTTTTATTATATTATCTTGTTTTTAAGCTGAATTGTTGTTTTAAATGTTGTTAGCCACCCTGAGCCCGTGAGGCGAGGGCAGGATACAAATCTGATTAAACAAATAAAAACAAATAATTATTTTATAGATTTTGCTGCCAAAAGATACAGTGAGGGCCACTGCACAAAATGGCCTTAAAGAGGGTTTAAATAAAATTCATGAAGGGTAGGTCCACCAACGTCTGTTAACCATCTTCACTAAATAGAAGTTGAACCTCAGGGCACACATGTGCTCGCACCCCTGAATGCCTAGTGCGAGGGACAAACAACAGTGTTCCTTGACCTTGAGAGAAAATGAACATTATCAGCAAGGTGAATTTCATTTTCCAGGCACATTATTTACCAAGTTCACAGTACCGATAGGCATGGCCCAAAACTCACAAACTCTGAAACTGACACCTTTCTGGTTTTGCCCACCCGTACACCAAGCCCATGTGACCTTCTCTTTTCAGGATGCCCAAAAGGATTTTTTGGGAAGCACTGCAGGAAGAGATGCAACTGTGCCAACAGGGGGCGCTGCCACCGGATTTATGGGGCCTGCCTCTGTGACCTTGGCCTGTATGGGCGATACTGTCATCTAGGTAAGCCAGTTCTACCATTCAGTCAGGGAAGAGGCGGGGGGTGGGGAGTGGTTGGGGAACCCTCTTGGCATTTGTTTGTAAAATGCAATTTCTTTCTTCAGCCCATTGACATTTTCACTGTTTCTCCCCACCCCCTCCCCCATCTTAGCTTGTCCAAAGTGGGCCTACGGTGCTGGCTGCTCTGAGGAATGCCAGTGTGTGCAGCGGAACACCCAGGAGTGTGACAAGAAAGATGGCACCTGTTTGTGTAAACCTGGTTACCATGGTAGAAAGTGCCAGACAAGTGAGTTGCTCCTCTGGATCAGTGCTTGAAGGGTTGCCAGCCTCCAGGTCCCAGAGGGAGATCCCCTGGGTTTGGAGGCTCCTCTCCACCACAGACTAGCTGGCTGATGGGGAAAACCCCTCCCCTAAACAGGAGCATTATTATGTAATGTCTCTGGTTCAATAACGCCACCCGGAAGTGATGCAATCATGCTGGAGATGCTGCCCTGGGATGCTCTGGTATTTGGGCAAACTCTATGGTTTTAAGGGAGAAAAAAACCATATAGCATTTCACCCAAATACCATAACATCCTCATGCAACATACCAAACGCAGCCTCCCTGCTAGGGTTGCCAAGTCTAATTCAAGAAATATCTGGGGACTTTGGGGGGCGGAGCCAGGAGACATTGGGGGTGGAGCCAGGAACAAGGGTGTGACAAGCATAATTGAACTCCAAGGGAGTTTTGGCCATCACATTTAAAGGGGCAGCACACCTTTTCAAATGCCTTACTTCCATAGGAAATAATGAAGGATAGGGGCACCATATTTTGGGGCTCATAGAATTGGACCCCCTGGTCCAATCGTTTTGAAACTTGGGGGGTATTTTGGGGAGAGGCACTAGATGCTATACTAAAAATTTGGTGCCTCTACCTAAAAAAATAGCCTCCCCCAGAGCCCCCAATACCCGCGGATCAATTCCCCATTATTCCCTATGGGAATCATTCTCCATAGGGAATAATAGAGTGGTAGACATTTCCCTCCCCCCTCACACTTTCAAATCGGAGGGAGGGCCTCCAAACCAGGGAATCCCCTGCCCGCTCCCTCTCTTACACACACAAATATTTACTGGGTCTTGTTCCTGCAGAACTTTACTTGCTCTGAAAACGAAAGCAAAAGAAAGGGAGGGGCCGTTCTCTGAGGAAACTGTTACTGATCCTTTCCCATGAAGCCCTTCCTGTTTCCTGCTTCCTGCTCAGTCTTAAAGGCACACGTTTTAAAAACTGTTTGCAGGTTTCTAAACCTGCAGGAGCTCTAAAACTACAGGAACCAGCTGCCAGAGGAGGTGTGGGCCCTGCGGGACCTTAATCAGTTCCGTAGGGCTTGCAAAACTGTCCTTTTCCAGCTGGCATATTAAGATGGAACCATCGCATCTATAAGCTATGTTTACATGTATATTAAGAATGTAGCACCATTAATTTATACTGTAATTTAAATTTTAATCTAATCGCTGGTTTAAGAAATGTATTTTAATGGTTATGTTGTATTTATTGTTACATCATGGTGTGACCCACCATGTCCTGTAAGCCGCCTTGAGCCTGCTTCGGCGGGGACGCTGGGGTATAAATAAAAATTTATTATTATTATTATTATTATTATTAGGATGACTGTGGGGGCGGGGCTTCCCCTGCCGGCCAGCTGGCTGGGGGCAGGGAGAAGCCTGTCAAAACGGGGGATCCCCCACTGGGACCTGGGGATTGGGAAGCCTACTCCCTGCCCACCTCTGGAATACCCCCCAAATTCCCCTGCCAGATGGATGAGGGGACCTGGCAACCCTAGGGTAGCAGTCTTATATTATATATTTTGTATATCGGATTCATTGTTCAGTGATTCATGCATGTTAATTTGCTGCATTCCCTAGTCCAGTATTCTTATCCCTAGATGTGCAGCGGGGGGAGGCCTAGGCCAAGAGAGAGCGTGGCTTGGCCTATGTCCAGATCATGAATTTATGCAGCCATTTAAACTGGAGCCCTTTTCGTTCACAGCTCATTCGTATAGCTTCTGCTACGCTTCATCTGCCCTTCCTCCAGCAGTAGGATTGCCAACTCCAGATTGAGGAAATTTTGGAGATTTGGGGGTGGAGCCTTGGGAGGGTGGAGTTTTGGGGGAAGAGGGAGCTCTGCAGGGATGTGGTGCCATAGAGTCCATCCTCCAAAGCAGCCACTTCCTCCAGGGAACTGATCTCTGCAATCCAGAGATCGGTTGTAATTTCAGGAGACCTCTGGGCCCCACCTGGAGGTTGGCAGCAGAAGGGTATGGTAATCTGAGTCAGCCAGTTAATATCGCTCGGCTGCTCACAGGCCTCAAATCTGTGATGTTACCTGGGCCAGTGCTCTAGTCTAGAACTTGGTCCTCCTATGTCAGCTGTCCTCCATGCTCTCAGGCAGAAGTCTGCCCCAGAATCTGCTGTCTGAAAACCCGGAACCGAAGATGTCATGAATTGAACTTGGGACCTTCTACATGTAAAGCATGTTCATCAGCAATATGGCCATTTGCAGGGCTTTTTTATATAGCAGGAACTCCTTTGCATATTAGGCCACACCCCTCTGATATAGCCATTCCTCCTGGAGCTTACAGTAGGCCTTGTAAGAAGAGTCCTGTAAGCTCTTGGAGAATTGGCTACATCAGGGATGTGTGGCCTAATATGCAAAGGAGTTCCTGCTACAAAAAAAAAGCAGACCTGGCCATTTGTAACTGTCTTCTACCAAAACAAAGTTTGCATTAGCATTGCCAAGTCCATGCCATACTCCGGCAGGGGACTTTTTGCATGCACAACGCAATGACGTCACCCGGAAGTGATATCATTGCGCCTCTCTAGATGTTTTTTGGGAAAACTATGGTTTTCTCGGACACTCTAACCATTTGGGAGGGGGAAACTCTGGTACCTATTGTACTATAGAGTTTCCCCTCCCAAATGGCTAGAGCATCCGGGAAAACCATAGAGTTTTCTTGGAAATGCCTAGAGTGGCCGTCGCGCAGCATTGCCAGCATGATGGCATCACTTCAGGGTGATGTCATTGCACCGACCATGTCGGGGGAGGTTCCCCCTGCTGGCTCAATGTGGGCCAGCGGGTTGGGAACCTCCTGGGCGGGGGAACCCCCACCCGGACTGGGACCTTGGCAGCCCTAGTTTGCATCCAGTGGCACATTTAAGACCAACAATGTTTTATTATAGGTGCAAGCTTTCAAATGAATGCAGACTTCTTCAGTTAGAGTAATTTCAGTTAGACTATTTCTTCCAGTGTTGTCTAATATGATTGGCAGTGGGTCTGCAAAGCCTCAATCAGCAGTCCCTTTCTTGGCCTTGCTACTGGAGAATCTTTTGAAAATTGTAGGTGTTGGGAGCCAAACCTGAGGCTTTCGACACATAAAGCACTGATCTAGACAGCCTCTTCTCTAGACAGCCTGGAACTGAATAACTGATGCTGCCATGTCTTTCTCATCTTTATTTTCAGAGTGCGATTCTGGCCATTATGGTGCCGGCTGCAGGAGCAAATGCGATTGTCCTTCTGGGGCTCCTTGCGACCATGTGAATGGAGAGTGTCAAACAGAATGTCCAGCAGGCTACCACGGAGAGAACTGCACTCAGGGTAAGGACCTTATGCAAGGTACAGACTGACCAGAACTTTACTGGGCAATGAGTGAGAATCCTGAGGTGAATGAACTCCTTTGTTTTTATAAGCAATCGCTATCTTCCCAGGGATGAATGAAACTGTCACTGACTTTATAAACTTAGACAAAAGTTAGCATCCTAGTCTGCTTCAGACACTGTGGGATATTCTGATCAGGGCCTTGATGTAATACTTACCCTCACCTGTGGGACGTTCCTTCAAACCCTTTGGAAATACCAGTTATGACTGAATGGTCCCACTCTGACCTTCAGGCAGACCAAGGTTGTGATTCTAGATTTTTATTCTGGAGAGATTTGGCTGTCAGCACTGCAAGCTGCTCGAGTTCCACAAGCTAACCCCCCTTTGCCTGGGCAGTTACAGCAGCTCCGGTCCTTCCGCTGCTCCTGCCACCCTCTCGTGGCAGAGAGACCAGCAGCAATGCTACCACTTGTGGGGGCCCTCCAATGGAGGGGCCATACAGTTGGAAGGGGTTTTTTGAAAAGATGAACCCAGCCCCTCTGGGCTGCACTGTAGCTACAGGCCTGGGGATCATACCAGTGTTCTTCTTCTGTTGTGCTTCTTTTCATGGTTCTGGAATCTTACTCTGCTTGGTATTCCATTCCTCCAGGACTTTCTTTTTTGGTAGAAAAAGCCCAGCAGGAACTTATTAGCATATTAGACCACACCTTCTGCCACCAAGGCAGCTGGAACTGCATTCCGGCTCAAAAAAAAATCCCCGCAGTCCTCTTTAATTCTAGGCTCACTAGAAGCATTTCTAATATTGTACACACTGCTGAGCCTTTTCTTTATTTCCTCACCTTTTAAAAATCGTATGACTCAAGGTGTTATACTTAGGGTTCCCAGGTGCAGAAGATTCAGTTTGTTGTGGTTTCAATTAATTTCAGCTCCTTCCCCTTTGCATTACCAATGTGCATGTGCACATTAATAAAACATTGCAAAAAAAAAAAAAAACACAGGCCCTGTTCCACAAGATTGTCTTTTGTCTCCCAGGAGAGAGATCCCACTTTTCAGAGCTAAAGTACAAAGTGTTGGCGGGTGGGAACACATTTCCATGAACACATTTCCCGGAGTTTACATTTTTTATTTACTAATGTCCAAGGACAAGGCTGAATTGAATTGGGGCAGTGACAAGAAGAAGAGTTTATTCCTTCTGCTTTTGGGCAGAGAGAATCTTTGGAGAGCTGGGACGATCTAATTTGGGGAAAGGGTTCACTTGCCACCCTCCAGCAAATCTAATAACATCTGCAGTCCCTGCCACCGCTGGTTTTTCATAAAAAAATAAAAACATGGGAAGATCCGATGACAAATTTTCGGCGTCTTGCATCGTTTAGACCTACATAATAGGAAGCAAGAGCCCTTTCCAAAATCCTTTCTGACTGCCACTCTTCTCTGGAACATCATGCTGGAGCAATTTGGCTAATGGGCTTTTTTGCAAAGGCTCAGAAAAAAGGTGGTGGAGTCTCAAGTCCTCAGGAAAGGCTTACAGGAAATAATGTACATTTTTATGGCAATATCAGGGTCTGGCCTTCCATCCAAAATGTGGAACCTATTAAAGAATGAAGGCTTGCATCTGCCACCAATTAGTGCAAAGGAAGGAATGCACAAAATCAACGCCGTTGCTGCTTTAAATCCGAACCGGTGTGCATCTCTTTCCTCCAGCCTCGGCTTCTTTCAGATCCTTGTGTTTGCATCTGTTTGTTTCGAAGAGCTTGAGCCGAGTTCAAACATAGCGACTCACGAGCGGAACAGTTCCAAGGTCAGGGATCTCCCAAAGGTCCCGAATGGATCTGAAGATTTTGGCAATGGGGCAAAACTCTGTGCAAGACTAAGGACTCTACATATGCTTGCACCGCATCGAATATTATCTCCTTTTGATATCTGAAAGGCAAGCCTTTGACCAGCCAGGACTTTTTTTGTAGCAGGAACTGCTTTGCATATTAGGCCACACACCCCTGATGTAGCCAATCCTCCAGGAGCTTACAAGGCTCTTAGGACAGGGCCTATTGTAAGCTCTTGGGTTGGCTACATCAGGAGGGTGTGGCCTAATATGCAAAGGAGTTCCTGATACAAAAAAAAAAGCCCTGGATGTAGCTGACTGTTTCCTTCCTCCCAACTCATGGGAGGACATATGCCAAGGTGTCCTGCCCAGCTGGACATTCACGGGTGGAGGAATGCACCAGGGCATTGAGGGGTACCACCCCAGTGCTTCATCAGGTGCAGCTTTCCCACCTCTGCCTCCCTCAAGCAGGCAATGGAAACGCAACCCTCTTGCTTCAGGTCCATGAGGATCTTTTAATTTTGCTCTGAAGTGCAACAATTTACATCTGCTGCTGAGGAGCTGAAGTCTTCTTTTGTTTTTTCATCCTCTCCACACTCCCCTTTTCTTGGCACAAACTACATCGTGAAGTTTGTAAGATGTAGTGTCTGGGTTTGCCGCTATACCGTGGTTCTTTCTCTCCAATTATTTAACTCTGCAGAATGCACCAAAGGGAAATACGGGGTGAACTGCTTGAAGGCCTGTTCCTGTAATGGCTCACCGTGTGACCGGTTCACAGGGAAGTGCCAGTGTGTGGCTGGAAAGACCGGAGTGGATTGCGGCCAGGGTGAGTCTCAAAACATCTGGCTGTCAACAGCTGCTTAGTGGACAGAAACCTAGTTTTCCCTGGCATGGAGGTACAGGGATGGGTGAGCACCAACTATTGATTTCTTTCCATTGTGTAGCTTTTGAAGCTGAGATTCTCATCCTATCTCTCTGCAGGTAGATCAGGAGACTGGGAGGCAGAAATGGCCATGAAAAAAAACCAGCCTGTTGCTCAACAGTGCTATAAAGAGAGCCAGTTTGGTGTAGCGGTTAAGTGTGTGGACTCTTATCTGGGAGAAGCGGGTTTGATTCCCCACTCCTCCACTTGCAGCTGCTGAGATGGCCTTGGGGTAGCCATAGCTCTTGCAAGAGTTGTCCTTAAAAGGGCAGCTGCTGTGAGAGCCCTCTCAGCCCCACCCACCTCACAGGGTGTCTGTTGTGGGGAGAGAAGATATAGGACATTGTAAGCCGCTCTGAGAGAGAAGGGCAGGGTATAAATCTGCAGTTCTTCTTCTTCGATATTGTACTGCATAGTGTAATGGTTAAGTCGTCGGACTGGACAGGGGTGGAATTTTAGCAGGAGCTCCTTTGCATATTAGGCCACGCCTCCCTTATATAGCCAATCCTCCAAGAGCTTTCAGGGCTCTTTTTTGTATGCTCTTGGAGGATTGGCTACATCATGGGTATGCGGCCTAATAAGCAAAGGAGCTCCTGCTAGAATTTCATCCCTGGGACTGGGCTCCGTAAGACCTGTGTTTAAATCCCCACTCTACCGTGGAAGTTTGTTGGGTGACCTTGGGCCAGCTGCACACTCCCATCCTAACCTATTCCGCGGGGTGCTTGTGGGGATAAAATGGAAGAGGGGGAAAACAATGCCTTTGTCCGCTGCTGGGAAATCTAAAGACATGGCACCAGAGGGAGAGGGGAACTGTATCACTGCTCTGTGAGATCACATCTCCTGTGCAAGCTCTGTGAGAGCAAAGGAGCTGCCTTGGTGAAAGTTGGAAAGGCAGATAGCCGTGCTTGAATGACTGTGCATGGGTCCCTTTGGCTACTTACTTTTCAAAATAAGGCTAGCTAGGGGAGCCATGGTTCGGACATGATTCATCAAGGCCTCCCTGCTTTGCCCACCCTCCCCACATGACCTGAGCACAAGCAGAAGGAGAGCCAGAAGTCACTGCTGAGTTGGATCTCTAGCATTTCTCTCTCTCTCTGGTTCAGATTGCCCTGAAGGTCGCTGGGGGCAGGGATGCCAGGAAATCTGCCCAGAGTGTGCAAATAAAGGTCGCTGCGACCCTCCCACAGGCGTTTGCTTGTGCCGCCCTGGATACACAGGCAGCCGCTGCCAAGACGGTAAGTCCTTTTGTCACATATTAAACAGTGAGCTCTTTGGGGCAGGGTTTTGTACAACATCATGAGCAGGGGTAGAGGTGGCAATAAATGGCTTCGTGTTTCCTGTCTTCTTTCCTGCGAGCCAGTGTCCTCCTTTCCAAGCATCACTTGCCAGTTTGGTGTAGTGGTTAAGAGTGGTGGACTGTAATCTGGAGAACCCGGTTTGATTCCCCACCTCCTCCTCCACGTGCGGCTGCTGAGTGACCTTGGGTCAGTCACAGCTCTCTCTCAGTGCTGTTCTCTCAAGAGCAGTTCTCTCAGAGCTCTCTCAGCCCCATGTACCTCGCAGGGTGTCTGTTGAGGGGAGAGGAAGGGAAAAGAAATTGTAGGCCGCTCTGAGACTCCGAGTGAAGGGCGGGGTATAAATCCAATCTCCTCTTCTACTTCTATGCAGTATGCCCCCCTGGCTGGTTTGGGCAGGATTGCCAGATGCGCTGCAACTGTGGTAATGAAGGCTACTGTCACCCAGAGTCGGGGAAGTGCAGCTGTGCCCCAGGCTGGACTGGCTACAATTGCCAAAGAGGTAGTGTCCTTCCTTCCTTCCTTCCTTCCTTCCTTCCTTCCTTCCTTCCTTCCTTCCTTCCTTCCTTCCTTCCTTCCTTCCTTCCTTCCTTCCTTCCTTCCTTCCTTCCTTCCTTTTCTTGTCCTCTCCTTTCCTTTCCCTCCCTGTCATGCAAAGGCCATCTTACTCTCTTACTCACCTAAGGCCTGTATTGTAGTGCACTGTCATAGGCTCTGCCAAAGAGCTTTTCTCTCTGAGAAATGAAACTTTCCTTCCTCCTCCACTGACTTTTGTAATGTGCTCTCCTTTTCAGCCTGTGATGTTGGCCGTTGGGGTCCCGATTGCTCTAACACTTGCAACTGCAGCAACAGTGACGGGAGTTGCAATGCTGTGACGGGGCAGTGCATTTGTGAAGCTGGCTACACGGGAGCCCGTTGTGATCAGAGTGAGTGCGTCCTTCCTGCCTTTTCCTATTGACCATTCTGTTGAGCATGCAACTGATGTCAATGTTGTCATTGCCTGTCCAACAGAGAGGGTGAGGCTGGTACCCTTTGTGAGGAAACAGTTCCAAACAGGGGAACCATCACACCCACAAAAAAACATTCATAAAAAACTTGGAGTCACAAGCATAGCTTCAGAAGGCCTCCAATGCAGGCCCTCACCCAGATGGGACCTTTCAAGACCCCGGAAGTTCAAGGATCAGAGACAGTCCATTTCAAGAATAGCTATTTATTGATGCAAGAGAGGTCAGAGCAAGACGGTCCTTGCAAAAACTGGCTTTGGCGGGCTTTTGCCCTTTTCTTATAGCCCTGGCCCAAACCATTACACATTCAAAGAAAAGCGGAAGCAAGCAGTCCCTCCCCCAATATTTTCCCAGGTGCCTAAACAAGTGTGCACATAATCAGGAAAGAGCGACCTTGGTAACTCTTGAGACTAGGCAGAGAGGAATGTTGTAACTGTTACACAGAGATAGTAGCAAGTGAAGCGCAGACACTGGAAAGTGACAGTACTACAAGATAATAATGGCAAGAGTCTTCTTGACAGGACCTTAACGTACACAGTGCCAGCACCAGGGCTGTACACAGGGTGCTTAATGTACACAGGGCAGGCATCAGTGGCCAACACTTTGGGAAGCTGCCAAAGGCCCCAGGGCCCCAGAGCAGGGCGATAATGGTTGCCTGGCAGACATAGACATCCTCCTTAGCTGTGCTTGACGTTGAGACCCACAGAACTGCCTCTTTCCTACAATCTTTCTTTCCCCTTCCTTCTTTTCTCCCAAGAATGCCCTGAAGGAAGCTTTGGCCCCAACTGCCGGCACCGGTGCCAGTGTGATAATGGAGCCACGTGTGACCACGTCAGTGGGGCCTGTACTTGTGCTCCTGGCTGGAGGGGCACCTTTTGCGAGCGCTGTAAGTAACTTCCACTGTATGCTTCTGTGAGCGGAGGCTTGACGCCTCTGACTGCTCGTGTCCTGTATTTTTAGTACCCACCGAGGTGAGTTTTCATTAGTTTCCACTGCTTGGTTGTAAATTGTTTTGCAGCAGTTGGTAAAGGAAAAGCCACCCTGTGCCAGATGTTACCCCCACAAGCACTTTAGGTGTGAAAATAACACTCTCTGGAGAGGGGAATGTTCTCTGCTCATGATTTTTGACATTTAAGGTATGAACATTGTGATCTCTGAAGGGGGAACTGGCCTCTGATCTCCTTTCCTTGCCGTCTTTTTTCATTGGCTGTTTTCTTCCTGTTCGTTGCCTAGTTGGCAACTGCCTGGGTGCCATTTTTTCACATTGCCTCTACTTCTTCCTATGAATAATTATTCCGGCCAGGGCTTTTTTTGTAGCAGGCACCCCTTTGAATATTATGCCACCCCCCACCCCCCATGATGTAGCCAATCCTCCTGGAGCTTACAGTAGGCCCTGTACTAAGAGCCCTGTAAGCTCCTGGAGGATTGGCTACATCAGGGGGTGTGACCTAGTATGCAAAGAAGTTCCTGTTACAAAAAAAGCCCTGATTCTGGCCCATCAGAGAACACGTAATGAACATCACAGCCAATTCATCCTTCCTGCATGAGAAAACCATCTCCCCTCCTTTTACTGTACCCTCAGACCACCAAAAGAGGGCTAATAGAAGCTTTCTCGATTAAAAGCCAGTTCCCTATCCAGAACCCTTCAAATTAAAATTTCACAATAGGATTACATTTTACTATAGGACCAAATGGCTCAGCACCTCCTGTGTCTTCCGTCTGCTTTCCCCTTTCTGTTGTTTGCCTTGCTGTTGAAATTCAGGTGGCAAGCTCCTTGGGGCTGGGGGCTGTCTTTTTTGGCTATATTCTTTTGCAGACTACCTATGGCTGGTGCTGAAGGAGCAGTAGTAGCAGCTGTGGAGTTGGCGTAGCATCATCCTCCATTCAAATTTCACATTAGCCCTGGACTTACTGTGAGAATTTCTGAGAGTGATTTTTAAAAAGGGCTTCAGACACTCGAAAGGGAAACCTCTAAATTACATGCCTGGCCTTTCTGCATCAGAAGTCACATTTACACTCTCTTGTGGGGTTCTTCTTCCCTCCCAGCCTGTCCAGATGGGTTTTATGGGGTGGAATGCCGGGAGACCTGCCAGTGCCTGAATGGAGCCCACTGCGATCCCATTACGGGGCATTGCATATGTCCTGCTGGCTGGATTGGCCCGAACTGCAACCAGAGTAAGTGACGTACCGTAAAGCCCTCTTCAAACCAGATGCCCTCTTGGCCCAGCCGACCCTTGGGGATGGTGCAGTGAGCTTCAACGTTGCATTCAAGAACTCCTTTTCGTCTGTCTGCTTCCTCTGCAGCTTGCCGGGCTCACTGGTACGGGGAGAACTGCAGCCACAAATGCAGCTGCTTCAATGGTGCCACCTGTGACCATGTCAGTGGGCAGTGCCTCTGTGCGCCTGGATGGACAGGAGCCGCCTGCAAGCAAGGTATCGAAACTATAGGATCTTAGCGAACCTGGAAATCTGACAGACATGTCCTGAGCCTTGTTGGTCTCCTGTGAATGCATTGTAAAGATTGGGTTCCAGTGATAAATAAGCCTCCAAACTGAAGAAAGACGGATGAAACGTCTTGATATCTAGAACAGACGTCTTTGGAAGGGCTTCTTTTAGTTCAGGGGTGGCCAACGGTAGATCTCCAGATGTTTTTTTTGCCTACAACTCCCATCAGCCCCAGCCAGCATGGCCAATGGCAGGGGCTGATGGGAATTGTAGGCAAAAAAAAAAAATCTGGAGAGCTACCATCGGCCACCCCTGTAATAGTTCCATAAACTAAATACTGGAATATTGTTACTCCTTGGAAAGACTATTTTTGAACTGTCTTCTGTGAATGTTTTTTTGCTACATACTCTTGTCTATTTGAAGCTTTGTCAGGACACCACTGACCTCTACATTACACTGTTTTGTTTAAAATTTATGGTGTCTCTTAGCGTTTTTTTTTTTATTTGCAAGCAAGGTATCGGCTACCAGTGCCTTGATCTACCTTTTGTTAGACTGGCTCTCTGGCATTCATTCATCCAGCACAAACAGCTGGTCCAGTTGATCCAAGGTCTCCCCAGCTGATTGTGCTACCTTTCTTTTCTGCTGGAACAATCCCTTGATGCTCCCCCTCCCCATTACAATCACCTTCCATTTGTGACTCCCTTCCCAATTGCAGCCCCCTTTCCTTTTTCCCCCTCTCACTGTAACTCACTCCTTCCCCTCCCCATGATTGGAGCTACACTGCGGGGGAGCAGAATGTGACTTCCTTGCCCTCGTTTTTAGCCCAGCTGGTGTATGAAAGGGTCAAGAAGAATGACTCTTCTGGTGCAGTAGTTCTAGGGCTATTTAAAAGGGTGCCTGGCTAGGGTTTCCAGCTCTAGGTTGGGAAATTCCTGGAAATTTGGAGGTGAAGCCTGGGGAGTATGGGCTTCGAGGAGGGTACAGTGCCGCTGAGTCTAACCCTCCAAAGCAGCCATTTTTTCCAGAGGAACTGATCTCAGTGGTCTGAAGACCAGTTGTGATTCTGGGAGATCTCCAGGTCTCACGTGGAGGCTGGCAATCCTATGCCTGACGAGATGCAGAGTGTGAGTCTTTTGCCTTCTGCTTCCAGACATTCCTGTGTTTGGAAATGGGAGACTAAACCTGCATCTCCAGTCAGGGCTGGGCCCTCTGCCAGGCTATGGGACTTGGCAAGCATCCAACACTGTCAACCCTTGACACCAGTCCTGCCTGCTCTACCGTCGTTACCTTTTGTTCCCCCTCTCCCAGAATGCTTACGTGGTCTCTTTCTTCTGTAAAATCCAAGCATTAACTTACCTTCCTTAGCTTAAGTCAAACTAGGATTCTGAGAATTCATTCCAGTGTAAAATTTTAAGACTCTGTTTGAATGTGATCCAATGGTGGTGGTGATTTTTCCTCCCTTTCAAGCATGTCCAGACGGCTTCTACGGAACAAGCTGCCAGCAGCAGTGCCTGTGTCAAAATGGTGGAACGTGCGATCCTGTAACTGGGCACTGCAGATGCTCCGAAGGATGGATTGGGTTGGCCTGTGAGCTGGGTAAGAATACACCTGTCAGCCAATCAGCTAGCTTCCCTCTTGGGAGGAGGGACAGGGCAGACACGCAAGATGCACTCTCCGAATCTTTGTTCGAGAGTCCAGCTTGGCTTTAAAAGCAGAAATCTTAAAATTAATTTTAATAATGTGATGCCAGCTGTCATTCAATATGAGGAATTCAGCTTGTGTATTTATACATTTGCTTGGTTTAGGAACTCTTTCCCAACTGTAGTGCAGGGCAGGTAACATGTTAAAATCATAAAAATCTCCATGAAGATGGATTAGACCATCTTATTCTCTCCTTATTCTTTTCCCTCTGCAAGATGACAGGACTGTGGCTTTGGCAAGCAAAGCTTGGTTGTTGAGTTTTGTTACTGTATCATTTTATTTACTGTTTTTATGGTCTGCCTTCTCACTGAGCCTCCAAATAGATTCCAAAGTATATGTTGCTAATGGTCCATGTAAAGAGACCTGTGGCTCAGTGGTAGAGCATCTGCTTGGGAAGCAGAAGGTCCCAGGTTCAATCCCTGGCATCTCCAAAAAAAGGGTCCAGGCAAATAGGTGTGAAACACCTCAGCTTGAGACCCTGGAGAGCCGCTGCCAGTCTGAGAAGACACTACTGACTTCGATGGACCAAGGGTCCGATTCAGTATAAGGCAGCTTCATATGTTCATATGTTCAATCATGCTGTATGTCAGCACACCAGTGTTCCTTCTAAGCTGAGTTAGTGTGAGCTAGCTCACAGTTTTTTAGCCTCTGGCTCACACATTTTCATCTCAGCTCAGGAAGGATGGCCCCAGAGCACAATAATTTATGCAGTAACCAAATTGCTCGCTCACAACTTTGATGCTAGTAGCTCACAAAGTGGAATTTTTGCTCACAAGACCCCACAGCTTAGAGGGAATGTTGAGGAAACACTGAATGAGCGCCTGACAAAAGGAATTTTGACTCTCAAAAGCAAATACCCATCCCCCCAAATTTTGTAGGTCTTTAAGGTGCTCCTGGATTCGAATCTAGCTGTTCTACTGCAGACCTGCACGGCTGCCCTCCGAAACCGAAATGTGCAATGTCGTAGAGCTAGGTTTTTGCAGCTAGTTGGCTTATCCTTGCAAGACGAATGCTGGAAGTCTATATATACCACATGCCTTCCCTGAATGCATCTTTCCCCTTAGAGTGTGCCCAAGGAAAATACGGAATGGACTGCAAGGAAAGCTGTGACTGCCTGAATGGGGGGCTGTGCCAGAAGCAGACGGGGCACTGCCTTTGCCGTACTGGATGGACAGGAGAGAAGTGCCAAACCCGTAAGTAGCTGGGGTGCTAATTACATGTTCTGTAGGCTCTCTGTGAATGGATTTCCCAGAATGTTTCATTTTCACTTGAAGACAGCCTGGATGGAGCTGGTGAGGTAGTGGATGGAGCAGGAATATTGGATGGAGCATCAGTTCTGCAGGAAGGAGCATTTAGCCTTCCCACCCGCTTAAGCTACATTTTCCTGATCTAAATCCCTTCCAACACCATACTGGGAAAGCAAAGAACCTGGGGCCAATTTAGGTAATGATGACTCCTAACAAATAAATAAATGTGCACGTTGGCTGATAAATAGTTTTGAAATGTGAAGTGCAACAGCTTCTGAATGTCTTCGTTCCCTTTGGAAATAAGAACAGGGAAATTAAAAATCCAGAGAGAAATTCAGATTCAGGGGACACCAGGAAGCATCTTTCATATGATGGGAGGCAGGAGTTTCGAATCAGTGGAAGCATAGAACCAGACTATGAGAGTTTTAATAATCCCCCCTCCCCCAGGAAATTAGGTAGAACGGAAACTATCTACAACACAGCAATAAGAACATAAGAGAAGCCATGTTGGATCAGGCCAACGGCCCATCCAGTCCAACACTCTGTGACACATAAGAACATAAGAGAAGCCATGTTGGATCAGGCCAACGGCCCATCCAGTCCAACACTCTGTGTCACACAGTGGCCAAAAGAAATTATATATACACACATACACTGTGGCTAATAGCCACTGATGGACCTGTGCTCCATATTTTTATCTAAACCCCTCTTGAAAGTAGCTATACTTGTGGCCGCCACCACCTCCTGTGGCAGTAAATTCCACATGTTAATCACCCTTTGGGTGAAGAAGTACTTCCTTTTATCCGTTTTAACCTGTCTGCTCAGCAATTTCATCGAATTTCATCGAATGCCCCGAGTTCTTGTATTGTGAGAAAGGGAGAAAAGTACTTCTTTCTCTACTTTCTCCATCCCATGCATTATCTTGTAAACCTCTATCATGTCACCCCGCAGTCGACGTTTCTCCAAGCTAAAGAGTCCCAAGCGTTTCAACCTTTCTTCATAGGGAAAGTGTTCCAGCCCTTTAATCATTCTAGTTGCCCTTCTCTGGACTTTCTCCAAGGCTTGGTGCTACAAGGATAGAACATTTGACGGGGGGCTAAATGAGAATGCTCCTGAGTTTAAGTTCTTCCCTGGGCTGAGATGTGTCCAACAGGAGGCAGGACCCAAAAGGAGTTCTGAACGGGTCTTCTAATGTTTGCTGGAATTTTCCAGATGCAAATTACAACAGGCATCACCCTAGTCTGGTTTCAATTACCCTTCCATTTATGGAAAGTATTGGGACTTGCCTTCTTGAAGGCCAGCCGTTCTACCTTCCTTTTACCTTCTCTCAATGTTTGCCTTGGACTGCTGCCATTTGCTCCTTCTGTCTGAGGCGAGAGCCAGATAACGAGGCCCAAGTGGACTTGGCATGCCCTCGGGGGCAACCTCACGCGCTGCAACATGAGCCACGCTGCTTGGGTTACTGCCTGTCCCACTTGGGAAATGGCAACTGCTGGGAATTTTGCCAAACCTCCGAGCTAGCCTCAGTTTTGTTTTGTTTTTTTGCTGCATTTCAATTCCATATTGGAGGACTTAGGACTGGTGCCAAGTCCTCAGAGGTCTTTGGGCAAAGGGCCAGCTTTTCACCCAGCAAGTGTGCATGGTTTGAGTTTCTTCCACACTTTCCACTAAACTTCTTCTGCTGGTCTCCTGAGTGATAGGAAGGTTGATGAGGAGGGACTGTGTCAGGTCTGCAGCCGATAGGGCTGGTTCCGAGTTCCGAGTGGCCCTGGGCAGAGAATTCTCAGGGGCCCCCTCCCCTCCTACTCATCCCCAGGCTCCCACACATGCCCTTCTTCCCTTTCCTCGGCCCATATGCCTCCTAGCTGCCTACGTGTTCATCATCATCGTTTATTACAGTCTCAAGACCTGGATACAGTATAAACAGAATATGGAGAAGTGAAAACAGACCTAATATACAGAGTAAAAATCTAAGTTTAAGAACCTTTAAAACGCAAATCTTGCAGTCTAAGAATTGATGCACAGAACTCAGCGACTGTATATGTACTCTCTGGGTTCTTATCTGATAAAAGCCAATAGAGACTTGCTTTGTTTGTGTTGATATAACCAGGTGTCCTATCAGCTAATGGAGTAATAATTCTAAAACGAGCCTCCCTATAATACGGGCAACTGAAAAACATATGCTCTACAGATTTGACCTCGCTTAAAGGGCACGAGCATAGCCTTTCAAAGTAAGGGATTTTATTGTACTTGCCTTGCATAACTGCAGATGGAAGGGCAGAACATCTAGCTAAAGTAAATGCCCTTCTAAGATTTCTTCTTTCCACTGAAGTCAGATATGATCCCAGCTCAATAGTGCTTTTGATATTTAGCAACACCGCAAGTTTTGATGCACTAGAGAGGTCAGGTTATCACTCTATATCTTCAGTTCTGTGTTTAATTAGCCCTTTAGCTTGTTCAAGTCCGTAAGATAAAAGTAGCTGAGGTGAAAAGGCAATTCTATGAATATGGCTGTGGACTGCCTTGAGCCAGTTGCCTACGTGTTCTTCTCCTGCTCACTTGTGAGCTCTCTCGTTGCCCATGCTCACCACTGCCTGCAGATCTGTTCTCAGTGGCCAGGGATGGGCATGAACCAGAAAAATGAGGTTTGTGGCCAAACCATGAACTGAACTGGGTGGCTCGTTCCCAAACAGAACCGATTTGTAGTTCTTGAGCCTGCAAACCCGGTTGAAAAGGACTGTAGTCCCTTTAAGCAGGGTTTGCAGAAAGCCCGAAATCCAGCTGAGCTGCGCTCCTGCTGCTCAGCTGTTTTGAGCTGTCTTGTGGGATCCCTTTAAACCTCTGCTTTTCATGAACTATCCACGAACCGCCACAAACTGCTTTAAAAGACTCATCACCAACTTCGGCTCATGAATCGCAAACAGGGCAGAATTCATGACCAATTTTGCTTCGTAGCTTGGTTCGTGCCCATCTCTACCAGTGGCACTGGGCATTGAATGTAGCTGGGAGCACAGTGGAACACAAGCAAATAAATGAGTGTGGGGGAGTCAGTGAGCCCTGCCTCAGGGTATGTGGATGCTGGCCCTGCAGCTGGACTGGGCAGGCTGTTCAAATACTCCTGGATCCCAAGCAGAAGCCTGATCTGGCCACTTGTCAATCTCGGCAAACCGTTCTCACATATTCTCACAATTCTTTATCAGACATTTTCAGAGAACAGTGAAAGTTGGAAGAGTGAGAACTCTGGAGTGGGGCAGAGAAGAGAAAAACAAGTGTGCACATGTGTGCCTCCCTGCACACACACACACCTCTCCTCTCCTCTCCTCTCCTCTTCTCCTCCTCTTCTCCTCCTCTTCTCCTCCTCTCCTCTCCTCCTCTCCTCTCCTCCCCTCCACTCCCCTCCCTTCCTCTCCTCTCCTCTCCTCTCCTCTTTTCTCTTCTCCTCTCCTCTCCTCCTCTCCTCTCCTCCCCTCCCCTCCCCTCCCCCTTCTCGTCTCGTCTCGTCTCTTCTCTTCTCTTCTCTTCTCTTCTCTTCTCTTCTCTTCTCTTCTCTTCTCTTCTCTTCTCTTCTCTTCTCTTCTCTTCTCTTCTCTTCTCTTCTCTTCTCTTCTCTTCTCTGACAGGCATTGCTGGGCAGTAGCTAAGACCTACAAGTCCCAGAAAGAGCCCCTGACCCATTGCATCTCAGCAGAGGCTACTGTGCTGAGCACTCTAACTACATGGTGGCAGCAGCTAGGTCAGACCCCCTTTTCTTTCTTCATTTAGATATCGTTATCCTAGTTCCCCCCCCCCCCCACAAGTGGTTTGCAACATCATTCTCCTCTTCCTCCATTTTATCCTCACAACAACAATCCTGCAAAGTAGGTTAAGCTGAGAGAGAGCGACTGCCCCAAGACCACTCAGTGACCTTCCGTGGCAGAGCGGGGGATATCTTTGGAACATTTGTGCCGTTTACAAAAAACGTATGTTTCTTTTAAATCTGAAGAAGTGTGCTTGCCCACAAAAACTGATCCCTTGAATAAACTTTTGTTGGTCTTCAAGGTGCCACTGGACTCAAACTTCATTCTTTTGAATTCCTTTTAATTAATTGTTGCTTCTTAGCTCTGTTATCTGAGGTTTTGTCTGATTTGGGGGTATGTCCCTAGTTCCTGACTGGTTTTGCATTCCAGTTTTCATTTCTTTGTTCTTAAAAATGAGCACTTGGCTCTTAACAGACACTGAGAAAGGGCAGTGCTTTGTGAGCTGTATTCTGCCCAATGATTTAGCAAGAAACAAGTCTGCCTTCCATTCTTTTAACCAGCGAGGGAAGTCACAGCAAGGTGAAATGTCTGCTACATCCTTCCATGGTGATGGAAGCCCAAGCAAAACCTTGATATGTGCAAATGGTCTGATCAAAAGAGGCTTATAAAGCTGAAAGGGCAGCTACAAGCACAGATAGCTTCAAGAGGGGATTGGATAAACATATGGAGCAGAGGTCCATCAGAGGCTATTAGCCACAGGGTATGGATGGAACTCTGTCTGGAGCAGTGATGCTCTGTATTCTTGGTGCTTGGGGAGGGCTTCTAGTGTCCTGGCCCCACTGATGGACCTCCTGATGACCCCTGGGCTTTTTGGCCACTGTGTAACACAGAGTGTTGGACTGGATGGGCCATTGGCCTGATCCAACATAGCTTCTCTTGTGTTCTTATGGGTCAACTTTTTTCAGATCTGGGACCCGATAAAAAGGCCATGTACAGATGGGCCTTTTTATCTGTCTGAGCCATGTTGCAACTGACTTCAGAACGTATTTGAGAGATTTTATCAGCCAAAAAGAAAAAAAAACCCTGCACAAACATCTGAACTAACTTCCTGTTCCTTGGACAATGAAGACTGAGATTTAGGAGTCAGCTAATGCTAAGATATCTTAAACAATTGGGTTAGTCCGGAATTGGCTGATACAATGATAGCAGAGAAGTAACGCTTTGTTGCCAGTTTCATCACTGCTTCACAGGTCTTCCAGTGAGCTCTGTAGGATGTTCTGTCCGATTCAATATGAGTTTTCCACTGTGTTGCTCTAGGCAGCTCCTGGCCCCTTCTTGCCACCCAGCTATGTGGTTAAACCTTGGGGCCAGGCTCTTCCATAAGGGCAGGAGAGGCCAACAAGGGGCAACCTTGTCAGTAGATTCTAGAAACTTCACATTCTGAGCTCCCACCACAGGCTCAACATAACCTGGTGGAATTCTCTCCACCACTGACTGTAGTTGGTACTCCTCTCAGCATGGGTATAAAGGAAGACAGGAGCCATTGAGTGCTGGCCCCTTGTGCATGCCAACTAGCAGTAGGTTCTTCCAAAAGACAGCAAAATGTCTGGCGGCTCTATAGAGGCTATGACCCAGCTGGTGGGATCCACCTGAAGGTTACAACCAATAGGCAGAAGACTGCTTCTACAGAGCATCTAGCCTAACTTCCTGTTCAAAACAGGAAGCGCTAACCAGAGCATTCCTGAAAGGTGTTGGGGGTCTCCATGCTCCTGCTCCAGCAAAGGAGCCCCTTTCTCTGTGGTTTCATTGTCAAGCTGTTAGGAGATTTCTCCTAATTTTCTAGCAGAACCTACCCTCTTGTACAAGTCCTCTGATCCTTTGCAGCTTTTTGTGTTAGTTGCCAAGGTCCACAGAGCAACTGGCCAACAGTACAACAGTTAACATGCTTAATTTTGCTTAATTAGCAAACTGTTGGCATACAGATTAGGCTGCCTGGATTCGGGGAACCCAATCCTTACGAAGAGTGCTTGATTTGGCTTTTCTGCTGCTTCAGACTTCAGTCTCTTTTCGGTAAGGACAGAAGTAACAGCAAACTTACAACTACTGGGGTTCGTCTCGCTAAATACCCTGGATTGTGGTGAGATTGTCCTGGCATCCAAAGTCTTCTGACAGTGGCCAGAAATAACACTTCCAGTAACATTTGGCTCCATTCAAGAGAGAGCTTTTCACACCCGAATAAGTCCAGAGGGAGAGCGCTTTTATGAAAAGCATGGCGTGATGTGCATTACTCGTAGCTTCCTCTCTTTCTTCCCTACTCAGCACTCCCAATGCCTCAGGATGCCAATTTTTTTCCCCCTTGGACCTTTTCTCTGGCACAGTTTCTGCTGAAAATACTCTGTGCCTAAGTTTCTGCTGGAGCAAAGGGACTTCTTGTGCTTCTTTTCAGCTACGGACTTGGTGGTGGTCAGGAAGAAACTCTGGTGAATGGTAAATGACACAGTCTGAGACACCCCTACCTTCACCCAAGAACTATTTCCTTTAACAAGGAGGTGTTTGCAAAAGCTGCTTTGAGAGATCCAAGTGCCCTTAGATAAGGAAGCACCCTTCTCCTTCAGTACGGGAAATCATCCAAACTGGTTAGATCATGCCTCCTCTTGCTTCAGGCAGGGCTGTGGAAATTTGTGTACACTATACTGGCTCTAGAGAAGCCCCGTGGCACAGAGTGGTAAAGCTGCAATACTGCAGTCCAAGCTCTGCTCACAACCTGAGTTTGATCCAGGCAGAAGCTGGGTTCAGGTAGCTGGCTCAAGGTTGACTCAGCCTTCCATCCTCCTGAGGTCAGTAAAATGAGTACCCAGCTTGTTGTGGGGGGGAAGTATAGATGACTGGGGAAGGCAATGGCAAATCACCCTGTAAAAAGTCTACTGTGAAAACGTCGTGATGTGACATCACCCCAGAGTCAGAAACAACTGGTGCTTGCACAGGGGACTATCTTTACCTTTTAGTACTGGCTCTGAATGAGGCTGACCCCCAGTTTCAGTAGCTCTGCTGCTACAGCAGGATGCTTGAGCGTAGCTCCCCTTTGTGGGTGACTCCTGCCTTATTAGTATGGAAGGCAGAAAAGCCTGGAAGAAAGGACCCATCTCCAGTCTTAGAAAAGAAAAAAGGGACCATTCAGACTAGCCTCTCTTGACATCACATGAGGGACATCACATGACAACACTCTGGTTTTATGGAAGACTTTATGGGTCCAAACCATAGAGTTTTTCTCTCAAACCAGAGTGTCACCATGCAACATCCTCAGCATGATGATGTCACTGCAATATACCTGAAGGTTTCTTCTCTGCAGTAGGGCAAAGCCATTCATATTTCATTGCTAAATAGAATCTAGTTGGATGCAAAATCTGTCATGGAGCTGGGCTATTCTAAGACTGGAGGGTCAACCTCGCTCTGAGCCAATACAGTCTACACAGATTTGCATAGCCTTGCCTGGATCAAAAAGAGGTGTGACTTAGCCAGTATGCATGATTTCTCCTCACTGAAGAGAAGAAACCTTCAGGTAATCTCCAATGTCTCACTCTCAAGGCTTTTTGTTGTAGCAGGAACTCCTTTGCATATTAGGCCACACCCACCTATAAAAGCCCCCAATGGTGGAATCAGCTGCCGGAGGAGGTGCGGGCCCTGCGGGACCTCAATCAGTTCCGCAGGGCCTGCAAAACTGCCTTCTTCCAAGAAGCCTTTAAGATGTAACCAGAATAAATATTACGCTGCCGGATAAATAGAGACTGTAGCACCACTGTACTGTTTTAACTTTTTAAAACTAATTTACATTTGTATTTATATTGTTATTGATTTTATCTGTTATTGTGATATCATGATTTCGTATCATGCTCTGTAAGCCGCCCTGAGCCTGCCTTGGCGGGGAGGGCGGGGTATAAATAAAAATTTACTTACTTACTTACCCACCTGATGTAGCCAATCCTCCAAGAGCTTACAGGGCTCTTAGTACAGGGCCTACTGTAAGCTCTTGGAGGATTTATAGCAGGGAGGTGTGGCCTAATATGCTAATGAGTTCCTGCTACAAAAAAAGCCCTGCTCATTCTGTATCTTGGTCCTTCAGCAGAGCTCCTTCCTGAGTTCTTGAAATGAATGCAGCAGTCAGTAGCTCCTGAAAGCAGCAGATATCTAATTTATCATTTATTAGCTGCCCTTCTTCCTTATAAGAACTAAAGGTGGCTTACAATGTAAATTATAACAAAACACAATATAAGTAACATGTTACAGAATACATTATGCGATGATGTTTCTTCTTCAGCCATGCTTTCACAACATATTTTGGCAATCTGTATTATTTTCTCCTTCCTCCCCACCCCCTTTTGTGTTTTCTCCGTGGCTGTTGTTTCCCCGTATTGCATCTTACCTTCTATGAGACTGAGAGCTGATCAGTTGTCTGTGTCCACACTCCATACATCCACCCTTCTTGTGGGTCTCCTAAGAACTTGGAGAGTAGCCAGAAGGGTACATTAGGGAATCACCCAAACCTGAAACTTGTGCAAACATCTTTTTCGGCCAGATGCGGAATTACAACATGGCATTTATTATTTATATCAGTACATTTATCTTGCTAGTCTTCCCTGTGGGAAACTCAAAGCAAGCTACAAGGTATGAAATATGGTAATATAATTTTATTCAAGACATGTAGGTCATGGAGGAAAGAAAGAGAGAAAGAGAAAGAAAGAATTTTAAATCAGCATACAGAAAACAATACAACACAGTACAATCACTTTCTGGCCTAATCCTGGACCTGCTGACTCAGCTAAAGATGGCAAAACACAGGCTAACAACCAAAGGCCGAAAGCCCTCAACTGTTGCAAAAGGCTTGTGCCTCTGGTCACATCCATGCTAAATCCCTGCAAAAGAACAGAAAAGGAACTATGGCTTCAACAGATGCCCGTTAGTTGCCATAAAGGTATTATCCACCTTCTTCCACTTTCTGGGATTTTTGGCTGTCTCCACATGAATGGAGCTGCCTTGATAATCCAGAGGATGGACGGCCCCACTTGCAAAACAGTCTTGGCTTTGTTCAGAACGTTATGAAGTATTTTGTCTGCCCCAGTGGACTTCCAAGCAGCCAAGTTTGATTGCAAGTTTTGATATTTTCAGTAGCATGCCCCGTATATTTGTATTTTCAGTGTTTTCTCTCAGCCGTTCATATTACACCCCTCACTATCATTTGTTTCTCCAACTGAAGGGCATCAGTTCAACGTATATTTTCGCTGTGCCAGTTCATAGGGCCGTTGTTGGTCCCTGGCCTATGTTTATTTGAAGGTGGATTTCTTGTGCTTCTTTGGAGGCTAAGATGCTAATCCCTGTCTTCTCTTTGCAGCTTGCCCAGAGGGGACATACGGGGACCGGTGTGAGAAGCGGTGTGACTGTGAGAACAGCATTTCATGCCACCACATCACAGGTGCTTGCGACTGCTCGCCAGGGTGGAGAGGACGTCACTGTGAAAAAGGTGAGACAGGCAGTTCTGTTGGAGTCTGGCAGTCTGGTGGCAAACTGGACAGCAACCTGCAAAATCAGCAAGTGAGAATGGGCAGTTTGTAACTGCTCTCTCTCTCTCTGTCTCTTTCTCTCCTTCTCCCTCCCCCTCCCTCCCCATGAGCAGATTGTTGCTCAGACAGACAGTCTAGCTAGATTCTGTTGCTTTAGAAAACCTGGTAAAGCTCTGTTGGCCTCCCTTGTGTCACCTAACCCACGCTAATTGCATTGCTACACTTCCTCCTCCTAGCCACCGGAACTGCTGAGGCATGGCAGAGACCACACTGGCAGCCCCCTCCTCTCGCAAGCTGCCGCTACAGTAAAGAATGGAAAGTGTCCAGATCCCTTGTTTGAGACCCCAACACATCACATCTTGTTTGCGGAGTCCGTTGCACATTAACCTGCTGGGGTTGCCAGTCCCCAGGTGGGGTTGCCAATCCCCAGTTTGGAGGCCCTCCTCCCACTCCACGGTTATCAGAAAGCAGTGGGGGAGGGAAATGTCTGCTGGGCACGCCATTATTCCCTATGGAGACCAATTCCCATAGGGTATAATGGAGAATTGATCTGCAGGTATCTGGGGCTCTGGAGGGGCCTGTTTTTTGAGATAAGAGGCACCTAATTTGGAGCATAGCATCCAACACCTCTTCTCAAAAGTCCCTCCAAGTTTCAAAAAGATTGAACTAAGGGGTTCAATTCTATCAGCTCCCAAAGAAGGTGCCCCTATCTTTTGTTATTTCCAGTGGAGGGAAGGCATTTAAAAGGAGTGTGGGCCCTTTAAATGTGATAGCCAGAACTCTCTTTGGAGTTCAATTATGCTTGTCACAACCTTTCTCCTGGCTCCACCCCCAAAGTCCCCAGATATTTCTTGAGTTGGACTTGGCAACCCTAGAACCCGCCTGAATATAAGAACATAAGAGAAGCCAGGTTGGATCAGGCCAATGGCCCATCCAGTCCAACAGCCAGCTTTCTGATGACCCTGAAGCAGAAGGGAGGGCCTCCAAACCGGGGGATCCCCTGCCCCCACCTGGGGATTGGCAACCCTAGCAGGTTCATGTGTAACGGACTCTGCAATCAAGATGTGACGTGTTGGGGGCTCAGACAAGGGATCTGGACATTTTCCATTCTTTACTGCAGCGGCAGCTTGCCAGAGGAGGGGGCTGCCTGTGTGGTCTTTGGCATGCTGCAGCAGGCCAATGACCCATCCAATATGGAATTGATGGGTTGAGTGTGTGGATGGATGCAGGGACAGACTCAGGCCCTTGAGTTTACCAGGGACCTTCCCAGTGGGCCTTTGATCTGGAGTTGGCAATGAGCAGCAAGCGGAGCCAACTGACCCCTGATGTACTGGGAGCAGGGTGGCCAGCTCTTACCTGGGGAAAAAACTGCAGATATGGGGAGTAGAGCTTGGGGAGGGGAGGATTTAGGGAGGGAGAGGGTCCTCAGCAGGGTACCAGCCGTAGAGTCTACCCTCCAAAGCAGCCATTGTCCCCAGGTGAACGGAGCTCTGTTGCCTGAAGATCAGTTGTAATAGTGGGAGGATCTCCAGGCCCCACCTGGAGGATGGCAACCCAAACTTCTACCCATAGTTGTGCTTAGGGGCTGTTTTGTAGAATAATAGGTGACAGAGCTCATTGGCATAACTCATTGGCATATGCTGCTGCCCCCCTCTAGCGAAAAGCAACCCGATGCAAGAAAGGAGAGCCCCAGGCTAGCGAGGCCTGCTTGGGCTGGTTAGAGACCCAGCCAGCCCAAGCAGGCCTCACTCGCCTGGGGCTCTCCTGGACTGCCCCCCCCCCCAATCAAAAGGCCAGCAAGCCACCCGCTGCTCAAAATCACATAAGAAGTGGAGAAAGGGTGGCTTGGGCTTCTCCAGGTGTCAATGAGGGCTGCTGGGGGCATGGCAAAGCCCCTGGTGGCTAGCTGGCTGCTCACTCTCCTAATCCAAGGATTGTTATGCAGCTGCTCCTACTATTCAATGGACAAGGTAGGTGGGGAGGGAGAGAGGGAACCGCCAGAAAGGTTCAGGAGCTGTGCTCCTGAGAGCTCCTGCTGAATCTGAGGCCTGGTTATGATAATTGTGGCCTGGGTCTGAACTGAACGGGTGTTGCCAACTGTGGAGGCTGCTTGACTTAGCTTGCTTGCTGATCTCACATGTCATTCTGCTCCTGACAGAGTGGACTTAGCAGGAGCGAAACCCTATATCGCTCTCTCTGTCTGGCTGAAGACTTTGGCCTTCCATTTTGAACCATCTCCTCTTCTGTGCTTTGAAAGGGTTGGTGGTCATCATGTTGATTTGTGAGCTACCTCAGGGATCCAGTTGGAAATGTCAACCAGGACACATGTTAAAATCTGGGCTCCTGACCTAAATGAATACGCTGCGCTGAGTCAGAATAGTGGTCCAGCTAGCTGGGCGTGAGAAATGGCTCTCCAGGGCTTCAAGGAGAGGCAAAGTGTTTTGAACTTCCATAACCCTGACATCCTTTAAACAGAAATGCTAAGGACTGAACCTTCTGCATACAAAGCAAGTGCTTTGCCAGTGTGGTATAGTGGTTGGAGTCTTGAACTACGACCTAGGAGCCCTGGGTTCAAATCCCTAGTCTGCCACAGAAGCTTTCTGGGTGGCTTTGACCCAGTCACATATCGTCATCCTAATCTACCTCACAGGATTGTTGTGAAGATAAAACGAAGAAAAGGAGAATGATGTTGCAAGCCAAGAGCAGGACCGGATCTACATGTTTTTCGAGGGGGGGTGGGCAAAATAAAAAAATGGCACCCCCTTATGGGCCATTCTATCTTATAGTCCCATAGAATACAATGGGCTCCATGCCCAATTTGGCACCTCCCTCTCCGTTGGCGCCCGGGGCAAGTACCCCCCCTAGATCCGGCTCTGGCCAAGGGTGTCAAACATGTGGCCTGGTGGCCGAATTAGGCCCCTGGAGGGCTCCTATCAGGCTCTTGACCAACTGGCTATCATCCGCTTCCTTCTCCCTCTCTCTTGCTTCCTTCTGCATCACAGCTTGCTTTGCAAGGCTTGCTCAATTGCACAGGAGCTAGAGAGCAAAACCTCTATTTTCTCCATTGGCTGAGGCTTCTCCCCTGGGGAGGAAGGGGGGGGGAGGCAGAGCTTGTTTTTCCAGGCTCTCTCACACAGCAGAACTACTGAGCCAAGGTTCTCTTCCTTCTACTGGCTGAGGCTCCTTCCCCTTCTGGTCCCCTGGAAAAGGAAGGAAAGAGCCAGAGCTTCCTTTGCCCAGTTCCCTGGATCCCATGAGAGAAATACAAAGAAAGCATCTTTAAAACCAATGAGTGCTTAGGTTTTTAGCATGTTTTAAGTTTTTTTTTAAATATTTAATTATGTTTGTCTGTGTCCTTTATAAAGTTTTGATCTCTGCTCCCTAATCTGAAATAGGTACACACATGGCCCGGCCCGACATGGCCCGGTTCAACCCAACATGGCCCAGCCCAACAAGCTCTCATTTATATCAGATGGATATGACAAATAGGTTTGACACCCTTGTTAGAGAAAAGGATAATTATGTTGTAAGCCACACTCCTGCCCATACTAGGAACCTAAGGTCAGGTACAGATCCCTTTTCCTTTCCTTTCTGTATTCAAACTCAGGATCTTTTCAAGATTCGAACTCAAGATCTCCCACACCTTAACTACGAATCATGCATCCAGAACCACCCTCAACCATCCGCTTCCATGTTCCATGAACACCAGGTTCCCCACATCAGGGACTTCTGGAATCCCGGCTAAGGCCAAGCATTGGATTCGCCAGAAACTTTACACTGGGGAGGAGAAGAGGATGTGTAGCACCAGCCAGTTTTTCAGGGCAAGGGCTGTCCAAAGAAAGATGTTGGCTTGTTATCAGTTTCCCAGTTGGAAGACCACCCAGCTGGAAAGCAAGCAGCTGAGTCCGCAGGAAATTAAAGTCCCGCTTTCCCCTAAGGCTCCAACAATAACCCCAGTCTGCCGTTTTTAATAACTCCACCGCACTGTCGTCACTGCCTGGATAACGTCTGCTGCCCCGGCGCTGACTCTGTGTTTTATGCTCCCCGCAGCCTGCCTGCCCGGTTCCTTCGGGAAGGACTGCGCCTCCAGCTGTGACTGTGCTCCGGGACTACCCTGCAACCACATCACGGGCGAGTGCAGCTGCCCACCAGGGTTCACGGGCCACGGATGCGAGAAAAGTACGTGCAGACTTCTCTGGCCAGGCTCACAAACCAGGCTGGGCTCCTCCGAATGGCTCCAAAGACATAAATAAGTAAATAAAGCCCCGCTTGGCCTGGCCAAATGGCGGGTCAGGCCCTGGCAGGTGTTGCATGCTCACATAATCCTGACAGAGGTGAAATTGCCAAATGGGAAACCAGAGCAGTGTGCTCCATCCAAGAGGATTAGATTAATAAACCGGAGAGCCAGTCCTGGCAAGGACCACTGTAGCACAAACAGCGCGCCTGGTGCACATGTGGATTCTGAGGCTCTGTCTCCAAAGTTTTGCCATTTCAGACCCTCCAACTGTCTGTATTTTGCTAGGGCTGGTCCTTTTTTTCAGGTACTTCTCCCTGGTAAATCACTGTCCCTTTTTGTTTGCTTGTTTGTTTGTTCATTGGTAACTTTTTGGGGATACCTTGTTCAGTCGTTGCCGCAGGGCTGTCTGCATATGAAGCCACACACCCCCTGATGTAGCCAATCCTTCTGGAGTTTACAGTAGGCCCTGTAAGAAGACCCCTGTAAGCTCCTGGAGGGTTGGCTACATCAGGGGTATGTGGCCTAATATGCAAACGAGTTCCTGCTACAATAAAAAGCCCTGCTAGTGTTGTTGTTAGTTTTCAAAGGCCACTTTCCCTCCCACTGCTGAGGTTTCTAGATGTTAACAACTCCGAAGTGGTCAGTTGTGCCCCTGTGTGTACCCTGAAGTCGTACAAACTCATGCTGTACTTGCTGAGGTCTATTAGGGGCCACTGTGTTGTTATTGTTTTCTTTCTGGAATATCTATTTACCAAATGGGGGAACATTTTTTTGGCTTTTCAATCCACGGAGGCTACTTCTAGGGTTGCCAATCCCCAGTTGGGGCAGGGGATTCCCCGATTTGAAGGCCCTCCCCCTGCTTCAGGGTTATCAGAAAGTGGGAGTTGGAGGGAAATGCCTGCTGTGCACTCCATTATACCCTAGGGAGACCGATTCCCATAGGGTATAATAGAGAATTGATGCATAGGTATCTGGAGCTCTGGGGAGCTATTTTTTGAGATAGGGGCGCCAAATTCTCAGCATAGCTTCTGTTGCCTCTCCCCAAAGCACCCCCCAAGTTTCAAAACGACTGGATAAAGTAGACCAATTCTATGAGCCCCAAGAGTAGGTGCCCCTATCCTTCATTATTTCCAAATGGAGGGAAGGCATTTAAAAGGTGTGCAGTCCCTTTAAATGTGATGGCCAGAACTCCCTTTGGAGTTCAGTTGTGCTTGTCACGCCCTCACTCCTGGCTCCACCCCCAAATCACTAGATGTTTCCTAAGATGAACACGGCAACCCTAACTACTTTTGAGCAAACCAATAGGAGGCTAAAGCTGGTGGAACGCAACATGCAGTGAGATGCAAGATTTCTTGTGTGAAATGTTTGAGAGACGTCATTGCTGTGGGTATCTGGGTTATTGTTGCCAGCTGACTGCCCCCCCCCCGCCACCCCCCTCCCCCGGGGTCCCTTAAACAGCTGTTAGGGTTGCAGAAAACAGCAGGTGTTTCAGACCATGGAGATAGAAGCTGACTGTTCCTAATTCCTCCTGGTCAATGTACAGCAAGAAACAGAACTGCCCATTTTTAAAAAGCTGGCAATCCCAAACCATGTTGGAGACAGAGACTCTTGCAGTGCTATCATAAACCGAGTTATACCTTTCTAAGTTCGCTGACTTCAACTGACTCAGAAGGGTGTAAATCTCCTTAGGATGGCACTTTTGCAGGCCTAACTGGCCTCATGGAAAAATAAGAATTTGACAGTCACTGAATGCTTGAGCATCAGAAAGTTTCCTTCTAATAATTGTGAACAGTGCTATGATGCATGACACGTAGGATGGTCATCATTTTGAAAAAAGAATCAGAATCTTTCACCAGGAAAATGCATATCCTACAGCTTGTATACATTTAAACAAATTATAAGTATATTGCATATTTCACATAATTTAGTCTGTAAACCTTGGGGAGGGCACAGGATTTATGGAAGGGCATTGGAATCCTGCCCCTCATCTACTGAGTGTGCTGACTAATCCCACCTCCTGTTCTAGAATAATCAAACAGTGCCCAAACATTTTCAAGTTTACTTTTGCAGGACCAGAAACTTGCATAGTGCAGTTATGGATTACACCTTCTGAAAAGAGCATTGTCGTGCAGGGGGTTGGACTAGGTGGCCCTGGAGGTCCCTTCCACCTCTGTGATTCTATGATTCTAAATAGTACAGGTTGGGGAACTGCACATCTGAACACCAATAACTCTTCATACTACCCTGACTTGAATGGCTCATGCCAGCCAGGGCTGGATTAAACCCTATGGAGGCCCCTAGGCAGTCAAAATCTCAGGGGGGCCTTTTGCAAATTATCTCAGAGTTGGAGTGGCCGTCCTGCTGCCTGTGGCCCCCACTGCAGCCTGCAGGCACCTTCTCAGAAGCCCCTTTGACAAAGCTGCGGGGGGAGAGGCAGAGAGAGGCAAACTTGGCGAGGATGCCAGCATCAGCTGTACCAGGCAAGTCAGGCAAAGAGCGACTCAGTTGCTGGCTGTGCGTGCAGGCTGGGAGGGCTGCAAGCAGGGGGGAAACTGGGGGGAGAAGCCAGCCCGGGGTGCCTAAAGGCATGAGGGCCCATAGGCCCTAATTGTTAATCCAGCCCTGATGCCAGCCCAGTCTCATCAGATCTCAGAAGCAGGGCTGACCCAGGTTAGAAATTGGTTGGAAGACCACAAAGGAACTCCAGGGTTGTTATGCAGAAGCAGGCAATGACAAACCACCTCTGTTTATCTGCTGCCATCAAAACCCTATGAAGCTGACTGTGACCTGACAGCACTATTTCCACCACTGGCCCATGGAAAACTGGAATGCCCAGAACACTTCTCATCTCCCTAACATGCTATCACTTCATGTTTAAGGAAGAGGGGGTTTTTTTTGGGGGGGGGGCATATTTAGTGCAGCTGGAAGAGAACTAACTACCTCTAGAAGACTATAGCATATAACTTCGCCATATGTTTTAATCAGCTCAAAATCATTCCAGCAAAACCCATTAGGGAAGACGATGCTAGTCCTCATTGTTTACACCTTTTCAGAATGTGTGATTTCATTTTGTTTTATTGCTCTCATGTGTCCAGGGGGGTATGAAGTATGTACAGTTCAGTCCAAAGCTAACTGCAGTTCCAGCTGTTATGGAAAAAGCCACATGTGGGCTGGCCCCGGGATGGAATTTCTGCACCAGTTGTTTTGCTCTGAAATGAATCCAAACCTCCCTTTCTCTTAGTAGCTCTTGTTATGCTGACCCTTTCTCCTGCACAGCCTGTCTGCCGGGGACGTTTGGGCTAAACTGTGGCAGGATTTGCCGGTGCGCGGGAGTGAACCATGACTGCCACCCAGTGACCGGGGAGTGTATCTGTGCATCAGGATTCTATGGCAGCAGTTGCCGGCAGCGTGAGTTCTCCCTAAACAGTTGCTTTTGTGTGCAATGTTCAAATGGGCCAGCTTTACCTTCTAAGAATGGTGACACCACAACTTTCCCACATAGATTGTTCCTTTTTTGAATTGCTCCAGTAGGAGGGAAGGCCCTGAGGATGTAGAAATGTTTGAGAGCCAGTTTGAGAGCCAATTTGGTGTAGTGGTTAAGTGCGTGAACTCTTATCTGGGAGGACCGGGTTTGATTCCCCACTTCTCCACCTCCAGCTGCTGGAATGGCCTTAGGTTTGCCATAGCTATCACAGGAGTTGTCCTTGAAAGGGCAGCTGCTGTAAAAAGCTCTCTCAGCTCCACCTACCTCACAGGGTGTCTGTTGTGTGTGGGTGGGGGGGGGGGAGGTAGAGGAGATTGTGACCGCTCTGAGTATAGAACAGGATTTAAATCCAATATCTTTTTCTTCTAGAAGCCCTTCCCTTATCGGGGAGGGAGGGAGCATTTTGCTGCATTGCTGATAAAGCACTTGGCTGTAACCTTTATTATTCATGGGAAAAATACTTCTAACACTCTCATACCCAGAATTTTATCTCAGATTCGGGCAGGCCAAATTAAATGGACTTGCTTCCAAAATGAGAATGATGCTTTAGGAATCCTCCATTGTTGTAGGGTTTTTTGGAGTGTCTTGAGTGTGTTGTTTGATGCAGTTTTTCATTCCTTTGTGTTTGCCTTTTCCTTTACTAAGGTACACATGAGTTGGATTAAAACACTGCCAAAAAAGTCATCTTGTCTCAGTCTTATATGTACGATTGCATCGAGATTCTTTTTGGTGCAGTATTTTAGCAGTGTATCAACTTGAGTGCGTCACTAAAACACAGCACAGAAAGACTATCATGCAGTCCTCATGTATGATCATACAGGCTTGCCAATCCCCAGGTCCCAGCGGGGGTTCTTCCGCTTTCCCAGGCTGCTTCCCGCCCCCAGTCAGCTGGCCAGCAGGCGGGGGGGGAAGCCCCGCCCCCCCCCCCAGAGGACCATGTGCCTTTCCACCTCTGGAGGCTTCAGTCTCCGATTGAAAGGCTTCCTCTTGGATGGTGTGTCTGTGTTACTTTGAAGAAGTTGGCAGCAACTCGTTGAGTAGAGAAGCCAATCCCTCGCTTCAGAGTCGCCATAAAGGTGGTGGAGGAAAGGGAAACGTCTGCTGAGCACTTCATTATTCCCTATGTGGAGATCGATTCTCATAGGGTATAATGGGGAATTGATCTGGAGATTTCGGGGGCTCTGAGGGACCTGTTTTTTGAGGTAGAGGCACCACATTTTCAGTATAATATCTAGTGCCTCTCCTCAAAGTACCCCCCCCCCAAGTTTCAAAATGATTGGACCAGGGGGTCCAATTCTATGAGCCCCAAAAGAAGGTGCTCCTATCCTTCATTATTTCCTATGGAAGGAAGACATTTAAAAAGGTGTGCTGTTCCTTTAAATGTGATGGCCAGAACTCCCTTGGAGTTCAATTATGCTTGTCACGCCCTTGTTCCTGGCTCCACCCCAATGTCCACTGGCTCCACCCCAAAAGTCCCCAGATATTTCTTGACTTGGACTTGGCAACCCTATGATCATATTAGAATTGCTTTTTTGCTTTGTTGGGCCATGTATGATTGCATGTTGGTAACAGAGAGGGAAAGATACAAACAGACTGAAAGCTGAAGCGAATTGCAAATATTCCAATTCTGGGATTTTATTTTATAAATTCTCCCAGGGAAACTAGAATTTAGGAGGAGTGGAAAGTGGCAAAGGGAGCACAGCTGTAAAGAGGAGAATCTCTCCATTTCTTTCCAGTAGCTAGGAAGTTTAATTCTAAGGGTTAAACTGCACGTGTGCTTGCGCACAGCTTTTATCCCTTTGGAAACTCAGTGAAAGATTTGTAAAATCAATGAACAACGGGGCTGTTTTCTACCGTAGGTCCCTCTTTCCCTTCACAGAAAGAAAACTGTTAAGTCACTAGCTGACATCTTCGGAGATGCTATATTGCTGTGCTTTGAAAGGACAGAATTGTAGAGAGCCACTTCTCTGCGCGTTCTTGCAAAACAAAATTGGAATGGGGATGGCCATTCCACCACCCCCATTTCCCAACAGTTCTATTTGTACCACCTTGTTTCCTGAGTACGGCTAGTTCTGTTGCGCGTAAGATCCTGCATGGAACTGCTGCTCATTGGTCCACGTGGGTTGAAAGGAAAGAATGTTCCACTTTTAAAAAGAGGAAGGGAAAAAAACCCCCAACTCTCTCCATCATGTTCTGTGTAATGTCTTTAGCAGACGCCTGCTAAGCTGCTACATGAAAAGGATTCCTCCCTAGCTGGCAGCCCTGCCGCGGTTCTTGCAAATAGGCCATCTGGGGAGACTCCTGTTTCAAGCATCAGAGGGGAAGGCCACATGAAACAGGAGTTGTGCCCCTCCATCCCTTGGGCAGGTTTGGAAAATCCGCACGGGTTCTGCCAGCTTGGAAAGGCTGCGTTTCAAGCAAGAGGCTTGGGTCTCCCCTAGGGTTGCCAATCCCCAGTTTGGAGACCCTCCCCTCGCTTCAGGGTCGTCAAAGTGGGGGGAGGGGAGGGAAATGTCTGCTGGGAACTTTATTATTCCCTATGGAGATTTATTCCCATAGAAAATCATGGAGAATTGATCTGCGGGTATCTGGGGCTCTGGGGGGGGGGTGTTTTTTGGGGTAGAGCACCAAATTTTCAGTATAGCATCTAGTGCCTCTCCCCAAAATACCCCCCAAAGTTCAAAAAGATTGGGCCAGGGGGTCCAATTCTATGAGCCCCCAAAGAAGGTGCCCTTATCCTTCATTATTTCCTGTGGAAGGAAGGAATTGAAAAGGTGTGCCGTCCCTTTAAATGTGATGACCAGAACTCCCTTTGGAGTTCAATGATGCTTGTCACAGCCTTGATCTTGGCTCCACCCCCAAAGTCTCCTGGCTCCACCCCCAAAGTCCCCAGATATTTCTTGAATTGGACTTGGCAGCCCTAGTCTCCCCCACCCCGCCCCACCTAGCTAGCCAGCTGCTTATTTGAGAGGATTTGGTTGCCCAGGGCTTTTTTTGTAGTAAAAGCCCAGCAGGAACTCATTTGCGTATTAGGCCACACACCCCTGACATCACCATTATTTCACACAGGGCTTTTTTGGGTAGGAAAAGCCCATCAGGGATTCATTTGCATGTTAGGCCGCACCCCCTGATGGCAAACCAGCTGGAACTGCATTCCTTTTTTTAAAAAGCCCCGTGGTTGCCCCTGCTCTTTGCAAGGATGACTTTCACACCCACAAAGAAAAGCAGTAAAAGAGGCAGGGCTTTTTTTGTAGAAAAACCCTAGCAGGAACTCATTTGCTTATTAGGCCACACCCCCTGATGCCAAGCCAGCCGGAGCTGTGTTCCTGCTCAGAAAAAGCCCTGAAAAGAGGTCAGAATGGGAAGGGATGTGGCTCAATGGTAGAGCATCTGCTCTGCATGCAGAAGATCCCAGGTTCAGTTCCCAGCATCTCCATTTAAAAAGGATCAGGGAGGAGACAAAGTGAAAGATTTCTGCCTGAGACTCTTGGAAAGTCACTGGTATATCACACTTGTTCTCAATGTGCCTTGGTTATCCATGTGTAGTGATAAAACACTATAAAAAGCTATGGTCATAAATATGATTTCTTCTTCAAGAGTTCTTTTTCCAATTTTGTCAACATTCTTCCAAGGGAATCTTGATGCAGTTATTTGAAGGAAGATTGCTTTTTAGCAATGTTTTATTAATGTGTATTTTAGGGTGGGGGGGAGAGACGCAAAGAAATAGGAAGCAGCACACAACACTCTACAGAATTCAGAAACGAAACAATGAAGGATTCTTAATGTTCTGGTTACACTCCAGCAAAAGGCCAAGTTTCTCTAAATACCAGGAATACATGTTGAGAAAAGGCTTTTTTAAGAAGCATTCTTATAGCCTGAGCCAGCCAAAAGACTACACTGCAAATATCCATCATGGATTGAAGCTCTGTGATCCATAGCACTAGAGGCACCATGTGGTGTGTTAACATGCATCAGTTTTTAAAATTATTGTTTCTTTTTTTCTTTTTTGCCATCTTCTGAGACTGGAGCAGGGCTTACTGAGTGTGTGTGTAGGGGAGTGGTATTTGTGAAATTCCTGCATTGTGCAGGGGGTTGGACTAGATGACCTTGGAGATCTTTTCCAACTCTGTGATTCTGTGAAACCTCTTGCAATGGTCTATTGAGTAAGACCTTCCATTGTTAGCATCCTGTCACTATGCTTTGGCAGCAGCAGCAGAACTTTTGCCTTGGATTTTTAAAAAAAAACCTAGGGTTTTTTTCCCCTCCAGGATGCCCTTCTGGACGCTACGGCCCGAATTGTGAGAGGCAGTGTAACTGCAAGAACGGGGGGCACTGCGAGACCACCACGGGGGTGTGCCAGTGTCCCGCTGGATACGTGGGGGCTGACTGCAGTACCGGTGAGTGGGCTGGGATTCTGGCAACCGGTTGAGATGTGTAACACACATGCACAAGGGTGCATGAGGAAGGTGACTTTGTTATGCACTGATTCGCTTTCCCTGTGGTCCAAAGCTACAACATTTGGACCTTTTTTGTTCATGCCCCAGAGCCTAGTTTATAAAATTATGGATATTGTCAGGTTTCACTGCTGTGGAATTTGGAGATGGCCACTAGCTGACACGGTGCTTCTAGCTCTGCTACCGTGCACTGTCACAGCATACAAGAAGACGTTCTCTGGCCCCAAGGCGCTTACAATCTGAAACGGCCCCCCCGAAAAAAGCCAAAGGGAGGAGCGAGGGGATACATGAAGGAATATTTTTCTTTCTTTCTTTATTAGAGCATTTATATCTTGCCTTTCCTTGTGGTTCTAGGTGGCTTTCTTTCTGGATAATGATCATGACTTCCCTTGCAGTGACTTGAGGTGGTTTATGGATGACTCTCTTGTAAACAAGCCCTTCTTTCCTGTTGATTTTTGTGGGGGGGAAAAAACTCTTAGCTTGCCCGGCTGGTCGTTTCGGCACTGACTGCGCGCTCGTGTGTTCCTGCGGTGAGGGCGCCACTTGTCATCACGTGACCGGATCCTGCGTTTGCCCGCCAGGGAGAACTGGTCCCAGCTGCGAGGAGGGTAAATATTTACCTAGTCGTATTGCCTGAGAGAGTTCTAAGAAGAGAATTGCGTGGATGGATTGGGTGTGAACTGGGAGTTGAGGTTATAGGTACACGTCTCCTCTTTTCCGTGGAAGCTCTCTGGAAGGTGACTTTTGCCCAGTCATTCTCTCTCAGTCTCATCAACCTCTTGGGGAGGCTGTGAGGATACATGCAGGAGGGAAGGGGACGGTGTGCACCACCAGACTTTGAATTCAGCAGGAACTCACAGCAGCGCAGGGTTCCCCCTCTTTCTCCTCACTTACCCTGTCCATTGAATAGTAGGTGCAGCTGCATAACAATCCCTGGATTAGGAGAGCGGGCAGCCAGCCAGGCACCAGGAGCTTTGCCACGCCCCCAGCAGCCCTCATTAACCCCTGGAGAAGCCCATTCCACCCTTTCACTTATGTGATTTTGGGTGGCAGATGGCTTGCTGGCCTTTTGACTGGGGGGTGGGGCAGCCAAAGAGAGCCCCCGGAGAGCGAGGCCTGCTTGGGCTAGCTGGATGTCTAGTGAGCCCAAGCAGGCCTCGCTTGCCCGGGGCTCTCCTTTCTTGCATCGGGTTGCTTTTGGTTAATGAGGGGGCAGCATATGCTGATGAGTTATGCTAATGAACTCCACCACCTGTTTTTCTACAAAACGACCCCTATGCACCACCCTCAATTTTTTGGAGTGCTACAAATCCCAGTTGCTGTCTCTTCCCTTCTATATTACTGATGAGTGATGTATATTAGCATTGTCAAGTTGGTCCTGACATGGCAGGGGTCTTTCAAGGCAAGTGAGAAGCAGAGTGGTCTGCTATTGCCTTCCTCTGCAAAGTCTTCTTTGGTGGTCTTCTGTCCAAGTACTGACCCTGTTTGGTTTCTGAGATCTGACGAGACTGAGCTATACTATTCCACCTTCCCTCCTGGGATGTGCGATGTACACTTTGATAGAATATTGCAAAAAACAAGAGAGAGCAAGATGACCCGATATATGACTGTGCCAAAATAAGTTTTGCACAGTGCTTCCCTGATGTACACGTTCCCTTGTGTGCAAACGTCGCCAAAAAGGCCCATTTTAATATGATTGTGCTCATGTTTCAGCTAAGACTTTTTTGTGGCCTGGACACTGCTGTTATAATCAGTTAAGAGCTGTACAGATTCGACTTGCCCTTAGTCTGTCTGCTTCATTCTCTTCTCTCCCAGGTTGTCAGAAGAATCAGTACGGGGCTGGTTGTCAGCAGACATGCACCTGCCATAACAGGGGAATCTGCCTTGCAGCAAACGGCTCCTGCCTATGTGGTCTTGGGTGGACAGGGAGATTCTGTGAACTAGGTAACTCTTTTCTTGTGGTTCCTTGTCTTCCCAGCAAACAAGCGTGCTACTAGGCCTTATGTCTTTGCTCCAGCCCAGGTACTAGCTAGCCTGTCAGTGTTCTTGGGGGTGGTACGGGACACTGCCCTGCCTAGGACAGATCCTGTTTAAATTCACACACAGTAGATTTGCTCTTTGCCTTTCCCATTTTATTTTATTTTTATCAAATTTATATCCCGCCCTCCCCTGATGGGCTCGGGATGGCTAACAGCAGTTAAAAACAAACATAGAATGTTAAAGAGTGAAATATAGAATAAAAGCATTTCCATGCATATTACAGTCATCAATCCATTCCATCAAGTCCAAGATGGCAAGGTTCTGATTTCCATTATGTTAGTTGAGCTTTTGTGTAGCGAACGTAAATTGGGTTTTAGCGGTTTATGTTTGCTACGCAAAAGCTGCGGCACTTCCTGTAACTTCGGCGCAGATGGTGGGAAATCTGACCAGACGCTGCGGAGGTAACAGGATTGTGACTACCGGGTGAGCTGTGTGCGAAAACGGTCATAGAATATTAAAGAATAAAAGCATTTCCATGCATATTGCAGTCATCAATCCATTCTGTCAAGTCCAAGATGGCAAGGTTCTGATTTCCATTATGTTAGTTGAGTGTGATTGTTGGTGCTGTGGGATAATAGCCGTTGAAGCCATTAACTGTTGAATGTGAGTTTGAACAATTCGGTCTTACAGGCCCTGCGGAACTGCGGCAGGGCCCTAATGTTTTCGGGGAAGGCATTCCACAGAGCTGGGGCTATTACCGAGAACGCTCTGGCTTTGGTGGTGGGCAGTTGAGCTTCTTTCGGTCCAGGGATCTGAAGGAGATTTTGGGACCCCGAACGTAGTGCTCTTTGGGGTATGTATGGGGAAAGGCAGTCCCAAAGGTAGACAGGTCCCAGAACATATAGGGCTTTAAAGGTTATAACCAGCACCTTTCTCATGGCAGGTGTGTGACTGTCTCTTTGGATGTTCATGCATTTCTTGTGCATTTCAAGGAGAAAGGCTTTAACTGAGCTGAACTTAATTTACTAGCCAGGCGTGGAGAGAGCAGCATTTTGTGTGATCAGTTCCAGATGGGGTAACATTATTAGCCTCTAGACAGAGTCTTGGAGCACCCTGAAGGCTAACAGATTTATGGTGGCTTTAGCTAGACTCTCGACTGACCCAGAGCCTGCTTCAGATCCATTAAATATTACCCTTGGCAGATGTGCACGGATGGGTGTAGAAAAAATAAATAATAGCAAAAGAGTGGGACTGAAAAGCTGTGAACCGAAAGAGGTCTAATATACTTTTCTCTGCAGTGCTCAGATGTATGCAAGTTCAGCATAGTGACTCATTGCAGTAGCAGGAACTGGCAGTCGCATAGTCTTCCAAGCATCTTTGAGCTAATTAAGCACCCTTGTTGCACAAGCAAATCTTTATCTTCAAAGCAAATTAAAGCTTGCTAGTGTTCAGCTAGTGAAGGAAGGAAGTTTGCATTATCACCAGTTACAGATGCTGAAATTGCTCCTCATTGCTTTGGAGCCATTTTATCCACTTGGCAAAAGAGACAGTTGCCAAGGACTGTCACCCTTGGTTGCCACCCATCATCATGGCAAGGAGTGTGTGTTGGGGGGACGGGACACCACAGACTTCCTTCTCCCTCTCTCTTGCTTTCTTCTGCATCACAGCTTGCTTTGCAAAGCTTGCTCAATTGGACAACACCTCTATTTTCTCCATTGGCTGAGGCTCCTCCCTTGGGGAGGAAGGGGAAGGCAAAGCTTGTTTTTTCAGGACTGTCTTAATCACACAGCAGAGCTACTGAGCCAAGCCTCTCTTACTTCTATCATCCCCCACCAGTCCCCTGGGGAGGGAAGGAAAGAGTCACAGTGTTGAGTGGTCAGCGGTTGTAGGAGGTGTGTCTTTGATGCATTTAATTTTTGAACTATTTAATTTAGGATTGGGTTCCCACATTTAATGGAAAAGATTGCCCAGCCACTTTTCTCTCAAGAGAAAGCCCTGCCCAGTTACATGTGTCAAGGAGAGGCTCAGAACTGTGGGTGGAGAGGAACAGCTTTGAGCTTTGCATAGCAGGATCAGAGACTACTTTTCATGACGTTGTCCTATATCCTTCCTTTCCCTGTGTCTGCCTCTGCTGACTTTGTGTGTATCCGATAAACTGACTTCATGTTCCTTAAAACTAACATCACAAATAAAGGAGCTCCTTTGCATATTAGGCCACACTCCCCTGATGTAGCCAATCCTCCAGAAGCTTACAAAAAAGAGCCTTGTAAGCTCTTGGAGGATTGACTACATCAGGGTGTGTGTGGCCTAATATGCAAAGGAGCTCCTGCTAGAATTCCACCTCTGATAATAATTAAGTGCCATCAAGTCACAATCCACTCATGGCGACTCCTGATGGAAGTCCCAAGGCAAGAAATGTTTAGGGGTGGTTTGCTGTTGCCTGCCTCTGCAGAGCAACCCCAGTATTCCTTGATGGTCTCCCATCCAAGTACTCGCCATGGCTGGCTTATTTATTTTCTGAGCTCTAACAAGCTGAAGGACAATTCAGGCTGCTATCGTCACTTATTCTGCAAATCTTTATTGTGCTACAAATCTTTTATTTTTTAAAACCTCTATGACAGGGGTGGCCAAATTTGCTTAACGTAAGAGCCACACAGAATAAACGAAGGAAGGAAGGAAGGAAGGAAAATAGAGGGGGAGAGGTGGAAAGAAAGCAACTTGAACTTTAAATGCATTCTCCAAGTTGCCAGCTGGCTTGACTTGGAGAAGTGGTTTAAAGAGAGAAATGCCTTCTCCAAGTTGGACAGCAGGGGCTTCAAGAGCCACACAATACTTGTGAAAGGGCCACATGTGGCTCCCGAGCCACAGTTTGGCCACTGCTGCTCTATGACTAGAAAGAACTTGAAAGTACTTTTCTTTTATGCCCACTGAATTTGTGGTCAGCTAGAGGAGAGGTAATCCAAAATGGAAATGTTGGGGGATTTCCAGTGAGGAAGGCTGCTAAGGGGAAGAGAGTCAAATTTTAAATGAGCGGGGAAAACTTGGGAAGCCAGCCAGTTGAGAAATCTGTGTCACAATTCCCAGTTTTCCCTGCAGAGCTTGAAAGAAAACACCCCTTTGCGGTCTTCACGATGTCAATGATGTGAAAAATTGTGTTCCCTACAGGATGTCCCCCAGGGAAGTATGGGGCCAACTGCCAGCTGAACTGCCCCTGCCGAAACAACACAACCTGTGATCCAGTGACAGGCGCTTGCCACTGCGACAAAGGCCGCTATGGGACCTTGTGTGAACATTGTAAGCCCCAGTAAGATGGTGGTGGTTGTTTGTCCAGAAATACATTGTAGGCTCAGTAGCCACCCATTGGCATGCAAGCAGTGGAAGGTATTTCGTTGCCCCAAGCAAGGTACAGCCACTCTGGCTTGTTGGCACCATTGCCAGCTAAGCCCTCCCACTGCTGTAATGCTGGGAATGAAGAGTGTCATAGAATCGTGGAGTTGGAAGGGACCTCCAGGGCAATCTAGTCCAACCTCCTGCACAATGCAGAATATTCACAATTCCCTCCCTCCCATATATCCCCAGTGACCAGTGTTCCCTCTAAGCTGAGTTAGATTTTTAGCCTCCCACTCACACCTTTTTGTCTTAGCTCAGGAAGGATGGCCCCAGAGCACACTAATTTATGCAGGAACTCACCACTTTAATGCCAGGAACTCACCACTTTAATGCCTGTAGCTCACAAAGTAGAATTTTTGCTCCCAAAACTCTGCAGCTTAGAGGGAACATTACCAGTGACCCCTGTTCCATGCCCAGAAGATGGCAAAAACCTCCAGGATCCCTTTCCAAAGTAGCTTGGAGAAAAGTTGCTGACTGACCCCAAAATGTCAAATCAGCATTTCCCTGGGTGGGTAAGGAAGGGCCATTAACACTAAGCTTTGATGCAATCCTTCCTGCCCTCCTTCTCATGATCCGCCTAATTCACAGGATCTTCATTGCTGTCAGATGGCCTCTGTTTAAAAGCCTCCCAAGGAAGGAGAGCCCACCGCCTCCTGAGGAAGCCTGTTCCACTGAGGAACTGCTCTAACAGTCAGGAAGTTCTTTCTAATGTTTAGCCAGACGTTCTTTCAATTTAATTTCAACCCATCAGTTCTGGTGCGTTGGTTCCTTGGAAGTTTGTGCCACCCTCTCATCAGTCGCTCAGGTCCATGTGGCTCGGCTGGACAAACGGCCAAAGAAGATTGTCTTATTCATGCCAGAGTATTTCATTTCTTAGGCTTCATTTGATAAGCACAGATACGAGTTGCTTCTGAGTGGCCTCAGGTGGGGTTGAAGGTGTTTGATGGCACACCAGAGAATTATGTTGGACTAGATGGTCTGGGGGGGGGGGAGGAGCCTTTCTCCTCAGGCTCCAGCAGTGGCCCACCATTTTGTGGAAGGAGAATCAGGCTCCTCCCATCAGCCTGCTAGACCCCTCCTACTCAGGCTCCAGCTGTGCCTCGACCCTAGAGTGTCATAGCAAAAGCTTAGCAGTTTATGAGCCGTGTAAAGGATTTGGGCTGTTTTCAAAGCTCCCTCAGGTTTACTTCCAAGAGATAAACGATGCTAATATCTTTCTGCCACTTTCCAACCTGTCTTCCCTAGCCTGCCCAGCTGGTTTCCATGGAGCTGGCTGTCAGGAGGTGTGCGATTGTAAGAATGGAGCAACGTGTGATCCGGTGACTGGGGAATGTATTTGTCCTCCTGGCTTCTATGGCAACCGATGCCAGACAGGTGTGTATCCTTTAAGAACTCAAACGGAGACAAATCATAAAGTCCTAGAGATGGGGCCTTAAAGGCCATCAAGTCCAACTCCTTGTTTAAGGCAGGAACTCCAAAGCCAGAGCATTCCCAAAAGATGGCAGTCCAACCTGGGCCTGAAAAGTCCTCAGCAAATTTCGCTTAGGTTGTTGGTTCAGTTGTCTAACAACCTTCACCATTAGGATGTTTATCTTAACACTCATCTGAAATCTGCCCTCCTATACCTTAAATTCATTAGCTCTAGTCTTAGTCTTCTGGTGGGCCCCCATTTTCAGCTGAATTACCACAGTTGACTTAGCACTATAAAGGCAGGCTCAGGAATAACGAAGAGAGGGTCTGCATGCAATTCCTATCTCTGCTTTTGTATGGTTGATGAAATGTATATTAGGGAAAGTTTACTACAGACAAGGGACAAGGCCTTTGCAGTGTTGGCACCTAATCCCATGACATGGGTTCATAAACCACAAATAACCAAACAAACAAGTCCAGAATGAAACTGTGACATGAAATTGCACACAGGGAAACGCTGTCTCTCAGTGTTCTGAGCTTGGTCATCTCTGTTTGGAGCATGACTTGCTCATTCGGGAGTTTGCCAAATGTTTGGCAAGCCTCATGCTCGACAAGGCCTCTGCCTCGTGGATTCAAGTCTCAGTTGGGTAGCATGGAATGGCCTCTGGAGGGGGTTGGCTGAGCCTGATTTGTGGCTTGAAGGCAGGGGCCAGGACCTCTGCTCTAAACTTTTCAGTTCTTTGGGGCCAGATGGAATTACTTCCATTCAGACAAGGAGCAGGCCAGAAATACTTGATTTGGCCAACCAATCCAACCTCTGGCTGGCTCAGAGCCAGTTTGGTGTGGTGGTTAAGTGTGCAGACTCTTTATCTGGGAGAACTGGATTTGATTCCCCACTCCTCCACTTGCTGCTGCTGGAATGGCCTTGGGTCAGCCATAGCTCTCACAAGAGTTGTCCTTGAAAGGGCAGCTTCTTTGAGAGCTCTCTCATCCCCACCTACCTCACAGGGTGTCTGGTATGGGGGAAGAAGATAAAGGAGATTGTAAGCTGCTCTGAGACTCCGATCCAGAGAGAAGAGCGGAGTATAAATCTGCAATCTTCTTCTGGAGTGGGAGGAGGTTCCATGAGTAGTCAATGATCATCTTTACAGAATTAAGAGGCACGGTAGCTGTGGGCAAACCGGCTTCTTTCAGCTTGGCTTTCTTCAAAGGCTAGTTGTTAGCACTTCCTAGATGGAACTGGTGGTGTGTATGGCAGTGAGGTGCCTTGAATTGAGGACAAGCTCCATTTCCCTGTACAGTAGGCCATTGTACTGACACATCTCTTGTTGCTGGACACAGGCTGCGAGGAGGGGAGATTTGGAGAAAAGTGTCAACATCAGTGCAACTGTGGAAATGGCACGCCGTGTGACCCAACCACGGGGCACTGCCTGTGCCCTCCAGGGAAGACCGGCAGCAAGTGTGACGTAGGTGAGAGTGTTAAGGGGGTTATTTGTCAAGGGCTGGGAGGAGGGGAAGAGGGTCTCAAATGGGCCCGCTTGCCTTTGGATGGATATGCTAGCCTTTACACAAGGGTTTTCAAAGCCTCGAGTAGAAGGAGGGACGGTGGCTCAGCAATAGAGCATCTGCTTGATAAGCGGAAGGTCCCAGGTTCAATCCCCGGCATTTCCAACTAAAAAGAGTCCAGGCAAGTTGGCATGAAAAGCCTCAGCTTGAGACCCCTGGAGCGCTGCTGCCAGCCTGAGTAGACAATAATCACTTTGACAGACCGAGGGTCTGATTCAGTATAAGGCAGCTTCATACGTTCAGCTTCTTGGAAGAGGCGTTCCCTCCTTATGCACAACATCTATACTTCCTCCTCTCCCTCATATGCTAACTTGAAGCTTTCTCCTTGATAGTCTTCTAAGAGCAGGGAGCAGAGTTTGTTTGTCTGTCTCTCCCTCTAAACATAGGGACATAGCTGATACCAGTTTGCTTTTTAAGATGCTAATTTGACTCCCCTTTGTATATACTCTTCACTGACCCAGATTGCCCACTGCAGAAATTTGGCCCTGATTGCACTCTGTCCTGCGAGTGTCCCATGACCAATGCTTACTGCAACCCCCGAAATGGACGATGCGTTTGCCTTAATGGATACATAGGAGCCAGGTGTCAAGAAGGTAAGTTGGTTGCCCAGAGAAATGGTTTGCTTATTAGTAGAGCTTACCTACTTGTTCACAACAGTCACGGTGCAGGGTTGCCAGCTCCATCTTGGGAAATGCTGGGAAGCATGTGGGGAAGGCAGAGTTTTGGAAGAGGTGGGAGCTGAATGGGGATGTGAGCATGTAGCGGCTACCCTCCTGGGCTCAAAAGCTGGCATTTTCTCCAGGAAACTGATCTCTGTCATCTAGAGATCAGCTGTAATGATAGAAGCTGGCAGCTTGTTTAGGTAGGGTTGTCCCCTTTTCATGTCAATACAGAAAATTAACACCACAGGTGTTCTCACTGATGTGCTGTTTTACTAGGTGCAGGGAACTGTGCACAGGTGAGCAGCTAGAAGTGCAGTTCACCACTTGCAATGAGAAATATGACAATCCCAACAGCTCTTTGCAAGCATTCCATCCAAAGTGGCTCTGTACCAGTCTTGCCTCCCATCCAGATAATTAGGTGCAACTGTCATGGCTTCCCCCCCCCAAAGGATCTTGGGTATTGTAGCCTATTAAGCTTTTTTTGTAGCAGAAACTCCTTTGCATATTAGGCCACACCCCCCTGATGTAGCCAATCCTCCAAGAGCTTAGAGGGCTCTTCATACAGGGCCTACTGTAAGCTCCAGGAGGATTGGCTACATCAGGAGAGTGTGGCCTAATATGCAAAGAAGTTCCTGCTACCAAAAAAGCCCTGCCAATAAAGGTACTTTAGCTTCTGTTAAGAAATGCAGGTTTTCTCTGAATTAATGTAATGGCAAGGGTCCCCCTTGGGGGGGAAATGAGGATGAACCATCATATAGTGTAGATCCCACCCTTCCCCGAAGCTTCAGGGCCTAGCACTGGGTTGAGACTTTTAATCTTTCTCGTTTCCTAGGAGGGCCACCTCAGCTGCTTACGAGCACAAGCCAACAGGTGGAACCACGTGAGTGGGGTATCTCTTTTTGTAGCAATACTAATTTAAATATTGAACTAGCTGCCATGGCAGCTTGTGATATAATGGGGGAGGGGGGGGTGTCACAAAAATGATGGGGTAGCTGCTTTCAGTCTAGCAATTCAAATCTCCCCCTACTCCGAGAAACAGCATATGGCCCAGGTTCTTCTTCTGTCATTTCTGACTTCGGACTGGATGTTACTTGTTTCAAAGGTTGGACTTTAAAAACAAACAAACTGTGGGCACTTGAGCAAGGCTTCGCAGAAGGGGACATTGAAACGCTGGCTGAAGTCCGAAATGGTATGGAGCAGTCTTGTTCTTCCTGAAAAGTGGCAAGACAAGACGGAACATAATGTGGAGAGCATACTTTCTTAGGGTGTGTTTTCTGGAAATGGCGATGCACCTGCTTTCTTTGTTCTGCCTGACCTTGCAATACTGAAGAAAGGTGGGAGGGCCTGTGTTGCATTTTTCAGCACGATCCCTCCAGTCATCCTTTTGTGGTTTTTTTGGTTTTGCTTGGTGTTGCCTCCTTTTCCCCCAATGTTTTCACCTTTTCTCCTCTGTGCTTATTTTAACTGAACAACAAAAACTTCTTTTAAGCTCTGGTTTTTTAACTTGATGTATTGGTTTGTTGGTTTTTAATGGGGTTTAAGATGATGTTTTAATTTGTTGGTGGGTCTCCTAAGGCAGAAAGGTGGGATTAAAACCTTGTTAAATAAATAATAAGTAGTGGCCACCTAGATATTTCCTGTCCCATCCCATGCTGAATAGATGCCTCGGAAGTTTTCCTTTAGTGCTTAGAAGTTTGCTTCGCCCTGCATTCCATTCCTCTCCCATTTTAATTTCATTATCATTGCTAAGTCTGACTCCAGAATTGGACCGTGTGAAGTTGATAGGATCATAGGTGTGATTAACTCCATGTGGAATTAGGCCACATTCCACAGCTAACACACCTGCACTTTGATAAAACAATGCACTAAAACCCCCCATGAAACAGCATTAAGTACAATCATGTCCAGATTTTGTAAACGTATGATCGCAGCAGGATTTTTGGCACAGTATTTTACCACCATCGTGGTTTGCATATTAATAAAACATGGCAAACAAAACAGCCATGCAGTCGTGCATCAGTAAAAGACCACACTGAAATAATCTACAACACAGAATCATAGCATGATTTTTTTTTTTTTTGCAGGGTGGATCAATACTGCAGTGCTGCTTCAGCACCATATACAAAATTCAGAAATAAAAAGGAATAACCATAAAGAGACTTTTGAAAGCAGCGCCCTAGCTGTATGAACAGGCCCAGCACTAGGGGTGCTTGCGCCCTTAGGCTGAACTGCACTCCTACACTCCCCATTGATATATTCGTGCGTGCCCTGATGACATCGCTATGATGTCACTGCCGCACACCCCCAACTTTGCCGAGGCTTCCTGAGCCTCAGGAGGCCTCGGAAGAGTCCGGAAGGCAGTGAGTGTGCTCAGAGCCGGCTCTGAGCACACTTGCTGCCACGCCCCCGACTTCGCCGAGGCCTCCTGAGCCTCACAGAATCATGGAGTTGGAAGGGACCTCTAGGGTCATCTAGTCCAACCCCCTGCACAATGCAGGAAACTCACAAATACTTCCCCCTAAATTCACAGGATCTTTGCTGTCAGATGGCCATCTAGCCTCTGTTTAAAAACCTCCAAGGAAGGCGAGCCCACCATCTCCCAAGGAAGCCTGTTCCACTGAGGAATCGCTCTAACGGTCAGGAAGTTCTTCCTAATGTTGAGCTGGAAACTCTTTTGATTTAATTTCAATCCATTGGTTCTGGTCTTACCTTCTGGGGCCACAGAAAACAATTCCACACCATCCTCTGTATGACAGCCCTTCAAGGACTCGAAGATGGTGATCCTATCACCTCTCAGTCGTCTCCTCTCCAGGCTAAACATCCCCAGCTCCTTCAAAGCCTCGGCAAAGTCAGGACGGCAGCAGGCGCAGGGTGTGGGGAGAGGGGGCGCCTCGTGGTGCCCTTAGGCCAGCTGGCACCCCAGAAGAGGACGCCTGCTTGCCCTACCCCCACGCGCCAACCCTGTGTATGAAACGCCATCTGTTCAATTGCAGCGTTCTTTGTATCTATAGATTTTGCCCACCTGAGCAAAACAGGCCCTCTTTGTCTGACCCCAGTGAGCTCTAACAGCAACGCTTTGTGCTTTCAGTTGTACCATCTCGGACTTCCTACCAGGCTTCCTCCAGAATGGCCTTGTCCTCTCTGAAGCATTAGGGCTTGTCCTCGTCCTCTCCAAGGAGAACATGACCCTGTGAAGACGGGTCGCGAAAAAAGTCCAGCCGCAAGAGCAGGAAATGGTTTGCCAGAACCGCTTCCGTCTCTGCACCAGCTCACCGCCCGCAAGCTCTTCTCGAACTGCAAAACTGAGATCAACTCGTGAAGGAGAAGGATACCTCTTGAACCAGCACATGTCTGTCTCCCGCCAAAACCAGCAGGGGTGAAGCCCAGCTTCATCTCCACGCAAGTGCAGAAGCAATTTGTAAGTACACATAGCCATTTGCTGCTCTGGACTTTGGGAGTGCAGCATGTAACTATGACTTATTTTTTGGTTCTTTTGAAAATATCAAGTTACATTTTGTATTTATGTAAAGATATTTATGGGCGGATGTTTAAATGTTGTGTTTTTGCGATCGCTACTCCAAAAGCCCTGTGGGATTGAGTAGCTCTTGGAGGAAAGCAAAAAAAGAAAAAAGCAACTGGACTTGTGAACTATTCTCCTCAGAGCCTGGCAGCCTGGGGGGGGAAACAAGTACTGTTAAAATGACCCATCTCCAAATGGGGACATTTTGGTCCCTGTGGCTCTAAGACTTTGAAAGGCAAAACCTAAAGAGAAAAGAAAGCGGTGCCACTGTGTGTGTGCCATTTTCTCCACTGAGAAACTCATGTGGCAGCAGAGAATCATAATGGAAATGTAGTTTGGGGGGTTGCTGAGGGCTGGAAACCATTTTGTACCTCAGGGGCAGCTGCCCCACCCAGCCAGCACAGAGACCTTTTACCCACTCAGCATGATTCACGCCAATGCAGATGTTTACAGTGGCTCAACGACTTTGGTTGTCACAGTACCAATTTGTTGGGCTGCTCAACGCTCTTGAACCCAGCAGCCCGCCTCTCACTGGGGAAGTTGCTGGTGTCTTGTGTGGGGGTGTTAACTACTGTCCCACCTCTTAGGTGCTATTTGAGATTGCAGAAGGGCTCCTGGTCGGACCAGGTACGAGCCTCCCACATTTCCTAAGGCAGCTGGAATAAACAAACATCTCACGCCTCTGGTTTAGAACTTTTGGCTTTGTACTTCAGAGTGCAGCCAGGAGAACTGGAAAGTTACGTTTGCAATTGACTTCCACACTGCCACAGTTCTAAAGGAACCGCTAACCTAAGCCAGCCTAAAGGATACTCGAGGAATCAGTCTACATTCTTTGGGTTTGGAGACTGAGCTCTGTACTGGTGCTATTTAAAAACAAATTCTGAAACTGAGGTCAGAAAGCTGGGGCCAAACATGGGTTTTTAACCAGCTGCCTAGATGGGTATCTTTGGCCATTTTCTTGGGTAATGTCCACTCTCCTCCAGGCATACTACTTGACTATTAAATATCCCTCGTGACATGCCTCTGTAAGCCAGTTGTGGGCAGTTCAGTTTCACTTGTCAAAACCATTGTATCCACTTGCCAGCAGCATACGTTGCTATTGTATCTATTTAAAGCCCTTCTGGTGGGGTGGGTGGGGGGGAAGGGAGTCCCAATGGCTTCTTGCAAGAACGGACTGAACAGGCAGGCCAATTGGGACTCCAGTTCCCAGGCTCCCTGCTGGTGTAGGACATTTTATGCAGGAAGCCTGGCAAGGTGAAAATTCTGAGAAAAGGAGAACTAGTGAGGAGATCTCCTAGGGAGATCAGTGTTAGAGCTTTTTTTTTTGAAAGGGAGAGAACCCTTCCAGTTTGGTGTAGTGGTTAAGTGTGCGGACTCTTATCTGGGAGAACCGGGTTTGATTCCCCACTCCTCCACTTGCAGCTGCTGGAATGGCCTTGGGTCAGCCATCACTCACGGAGTTGTCATTAAAAGGGCAGCTTCTGGGAGAGCTCTCTCAGCCCCATCCACCTCACAAGGTGACTGTTGTAGGGGAGGAAGATAAAGGAGATTGTGAGCTGCTGAAACTCTGAGATTCAGAGTGGAGGGCGGGATATAAATCCAGTATCATCATCTTTTTTCCCAATGAACCTCAAAATCATGGAAAGAGAGTTATTTCCAAGGTAAATCACAGAAAGTTCACCGATTACCCCTACAGCGATTTTATCACTGTTGAAATTATATACCTCCAAGTCTAAGAGACCAGGAGGTTTTTTTTCTCACTAAAATGAGAGCTGGGATTTGGGGCCTGCTAAATTCAATAGCAAATCCTAAAGAGCAGAATGTGCACAGGTCTGGCACCTTCGAAAGAACATTTAATTATGATGTGGTATCCAGCCGATCAGGAGTGGCACACAAGCGCATTTCTGTTAACCATCCAGTGGGGGGAGGGAACAGGAGGAAATTGTTCCTGGTGGGTCGAGCTCCTGTTCCCTTTGCAGAATCCATTACAGGTCTGCTTGCTGTACCTTGAACGTATGAAGCTGCCTTATACTGAATCAGACCCTCGGTCCATCAAAGTCAGTATGGTCTACTCAGACTGGCAGTGGCTCTCCAGGGTCTCAAGCTGAGGTTTTTCACGCCTATTTGCCTGGACCCTTTTTAGTTGGAGATGCCGGAGATTGAACCTGGGACCTTCTGCTTACCAAGCAGATGCTCTGCCACTGAGCCACCGTCCCTACCCACCTTCCTACTTCTCCCCTTTGTACTGCTGGCAGCAAGAGACTTTCCTTCGAGCATCGTCACAAAATGTATCCCTGAAAAAAGGAGCGGAGTTCTTACTCGTTTGTATAAAAAAAGGCATTTATACACAACTTTATGCTCCCCTGTATTCTGTGGAGTTGGCGGCAGTATTACGTCCAAAAAAAGAGAAGCAAAATGAAAACTTTTTTTAAATAAAGGAAGGGAAAAATGGTCTTTGGCTCCGTGGCATTCCCCTGTACCCTCATCCCCAACTAAGCATTCTGCCTCTTGGGAACCCCCTTCCACCACTAGCATCTTCTTGCTGACCACCAGAGTTAGGGACATGCCCTTGCCTTACTGGCATGGATCCAGAGAGGTGTGTGAGAAAACCAGAGCTGGGCCCCAGAAGAATCTGCTTGCACAGCCCCTTTGTGTGTTCACATGAGGACACTCGTCAGACCCATTTGGTGTACCTAATCAGGATTTTGGTTCATGCATTTCCATTTACTATATTCCACTTTTCTCTCCCCAGTTGGGACTCAAGAGTGGCTCAGAACATCGTTTTCCTGTCTTCGGTTTTCTCACAACCACGCTGCGAGGTAGGCCAGGCTGAAAGTTTGTGACTTGTCCGTGAGCTTCCAAGGTAGAAGTGTGGATCCAAACCACAGTTGCTCCAGGTCCTCGTCTGCCACAGTTATCCTATACAACAGGGGTGGCCAAACTGTGGCTCTCACACACATATTGTGTTTCTCTCAAAGCCTCCACAGCCTTGTTGGCATTTGTCTCTTTAAATCACTTCTCCAGGCCAAGCTAGCTAGTGGCTTGGAGAATGCATTTAAAGTTGCTTTCTTTCCACCTTTCCATCCCCCATCTATTTTCCTTCCTTCCTTGATATTAATGTCTTGTGGCTCTCAAACATCTGACTTTTATTCTGTGTGGCTCTTATATTAAGCAAGTTTGGCCACCCCTGCTCTACACCCACTGGTATCTTCCACCTCTTCACACTGCTTAAGGAATTCCTTTAAGCTTCAGAAGAGAGTAAAATTGTTGAGGGGAGGCACAGGGATCGCGGTTTGAATCCCCACTCAGTCATAAGGGCAGGCACCCTCTCAGCCTACCTCACAGAGTTATTGTGACACAGACAGAAGACGGGACAGCCACTTCCCTGAGCATGAAGCAGTGTGGATAAAATGAAAATGAATGGTGGTGCTGGGCAAGCTGCTGGTTAATGTTTAAAAGAGTCACAAACCTAACGCAAGGACTCGCAAGTACTCTGGAGGGCACACGCGCCCTCAAAGAATATCTGGTTTGCAATATATAGCAAATTAAAAGACTTTATTTACTTAAATATTTGACACAATGCAAATATACAGCAGTATTATATACACATACTTTGTTTCCTGGGAATTACCCCAGCTTCGCACTCACTTTCCCAGGCATCACTGACTTACCAGAACTAACTGCTAAACTCCTGCCCAGGACAGCAGACTGGAACTGAAGGTGGCCACACATATACCGTTTTCGCACACAGCTTACCTCACAGTCACAATCCTGTTCCCTCCGCAGTGTCCGGTCGGATTTCCCACCATCTGCACCGGAGTTACAGGAAGCGCTGCAACTTCTGCGTAGCAAACGTAAACTGGGTTTTAGCGGTTTACGTTTGCGACGCAAAAGCTGCGGCACTTCCTGTAACTCCAGCGCAGATGGTGGGAAATCTGACAGACGCTGCGGAGGGAACAGGATTGTGACTGCGAGGTTAGCTGTGTGCGAAAACGGTAAAGGTGACACCGTTTAAAAGAGCCAGCCACAGCCTCAAGATGGGTCTTGAAGCAGAAGGACTTTACAACAGCAAGGGGGGGGGGGGCTGCTATTCTGGCTGGTGCTGGAGGAAAATCAGTAAGTTAAGCCTAAAGAATCAGAGAATGCAAGAGTGGGAAAGAAGATTCCCTGCATTTCAGATGCCGGCAACGTCTTGCAAACTCTGCGTGAGTGGAAACAGCAATACGTTAAAATGCAATAGGCAAACGTTACCATGAGGTGACATTTCCACATAATCTTTCCAAGCTTCTTCCTTCAAAGGCCGCCCTGGTTGCCTAGAGATGTGACAACTGAAAAGGAACCTTGGAAAGAACAGGCATGGGGGAATCTACAGGGGAGCTCACCTTGTGGCTTAAAACCAGATCTACGTTCAGTGGAATCAAGGCTCTTTCTTTGGACTGTATCATTTGGCATGGCAAAGGTCTGAGACTCTCCCAGTGATGGAGGCACTCCCCTCCCCCCCACACACATGAAAAAAAGCAACAGGGAAGAATTAGACTGAATCCTTTTCCTTATCTATGCTTTTGTTTCAACAGCAAGGAGGATCTGCCCCGCTTTCCAACCCCCTGGCCTGAATAGGTCCCTTAAAAGACTGGTTCTGCTTAAAGCGTATCACTTGCTGTTAGGAGCCCCCGCTAGCTGCCAGATGAACATCATTTCACTAAAATCAGACATCTCTCTGCCCCCCCACCCCCCGCTATACATTTAAAACATTCCTCTAGTTATCTCTTAGCATGTGAAGTGGGCACACTTCAAACCATTCTGAAGTTAAGTTGCCTCAGGGTTTAAACGCACACAGCTACACAAATCACCTAAAGATGACGGACAAAAAAAAAAAGGAAGTAAATTTGGACTTGGCACAGAAAGCAGGAATATTCACATCTGTCTTTTCCCCAGCAGTTTGGCTTCAGAGGATTTATTTACTCCATTTTTTCCCCACCGGAAAGGGCTGCTTCAGAACAAGTCAAAAGCTCTCTCTCCCCCTCTCACACCGCAATACATACAGTTTATGAAGATTCGACCTCTGGTGTAGAAACTTGGTTCTGCACCCATGCGCTAATTCCCCTTAGGATGGGAGACAAAGATCCCAATTCAGTTCTTTTAATCTCCTTTCTCTCTGCAGTTTTGCAAACACGAGCAGGATTCAAGGATGGTTCTTCTACCAAGGAGGAATCTTTCTACTTAGGACAACGCAGCCTTGTTCCTCAGATCCCATCCCCCAGAACAGGCCACCGCTCTCCCAATGTCGTCTTGCCCTCTTTATCCAATGGAGCTCCATGCTCTGAACCAGGGCTTTTTTGTGCAGCAGGAACTCCTTTACATATTAGGCCACACCCCTCTGATGTAGCCAATCCTCATGGAGCTTACAGTAGGCCGTGTACTAAGAGCACTGTAAGCTCTTGGAGGATTGGCTGAATCAGGGGGTGTGGCCTTATATTAGCAAAAGAGTTCCAGCTACAAAAAAAGCTCTGCTCTGAACAATCCACTCTTGCTCTGTGCGGCTTTAACAGCCATGTCCCCCCCACACACACACACCTCAGGTTCCTCTAACCATTTTCTAGAGACCAGCAAGATGCACTTTCGAGAATCCAGAATGGCGTCCAAAGTAAAAACAGAAACTGTCCTAGAAAATTTCTTACCTGCCTGCTGCTTTCCTGGTGTCTTGATGCACCAGCAGCAGACGCAAGCAACGTTAACTATTAACACCAACCATATTCATTACAGGAGGGCAGCGAATTAAAAAAAGGTAGCATCCCCAGCTCAATCGCTCTGGGCCATCTACCCCTCAAACGTGGCAATACTCCATTCCTCCACACTCTGTGCAGCTGTCTGAGCGGCCACCCCCTTTGGCAACTCTGTAGATAAAAAGCCCTCCAAGGAGAAACCAAAATGGTGAGCAGAGGGAGGGGCCTTTATGATCCCCCCCCCACCCCCCTTTCCACTGGGGCTAGTAGACTCTCCTCTGTAACCCGGAGAATTCCTCCCCTTAAAAAAGGCTGGCCCTCATGAAGGTGAAATCCACCCATTTTGACCACAGAAGGGCAGACCAATTCCACAACTGGTCAACCCCCGCCAAAGGTCCCAGAAATGTGTGGCTTCCAGGCAAGTTGGAAACAGTTGCTGCAGTCTGTTTAGGACCAGTTCCAGCCCCCCAATGGTGCAGGTGGATCTGCTCTTTGGAGGGCATGTTAAAGACCCTGGTGATCCACCCAGCCCTTCCGCTACTCACCTCCTGTGACCCTTCGCAAAGTCAGAGCACTGTCAAAGGTTCTACACTCCACCTATATCCAAAAGGCATGACAATCTGGTTCACTGCCCTGTTTCTCTCTCCTTGCAAGTGACCCAGTGTGCATCTGCGAGGAGGAATAAGGAAGGAGAGCTATGGCTGTCCCTCCTCCACTGGCCCAAGGGGCTCTTTCTCTTGCTCTATAAAGGCCAGTGAGTGGAAAGCAATCTGCTCTGAGACGCAGCCGCTCTCCTAGCATCCAAGCCCTGAACGATCAGGTTTATTCCCGTCGTACGCTGCAGCACTCACACTTCTAAAATTGCACAGTAAAAAGAAAAAATCCAGCTGTGCTCCAAGGTCACCCCAGTTAGCACAAGGACAATCATAGCTGCAGGGCAGCTCGCCCTGTCGATGGCAGAGCTTGGCATAAAAGCAGAGGCAGACGGGCACGCTCCTGTCCTTTGCAAACTGGGCACACGTCCATTGTCAAGAAGCAGGTCTGCATTTGTTTCCTCACCAGCGTCTCGCAGAGATTGCCTAAAATGCCTGCCAAAGTGTGGTTTGATCCAGAAGACGACTCTCTTGAAGCCCTGATGGGCTGTTGAGTTTCAACAGAGAGGGGCAAGTACAAGGTACCCCTCTTCCCCAAACCATCTGCCAGCCAGCTACCTTGTCACGGACACCGATCTTTCAATGGTCGCCTTTGGATTTGGCAGAAAAGGAGGGGGTGTGTGAATTTGGCTTGGGGGCTTCCAATTTGCTAACCCCTTGCTGAACAAGCCGCATCTGCCAGGCTGAAGGGGTGTTTGCATCTTTGGACAGCAGCTCTAGATCCAAAACGTTGACAGGAGTATCTTCTTCCAAACCTGGAGAAAACTTTACAGGGAACAACGAGCAGGCTTGCCGTTTCTGGCCCAGCTGAAGGCGTCACGTCCCCAGTGGCAAAAAGGAGTCAGCTTACACATCTGTTTCTATGCGCAGACGTTCCATGCGCTGCACGTTGCGCTGCACGGCACTGCGATTGGTGATCTCTTGGGCACAGGCTTGAGGGAACCAGCCTCTCTCCCCGTCACGCAGACGCTCTCCTAAGTACCAGCCTAGAAGGAGAGAGTTAAGGCAGACAGGTAGATGGCAGGAATTTAAGCAAGCGCTGGGGATGGTCTTATGAATGCTTACTGGGATCAGCATAGTCGTGGGTAGCGCTGCCCAGTCCTAGATCCATCAGTGGCCATTTTGCACAGCATATTGTTGGAACCCTCTGTCAGGGGGCAGTGATGCTCTGTATTCTTAGTGCTTGGGGGGGGGGCACAGTGGGAGGGCTTCTAGTGTCCTGGCCCCACTGGTGGACCTTGTGACAGCACCTGGTTTTTTGTTGGCCACTGTGTGACACAGAGTGCTGGTCTGGATGGGCCATTGGCCTGATGCAATATGGCTTCTCTTATGTTCTTAGATGACTTAGGGTGGCCCTGTAAGGTTTGCAAGGGAAGAGACAAACAAATGGCTTGCCATTGCCTGCCTCTGCACAAAAACCTGGTGGTCTCCCATCCAAGTACTGGACCCTGCTGAGCTTCCAGGTTTAAATGAGATCAGGCCAGCCTGGGCCACACAGGTTGGGGCCTGAACAGGGTGTGACAAAATTGATAACATCCTCTTGACATGAAGCGTTAAGCTCAAGGTGAGCGATGGGTGGAGAGTTTACCCCATAAGCTTCTGGAAGCCAGCCACCAGCTCTCGGGCTTCTTTTCTTGCACACTGATCCACCTTCTACAGCCTGGCATGTGAGATTTTACCTGACAGTCCTCAAGATCAGAACTTGCCTTGCAGTTCTGGGGACTAGAAACATGGGTGGCTTTGCTTAAGAAGGGGGAAGGGAATACACCCTAAAGCTTGAGGGCTCAGTATGGTGAATTTTTACACCTTCATTATGCAGATATGGAAAACATGCTGTGCCCTGAACGTGGCACACTCCAAACCACTTGAGCATGCTAATCTCAGGGAATGGTAATACACCAATCTGGAGTCTCAAAGCACCCTCGTGTGGTGAAAGCCACCAGTTACCACTCCACAGCAAACCATAACCTTCTCAAATGCCAGATCTTCATCATGTTTGTGTAACACATTAACCACCCAAAATCGACAAGGTAAAAATCCATCTAGTGGAGCTTACTCTGACAACGATACGTTTTAATTAACCATTTTAGCCCATCCTTCCTTGTTGGTTTTCCAACCATTGCATCTCTGAAACAATAGGTTAGGTAGCAGGAGAGCGTATTGGAGAAGATCACCTGGGAAGGTCCACAGCTGACTGGGGATCAGAATTCAGGACCCCCAAGTCTTCGTCTGGCGCTCTGTTGACTCTCCCACCGTAGATATAATACTAACATACAGCGCTTGCTTTTGGTGTTCAAAGCACTGTATACAGATGCCATTACAACGATACTTACAGCAATATTGTTAAGGTAGGAAAAAAAAAAAGGTAAAGGTAGTCCCCTGTGCAAGCACCAGTCGTTTCCGACTTAGGAGTGATGCGGCTTTCACGACGTTTTCACAGCAGACTTTTTACGGGGTGGTTTGCCATTTGCCTTCCCCAGTCATCTGCACTTTCCCCCCAGCAAGCTGGGGACTCATTTGACCGACCTTGGAAGAATGGAGGCTTAAGCTGAACCCAGTTTCTGCTGGGATCGAACTCGGGTTGTGAGCCGATAGCTCAGCCTGCAGTACCACAGCTTTGCCACTCTGTGCCACGGGGCTGCTTTTATTGTTAAGGCAGGCCAGTATTAATCTGTGCCATACCGTAGATGAGGCGGGGCTGAGAAAGTACCTTATGCCTGTGGCCCTACAATAAGTTTGTGACGGAGACAAGATCTGAAACTACAACCTCACGGGTCAACTTCAGCTCCTCCAAGTAGGAGACACCTCCCCACAAAGTAATCTTTACAAAGAACACCCACCATCCTCTCGGAGAACGACGAGGACAACGTCCGCCTGCTGCAAGGAGATCTCGTCCGTCTGCTTGGCCAGGTAAGCTCTGGTTATCTCCACCTGTTTGAGACCTTGGGGACAGACGGGAGGGAATACAGAGATGGAGGATAAAAGACCAAGACAAACCACCCATTCCCAAGAGGGCGTTTGCACTGCGCCTCCTTCCCCCGATCCTTTATAACTGCTTGAACTGTCACACCTCTCCCAGCTATCCCCTAGCAGGAAAACAGCATGAAGATTCTTCACTAAATGATCCACAGCCATACAATGACAACCCCCAGACTGTAAGAAAGCAAGCGCAGCCCTGATGGATCAGACCAAAAGTGCATCTGGTCCAGCATTCTGCTTCCCCAGGCGGCTAACCAAATGTCCCCAGAAGACCTATAAGTAGGACACAAAGCCAAAGCCTCCACCGTTGCTGCCCTCCAGAAGCTGGTATACTGTGTCTGAACATGGAGGTTCCATTTAGCCACCAGTGGCTGAAAGACTGGGGCAGGGTGGAGTGGTTTAAGGAGGAAGAACGCAATACGGGTTGATACAGTTTATGTACGGCACACAGAAAAGTGGAGAAATAAGACTTTTTCTCACTCTTACATAACACAAGGGCTTCCTCCAATGAATGTAAATGGCAACAGACAAAAAAAGGCCTCTTCTTCACACTTCATTTATGGAACTCACTGCCACAAGATGTAGTGATAGCTCCTCGTTGAGGAGGCAACTAGGCCAATTCATTGTGGGGTGTGTGTGTGCAGGGCTTTTTTTGGTAGCAGGAGCTCCTTTGCATATTAGGCCACACACCCCTGATGTAGCCAGTCCTCCAAGAGCTTACAGTAGGCCCTGTTCGAAGAGCCCTGTAAGCTCTTGGAGGACTTACTACATCAGGGGTGTGTGGCCTAATATGCAAAGGAGTTCTCACTACAAAAAAAAGCCGAGTCATGTTATCAATAGTTATTTGCCATGCCAGCTAAAGGCAGCCTCCATATTTCAGAGACAGTATAACCGAATACCGGTTGCTAAGAGCCAACCAATGGCAGAGGGACGGTACCTTTCTTACCCTGCTCAAGCACTTCCTGGAAAGGTATGGTTGAAACAGGATGCTAGGTTAGATGGGCCTCTGGGCTGATCCAGCGGGACTCTTCCTATAAACCCAAACAGTTCAGAGACTATAGGGAAAGTGCTGCACCTCTAGCTAGAGTGCTACCTGTTAAGAGCGCAACAGCCCTGCCAGGGAGAAGGGACAGAAATGGGTACTCTAGTCATCCACACAGAGACAATTTGCTACCAGGGCCTGAGCAAACTACACGGCGTAATGTGCTACAATGACCAGCAGAGGGTGCACTAAATCATCTTCAAATGCTGACACTGGATTTTATCTGAATTAAAAAGGACACCAGGAACATTTTAGCATCTACTTGAGCATAAGGCTTTCGTGATTGACATCTCAATTGAGCAGATGCATCAAGGTTTTGCTTTCTTTTTAACATGGTTAGTGGGGAGTCTTTCCTCCCTGCAATGCCCTTAAATAGCATTCCACTCTACTGCATGCTCCTACCTTAAGAACATAAGAGAAGCCATGTCGGATCAGGCCAATGGCCCATCCAGTCCAACAAAAAACCCCAAGTGCCATCAGAAGATTCACAAGTGGGTCTAGAAGCCCTTCCACTTTGCCCCCCCCCAAGCATACAGAGGATCACTGCCCCAGACAGTTCCAATAATATACTGTGGCTAATAGCCACTGATGGACCTCTGCTCCATATTTTTATCCAATCCCCTCTTGAAGCTGGCTATGCTTGTAGCCGCCACCAACTCCCATGGCAGTGAATTCCACATGTTAATCACCCTTTGGGTGAAGAAGTACTTCCTTTTATCCGTTCTAACCCCATTGCTCAGCAATTTCATCAAATGCCCATGAGTTCTTGTATTGTGAGAAAGAGAGAAAAGTACTTCTTTCTCTACTTTCTCCATCCTATGCATAATCTTGTAAACCTCTATCATGTCATCCCTCAGTTGACGTTTCTCCAAGCTTAAAGAGCCCCAAGCGTTTTAACCTTTCTTCATAGGGAAAGTGTTCCAGCCCTTTAATCATTCTAGTTGCCCTTTTCTGGACTTTTTCCAGTGCTATTGTACACAGTATTCCAAATGAGACCACACCATCGATTTATACAGGGGCATTATGATACTGGCTGATTTGTTTTCAATTCCCTTCCTAATAATTCCCAGCATGGCGTAGGTCTTTTTTATTGCAATCGCACACTGTCTTGACATTTTCAGTGAGTTATCTACCACGACCCCAAGATCTCTCTCTTGGTCAGTCTCTGCCAATTAACAACCCATCAACTTGTATTTGTAGCTGGGATTCTTGGCTCCAATGTGCATTACTTTGCAGTTGGCCACATTGAACCTCATCTGCCATGTTGACGCCCACTCACCCAGCCTCAATAGATCCCTTTGGAGTGCCTCACAATCCTCTCTGGTTCTCACCACCCTGAACAATTTAGTGTCATCTGCAAACTTGGCCACTTCACTGCTTACTCCCAACTCCAAATCATTAATGAACAAGTTAAAGAGCATGGGACCCAGTACTGAGCCCTGCGGCACCCCACTGCAAAGACTGCCCTCCACTGCAAAGACTGCCCATTTATACTCACTCTCTGCTTCCTATTAATTAGCCAGTTTTTGATCTACAAGAGGATCTGTCCTTTTACTCCATGACTCTCGAGCTTATTAAGGAGCCTTTGATGGGGAACTTTATCAAAAGCTTTCTGGAAGTAAAGGTAAACATCTATTGGGTTCCCTTTGTCCACATGTTTGTTCACCGCCTCAAAGAACTGTAACAGGTTAGTGAGGCAAGATCTTCCCTTACAGAACCCATGCTGAGTCTTCCTCAATAACTTGTGTTCATCAATGTGCCTACTCATTCTGTCCTTGATAATGGTTTCTACCTACTTTCCCGGTATTGAAGTCAGACTGACTGGCCTGTAATTTCCTGGATCTCCTCTGCAACCCTTTTTAAAGATGGGGGTGACATTTCCTACCTTCCAGTCCTCAGGAGGCAGATTTCAATAAAAAATTACATATTTTTGTCAGGAGATCCAGAAGTTCCTTTGAGTTCTTTCAGAATCCTTGGATGTATACCATCTGGACCTGGTGACTTTATTAGTTTTTAATTTGTCAATCAGTTGTAGGACCTCCTCTCTTGTCACCTCAATCTGACTCAGGTCTTTAAACACCCCTTCCAAAATTAGTGGTTCTGGAGTGGGCAAACACTTTTCATCTTCCACAGTGAAGATGGAGGCAAAAAATGCATTCAGCTTCCCAGCCATTTCCCTATCCTCCTTCAGTAATCCTTTTACCCCATGGTCATCCAAGAGCCCCACTGCCTCCCTGGCTGGTTTCCTGCTTCTAATATATTTGAAGAAATTTTTATTGTTTTTATGTTTTTTGCAATATGCTCCTCATAGTCCCTTTTTGCTTGCCTGATCACAGTCTTGCATTTGATTTGCCACAGCCTGTGTTCCCTTTTATTAATCTCAGTTGGACTAGCTTTCCACCGCTTAAAGGAATCCTTCTTACCTTTTACAGCTTCCATTACTTTGTTAACCATGCAGGCCTTTTCTTACAGCCGTTTGTGCCTTTCTTAACTTGTGGTATATATTTTATCTGAGCTTCTAGGATTGTAGTTTTAAATAGCCTCCAAGCTTCCCCAAGGGTTTTGACTGTATTTACCTTTCCTTTCAGTTTCCTCTTCACATGCTTTCTCATATCAGAAAATTTACCCCTTTTAAAGTTAAACGTGGTTGTGCTGGTCTTTTGGGGCAACTCCCTATTTATACAAATGGCGAAATCAATAACGTTATGGTCACTGCTCCCAAGCGGTGCAGTCACTTTTACATCTCTCACCAAGTCTTGGGCATTACTTAGGACCAAATCCAGGATCGCCCCACCCTTGGTAGGTTCTGTGACCATCTGTTCCATAGCACAGTCATTGAGAGCGTCTAGAAACTCAATCTCTTTCTCTTGACCAGAACACATATTGATCCAATCAATCGGTGGGTAGTTAAAATCACCTATTACGACACAGTTTTTGCATTTAGCCGCTATCTTTAATCCTTCCATCATATTATAATCGTCCTCTCTCTTTTGATTTGGTGGGCGATAACAAACTCCCATAGTTAAATTTCCTTTTGGGCCCTCTATTTCAACCCAAAGCATTTCTAGAAGGGAATCTAATTCTCTGACCTCAGTCCTACTGGATTGTATACCCTCTCTGACATACAGAGCCACCCCACCTCCAACCCTACCCTCCCTATCCTTCCGATATAACTTATATCCAGGAATCACCGTGTCCCACTGATTCTCCTCATTCCACCAAGTTTCTGAAATTCCCACAATGTCTATGTTTTCCCCCCAACACTAAACATTCCAACTCACCAATTTTACTTCAAACAATACCCAGAAAATAGAAGTAGGGAGTGTTTTACAGGACAGACCTACAAGAAAGACAATCTGAGCAAGAATATTTGGCAGCCACTCCTGCTCATTTGCCCTCAGGGCAAAATGCTAAGGGTAAAAAGCATATCCAGCTAAGGGTACAAAGCATGAGATTTCAGCAAGTGTCAAGGCTGTTTCATACATTCCTTGACTGAGAACTGCAACCTCAGAGCAAAGGTGTGCATTTGCAAACAGGCAGTCAAAAGAGGGGGAAATGAAACCCTTCCCCAGGGCTTTTTTAGTAGCAGGAACTCCTTTGCGTATTAGGCCACACACCCCTGATGTAGCCAATCCTCCAAGAGCTTACAGGGCTCTTAGTACAGAGCCTACTGTAAGCTCTGGGAGGATTGGCTACATCAGGGGTGTGTGGCCTAATATGCAAAGGAGTTCTGCTACAAAAAAAGCCTTGCCCCTCCCTATGGGCTCAAATCGCCTCAAATGCCTGCAAGGACCAGCAGAGTTCATTCACACATCTCAACTGTCACACATCAAAATGTGGGCTGGGTGTTTATAACGATCCATGCACTTCTCTGCACTTGATGAATGGCAGATGAAGGGAGGGATCATCTGCCCTGGAAAACACCACATTTGGGGTGGCAGCGGAAAAGTTACTTATCTGCAGTGTCAATCAAATATACAAATTATGGGCTTGTAATAGGAATTTTTGCATTTTTACGACACCACCCTGAAACTCTCACTCCCCTTCATAATTGTCAGACATATTTCAAGCTGACACGTGGTTTTTGCACCTGTGTGGGTCAGCATTCCTCAGCCCAAGTGGCCGTCAGTACAATCCCAAACAGAATTATGCTCTGCTAAATCCAGGGGCTTCTAATAGTGCACACACTGCATTGTAAGGTTGGTAACTGCTCTTGATGCATGTTCAAAACTGGGGTCCTTTAATCCCTTCCTTTGGGGTGTGAAAGTGCCAGGCAAACTGTGGGATCACTCAGCTCTGGGTTGAGCCCAGAAACATTCAAAGTTAGCCAGTTTGGTGTAGTAGTTAAGTGTGCGGACTCTTATCTGGGAGAACCAGGTTTGATTCCCCACTCCTCCACTTGCACCTGCTGGAATGGCTTTGGGTCAGCCATAGCTCTGGCAGAGTTGTCCTTGAAAGGGCAGCTGCTGTGAGAGCCCTCTCAGCCCCAGCCACCTCACAGGGTGTCTGTTGTGGGGGGAGAAGATATAGGAGATTGTAAGCCGCTATGGGTCTCTGATTAAGAGAGAAGGGTGGGGTATAAATCTGCAGTCTTCTCCTATTGTGGAAGCATAATATAGTTGCTTGTGCAATACATATAGCTGCTTCTGCATCCCAGCTCTAAGCAGCATTATGAGAACATGCTTGCACCAAAATCATGTGAACCCACTGCTAAAAATGCTCATTTTTTTTAATGGAGAAAGCTCGTCAAACTAGTGGAAAGAAGCTACTTGGATTTGGGATGGGGCTCATTCACACATGCAAGTCACAAACAAGCAGGAATAGAGGAAAAGGCACAAAGAAGCAGGAATAGAGGAAAAGGCACAAAGAAGCAGGAATAGAGGAAAAGGCAAGGATTCCATGCCAGAAGTTGTACCTCCTTTGTCTGCTGTGTCCTTCTCTTTTTCCTCCCGGTGCATCAAAGCTGTGATCCATCTTGCGCGATCACTCCTGCCGAAAGCAAAGAGCATGTGTGGGGCTGTATCTTTAGGAAGTCTATCCCCCAAAGTTCGTGCAGACAGACATACGTTCTCTTCAGAACTGCTGCCCTACTGTTGGGCTGATCATTTCCGCAGCCTTCTGGAGCTGCCTGTGTGGAGAGTGTAACGGGGAGAGCTGTGGACACCACCTGCCTGGGCTGCAATCAGAGGCTCATAAAGTGATGTGCTGCTGCCCCCATGTGGTGAACCACTAAGATTACAGGTTGAAAAGTCTGAAACTGACCCATTCTGATACAGGTGGTGATTGCGACATAAAAGAGCGGTTGCATGAGGCAGAGCCGGAAATCCACACACCGGAAATCCGAAGTGCAAGGGAGAAAAGGGGTAACTTAAAACTATACCAGGAAAGAGAGTAATAAAACCAATACCGTGGTGGCAACTGCCACTGAAACAATGATATTTGCATGTGTGTGCACATTTGCGTGTGCGTGCCTGGAAGTCACGCACTTCCGGGGGCTTGGATGTTTTCAGAGAGGTGGCTTTCTAAAGTCTGCCTCTGCAGCCCGGCTCTGGTGTTCCTTTGGAGGCCTTCCTTCCAAGCAGGGGTGGAATTCTAGTCGGAGCTCCTTTGCATATTAGGCCACACACCCCTGATGTAGCCAATCCCCCAAGAGCTTACAAGGCTCTTTTTTGTAAGCTCTTGGAGGATTGGCTATATCGGGGATGTGGCCTGATATACAAAGGAGCTCCTGCTAGAATTCCACCCCTGCTTCCAAGTACTTGCCAAGGTCGGCCCTACGTAGCTTCTGAGAGCTGATGAGACTGAGCTTGCCTGGGCTATCCAGGACAGGGCAAAACCAGGTCATTTTCATCTGCAAAGCCAATCAAGTCTTCAGGGGCAACTCAGAAGTCCCACCCACTTCCCAGAAACACTTGCTGGGCACCAAGAAAGGTGTGGGCAGACGGCCAAGTGCCCATAACAATTGGGAACTCCTGGATGAAACAGGTAAGACTGGGTTAGCTTTGTGCTGGAAAGAATGTCATCAGATGAGCGGCTCTGTGCATGCAGTACATTTGCACACATTCCTGAATTTAAGATCAACACACGTGTTAAATTTGCATGAGCCAATTTGGAATCAAACTCAAAACTCAAAGCGGTTTATTTCAGTATGTAACCAGCACAACTTGGTTAAAACACTGCTGAATGCCGTGCAGAAGATGCAGCCATTGCTAAGAAAAGAATTAAATGGGAACTTTATAGTATTCAAGGAAGAAAAATAAGTAAATAACTTATCTTTTATAAAATAGGAACGTACAAGGACTCAAAAGTCCCTCGATCACTTCTTTACATAATTTTTGTGGGTTGTAAAAGCTCCAGCCAGAAATGCAGCGCAAGCAAACATAACCTTGAGATTAGAATCCAACAAAAGCATTTTATACTTAATTCTGAATCTAGGTGACCTGGAGATCGCTCTAATAAGGGTTGGATGTACTTAACACATACTTCTTGATAATACCCACAATCAAACAAGGTATGTTTGATAGTTTAAACAGAGGCAAACACACTCCGCTATTGGCAGGCCTTGAATTCAGCAAGAGCTCAAAGGAGTGCAGCTCCTGAACCTTTCTGAGGGTTCCCCCTCCTCCTCCCCACCTACTCTGTCCATTGAATAGTAGGTGCAGCTGCATAACAATCCCTGGATTAGAAGAGGGAACAGCCAGCCAGCCACCAGGAGCTTTGCCACACCCCCAGCAGCCCTCATTAATCCCTGGAAAAGCCCATGTCACCCTTTCTCCACTTCTTATGTGATTTTGGGCGGTGGGTGGCATGCTGGCATTTTTTGGGTGGAGGGGGCGGCCAAGGAGAGCCCCAGGTGAGCGAGGCCTGCTTGGGCTGGCTGGATCTCTAGCCAGCCCAAGCAGGCTTCACTCACCCGGCGCTCTCCTTTCTTGCATCAGGTTGCTTTAGGCTGGTGGGGCGGTGGCATATGCTAACGGATTATGCTAATAAGTCCCTCCACCTATTTTTCTTCAAAACAATTGAAGAAAAATATTGGGATCTCTTTTACAGCGGCCCTCTACAACTGCAGATGGAAAAATATGACATCAGGCCATAGAAAAGGCCCTTTGATGGGATGGGATTTTGAATTGTGATGAGTACAAAGCAGGAGAAACCATATCTCCCATTTGGGGAGGGGTTAAAAAATTCGGAGCCCAGGCAAGATCGTTCTGCCCCTCGACGTCTTGTATTTGCTGTGACCCTTGTCTAATCTGGAGCCAGGATTTTGAATCACACGCATTTGGAAAACACGAACAGCTGCATGTTCTACAGGGAACCTTGTGTCAACCCACAATACTCACAGGGATTCTGCAGCCAGCACAACCACCTCCCGCTTGCCTTCGCTGTCCCTGTTCATGATCACGCGGAACAAGTGGCCGCTACGGGGAATGCTGCTGGGTCCCGGCTTGCCTGGGGGAGAAGAGGGAACATCGGGGTTCTCGATTTTTTCCACCGATATCTGATCCAGCATGGCGTAGTTCAGGACTGCGTAACTCTCCTCGCTACAAGAAAGAAAGAGGCAATATAAGATGGGAATCGCAAAGCTAAGCGACAACAGCCATGACAGAATTAAATCACAGTTCCACATAACATTTTGCTCCCAGTTTGGTGAAAGCCAGTTTGGTACAGTGGTTAAGCGTGCAGCCTCTTGTCTGGGAGACCTGGGTTTGATTCTCCACTCCTCCACTTGCACCTGCTGGAATGGCCTTAGGTCAGCCATAGCAGGAGTTGTCCTTGAAAGGGCAGCTGCTGTGAGAGCCCTCTCAGCCCCACCCACCTCACAGGGTGTCTGTTGTGGGGGAAGAAGATATAGGAGATTGTGAGCCGCTCTGAGTTCAGAGAGAAAGGCGGGGTATAAATCTGCAGTCTAACCACTACACCAAACTGCAGAGAGCCAGTTTGGTGTAGTGGTTAAGTGTGCGGACTCTTATCTGGGAGAACCGGGTTTGATTCCCCACTCCTCCACTTGCACCTGCTGAGATGGCCTTGGGTCAGCCAGAGCTCTGGCAGAGGTTGTCCTTGAAAGGGCAGCTGCTGTGAGAGCCCTCTCCGGCCCCACCCACCTCACAGGGTGTCTGTTGTGGGGGAGGAAGGGAAAGGAGATTGTGAGCCGCTCTGAGACTCTTCAGAGTGGAGGGCGGAATATAAATCCAATATCATCTTCTTCTTCCCAGTGACTGCCACCCATCACAAATTTTAGCCAACATTTCCCCCCTCCCCCAGGATCTCAAGAGAGCTCACATGACGTCTCCCTCCTGCATTTTAGCTCCAAAATCTCCTCGTAACGGCCCTTCTCAGCCTAGCTTGACCCTACCTCAATCAGGAATGGCATGGCAGAGAAGGGATGTGAAGAAGAAGACCGCAGATTTATACCCCGCCCTTCTCTCTGAATCAGACTCAAAGTGGTTTACAATCTCCTTTATCTTCTCCCTCCCCAACAGACACCCTGTGAGGTGGGTGGGGCTGAGAGAGCTCTCACAGCAGCTGCCCTTTCAAGGACAACTCCTATGAAAGCTCTGGCTGACCCAAAGCCATTCCAGCAGGTGCAAGTAGAGGAGTGGGGAATCAAACTCAGTTCTCCCAGATAAGAGTCTGCACACTTAACCACTACACCAAACTCACCACTCTCTTGAATCTGGGATGCCTAGTTTCAGCCCAATGCTATAAGGACTGCAGCATACTGGTGCTTCTCAGCAAATTTCATTGCCAGTGGGACTCTGAGAACTGCGGAGTTTCCCCTTGTATCTGACTCGGGGGGTGGTGGTGTTGTACTCAGCCACACTTCCCAGAATCACACAAGCAATACAAGCTCAGAGCACTTCATAAGTCAGAAGTCACAACAAGCAAGGAACATCCTAAAATTATACTTGGTTTCTCCTCCTGCCATAAAGTGGCCTTTGTTAACATTTGCATTCACTTCATTTATTCTCTGCCTTTCTCCCCAGTGAGGAGGCTGACAGGGTTCTCCCGTCTCCATTTTACCCTCACAACGACCCTGCAAAGTAGGTTAGGTTGAGAGTGCGTGACTGGCCCAAGATCATCCAGCAAGCCTCCATGGCAGAGGGGAGATTTAAACCTGCCCTCCCCCCAAATCTGAATCCACCACTCAAACCCCCTTTCCCTTCCTCACCTGCTTATAACTTAGTAGATTTGGGCAAGTCTGGAGAGGGGAGAGGCAGAACCTGAAAAGAGTGATGGAGGGGAGGAGTTCCCTTCAGCTGGACCTTTCTGAGCACCACAGAAATCTCCAGCGGGGAGGGGGGGGGGGAGTCTCAAGTTTTTGGGAGAATTTACTTGATTTCATTCATTCATTCATTCAATTTCTAACTGGCCCTTCCCTGCACAGCAGGGCTCATGGTGGGGTACATCCTAATAAATAATTAAAAACATAACTTTACAATATTAAAATAATCATTCGAGTAGCACTCAGTCAAATCAAACCCAAGCATTGCAGGTGGCTACTGCCATGGCAGGTGAAGTTCCGGGTCCTTCTCCCCCATGAGCACCCAAAACAGCTCCTTAGCTCCAATCCGTCATCACAACAACCCTGTGAGGGACGTTAGCCCAAATGGGCCAAGGTTGCCCAGCAAGCTTCCATGGCAGAGTGAGGATCTGAACCCAGGGCTCCCATATCCAAGGACAGCACGCCAGCCATATATAGCAGGAGCTCCTTTGCATATTAGGCCACACACCCCTGATGTAGCCAATCCTCCAAGAGCTTACAGGGCTCTTAGGACAGGGCCTGCTGTAAGCTCCAGGAGGATTGGCTACATCAGGGAGGCGTGGCCCAATATGCAAAGGAGTTCCTGCTACAAAAAAAAGCCCTGACCGCTACCCCACACTGACACCATTCTCCAAAGAGGCAGGAGGAAACAAAGATCATTCTGAACTGTGACGAGTGGATTCTGTCCCATCACCAGGCAAACTTTTTTTAAAAAAAAATTGGGATCTTTTAAAGGAAACTTTAAAAACGTTTTAAAAACTCGTGATACGACATCACCCCCGAGTCGGAAACGACTGGTGTTTGCACAGGGGACTACCTTGACCTTTTTTATAAAAAAAGGAAACTTTGCTTTTAAGCCTCCTTTTCTGTGCTATCAAAATTGAATCAAACCAAAGCAGGACAATCCGGTTTCCAAACCTCTGGAAAAATTACAGCAGGCTGTTAAAAAGATGGGATGAGGTTACCCTGGATGGGAATGGGTCTGGCCCCCTCCATTCTAATGGCCACATGAAGCCTGGGAACAAAACGGGTCACGCCCCACATCTGCCGTTCCCACACTCCGTCCGTCTCCTCACCACTCCTTCATGACTGAGCAACCAGCACTCCAAGCTTAGGGGCAAGAATTTCCCCTGAGATGTCACTCAAGCGACGACAAGATGAGCGGAAGGGGAGAGAAACTGGGAGGAGAAGCGACAGGGAGTCTCCAGACAGAGTGGGGGAAAATTCCACAAGGGAAAGCTCGTTCTCATAACCAGGCCATCAGCAGTCCCCCAGGAATCCAGCCACTTGGCATTCCAGAGCAAATTCCACAGCTTCCTGCTTCTCGTCAACCACGTTTTCTGGAGCGTTTCTGCGGCAGAGGGCAGGAGCGCCCTTTGCTTGTGCACAGTATCCTGCAACTTCAGACACAGGAAGCTGGCTCATGGCAAACTGGACCGCTGGTCCAGCTAGCTGGATATCGGCCTCCCTGCCCATCATTTCTACCTTTGCCCTAAAGCTGGGGAAAAAATAGTGAAAAATAAACCCCAAATGGACTTTCTGAGGCAACTGAAGGGAAGCTGTGTGTACTTTCTTCAGGTGTAAGAAAAGGCTTGGCAAAGAGATTTTCGTTTACAACCCATCCGCCCTGCCCCCAAATCTTCTCATCTCTATCTCTTGTTCATTAGACCAAACTTCACAAAGCCTGCGATGGATGGGTTTCCCTTTGTGCGTCAGAGCCAAGTTGTCTTTGGATTATCTGCAACCCCTTTTTCCATGTAGATTTTCCCATTGTTGCAGCTGTTCCCCATTACGCCTTGCCTCGGGGAAGAACTGACCTAGGCTCTGCCCAAGTTTCAGCTCAGGACACGACCCTCCGGAAACCAAAGCAAGCTTATCAACTTTAAAACTGAAATGCAGACTGGAATATTCTCAGCATAAAGCTGGCTACCAAAACAAACTTCCCAGGTGGCCTCCAGGCGTGCGCACACACACACACAACAATGGAAAGGTTCTTCCAACCAATCCTGCATGCCTATTCTGAGGACAGGGTTACCAACCTCCAGGTTCCAGTGGGAGATCCACCAGTTTCAGGGCTTGCTCCTTGCCACGAACCAGCTGACCAGTGGGAGAAGGAAAGGAAAGGTCTGCTGTGCAAGCACCAGTCATTTCCAACTCTGGGGTGACGTTGCTTTCACAACGTTTGCACAGTAGACTTTTAACAGGGTGGTTTGCCATTGCCTTCCCCTAAAGAGGGACATCGTGTTTGTGGGGGGGGGGATGCTCTGATTTCTGGGCGGGATGCTCTGGTTTTCGGGCAAACTCTTTGATTTAAGCTCAATTTAACCGTAGAGTTTACTCAAAGCCCAGAGCATCGTCCACATAACATCCCCCCACGTGATGTCACTGTGTTGGGGATATCATGCAATGTCCCCCACTCATCCCGGAATGCCCTCCAAACCCCCCTGCTGGAGAGGTGAGGGGACCTGGGAACAAATGAACATATGAAGCTCCCTTATACTGAATCAGACCCTCGGTCCATCAAAGTCAGTCTTGTCTACTCAGACTGGCAGCAGCTCTCCAGGGTCTCAAGCTGAGGTTTTTCACGCCTACTTGCCTGGACCCTTTTTAGTTGGAGATGCCGAGGATTGAACCTGGGACCTTCTGCTTACCAAGCAGATGCTCTACCACTGAGCCACTGTCCCTCCCCGTCTGAGGACCACAACAAGGTTACATGCATGAAGCACACTAAACTTTTTTTTTTGAGTGATACATCACATCTTGGGGTTATCACTGATTAGTCAAAATTCGACCCTACAGAGCTGAGGGTGGGATATTTGGTTCCCCTTCCCCATTTCATTCTCCCAGCCACTGTATGAGGAAGGCAACAGTGAGCGTGCCATTGTAGCAAGGCCAACCAGCAAGCTACATAGCAATGCAGGGATCTGAATACAGATCTCCTAGATCAGAGGTGGCCAAACTTGTGTTAATGTAAGAGTCACATAGAATAAACCTCAGATGTTTGTGGGCTGCAAGACAGAAAGGAAGGGAGGGAGGGATGGAAAGAAAGCAACTTTAACTGCATTCTCCAAACTGTCAGCTGGCTTGGCTTGAAGAAATGATTTAAAGAGAGAAATGTCTTCTCCAAGCTGGCCGATGGGGCAGTGGGGGCTTCAAGCGCCACATAATATGTGTGAAAGGGCCACATGTGGCCCCGAGCGGCAGTTTGGCCACCCCTGGCTTAGATCCTAGGTTGAAGTTCTAAGCCAGTGGGTCTCCATTGTGGTGTCAAGAGACACCATCATGCCTCCTGACCCCTTCTCTTGGTGCCCACCAAATGTTTTTAGAAAGCTGGCAGGGCCAATAGATGCTGTTTCACAGCAGGACTTCTGACTGGCCACTGAAGATCCATTTGCCTATGCATATCAAAATAATGTTTCAGTGGTGGCTGCTACCCTACTGTTGGTTTTATTCTCTCTTGCTTCTTACAGCGTTTTTTAAAATTAAATCTCTTTTCTCCTTCACTTGGGCTTCTTCTGTATTTGGCCCCACCTCCTGCAGCAGCCATTTTGTGGATGGCTCAACTTCCTGCAGCAGCCATTTTGTGCCTGAATCCGCCATCTTGTGCCAGAATTCCAAAGGTGCTGACAGGTTCAAAAAGGTTGGGGACTCCTGTTCTAACCACTACATCACACTGACTTTCAACCTTTCCTGTCTTCATGAAAACCAGGATGCTGTGTATGTCCTCTCCACCCTGTCCCACTTGTGAGGAGGTGAAACTTCTCATGAACCAAAAGACCCCAAAGGCAGTCCCCACCCTGACCTCCACCTCTCACCTCTTTTTCTTGGTGATGATCAGGACATCATTAAAGACAAAGAGGTAGCAGCTCCCCCGTCCAGAGCCCTTCCGGAAAATTCCCCCTTCCTCCACCAGGGGCAGGGCAAGCTCCCCTCTCTTCAGGAGCCAGCGGGAAGCAGAAATCAGGGGAAAGTTCTAGAAGAGAGAAGGCAGGTTACGTTATAATAAATGCTGAATAGGATGTCGTGACACCATGGAAACGTCTACTTTCACAGCCCAGCCACTTAAACGGCTTATTATTATTATTATTATTATTATTATTATTATTATTATTATTATTATTTTTAAAAAGCTGGTGAGCCTTTGTGTATCTTGTGGCAGTGAATTCCACAAAATGGCTATTCACCGAACTCGCTGCCACAGGATTAGGGCTGAGCACACAACATGGGTCTTTTTGGCTACTTATTTCCTTCATTTACACTCTGCCTTTCTCCCCAGTGGGAAGGTAAACCAGCTTACAGTGCTCTCCTGTACTCTTCCCCCCTTCACAACGACCCTGACAATGAGTGACTGTCACCCAGCAAAATTCCATGGCAGACTGGGTATTAGGACCCCGTTCTTCTGATCCTAGAGTGGCTCCCTAGCAAAACTACATTCCTGCCCTGTAGGCATCTTCTCTACTTAAGAAAAGGGAGACACCCCCCCAAGATTCCTGCTTTGACACATTCCACGGCTCTCTGCTACATCCCTACCATGGATACCAGACAACTCTCTCTCTCTCTGCCTCTCCTCACCTTCTTGTAAACACAAAACTGCAAGGGGGGGGGGGAATCCCCCCACCCCAATTGAAGGATTGTAGGCTTGCCGCCCTGCATTTGGCTAACCATGGAAAAACAGGTTTCCTACCTGTAACTGATGATCTTCGAGTGGTCATCTGTGCAGTCACACCAATGGGAGAGGCGCCGGCGCCGATCACGATCGGTAACTTCAAAGCCGCGGATTTCCGCGCCCCCGCCCCGGTGCGCATGCGCAGGCACCCCTCCCCTGCGCATGCCCAACGGGGCAGGAGCGGACATCCCGCCAGTTCCTTCTGACCGCTGCAGGAGCCCTGGACGGACCCGCAGCAGTGGGGAAGGTGGGCGGGTAGTGTGACTGCACAGATGACCACTCGAAGATCATCAGTTACAGGTAGGAAACCTGTTTATCTTCTTCGTGGTCTCTGTGCATCACACCAATGGGAGAATAGCAAGCTCACCACATACCTGGAGGAGGGTTGTGTGGTCCGTCAATAGGCGAGCGACTGCAGAACTGCACTGCCCACCGACGAACTCTGTCTCCACTGAAGGTCCAGCGCATAGTGTTTGATGAACGTATGCGGGGAGGACCAAGTAGCTGCTTTGCAAATGTCCGGCAAAGGCACCCCCTTCATGAACGCAGCTGAGGTAGCCATTGCCCTCGTGGAGTGAGCTCTGATAGGCCCCGGCAGAGGCCGCTTACGCAGCAAGTAGCACAGCTTAATTGTCTCTGTCAACCACTTGGACAGTCTCTGTGAGGAGATTCTCTGCCCCATAGAGGCCGAGGCATACGAGACGAAGAGCCTGGAGTCCTTGCGCACCGGTTTGATTCTATGTAAATAAAAGGAGAGTGCGCGCTTCACGTCAAGAGCGTGAAAACGTCTTTCCGAAGCCGAAGTGGGGTTCGGGAAATAGACCGGTAAGTAAATCTCCTTGTTTAAATGGAAGGCAGACACCACCTTCGGTAGGAAGGTCACATCTGGTCGCAAACGCACCCCTTCCGTGCTGAACTGCAGATAAGGGTGGTCACATCGCAAAGCCGCCAGTTCTCCCACCCGACGTGCTGAGGTAATGGCCACCAGGAAAGCCGCTTTCCATGAAAGAAGCTGCAGGGAACAAGTGGCCATAGGCTCAAAGGGTTTTCCCATGAGACCCTCCAAAACCCCGGGTAGGTCCCAGGAAGGCAAAGGAGCCCTGACAGAGGGGTACAGCCGCACCAGCCCCTTCAGGAAACTCTTGGTGGTAGGGTGAGTGAACACCGACCTGCCCTCAACTTGCTCATGGTTGGCTGAGATGGCCGCCAGGTACACCCTGATGGAAGAGACCGTCAGTCCCCTGTCCAACAAGGAGACCAAAAAGTCAAGGATGCTAGGGAGGCCCGCCCTCCTTGCGTCACTGCCCCTTTGAGAGGCAAATTTAACGAACTGAGTCCATTTGTAGGCATAGGACTTCCTCGTTGACTCCTTCCTACAATTAAGGATGACGTGTTGCACCCTCTCTGACAGCTCGCTCAGCCGAGCTTCCATGCCGTCAATTTCAGATGCGGGACGTCGTGGTGAACTATCCTGCCCTGCTGGGAGGAAAGTAGGTCCGGCTCCCCTGGGAAGTGGTGAAACCTGCCCTTGGACAACTGTAGCACAGGGGCGAACCAGTGTTGCCTGGGCCACCAGGGGGTGATCAGGATGCCCCTCGGACGCTCTGAGTATAGTTTCTGCACTACCCGTGTGATGAGCGGGATCGGGGGAAACAGATAGAGGTGGAGGCGGTACCAGCGAAGCAGAAGACCGTCCCCCAGCGACAAGGGATCTTTCCCCCCCCGGCAACAAAAGTTCTCGCACTTTCTGTTGTCCCGAGTGGCGAAGACGTCTATCTCCGGAGTCCCCCACTCCTGGAAGACCGGCTGTAGGAAGGTCCAGTTCAATTCCCACTCGTGCAGGGACGCTCCTCCCCTGCTGAGGAAGTCCGCACATACATTTTGCTCGCCCGGGAGGTGAGCTGCAAAGAGGTAAGTGTTCATCTCCATGCAAATCTGCCATACCTGCAATGCTAGAAAACACAACTTGCGAGACACCGTGCCGCCCTGCCTGTTTATATAGGTCAGCGCCGTGGTGTTGTCCGTCAGTATTGCTACAGTTCGGTTTGCTAGCAGTGGCCTGAAAGAGAGGATAGCGTGATGAATCGCCAGAAGTTCTAGGAAGTTGATATGATATTGCAGGTGGTCCCTGGGCCATCTGCTGCCCACGCAAAGACCGTTGACATGTGCCCCCCATCCCCATAGGGATGCGTCTGAGGTCAGAGTCACTGTCGGCTGTGGCCTGTGGAACGGTGCCCCTTGAAGCAAGTTTTGCTTGTGGCACCACCATGTCAGAGACGCCAGGATCTCCTGCGGAATGGAAAACCTGCGTAGCGGAGGGTCCATCCCACAACGGAATCGTCTCAGGAACCACAACTGAAGACTCCTCATGTGCAGCCGTGCAAACGTCAGCACCGCCGTAGTGGCTGCCATTAGTCCCAGCAATCGCAGAATCTGGAGTGCAGTTACGGTTTGGCTTGACCGGAAAATGTGTATTAAGTCTATAATGTCCTTTGCTCTTTTCTCCGGCAGAAATGCCCTGCACTGTTGTGTGTCCAGAATCGCCCCAATGAATTGGATCCTTTGGGATGGATGGAGGAAGGACTTCTTCATATTCACTCGTAACCCCAACTGTTGGAGGAGGTTCAGGGTGGTGGAGATATGCTTCAGGAGGTCGGGTTCGGATCCGGCCACCAGAAGCCAATCGTCGATGTACGGGTATATTGCTATGCCCTGCAATCTGAGGTGGGCCGCCACCACTACCATAGTCTTTGTGAATACCCTTGGGGCTGTTGACAACCCAAAGGGAAGCGCACGGTATTGGAAGTGCGAAGTCCCAATGGCGAACCTTAGAAATTTTCTGTGAGCTGGATGGATGCTTATATGAAAATAAGCATCCTGGAGGTCCAATGTAGCCATCCAGTCTCCAGGGTTTAGCAGAGGAAGTATGTTGGACAGGGATGTCATACGAAACTTTTGGTGTGGTATAAAGTCGTTGAGTCCCCGAAGGTCCATTATGGGCCGCAGGCCCCCATCCCGCTTCGGGACGGTAAAATAGCGGGAGTAGAACCCCATTCGGACTTGGTCTGGCGGAACGGGTTCTATGGCCTTCTTCTCGAGCAAAGTCCTCACCTCCTCTCGGAGGGTGGGAGACGGGGTGGTGTAGACGAATGTTGGAGCCTTCGGCTCCTGTAGAAATTCGATTAGATAGCCCATCCGGACTATCGATAGCACCCAGTGGTCTGTTGTTATGGACGACCACGCTCGGAAAAAGGGCCAGAGGCGGGGGTGGTCTGAAGAATTGGTGGGGGTGTGGTAAAGGAAGGGGGGGAAGTCAAAGGCCCTGTTTAGCCGGCCTGTTCCCCTTTTGCCTGGAAGACTGGGAGGAGGTAGGCGAGTATTTGGCCTTAGCCCCGTACTGGGACTTGCTGAAGGAGCCCGAGGTCTTGGGCCGCCATTGTTGGTCCCCAGATTGCTTCTGGAAGGGTTTCTTGCTCCATGCCTTGGACCATGGACGCTTGGTTTGCTGCCTGGATGACGCCGGTACCCCCAGATTCCTGGAGGTACGGATGCTTTTGTCCATGTCTTGGAGCACCGTATCGGTGGTGGCGCTGAATAGCCCCTTTCCATCGAAAGGTAAGTCCTCGACATAAGCCTGGGTGTCGGCCTGTAAGGCTGTGGACCTCAGCCATGAGTGTCTCCGAAGAGTCACAGCCGAAGTAAGAGTCTTGGCACCTATATCCCCAGCGTGTTTAGCGGAGTTTAACTGCTGCTTGGCCAATGCCGTGCCCTCGTTCTGGATTTTCTTAAGGGCATTTCTGGAGTGTTCTGGAAGCCCTGGGAGTAAGGTGGACACACGATCCCATAGGGCGTATTGATAGCGCCCCATGCAGGCCGCGTAATTGGCGACCTTGAGGCCCAATGCCCCTGCCGTGTAAAATCTTCGCCCCAGACCATCTAGCTTCTTACCCTCCTTGTCTGGAGGGGTGGCGTGGGTCTTCCTGGCCTTGGAGGATGAAGCCACTACGATTGAATTGGGTCGGGGGTGATTGAAGAGAAAGTCCGCTGAGGATTCTTGAATACGGTACATGTGATCAAGCCTGCGCGATGTAATAGGGGTGGAAGCAGGCTTGTCCCATGAAGCTTTTGCAGTGTGTAACATCACCGTTGTCAATGGAAGCGCTACGGCCGTCGATGTATCCATCTGAACGATGTCGAATACGCTATCGGTAACGACAGGCACAGGCTGAATGGTCGACAAAGATATAGACTGAGCCATCCTTTTTATCAGTTCCCCATAGGATTTTAAGTCCTCCGAAGGGGAGATGGGCTGGTCTTCTCCGACCTTGTTTGGGGGAGATAGCTCCTCTGAGGACAGCTGCTCCTCTTGGATAGAGCCCTCGGAGGATCTCGGTGAGTCCGGGGACTCCGACTGGTCTGACTGAGCGGGTCGATCGCGAATCGGTTCCGGGGCCACAGTCTCTTCGGTGGGAGGAGACTTCTTCCTCTTAGCCGGTTCCTCGGCCGGAGGCTTCGACATCGACGCCGACGCTTTGCACTTCGGGGGGCGGTACGATGTCCTCGAACGGTAAGATGCTTCCGAACGTTGGTCCCAATCAGGCTGACGAGGAGGGAACCAGGGAAACATAGACGGCATCGGGCAGGACCCATAGAGGTATTGCCATTGCCTTTGGTCCCACGAGAGCGGTGGCGGTGTTCGCAGTCGTGGGGAAACTTCTCGGTGCCTCCTAGGAGATCGATCCTCCGGAGATCTCTCCTTCGATGACCGACGATCCCGTCGATACCGAGGACTCCAGGATCGGTCCCGTTGGGATGTCTTAAGCTGGTCCGGATGTGGCACCCGTTTCAGTGTTAGAGGGGAGACTCTCTGCGCACTGCGGGATCGATCCCGAGGAGTCGTCTCCGGTCGATCTCGAGAGCTGTCCTTCTCCTCCTGAGTGAGGTCCGAAGGGCTGTCATCGCTCACCAGACGTTGCGCCGATTCCAGATCTCGGTCGGAGTCGGAAGAGATCGCTATCTGCGTCGACATCGATTCGAGCGGCACAGTCGGTCGATGCCGAGCCGGGGAGGCCAGCAACTTTAAAGGCGGTAACACTGGAGTTGTTAGATCGGGCGGCGATGTCGGTGACGAGGTCGCAGGAACCTTCTTATGCTTCTGTTTGTCGGACTTTTTCTTCGACCCCGCAGAAGCTCCTTTATCCTCCTTAGACCTCTTCGCTGGTGTCGAGGTCTCTGGTAACGAAGCCGAGCCCGCTCTTTTCAGGGGGCGATCGGCATCGAGGGAGGTTTTGTCGGTATCGACCACCGACGTCGAGGATTTTGGCGCGCTTTCTGATGACGCCATATTCCTCGGAGACAGTGCCTGTTCGACCAAGGCTGCCGCGAGACGAGCCGCTCGGTTTTTGCGGGTTTGTCTGGAAAACCTCGCGCAATGGGTGCAGGAGTCCGGTTTATGTGTCTCTCCTAAACACAGCAAACAAAGGGTATGGCCGTCCGGAGGGGCGATCTTACTGCCACACCGCCTGCACCGTTTGAAGAAGCCCCAGCGCTTTTCCATACGCGAAAGCGTGGGGAGGGTGAGGGGGGGAAGAGGGAAGGGAAGGGAAAGGGATACTGGAGTCAAGGAAAAATAACAAAAATAACACTCCACCCCACTCACGAAATGAAGGAAAGCGATAACGCTAGAAGAATCCGCACTGGAAAGAAAACCAGCAAGGCTGAAGCAAGTAATCCACCGACCGAAGGAAAGATCGACTGATCTCAGCGGCGGTCAGAAGAGAACTGGCGGGATGTCCGCTCCTGCCCCGTTGGGCATGCGCAGGGGAGGGGTGCCTGCGCATGCGCACCGGGGCGGGGGCGCGGAAATCCGCGGCTTTGAAGTTACCGATCGTGATCGGCGCCGGCGCCTCTCCCATTGGTGTGATGCACAGAGACCACGAAGAAGATGTTTTGTTTATTTTTTATTTGTTCCATTCTGTACTCTGGCATTTACCCAGGAGGCAACATGCAGTTTTCTGTTCTCACCTTGATTTTCCCGAACTCCAGTTGTTTCTGCAGTGTGTACATCTGCTCTGTCCTCTCCATGGTGTGGGCACCCTCATTGCACTGTTTCACCAGCTAGACACGGGGGGGGGGGAGATAAAGCAAACTTAAGGGAGGGATGGGCTGTGATTTGGAGGGAGAGACCCTGCTTGGCATGAAGGTCCCTGGTTCAGCCCCTGCCATGTCCAGCCTAAAGGCTCTAGTACAGAGGTGGCCAAACTTGCTTAACGTAAGAGCCACATAAAAAAACATCAGATGTTTGAGAGCCGCAAGACATGAACGTCAGATGTTTGAGAGCCTCTCAAGATAGGGAGGGAGGGAGAGAAGAAGGAAGGAAGGAAGGCAAGTAGATAGGGGAGGGTGAGAGGTGGAAAGAAAGCATCTTTAAATGCATTTTCCAAGCCTCTGGCTGGCTTGACTTAGATAAGTGATTTAAAGAGAGAAAAGCCTTCTCCAAGCCAGCCAGTGGGGTAGTGGGGGCTTCAAGAGCCACATGTGGCTCCTGAGCCGCAGTTTGGCCACCCCTGAGACTACTACTATGCAATATAAAAGACGTAGGTGGGGCTGAGGGAGCTCTGACAGAAACTGCCCTTTCAAGGACAGCTCTGCGAGAGCTATGGCTGACCCAAGACCATTCCAGCAGCTGAAAGTGGGGGAAAAACCTGGTTCTCCCAGATAAGAGTCCACACACTTAACCACTACACCAAACACAGTTCTCCAAACTCTGACAGATTGGATCCAGTCTTGCTTTTTACTCACTCACTCAATTCCTCTCTTCCCACCCCCCACAGTAAGAATTTAAGAAAAGCCCCGCTGGTTCAGACCCATGGTCCAATCTAGGGTCATCCTGTCTCACACACTGGCCAGCCAGTTACTCTGAAGGGCCAACAACAAGGCATAGAGGCCAAGCATGGCCTTTTGGATGGTCAAAGGGGACTCATTTCTTCCTGTTTCAGCAGTAGAAAAGCTGGGTCTGTCCAGTAGAAAAGCTGGGTCTGTTCTATGATTCATTGGTGACCCATCAAGAATGACCAGCTCTAGTTTTCCATGATATGCTAATAAAATCAACTTAATTCTGCAAGCTGTTTAAGAACTACGGTACTAATTTAATCATACTGATCATGAACATGAATGAAGCTGCCATACACTGAGTCAAGCAATTGGTCTACGAAGGTCACCGTTGTCTACTCTGACTGGCAGCAGCTCTCCAGGGTCTCGGGCAGAGCAGCCTTTCACACCACCTACTGCCAGATATTTTTTAATCGGGGATGCTGGGAATTGAACCTGGCACCTTCTGCATGCAAGACAGAGGCTCTTTCAGTGAGCCATGGCCCCTTCCTGTCTGTGTCACATGGGCAGACTGTGTTAGAGGGGCAGCTTAAGTGCCTAAAAAAATGGTTTCAAAGAAGGAGGAGATACTGGATTTATATCCTGCCCTACACTCTGAATCTCAGAATCCAAACATTGGATTCGCCAGAAATTTTACACTGGGGAGGAGAAGAGAAGACTATAGACTTATACCCCTTCTCTCTGAATCAGAGACTCAGAGTGGCTTACAATCTTCTTTACCTTCCTCCCGCACAACAGACACCCTGTGAGGTAGGTGGGGCTGAGAGAGTTCTCACAGAAGCTCCCTTTCAAAGACAGCTCTGCGAGAGCTATGGCTGACCCAAGGCCATTCCAGCAGGTGTGGGTGGAAGAGTGGCCAATCAAACCCGGTTCTCCCGGATAAGAGTCTGCACACTTAACCACTACACCAAACTGGTTCCCAACTTGACTTGAAGGGCTTGGAGGCCTTGAAATTATGAAAGGCTGAGCTACTGATCTTTTAGGTGCAGGATCCACCCACAAGATAAATCATAGAACAGAATCACAGAGGGACCTCCAGGGTCATCTAGTCCAACCCCCTGCATAATGCAGGAAACACACAAACACCTCCCCCTAAATTCACAGGATCTTCATTGCTGTTAGATGGCCATCTAGCCTCTGTTGAAAAACCTCCAAGGAAGGAGAGCCCACCACCTCCCGAGGAAGCCTGTTATGATATGCAAAGACATTTCTTGGACTATGGCGACACTGTACGGAATCTCTGTTGAGAAGGTTGTCAGCTTGGCAGTGCTGACATCCCAAGTACTTAATAAACGAGGGTTTAATAAACGAGGGTTCAGCCCATTCCTATGTAATCTGCAACCCAGATCAAATAAAACAGCAGTCCAGCAGCCCTTTTTTAAAAGAGAGGCACCGAATTAATGCAGGCGTTAAGGATTCCGTGAGTCGGTGCTCACTTTCATAAAAGGCAGGGGACTGCAAATCCATTATTCACAACAGGGGGGCGGTGGAGGAAGGTTCCAGGAAAAGGCCAGGTTAAAATAAGATCCAATGAGGAAGGCAAAGGGCTCGCTCGGTGCCCCAAAGATAAGCAAAGCAGGATTAACATAACAGCTTGTGCGAGATAAAACAAGATAAGCGGATGTTATTGGGAAGTTCCACAGATACAGCTGAATGGATTCAACCTCCAGGCATGCAGGATATTAGCATCGGTAGGGAAGGAGGAATCCTCTCTGTTGTGAATAAAGAAGCGTTGGCCTCAGGGATCTCCACCTTATGCAGCGGATGAAGCAAGCTCTGATTTATGAGTGTTCACAGTGGAATGAACGTGGATAGCCTTTTGGGTGCCACCGGACTCCTGCTTTTATGTTGCTGCTACAAGCTGACACAAGTTAGCCAGCAGGAATGATCCTGGTAGGCACCGCATACAAAGCAATCTTCCTTCTTTCTGCCTCTTTAAAGATTGTCCTGTTAGCATGTTTAGAGAGCCCCGTGGTGCAGAGAGGTAAAGCTGCAGTACTGCAGTCCTAAACTCTGCTCACAATCTGAGTTCGATCCCAGTGGAAACTGGGTTCAAGTAGCCGGCTCAAGATTGACTCAGCCTTCCATCCTTCCGAGGTCGGTAAAACGAGTACACAGCTTGCTTGGGGGGGGGGGGGGGAGTGTAGATAACTGGGGAAGGCAATGGCAAACCACCCCATAAAAAGTCTTGCATGAAAACGTTGTGAAAGCAACGTCACCCCAGAGTCGGACACGACTGGTGCTCGCACAGGGGACAACCTTTACCTTTATTAGCATGTTTGTTTCATTTATTTTCTTTTAAAAAAAGAAATCAATTCAATGGCTGATAAACAGCTGGTATTGCGGTATATGCTGATATGAAACGCACACATACAATTTATGTATTGACAATTCATTTGTACCCCGATTTGCTTTCCAGTGAGGACCCAAAGAAGCTTACATCATTACCCTCTCCTCCACTTTCTCCTCACAACAACCCTGTGAGGTGGGCTGAGAGTGTGTGATTGGCCCAAGGTCACCCAGCAAGCTTCCACGGCACAAGTAGAGATGTAACCCTGGATTTCCCAGATACAAGGCCAACACTCTTAACCACTGCGCCACACTGCTTCGCCAATTAATTAACGCTTGAAGCTCTTGTTGGGACACATTTAAATTGCCTTTCAGCCCCTGAAGAGAACACGATCCTAGTAAGCCACCACTACAGCTACCTTGCACATGAGTAAACGCACTCACCTTGCTTATTGCTTTCAGCGCCCTCGTGGCAGCATTGTAAGCTGCGCTGCCCATCCGAGTTTTCTGACAAACCGTCTGCAATTGAAAAAAGGGCAACTCAACAAGGACTGCATCTCGTCAAATCAAAAGCCACTGGATTCACTGTAGTTCCTCAGGAGATGGGGGAGCAGAAGTTGGCTATCATGGAAACTGGGAACTCTTCCAACCTAAAGCTCTTCTGGCCACAAGGCTAGGCCCAAACAGGCCAAAAGGGGGAGTACGTTTTCCAGGAATTTGGGAGGAAGGGCCCTCAATGCTTGCATAGACCCCTTGGCCCTGCTCAACTAAGCATGCAAATTAGCTAAGTCAACACAAGGGCAGGACCACGCTCTATTGACGTTGTGCCTATGAATCTAAGGCAGCGTTGCCAGCTTCCAGGTGGTGACTGGAGATCTCCTGGGATTACAGCGGAACTCCAGTTCAGTTCCCCTGGAGAAAATGGCAGTTTTGGAAAGTGGACTCTATGGCATTCTACCCCACTGATGCCCCTCCTCTCCTCAAACTCCGTCCTCATCAGGCTCCGTCCCCAAAACATCCAAGTATTTCCTAACCCAACGCTGGCAACCCTAAGCTAAGGAGAACCATCATCCTATTAGATTTTACAAACCAGATCAATATCACTGCTTTAAGCATCCTTGAAGGTGCTTTCATTATAATATACAATTTGCCTGCGTGCAGCCAGGAGTCAAGCCAACCAGGTTGTAGTGGTGTTGCTCACTAATGCATTCTGAAGGGCAAGACAATCAATCAGGGATCCTGGTTGGCCAATAGGAAGGAAAGTGGTGTTGCTCACTAATGCATTCTGAAGGGCAAGACAATCAATCAGGGATCCTGGTTGGCCAATAGGTAGGAAAGTGGTGTTACTCACTAATGCATTCTGAAGGGCAAGACAATCAATCAGGGATCCTGGTTGGCCAATAGGTAGGAAAGTGGTGTTGCTCACTAATGCATTCTGAAGGGCAAGACAATCAATCAGGGATCCTGGTTGGCCAATAGGTAGGAAAGTGGTGTTGCTCACTAATGCATTCTGAAGGGCAAGACAATCAATCAGGGATCCTGGTTGGCCAATAGGAAGGAAAGTGGTGTTGCTCACTAATGCATTCTGAAGGGCAAGACAATCAATCAGGGATCCTGGTTGGCCAAAAGGTAGGAAAGTGGTGTTGCTCACTAATGTATTCTGAAGGGCAAGACAATCAATCAGGGATCCTCGTTGGCCAAAAGGTAAGAAAGTGGTGTTGCTCACTAATGTATTCTGAAGGGCAAGACAATCAATCAGGGATCTGGTTGGTCAATAGGTAGGAAAGTGGTGTTGCTCACTAATGCATTCTGAAGGGCAAGACAATCAATCAGGGATCCTGGTTGGCCAATAGGTAGGAAAGTGGTGTTGCTCACTAATGTATTCTGAAGGGCAAGACAATCAATCAGGGATCGTGGCTGGCCAATAAGTAGGCAAGGTTCCTCTCAAACTACTCCTGCCCTGAGCTTTTACTCACGTCCATCAGGAGAGGCAAGCGGGTCACTCTCTGCATGGGGAGGATGAGGAAGGAGAACAAGGGCAGGCTGCCGCACTCTGGCTTCCGCTCGATTTGTTTCAGCGTGTCTTTAAACGCAGGGTTTGTGGTTCTGCGAGAGGTTGAGGGAACATTGTGTTAAGTTCTTGCTTTGGCTCCTTTTCAGCAGCTTCTCCTTTGGCTTGGCTGAAGTTCAACGGATAGCTGGGCTTTTGGAACTCACCGTTACAAGATGTGGTGGTCACCAGCTTAGAGGGATTCAAATGAGGGCTGGGCAGATTGATGGGAGATAGTTCTGCCAAAGGAAGGAAGGAAGGGAAGGGAGGGAAGGGAGGGAAGGGAGGGAGGGAGGGAGGGAGGGAGGGAGGGAGGGAAGGAAAGAAGGAAGGAAGGAAGGAAGGAAGGAAGGAAGGAAGGAAGGAAGGAAGGAAGGAAGGAAGGAAGGAAGGAAGGAAGGAAGGAAGGAAGGAAGGAAGGAAGGAAGGAAGGAAGGAAGGAAGGAAGGGAGGGAGGGAGGGAGGGAGGGAGGGAGGGTTCCAGATTCAGAAGCACGCACAGAGGAGAGATTTGCCACTGGCTATTGGCCATGATGGCTGAATGAAACCTCCATGCTCAGTCAGCATACTTCCCTGAATTAGTTGCTGTGGGTGGTTCTGGAGACACCTGGAGGGCCACAGTGGGAAGCAGGGTTCTATTTTTACCAAACCCTTAACAAGATGCAACACGTCTTAACAATGTAGTCTGCCTGTCCAGATGGTGAAACACACAATTGTCATTTGCAAAATGTCACTATGCTTTTGCCAGCATAGATTTGCTGCACAAGATCTGGGTGTTGCTTAGCACAATCAGGTTTCCCTGCCCATCTTCAGTGCTTCAGCCACAAGTACCTACAACTGTCTCTATCCCAACCTCAAAGGTGTTCCTTTGAGGGCAAGACAATCAGGGATCCTGGTTGGCGAACAGGCTCTGTGCCTTCTTTGTTGTGGCCCCAACCTTGCAAAATGGCATGCCTGAGGTCAAGATGGCTTCCACTCTCCTGGCTTTCTGCAACCTGTGCAAAACTATGCAAAGGGAACTTTTCTATGCATTCAACAGAGTTATACTGCACTAAATGAATAACAAAGTTACTTGGATAAATTATTAGGGACCGTGGTCTATGACTTTCCAGCTCTAGGTTTTGATACTACTGTTTTCAGCTTCCTGCAGCCAGGGCTTCTGCTATGCAATTTTTGTATCAATTAATGTGTCATGTTAAGGCTTACGGTGTACTTCAATACTGTTTTTAGATTCCCAATGGGTTCCACCACCCTGATTCTATTGTATCGTTTGTTGACTGCCCCTCCTGTCGATTCTATTGACTCACTCTGCGTAATCTGCCTTGAATCCAAGTGAGAAAGACGTCATACAGACGATGCAAATAAATAAAATAGCGAAATACATTTCATTGAAGGCAGAGATGCCTGTAAGGCAGAGATGTCCTGCCAATCATACAGTTGAGGACGGTGACAATTTCAGCATCAATGGCTATTAACATTGGTCTAAAGGTCTGAGAGGCTTCAACAGTTACCCAGCCCGCTAACTGCTTCCACCCCTCCCCACTTTTCATGTAAAATAAAACTGTATTACAGCGCCGTATGGGTACTAGGCATTTATAGGATGGTATTTTAAATTACTTACTGAGTTTTACATGTATTTTTATGGATAACTACTGTACTCTACTCTAAGCCTGCTTGCAGAAAGGGCAGTGTAAAAATCTAAAGGAAGGAAGGGAGGGAGGGGGGAGGGAGGGAGAGGGGGAGAGAGAGGGAGGGAGGGGGAGGGAGAGGGAGGGAGGGAGAGGGAGGGAGGGAGAGGGAGGGAGGGGGAGAGAGAGGGAGGGGAGAGAGAGAGGGAGGGAGGGGGAGGGGAGGAGGGAGGGGGAGAGAGAGGGAGGGAGAGGGGAGAGAGAGGGAGGGAAAGGGGGAGAGAGGGAGGGGGAGGAGGGAGAGAGGGAGAGGGGAAGGGAGGGAGAGGGGGAGAGATGGGGGAGAAGAAGGAGGGAGGGAGAGAGAGAGATGCCATCAAGAGGGAGAGAGGAAGGGAGAGAGGGGGGGAGGGAGAGAGATGCCATCAAGACTCAATTGATTCATGGCAGCTCCATGAAGCTCCACCTTGTGGGGCCTCCAAAGCAAGAGACAAGCAGAAGTGGTTTGCCATGGCCTGCCTCTTCACAGCAGCCCCAGCCCTTGTCAGCCATTTCCTATCCAAGGACCCATCCCCCTTCGTTTCTGAGCTACGGAGAGCAAGGGCTAGCCTGGCCTCCTGGGGGCTGCTACCTCCAAGCAGCTCCTTCCACTTTCCACTATGAGGATGGGGCATGGGAGGGACACACACTCTGCCCATGCTCAGAGGCCCCCTTTTCACAACCCTGGCAAAAACAAAGCCTTGTTGAGAATCACTGAAGTGCAGGATGGCCGCAGGCACTCACAGCAGTTTCTGCAGGGTCCTTTGCTGGTAGACCTCGTTGGAACAGTAGATGACGTAGGGGTGGAAATGGAAGTTTGCCCGATCCTCCACGACGTCACTGATGTCTGGGATCAAGAGATGCTCCTGGTGTCTCTTTTCCAAGTCCTCAAAGAAACTAAGACACAAGAGGATCTTTAGCTCCCTGCCCAACCACTTTTCACGGTCAAAAGAAGTTTCTTTCAAGCACCACCTCCAGTAAAAGGAGTGCCCAGAGGGGGCTGATTGGGGTCACTGTATCCAACCGCCAGCTACTAAACAATCCCGCTTGCACAGAGCCTAGCCTTTCATACCCAAATGGGCAGCCGTGTTGATCTCAGACAGAAGAACAAAGTTAGAATCCAGTGGCATCTTTAAGAGCAATGAAGTTTTATTCAGCTTTCGTGGGCACATGCAAAGTTGATGCCACTGGACTCTTAACTTGTTTAATACCTAAACGTACGCAAGCTCTTGTGTGCACGAGCTGCTACAGACTAAAAATGGAGGGTCCCGGGTCTTAGAGCCAGTCTGGTGTAGTGGTTAAGTGCATGGACTCTTATCTGGGAGAACCGGGTTTGATTCCCCACTCCTCCACTTCCAGCTGCTGGAATGGCCTTGGGTCAGCCATCGTTCTCGCAGAGCTGTCCTTGAAAGGGCAGTTTCTATCAGAGCTCTCTCAGCCCCACCTACCTCACAGGGTGTCTGTTGTGGAGAGGGGAAGGTAAAGGAGATTGTGACCGCTCTGAGATTCTGAGATTCAGAGTACAGGGCAGGATATAAATCGAATATCATCATCTTCTTCTTAGAAACTCAGAGCAGGAAGTGACCTCAGGGGTCATCTAGTCCAACCCACTGCCCACCTCAGGAAATTTGCAGCTACCTCCTCCACCTACTCCTCCGGCGATCCCTGCTCTATGCCCAGAGAAAGACAAAACAACCTCCAGGATCCCTGGGCCAATCCGAAAGGGTCGCAAGAGCCAAGCACTGGTTCATCCCTTCCCACCCTCCAGGGCTTTTTTTGTAGCAGGAGCTCCTTTGCATATTAGACCACACCCCCTGATGTAGCCAGTCCTCTTGGAGCTTACAGTAGGCCCTGTACTAAGAGCCCTGTAAGGTTGATGACCCCTGGCTCGACGAATACCTACAACTTAAGACCTCCACACTGACATCCAAGAATGCCCCCAGGTGGTCTTCCGCCCTCACCTCTTGCTGGCTGCCAGGATATCCCCAACGTTGGAGAAGAGGTGGTGGTGCTCCGTCTGCGTCATCGTCTCCTTGAGCTCCTCCGACTTCAGGAAGTGGGTCACCAGAACGTCCAGGCTGCGCATGTAGGAATACTCGGATGTGATGATCTCAAAAATGGCCTGCAAGGAAGGGAGGGAGGGAGGAAGGAAAACATTTTTCTAATTAATACAAAAAAAGATGCACGCAGGAACAATTTATTTATCTCAACTAATTTCTAACCCGCCGTCCTGAAACTGGCTCAGAGAAGGTAACAACAACAAATACAACGTAAGTTAATAAATAGCAACCAAATAAATAAAACAATAGTATACAAGCTTAAGGCAGTGTACTCAAACAGAGGGGAAGTCTAAAATATATGGAGAAGGGAAGGAAGGGGGAGAAGCAGGGAGGGGCAGGGGAGGGAGGGGGAGAAGCAGGGAAGGGAGGGGGAGAAGCAGGGAGGGGAGGGGGAGAAGCAGGGAGGGGCAGTGGAGGGAGGGGGAGAAGCAGGGAGGGGAGGGGGAGAAGCAGGGAGGGGCAGGGAAAGGAGGGGGAGAAGCAGGGAGGGGAGGGGGAGAAGCAGGGAGGGCAGGGGAGGGAGGGGGAGAAGCAGGGAGGGGCAAGGGAGGGAGGGGGAGAAGCAGGGGAGGGAGGGGGAAAAGCAGGGAGGGCAGGGGAGGGAGGGGGAGAAGCAGGGAGGGGCAGGGGAGGGAGGGGGAGAAGCAGGGAGGGGAGGGGGAGAAGCAGGGAGGGGCAGGGAAAGGAGGGGGAGAAGCAGGGAGGGGAGGGGGAGAAGCAGGGAGGGCAGGGGAGGGAGGGGGAGAAGCAGGGAGGGGAGGGGGAGAAGCAGGGAGGGCAGGGGAGGGAGGGGGAGAAGCAGGGAGGGGCAGGGGAGGGAGGGGGAGAAGCAGGGAGGGGAGGGGGAGAAGCAGGGAGGGGCAGGGAAAGGAGGGGGAGAAGCAGGGAGGGGAGGGGGAGAAGCAGGGAGGGCAGGGGAGGGAGGGGGAGAAGCAGGGAGGGGCAAGGGAGGGAGGGGGAGAAACAGGGGAGGGAGGGGGAAAAGCAGGGAGGGCAGGGGAGGGAGGGGGAGAAGCAGGGAGGGGCAGGGGAGGGAGGGGGAGAAGCAGGGAGGGGAGGGGGAGAAGCAGGGAGGGGCAGGGAAAGGAGGGGGAGAAGCAGGGAGGGGAGGGGGAGAAGCAGGGAGGGCAGGGGAGGGAGGGGGAGAAGCAGGGAGGGCAGGGAAGGATGGGGAGCCTAAACCTGCTGCACCCATCAGCTAGGCACCCAATGCTGTCCTTAACCATAGCCCTACTCTGTTTTGCAGGGCCTGCAGGATTGTACTAGAGAAGTGTGGCAGCGCAGGGCAAGAAAGAGGAAGTGAGAGCACAAATATTAATCCTGCTCTGGAATGCTACATGTGCAGTTGTGTGTTTGCAGCAGGGGTCATTTTGTAGAAAAATAGGTGGTGGAGCTCATTAGCATATGCCACCTCCCCCAGCCAGCCCAAGCAGGCCTGGCTCACCTGGAGCTCTCCTTGGTTCCCCAACTCCCCCAGTCAAAAGGCATCTGCTGCTCAAAATCACGTAAGTGGAGAAGGGTGTTGCGGGCTTCTCCAAGGGTTAATGAGGGCTGTATTTTGTGAATTTCCTGCATTGTGCAGGGGCGTGGACTAGAGGACTCTGGAGGTCCCTTCCAACTGTATGATTCGATGATCAGGAGAAGCGCTAAGCTGGGGAGAGGCATTTCTCAGTGTGGCTCTTCTCAGTTTCCCAGCATTGGCAGGCACCAATTCCTTCTCTCACTGTTTCTTCCCCCCTGGGGCTGCACTCACCTCTTGCCTCTTCCGTTCTTCAGGGGAGATCAGCTCCAAGATGCCAGCTTCCTGCACCTGCAGAAGGCAACCTTGAGTGAGTGAGAAAGGCCCACATCTCTGGCTTCCCCCCACACCACCTTGCTCTGAGCTTCCCGGGGGAAAGGCTATGCCTCAAGGAAAAATAAAGATGGCCGGGGAGAGAGATGACACCTTTAGAAAACCACACACGGTGTGGAGAAAGGTCTTTTTTTTACTCTCCCTCTCTCAGAACTCAGGGGCACACAATGAAATTGATGGGTAGTAGAGAAGAATCTTGAGAGTCCCTTGGGCTGCAAGAAGATCAGACCAGTCAGTCCTAAGGGAAATCAACCCAGACTGTTCCCTCGAAAGACAGATGCTGAAGCTGAAGCTCAAATACTTTGTGGTGCTGGAGAAGACTCTTGAGAGTCCCTTGGGCCACAAGAAGATCAAATCAGTCAGTCCTAAGGGAAATCAACCCAGACTGTTCCCTAGAAGGACAGATGCTGAAGCTGAAGCTCAAATACTTTGTGGTGCTGGAGAAGACTCTTGAGAGTCCCTTGGGCCACAAGAAGATCAAATCAGTCAGTCCTAAGAGAAATCAACCCAGACTGTTCCCTGGAAGGCCAGATGCTGAAGCTGAAGCTCAAATACTTTGGCCACCAAATGAGAAGGGAGCACTCCCTGGAGGAGACCCTGATGCTGGGGAAGACAGATGGCAAAAGAAGAAGGGGACGGCAAAAGATGAGATGGCTGGACAGCGTTATGATGTAACTAACATGAATTTGAGCAGACTTCGGGGGATGGTGGAAGACAGGAGGGCCTGGCATGACTTGGTCCATGGGGTCACAAAGAGTCGGACTCGACTGCCTGCCTGAACAGCAACAGTCTCAGGACACGTTTCTTTGCACAATGCCCCATTAGCTTGTGGCACTTGCTGCTACCACATGTTCAAAGGCAGGGGACTTTTAAGTGCAATCTCCTGGATGCAATGACCAGAGGAGGAACTGACCTCCATGCCCTGCTCCTAGGAAATCTTTGGGGGGTTATTCAGAGACCAGATGCTGAACTTCTGATCTCGATCGGGCAGGGATACTCTTGGGAACTGCAGCGGTAACAAAGCTGCATTCTGTGTGATTTCCAACGCAGCCACCGTCTCACCTGCAATCTGCTGCCAAAGCAAACACAGGTGTCGAGGTGGATTTTGCTAAAGCTCTGGAACAAACCAGCTCAGGCAGTCTCACTGCAAGGTGGAGCCACTCTGCATTATTATTATTATTCCACCATATCATCATTGTAGTCATCATAGTAAAGAGTCCAGTAGCACCTTTAAGACAAACAAATTTTACTGTGGCATAAGCTTTTGAGGAACACAACTGTCTTCATCAGATGCATGGAGGGTGTGCATCTGATGAAGAGAGCTGTGTTTCTTGAAGGCTTATGCTCCAGTATTTATTTATTTATTTATTACTTTACATTTATATCCCGCCCTCTCCGCAAGCGGACTCAGGGCGGCTTACAACATCATAAAAACAATCAATTCAATAAAACATAAAAAACCATAATTTACTTATCAATTTTAAAACTATTAGCGCTGTCTTAGTCCAATCTAGGCGGTATTGACTTCTGACTATGATCGCCAGCATTCTGTAGGATGTCCGGTGGCAGCCCATTTTCAATCAACCACAAAAGCCTGTTTAAACAGTTCAGTCTTACAGGCCCTGCGGAACGCCGACAAATCCCGCAGGGCCCTTATAGCTTCTGGGAGGGTGTTCCAAAGTTCTGGTGCTGCCAATGAAAAAGCCCTGGATCTCGTTATGCATAACTTGGCTTCTTTTGGGCCAGGGGCAGACAGCAGATTTTGTGTCCCTGATCGCAGTGCTCTCTGGGGGATATATGGGGAAAGGCGGTCCCGTAGATAGGCAGGTCCCTGACCATAAAGGGCTTTAAAGGTTAATACCAACACCTTGAAGCGAACTTGGAACACAACAGGCAACCAGTGCAGCTCTCTCAGCACTGGCTGAATGTGCTCCTGTCGTGGTAGTAAAATGTGTTAGTCTTAAAGAAGAAGACAACAGCAGATTTATACCCCGCCCTTCTCTCTGAATCAGAGACTCAGAGCGGCTTACAATCTTCTATATCTTCTCCCCCCACAACAGACACCCTGTGAAGTAGGTGGGGCTGAGAGGGCTCTCACAGCAGCTGCCCTTTCAAGGACAACTCCTGCAAGAGCTATGGCTGACCCAAGACCATTCCAGCAGCTGCAAGTGGAGGAGTGGGGGATCAAACCCTGTTCTCCCAGATAAGGGTCCACACACTTAACCACTACACCAAACTGGCTCTCTAAAAATTTTTAGGGGAAAGCGTGAATGCAGTCCCCCGCTACCACAAATTATGCAGTTGAGTTTCCCACATTTGGGGAAATCGCAGGAGTGCAATGGATGTACAATGGATGAGCCTCTACCTGGGAAAACTTCCTTCGTGATCAAGGTGTCTCCCCTGCCAGGTAAGCAAGTAAAGGCACTACTGGCCTCTTGACTATTTTGCAGCAACAGACTAACACGGCCAGTTTCTCTGGATCTATCCTCCTCCTCCTCCTTGGAGGACGTTTCAAAGAAACATCATGATGAAGAGAAAGGAGGGTGGGACAGCAGCCAGAGGACAGCAGGGCAGCCCCGGAAGGAATTGCTCCTTCTGGCCAGGCCACCCAAGCCAAACTCTTCCGCATGACTTCCTCAAATGCGTGTGGCTGCTGCAGGGGATTCCCAGAGTCTGCGTCGATTACCGAACCTCACAGGCAAGGAAGGGAGTGACATGCAAATATTGAACCAAAGTGCACAGTCAGCTCAAAAAAGGAGTGGACACCACCCGAAAGCAGCTTTTCAATGGGATAGATCTGTTCACTTGGAAGGGGCCATCAAATTCAAATGCAAACTGCAGGCATCCAAAGCCTCAATTTGCCCCAGGGCTTGCAGGGAAGTGGGAGGGGCTTTAACCCTCCATCCACTGATGGATTTAGTGTAGTGAGTGGCCTGCCCAACATGCCTGCAATGCCCAATGGAAAGGAAAGAGGGGATTGGATAAAAATATGGAGCAGAGGTCCATCAGTGGCTATTAGCCACAGTATATGTATATGTATATGTATGTGTGTGTGTGTGTGTGTGTGTATATATATATATATATATATATATATATATATATATATATATATGTATGTATGTATGTATGTATGTACACACACACATATATTGGCCACTGTGTGACACAGAGTGTTGGACTGGATGGACCATTGGCCTGATCCAACATGGCTTCTCTTATGTTCTTATGTTTAAAGGAAAGGTCCCCTGTGCAAGCACCAGTCGTTTCCGACTCTGGGGTGATGTTGCTTTCACAACGTTTTCACGGCAGACTTTTTACGGGGTGGTTTGCCATTGCCTTCCCCAGTCATCTACACTCCCCCCCACCCCCCCCCCCAGCAAGCTGGGTACTCATTTTACCAACCTCGGAAGGATGGAAGGCTGAGTCAACCTGGAGCCGGCTACTTGAAACCAGCTCCCGCCGGGATCAAACTCAGGTCGTGAGCAGAGAGTTCAGACTGCAGTACTGCAGCTTTCCCACTCTGCACCACAGGGCTGCTGCAATGCCTAATACTCAGTGGCAAATTATATACTCCTGAATGCAGAAGGTGTCATGTTCAGTCCCGGGCATCTTCAATTAAAGAAACTCCAGAAGCAGCTTTGGGGAGAGACAATTTTCTGCCCAAGATCCTGGAGAGCTGCTGCCAGTCAGAGTAGACAATGGGGAGAGCTGTGCCTCAGTGGTAGAGCATCTGCTTGGCATGCAGAAGGTCCCAGGTTCAATCCCCAGCATCTCCAGGAAAAAGACCAAGCAGTAGATGATGTGAAAGACCTCTGCTGGAGACCCTGGAGAGCTGCTGCCAGTCAGAGTAGACAATGCTAAACTTGATGGACCAAGGGTCTAATTCAGCTACATCTGTTTCTGTGCCTGGTTAGAAGGAAAAGTGGCCTAACTCAGCAGAGGGCAACCTACCTTGTAGTAGGTTCATGGTCAACACATAACGAGGCACGAGAAGAAAAAGTGAATTGAAGACCACTTTCCAGAAAGGCGGCAGCCCCTCTTTCTTACCTCGGGAAGTTGGCTCCAGGTGACGTGGGCAGGGCGATAGTTCCTCACCACAATGACGGAGTCGGCCGTGGGAGGCTCCTCAGGGATGGTTTCCACCTCCAGCAGATCATCATCTGACTCGTGACTGATGGAGTTCAAGCCCCTCTCTCGGATCTCTTGATACAGGCGGGGGTCTGGAAGAGAAGCCAGACAGATGCTCAGAAGTCTCCACATGGCTTTCTGCGGCCTCCCGTACTCCTTCCCTGTAGTCTCAGGTCAGTCAAGACTCATCCCACAACACACAATGCAACCATCTTGCTGAAGCTACAGTTGGATGGGAGAATTCCTGGGAACCCTCAAGTGCCATGGTAGAGGAAAGGAGGATTGGATACACACAAAAGCAGAATGAACAACGTGAGCCCAAGTTTCAGCTGATCTGAAAGCTGCACTTGGGTGTCCACCAGAAGATATTGGATTTATATCTCGCCCTTGACTCTGAATCTCAGAGCAGCTCACAACCTCCTTTATCTTCCTCTCACACAACAAACACCCTGTGAGGTAAGTGGGGCTGAGAGAGCTCTCACGGAAGCTGCCCTTTCAAGGACAGCCCGGCAAGAGCTACGGCTGACCCAAAGCCATTCTAGCAGCTGCAAGTGGAGGAGTGGGGAATCAAACTTGGTTCTCTCAGTAAGAGTCCGTGCACTTAACCACCTTTTTGATTGTAGGCCCAGTGCTCTGAAGTGCCTTTCTGCGGGCTGTTCTTTTATTGCTGATTAAATGCCACTCCTCAAAGAAGCACCATCAAGGAGTTGGAAATATTTCTACTATGTTCTTGCACAAGCAGAAATTTTTTTATTGGCCCATCAAATTAATTAGCAGCTTCATGAACGTAATAGGAATTAAATTGGGTAGTTTCCAAGTAAACTTTTGCCAGAAGTCGATTCCTAGGCAGCAGATGTGAGAAAATCCCTGACTTTCTCTCTCATACAGAAAGTTTACTAGACCTAAAAAGGCTAACTGTGATCTATTTGGATCTGAAAGGGTTTTTTTAGTTCAAATTTTTTTGAAAAAAACGTGTTTCACTGTGACATCTCAGTTTGTATAGACATGGGTGGGGCGGGGAGAACAATCCTCCTACAAAGAACTGGAGACAATTGTTTTTCACTGTCTTTTGCCTTTGCAAGCTCTCCTGGATACAGATCCTATTTCAAACACTGTGATTTTAGCTGGCTCTATGGCTGAAAAGCAGTATTTGTAGACTTCCCTATGCTGGTCTTATGGGGACTATTATTCCCAGCTTTTGTTTTTTAAAAAAAGTCTCCTCCTTGCATGGTCGTGTTGTAAAGTGCATACATATGTATTTTATCTTTCTGTGCAAATGAAGTATTAAGAGTTTTAATTAAGATGTGTGTGTAATATTTGTTCATGTCTTGTGACTCTCAAACATCTGATGTTTATTCTACGTGGCTCTTGCGTTAAGCAAGTTTGATCACTCATATACAGTGTATACAGCTCTCTCCTCCATCTTAGAGATAAGCTGGGCTGAGCAAGAAGGCAGGATGGGTTGAAGACCACTCAGTGAGGATTTGAACCTGAGTTGCTCCTGTCCGAGCAACTCTCTAACCACTGCACTACCTCAATCTTCCTTCTTCTGCCCAGGACACACCCTAGAATCCAGCAGCCTTCCCACTCCGCACTCACCATCCTTGAAAGAGCCACCATGCCGTTGCATCCGCCTGCGCCCAAAGTTTCTCTGTCAAAAAACCAGCGAGAGAGATTTAGTCAATGTGCACATAGATACCTCTGTCAGAAATCCAGAAGTGGCTCTCAAACAGGCCTCGTTTTGGGCAGGAGCTCACAGGAGCGGAGCTCCGGAAGCTCTACATTTCATTGTGCTTTCTTTCTTATCCTCCCCCCCCCCCAAAAAAAAAATACTTGCTTCTGGCCTCCATTGTTCAATCCCCTTGTGAAACTTCTGCTGAACTCTAAGATTGGACAAACTTTCTAATATTTCCCCCCACAAAAAAGGGGAAAATAACCAAAACAGGTAAAGCAGACAGATGGAAATCTTCCTCATGCCACTGTGGCCATATAGGAGAAAGTAATTTTAAAAGTATGACGGGAGTCAAGTTTGATGATGACAGTTGTAATTCCAGAAGCATTCTAAGGTAGATGCTGAGCTGATATAATTTAGTACACCTTCCGGTGATGTTAGGGGGGTGCGGCAGGTGCAAGTGAGTTGTGCTAATGAGCTCTGGCACCTCTTTTTCTACAAAACGACCCTGCTCCCAACCAGCCTCCTCCCCTGTCCTGATCCCCACCAGATCTCCCAGCCTCTCCCTCAGATCCAGTTTGTGAGCCCTCTTGGTCTGAAGCGACAGAACAAAGTCTGAGTCCAAGGGCACCTTGAAGACCAACAAATGTAATTCTGGGTAGAAGTTTTTGTGCGCATGCAGAGCTGAAAGGGACAGTGGCTCAGTGGTAGAGCAGCTGCTTTGTAAGCAGGAGGTCCCAGGTTCAATCCCCGGCATCTCCAACAAAAAAGGGTCCAGGCAAATAGGTGTGAAAAACCTCAGCTTGAGACCCTGGAGAGCCACTGCCAGTCTGAGTAACAAGACTGACTCTGATGGACCGAGGGTCTGACTCAGTATAAGGCAGCTTCATATGTTCATATGTCTGGAAAGGCACCTTCTGCTTAGCAGGGATGCCATGACTGTGGCCTCACCCTTGGTTTCATATTGCCAAGCGTCACTGCTGCTTCTGACTCATCTGTTTGGGGGAAGGGACCACGGATGGCTCAGTGGAAGAGCATCTACGCTGCACGCAAAAGGGCCCAGGTTCAATCCCCGGCATCTCCAGCTAAAAAGATCTGACAGTCCTGTGATGTGAAAGACCCTCCCCCCTGAGACCCTGGAGATCTGCTGCCAGCCTTAGGAGACGAGATCCACTTTGACACACCAAGGATTTTATTTATTTATTCATTCAGTGGATTTATATTTCATCCTTTTCCCAAGTGGGCTCAGGGCGGATGACAGCATAAGAAAACCAGTTAAAATACAGCAATAAATCAATAAAATACAATTAAGCAACACAACTATATATATATATATATATATATATATATATATATATATATATATATATATATATATATATATATATATATATGTGTGTGTGTGTGTGTGTGTGTATATATGTGTGTGTGTGTGCGTGGTGTGTATATGTGTGTGATATGTGTGTGTATACACACACACACATATATTGGCCACTGTGTGACACAGAGTGTTGGACTGGATGGGCCACTGGCCTGATCCAACAAGGCTCTCTGATGTTCTTCTGTGACACAGAGTGTTGGACTGGATGGGCCACTGGCCTGATCCAACAAGGCTTCTCTTATGTTCTTCTGTGACACAGAGTGTTAGACTGGATGGGCCACTGGCCTGATCCAACATGGCTTCTCTTATGTTCTTCTGTGACACAGAGTGCTGGACTGGATGGGCCATTGGCCTCATCCAACATGGCTTCTCTTATGTTCTTCTGTGACACAGAGTGTTGGACTGGATGGGCCACTGGCCTGATCCAACATGGCTTCTCTTATGTTCTTCTGTGACACAGAGTGCTGGACTGGATGGGCCACTGGCCTCATCCAACATGGCTTCTCTTATGTTCTTCTGTGACACAGAGTGTTGGACTGGATGGGCCACTGGCCTGATCCAACATGGCTTCTCTTATGTTCTTATGTGACACAGAGTGTTGGACTGGATGGGCCACTGGCCTGATCCAGCATGGCTTCTCTTATGTTCTTCTGTGACACAGAGTGTTGGACTGGATGGGCCATTGGCCTGATCCAACATGGCTTCTCTTATGTTCTTAACTCAGTAAATATAGCAAGGTGGGGCAGGCTCCTATTGCAGAGCACAATACAGTTATTGGCCCAAATAGTTCAGATGGTACATCGGGGTGGGGGAGGATAAAGGTGGTGTAGACCAGGGGTGGCCAACGGTAGCTCTCCAGATGTTTTTTGCCTACAACTCCCATCAGCCCCAGCCAGCATGGTCAATGGCTGGGGCTAATGGGAGTTGTAGGCAAAAAAAAAAAAACATTTGGAGAGCTACCATTGGCCACCCCTGGTGTAGACAGTGAAAATAAAGGACGCCCACCTGCCTCAACCGAAAGCCTGGTGGAATGGCTCCGTCTTACAGGCCTTACGGAATGGTAACAAGTCCGGTAGGCCCCAGATCTCCATGGGGAGCTGATTCCACCTGGGCGGGGCCCTGGCCCTGGTCAGACATCCTTTGGCCAAGGGACGACCAGAAGATGTTGACTGGCAGATTGCAACAATCTTCAGGGCTCATACGGGGAGAGGCGGTCCCCGCAGGTATGTCGGTCCCAGGCCACGTAAGGCTTTAAATTGTTAGTACTAGAACCCTGAAGCGGATCCGGTACTCAGCCAGTAACCAGTGCAATTTGCACAGCATCGGCCGACTGCCTTAATAAAGGCAGCTTGATGAGCAGGTGTTTGATAGCCATTTATATGTATTGCTATAATGCTATGCTTATGGAATTTTAACAGCAATAGTTTAAAAGGCAAAACGCACGTGGAAGCTGCCTTAGGCGGAATCAGACCAATGGTCCATCAACAGCACTGTTTATTTACTTTATATAATTCATTCATACCCTGCCCTTCTCTCCAGCGTGGACTTGAAGCTGCTTGTGCCATTCTCCTCTCCTCCGTTTTACCCTCACAACAACCCTGTAGGGAGGTTAGGCTGGGAGAGTGTAACTAGCCAAAGGTCACCCAGCGAGCTCCCACGGGATGAGGGGGGATTAAAACCTGGATCTCCCCATTACTAGTCCAGCTCTCTTCACCACTACGCCACATTGGCTCACGGCCTACTTAGCCAGCAGCAGCTCTCTGGGTCTCAGGCAGAAGTTCTTTTCATCACCTATAACAGGGGTGGCCAAATTGCAGCTTGGGAGCCACATGTAGTTCTTGCACACACATTCTGTGTCTCTCAAAGCCTCCACTGCCCCATCTGTTGAAATCACTTCTCCAAACCAAATCATCTGGCAGCTTGGAGAATGCATTTAAAGTTGCTTTCTTTCCACCTCTTCCTTCTCCCTCCCGATCTATTTTGCTTTCCTTCCTTCCTACCTACCTATGTACCTACCTACATCTGACATTTATTTTATGTGGCTCTTACATGAAGTAAGTTTGGTCACCCCTGACCTATAACCTGATCCTTTCAACTGGAGATGCCGGGGACTTCTGCATTCGAAGCAGATGTTCTACCACTGAGTTGTATCGCCTCCCCAATTCAGTTAAGTCCCGAGCAGGGAAAGCTCGTCCCTGAAACGGGGACTTGCAAATCAAAACAGGGCTTCTCTTGGGAACACTCTCAAGTGAACATGAGGATGATGATTTACTAAGCAAGGAACACAAACAACATTTCAGGCAGTGTTCAACGTTGTCTGTTGTCCCTTCATGGCCCCCAGTTTCAGTCCCAAGCGTTGTGTGTGTTTGTTTCCTTGTCCTGCAGCTGAAACAAAGTGTGTTTGTTAAAGTGTTTCCAAGAGGAAGACACAAATCCAGTATGAACAGGCCTGTTTGGTAGCCTTCTGGCTCTTAATGATTTACCGAGCCTCGCTCCTCCCTGCGGCTGCCTCTGACCCTTGTACTAATATCGTCATGGGGGGGGGGGGGGGAGAAAGAGAGATCATCTGGATTTGGCCTGAGGAAAACAGCCGCCAATCACACAGAGTTACGTCGCAACGAAAGCCAGCTCACAGTGAGGGGAATTCATTTCGCTCGTTTTCCCACTAAGAAGTTTCTGAGGAGAGCCGCAGATTTCGGCCAAAGTAGAACACCAGGAGAGGCAGCGGTTTTAGAGACTAAAGGAGAATTCAGAAGAGGCTGCTGCAGGCTGTTTGACTTACTACACAACAGCAGGACCTGCTTCCCTTCAGCAGGAAGCAGCAACGACCTATGTACACAGATTTGTGTACATCCGGGACGCTCACAAACACCTGAGCATTCAATGAGGATGCTTGGCAAAACGAGAGTCATTTCAGGCTGAGCAAAGAGGTGTTCGCCTATCATGACACCCCCCCAAGAAAACACTGCTTCTGACAGGGTTTTTTTTTTTTTTTAAGTAGGAATGCACAGGGACACAGTTCCAGCTGGCTTGGCCAAGGCTCCGGCTCAAAAAAAGGTCTCTGGCAAAGGGAAGGCACTAGGCAGCCACGTGCCCCCAGACTGTGCGCTCTGTCCTCTCTGTTGCCTCCAGCCTCCAACGGGCTTGTGAAGAGAGTGAGAGAAGATGATGATATTGGATTTATATCCCGCCCTCCACTCCGAAGAGTCTCAGAGCAGCTCACAATCTCCTTTACCTTCCTCCCCCACAACATGCACCCTGTGAGGTAGATGAAGATATTGGATTTATATCCCACCCTCCACTCCGAAGAGTCTCGGAGCGGCTCACAATCTCCTTTACCTTCCTCCCCCACAACAGACACCCTGTGAGGTGGGTGGGGCTGGAGAGGGCTCTCACAGCAGCTGCCCTTTCAAGGACAATTACGAAAGTTATGGCTGACCCAAGGCCATTCCAGCACCTGCAAGTGGAGGAGTGGGGAATCAAACCTGGTTCTCCCAGATAAGAGTCCGCACATTTAACCACTACACCAAACTGGCTCTCCATGAGCGCTCCCTCCCAGGAGAAGCTGGGCCTGCCACTGCCCACTCAGCCACATGTGGCTCTCTCTTTAGCCATGTTTGGAGGGGGGGGGGGAGACAAGGTCTCTCACTGGGCTGTGTGAGAACACACATCCATGAAATGCAGCTGATGGCACTGTACTGCAATATGCAGAAAGCAACCTACTGAATGGGTGACGTCACTTCTGGCAATGGCAGGGGGTGTGGCCTAACATGCGAATGAATTTCTACTGGGCTTTTTCTACAAAAAAGCCCTGATCCCTGCATTTCCCCTCTTTAAACGTTTGTGTGTGACAAAGTGCTATCAAGGCACAGCTGACATGGCAACCGCAGCTAGGGTTTCTAAGGCATTAAGCAGAGGTGGTTTGCCATTGCCCGCCTCTGCAGAGTCTTCTGTGGTGGTCTCCCAGCCATGGGCTGAAGTATCTGAAGAAGTGAGCTGTGACTCATGAAAGCTCATCTCCTACCCCAAATTTTGTTAAGTCTTCAAGATGCTACTGGGCTCTTGCTCTTTTCCACAGCCAGATACAGACCCTGTTTAACTTCCAAGAGCTGACGAGATCAGGCTGTTACTTTACTATATGTATGATCTGGATGAGGGTGTGGAGGGGCTATTTAAGTCTTCAGAGGACACCAAATTGAGAGGAGCAGCAAACACAGCAGAAGATAGAGACATAATTAAATGGGATATGAACACACTAGGAAAGTGGGTGGAAATGAATAAGATACAATTTAACAAAGATAAGGGCCGATTTCTACATCTGGGTAACAAAAATGAGGAACACACAAACTGGATAAGAACATAAGAGAAACCATGTTGGATAAGGCCAATGGCCCATTCAGTCCAACTTTCTGTGTCACACAGTGGCCAAAAAAACAGGTGCAATCAGGATGGAGGATACACTTCTGGGTAGCAGCGTGTACGAACAAGATCTAGGGATATGGGTGGACGGTAAGTTAAATATGAGTACCCAGTGTGATGCAGCAACAAAAATGGGCAATGTGATCTTGGGGTGTATTAACAGAAGCCAACAACCAAATCGCAAGATGTCACAGCCCCTCCGTACACTGCATGATGTCCCCAACATGATGACATCACCCGGAAGTGATGTCATCACATTGGGGGACACTCTACACCAGTTTGGTGTAGTGGTTAAGTGTGCAGACTCTTATCTGGGAGAACCGGGTTTGATTCCCCACTCCTCCACTTGCACCTGCTGGAATGGCCTTGGGTCAGCCAGAGCTCTGGCAGAGGTTGTCCTTGAAAGGGCAGCTGATGTGAGAGCTCTCTCCGGCCCCACCCACCTCACAGGGTGTCTGTTGTGGGGGAGGAAGGTAAAGGAGATTGTGAGCCACTCTGAGACTCTTCGGAGTGGAGGGTGGGATATAAATCCAATATCGTCTTCTTCTAGTTTTTGGGCAAACTCTATGGTTTAAGCCCAACTTAACCACAGCTTGCCCCAAACCCAGAGCATCCCCTGCACCACATCCCCAACACAGTGGCATCACTTCTGGGTGATGTCATTGCACTGGGGATGTCTTGCAATGTTCCCGTCCACCCCTGGAATGCCCCCCACCGCACCCCACTGCCAGATGGGCAAAAGGACCAGGGAACTTTGCATCTTCTCCAGATGGACTGATCTCTGTCACTTGGAAATCAGCTGTAATAGCCGGAGATTTCCAGCCACTACCTAGAGGTTGGCAACCCTACCACAGGCCCTCCATAAACACATTAAAAAACTTTCCTTTTAACATTCCCCTGTTCCCAGAAATGCGTCTATTGTTTGGAATCTGAGCACCTTATATTTATGCTTAAGATAAGTATAATGGTTTCAAACTTCTGCAGTCTGATGATGCATTACTATTTGTTTTAGTGTCTTGTGACTCTGCTACACATAATGCTCAGGGTTGTGCTCACAGACATCAGAACAGGCTGGCCAGAAATATTGTAAAACAAACAAAGAAGCAGCCGCCTTAAAAGCAGACTTTGATCCATCTGTGGTGTTTGAATCTGTAGTGACTCTCCAGTCGGCTCAGGAGAAAAATGTCTTCCCAAACCAAAAGACGAAGGCGACGACGAAAAAGAAGAAGATGAAGACGTCGAAGACAACGACGAAGACGATGACAATGACTAAAGATGGGGCCTTCCACAAGCCGAGCAAATGCTCTATCATCAAGCCAGCCAGGCTGAGCTGAGACTGTAGCTGGCCCCAAAGGGTTGCCAGCCCCCAGGAGGGGCCTGGAGATCTCCCGCTTTTACATCTTGAACTCCAGCTGGCAAAAATCAGCTCCCCCGGAGAAAATGGCTGCTTTGAAGAGTGGACTCTAAGGCACTGGACCCTGCTGAAGCCCCTCCCCTCCCCAAACCCCACTCTCTCCTGGTCCCACCCCCAAAGTCTCCAAGTATTTTCCAATCCAGACCTGGAAACCTTAGGGTCAGCCTTGGTTAGTACTTGGATGGGAGAGAACCAACGAAGGCCAGGGCTGCTACGCAGAGGCAGGCAATGGCAAAACACCTCCGAACATCCCTCACCTTGGGAACCCCCATGGGTTCATAAGTCAGCTGTGACTTGATGACAAATAGTTAAACCGAATGCAAGGTGCTTTCCCAAGGGATGATTCCACGCACGGCAATTTATTCATAGATTTTCATTTTTGATTCTCAAGAAGGAAGTGTTCCCCCAGAGTGATTCTGCTTGCTTTGAAGCGGATCTCTGTCCCCGCGGGACTGAAAAGTTATTGCCCCAGAGAGCCTTTGAGACAGATACACACCTGTGCCAGTCTCGGCCAAGCACACAGCCAATGACGTGGCTGTTTGCGCCCTGCTGGCACCGTGGGCAACTTCATCGCTCCTTGGAGCGAAGGCTTGAGCTGACAAGGCAATTGTGGCAGCCTCTTCGACCTTCTTTGAAAAGTGACTCCCTGTACTCAGGTTTGTGTTTTTTTTTCACAAAAGGGCTCCAAGAGCGGAAGTGACAAATAATCCCCCTGCTCAAGAAGCACTACACCAGTCTGGCGAGTGGTTAAGTGTGTGGACTCTTATCTGGGAGAATTGGGTTTGATTCCCCACTCCTCCACTTGCAGCTGCTGGAATGGCCTTGGGCTAGCCATAGTTCTCACAGAGTTGTCCTTGAAAGGGCAGCTTCTGGGAAAGGTCTCTCAGCCCCACTGACCTCACAGGGTGTCTTGTTGTGGGAGAGGAAGGTAAAGGAGATTGTGAACCACTCTGAGTGAAGGGCGGGGTATAAATCCAATATTTTGCAGCTTACCAAATTAGAGTGTCCTTTATACAGACTCCAGGTTTAAATTGTGAAGATAGAAAGCATTTATCTTCAGCAGCTCGAGTCCTTATCTGCAGGGGTGTAGTAGCTGAGGGGAGGAGGAGGATTCCTGTCAGCTTTGTCTGGCAACTTTTCTTTCCCGTTTTTCTGTCTGGGTGAGTTCAGTGAGTCAAAATAAACTAATGACTTTTAGAAGAAGTATAATAACTCAAACAAGTTCTAATTATTCTTCTAGAGCAGGGGTGGCCAACGGTAGCTCTCCAGATGCTTTTTGCCTACAACTCCCATCAGCCCCAGCCAGCATGGCCAAAAAAAAACACCCGGAGAGCTACCGTGGGCCACCCCTGCTCTAGATACATAATTTTAAGAAGCCAAGGAGAGTCTCTGTGGACGCTGCTACACCGTGGCCGCCATCTTCCACCATAAATCAAGTTTCTTCTTATGCTTCTTCTTCATCTTCTTCCCCCCAAAGCAGCTGGGCTCCATCTTCCCTCAAAGACAATCTTCCCTTGAACTCTAACCCACAGCATCCTTTTCGTCTCATTAAATTAACATTTCCAGGAAAACCCAGATGCTAGGCCTCCAGGTCTCCAATGGCTTCATCTCTCAGTCTTCCACTCCCTTTCTAAGTTACACAATTCCTCCCCCTCTCCCCGCCCCTGACACGTTCACTCACATCCCAAAGAGATCCTCAAACTGTCCGTTAACTCGCCACTTTCCAATGACGCTTCAGAGCCAGCCTGCACCCAGATCGAAAACCACCAGTTTCCTCTCTCCACAGGGTTAAGCTACGATGTTCCTGCACACGCTTGGATCTCTGACCCTTCTCTGGCTGTGCATCAGCATGCAAGCATGATAATTAAGGCCAGATATGGCCAGCTCCAGCAAGCTGCTCTAGATATCCTAAAATGGGAACACTGGAAGAAGACTGCAGATTTATACCTCGCCCTTCTGCTGCTTACAATCTGCTGCTTACAATCTCCTATATTCTGCTGCTTACAATCTCCTATATCTTCTCCCCCACCACCACAACAGACACTCTGTGAGGTGGGTGGGGCTAAGAGAGCTCACCCAGAAACTGCTCTTTCAAGGACAACTACTGCGAGAGCTATGGCTGACACAAGGCCATTCCAGGAGCTGCAAGTGGAGGAGTGGGGAATCAAACCCAGTTCTCCCAGATAAGAGTCTGCGCACTTAACCACTACACCAAACTGGCTCTCCTATGGCTGACCCAAGGCCATTGCAGGAGCTGCAAGTGGAGGAGTGGGGAATCAAACCCGGTTCTCCCAGATAAGAATCTGCGCACTTAACCACTACACCAAACTAGCTCTCCTATGAGAGCTATGGCTGACCCAAGGCCATTCCAGGAGCTGCAAGTGGAGGAGTGGGGAATCAAACCCGGTTCTCCCAGATAAGAGTCTGCGCACTTAACCACTACACCAAACTGGCTCTTCTATGAGAGCTATGGCTGACCCAAGGCCATTCCAGCAGGTGCAAGTGGAGGAGTGGGGGAATCAAACCCGGTTCTCCCAGATAAGAGTCTGCGCACTTAACCGCTACACCAAACTGGCTCATTCTGAAGGTATTCACACAGGGCAGGAAGAAAGGCAAACCAGAAGCTCAGACAAACATGCGTTCCTTTTAACTGTGCAGGTTTATCAAGAGAGGCTGTGCTGAGAGACGTAAGCAAGGCAGGTCATACGACGCTAGATCCAGCACCCCATGCCACGCCAAACCTCTACAGCTGTAATGAATAAAGTTGTGGCCTTTTTATATTCCAACTAAGTGTGTCTCTGTCTCTGCGTTGCCCCTCCCCCACTCTTGCCCACCCATTGTACTGCTGGGGCTGCAATCACCAGCACCTTAATTTGGGTCAGAAGGCGTACTGTTAAGTATTGGGAGTTGACTGAGAACCGACGTTACGTGATCTCTGCAGCTAATACTTGAAATGAATCTGGTTGCCATATTCTGAAGTTTGACAACAATACCTATTTATCAGAGCCGAGTGAAGGTGGAAGGGTGTGAGCGGCAACAACAGCAGCTAGCAGTTTGGAAGAAGCGGGAGTGAAGAGAGGGATGAGAGCAGGGCCGGCCCTTCTACGAGGCAAATTAGGCATTTGCCTAGGGTGCTGGCCCTGGGGAGGGCACCAAATTAGGTAAGCCCCATGTAACTTTTTGTTTAAAAAGGTTCGCTGCTGGGTACTAGCTAGGGGTCCCCACTCAAGATGGCGCTGAAGCTTCCCGCCGGTGCCTGGCTAGTGTTTGCCTGCACCACGGCACTTCCTGCCCTCTCCTATTCACTGCTTTCCCCTCCTCTTCTTCATCAGAAGGTCCTGGGTTCCATCTCCAATTAGAAAGACAAGGCAGGGGATGGGAAAGACCTCCACCTGAGACCCTGGAGAAGGGCGTCAGGACACAGAGCTACAACGCAGAAGGCAACGTGGGGACTGGCAGGAGAAAATCTTGCGACAGTTGGGTGCTTAGAGAAGAGGAAGAGCCCAGGGGCTTCTAAAAAGATGAACGAGATTTGTGGCAGATTTTGTGAGTCACTGCTCACTTCTTCAGATACCTGAGGAAGTGAGCTTACAAAAGCCCTTACCCTGCCACAAATTCCATTAGTCTTTAAGGTGCCCCTGGACTCTTGCTGTATTCTGTGGCTACAGACAAACTAACATGGCTACTTGTTTGGTGTAGTGGTTAAGTGTGTGGACTCTTATCTGGGAGAACAGGGTTTGATTCCCCACTCCTCCACTTGCACCTGCTAGAATGGCCTTGGGTCAGCCATAGCTCTGGCAGAGGTTGTCCTTGAAAGGGCAGCTGCTGTGAGAGCCCTCTCCAGCCCCACCCACCTCACAGGGTGTCTGTTGTGGGGGAGGAAGATAAAGGAGTTTGTGGGCCGCTCTGAGACTCTGATTCAGAGAACGGTGGGGGTATAAATCTTCAGTCTTCTTAAACTATAGTTATCTAGAGTTACCTAGACTTATAAGGTGAAGCACACCTAGCTCACTGCACCTTTACCTGCTACGTCATGCTGCATTAAGAACCACCAAACATTTAACACCTTTCAAAGTTGTCAGTGCAACAGCCATCTTTGGCCATTTGTGAAGGCATAAGAATTTAAATCCTATTAGCAAACACCACCTGCTTTAGAATAATTACATAAACTGTAAAGATTTCCCACCCCGCTTTGAATCTTGGAGGGGGAGGGGGTGAAGATCCATTCAATCAAGACTCCATAAGCAAAAACCTTTACATTTGCCATTCTTTCAAGATTTGTCATGTTCAAAATGCTCAAATTCTTCCCACCTTGTTTTTTAAAAAACGAATTTGGCTGTTTGCTTTCAGTGAGCCACAATCCTTCCTTTTTGAACCAGTTTTTTTTTTTCCAATTCACTGCAATGCCTACTGAAGAGAACGCTGCAGGAGCAGCGCTCTTGGACAACAACGTGTTATTTAGAGACTAGAAAATCCAAAACTAATTGCAAAGTGCTTTTCAAACCAAAGATTTCCAAATAGTTCAGCAGCTTAGAAGTGGGGGGAAGGAAAGCTCCTTAATACCGAAACCCTCCAAAACAAGCATGAATATCAATGTCTCAGTTTTCCAGCCAGACTTTACCAGGCGAGTGGACGTACTTGGTCCCTGCAATTCATACCTCAACTTAGGACAACCCACCCAAAGTGTCAAAGGTCAGATTAGTGATTGCAAGAAACTATGCTCCCTACTGGGAAAGCAATACCAGCAAACAGTATATAAGCAAGCAGCAAATGCAGCCACTCACATTTGCAGATCTATCCACACACACACTGGGAGAAAACTGAGATGGGTCATCTTTTGCTGCCTTCCTGGAGAGCTCAGAGCTTCTTGACCTGAGTTTGCTCCCCCCCACCCCTCCCCTGCCGCCACCCCCTGTCAAGTCACAGCTGAATTACAGCGACCCCTGGTGGGGTTTTCAAGGCATGAGACATTCAGAGGGGGTTGGCCATTGCCTGCCTCTGCATCACAGCCCTAGTCTTCCTTGGTGGTCTTCCTCGCAAATACTGACCAGGGCTGACCCTGCTTAGCTTCTATCCAAGTCAGGGCTGAGTTTGCCTTGGTCTCCCTAAATGCTCAAGATGCAGTTCATTGCAAGGGCCTACCTCAGGGTTGTCAAACATGCAGTTCAAGGGCTGAATCAGGCCCCCTGAGGGCTGCTATCAGGCCCTCAAGCAACTGGCTGTCATCTGCTTCCTTCTCCCTCTCTCTTGCTTCCTTCTGCATCACAGCTTGTTTTGCAAGGCTTGCTCAATTGCACAGAGTTACAGAGCAAAGCCTCTCTTTTCTCCACTGGCTGAGGGTCCTCCCTTGGGAAGGAAGGGGGGGGGAGGAATAGTTTGCTTTGCCAGGCTCTCTCAATCACACAGCAGAGCTACTGAGCCAAGCCTCTCTTCCTTCTATTGGCTGAGGCTCCTCTCCCCCATTCCCTGGGGAAGGAAGGAAAGAGCCTGCGCTTCATTTGTCCAGTTCCCTGGATCCCACGGGAGAAAAACAAAGAAAGCATCTTTAAGACCAATGAGTGCTAATGTTATAAACATGTTTAAAGAAAAGAAAAATTTGTGTGTGTCTGCATTCTTTATAAAATGTATATCTCTGCAACCTAATCTTTAACAGGCACATACATGGCCTGGCCCAACCCGACGTGGCCTGGCCTGACCCAACAAGGTCTCATTTATGTCAGATCCGTCCCTCGTAACAAATGAGTTCGATACCCCTGGCCTACCTTATTTCTGCCAGGGCTCCGAGCTCTTTGTCCGTTGGCTTCTTCCGAGAGGGGCCTCAAGGTGGCGCTGAACCTGGGAGCCTCCGATGCCTCAGCGTTCCCGAGGCCCTTCATGGCCGCCCGGTAGGACATGTTGCGGAGGTTGCGCTTCAGCGTCCCCTCGCCCAGCTCCTCCTCCAGATCTTCGAAAGAAATGCTGGGGGCCGACAAGCGCTTGGGGTCACATCGTGGGGAGGTCTCTTTGCTCAGCACCACGGCCGAGAAGCTCTGGTGCCGGGAGGGGGGCTTGGCTCGGGGAGACTCGGCCAGGCCCTTGGGAATGAGCTGCTGGGTGCCCACCTTCAGAGCCACCACTGGGCTCTCAGTGCTGAGGATGATCCGGCGGGGCCCGCTGGCAGGCGGCGAGAGGTCATCGGAAAAGGCGGTGTTCTCCAGGGCTGCCATAGCGTTGGGCTTTCCCTCTGGGGTCACCACAGTGGCGCTGATCTGTAACTCAGAGCTGAGCTGGCGCCAGAGCAGAGGGGCCTCGTCTGCCAAGGAGGAGTCTGAATGCCGCTGGGACATACCAGTGCTGCGGACGGCTTCAGGGAGCCTAGAAAGGGAGCGGAGGGAAAGAAGGCATGATGGACTCTGCTTTCCAACATGGATATCAGAAAAAAAAATTGTACCAATGAATGAATTAATTTATTTATAATGATCATAGACCAGCAAACAATTCATAAAAGTCCAGTTCATAACCAAGAAAAGGCGATATGATCAGGGCTTTTTTTGTAGCAGGAACTCCTTTGCATATTAGGCCACACACCCCTGAGGTAGCCAATCCTCCAGGAGCTTACAATAGGCCCTGTAAGAAGAGCCCTGTAAGCTCTTGGAGGATTAGCTATATCAAGGGGGTGTGGCCTAATATGCAAAGAAGTTCCTGCTACAAAAAAAGCCCTGGAAAGAACATACCAAAATGGGAGGCCCAGTTACAGGTGCCAGCAGTGTTCCCTCTAAGCTGAGTTAGCGTGAGCTAGCTCACAGATTTTTAGCCTCCAGCTCACACATTTTTGTCTTAGCTCAGGAAGGATGACCCCAGAGCACCATTTATGCAGTTGCTCACAACTTTAATGCCAGTAGCTCGCAAAGTAGAATTTTTGCTCACAAGCCTCTGCAGCTTAGAGGGAAGTGCCAGCCTTCAGGTGGGACCTAGGGATCTCCCAGAATTACAGCTCATCTCCAGACTACAGAGAAGGAGATGATGATGATGATGATGATGATATTGGATTTATATCCCACCTTATACTCTGAATCTCAGAGCGGCTCACAATCTCTATCTTCCTCCTTCACAACAGACACCTTGTGAGGTGGGTGGGGCTGAGAGGGCTCTCACAGCAGCTGCCCTCTCCAGGACAACCTCTGCCAGAGCTATGGCTGACCCAAGGCCATTCCAGCAGCTGCAAGTGGAGGAGTGGGGAATCAAACCCGGTTCTCCCAGATAAGAGTCCGCCCACTTAACTAGTATACCAAACTGGCACTCAGAGATCAGTTCCCTTGGAGAAAATGGATGCTTCGAATTGGGGACTCGACGGCCTTGTGTCCCACTGAAGTCCCTGTCCTCCCCAGGCTCCACCCAACAGTCCCCAACCTGGAGATGGCAACCCAGCCCTCCATTCCCCACCACTGGCTGAGGAGACTGGGCAGCCCTACAGACCCCCTAAGCAGTTTCAGTATTCAAGACTCAGACAACTGGGAACATCCTGGGTAACAGGCCAGGGGAAAAAACAGCAATGGCTCTACTGGAGCTGTCCGACAGGAACTACAGTTGCTTGAGACCAGAGATAGAGAAGCCAAGGATGAGACAGCAGCTTCCCTAAATTAGCAGAGAACACATCCGGATGGAGACATTTCTGAATCCAAGGCTGGAGTCTCATTGCAGATGACGAAGCGGAGGAGAGAGAAGTCCCTCCTTCCTCAGAGCGCAAACGCAAAAGTCACAGCTTTGTTCAGGGTGAAAATGCAGCCCAACTGGTCGGACGACTTCCCAAAGCTCACTGCCTGCTAGAACTGTTCTCCCTGCAAGGCCCACAAGCAACGATTTAGTCTTCCTCCAGAGGAACGGCGCGTGCCTATGGAGTCACCCATCCAGTATCCTTGAGCGGCAATCCCAGATTAAGATTCTTTGAGATCCCCAGGCAGGAAAAAATATTTTTGAGCCTTCTGGATGCAAGAATCTTTGCTTAGATCAGGGGTGGCCAACGGTAGCTCTCCAGATGTTTTTGCCTACAACTCCCATCAGCCCCAGCCATTGGCCATGCTGGCCGGGGCTGATGGGAGTTGTAGGCAAAAAACATCTGGAGAGCTACCGTTGGCCACCCCTGGCTTAGATGATTGCCTTCCAATATGCTCACAAGTGTTAGAGAAACATAACATGAAACTACACCCCTGGCAGTTTGCAGAGGAGCGGCAGCAGGCATCCTAGGCCACGGAACAGCCAGTCCCCCCCCCCCCCCTTTGCTGCTTGGAGGATCTTAAGCCTTTGTTCCCTTCATGGGAGAAGAAGACAACATACCCAGGAGTCTAGAGCAGGGGTCCCAAACCCCTGGGCCATGGACCGGGACCAGGCCGCGGCCTATTAGCAATCGGGCCATGAATTGTGTAATTATTTCATTATATATTAAAATGCAGTAGTAGTAGTAATACTAATAATAATAATGGTCCAGGCAAATAAGCATGAAAAACCTCAGCTTGAGACCCTGGAGAGCCGCTGCCAGTCTGAGTAGACAAGACTGACTCTGATGGACCGAGGGTCTGATTCAGTAGGAGGCAGCTTCATATGTTCATATGTTTAATAAAATAATAATAATAGAAGACGACGACAACAACATTAGATTTATATCCTGCCCTCCACTCAAAATCTCAGAGTGGCTCACAATCTCCTTTATCTTCCTCCCCCACAACAGACACCCTGTGAGGTAGATGAAGATATTGGGTTTATATCCCGCCCTGCACGCCGAAGAGTCTCAGAGCGGCTCACAATCTTCTTTACCTTCCTCCCCCACAATAGACACCCTGTGAGGTGGGTGGGGCTGAGAGAGCTCATCCAGAAGCTGCCCTTTCAAGGACAACCTCTGCCAGAGCTATGGCTGACCCAAGGCCATTCCAGCAGCTGCAAGTGGAGGAGTGGGGAATCAAACCCAGTTCCGCACACTTAACCACCACACCAAAATAAAGTGCACAGTTGTATCATCCTGAAACCATTGCTGCCCCCCTCTCCGGTCCGTGGAAAAACTGTCTTCCACAAAACCAGTCCCTGGTGCCAAAAAGGTTGGGGACCGCAGGTCAAGAGGAATGAGCTGTCTTGGACAAGGGAGGCCAAATTCTCTATGCTTTCTCCACACTGAGTGTCATTTTACCAACCTCTCTCATGTCTTCCTTTAGAGACTTTCTCTCTTAAACTAAACACGATGTGCCCTACCACATAGCTACCTGCCTTCAACCACTTTAGTCACTTCATTTATGTGGTATATTTATTCCGTATATGTAACGGAACAGTCTGCTCCCCCCTCCTTAATATGGTTCAGTTTGGTCCTATTGGGTGGAGCTCTTGTTTCAGTTTCCAGTTTTGTATGTTAGCTGAAGTTGCTGATGGTTGGAGTTGTCTCCTTGCGATTAAATGGCTGATGCTTTGAGCCAGCTTGTCTCTGCTGAATGGACCTGAGTACAGTGAGAACTCTAACCTGGGAACCCACAGCCAAAGGGGGACATTACAATTTAGACCTCACTTTCCTCCCCACCGGGGACCCACAGCAGCTTACAACATTACCCCCATTTTATCCTCACAACGACCCTGTGAGGTAGATTAGAACTGTTAAGCTGATTCATGATACTGAGGAAAAAAAAGATCTATCTTTTTTTAAATGTGGAGAGGATATACGGGGTACATCTGCCAGCCAATGTCTACCAAGCCCACCACCCATTCCAGGTCGAAAAATCCCAGGGGGTGGAGCCTGAAGGGGGGCAGGGTTTGGAAAGGGACTTCAATAGGGTAGAATGCCAGAGTCTACCTTCCAAGGCGGCCATTTTCTTCAGCTCAGCTGATCCCTGCACCCTGAAGGCCAGCTGTGATTCTAGCTCTCCAGCCGCCCCCTGGAGGCTGGCAATTCTAACACTGGCAGATATTGAGAGCAAGGCGTGATGTTGTCTAGACTGCCATAACAGGATTTAGAGAACGTGGCTCTGGACCAACTAGGACACGCATGCTTCTATTTTGTGTTGGATCCACAACGTCAGTGTTTATGTTTCACAAACACAATAGACAGCGGGACATCCCCTGTTCCCGCTGTGCTGCAAGCCTGCTGAGGAATGGGCCCTTGCGGCATTTTTAAATGGCTGACTTTGTCTGTGAAAAAGGATGTCTAGCTTGGTCTTCTGCCACAGCTCTTTTCTCCTTTTCCTGGCACAATGCCACAAAGTCCACCCTTCAAAGGAGCCATTTTCTCCAGGGGAGCTGATCTCTGCCAGCTGGAGATCAGTTGTAAAAGTGAGAGATCTCCAGGCCCCACCTGGAGGCTGGCAACCCTAAGATGTAACACAGAGATGTCCTCATGGTCTCTCACTCTCTTGGCCCCAAACCAGTAGCAAAGCTAATCTGTTTCAGCGTTCAAAACACTTCACGTACTTTATCTTTACAACAGCCCTGTAAAGCTGGCCTGTCTTATGATTCCGCCTCAATAACGCAGATTTGGGGAGGGGGGGGTGAATCCCGAGAGTGTGTCGCTTGCTTAAAGGCAACTAATGAATTAACAGCATATTTGAAATGTGCTGGATCTTAAGTCGCAACCATGCATCCAGTCACCAAAAAACCACTCCTGCAAAACAGGACTAAGTGACCCCATAGCTCGCGGCAACCAGATTTGAAGGCACAGCACAGCACAAGTTTTGAGAACTAATTATGCAATGGATTGAGAAGGATATAATTACACTTATTCACACTGCATTGTAAGATTGCTTTTATTGCATTTTCATACCTAACAGCATTCACCGCCCAAGCCCTGGGCACCAGGCTGGGTGAATTCTAAGAACTGGAACAAAAAAACCAAAACAAACCCTAGCAGGTGGAGATGGTTTCAAAACCTGTTGCTTTTTAACATACACTCCTCTTCACCCAGTATGACTAGGGCTGATGGGGTTGCCAACCACCAGGTAGTGACTGGAGACATCCTGCTATTACAACTGATCTCCAGGTGAAGGTAGACTCTATGGCATTAGAACGCATGGATGTTCCTCCCCTCTCCAATCCCCCAAATCTGCAGGTGTTTCTCAGCTTGAGCAGGCAGCCCAAGGAACTGATATTATGTGACCTATCCAAGCAGGGGGGGGGGGGTTTGTAGCAGGAGCTTCTTTGCATATTAGGCGACACACCCCTGATGTAGCCAATCCTCCAGGAGCTTACAGGGCTCTTCGTACAGGGCCTACTGGAAGCTCCAGGAGGATTGGCTACATCAGGGGTGTGTGGCCTAATATGCAAAGGAGGTCCTGCTACAAAAGAAGCCCTGCATCCAAGAAACACCAAACAATTGTCAAGCATCTTTGAAACATGTTTCCTTCAAACAAATGAATTAAGGATACGTTAGTCATCGCCTGAGTGGCCACAGATGCAAATACAGAGTTAGCATGTCGCTAATGAGAAATAACAAAGTCAATGTGTTGGAAAAGGATACTGAATTATGTAATTCTTATCCTCACCATTAGGTGCTGAGCTCCTAGTTTCGCCCCTCCTCTCCTGACCTCACTAACAAACCGAACCAAAATGGAATTTGAAAACAGGAAAACTGGCCCAGTACACCAGGTGGCATTCTGGGCTCCACAAAGGTCCAATCATAGGTAGACACAGGAACACAGTTCTGGCTGGCTTAGCATAAGGGGGTGAGGCCTAATATGCAAATGAGTTCCTGCCTGGCTTTCCCCACAAAAAGCCCTGTGTGGAACAATGGTGATGTCAGGGGTGTGGCCTAATATGCAAATGAGCTCCTGCCGGGCTTTCCCCACAAAAAGCCCTGTGTGGAACAATGGTGATGTCAGGGTGTGGCCTAATATGCAAATGAGCTCCTGCCGGGCTTTTCCTACAAAAAGCCCTGTGTGGAACAATGGTGATGTCAGGGGTGTGGCCTAATATGCAAATGAGCTCCTGCCGGGCTTTCCCCACAAAAAGCCCTGTGTGAAACAATGGTGATGTCAGGGGTGTGGCCTAATATGCAAATGAGCTCCTGCCGGGCTTTCCCCACAAAAAGCCCTGTGTGAAACAATGGTGATGTCAGGGGTGTGGCCTAATATGCAAATGAGCTCCTGCCGGGCTTTCCCCACAAAAAGCCCTGTGTGAAACAATGGTGATGTCAGGGGTGTGGCCTAATATGCAAATGAGCTCCTGCCTGGCTTTCCCCACAAAAAGCCCTGTGTGAAACAATGGTGATGTCAGGGGTGTGGCCTAATATGCAAATGAGCTCCTGCCTGGCTTTCCCCACAAAAAGCCCTGTGTGAAACAATGGTGATGTCAGGGGTGTGGCCTAATATGCAAATGAGCTCCTGCCTGGCTTTCCCCACAAAAAGCCCTGTGCGAAACAATGGTGATGTCAGGGTGTAGACTAATATGCAAATGAGTCCCTGCTGGGCTTTTTTCCTACCAAAAAAAGCCCTGGTTAATCAACAGAAAATAATAATTATTATGCTAACCCACATGCCTTGACCTGGATAGCCCAGGCGAGCCCAATCTCATCAGATCTCAGAAGCCAGGCAGGATCAGCCCTGGGTGGAACTTGGGTGGGAGACCATCAAAGGAAACCAGGGTTGCTCTGCAGAGGCAGGCAACAGCAAGCCAACTCTGAAAACTTTACAAGGCCGCTATGAATCAGCTAACCCACAAGCAGGGGTGTCCACTTCGTCTGAATCTGACCTGAGATTGTTCTCTAGTTCTTACCAAGACTACAGGGCTACACCAAGCACAGGCTGTATAACCAAATGTTCAGGGCTTTTTTTTTGTAGCAGGAGCTCCTTTGCATATTAGGCCACACACCCCTGGTGTAGCCAATCCTCCTGGAGCTTACAGTAGACCCTGTACTAAGAGCCCTGTAAGCTCTTGGAGGATTGGCTATATCAGGGGTGTGTGGCCTAATACGCAAAGGAGTTCCTGCTACAAAAAAAGCCCTGCAAATGCTACTCCAAACACATAAAACTCTTCTTTGAACCAAGAAAACTAGCTTCTCAGGGAGAATGGTTTTAGTCTTTTCTCCTTGCTGTGTCCCTTTTCTACAGCAGGCCTCTTGGGGTGTTCCCCCCCCCTTGTGGGGAGCATTCAGTGCCATATGCCCACACCTCCGCTCTGTGGTTCCCCGCCTCTGTGTCCACCATGCCACCTTTGGCAATTATTTACAACCTGCACCTGCTGAGACCTGCTCTCTAGCATGCAAGGCTCCTGGCTGTGTTGAGCACAACAGAAATCCAGCGGGAAACACCCTCTGAATTCTCAGCCAGCAGGTCTGGGCACGGCCCGGGCTGTAGCTGATAACAATCCCACCCAGGTTAGGAAAACAGAAAGTGCGGCAAACCAGAGGAGGAGCTGCCATTGAACAAGCTGTGACAACAATGGGGGAAAGGAGAAGGCAGCCTATTTTATGGCCCTGTGTATAAATGGCTTTAAAAGGTGATCATAGGAGGGGGTCCACCAGTGGCTACTAGTACATAAGCCCTGCAGGATCAGAGCAGAGATCCATCTAGTCCAGCATCCTGCCTCACACAGTGGCCAACCAGTTCCTCTGGAGGGCCAACAACAGGGCAGAGAGGCTGAGGACTTCATAAGGACATCAGAAGAACCCTGCTGGATCAGACCGGGGGTCCATCTAGTCCAGCATCCTGCCTCACACAGTGGCCAACCAATTCCTCTGGAGGGCCAACAACAGGGCAGAGAGGCCGAGGCCTTCATAAGCACATCGGAAGAACTCTGCTGGATCAGACCGGGGGTCCATCTAGTCCAGCATCCTGCCTCACACAGTGGCCAGCCAGTTCCTCTGGAGGGCCAACAACAGGGCACAGAGGCCAAGGCCTTCATAAGCACATCGGAAGAACCCTGCTGATCAGACCAGGGGTCCATTTAGTCCAGCATCCTGCCTCACGCAGTGGCCAGCCAGTTCCTCTGGAGGGCCAAAAACAGGGCACAGAGGCCAAGGCCTTCATAAGCACATCGGAAGAACCCTGCTGGATCAGACCGGGGGTCCATCTAGTCCAGCATCCTGCCTCACACAGTGGCCAGCCAGTTCCTCTGGAGGGCCAACAACAGGGCACAGAGGCCAAGGCCTTCATAAGCACATCGGAAGAACCCTGCTGGATCAGACCGGGGGTCCATCTAGTCCAGCATCCTGCCTCACACAGTGGCCAGCCAGTTCCTCTGGAGGGCCAACAACAGGGCACAGAGGCCAAGGCCTTCATAAGCACATCGGAAGAACCCTGCTGGATCAGACCGGGGGTCCATCTAGTCCAGCATCCTGCCTCACACAGTGGCCAACCAGTTCCTCTGGAGGGCCAACAACAGGGCACAGAGGCCAAGACCATCCCCTGATGTTGCCTCCTGGCTCTCGGACTCAGAGGTTTGGTGTCTCTGAATGTTCCCTTTAGTCATCATGGCTAGCAGCCATTGATAGACCAGTCCTCCACGAATCTCTCTAAGCCCCTTTTACGGTTGTCTATGCCTGCGGCCATCCCTACATCCTCTGGCAGCGTATTTCCCGTTTGAATGAGAATTCCCCATTTTAATGTCTTGCTGTGTATTTCCTTTTCTCCATCCTGAATCTCCGCCTTTGCTGGATGGCAGAGGGAGAAAAGGTTCTGCTTGCTAATTCTCTCTACCCCATCCATACTTTTAGAACAGTCATGTCCTTTCTCAGCTGAAAGTCCCAGGCTCTTCAGCCTTTTCTCATAGGTAAAGCAGGGTGCCAAACTCCAGGCGGGACTTGAAGATCTCCTAAAGTTATAACTGGACTCCAGACTACAGAGATCATTTCCCCTAAGGAAGTCTATGTGAAGGGTAGAGTCTATGGCAGGGGTGGCCAACGGTAGCTCTCTAGATGTTTTTGCCTACAATTCCCATCAGCCCCAGCCATTGGCTATGCTGGCTGGGGCTGATGGGAGTTGTAGGCAAAAAAAAAACATCTGGAGAGCTACCGTTGGCCACCCCTGGTCTATGGCATTCTACCCCTGCTGAGGTTCCATCCCTCCCCAAGCTCCGCCCCCAAATCTCCAGGAATTTCCCAAGCCAAGGTTGGAAAGCCTAGCTACTAGACTAAAGGAAATCCCTGTCTGCATAGGCAGGGTAAGGAGGTAACCCTGGGGAAGAACATAAGAGAGGCCATGTTGGATCAGGCCAATGGCCCATCCAGTCCCAGACTCTGTGTCACACAATGGTAAAAAAACCAAGGTGCCATTAGGACATCCATCAGTGGGGCCAGGACACTAGAAGCCCTCCCACTGTTGTCCCCCCCCAGCACATACGGTATATGAACTGTTAATGTTCTGGAGTAGAGCAGGATTTGAGGGGGGCCTTGGCCTCTGTGCTTTGTCCATCAAGGCAAAGTTGCAAGCAGGCCAGGAACCTTAAGCAACAGTCTGATCTTCTGGGCATGGAGCAGGGGTCACTGTGTGTGTGTGAGGGGGCAGTATTTGTGTATTTCCTGCATTTTGCAGGGGGTTGGACTAGATGGCCCTGGAGGTCCCTTCCAACTCTATGATTCACACAGGGGTGTGTGTACTAGAACAGGATGGTTTTCCTTTGCTATGTGGAAATTACCCCCACTGAATACCATGGGAGTTTCTTCCAAGCCAGTCTGAGAAAGGGGTGGGGAGGTGAACAAAGAATCCCGGTGAGAAGAACTGGGTGTCAGGTTAACAGCTTGGACTGGGAGGTGTCCAATTTGAATGCCACTCTGATATTTAACTCATTGGCAGCCAGAGGTAAATTGCTCTTCCCAGTATCACTCAGTCCGGCTGCTTAAGGATCATTCAAACATATTTATTCATAAGGATGACTGAGAACGTCTATGAAGTGTTAATGTTCTGGAGTAGAACAGATTTTGAATCCAGTGGCGCCTTCCTCAGATACATTCGTGCCTGCACACCCAAAGCTCACACTTTGAAAACATTTTCGTTGTTCTTAAAGGTGCCTCTGGAAATGCAATGAATGATTGCATTTGCAATGGGTTGCAACGAAACCCAACCTTATGCCGCTCTCACACTCCTCTTCTCTGCAGAGCTTTCATGGGATTTCACACTATCTGTCCCGGGGCTGCAACTCACTCCGCCTTTTTCTTGCAGCAAACAAGATCTTCTAAAAACCAGTTTCTGTTTGCTATGCGAGTTGCAGCCCCAGGGCAGATAGTGTGAAATCCCACGGAAGCTCTGCAGAGAAGAGGCGTGTGAGAGCGGTGTAAGGTGAGTGGGAAATTGGTCCATCTGTGCTGCTGCTTCAGACCAACAAGGTTGCCCATCTGGATTAATGTTCTGGTGTGTTGTTTTAACGTCATGGAATATTTTCATTGAGCTGCTGAGCAGGGGCAGTGCTTCCAGGCAGAGGCACCAGGTCAGTATTAAAAAAAAAAAGCCAGGCTACCCAAGCAATGTGAACTTCTGAAAGTAGAGGGGAGTAAGTCACTGGGAAGGGATCATTTAGGGTTATTAATTGCATGGACTCACAGTTGTCTCCCATCAGTGGCTATTAGCCACAGCATATTGATGGAACAGTGATGCTCTGTATTCTTGGTGCTTGGGGAGGGCACAGTGGGTGGGCTTCTAGACCCACTGGTGGACCTCCTGACGGCACCTGGGTTTTTTGGCCATTGTGTGACACAGAGTGTCGGGCTGGATGGGCCACTGGCCTGATCCAACATGGCTTCTCTTATGTAACAGCAAAGGGGGGGGGCATGGAAAGAGAAACTTATCTGCTTCTTTTTTGGATCAGACCAGGAATAACCAGATCACCTTCCAGTCTCCAGTTCAGAAGACATACATTAAAGCAGGGGTCCTCAACCTACGGCCCGCGGGCCAGATGCGGCCCGCTGAGGACGTTTATGCGGCCCGCCAGGTTATGGCAAAATCAAACCGGAAGTGACGTTCAACCTAAACTTGCGTTAGCAACGCACACTTCCGGCACTGGGCTGAGGTGGCGGAGACAGAGTGTGAGGTGATACCAAGGTGAGGTGAGTTTCCAGGCCAGGGTGTGTGGTGTGGGGAAGGGAGAGAGATGCAGAAGACGGAGAACTAACGGCCCGCGGCCTTGTACAGTAATGGCAGTCCGGCCCTCCAACAGTCTGAGGGACAGTGAACTGGCCCCCTATTTAAAAAGGTTGAGGACCCCTGCATTAAAGCAATAAAAGCACATATTTTAAAACTGTTCATGCAACAATTTCACATAAAGTTCTTCTAAGGCAGAGGTGGCCAAACTGTGGCTCCGGAGTCACATGTGGCTCTTTCACACATATTATGTGGTTCTCAAAGCCCACACTGCCCATTGGCTGGCTTGCAGAAGGCAGATCACTCCTCTAAGTCCAGCCAGCTGGCAGCTTGAAGAATGCATGTAAAGTTAAAATTGCTTTCTTTTCACCTCCCCCTATCTGTTTGCTTTCTTTTCACCTTTCTTCCCTTCCTCCCTATCTTGCGGATCTCAAGCATCTGATGTTCATGTCTTGCGGACTCTCAAACATCTGACATTTATTCTAAGTGGCTCTTACATTAAGCAAGTTTGGCCACACCTGTTCTAAGGCCACACCCCGACCAGTTGCTACTCCGAAAAGTTGTCAAGCGCCCCACTCCCCTTTACGACAAGCGTGTTTAGTCTCTCACCTTCTCAGCCCAACCCGTCAGCCCCACGGCTTGCCTTTCCTTCCTGGCCCTTGTTCACGAGGAAGCCAATCCCACCCAATGCTACGCAGCTGTCTCCTAAGTAAGCGAGCGATGCAGGCTTCCCCTGGGAAGTTCCCGAAGCCCGGCGAGGCGGCAAAACGTTTTACTCCCGAACAAATCGTATCCCCCTCTTTAGTTATTTAACGCCTCGCTAAAACGTAGTTGTCGCCAAGAAGTTCTTTTTAGGAGGGACCGTATCCCATGAGCGCACAGGGCAACCCTAGACATGCTTACTCACAAGTAAATTACGCTCAATCGAGCTTCCTAGCAATCAGGACCCTAGGAACTCACTTCTGCGCGGAAGTGGCTGGGACGGCACCGAACGATGCGCCGACTGCCCAAGACAGAGACCGACTCCTCACTGAATGTTCCTTCATTCCGGGGCGGGGGGCCAAAATGCGAGCCTGCCCCCACCAAAGAGTGAGAGTAGGGTTGCCAACTCCCACTTGGGAAATCCCCGGAGATTTGGGGGAATGAGACGCCTGGAGGAGGGAATTTGGGAAGGGACTTCAATTAAAACGAGCCCGCCTTCCAACGCAGCCATTTTTCTCCAGGGGCACTGATCTCCGTCGTTTGGAGGAATGTGTAATTCCGGGAGACGTCCAGCCCCCGCCTGGAGCTTAGCAACATAAGCGAGGAGGTCGGCTGGGCGTCCTTCTTTTAAACCCCCCCCCTCCCCCACAATTAGCTTCCTTTCCAAGCAGGCGCCCCTCTCCAAATGGGCCTCTCTCCAAATGGACCCTTCTCCCGCGCGCCGCCCTCACCAAATGCGCCCGGGCTCCTACCTGCGTCTCCATTGCAGGACGTGCTTCAGCTTCAGTCCCGGCCTGCGCAGCGGGGCGCCCCGGTCTCCATCGCCCGGTCTCCGGCCTGGAGAGCAAAAGGCAGGTGCCGCCGCAGAGGAGCGAAGCAGAAACTGGCGAAGCAATCCAGGGAGCGCGCCCACGAAGCGACTCCTCCCGGCGCGGGGCGGGACAGAAGGCCACCTGGGCAGGGCACTCCCTCGCTCAGCCGCGGCTAAACCGTGGGAAGGGAAGCCACTCAGCGAGGGCCCTTGTCGACCCTGCTCCGACCTGGAGCCGTCTGCAAGGCGGCGGCTGCTGCTGCTGCTGCGTTTCCTTTCGCTCTTCCGGGGAAGCCAAGTCTCGAGGGTCTCCCGGCAGTGTAAAGTTACAAACAGTTCAGTTTGCAGCCGAATGGCGGCAAAGTGTCTAACACTCAGGAGTAAGAGCCAATAGGACTGCACGCCAAGGAGCCAGCTGCACGCTTGCAAGTAAAACCGTGTTGTATTGCACGCCAAGTAAACATGCAGAGGCTCGGGCTAAAATCCCTGGGTGCGTTCACTTGCGTGGAGTCTCCTCGCAGTCCTAATCGCCCCCTGCAGGAGATTGTACTATTTTAGGGGTTTGAACAAGACAGTTGAACTGACTCTCTCTGGAGCTCCTCGTTTCTACGGCAAGCAGCATGTTGGGACCATAACAGGCGGTGTTTTTGTAAAGGTGATGCGTGTGTTTTAATTGGATCCCGGTGGTTATAGGGTCCATAACAGAGTTTAGGATAGGAAGCGATTCACAGACCGACCCAGTGCCTTTCAGAGCCCCATCACGCAACGACGACACGACAGCCGCAGAAAAGTTTTGCCGGTCACAAACGTAATGTTTCTAGTAGAATCACCCGAGAATGCGGGGCTCGGCCTCCCCAGTTTGGTTGTAAAGCGAAAATCGCCCCCAGCGAAGGGGCTCCTTCTGCTGTCTCAGCGCGCCCTCTGCTGTGCAATGTTGTTCATTGTAGTCAGGAACAAACGGGCGTTTGTGTTTTAAAATGAGAATGTCGGACTTTTAAAAATCGCAATTCAGACGCGGCATTGTCCAAAGCCCCGTCGTCTGCAACTCTCCCGGAGCTTTGCTTTCTTTTGCAACTTTGTGAAGTTGAGTGCTCCTAAGTGCAATTTCTTACTGCCAAGAGAGGAGGGAATAGTACCTGATCAGGTGCAGAGTATCCTTTGATTAAATAAATAATTACAATAAGCGAACTGAACTTCTAGTCCGATCTTTTCTGTTTGCGCTCGTTTTCTACATGGTGGGGGAGGGTTGTATGGCAGAATATTCCATCAACAAGAGAAATGCAGGACTTTTTTTGAGCTGGGACGCAGTTCCGGCTGGCTTGGTATTCGGGGGCGTGGCCTGAATGCAAACGAGTTCCTGCTGGGGTTTTTTCAACCCTTTCCCCCCCTCCTCCCAAAAGCAAAGCCCTGTATATAGTTCGCAGGGGGAAAGTGAATGCAGGGAAATAGGAAATGGTATAAAAATAATGAATAGTAGGAAGGTGCAAAATCCAAATAAGGCTTTGAGGCTGAAATAGAAGGGATGCAGGATTCAAAATCACGCCTAATCAGGACCTTTTTTTGGTAGAAAAAGCCCAGCAGGAACTCATTTGCATATCAGGCCACACCCCCTGATGCCAAGCCAGCGGGACTGTGTTCCTGCTCAAAAAAGGCCCTGCCCCTAATGGCCGCAGCTGTGGTGGAAAGTGTGTGCGTGAGCATTCATCTTTCACCATTTGAGCTTTTCCACTTTCTTTGTGGTTAGTTACAAACTCCTGCCAAGCTAAATTTAACTGGTACTGGATCACCTGTGGAGCTCATCACTACTGCATGTAAAGCTAGAGGTGCCGAGATTTTCCCCATAGAAAAGAGTCCAGGAGTACCTTAAAGGCTAACAAAATTCATGGTAGGGTGTGAGCTTTCATGAGTCACCACTCACTTCTTCAGATTAACAAATTCTCTCAGTCTGTAAAGGTGCTACAGGACTCTTGCTCTTGTCTGCTACTGCTACAGACAGGCTAACACAGCTACCCATCTTGATCTCTCTTTTTCCATAGAGAGTCTGGCTTTTAAAGATGAACCATAGACGAAGAAAGATGCCTTTAGACTTTCTACAGTAGTGTGGAGCAATGTCCCCTCTAAGCTGCAGAGTCTTGTGAGCAAAAATTCTACTTTGTGAGCTACTGCCATTGAAGTTGTAAACTACTGCATAAATTATTGTGCTCTAGGGCCATTTTTTCCTGAGCTAGGACAAAAAGGTGCGAGCTGGAGGCTAAAAATCTGTGAGCTAGCTCCTGCTAACTCAGTTTGGAGGGAACATTGGTTTGGAGTAACATGAAGACACTATCCCTGTGGTTCACTTTTATTATTCATTGGCAAGTGCAGGGGAGGGATTGTGATGGAAAGCATGGTCATTAGCTTTTATTTGGTGATTGAGAATATGTTTTCTGCCCAGATGTGGATGAATTTTGCAAGGGTGTTCCCATCTTTCCAACAATGGATCTTTTCTGTCAAGGCCTTTTCCCTTATGTGAAACCCCCAACCTCTTGTACATAATGCCTGCCTTCATTTGGGCCCTTGACCAAGGTGGTTCCTCTCCAGAAATTTCACACACACCCCTTTACACACAGGCTTCCATTTGATGCTTCAGACAGCTGCTGACATCTTTCAAGACAGAGAAGTCGTTATCTTCTCCAAGTGTGGGAGCAAAAGCACCGACTGTTGAATCAGAGTACATCTGTTTCCAGATGTAGCCCTTGGTTCTTTAGTGTGGCGAGGGCCCTGGTGTGGCTGGTAGCCAAAAGGAACAGTTTATCCAAGGATAATAGCAAGCCGAAGGACTAGGAGATTCCCCATATTTGCACTGAACAGTGTCTTTATCCTGAAGGTCCATTCACATCCATAGCAGCTGTGGCAGTTAAGTGCTTTGCTTTTGTTTGCTATAGAAATGCTTCTCAGACTTGTATGATCTAAATTTCTCTCCAGATTCTGGAGAATGTGATATGTTGGTCTTGGTTTTTGAAGTTGAAATTAGTGCTTTAGAACTCCTCCCTTGTTCCCTTTGTTTCCTGTTTTGTGTTTCGTATACTGCTGGTCCGGGCTTCGTTTACATCACATCATCAGAGGGCATTAATAAAACACTACAAAGAAGTAAAGTGGATGGAATCCTTTATATGGCAGTATCAAAAATGGTTTTTTTTTACGGTTATGAGGATCCCCCAGGACTCTGGCCCAACTGCCCTTTTAGCTGGCAGCAACAATATCCCAAATATTTCCCCCAAAGGCCTCTGATTACAGATGTGAGGGGGTTTCAGGCTCCCAGACTGTCCTCCTCCTTTTCTAGGGCAAGCTACTAAGATGTGCCCTTGCCTCTGGATATACCCCCTTTGACCTGTCGCTTTGAGTTATCCATAGGTTGTGAAATCTCAGGGGGCACTCCTGGGTGACAGAAATCCCAGGCTTTCTCCCTTGATGGGAGCAGCTCATGAGAGTTTCTGGCACCATCTCATGGACAACACTACAGTAATGAACTTCATACAATGATGCTTCATACAAGAGAAAGAAAAAAATGGGAAGAGGATATCGATAGGCATAAGGTCCAAATTCAAATCTGAGATCTTGCTGGGAAAGACCTCTTTGTGTCTTGAGACTATGGAAAGTCTCCATCAGTCGAAGCCGAGTTGAGGACAAGAGGGGAATTTTGTTAGGTGCAGCTTCTGAAATGTGATCTTTGGAGTCGCCAACTCCTAACCGAGAGGGATTGATGGTCTCACCTGGCACAGCTAGCTGATTACTGGATTAATCTGCCTCTCTGTTGACATTTATTGAATGACTAGTGGTAAAGCCCATTGCAGGAAGAAATACAACGGGCCCTAGAAAAATAAATTTTTGGAATTGCTAACTCCTAACCTAGAGGGATTGACAGTCTCTCACCTGGCATAGCGAACTGATTACTGGACCAATCTGCCCCGTCGATATTTATTGAATGATACTAAATTGGAGATTACTCAGGCTGTAGCAAACTTTTGGGCAGATATTCTTAAATTTAAATCTGTCCCTGTATGACTGTATATGTAATTTATGTCTATATTTTGGTTTTATTTCAAATGTTTAAACCTTCTTTTTCTGCTCTGAATACGTCTAAATATGTATGTTATGCCATTAAAGGTCTGAATGGATGGATGGTGGAGCACATATCTTTCTTGCTGACGGCCCCGGTTCAGCCCCTGGCTTCTTCAGTAAAAGTTGCTGGGTGAGACCTTTCTCTGACTAAGATCCCGGAGAGCTGCTTCCAATCAGTGCACACAATACTGAGCTGGATGGGCCAATGGTTTGACTTGATATAAGGCAGTTGCATCTGTTCATTACAGGTATGTGTTGCTAATGTATTCCCTAGGGTTTCCAACTCCTGCTGGGGAAATCCCTGAAGATTTTGTGGATGGAGCCTAGGAAAGGTGGGGTTGGAGAGGGATATGAGTAAGGTATAATGTCATAGAGTCTACCCTCCAAAGCAGCCATTTTCTCCAGGGGGACTGATCTCTTTTGTCTGGAGATCAGTTATAATTCTGGGATATCCCCAGCCCCTCACCTGGAGGTTGGCAACCCTAGGCTTCTCAAGAAAATTGACCGGCATCCTTTTTTTTTAAAAAAGCACACAAGTTTATTGCATATCAATCTCATGTATAAATCCGTCGTAGCATTGGAAAGATTACATTTGGTATACATTCCTATTCTACAGCATTAACCTCAAAATCAGCGCTTTCTAGTCATTATTTTTTTAAAGGAATTTCTCTACACAAGTCATCTTTTTTATCACAAGCATCAAGTGAAATTTTTGCAAAATCGCTTTTTTAATTATATTCTACAAGTCCTCTCTCTCTCTCTCTTTAACTTCATTTACTCTCCCAACAAAGCGATTTCATATTAATTAATAACTGCCACTTTTTTAAAATTTTCCTTGGCAGTTTGAGGCTTCTAGCCCCTAACGAGAAAAAAAAAAACCAGGAAAAAAAATCCAAAGAAAAGGGAAAAAATACCCCTAATCACATATACAATAAGTGCATCTACTGGATTTTTTTGTTGTTTTTAATAAAAATTTCACATACGGACACAAGAATGACTTTCAAAACACAAGTCATGCAGTTTTACTTATAAACAACAGAAGCAATATACACTCCAGAATGCCAAAGAACTAGCACCTTCCTCTTTCTCAATGTTTTTAAAACATTATTTGAAAAAAACCCCGACATTTACAATTGATTAAAAAAAAAAAGACTATACAGTTCTAAAAGGAAAAAAAATAATATCCTAGATCAAATTTGTATACTGTAACAACGGCGGAGGATTGGAGAGGGAAGAATGATGACAGATAACACAAAATTATAATCCTTGCTACCATTATATATATAAGTTTCTTTTAAAAAACAAGAAAAATTACATCTTTTTTTTTCAGGCAGGCAACGGGCATTAAAAAAGCTTGCATTTTGAAATTAGCAAGAAAGACAGCTGAGATAGGCAACCGGGCATATCTAAAGGACAGATTTGTATCGGTCTGAAATCGGTTTAATGGGGGACTGGCTGCCCCCAAAGAATCTTGGGAACCAAAGTTTTTGTGGGGATGCGGAAATTCCTGCTAAGCCTGCCCTCTCCTTGGGGAGAGGGAATGACCATTAAACCAGTTTAAGTCTGTGGTGTAGACGTGCCCGTTTGAGAAATGGCTTTAGAATTATTTGCTCTCATATGAATTGTCTGTTGGAAAACGGAAGCTGCCATTTTTGCTTATTAAAAAAATAGTTCTAAAAGTGGTATTAAGGACCAAGAAAAAAAGGACAACACTCAGGAAGGAAAGAAGAGGGGAAAAAACACACTTGGATTAAGGCGAAACAAAACCTTTTTAAAAAGAAATCACAGTATCTGTTAAATATAAGAGAAAACACTTCCATGGCTTTGTGAACAACGCTACTGACCACCGTATAAGGAAATTATCTTTCCTGCAGACCATCTGCAGAGGTGCAAACAGATTACATTATTCCTTCATTTTTTAAAAAGTTTAAATCTCTACACCCATGATGCTTTCCCTCCGACCACAACAAAAGAAATAAAAAATACAGCATATTAAAAATCATGAATGTTAAGTCAGTAGATTGCAGTACGTTGGAGGAAAAAAAAATAACCCCTCATTCCAGTGCTTTGATGCTTCATTTATGCCTAACCGTATACATGACGCAACCCATCAGGATGTTCTCTTGCGCAACTGCAATCAAGAGGAGCCGCGCTCAGCTTTTCCTGTGGAGTTTATGCAAGAGAATTCCCCAGTGCTCGCATCAACCGACAAGTGCTTTACAGGATTCTCCACCGAAAATACAGGGATGGGAAAGAAGTATTTTGTTTTTCTTGTGTTATTCTAAGTGCTGATTCTTGGGGTTTGTTTGAAATAGACAAAACGGGGTTCCCGTTTCCATCACGACGTGCAGTTTGGCACTTGCAACAGTCCTTTAAAAAGAACACTTTAAAATCCCCTCCTTGTTGCTGGTCTTTGTATTGACATGATAAATGTGTCAGGAGCAGAGACGAAAGGCTCTCAGCTTTGGGGCGTAATGCTCCAAATAGGCTTGCTAGCTCCAGGTTGAGAAATGCCCAGAGATTTGGGGGTGGAGCCTGAGGAGAGTGTGGTTTGGAGAGGGGAGAGACTTCAGTGGGGTATAAAGCCAGAGAGTCCACCTTCCAAAGTGGCTGTTTCCCCCAGGTGAACTGATCTCTGCCTGGAGAGCAGTTGCAATCTCAGGAGATCTCCACCCACCACCTGGAAACTGGTGATCCTAGCAGAGACCACCCTCAAAGAAAGCATTCCTTTGCAATATGCATATCAAGTGATACCCCGTTGACCTTTCACAGCCAGTTCCCCATCTAGCCTGGTCAGATTTTTGTCTTGTTTCTTCACAAGTGAAAAAATGCCCTTATTATTTAGGGCCCCAAGCATATATCTTAGTTAACAGGACTAGGAAGGACCTTTGCCAGCCAATCAGAATAAACTATACTGGGTTAGTTGAACCAGTCATCTGACAGTGTATGGATCAGCTAACCTGAGTTCAGAGCCAGTAGGAACAGGCTAGAGGAGTGTACAAGCTTAGCTTCTTCCTCCGTTCTGGGATTGTGGAACTAATGCCTGATGTTGTGACTCTGGACGCTTCAAAAGACATCTTCTATGTCAGTATTCTTAAAAATGGCACCGGGGGGGGGGGGGGGGGCGGGGGGAGGGGACTGCTGCCCTACTAAGACTGAATTTCCCACTTCGCCAAGAAACTATCGAAGAACACTCGTTTGGTTTGACATTTTTAGATTGAAATTTGCTAATGGACGTTGGAAGTAACTTTGAGGTCTTGGGTATGAAACGCAAACCATTTGTAAGGATCAGATTTCAGTGGCAAAAATCTAACATAGACAAAAGCACAGAATTTATCCTTTCTTTTGCTCTTCTTTTTGCATGTCAGAACCCATCTGATATTAGATACCAGGACCTGTTTTTGCACAATGAATTCCACCTGGATCTATGTACCCTATTTAGCAGTTGATCAAATGTTATAAGCAGTGCAATTAAAAGAGTCAAATAATTATTTGAAGCTTCAAGAGAGCACAAGAGACCACACCAATATGATGGACAAGAACTTACAAAACCTGGGAGGCCTGAAATATGTAATTGGCTGGCTTTTGATCAACTACAAAAAAAGATCCCCCAAATTATTCAAACAGAAATTTTTAAAAATGTTAATTATTTTAATACAAGCATTTTTGATGACTGTAAGGGAAGAGGCATGCGGGTGCCGTTTTGGAAGAAGCATTATTTCTTTGATAGACCAGAATGCCTCTTCTGACATGGTACTTGCTGAGAAGTATGTACGCACTGAAAGGGATATATCCCCAAAAGGTATATTTACTTTTTCAGGAGTTTTATTACTATGCAAATTATGTATATTTAGTTAATGAATTAACTAGTTAATTAAGCTTCATGTAACCCTGGGCTTTTACGTATTTTTATTTTTCTTACTTTTGTGTTCCTGTTGCCTTGGGTTTTTTTCCCCCTCTTTTCTATTCCTCACATGTTTGGTTCCCTCTAGTGGTCAATTTGATACTACCTCCCTTTTGTCCGGCATAAAACCTGCAGGGATATAGTGGACAATGTAATATCAAATAGACCCCTAGAGGGAGTTAAACATGTGCTTAACAAAGAAAAAAAAATCCTTGTCTGAAGAAGTATGCATGCATACGAAAGCTTACATTCTGAATAAAACTTTGTTGGTCTTAAAGGTGCTATTGGACTCCTACTTTGTTCTTTTGCTTCAGTCCAACACGGCTGCACACCTGGATCTCTCTAAATAAGCAAAAGTGACAGGAACCCACAAGTGAGGAAAATGAGAATGTGGGAAAGCCCCATTAACTGAGATTTGTTTAATTTGATTATCTTAGATGGAATAGAAGCACATACCCACAGTAGGCCACAGAGCTTTGACCTTTCCAGTGCAGATAGCCCTTTAGGTGGAGTGCTAATTGTTCCAGGTTTGTTTGGAACATCTGAAAATTATACTCCAGTTGGGTCTGCTCTGTTGACAAGAATGGCCCCGTTCCCCCCCAAAAAACCACACTACTCTAGTGTCAAAACTCTAATACAGCCATTTTCCTTATTGGTGGTGAGCATCAGTGTGCTGAAAAGACTACTAATCTACTGGCCAATCATGTAGTCTTCCAGCAACCCAGCAGGGCAGTCCACTTCTGTGTACAGATCTCCTGCTGAATTGGGAACAGCTTGCGTGCATACATCCCTGTACACATGGAGCTCCAATGGAGAGCATTTATGGCTGGTTCCCAGCATCCAACATCGAGACCTATTACTGGATTAGGTGCAGATGGACAAGACAAAAGAACTGTGATAATTCCAAACATTGGTTTGGGGAATCCCAAGCCAGTCCACGTTCTACTTTACTTTGAAAAGGTAATTAGCAAAATTGGCAGTGCAGACCACCTACTGAATGATTGTGCATTTGCCAGGACCCCATGTGGAACAAGACAAGCATAGCACATTGCAAACGGAGGGCGGAGGGGTGTGCGGTATTGTTTTTGGAGCAGACTTAGCAAGTCTTAGAATCAGACCATTAGCAAATCGAGGAGGGATTTTTTGGGGGGAAGGGTTTTCTTAAAGTCATCGGTATCTTGTATGCACATTTGCCCTGAATGCCACAATGCCCATAATGTGGAATGTCTTGGCTCTTTTTAAAGGACATCTTCTGAAATTTCTGGTTGTAATTTCCTTTCTTTTGCCAAACCATAAAAGGAAATAAAGATTTGAATAAATAGAATGCTTAACTCTAAATGCAAATGCCCAAAAGAATAGTTAAATGTAATATATGATTGTCTGGAAACCGGCAGCAAGAACAGCACTATTATTACCCAAGGGTCATTTGGCACATTAAAGACAACATCTAAAAAAAGAATAACCAAACCCTACTCCCTGGTTATCAATCATACAACATACAGCCTTAATTATACCATTTTGGTCCTTCACTAATTACTTATATTAACATTATTTCTTCACAATAATGATATCTAAAGCAAAACAAAAATATAATAAAAATACTGTTACGGAAGAAATAAAATAAGGAAAAAAAATTGGGATTTTTTTTTTCCTTTCTCAAAAAAAAAAAAAATTACATGTTATATACAGATTAAAGAAAATTCCATCACATCCCCTCCCCTTGAAATCTCCCAACAGGTTGAGTTTTCATTTAAAAAAAAAAAATTGGCCCCTGTGAAAATACACAGCCCACGAATGGGATGGGCAGTGCCGGCATTTGGAATGTTCTGCCTCAGTTTTAAGGCTGGCTTCTTGCAGGAGGGCGATAGAGGAAAATGCTCGCCCAAGGAGTGCTTCCCTGGCCGAGGATGTGAACAGATGGCAACTTGGCGAGTGATGCGACTGTGTGCAATTTGGGCTGTCTGAAGGGTCCCAAAGGGAGGCAAGCAACCCCAGGACACAGCCATGTGAAGAAGAAGAAGACTGCAGATTTATAACCCGTCCTTCTCTCTGAATCAGAGCAGCTTACAATCTCCTTTATTTCCTTCCCCCACAACGGACACCCTGTGAAGTGGGTGGGGCTGAGAGGGCTCTCACAGCAGGTGTCCTTTCAAGGACAACTCCTGCAATAGCTATGGCTGACCCAAGGGCATTCCAGCAGCTGCAACTGGAGGAGTGAGGAATCAAACCCGGTTCCCTCAGATAAGAGTCTGTGCACTGAACCACTACATCAAACTGGCTCTCCTGCACTGCTTTGCACAATATGCTAAAAGCAAGTGCCAGTTGATTCCCACATCCTCTATAAAGGCTTCTGGGTCTCACGGGAAAGGGAAACATGCCTTTCTTTCCTGCATGGGGGATGCATAAATAACCTCTGTGAAGAAGGAGAAAGGATCTGTGCAAATTTATTCTCTTTGCACATCTTGGACACAGTGGATGTGCAAGGATCATCTCCAGGGGTTGGTCAAAATTCTGGACGATAGAGGCTTGTCAAAGGTTTGTGAAGTCAGCCAAACATAACGCAGCCTGCCTTTCTTCCCCCCACCCCCCACTACCAAGTGCTCCCCTTCTTGAGCGGCAATGCCCTGAAGGAAGCAAGAGGTACAAATGAAAAGTGGGAAACAGAATGGGGTACCTTAACTTGATCTTGGTTTGTAGAGCTCAGAGGAGTCCCCCAAAGACTAGGGTTGTTCTACATTCTCATTGTACTCACTGGTAAGTTCCTGCTTCTTTTGGGTTTTTTTCCTGTTCTACACACGTTTTGCACCCCCTAGTGGTCTATTAAATATTACACAGGTTTGTTTCCAGCATATCTCTCTACAAATTCAAACGGCAGGTTTTTATGCTGGAGATAAACCTAGGTGATGTCAAATCAAACACTGGGGGGAGTAAAATGTGGGTGGAAAAGACCCCCAAAGATACAGGAACTTACTAGCAAATAAAATGTGAATGCAGAAAAGCCTACTAGAATTGTCCTCGGCTAGGGTTGCCAATCCCCAGTTGGGGGCAGGGGATCCCCTGATTTGGAACACTTCCCCTGCCTCAGGGTTATCAGAAAGTGTGTGTGTGTGTGAGATTGAATGTCTGCTGGGCACTCCATTATACTCTATGGAAAACGATCCCCATAGAGTATAATGGAGATTCAGTCTGTGGGTATCTGGGGCTCTGGAAAGGCTTTTTTTTTTAGGTAGAGGCACCAAATATTCAGCATAGCATCTAGTGTCTCTCCTTAAAAAAATGCAGCAAGTTGCAAAAAGATTGGACCGGGGGTCCAATTCTATGAGCCCCAAAAGAAAGTGCTCCATTATTTCCAGTGAAGAGATGGCATTTAAAGGGAGCATGGTCTCTTTAAATGTGATGGCCAAAACTCCCTTCAGAATTCAATCATGCTTGTCACACCCTTGCTCCTGGCTCCACCCCCAAAGTCTCCAGATATTTCCTGAGTCAGACCTGGTAACCCTATCTTCTGCTTCTGAGGAATGTCAAAGCCTCTCTTAGGGGAAAAAATTGAGAAGCAGTTATGAACGATCGAAGCGACCATTAGAGGAAGCAAAACACATTGTAAAAGGAAAAAGACGCAACATGGGTACACAACCGATGGAAATAACACATGCGGGGAAACCCTTTGCTCCTTCCAAAGAGCTGGGACTGGGGTTGCCAACTTCAAAAAACACCCAGGAAGTGTGAAATAATTTCATGTGGATTGTTGATCTCCAACATGACTGATTCTACTAATTGACAAACTTTTCCCCATTGAATTCATAAATTCTAAATTAGAAAGCAAACAATGAAATCTGAAAATGACATTCAAGAAACTTTTAAAAACACGATTCAGCAGCTAATGCATGTGCCCAGCTCAAAGAAGACAGCCCTGGGAAATCTGAACCTTGTCTTCGAGACACACTGCCTGTACCTTGGTTTGCGAGGCATCCTCACCATTAGGTCAATGGTCACCTGAAGGGGGCATTTATACTACAGAAAAACTGCTACAGATAATCTACAGTATAAAGCAGCCGCCCACTTGCTCCAGGGAACTCTGGGATATGTATTTCTGTGAGGAGGGGTGGGACAATTGACCTTTAACAACATCTTCTCAGTGTCTTTGCCAGACTAGTTTCAGAGGGTAGTCATGTCGCTCTGCAGGAGGGTTGCTAGCTTTGGGTTAGAAGCAGAACTTCTTTTGTAGAAAAAGCCCAGCAGGAACTCATTTGCACATTAGGCCACACACCCCTGACATCACCACTTTCACACAGGGCTTTCTTTGGTAGAAAAAGCCCAGCAGGAGCTCATTTACATATTAGGTCACACCCCTGACGCCAAGCCAGCCTGAACTGTGTTCCTGTGCGTTCAGCAGGGTAGAATGTCATAGAACCCACCCTCCAAAGCAGCCATTTTCTCCAGAACTGATCTTGGTCACCTGGAGAACTGTAATAGTGAGAGATCTCCAGGTGGCACCTGGAGATTGGCAACCCTACCAGAACACCTAGTCCAGTAGCACCTCAGGCACCGACAGGATTTTCAGGGTGTGAGTTTTTGAGAGTCTGAAAAGACAGCTTTCCCTCTCCAAAACATACAGCCCCAAAATCTTGTTTGTCTCCGAGGTGTTTCTGGATTTGAATATTTGCCAAACTACTATTCTTTTAAAGGAAGTCCAGACAGTTAAACTAATACAACCCTGCTATGTGTAGATGGGCCCATGTAAGAAGCAGCTCTTTGGAGGATAACGTCTTTTTAAACAGTCCATGGGCAATGTATAGCGAAAAGAGTTTTGTGCAAGGAGTTGAAACAAAAGAGCAAGCGTTGTCCCTTCACTCCCCAAAGCACAGTCTTCAAAATAACATCTCACAGGTGGGTGATTTCCTAGGCTGGAACCTGATGTTATGGAGGATGCGTGGCTGCCCCAGAAAACAGCAGCCGTGTGCGTCGTTCTTCCCCCCTCCCTGAGCATATCCAGTCATCATATCTCAGAGTTGGTTTGCAGGAGAACAGCTAGAGATGAGTGCAGCAAGCACCTTAGCAACCCCAACAAGACTTGCAAAGTATAAACTTTTGAGAGTCAAAGTTCCGTTTCTATCTGACAAAGGGAAATTTTCATGCACCCCCCCCCCCCAAACTTGTTGGTCTCTCTAAGGTGTTACTAGACTTGAATCTAGTCATCATGTTGTGAGTTTCTCTGCCCACACAAGAAACATACCACAAAGTGAGGTGGGTAGGGGTCAGAGAGCCACAGAACTTGACAATGTCAAATCAACATTTTTCTTGTTTTGACTGACGTTACAGAGTACTGAGGAACAGAAAACACGGGGCTTACAGTTTTCAGCGACCGCCATGTGTTCGCCATAACATCACATTTTAGCCACAGGGGCAAATACAGAGAATCTTTGCCTTCTGGTGACCATCTTGCATTCCCTCTTTCTCAACACTATCATAGAATTTTCCTAAATGTATTTTTTTTAAAAAAACAAAACAAACACTGAATTAACCCAGGCAAATTTTAAGACTGGACTCTGCTAGTTCAGCGATATGTCCCAGAATGATTTGGAAACATTGGCACTGAGGGAAAATTCGTAACGAGTATCCCTCAGACCAACCAACCCTTCTAAGATCATCTGGGGAAACCTGGACTTTTGAAGTTTTGATCCTGGAATCTGGTGGGACAGTCAGCCCCTTAGAGGCCAGGAGAGGGGGCAGTGGAATCTGACTGTTCATCTTCATGAGGTGAATGAATGCATCTATCGTAGGGCAGCAGCTTGAATGCTGAAACACAAAGCATGCTGGGATTGCGATGATCTGATTGCCCACACTGAGGGTTCCAACTGAAGGGCCTTTATCACACACAAAACAACCCAATTTCTAAGTCAGCCCTTTGTGTTTTAAGAGCTGCCAGACAAAACCAACCCTGAAACAATCTGATGTCACTTCTGGTATCAGACAACCCCTAGTTTTAAGTGGAAGACACCCAATGAGACTTCTCTAGCCCATCAATAAAGGAAAACTGTGGAATTTTCTCTTGTGGTTGACACCCAAACTTCAACTTCAGATTGGTGGCATATCCAAAGAGCAACCCTAAAATTCACAAACACACACAAAAATACAGTTGCCAACTGTGCTAGAATATCCACCAACCTTTCACCACAGGTGAAATTCTTAGGCAAATTTGTAGAGCGCTGCTGAGGTGAAACAAGCAAGAAATTCTGAAGGGAACAGAAAGCATTTTGGTCATTTTAGTGAAATTTTGTATTTTGGGGAGGTCCCTTCGGCCCTGCTTTGCATATAGAATGCCCCAGGTTCAGTCACCAGTATCTCCAGTTAAATGACCTCAGGAAGTAGGACTGGGAAAGGCCTCTCTCTGCCTGAGTCTCTGGACAACCATTGCTAGTCAGAGAATACCAAAGTAGGGGTATCAATGGTTAACGGCAGTTTCATACGCTCGAGAGAGGACATGAAACTTCCTAAACTGGGACCCTTTCTCAGGGAGGCTGATTTTGCTTTTTAGCAATGTCCTTTCCCAGAATCATTTCTGCTTTCAGCTATAGAGGAGGCAACAAGGAGAGAGACAGAGATCACAGTTTTCCTCTTTTTAGTCTTACAGATCATTTCGTAGTATAAGTAAACCACAGGGGGAGCGAAATATCAGATCATAAAATGGGTTTCCTATCGCAACCTTGATGACTTCTTTGTTCAAAGTGGACTCTGTACCAAAGACCTTCTGTTAAGAAAAGTAACAATGGTTGGGAGGGGGGGGGGAGGGGTTGGATACATGGTGACATAAAGAACTGTGAACTTGAGCTACCAGGAAAGCTACCCACCATAGGGACTGTATGTTCAGAGACTGTTCTTGACCACACCAAGGCATTATTAAGGAGGGTTCACACCACATACGTACATGGATCCAAGGAAATAGGATTTGACACCAGATTGTAAAAAATTGGAGGGTGAGGGGGATGAAGCAGAGGAATATCAACAATGTCCTAATCTTGGTGGAAATCCAGTGACTTCGTTAAAATAGACCTGGCCCGGAAAGTCATCATTGTCTTCTTAAGTAGAACTGGATATGAGGATCAAAGGACTTCAAGTTTGTTTTTGTTTGTTTTACAAGTAGGTTTTTGCTGGCTCAGCAATACGGTCTCTAACGGGAGAAAGGGACAGTATTTGATTTTCTAACGACAAGTGCACCTGTAATTTCCCATGCAGGAAGTAATTCACTCATGGTATGTGCTACGCTTCGGAGATGGCAGGATCCCAGGGCAGCTGAGGTTGGCGGTTTCGGCAAAATCAGAAACGGGAAGCAACTCGTCAGTGATGGGTTTCCTCTCCCCATGAGAAAGCCCGGGAGGCCTTTTGGTGAGTTCCCCACTTTCTAGAATGTCCGAGAGGCCTTCCGGGGGGATACATCAGTCTCCTCACTGGGATTGTGGCCAGGTGCCTCCACGAACCTCTCAGAGGTGACCGACGGAGTTGAAGCCTCCCGACTCGGAAGCTGCTCCTGCCATGTTCAACCAAGCATCCAGAGAGTTCTGGGACGAGGGATGGAGGGGAGTGTTCTCGGAAAGGGACAACATCATTGCATAAGCCTATGGGAGAAAGAAGAAGACACATCATAGGAGAAAGGGCATGAGCATGCCAGATCCCTATCAGCAAATAAATAAATGACTTGCAACCGAAGGGCTTGCAAGATGGGGTTTCATCCCATTAAGTGTGCAAGAGAATTTTTTGGGAGCCTGTGTCCCAGGTCAGGATCAGACGGGTTTTCTCATTCTGGCATCTAAATGTCACCTTTCAGCCCTTGCTCTTGGAGCCCACTACCAGTGAGTTGTGCAGTTGCTTCTTAGGGCAGACAGTAGGAGGAAGAGATGTGACCACTGCGGGAAAGTTATTGTCACCTTCATGAATGGGAAATCCCAAATATCTTCAATAGAAGAAGATTATATTGGATTTATACCCCGCCCTATACTCTGAATCTCAGAGCGGTCACAATCTCCTTTACCTCCCCTCCCAAGAGACACCCTGTGAGGTGGGTGGGGCTGGAGAGGGCTCTCACAGCAGCTGCCCTTTCAAGGACAACTCCTGCGATAGCTGTGGCTGACCCAAGGCCATTCCAGCAGCTGCAAGTGGAGGGTGGGGAATCAAACCCGGTTCTCCCAGATAAGAATCTGTGCACTTAGCCACTACACCAAACTGGCTCTCAATATCCAGTAGCTGTGAGAGACCAGGGGATATTGTGCAGTGTGCAAGCATCAGAGTCCATCAGATTTCCCACAGGGGTGCCAGACTTTGGGTGGGTTCTGGGAAACCCCTGGAATTACAGCTCATCTCTAGACTGCAGTCACCTTGGAGAAGATGGATGCTTTGGAGGGCAAACTCTGCAGCTGCATTGCCCCCCATTTAGGTCTCTGTCCTCCTCAGGCTCCATCCCCAAATCTCCAGGAGTTTCCTAACCAGGATCTGGCAGCCCTGTCCCCCATCTCCTACCAGGGCCGGGGGGACCAGGCAACCCTGAGCACCATCAACCAAAGGTGCATTGCTCATCTTTTCTCACTGCCATCTGCAGTGCTAAGATGTTGCAGAGACCTCTCATTTCCTGCTGTGAGAGGCATCAGGAAACAATCACATCTCCCTGCCTTTGCTTTTCTGTTGCGTGGTAGTGGGGAAATGAATCACAGCTCTTTATTTCTGACCAGTGCTGACTGAGCATGAAGAACAATGAAAGAGGGTACCTGAATGTTTATTATGTGCACATACTTAGTGGTAGGGGCTCCTGGAGTTTCACATATTCCCAAGCCAAATAAAACTAGAAACTAGCTGTTTGGGGTCAGCTCGGGAACATCGGAAACAACTAAAAATGTCCCTAAAATTCCAGGAGTAACAATAATATATCTCCTGGAATTTCAGGAGTGTTTCAGGAGGCACAGGAATAGAGGAGGAGAGAGAATTAATGCCCCTGGCAAACAGCTGTTAGGCGGTGTATGTGTCCTTTACATTTTGCACAGCCATTGTTTTCTATGTGGGTAGACCTTGATGTTAATTGAAAATTCTAATATGGGCGTTTGAGAGAGGCCGGTCTGAGGACCTTGTCAGTTGGCTTGTGAAGAAGCTGCATGTGCAGCGGAACGCGATTTAAGCCGGTGATTGTTTGAAGGCCAGATTTCTCCTTCGGAAGCCGACATCAGTGGAAGGACTCTGTTTGGACTTCTGAGTAGTATTACTCCTTATAGACTTTTTGGAAGAATTTGCCGGAGTCATCCTTGGGAACAGTGTTTCTGTTTGGGACTTTATGCTCTCTATGTGATTTATGGTTTTGGAACGAAATTTGGATGTTTTTGCACAATATAATATATAGATTTTTGTAAATTTTGTCTAATTGTATTCCTGACACAATTGTTTTTAGATTTCTTTCTCCATAGAAAATAATAGCATTTTAAAATTTAAAGGGCAGATATGCTGCTAAACCGCTTTTTCCCAGGATGTGCTTCCTCCCTCTCTTCCTCCCTCCTTTCTCCTACCACCTTGTGGCGGGGGGGGGGGGAAGGGGTAGGGGAAATGGAACCAAAAAATTTCCTTTTAATCTCATGTTTTCAGTTGCTGAAATTCCCAGACCAAAAACTGTAACCCAAATTTCCAAAACCATATCAAATTGTCTGAAATTTCAGCACACTGAGAATTATGCCCCCCCCTTTTTTAAAGAAGATGATGATATTGGATTTATACTCCGCCCTTCATCTGAATCTCCGAGTCTCAGAGTGGCTTACAATCTCCTTTGCCTTCCTCCCCCACAAGAGACACCCTGTGAGGGAGGTGGGGCTGAGAGAGCTCTCACGGAAGCTGCCCTTTCAAGGACAACTCCTAATGAGAGCTATGGCTGACCCAAGGCCATTCCAGCAGCTGCAAGTGGAGGAGTGGAGAATCGAACCTGGTTCTCCCAGATAAGATTCCACACACTTAAGCACTACACCAAACTGGCTCTATAAATAAATAAATAAATAAATACAATTCCCCTCCCCCAAATTAATTTTTTTGAAGTGTACTCCCATAATTGGCTATCATGTTGCATAAGTTCCCCCAAACCTGGAGTTGGCACCCTGTTCTCTTAAAGTCTCTGGAGATATTTAGATCTGGTCAGTGCTGTAGACCTAGAGCAGGGATACTCAGCCTGTAAGCACTTTTTAGAATTTCAAGAGTGGGGATTGGGTTCCCTTCCAAAATGTCTGCCAATAAAGGCTGTGGCCAATCACACAATGGCTGCTGTAGGATATTGAGGCCAATCACAAAATGTTGGGAGTTCGCACAACAAACATCCTCCTATGACAGAGGGAGATCTGTGATAAAGGTGGAGGGTGTGCCCTGTTTAAACACAAAGGTGATCCTCCTGGGGTCTTCTGAGACACCTCTTGCTTCAGTGAGATGGAAGACAGTCTATTTGCTTTGGGAAAGAAGTGAATGGATGCCGAGAAACCTGTTGGTGGGCACCATGGAAATCACTGCTGGGAATCACTGACCTTGACTATTAGTACATGAACATATGAAGCTGTCTTAGAGTAATAGCCTACCTACTTTAGCTCAGTGTTATCTGCTCTGATCGGCAGCACTGGCTGCTGGAGATTCTTTGGGTAGAGATGCTAAGAACTGAGCTTTGGACCTTTGGCAAATGATTAATCAAAATCCTTCTGCACAGGGCTTATGCAAAAGAATGTTATTTGTAAGCAAAATGTCCCCACCCCTAAAATGCAAGCCAAATATAGACCATACAACCTGATGCAATCTGATGGGAAGATTTCCCAGCCGCGAAGAGTGAAGAATCTGTTAAATTTCTATGATGGTATGACGACCCTGTCCTCTTCCATTCCTCAGAGGCAAGATTTCTCCTCTGTTTTGGTTTCCCTTTAGTGACTGAGCCACACTAGTAATGGTGCTTTCTTCTTTGCTAAATAACTCTGGCTGTCCCACTCTGTCACCCTACGATATTTTGATTGCTGACTCAGCCCAGGGACCAGAGGGAAGGAATGGGAACCCCCTTTAACTTAAACCACTTAAATGGCATTTGAGGTATTTTGAAATTCAAAAATAACAAAAAAAATTTAACATAGAGGGGAAAGGTCAGGTGAAACCAGGAGTTGAAATTTCTGAGGTAAAACTAATATGCGCACAGGCTTTAATTCTTATGTTTCAGGCTAATGAGAGTTTCTTAAGCTATTCACAATGACTTAAATCTTTATGTTGAAAGGCTTTTGTTCCAGTGTTTTCCTCAAATGCTCCAGTACACTTTCTTTGAGTATTCTCTGAGGTCGTTTTCGCACTCACCTTAATCAGCAGCGACGACCCTCTTCACCGCGCAGGATCTGCGCGGATTTCGCACTAATTGCCGCGGAGCACCCAGAAGAGCCAGAAAGTCCCGGCGCTTTTGCGGCGCAAACGGAAACCACCAAAAACCAGTTTCCGTTTGCGCCGCAAAAGCGCCGGGACTTTCCGGCTCTTCTGGGTGCTCCACGGCAATTAGTGCGAAATCCGCGCAGATTCTGCGCGGTGAAAAGGGTCGTCGCTGCTGATTAAGGTGAGTGCGAAAACGACCTGAGTCTTTTGGTTTCCAGAAGGCTGGTATAGTGTTTCCAGTACCCAAGTGCCTTCTCTTGAAATACCAATACTCATCTTGAGTTTTTAATTGACTCTTAAGGGTTCCAAAGGTAGTTTCTAATCACACCAGAGCGGGATCTCTACACTCGACTGTTTGACTGAGTAGGGAATTTTCTTCTCTCTTTAATCTATCCCCTTTCCTCGGCCCATATGGGAGTCTTCGCCTACTTCCCAAACTTCCTTGCCAACTTTCCCCCAGTTCTCTTTCTGTTTAAAACTACTCTCAGCTAAGACTGAAATCAGACTCAACTCAGTCAAGGCTGAAATCAGACTGACTGTCTCATCAGTATTTGTTTCAGAAGTCTGCTCAGCTGATGTTAATCAGTCAGATCTCTTGGAACAGCCTCTCACTCAAGGTTCTCTGGCTCTGTGAAGAATTAACCCATCACAGTCCTATCTCTTTACAAAGCACTTATAACCTTTTAAAAGTGCAATCCATCACAGCTGGCGTGCAGAGGTCTCCCAAGTGAACATCAGAAGATCCCTGATATTTAGATGGAAAATATTTTTCTCTCCCATCCATCTCCCTGTTTTGCTGCCTGCACCAATATATAATGGTCTCACAATGGCACATATGTGTGTGTATTTGTCATACAAAATTCTTTTATCCAGACAAGCCCAGCTCTACAGGAAAAGCAACAGATAACACAATGCCCATAAATAATTAGTACGATTTCAGCGTATTAGTAAGAAGACAACAAAGACTGAGACATGCGTGGAAACAGAAAATGAGCTCTCTCCTGAACAGCAAAAGAAGTTGAAAACCAACTTCTCTTCTAGATAGGTGCATCTGTAATTTTGGCAGATGCTCTCTCTCCCTCAGGGCATATCTATACTGCAGACTTTAACAAATCTGAATAGGGACTTCTTCCCAGAAAATACTGGGCTTTTAGTGGCTTAGAAGATGACAGATCTTCCACAGAGAAATCTCAGAATCCTTGCCAGACTAAAATTCCCAGGGTTATTTAGAGGAACCCATGGTAGTTAAGCAGATGTAAAACCAACATATAATGGAAATGTGGGTATCCTCTCTGTTCCTTTTCTATCAGGACTGCATTCAGATTCAACCATGGTTTGTGTATCAAATTTCTGGTTCGTTTAGCGGAGGTACGTAATGAATTCCAGGTTGGATCCGCATGTTGTTGGATATTTTTAAATCGCCTCCCAAATTTTCCTATCTGGCCAGGAACACCAAGAAAGTATTCAATTACATGTGGATCCTACCCCAGATAGTGTGCAAACCCTACTATTTCCGTGTCTTGTCACTCACCAGTCTCACAGGAAGGAAGGCATGCTCCTTATACTATCTCTATGGACAGGTGGTTGTAAGAGGGGGCAATACTTAAATGAATTTGCAATTTGTGCATTAGGATGTTACAACAAACCACATGAAACTGTATGAACTGCGGTTAAGAAACCAACAGCAAACCATAGTTTGTAAACTTAGTTTGGCAGTGCCCAACAAGCCCCAGTTTGTTTTGGCCACCAGAACTCACCAGGGTTGGATCAAACCATGGTTTATAAACCTCTGTTTATTGTGACATCTGTAACATCAGAGCTAACCAGGGATTGATCAAGCAGAGATGTATAAAACCACCGTTTATTGAGTCATCCAAGCACAGCCCCTCTCTTATGAACGCAGAAAGGGCAAACTCCAATTTATAAAACTGGATAGGAACATGCTGCCTAATCCCCAAACACCACTGGGCTGTTAGATCTCCACTCTGAACTCTGATCTTGAGAATCCTAGTTTTATGTGGACAGAAAGCAAGTTGGCTAATCCCGCAGAACTGCCGGAGAGCAGCTAAAGAAAAGTCCCAAGGTACACCTACCTGATTTTTAGCCTGCCTGTACAGAGTCTGTTTAATTGCCTCAGAGTCTAAGGTGGGATTATACACATCTTTAACTTCAAAAGATTCCTCGGATGCTTTGCGTAGATCCAGCCCCTTCCCAAAATGCGGCATCTGCTCCAAATCTAACAAGCTGGCTTCGTCCTCCTCAATACACCTGTACCAATGACCAGGAGGGGAGGGAAGGGATTGACCTGTTAGCGCATCCGACGGTTCACAAATATGGCCAAGGTGAGTGTCGCCAAACTCAAAGCAGACATGCACATACCATAACGCTGCCAGAAGCCACATGCAGAACGCAAGAAAGGGGAAGACACACAGACGATCAACAGGCAGACAAGGAACTTTACACATAACACGAGGAACAGGACGAAGCATGGAAAGTGTGGTTGCGTGAGTTCAGATCACAAGTGTTACGGTGGATGTTCAGCCTTGCTGGCATTTGCTTTGAGGGGCTGCTGCTCAAAGATGGTCACTTGAAAGGACTCTCCCTGGATATTTTCCCAAGTGATTATCAGCTGACTAATCATGTGATTATGGTGTAACATCAAGGTGACCTTAATCATACTACTCTGGTTGCAACAATGAATGGCATTAATAATAGCTGGGATGGTGTCATGATTAGAGTGTTGGATGCACACCTGGGAAGGCAATCCCTCTGCAGCTGACAAGTTCACCGGGCAACTTTAAGCAATCCTTGTGCTTCATCCTAGCCATCCTCACAGGATTGTTGTGAAGATAACATGAGATGAGAAACCTATCTATCACCCCAACCTCTTTGGAGGAAGGGCAGGATAAAAATGTGACTGAGGGATAACAACAAAATGTGTCTGTGGAGAATTCTCCACCCTGCTTGTATGACGTTATCACATCTACTGTCATATCACATTGTGGGCTGAACCAGAAGTACTTACCTCATTTTATGTTAATTTTCCTGTAAAAAAAAAAAGCCTACCATTTTTGGTAAATATTTGCGACACCCTGCAGTGCAAATTCTGTTCTTTCTCTATGCCATTTTCTTCTTTGCCCTCACTGCCCCCGTTCTCATTTGCCCTCACTGCAATATAATCTTGTCAACTTTGGTGAATGGTCTGATTTTGTGATTAGTCAATGTGTTGATGACACAGGGGATCAAAATCACAAATGCTGTCATAGCCAATTGGATTAAACAGTAGAGTGGGCAAATGAGGTCAGGGACATTGAGGCCAAAAGAAAATGGTGCCAAGTAGCAGCAGCAGCAGCAGCCAAGGGAACAAAAGGGCACTGAACAGAATCGGAATACCAAAAAATGCTTGGCAAGGTGATAAGTGTGTTGTTGTTTTATCAAATAAGTTGTTTGGCTGTATCACAAGGTCTAGTTTTAAGAATATTAAAGACCGAATATTCAGCACAGACCGAATATTAGAGACCAAATATTCAGCACAGGCCTCAAAGATGTCATCAGAGTGGAATTCTAGCAGGAGCTCCTCTGCATATCAGGCCACACACCCCTGAGGTAGCCAGTCTTCCTTGAGCTTAGAGGGCTCAGTACAGGGCCTACTGTAACCTCTTGGAGGATTGACTATATCAGGGGTATGTGGCCTAATATACAAAGGAGATCCTGCTAGAATTCCACCCCTGTGATCATTTCATGAATCTGGTGTGGGATCATGCTGACCCCTGTGTGATACCCTTAAAAAGTGGATGGCTGGAGAACTCAGGTTTGGGAGATCCCTGCTGAGGCAGCTTCCCCAGGTCAAATTTAACACGTGCCCCAGCATCTGCTAAAACAAACTAGGGGAGGGGGTTGTCTGGGGTACCCTCTTCCTGTGCTCTGTTGTACTGGTGAGCTGGAAGTTTCTTAGAGGCAACAGGGCAGATCCAAACTAAATCTGGATCTGCCCACTGGGTTTGAATCTATCCATTTTTTTCCTTGCCTCCAGAGCTCACGCAAAATCTCCAGAGTGCGAGATGGAGCCAAAAGCCCTTCTGTACCATGGGGCTCACTTTGGAAGAGATTAAGACACCCCGCCACTCCTGTCTTCTAGGGGTGGCAGGGAAGATCTGATCGACATCAGGAAATGAAAACAAATGCTCAGGTTTCTAGGCACTAGTCATCTAGACTATGAGATGCTCTTTACTCTGCAAGCCTTTTGACTTGGACAGTGTCCTCTCCATAGCTCTCCTTAGTTTGCATTACTTACCAAAGACAAAGAGGGCAACCAATTGGTTACTATCCAAGCCAAACGAGATGGAGGCAGGCCTCAGATGCTCCAGTACATGTATGTGCAAGCCACCAATGACCACACACACTATCTTGGGTGTACCATATATGTGAAAAGACATCTAAAGTTTTCCCGCTGCCTGAGTAGGACAGTGTGAGGTGTGAGTGTTCTGCGGCCCCACCTGCCCCCACAGCTTGAGAGAGAGTTTTCTAGAGAAGAAATGGCATTTCTGGGGTTGATGCAATAGCCGCGCCGGATGGATGATTCGTGGTCACCCCATGCCTTGCCAACCAGGGGCAGAAAAAGCTGGTGCTTCCTCCCACCCTATGGCAGCAGTCAAACCTACCTTCGGGTGCGGTCAAAACTCATGGTAAGGGATGCGGCCTCTTCATCTTCCTCATCCTCAAACCCTCCTTGGGGCTCCGTTGTCGGAGACGCCGTCTCGTCTTGCGACTTCCCCGTCAGGCTGTCGTCGTCTTCCTCTTCCAGTTCTTCCTCTTCCTCATCCACGTCTTCCGTTTTGTCGTTCGTGAGGCCGTGGCACTGGGAGCTGCTGTCAGTGTTCTGGATTTCAGGCCTGCGAGATGCGACCACGAAGGATCAATGGATGGGATTATAAATGGAAGCGCTGAGCTAACATTAAAAAGTCACATCTGCCTTTCTGACTTTGAGTTATAAACAAGCAAGCCATGGGATGGGCAGTGAAACTGAATAAAATACCTGCGGACTTACTCTTGCAGTAGCCATGACAACAGAATGTGGGGTAGTGGTTGTCCTAGGACTGGGGGGAGTTTGGTTCAACCCCCCATTTAGCCTAATTGAGTAGCTTTGGGTCAACTGCACTGTCTTTCTCAGTCTAGCCAACCTCAAAGACCACTGAAGTCAATGGATTTAGTAGAGCGTAACTCTCTTTAGCCCTGACTTGGATGGCCCAGGTTAGTCAAGTCTCAAAAGCTAAGCATAGTCAGCCTTGGTTAGGATTTGGATGGAAGACCACTAAGGAAGTCCAGAGTTGAAATGCAGTGGCAGGGAAGGGCAAACCACCTCTGAACTTCTCTTGCCTGGAAAACCTTATAGAGTCGCCATAAATAATAAAATGTTGTTGGTCTTAAAAGGCCCTACTGGACTCTAACTTTGTTCCACTCAGGGCTTTTTTTGTAGAAAAAAACAGCAGGAACTCGTTTACATATTAGGCCTTGCCCCCTGACACCAAACCAGCCAGAACATCATTCCTGCTAAAAAAACCCGCCCTGGTTCTACTGCTTCAGACCAACACAGATACCATAAGTCGGCTGTCGCCTGATGGAACTTTTCACCACCACCTCTGCTTTTAGGATTGCGCTGTCAATTAAGGAAGGTGGTTTTTTTCATTATTGATGGAAGACCCAAAGTGAGTGTTCTGTGGCCCCACCTGCCACCGCAGCTTGAGAGAGAGTTTGCTAGAGAAGAAATGGCATTTCTGGGGTTGATGCAATAGCCGCGCCGGATGGATGATTCGTGGTCACCCCATGCCTTGCCAACCGGGGGCAGAAAAAGCTGGTGTTTCCTCCCACCCTATGGCAGGGAGGGAGGGCCATAAATTGAGTAAAACAAATAAATAAATCCTACCGAGTTTATGTGTTTCTGAAACTAACATTTCATGCACATCAAACCCCAGAATTATAGGAATTTCCGTGCATTGCAACTGTGGTTCTCCAAACTTTTCAAAGTGGGACCCACTTCTATACTTTTTGGGACCCACGTGCAAAGTCATGCCATTTGATGTTCCTCCTTCACAACATGAAATGCACCCTTGAGCTCCAGTTCTGACCAGTACTCCCTCTAAGCCTTGTGAGCAAAAATTCTGTGTGAGTTACTGGCATTAAAGTTGTGAGCTACTGCATGAATTAGTTTGCTCTGGGGCCATTTTTCCTGAGCTAAGACAAAACTGTGTGAGCCAGGGGCTAAAAAACTATGAGCTAGCTCACGCTAACTCAGCTTAATGGGAACACTGGTCCTGACATGTCTGATAATACTGTCATTCTTTCTGTTTGCCTATGACCCCATGCCAGCCAGCCAAAGATGATTCGGCTCACGTCTTAGCAAGAAGTACTCCAGAATTGTTAATATTATTTAGTGCATTCTTAAAATCCCAGCTTTCTCCAAGAAGCTCTGGGTGGCATCTGTCATTCTCCCCTCCTCCATTTTATCATCACAATCACCCCATGAGGTAGGCTAGACTGAGTGGGCATGACTGGCCCCAGGTCACCCAGCAAGTTTCTGAGACAGAGTGAGAATTCAAACCTGGATCTCCTGGATCTAACCACCATGCCACACTGGATGTCTAGGAACAATGTTATTTCAGGCTGAAAAGAAGTCTTCCTCCCTCTGGCACAAAGATAACCAGAAATACCTTGATTTGTTTCTTGTTTAAGTGCCACTCAGCACATGGAATTAATAAAATAATAAGAATAATAAATGCCCATCATCATCATTTGGAAACATCAAAATGGAAGAGTCATAATTATAGCTGGCACCGTACATTTGTATGCCATGTATGTACAGTATAAAAAGGTCCTTGTTTGTTTTTTTTTTCATGGTTCATTGGCAGATTAAATATCTCTCAATCAAACAGAGGAGGTTTTTTTAAATTAAGGGTAGGAAACTCATACAGTTTCTGTGAGCCCTGCATCTTATCACATGGTTAAAACATGTTAGAAAGGGCTGCTTGTAGGTTTTGTGCGGTTGTTGGTTGTTTTTTTTAAATGGAAACCATGGGCTTCAAATTTTATTAATCCCCAGAATGAGTTATACCAGTTAGCTAAAGAACACACCTTTGTTTTGTATCAAAAGTTTCCTGATTTCCCAAAGGATGACTCAAACAGGAAAAAAGGGGGTTTGTACTGGACACCATTTCTGGATTTGTGTGTGTGTGTGTGCTTGGAGCTGTTCACGGACATAAAATACTAGAACTCAAGAGCATTGAATTAAACTGTTGGGCAGGAGGTTCAAGATGGACAAAAGAGCGTGATTAGCCAATGGTGGGACTCTGCTTAGGATTCCACTCTACAATAACTTAATTTTACCTGCACTGTAAATAACTCTAAAGTTTTCTGTCCAATGCTCAAAAGCAGTTAAGCTGCAATATTCAATTAGAATTTTTAAAATAAACATAAGAACATAAGAAGAGCCCTGCTGGGTCATACCAATGGTCCATCTAATCCAGCATCCTGCAACAGGGCGGAGAGGCTGAGGCCTTCCCCTGATGTTGCCACCTGGGATTCAAAAGGCTTATTGCCTCTAAATGTGGAAGTTCCCCTTAGTCACCATCAATGCTCCCCTCTAAGCTATGGAGTCTTTTGAGAAAAAATTCCGCTTTGTGAGCTACTGGCATTAAAGTTGCGAGCTAATGCATACACTATTTTGCTCTGGAGGCATTTTTTTTCTGAGCTAAGACAAAAATGAATGAGCCAGAGGCTAAAAAACTGTGAGCTAACTCACACTAACTCAGTTTAGAGGGAACACTGGTCACCATGGCTAGTGTCCATTGGTAGACATCCTCTGAGAATCTCTCTAATCCCCTTTTAAAGCTGTTTACTCCTGTGGCCATCACTACATCTACTAGGCCTGTGGAGAGCAGGGTTCAAATCTTCACTTGTCCCTGAAGTTCACAGCATGTCCATGAGCCAGTTATTTATTTAGTGCCTTTTATCCTGTTCTTCCTCCACGCGGCTCAGCATGGCACACATCTTTCCCCTCTCCTCCACTCTATCATCACAACAATCTTGTGAGGTAGGTCAGACTAAGGGAGAGTGACTGGCCCAAGGTCACCAGGTGGGTTAATGGAGATTTGAACCGGAGCCTCCGGAGCCTGAGGTTCTATCCATGGCAACACACCGGCTCCCAGTTCTCACTTGTGTACCTTTTATCTGCGAGAGCCGACGATTGGTTCATCTCGCTATTTGCAATAAAGTTTCTGATCTCCGAGAAATACGAGTCCTCTTTCTCGTCTAAAAGTGCATGGTTGTCTGATTCTGAGGTCGGAGAGGAAGCGTTGGTCCCAAGGTGGTTCGTGATGACCCCGGAGTGTTGGCTCACTGCAGGAAAGAAATGGGAGGAAAGGAAGCGTTAGGAGTTCCACAGCCAACCGAAGATGAACAGGAGTGTTGGTCAGACACTAAGATCGATTTTGCACTAGAGCTTGTCCCAGGCGGAGAGCCCTTTTGCCCCTCTGCTTCTCTTCGTTTTTGCACAAACTGCTGTGGAGCCAGGAGTTGGCGCACTGCTCTCCCACAGCAAGCAGAAACAACTTGTAAGAGGATCTTGGTTGCAGCGGAAAAGTGGTGCTCCAACTCACAGTTCTGGGGCAGCTTGTGTGAAAAACCGAGAGAAGCGCTGGGAGCAAAAGGGCTCTCTACCCGGAAGAAGCCTAGTGAGAAATTGGTCTCAAGAGTCCCTTGCTATGAAGAAGCAGGGAGAGATCTTTCTGTCTGTCTTCCTGCCTACCTGCCTACCTATCAGTATATTTCTTGTTTCAGCATACTTCTTGTTTCAGGTTTGCACGGTTAGCTTTATAGACTGCATACAGTTCTATTACAAAAATGTATCCATACATAATATGTATGTCAACTTCACCTATGATACACATGTAATTCGGGTATTACTTTGGTTGTGGCTGAATTTCTAGCAGCCGTGGCTTCTGTGTGAGGATGAAAATAAAGGGTGGTATTTGTAAGACTGGTTCTTTCCAAGTATCCAAGACTGCTGGGTGTTGAAGGAAGGAAGGAAGACTGATTTATGTTCCTTGAGCAGTGTAAACTAGATAGATGGATAGATAGATGGATGGATAAATGATGGCTTGATGGACAGCTGATGGATGGATGGATGGATAGATAGATAGATAGATAAATAGATAGATAGATAGAGAGATAGATTCAGAGCTTTTTTTGTAGCAGGAACTCCTCTACATATTAGGCCACACTTCCCCTGATGTAGCTAATCCTCCAAGAGCTTACAGGGCTCTTAGTACAGGGTCTACTGTAAGCTCCAGGAGGATTGGCTAATTCAGGGGTGTGTGGTCTAATATGTAAAGGAGTTCCTGCTACGAAAAAAGCCCTAGATGATTGATTGATTGATTGATTGATTGATTGAGAGAGAGACATTGGATGGATGATATCAGAAACAATTCATGGTTTGTTTTGTGATGGAAATAAAGTATTCAGTTTGAGCAACAGGAGCAAAAAAAAGAGCAGGGAACTTCAGGCTAAAATGGGAGAAAGGACACAGAAGACATAGTTCAGAATGGTGATGGGAAGAAAGGCCAACAACACTGTCTTTAGTAGAGTTACATCCCTGAAGTCCATCAGCTTAGAAGGGTATAAGTCTGCTCAGGATGGCACTGGGAATTCCATAAATCCCAGCAGTCTCTATTTACTAAGGAGAAGAATGTGCCATCAAATAACAACTGTCTCATGGCAATCCCATCCACAGGGCATTCCAGGCAAGAGATGAGCAGAGGTGGTTTGCCAATGCTTTCCTCTAAGGGTTGCCAACCTCCATGAGAGGGCTGGAGATCTCCTGGAATGACAACTGATCTCCAGACTACTGGGATCACTTCTTTATTTATTATTTAGTTAAATAAAACATTTATTCCACTTCTCTTGGAGAAAACAGCTGCTTTGGAAAGAGGACTGAATGGCATTATATCCTACAGAGTTCCCGTCCCTCCCTAAACCTCACCCTCCCTCCACCCTCAAATCTGCAGGTATTTCCTAACCTGGAGCTGGCAACCCTACTTCCTCTGCATAGTGACCCCAATTTTCCCTGGTGGTCTCCTGTCCAAGACCCAGGCCTTGACCCAGTCTTTAAGAGCTGTTACTCTCAGGAGCAGACTGGGTGTGGGTGTTCAAGAGAGGATACAGTTCAGTTACTTTTATTGGCATTAAAGGAGAAGTAAAAGAGAGAAGGGAAAAATAGATGTATACACATATGCATACAAACAGATAAAACATGCCAACATGAGTCAAGACAAAAGAACATTCTAAAAGGGTCTAAAATCTGTACACAAATAAGTCAAAAGCCAATCTGTCTAATACAAATTTAAATTACAAGAGAGGATACAAAGATGTGCAGTGAGAGTGAGGAAAGTAAAGTGGTTCCCGCTGGCCGAGCCTATTTCCCTTTCTGTCTGCAGGCATGTTGCTAAAGAAAGAGGAATCTGAACTGTGTCCAGGGCTGGCCTTAGACTGTCTGGCACCCTAGGCAAGGCGAACTTCTGCCCACCTCCCCCCCCCCCCGGCACTGATAACATCACTGAGTCACATTGGAAGCGCCCACTTTGGTGACCCCAAAAGGCAGCACTCTAGGCAATCACCTAGTTTGCCTAGGGACCTCGCAACAGTGATCCACGCAACGGTCACCTCAAGATTAGACTACTGTAATGCCCTCTACTTGGGGCTACCTCTGTGCCGGACTCGGAGACTGCAGCTAGTGCAGAACGCGGCGGCCAGGCTGTTGTTGGGACTCCCAAAATGGGAACATATACGGCCAGGGCTACGTGAACTGCACTGGCTGCCAATCATATACCGGGTCCAGTACAAAGTGTTGGTCATTACCTTTAAAGCCTTATATGGCCGAGGACCTGCCTACCTGAGGGACCGTCTTTCCCCATATGAACCCCAGAGAGCACTGAGGTCAGTTGGGAAAAATCTAATGACCATCCCTGGGTCAAAGGAGATTAAATACCAGAATACTAGGGCACGGGCATTCTCAATCGCGGCCCCTACCCTATGGAACCGACTCCCCAAGGAGGTGTGGGCCCTGCGGAACCTTGATCAGTTCCGCAGGGCCTGCAAGACCGCCCTTTTTAAGCTTGCACACCTGGACTGCTAAGAAGATCGGTAATTAAGGATCCTCCAATGCAGGTTGAAGATCTATACCGCTGAATAACTGTACTCATTGGACTGGTTTTAATGTTGTTAAGTTAGTGTTTACTGTTTTATATTGTTAAATCTAAAGGCTTTTAACTACTGTATGTTTTTATAAAATGTTGTTAGCCGCCCTGAGCCTGCCGAGGTGGGGAGGGCGGGATATAAATAAAAATTATTATATTATTATTATTAGTGATCGAGCCGGCCCTAACTGTGTTCTGGGCTTGGAGCTTTCTTTAAACAAAGGGTGAAATGGAGAAACAGCCTCCAGCCTGCTGTGCCTCATCCAATGCTCACAGTCCTATTTTGTTATTTTGAATGTGCCTTTGAAGAAATTGTCATTAGTTTGTCTTGCTGGAATTCTCCCTTCTAGATTTGTAGAAGCTTCTTGTTATTTCTGTTTCTATTGCTATTTATATCGGCTGCTTTATGACCTCAAAGCACTTTATCACAAGGGATAAATCTCAAGAGCCACACAATGCAAGCAGTATATATTTTTAAAAGATCGGTTTGGTGCAGCCTACAGCCTTCCTGCGCACCTGGAACATTTTCGTGTTCGTGCTTCTTCAGATGCCGGTCAAGGTTGGTCTGCTGGCCGAAGCATCGATTACACAAGTGGCATTTGAATGGCTTCTCCTTGTTGTGTATGTTTCGGACGTGGCGTTGGAGGTTCGATGAAATGCTGAATGACCTGTCGCAGTATTTACACCTGGAGAAAAAGACAGAAGGCAGGGTCAACATAAACCTCTCAAACTTCAAACATGCCCAGATCCTTGTTGATTTCACAGAAAGAATGATGTCTAGTCAGATTTCACAGGGCTCAGCTTTGGTAAGTATACCTTATTTTACTGACATGTAGGTCACGGCAATGAAAAGAGGATTTGGAAAGACCATGATCTTGTGCAGCCAGGATGGGTACATGTGGAGGAGAATATCTGGACTAGGTCTGTTGGTCCCTTCCTAAATCAGCATTAGGGGAGGAGCTATGGCTCAGTGGAAAAGCCTCTACTTGGCACGCAGAAGGTTCCAGGTTCTCAATCCCTGGCATCTCCAGTTATAAACAGGCAGTTAGCAGGGGATGTGAAAGACTAAGACCTCCACCCAAGACCCTGGAGACCATCTGTCAGTACGAGTAGTCAACAGTGACCTTGATAGACCAACAGTCTGATTCAATAAGGCAGCTTCATGCATGTTAACATCCAGTTTCCTGAAATGGACAACAGGATCGTTTAGGGAAGTGCACAAGCCAGGTGCGAAATTATCAGCCCTCTTCTGCTGTTGCTCTCTAGCACCTGGGATTCAGAGATATACCGTCACCAGACGTGGAGGTTCCATATCACTATCAAGGCTAATAAGTACCAATTTGGCCTGTTTTCTCTGTATTTACCTGGTCCTCTGGAAATCAGAAAGAGCCCTACTGAATCAGACCAATGGTTCGTCCATCCAGCACGCTGCTTCCCACATATCACTTCTGATGCCTTTTTTTTTTGTATTGTTGCTAATTTTTGTAATCTTAGACCTATTATTCATATCTCTCCGTGCCATTTGATTGCATTGTTTCATCTGCGTCAAGTCTCAGTAAGAAAGGCAGGCGATGAATACTGTATAACTACATTTCTATCTAGTTTGTATATATCTAGTTTGCATATACTGTATATAACTACATTTTTATCTAGTTTCCCTGTCTGGCCAGGGAATCTTTCTCACTGTCTCCACCAGCACCAGCAGTGACTGCGGCTGCTACTGACCACCCCAGCAGAATCTGGAGCAGACCCAGTCATGTTAGTTGCATTAATAATAACGACAACGATATGCGATCCATAAAAATTCCAACAGTGCCTGGAAAATGACCCAAAGGTGCATTCTTTCAATTTGCTGAAGAGGGCAGCATAGGGGCATTGAACAGCAAGGCTTTCAGAGCCGTTGGGTGCATGTTGAATCAAGATGAATGCGCCATAAATCTCTGCTTATATGAGATTGAGGGGGTTTGGGGGGTATGTTCAGTCCAGCGCAGGGAATAGCAGAGATTAGTTTACCAATCAGCTTCAACAGATTCCCTAGCCCGTTTGCCAGGACCAAGAAATCTCGTTCACAAGGTTTTATCCCCTTTGTAGCCCTCCTTCTATCGGCAGGCGTACCAGTTTGTTTTCTTAAAAATAAACTAATCAGGGGAATGGCAAGTGTCACAATCGTACATCGCGCTGAGAACACATATTTTCCAGATGTGCTACAGCTGCGGCTGTGACTCGGCCTCTAAAAATATCTTCCCTATTATTTTTGGATGTGGCGGAGATACATTTATGAAACACTCTCCGCAAATGTTATTGGGACCCCGTGTTCACCTCATGATTTTTGTCACCGTTTTGAAAAATGAGCCTGGAATCGAGACGTCAAGATTAACTTAGAAGTATGTTGCTTGGAGGCTCTTTGCCTCTCTTTCTGTCTCTCTGATCCCGCACGCTTTGTGTTCCTTAACCCTAACCCTCCCACCGGAGGCCAGCAATAAGATGAGAGGTCAGCCCTGGTAGCGAAGCGTTTCAGAGATTTGTGGGAGTTGGGAAAATCCAGCTAAGATGTGTGGAACCACTATGAAAACACGAGATCTGAAACAGAGAAGGAGCACATGTCCGCCTCACCCCAACCAGTTGAAGAAGAAGAAGATATTGGATTTATATCCCGCCCTCCACTCCGAAGAGTCTCAGAGCGGCTCACAATCTCCTTTACCTTCCTCCCCCACAACAAACACTCTGTGAGGTGGGTGGGGCTGGAGAGGGCTCTCACAGCAGCTGCCCTTTCAAGGACAACCTCTGCCAGAGCTATGGCTGACCCAAGGCCATGCTAGCAGGTGCAAGTGGAGGAGTGGGGAATCAAACCCAGTTCTCCCAGATAAGAGTCTGTGCACTTAACCACTACACCAAACTGGCTCTCCATTTCAGACACTCAGATCTCATCTCTTATCCCCAACATCTGTTCGTTCATTCCCTGCAACCATTTCTAGCTTGCTTCTCTGGAGTCCAAAGTGGTCTTAGGCATAGCATGTGCTTTCCCCCTGGGACACAACTAACTCCTAATAACAGTATGGATGTATGAAATGGCATTTCATGGATAATTTTGCACCTTTTTCACCACTAAAGAGCTCAGGATGGCACACATTATTTGCTCCTGCTTCCATTTCCAACAGCCCTCTGAGGTAGGGTTGCCAATCCCCAGTTGGGAGCAGGGGATTTCCCGGTTTGGAGGCCCTCCCCCCGCTTCAGAGTCATCAGAAAGTGAGGGGGGGGTGGAATGTCTGCTGGGCACTCCATTATTCCCTATGATGACTGATTCCCATAGGGTATAATGGATAATTGATCCTTGGGTATCTGGGGCTCTGGGGGAGCTGTTTTTTTGAGCCAGAGGCACCAAATTTTCAGCATAGCATCCAGTGCCTCTCAAAGTTTCAAAAAGATTGGACCAGGGGGTCCAATTCTATGAGCCCCCCCAAAAGGTGTCCCCATCCATTATTTCCAGTGGAAGGAAGGCATTTGAAAGGTGTGCAGTCCCTTTAAATGTGATGGCCAGAACTCCCTTTGGAGTTCAATTATGCTCATCAGAACCTTGCTCCTGGCTCCACCCCAATGTCTCCAGGCTCCACCCCCAAAGTGTCCTGGCTTCACCCCCCCCCCCCGATATTTCTTGAATTGGACTTGGCAACCCTACTCTGAGGTAGGTTAGGCTAAGAGTGACTGGTCTAAGGGTTCCCCGTGAGTTTCCACAGCAGAGTAAGTATTTGAACCTGGCCCTCCAGAATCTTAGTCCCACACTCTAAGCCACTCTGTTGTCAGGTTTAGTATCTAGCTTAGCATTGCCAGCTCTCCAAGATCTCAGCTGTGCACCTGAGGTTTTTTTTAATGCTGAAGATTCTAGACACTGAACCTGGGCTCCTCCACTCACCTGTGGGGTAGTCCCCAAAGGGTGCCTTTGTCTTATTTACACCACAAAGTCAACTAGCCTAGCACTATGGCAGCAATTCTCAGCATCTTACTGTATGCACATATTCACAAGTTTATGGTTCTTTGTCTTCAGCAACAAGGACAGAGAAGTCGCTGTTACCTCTTTAGCCATGGAACTGATAGAATCATAGAATCATAGAATTGGAAGGGACCTCCAGGGTCATCTAGTCCAACCCCCTACACAATGCAGGAAACTCGCAAATACCTCCCCCTAGGATGTAGCAAGCAGCCAGGATATTCTTTAATTTGTTTTTCATCCAAAGTACCCTTCCCTAATTTTTTCCCTCAGTGAAGCATATCGTTATAAATTTAAGCATGGTGTGGCTCTTGTCTTGCACTCTGCCTTCCAAACATGGAATGCAAAATTCCCAACACTTTCTCATCCTGCTACCTGAAATCCTTTTTTAAAAAAACCCAACAACACAGCAATGCAAGAAGCTGAAAAGGGGGCTTCCTACAAGCATAATTGAATTGTGTCCTCTGCTGAATTCCTGGACATTTTACCCCTCCTGTTTCCAATACTTCTAGATCCTTGACCTCAGCTAAAGATGCTACCAAATTCAACAAGTTTGCTGTTTGTTTCAGGTATCCCCTGTGTCTCAGGTTACTCCTGCCTTGAGCGAATCAAACCAACAAAATCTTAATTTTCAGGACCTTTTGTTCCCTTTGTGTCAAAATTCTATATGAAAAATGCTTGCAGTTTTGGACAGTATTTGTGCGCTGAGAACTCAATATAGTAATTACATGTATACCAAATATAGGGATGACTTACCAGGGGTGTCAAACTCATTTGTTATGAGGGCCGGATCTGGCATAAATGAGACCTTGTTGGGCCAGGCTGGGCCATGTCGGGCCAGGCCATGTGTGTACTTATTTAAGATTAGGTAGCAGAGATATAAACTTTTTTTTAAAGGACACAGACAAACACAACTAAAGATTTTTAAAAAACCTTAAAACATGCTTAAAACATTAGCACTTGTTGATCTTAATGGTATTTCTTTGTATTTCTCCCATGGGATCCAGGGAACTGAGCAAAGGAAACTCTGGCTATTTTCCTCCCTTTCCACGGGACTAGGAGGGGGAGGAGCCTCAATGAATGGGAAAAATCGAGGCTTTCCTCTGTAGCTCTGCTGTGTGATTGAGCAAGTCTTGCAAAGCATCCTGAGATGCAGAAGGAAGCAAGAGAGAGGGAGAAAGAAACAGACAAGAGCCAGTTGCTCAGGGGCCTGATAGGAGCCGTCTGTTGGGCCGATCTGGCCCCCGGGCCGCATGTTTGACACCCCTGACCTACACTGTATGTCTTACGTTCACATTAAAAGGAGATTAGACAATATTACAGAAAATGGCTCCATCAAAGGCTAGGGAACTAAAAGGGGCTTCCATGTTTGGAAGGGATAACCCTCTGAATGCCACTGCTGGGAAGCGGCAGCATGAGGAGATGGTGTTGGCCTCTGTGTCCCTATTTGTGGTTGGCCACTCAGTGAAACAGGATGCTGAACTGGATCAATCTGTTGCCTTGGCCCACAGAGCCCAGGGCAGCATGCAGTCCTCCCCTCCTCTATCATATTCTCCCAACAATCCTGTGAAACAGATCAGGCTGGGAAAGAGTGGCCCAAGATCAACCAGTGAGCTTCATGAGAAAGAAGAATTTGAACTCAGGTCATAGTTCAGCATTCTACCCGAGAAACTACACTGCAAGCTGCTTTTCTGTTCTACACATCAACACCTAATAAATGTATACGAGATGAAGTGAGCTTTGACTCATGAAACTTAATGCTGGAATAAAGTTTTTGTTAGTCTTTAAAGGGCTACTGGGCCTCCCTTCAGTTTTACAAGAACCAGAGAATGCCCAGTTTCAGCAACGAAACTGGAACCAAAACCATTTGTGATGACCATTTTTACAAACAAAGGGAAAGGAGGTGGTGGGGGGCAGGGGGAGAAACACAAATGTACTCATCCCTATCCATGCCTGCCATTGTTATGGGCATCGGGTTGGATTTAGCCAGCCTTTCTGCTGGTGAGAAGAAGAGGAGGGGGAGGAGGAGATTGGATTTATACCCCACCCTTCACTCAGAGCAGCTTACAATCTGCTTTCCCTTCCTCTCCCCGCAACAGACACCCCATGAGGTAGGTGGGACTGAGAGAACTGCTCTTGAGAGAACAGCCGTGAGAGAATGGGGACTGACCCAAGGCTGGCTGCCAGTAGAGAAGTGGGGATGACCTGGAAGGAAGAGGTCCATTTTAATGACTATGTTGGGAATCCTGGGACCTTCCCTGCAAAAACTTTGTAAGAAGGATGCGGGGGGTGGGGGCTGCAGCGAGAAAGGGAATGGACAAGATGGAGTGGAAAATCTGCCGGGATTCGACCCTCCGTGTCTTCGGGGCATCTCCCCTGCTCCTTCTTACCATCCCTCAGGAACTTCAAAGTGTCTTGCGCAAAGCGAGCAAAACTTGGCGGCCTATCTGTTCATTTATTTAGATGTCCAGGAAGTCTTTGAAAAGTTCCCTTTGACAGCCTTGGCTGGGACTGTGAGTGATGAGGATCAAGGTTAGGATACGGAGGCCAGATAACAAGCTTGTTAAAAAAAAAAAATCAAAACCAGAGGGAGATGTTGGCGGAGCTGCACCTAATGGCTGAGAGCAGGAGGGAGGAGGCAAAAGGTTACTGCATTTCATGTGGTCTCAGAGGGGTCACCCCTTGGATCTGTGCTGGTTTTAATCTTTGGAAGGAGGAGAGAAAATATGAAGAAATATCTGCCTTTCAGTTCAGTGGACTGAAGAGAATGAGACAGCTACAAGCGAGTTGGAGTTAGTCGCTTCATGCAACATTTGAAGTGGATTTTGGAGTTGGCTCCAGAAGAAGAAGAAGAAGGTTATGATTATGATATTGGATTTATATCCTGCCCTATACTCTGAATCTCAGAGCGGTCACAATCTCCTTTACCTCCCCCCCCGCCACAACAGACACCCTGTGAGGTGGGTGGGGCTGAGAGAGCTCTTACAGCAGCTGCCCTTTCAAGGACAACTCCTGTAAAAGCTATGGTTGACCCAAGGCCATTCCAGCTGGTGCAAGTGGAGGAGTGGGGAATCAAACCCGGTTCTCCCAGATAAGAGTACACACGCTTAACCACTACACCAAACTGGCTCTCTTTTGGTGAAACATCTCAGGGGCTTCACTTCTATCCTAGCCTGCAATTAACAACTGAACAAGGAATCTGTCAGAGTTAGGGTCACCAACCTCAAGGTGGAGGCTTGAGATCTCCTGAGATTTCAGCTGATCTCCAGGTGATGGGGATGAGTCCCCCTGGAGAAAATGGCTGCTTTGGAAGGTGGACAATATGTCATGACCTGCTGAAGCCCTTCTACTCCCCAAACTCCCTAGGCTGCACCCCCCAAACCTTCAGGAATTTCCCATCTTGGAGCTGGCAACCTTAGTCAGGGCTGGGCAAGGTTGGAGGGCAGGATCAGACGGAACAAAGATCTTCCATTGCCTTTCTCAGATTTGCTCAGCCACAATTCAGATCAGCACCAGGGGTTGTTTTGTAGAAAAATAGGTGGTTGAGCTAATTAGCATAACTCATTAGCATATGCCACCCCCCCATCCAAAAGCAAGAAAGGATCCAAGAAAGGAGAGCCCCTGGCGAGCAAGGCCTGCTTGGTATGGGTAGAAGTTCAAGCAGACCTCACTCGCCTGGGGCTCTCCTGGGCTGCCCCCCTCACCCAGTCAAAAAACCAGCTAGCCACCTGCCACCCAAAATCACATAAGAAGTGGAGAAAGGCTGCTGGGAGTGTGGCAAAGCCCCTGGTGGCTGGCTGGTTGCCCGCTCTCCTAATCCAGGGATTGTTATGCAGCTGCACCTACTATTCAATGGACAAGGTAGGTAAGTGGGGAGGAAGAGGGGGAACCATCAGAAAGGTTCAGGAGCTGTGCTCCTGTGAGCTCCTGCTGAATCTGAGGCCTGATCAGCACCATGTGAAAAGGGGAGAGGAGGTCCGAATCCTGCAGGGTTTTGCCTATTGAAAGCACTCCTTCTATTCATGGAGGTAGGGAAGGTGTGCCTGTCTTTTGCCTTTTTCCCCTTCCAAAACTACTACAAGAGTAGGTGGTGAGGGGTGGGCATCTGGGTAAGCAAAATCATGCAGGATGAAGGGGTTAGCCCCTCCCCCCATGTGTCCCCAATCTGAAAGAGGGTCACCTGCACTTAAATATTGCTCTTTTGAAATGTTGAATAGACCCAGTTGAAGAACGTCCAATGCTTTGGTTCTTTTGACCCTCACACCAAGAAGCTATAGGGATTTTGACAATGAATCACCCCTGATAAACTCACTTTCTGTCCAATCAGTCATGAGTGAGAAAATGGAAAACCGGGGTAAATTTCTTTTCCCTTTTTCTTTCTTAAAAAGAAAGCATTTCTTAAATAAATGAATACATGTGCTGATTCCATTGCATGGCCATGTTAAGTATCCATCAACGCTACCTGTTTGCTCCCTGAGAATTCCACCCCCCCCCCCACCCCGCACACAGATCAGGAACTATAAAAATTAACAAACTGAACAGGAAGTGGAGCAAAGTCTTCATGGTTGATTCAAACTCTTGCTCTGGGGAGCAAAATTCGATTCCAGTAGCACCAAGTTTTCCATGATAAAAGACCAACAAGTTTCCCATGACATAAGATTTCAAGACAGAAGGGAGCTTTCCAGAAAGAAGGGAGCCAGTTTGGTGTAGTGGTTAAGAGCAGAGGACTCTAATCTGGAGAACTGGGTTTGATTTCCCACTTCTCCACATGCAGCTGCTGGGTGACCTTGTGTCAGTCACAGTTCTCTCAGAGCTCTCTCAGCCCCACCTGCCTTACAGGGTGTCTGTTGTGGGAAGAGGAAAGGAAGGTGATTGTAAGTTACTCTGAGACTTCTTTGGGTAGTGAAGGGCAGGGTATACAACCAACTCCTCCTCCTCTTATATCCTGGAAATCTTCTTGTTTTTTAAGGTACTTCTCGGCTCAGTCTTCTGCCTATGGTCCCCATGCATATGAATGCATTTGTTTCATCTCTCCAACTAAATTAATGAACAAAGGAACTTTTTAAGCAACCAAAAGAAGAATGAAGAAAAAAAAACACACACACAGATATAAGAACTGGGATTCCGTGATGAACTTCTTCCTACTCGGACCAAGCCAAAACTCTTTCCACACAACGGTATTTTTGTAGCTAAATTTAGAAACCAGAGCTGTGAAAGGGAGCATTAGAAAATCAATTATCAACCAACGTCTTTTCAAAACACTGTGCGAACTCTCCAGAGTGCTGTTACAAAGCGAGATTTACCAGAAGTCGGTCTTCGATGCCTAAAAACATGCATGGAGCTTTTTTCTGGGAAAGGACCAGACCAAATACATCTTTATTTTGCTAAAACTTAGGTTAACTATAAAAGTCTCCTTTTTTGGAAGAAAATCGAGCTGAACAAGTTGTGAACAATGTGGCATGTGCTTTGGACCTGAACACTGCTGGGTTCCCTTCATTCAAAGCAAAAGAACAACAGCTGAGAAAGCCACGTGTTTCCTCTGTCCCTATTTCCCAGGGGCAGTCTGCCCTCTCTGGTCCCTGTCTCTGGAAAATCAGTAGCCCCCTGCACATGACACCCTTTGTATACCAACTGAATGTGCATAGAGACAGAGTAGGCACAAGCATGCTGGCCCCTTCTCACACCTCTGCATATTCACTGTCTTGTGACCATGGCACCAACACATGGGGGACGCGCCCAGATATGTGCTCCTTCCCTGTGATTTGGAAAGCAGCATTCCTGGTCATGGAGAGGAAGTGGGCTGACCACTGTACAATGGCTGCGATATAGCCTGTCCCTCCTCTTTCTGAGTGGGGGCACTGCCAATGGCATTGTGCTTACCCACTTCTCTTCCTTCCCTTGGCATACAGGCTGCCACCAGAGGTGGAAGCAGTGGTTCTGGTTGTCCTTTCTCTTTGACCAAATAAAGCATTCCCTCCCTTCCTTCCTTCCTTCCTTCCTTCCTTCCTTCCTTCCTTCCTTCCTTCCTTCCTTCCTTCCTTCCTTCCTTCCTTCCTTCCTTCCTTCCTTCCTTCCTTCCTTCCTTTCCTTCCTTCCTTTCCTTCCTTCCTCCTTCCCTCCTTCCTTCCTTCCTTCCTTCCTTCCTTCCTTCCTTCCTTCCTTCCTTCCTTCCTTCCTTCCTTCCTTCCTTCCTTCCTTCCTTCCTTCCTTCCTTCCTTCCTTCCTTCCTTCCTTCCTTCCTTCCTTCCTCCCTCCCCTCCCCTTCCCAGAAGCTCAGCATAGCATATGTTTCCCCCTTCCCTACAACAGCCCTGTAATATAATTCAGGCTTTGGAAGAACAAACAGTCAACGGTCACTCAAATACATGGCATAGCATGTATCTGAATCCAGGTCTTCCAAGTCATAATCAAGTATGCTAAGTCTACCTGCCTCTCTGCCTTCGCTAGTTGTATTATGTCTATGCCTGGCAAGGGCATAGAATCTTTCTGGCCAGGATCTTTCCTGTCAATTATTTCCCTTGGAAAACAAAAGGATTTGCCTCTGCAGTGTTTTGCTGTTGTTCCCGATGCTTACAAGCTATGCTCTTACTTACCTGTAAGGTTGTTCTCCTGTGTGTGTCCGGAGATGTCTGGTCAGATTCGCTGAACGTGGGAAGATCTTACCACAGTACCTAGTAGACAAAGAGAGAGAGAGAAAGAGAGAGAAATAGTGAACTTCATACAGTATTTTCAAAGTCCCCCAGCTCTGATCCAGAGGCTGCTTACTGATGTGACAAGAGGGTGAAGGAAATCCTATTTTGGCAAACATCTTTATTCACTAGTTGCTGTTGATGTTACTATTATATTATTTTCACACTGTGCTGAACAGAAAGCTGAACATCCTCCTTACTTGACAAAACCTGACCATCCTGTAGTTATTAGGATACCTGCCTCAACTGATCAGCAGAACCGATAAAGAAACTTTGGCTGCACCTACTCACTCTCCGATAGAGATGTCAAAACCGATAAGGTGTGTTTGCTACAGCAAGAAAGATGAAATTCCGTAATGTGACATTGCCAATAGAAGAAAAGTCTGAAAGGGGGATTTTTGAATGCCTCTGACTTGAAACGTACTATATGAATGGCTGCTTCAGCTACTACCAGGGCATTTTTTGTAGCAGGAATTCCTTTGTGTATTAGGCCAGCCCCCACCCCCCACCCCCAATGTAGCCAATCCTCCAAGATCTTACAGGGCTCTTAGTACAGGGCCTACTGTAAGCTCCAAGAGGATTGGCTATATCAGAGGGGTGTGGCCTAATATGCAAAGGAGTCCCATCTACAAAAAAAAAGCCCTGGCTGCTACTCTAGCTATATGGGGACCACTTTTCTGTATCTGACTGAAGTAGTGGAAAATACCATCAAATGGAAGCCAACTTATGGTCACCCTGTAGGGATTTCAAGGCAAGACACAACCAGAGGTGGTTTGCCATTGCCTGCCTCTGCATAGCCACCCTGGACTTCAGAGGTGTATTCACATCACCTAGTATTTGATGCTCATAAGTGGAGATGTTGGGGATCGACCCTGAGGTCTTCTGCATGCCAAGCAGATGTTCTCACACTAAACCACAGCTCCTTCTGTGAGGCATCCAGGTGGAGCAGCAGCTTATCTGCATTGTGGTGTCCCCATAGCTGTGTGGTCCCCCTGGACAGCATCTTGCTGAGGACACTCAGTTTGGCTCTGGGTGCCTCTGATGTTCAATTGTCTCACATCCGGTGTGCAGACCTGCAGTCTGTTCAAGCTGAACCTCTCATTATCAGCTAGCAACAAACCAATCGCACTTTTACCTGCAGGTATAACGTTCTTTGCCCTTGCGCAAAATGGGGTCTGACAACGTTGGGGGTGGTGACCGGAAGTTGAATGGGTGATGTGGAAGGGGCTGCAGGGAGGCACTGGCGTCTGCTTTCATGGCTGCAAAACTCTCCAGTTTCTCTGTCATGGTTTCTATTGCCGACATCTGTTTGAACAAGGAAAAAGATCCTTCTGTCAACATGGGGGAAATTGCAGCAATGATTGTTACGGTAGATTCCCAGCTTAAAGCATCTATTAATGGAATGCCCAGGAATTGTCGGGCCGGTTCACAAATCAGTGTCTTGCTTGCAGGGTGTAATGATGAAGGAAAGGGTGAGTTTGGGCCATGAGTCTAGATTCTGGTCACCAAATGAGCAAATCTCTTATTGGTCCTTTTGAACTTGTAAGAGACAACATTTTAGTAGAAGGCCTTTACACTTCGAATTGCAGTTCCCTTCTGTGTTTCAACACATACTCTTGTTTTTTCCCAGGGAAAACAATCATTCTTTGGCTAACTCCTAAGGTTAGGAGACTCTTTGGCTGTGATCATACACACTAAATAATGCACTTTCAATCCACTTTCAATGTACTTTCCAACTTGATTTTGCCAGTTCACACAGTCAAATCCAGGCGGAAAGTGCATTGAAAGTGGGTTGAAAGTGCATTAGTTAGTGTGTGTAATCATAGCTTTTGAGTCCCTTTCCACTTGCACTTTCAAATGCAAATCAACACCGCTTATCACTGCTTAGCATAATAGGATTCTCTATAATTTGATATGAACAGAAGGGCCATACAAAACTGTTCTGAAGTTCAGTTCACAAGTCTGCTGAAGTTCAGTTCACAATTGGCCATCCTTTCTGTTTGCTGAACATTCTCCTTCACTTGGTTTTGAGGCTGATGGCCCACAAAACCTGATACAGGAGCCCAAATGTAGCTGAAAGGGATGATGCTTTCACTTTTTCAGTGGCGATAGCACTCCTCCACATTTCAGGGGAAAAGAGCATTGCCTGTTCAAGAAGCATTGCTGTTGTTTGCCCTCATATTCCTAATCGGCTAGGATCAGTCTAGAAAACATTGCCTCTACTCTTATTTATCTCAGTGATGTCAGCATGCACTCAACTATGATTGGCTGTTTAGCACTGGGACTTGCCTATGTACTGCTGTGACATATGTCGTATGCAACAACTGATTGGCCAGGGGAAAAAAGGGAAAAAAGAAACCTAACCAAGGTGAAAAAATGGTTCTAAAGCAGCAGCAGAAGCAGAGGGGAAACAGCTGCAAACAAGTTCAAAGAAAGCAAACTCTCATGTCATTGATGTTTTTGAGAGACATTTCAGCTTCCCCACAAAAGCCCTCCTTTGTGCCAAAAATCAAAGCAGCTCAACGGGAATGTCCAGATCCCAGATTGAATTCTTCATTGGTGAAGATGCTATTGTAGAATACAACCCTTTCCCCCTGTACCTTGCTGTACTTAGTGAACACTTAATAAAGATGAACTAATAATAATATAGATGGTTTTACAAGTTACAAGACAACTGAAAGTCAAATTATAGACGACACTGAGAGATAGGTGATTGAGTTGCCTGTGGTTGGCGGTTTCTGATTTGGTAAATTGAATACAGTTAGGGAGCAGTTGCTAATTTGATCAGGGAAATGTCACATGGGCTGGAGACTTTTGGTCTGTGCCCTTTTCCTGATCTAAACTGCCCTTGTCAACTTTGCTGTTTGCTCAGAAGGGGGGGGGGGGGAATGCAGGCATTTGTATCATGCCTATTTCCTACAGCCAGGGCTTTTTGGAGCAGGAATGCACAGGAACACAGTTCCAACAGGCCTGATGTCAGGGGTGTGGCCTAATATGCAAATAAGGCCCTGCTGGGCTTTTTCTACAAAAAAGCCCTGGCCAAAGCTATGGGGAGCATGCAATCTAGAGGTGCACCATTAGGATAATTGATCTGGACATACGTGGGGGAGAAGGACAGTGTTTTTCAGTGAACTCTAGAAGGCGGAGGAGGATAAGCTGTTTCCCATCATAGCTGAGGAAGCACATTTTACATTGTTCTCAAGTCACAGGCTGATTCCGCACTAACCTTGCTCCGTGCCAGGCTTCCGTTTCTCTCCGGAGCAAGCTAGTGATTCCGCAGCAGTTGATCCGCGCCACCATTTTGTGGTGACTTGCCGCACCGCAGCTTAAACCTGTTTTTTCAGGTTTCCACTATGGCATGTCAAATTGCGGATTTTCCCCGCGCAAAATGGTGGCATGGAGTGACAGGTGCGGAATCACTAGCTTGCTCCAGAGAGAAACGGAAGCCTGGCATGGAGCAAGGTTAGTGCAGAATCAGCCACAGTTGCTTCTTTCCTCAACAGCAGCAAAAAGTAGACAACCAGCAGATCAGTAACCATTCAGAGGCACTTTTGTGGTGAAGAGAGCTGAATTCAAATCCCCACTCTGGAGGCTGGGCCTGTCTCCATCTCTCAGTTTAACAAACCTCACAAGGTTTTGGAGAGGATAAAAGTATGTGTATGAGAGAATAAAAGTACAGACGGGTGTCAGTTGCCTTGAGCAATTTGGGAAAGGAGAGGGCTAGAAATAATCAAAGGGGGAAAATTGCAGATTTCTGAAACCCGGGGTTTAATTAAAGGAATGAAAGGCACCCTCTCCAGCTTTAGGCATAAGGCGTGGAAATATGAATAGCTTAATTTCCCCTATTTGGGGGGAAGCCCACTGAGAGGAAATCAATGAAGCTGTGATAGGACTGTGATACCTGCCACTTTATAGCTGACTCCATTGAGGAAAGGACGTCTGTCAAGTTCAAATCACTTCAGTGGTTCGGGGAGGGAAGGTACCCTCTCTAATGAAGCACTGGGGTGATCTTCTGCTTATGGGGAGAAGAAGAGATAGACACTTACTCATTCTCTGTGAGATTCAAATGGAATTACCGATTCATCACTGCCCCAGAGCAGTTCTGTACTGCACAGAATGAGGTGGAAGAATTCTGGGCCAGGCGACTTTGGCCTGTGAGGTGGGCATAGAGGACGAGGAACATATTTTTGGAAGGCTTTCTCATGTTGAAAATGTCCCATAATTTAGCATACTATACAGGAGTATCTCTGAGCTAAACTGCTCTCTCAGTTATGCTTTTTCACTGTTGTTTAGCAGAGGAGAATAATCCAATAATTTCAAATTAAAACATTTACCTCATGAAATAAATCTCATTTCAAAAGGTGAGTGGGGTGTGTGTGTGTGAAAGAAGCAAAAATTAAAATGCTTTGAATATAAAAAGAAAGAAAGAACAAAAAAGGAAGAAAAGAGGGAAAGATGGGAGAGAACAGAGTGGAAAAAGAAAGAAATGAGGGAAAGGAGAGAGAGAAATAGAGAGAGAGAAAATGAACAAGAGAGAAGTTGTCTTGATAACTGAGGAATAAATTGCAGAAGGCTGACAACTATTCATAACCCTTAAAATAAAAGAAAATAAAAGGGGGCTCATAAAAGCCATTCAAAATAGATCTTAGGCCCCAATGATAATAGTAAGTGAGCAGCTCACAGAGGTTCTGAGAATCACAGAGGTCTCTGCCTCGGCTGCCAGTCATGTAACAAAACCATCCGGTTAAAATGCTCTGCGGATCTCGCAGAGAGGTTTCTCGCTCAGCCCTTTGCCGGGAGTACCTGGAGATGGCTTTTGTTGTTCCCTGTTCTTTCGGCACTTAATCACAGAGGTTTTGCCAGTGTGATATGTCGTGGGCTTATTTTAAAATTCTAAACACCGGCCATGGCCTTTCCATTTGGTACCAGCATTTTGCTATTTAAGGAACGAGCGACTGGTTAGAAGTGACAAAGAAAGAGGAGAAGAAGAAAAGACCGTCATCAGGTGGGGGGAAAGGGTTGCCATTAAGTAATCATAAAAAGCTATGCCATTGATTGATGTGGGCCAGAGGTTCGTTGGAAACAGATAATGCAGGAGACATACAAATCAATGCAGAGGGAGGAAAAAAGGGTTTCTTTTGTCTAAATTGCTTTTCAGAAAGATACAAGGTCACATTTTTCAAAGAGATCAGCACCAAAATCCTAAACACATTTACTCAGGTCCTGATGCCACTGGCTCCCAAAGCTCTCTCTCTCACCCCCCCCCCCCATCACTTTTGTTCAAACTGACATTTGGTTTTGGGGTGTCGTTTTTTAACTGTCCAAGTCCCGTAAAAGCCTGCAGGCAAAAACTGATTATCTTCTTTAAGTAGCAAAGAGAAAATCCTTTAGGTAAATGTTGCTTAGAGCATGGGGTTTTCAAATTAGCTGTCGACACATTTTTATTTGGGGAGGTTGTTGTGTTGTTGTTCGGCTTGGTATGGTTTTAGCCAAGGTTTTACTGTGTGCAAGTGGGCAGCTGAATTTTGCAGGGCACAGAGGCAAATGACATCACCTGGTAAATAACACTGCATTAAAATTCTGTTAAAAAGGCAGGGAATTTGTTCTTCAAGTTACTGGTAACTTTAATGGTTGACCAAAACGTCAACAACCCATTTCTCTGGGCACATCTTCCTACCAACAACATGCAGCCCCATCTCTCCGTGTGCGCTGACTAGGTTGTTTTTTTTTAAAAACTGAACTATTGGACTACTTTTGAGCATTCCATAACATCCCAGCAGATGAGCCAGTGCCTAGGTAAGGCTAATTTCAATGCAATGAGCCAGTGTTTGCAGCCAGTAACTACAGAAGCTTCAAAGTCTACAAGCCTGCATTTATCACAGGTTGGTTCCCGCCCCCCTTGCCAAGTTTATCTGATTTTGAGGGTGGGTAAAATGGCAAAACCTCTATTTTTTTCTGCCGCACATTAGTGCGTTTTGTGTTCTGATACCTCATTCATCTCTCCGTGACCAGGGTAAGAACCCTAAAATGATTATCCAAAACAGACTTTGTCTTTGTAATAGATATACAGATAGCATTGTGGGATACTTGCTTGACAGATATTTCCCCTGGCCTGAATTTTATTAGCTTGAGTTGTGTTTTTTCCCTCCCTCCCTCAGCCCCCAGCCCTGGCCACGCATGGTCTTGTTCAGAGCCTGTATCTCACTCGCCAGACTCTCTGGGATAGCTATCAGCTCTGTGCAAGGCAGATCTCCTTGCTATTCTAACCCTCACAAACACAGGATGTCCCTGGCTGGCCCGTCTCCATTGTAGGGTCTGCTCGAAAGGAAAATCAAGGGAAGTTATTAACCAAACTCTCAGGCCCAGACCAAACAATGAAGAAACTAAGTTTAGCTGTGAAATCAACCCACTTCGGGTTTTCACAAAGTGCCGTTAAGTGCTGCCGGAAATGCCCCGGTGAGGAAACAAATGCAGGAGTGCCTACTGTAAATGAAGCCATGGTGTTGGCTCGTCACTGCTGATGGAAGAAGAGGGTGGGGCAGTGGCTCTGCTGGACAGGCAGAAGGTCCTGTGTTCAATCCCCAGCATCTCCAGGTAGAAGGATAAGGTGTTAGGTGATAAGGACACAAGAGAAGCCATGTTGGATCAGGGCAATGGCTCATCTGGTCCAACACTCTTGTGTCACACAGTGGCCAAAACCCAGGTGATGGGAAAGACCACTGCCTGAGAACCCGGGGAGCCACTGCTAGTCTGAGTAGACAAGGCCGACTTCGACGGAATGATGGTCAGCCTCAGTGTAAGGCAACTTTGTATATTCGCTCTGTAAGAGCGGATGTGCATGATGAGTGCCTCATCAGCAGTCTGAAATGGGGTCACTGAGCAGACTTTGACCCACCCCAGGCTATAACTCCCTTTCCAACTCTGGGACTCTATGGGTCAAATGAGATGCGGTGAGCTTGGTATGGTGGAGGCTCCTCTTCTGATAGGGTTGCCAGCTCTGGGTTGGGAAATAATTGGAGATTTGGAAGGGTGGAGTCTGAAGAAGGTGGGGTTTGGGGAATCAACGGGGCATAATGCCCCAGAGTGCACCTTCCAGAGCGGCCATTTTCTACAGGGGAACTGGTCTCTGTTGCCTGGAGATCAGTTGTAATCCCAGGAGACCTCCAGCCACCACCTAGACAGCCTGGGAGGGTGTGACTGGCCCAAGCTTCATAGTAAGATGGAGACAGGAACCCACATCTCCCAGTCTGAAACCTAGCCAGGGCTATTTTTTGTAACAGGAACTTCTTTGCATATTAGGTCACATACCCCTGATGTAGCCAATCCTCCTGGAGTTTACAGCAGGCCCTGTACTAAGAGCTAGGGCTGCCAAATTCCCACTGGTGGGGGATAACCTGCCCAGGAAGGTCCCAAACCACTGGCAGGGAGCAGGCTGCCTGGGGAATCCCCGCCCCCAAAGAGCCCCGTTGTTGGGCGCTGTTGTTGGCACGATGATGTCACCCAGAAGTGATGTCATTGCACAGGGGGTGGCACGCAGGGATGCTCTAGGATTCCTGCTGAAAAATCTATGGTGCCATAGAGCTTTACCGTGATTCGTAGAGCATTTCCAGTAGATTTTCTGCGTGAGCCCTAGAGTGTCCGTGCATGATGTTTCCAGTGCGATGATGTCACTTTGGGGTGATGTCATTGCGCCCTGCACGCTTCACTCGTGCAAAGAAAAAAATCCCCCGCTGCAGCGGTGGAGGGACGGTAACCCTACTAAGAGCCCTGTAAGCACATGGAAGATTGGCTACATCATTATTAACCAAACTCTCAGGCCCAGATCAAACAATGAAGAAACTAAGTTTAGCAGGATTTGGGGAGGGCAGGTGGGGAAAGTGATGGGAAAGGCCACTGCCTGAGAAGCTGGGGAGCCGCTGCTAGTCTGAGTAGACAAGACTGACTTTCGACAGACTGATGATCAGCCTCAGTATAAGGCAGTTTGGATATTCACTGTGCAAAGGAGTTCCTGCTACAAAAAACCCCCCTTGCACTTAGCAGAGTTCTGTTGGCTCTCCCACCACTTAGCGTGACCCTTCTGGGCTCAGCCACAGCCTGGGCTTTTCCCATTGTGGCTCCAGCTCTGTGGAATGGGCTTCCTGAAGGGGTGGGGGGGGACCTCCTCGAAGATCTTTAGGAGGCACTGCAAGGTCTGCCTGTTTCCCAGGGCTTTTGAGCATGTTGGAATGGCAGGCATTTCTTGAGGGGAGGGGAAGAGATTTGGGGTTTGCGAAGGTTTTTTTTTTTTAACTGAAAATATTTTACCTGTTATTGTAAGCGGCCTTGAACCACAAACGTTTTATAAAGAGATAAATATAATAAACATGATCAATGCAGTCTGGATTGGAACGTGCATGCTCTATTGCCTTTTCTTTCACACTGTTAAGTGTTGCTATGGATTTCTTTCCGCTAGTATTCCACAGCACTCTGGCACATCACAAAGAGATGTCCCTTGAATGACAGCTCATCTTTCATTCAGAAATGATTCCATTTCTGGCTTCCTGGACACAAACAAGCAGCCACCGGGAGAAGCCATACTGAGCCAGTTTGGTGTAGTGGTTAAGTGTGCGGACTCTAATCTGGGAGAACCAGTTTTGATTCCCCACTCCGTCACATGCAACTGCTAGGATGACCTTGGGTCAGTCATAACTCTGTCAGAGCTGTTCTGCTCCACAGCAGTTTCTGTCAGAGCTCTCTCAGCCCCATCAATCTCACAGGGTGTCTGTTGCGGGGAGGGGAAGGGAAAGGAGCCACTCAGCCACTTTGAGACTCCAAGTGAAGGGCGGGGTATAAAACCAATCTCTCCTTCTGATTACATGGAAGGATGGCCAGCCTTTCTTATTGGTTGGTGCTGCTGTATTTCTAGACACGGCCTCCAAAGCAACGGATGGGAAACCAGCGGTTTCATCATGACCAAAGAAACTTCCAGAACACTCCCGCTGAGCCCGTCTATAGGTATTTTAGCATCTCCAAATTGCTAGTGTCAAGAGCATATAACTTGAATAAGAACAGTTATTTTTAAGTTCCGAAGCTTTTAACCCACATGTAATGAACACCTTTCTTAAATGAATAATAACTTTAAGTTATCTTTTGCCTGCCCCTGCTGGGCTCATAGTTCTAGTAGCTAAAAGGGGGAATTTTTTTTTCCAGGATCAATTAAAGTACAAAAGGTGATCATGATTTTAAAAAATCCTCCAGGCGGAATCAGGAGGGGGGGCGGGGCGGGGAGGAGGACTTCAAAGCACTTCCACTTCTGGGGAATCATCATCATCAGCTGCTGCTTTCTTCAGCCAGAAAACTTCCGGTTCTAAAGAAGCTCTCGTTCTTCAAATAACACGAATAAAGAAACACTGTGTTGCTTGAAAACGGTTTAGACAGCACAAATTGGTGCTCCAGGTGGGGCGATGCATCCACACACCAACCTCACCCTCGCTACAGCCTGGAGGACTTTGCACAGAAATAGGAATAGAGGCATTTCAGCCTACCAGGCATAAGAACATAAGAGAAGCCATGTTGGATCAAGCCAATGGCCCATCCAGTCCAACAGTCTGTGTCACACAGTGACCAAAAAAACCCCCCAGGTGCCATCAGGGGGCCCATCAGTGGGGTCAGGACACTAGAAGCCCTCCCACTGTGCCCCCCCCACCCAAGCACCGAGAATACAGAGCATCACAGCCCCAAACAGAGAGTTCCAACAACACGCTGTGGCTAATAGCGACAGAATCCAGAGAAGGCAAAGCCAAGCTGTGCAGCTTTTTGTGTGAAAACGCTCTGATCGTGCACCAGAGGCGAGCACGTTCCTTCTTGCGTGGTCTCTGTTCCGGGCAGGGGTCATTGAGTAGAAAAAGAGGTGCTGGAGCTCATTAGCACAACTCATTTGCATATGCCACACACCTCTGACATCACCAGAAGGTATACTAAAATATATCAGCTCAGCATCTGCCTTAAAATGCTTCTTGAATTATAGCTGTCATAACCAAACCTTACTCCCATCATACTTTTTAAACTACTTTCTCCTGTGTGACCATAGTGACATGAGAAAGATTTCCATCTGTCTGCTTTATATGTTTTGGTCCCCCCCCCCCATTTTTTTGTGGGGAGAAATATTAGAAACTTTGTCAAATCTTAGAGTTCAGCAAAATTCTCACAGGGGGGTTGAACAATGGAGCAAGTTTTTTTTCGGGGGGGGGGGGTGGTAAGAAAGAAAGAGCACAATAAAATGTAAAGGTTCCAGAGCTCCACTCCTGTGAGCTACTGCTCAAAATGAGGCCTGGTTCCGGGACCATGACATATGTTAGCCAGCTGTACAATACCCTGTCCAAAGTCACACTGGGGCTAAAACTGGAGCCCTTCAGCTACACGAAATGAACCACGGCGGCTACATGTCCCTGCGAGGCTCCAGAATGCCTCTGCTCACCCAATGGCACAGTAGTGAAATTAATAAATTGATAGAATAACAAGTTTGATCGGGATAGAAATTCCACTGTATTTCTCTTTTATAATAGCGTCTCAGAATAATGCCCTTTTTGTATTGAGAAACTGGAATAAGGGATATTGGTTGTTTATCTCATTACATATGCTAAGCCCATCTTTCGCTATATGCTAATATATTCTTTTATTTTGTATTGGGAAACTGGAATGATGTTTATATTGCTATGCTACATGTTAAAAAAGTAAATGAGGTGGACAGAAACACCTCTAAGAAAAAGATGTTCTCAGTTTAACCCAGGCTTAAGGAGAAATAGAGCAATTAACAGTCTCCACATTTATTGCCTTGTGATTGTGGACTCTCGTCATCATTCTCTAATTCTGACACTCTTATTGCCTTTGCTGTTTTCCCACACAACTGATGCTATCCAGACCAAACTTGTTATTCTTTCAATTTGTTAATTTCACTGTTTAGCCGTTGGATTCTAACACTGTACTATTTTGCATGCTTAACCATGACCAACCAGCTATATGTAGCACTGCTCACTGTACCCCATTTTATTGTCTGACAAAGTATGCATGCACACGAAAGCTTACATTCTGAAAAAAACAACAACTTTGTTAGTCTTAAAGATGCTACTGGACTCCAAATTTGTTCTGTTGCTTCAGACCAACACTGCTGCCCGCCTGGATCTATCTGCCGAGAGTAAGTTTGGTGTAGTGGTTAAATGTGCAGACTCTTATCTGGGAGAACCAGGTTTGATTCCCCACTCCTCCACTTGCACCTGCTGGAATGGCCTTGTGTTAGTCATAGCTATTGTAGGAGTTGTCCTTTAAAGGGAGCTACTGTGAGAGCCCTCTCAGCCCCACCCACCTCACAGCATGTCTGTTGTGGGAAGAGAGGATATAGGAGATTGTAAGCCACTCTGAGTCTCTGATTCAGAGAGAAGGAAAAAGGAAAGGTCCCTTGTGCAAGCACCAGTCGTTTCCAACTCTGGGGTGACATTGCTTTCACAAAGTTTTCATGGCAGACTTTTTACGGGGTGGTTTGCCAATGCCTTCCCCAGTCATCTGCACTTTCACCCCCCCTCCCCCAAGCAAGCTGGGTACTAATTTTACAAACCTCAGAAGGATGGAAGGCTGAGTCAATCTCAAGCTGCCTACCTGAAAACCCAGCTGTCACCAGGGATCGAACTTAGGTCATGAGCAGAGCTTAGGACTGCAGTACTGCAGCTTTAACACTCTACGCCACGGGGCTCTGAGTCTCTGATTCAGAGAGAAGAGCTGGGTATAAATCTGCAGTCTTCTTCTCCCTCAAGGCAGCTGTTGGCTCCCCTTGACCTAGAAAGTCAAGCTAGAATCGTGGCCGGTCGACACACTTGTTCATTGTGCCTGATTCCTGGACTTGGCTTAGTAGCTGCTTGAAGCCCACTACTGAAACCCCCCAAACTAAGTTGCTGTATGCCAAATACATTTACAAACCATACTCGTTTCCACCCCCCCTCCCCCAAGAAGCATTATTACGAGGCAATTAAAATAACAAAACCAAATGATTAAAAATTCTGATCAAGGCCAATTAAATAACCATGGCAAGACCACTTCCTCCAAAGGAACCTGCCCACAAGATACACTCAATTTCAGAGGGCCTCAGAGATGTACCCCCTCTTCAAGGTTGCCAACTGTGGGTTAGGAAGTTCCTGGAGATTTGAGTGCAGAACCTAGGAAGGGTGGAATATGGAGAGGAAGCTCAGCAGGAATATGACGCCAAGGGAACGAATCTCTGTTGCCTGGAGATCAGTTGTATTTCTGGGAGAACGCCAGGCCAATGTTCCCTCTAAGCTGCAGAGTCTTGTGAGCAAACATTCTACTTTGTGAGCTACTGGCATTAAAGTTGTGAGCTGCTGCATAAATGAGTGCTCCGAGGTCATCCTTCCTGAGCTAAGACAAAAATGTGTGAGCTGGAGGCTAAAAATCTGTGAGCTAGCTCACACTAACTCAGCTTAGAGGGAACACTGCTCCAGACGCCACCTGGAGGCTGGCTACCCTACCCCACTTTCCAAAAACAAGCTGGGTAAGCACCATGGACAGAGCTTCCTGGAAGGCTGCCAGGAGAGTCAAGCTAAGCTGTTGCTTGGCCTTACCTGGGGATGAAAAAGCAGCGGGGAAGGCCTCAAGTACTTCTCCTTTAGTGCGCCCACTGAGTCCACCACCTTCCGCTTCTCCACCCTGCTGGACAGCAACACAGAGGGTTACATACCTTACGGGGCCTCGAGGCAGAAATGAAAGTACACTGTCCTGCCCTCTAGAAACGCGATCTACTGAAGGGTGTTTGGACCCCTTGGGATGGGTCAGTGAAGCTGAATGCCTGTCTGACTGTCTGTACGATTCCCCAGAGAGGGGGAGATGGGTCTGCTGCCCACTTCCCCCAAGAACTGTTGGCATTTTGGATGTCTTGTTTCAGCGAGATCTAGCCTTGAAAACCTGCAGTTTGAAACTGCGGATGTTAAATTGTGAGTCTTATGCATTTGATTGTTTTGTTCCTGTTTACATTGTAAGCTGCCTTCAGTTCCCGTAAGGCCAATAATGTTTTAAATAAAATAAAATAAGTAGCCTGGGGGCAGACATTAAAAACCGGAAATGTCAGGCATGTATAGAGACGAGTGGGATCACACCTGCTGGCCCCCTATCCAAACTTCTTCAGCAAGCCCTTTGTGTCTTCAAGTCCCTGCACAAAGGCTGTCCATGTGATTGGGGAAGCCAGAAAAGCGAGAGCCTGTCTTCTCTCTGTGTGCTTAGAATGTTCCACCCTCCCTTTGGTATTTTTCCCCCTGTATTTTTTGTGTGTGCGTGCATGCCTGTAAGTTATGGCAACCTCCGGAGACCCCTACGAGGGCATGGAGGGCATTCAGGCCTGATAAAGCCTGCCTCTGCCTCCCGCTCCTGGTATTCCAAGGAGGTTTTGCATCCAAGTACTTGCCAGAGCCGGCCCTGCTTATCTTCTGAGATCTGACAAGTGTTTTTTTTTCTTCCTAATGCCTGAACATGGTTAACTGTAGAAACATGAAGTACAAACTGAGCTGCTCCAATTAGTTTGTGCTGAGTCTCGATAGTGCACATTTTTTTGACTAGGAGTTTGGTCCCTGCCATTAACCATTCAAAGGGTCCCGGGTAGCAGCACAAGAAAAAGACTTCTGGCTCAGTCCTTGAGAATTACGGGACCCGTTACTGGACTGCATGGACCAGTGGTCTACTTTGGTTAAGGAAGTTTTACGGGAGCTCTCCCTGTAGGTACAGGCACACAAAGGCTTGCTGCATTTTGTCCTGTTAACACTTATGCTTTAATTCAGTTGTATTTTTCGACTTCTGGTTGATTGTACAACCCAAATCCCATTTTGTTTATTGAACACCCCATCTGTTGATTGTATTGTATTGACTTACTCTGTGTTATTCACCTTGAGCCCCAGGGAGAAAGGGCAACTCTAAAAAATGTAAATAAAATAAATAATATTTGCATATTCACTAAGACTTTCTAACTGAGTTGTCATATGCAGGGGGCCAGGGAGGGCTTCTATTGGCTGCCACCACTCTGTTATAACTGGGAGGGCCCAGAGAACCCACCTACCCTTGTCTTCCTTCTTAATAAAACACCTTCTATCTATGACTGAAGAGATGTGAGGACTCAGGCAGTGTATCAAGAACAGGTTTATTATATGTGCTCAAAAAGAATCTAGTGGGTTGTAAAAACTTTTAGTGAATATAAAACAGCAAAGGTGGTACAAAACAAAAGGCCCTGACATACCTAGCTATACATTCTCTTTCTCTAATGCTAACAGACTCACCACTCCTTGGGTGAGGGAACCCTCCTGCTGCAGCCTTTCCAGAGAGAACCCTCCTGATTGTAGCCTCTCCTAAAAGAACACTTCCCTCTCTGTATTTAGGCATTTTATTCTTTCCTCTCAGGTCCCACCCCTCTATCCTTCACTGGGCAAGTATTCCCTCCAAAAATATGCCCACCCAATCAGAGGGACAGAAGGGATCCTGGGAAATGTAGGCCCTGTAGCTACTCTAACACAGGTTTCCCTAGAGCTTATAGGTCTCTCTAGGCCTATGATCATGACACCCCTCCCTTACCCTCGCTAGACCAAATCATCGAGTCTGGCAATTTTCACACATGTGCAGGATATAATAGCTCTTGACAAGTGCCTAAGAGTGCAGCACTTCTCAGCACAATAATAAATACAATGCATATTTCCAGTAAAGCCCTCTATCTAATCCACTTGCTATGTGCCTATTTTGGCTTGCAGTTCCCGCACACCACGGCCTTTGTCATTGAGACCAAATGTTGAGTACTGAAGCCATAAGGCGGGGAAAAAACAAGGAGACAAACCTTGTGCAAGTATCTGCTAAAAAAGAGTGGAGAGCATTACAAACATCCATGTTTAATTCAATGCACCATCAACTGGACTTCCACAGATTGTTTTAGTTCAGGATCTTGCCATCATGGCTGGTATCTCAAAGAACACACTGAAGGATCTTCCCTGCCTTCGCTCTTCTGGTCCTCTGCCACTTCCCTACGTCTTCTGGCAATGACTCCCTCAACATCCAGTTATTCTAGTACAGGAGTGGCCAAACTTCTTTAATGTAAGAGCCACATAAAATAAATGTCAGTTGTTTGAGAGCCGCAAAACATGAATGTGAGGGGCAGAAAGTGACAGAGGAAGGAAGAAAGGAAGGAAGTTTGAGGGAGGAGGGAGATGTGGAAAGAAAGCAATTTTAACTTTAAATGTGTTCTCCAAGCCCCCCTCCCCCCGCCCATGTTGGCCGGCTTGTCCTGGAGAAGTGATTTAAAGAGACAAATGCCTTTTCCAAGCCGGCCAGCCGGGTGGTGGGGGCTTTGAGAGTCACACAATATGTGTGAAAGAGCCATATGCAGCTCCTGAGCCACAGTTTGGCAACCCCTGTGCTAGTATGATCACCTGCCCATATATAGTAGTGCTGGAATAATTCCATTTCTGCATTTCCCCAGCTATGGGTGCTATTCTCAAAGGGATACAAAAGAAAAGAGATCCAACACGGTGGAATATTTTGGCTCAAGTTTTCATTATAACAGAGTCTCCAACAAGGGTGGATATGGGGCTTCTCAGCAGGTTAAAGTTTTGCCCATTCAGTTCCTCAGAGAATGGACATCGGAATGCCGTTTGAGGAATGAATGGACACGGACCCTTTACACATGATGGCTGACCTACCCTAAGAACACATACAGCTCCCAGTGCAAAGTGCAACATAAGCAGTATCTTTTTTCTGTGAGTGGGTCAGAAGAGTGAGACCTAAGAACATAAGAAGAGCCATGCTGGATGAGACCAATAGTCCATCTAGTCCAGCATCTTTTTTTTCCCACAGTGTCCAATCAGATGCCCCCAGAAGGCCTATTATAAGCAGGACACAGAAGCTGAAACCTCCCCCTGCTTCTGTTCCTCCCCCCGCAACAGACATTCAGAGGTGTATTCCAACTCAAAATGGCAGCCTCCTTCAGCCTAGAGCTTTTCCCTCCATGCATCTGTCTGCTGCCCTTTTAAAGCCAGCTAAGCTAGCAGCTGTCAATGCAATCACACACAATGCTGTCAGGGAACTTAGACAGGGGGAATTCTGCATAGGATTGTGTTCCAGGCAACAAACAAAAAGAAATCAACACCCGCAGAAATTAATGCCCACAGCATCTGAGATGCTTCTGAAATTCCCCTAATCTGAATTTCCTCCCCTAATTTTGGAGTTCTGAATTATGCTCTCTTATTTCTGAAGGGGAACTAAGGCATTAGGAATCCTTCTGCTCTTCTATCTTTGTGTGTGTGTGTGTGTGTGTGTGTGTTTTAAGCAGTCTTGAAATGACTATACCTGTGGTGTACCAAGACTCTTTTTGTGTAGTGTTTTACCAACGCTGGAGAACACAGCTGCATATCAGTTCAACAATGCTCAAAAACAATCTTGATACATGCAGTCATTTGACTTTATTTTTGTATATGAGCCCCCCCCCCCCTGGTTCTGAGGTCTGCTTCACAACATCTTCTTGCAGTCCCTGGGCCCAAGAACACCCAACGGGCTTCAACAAGGGCCGGGGCCTTTTTGGCCTGAGCCCCTTCCTGGTGGAACGAGCTCCCCGTGGCGATTCGAGCCCTGTGGGACTTGTCAAAGTCCCGCAGGGCTTGTAAGATGGAGCGCTTCTGCCAGGCCTATAACTGATCCAGCAGGCATCCCTCTGAATGTCATCACTCCCCCCCCCCATTTTACACTCATCGTGTTTGCACAGAGTTGACAGTTATTGGTCATAAGTGCTGTTATATGTTTGCCGCTTATGCCTGAAATAATGTCTGTATCTTTTGAATATGCTGCTCTGATTTATCAGAACTGTTTTATGATGTTTTAATTCTGATGTTTGTTTTTACTGTTGTATGCCACCCTGAGCCTGCTTGCGGGATAGGGCAGGGTATAAATTAAAAAAAATAAATTAAATTAGTGTTTGATTGATGTGCAAATGGGTATCATCCACAATGGGGGTGAAAGGAAGAAGAATTGCAGATTTATACCCTGCCCTTCTCTCTGAATCAGAGACTCAGAGTGGCTCACAATCTCCTTTATCTTCTCCCCCTGCAACAGACATCCTGTGAGGTGGGTGGGGCTGAGAGGGCTCTCACAGCAGCTGCCCTTTCAAGGACAACCTCTGCTAGAGCTATGGCTGACCCAAGGCCATTCCAGCAGCTGCAAGCGGAGGAGTGGGGAATCAAACCCGGTTCTCCCAGATAAGAGTCCACACACTTAACCACTACACCAAACTGGCTCTCCAAAAGAAGGGGGTCCTGGAGAAACTGAAATTTGTCAAACCATGCATGTGCCAGGTCCCTTGTTAAATGCTCCCTGGTTAAACCAGAATTCAGAAAGGATGCCATGAAGCACAAAGATGGGCCAATATAGGAATGGAATGGGGGGAGGAGGATGCACTGTTTTCAAATAGGGCTGTGTGTGAAGCACGACCACCATGCCACCCTTTCTCATCCACACAGGACTGGCCCTAGACTGTCTGGAGCCCTAGGCAAGGTTAACTTCTGGAGCCCCCCCCCCCCCCGCACTGATAATGTCACCAAGGCACACTGGGTGCCCAATTCAGTGTCCCCAGAAGGCCAGCGCCTCGGACAATTGCCTAGTTTGCCTAATGGCAGGGCCGGCCCTGCATCCATAAATTCACAACACCCAAATCCTTGTGCTGTCTTCTATCAAACACAAGGGCTTTGCAATGTATAGACAGAACCTAGTTTCCTGTCTGTCTTGGATTACTCTATCTTCTGAAATTCAGCTGCTGTTTTTGAAACACCGGCTTATCTTGTGTGCCATTATCCACCTATGACTCACTGGATCTTCCGTAGCTGGATACAGAACTCACCTCTTGCTCTGCCTTATCTTCTCCTACTTGCCTCTGGCTTCCCACCAGACGGGCAGCCAACATCGCCCTCCCTTTGCATCCTGAAGCCTGATTACTGTGGGCCTCATCCCCACAGGTCATGACATGTGGCTACCTGTGCCTGTGCGTACGGTACAGCCCATTCGGGGCCACGATTAAGGCAGGGTATGTTAATACCTGTAGATGGGGTCCATGAAAAAAGGCGACGGCTTAGCGTAATGCAGTGACGGCTGTGGCGGCATCTGTGCCTGAGAAATCTTGGGTAATACTTCACTGGCCATGAGTTTCCTCTCTCCATAAATGTGGTTCTTCCGGGAGTCCCGGCTCCCATTCTGGCTGGCCCGGATGCGGTTGCCGATGCTCAGGTCTAGTGGCTGTTCCTCCCCGGAAGGATGGGTGGGCAGGATTTTGGGGGGTGGCAAGGCTGGCTTAATTTCTTTTGGCTTTGTGGTAAGGTCGAAGGGCGACTCGGAGCTGCTGCTGCCCATTTTGTGAAGGTCCCTGGGCGACTTTGGTTCTGCCTTGACCAGCAAGCTGTGATTCAGGGTCCGGTCCGTGAAAGGGTACAACGAATGGGGGAAGTTGGGGAGGAACTGGAATGGAAACATGGAATGGTAAGGGAGGGAGCCTATTTTCTTCTCCTGCATCCCCATGAAGCCTGGCCCAAAGTACTTCTCCGCAATGGAGGCGATGGCCTTTATGGAGTCATTGGCTGCCCCAGACGTGGGGAGCAGCTGCTCCTCAGGGGGAGGGAAGAAGGAATGCTGAGAGTAGAAAAGAGGGATGTCGCTCATGTTGTTGGCAGAACTTGCGGACACCGAGCTGCTGATGAAATCCGGCTTGCTTTCTGGCGGGTTGCCCTTGTCTTTCATTTTGTCCCTGTCGCTCTCGGCGTCGCTCTCCAAATCGGAGCCGGTGCCCGTGGTGGTGTCCAGATCCGTGCCCGTGGTGGTGTTGACGTCCTCGAAATCACTGGCGTCTGAGATGTCACTGGTCCTGGCTTTGAGCTTCTCCAGATAGGAGTTCCCCAGACTGCTGCTGTTGAACTTCTCGCCTGAGGTCGGGTGGCTGCTGTTGCTGACGGCAGAAATGAGGGGGAGGGCCGGGTTCCCCAGGGGGCTTGGGAGCTTGGCGTCTTGGGTGTGGTTGATGGGGCTCTTGAGCAGCGATGTCGGAGGTAATAAAGGGGGCCTGGGATACAGAGAGGGAGGGAAAATACCTGGGAAGCCAGGAGTCAGGGCTGGAAATGCTGGGGGACCAGGTGAAAAGGGAAGCCCTCCTGGGTGCGGCCGGGATGGGAAGTAATCGTTGAACCCGAGGCTGGCGTGGTTGAGATTGGGAGATGGCTTGGATTTGTCCATCATGGAGCTGGGAGTCAAAGGCAAGCCTGGGCCAAAAATCCCCCCCGGGTTATAATGGTTCTTCCCCTCGCAGAAGCGCCGGTGCTTGTTGAGCGAGGAGGTGGTGCTGAACATCTGCCCGCAATCCTTGCATTTGATCTGAGTCCGGCAGTCGGCGTGCATCCGCTTGTGGCGGCACAGGTTGGAGAACTGCGTGTAGGACTTGTGGCAGACCTCACCTAAAGCATCAACAGAAACCAAAACACCAAAACCCAATATGAAATTAATATGAAATAGCTAGTTGAAAGGGGGCATGTGTGGGGGGGAGACCAAAGCCCTCCTCAGAGACTGGCGTTCCAACACAGCGCAGTGGGACAGCGAGCTACATGGGATCCTCTCAATATGGGAATTCGTCATTTTGTGACAACAATCCCGCTTTGATATGTGCTGCTGGAAACCCGGATTTTTAGGGCACATTTTGGTGAGCAGTACGTTTATAAAACATGAAACGTCGACTGCAGGTTGACATGCTAGAGGTTTACTGGATTATGCATGGGATGGAGAAAGTAGAGAAAGAAGTACTTTTCTCCCTTTCTCACAACACAAGAACTCGTGGGCATTTGATGAAATTGCTGAGCAGTCGGGTTAAAACGGATAAAAGGAAGTACTTCTTCACCCAAAGGGTGATTAACATGTGGAATTCACTGCCACAGGAGGTGGTGGCGGCCACAAGCATAGCCACCTTCAAGAGGGGTTTAGATAAAAATATGGAGCAGAGGTCCATCAGTGGCTATTAGCCACAGTGTGTGTGTATGTATAAATTTTTTTGCCACTGTGTGACACAGAGTGTTGGACTGGATGGGCCATTGGCCTGATCCAACATGGCTTCTCTTATGTTCTTATGAGATCGGGCAAGCCTGAGCCACCCAGGTCAGATACAAGCTAGGAGATCCAAAACCATAATGAATGCAAAAGTCTTCTGAATCAGGCCACTGCGCCATGCAGCTGGTTTTTAAAAACTTCTAATCAACCTCAAGATCACTGGCAGACAAACATCTTGAAAGTCAAGATCCTTTTAACTGGATTGAACCATGGAGATGTGTGTATGTGGCCTGTGCTTCCCCACTTTGGGTTCCCATTAGTGAGAAAAGTGCGGTATAAATTTCTAAATAAATGGTGGATGAATGAATACGACCAAACCAAATTACCTTATTTGATTGACTTACATAGCAGCCTTATCATCTGAGCCATGGATCCATGTCGCTCAGGGTTTTCTACCATGACGGACAGTATCTCCAGAATTTCCCACAGATGCCTGGGACTGAACCTGGCCATTCCGCATGCAAAGTGTGTCCCCCCCCCCGCCCCCGCCGTGAAGTCACAGCTGACTTATGGTGACCCCGTATGGTTTTCAAGGCAAGAGACATTCAGAGGTGGTTTGCCATTGCTAGCCCCTGTGTCACAACAACCTTGGTGCTGCTTGGAGGTTGCACATCCAAATACTAGCCAGGAGGAGTCATTTGGTAGAAAAATAGGTGGTGGATCTCATTAGCATATACTGCCTCCCTCACCAGCCAAAAGCAACCTGATGCAAGAGAGGAGAGCCCCAGGCAAACAAGGCCTGCTTGGGCTGGCTAGAGATCCAGCCGGCCTGGGCAGGCCTCACTCGCCTGGGGCTCTCATTGCCCCCCCAATTAAAAAGGAATGTAAGCCACCTGCCACCCAAAATCACATAAGAAGTGGAGAAAGGGTGGCATGGGCTTCTCCAGGGGTTAATGAGGGCTGCTGAGAGTGTGGCAAAGCTCCTGGTGGCTGGCTGGCTGCTTGCTCTCCTAATCCAGGGAATGTTATGCAGCTGCACCTACTATTCAATGGATAAGGTAGGTGGGGAGAGGAGGGGGGCTGTCAGAAAGGTTCAGGAGCTTCACTCCTATGAGCTGCTGCTGAATTCAAGGCCTGCTATCCAGGGCCATCCCTGCTTAGCTTCTGAGATCTGATGAGGTCAGGCTATCCAGGGCTATCCAGGTCAGGGTTACTATGTGCTCTACCGCTCAGCAATCAAGCCAGACCCCTGGCCAGTAATGCCTATGCTAGACTGGCAGCTGTTCTGGGAGTTCCCAGTGGGGATAAAAGATATCTTTCTCCAAAGAAATCTGTAGAAAACTTACATCAAGTGCTCTTCTAGCTCAAGAACTTAATTTTACAGTAGGGGGAAAGATGAAATTATTATAACAGTAAAGTCTAGCCAGCACTTTAATCCTGGTCACCAGTGTTCCCTCTAAGCTGAGTTAGTGTGAGCTAGCTCACAGTTTTTTAGCCTCCAGTTCACACATTTTTGTCTGAACTCAGAAAAAAATGGCCCCAGAGCAAACTAATTTATGCAATAGCTCACAACTTTTAATACCAGTAGCTCACAAAATAGAATTTCTGCTCACATGACTCTACAGCTTAGAGGGAACATTGCTGGTCACTATTTTTATGTTGCTTGAAAATGCTCCTCTTGCCATCTGTCAGGGCAATCAGGAAGTTACTGAGGTTATCAAGAGATGAACGTGGATTCATATAATCGTATCAAGCATTATTCTATTCCATTTCCTCCTCCCCTTTATTATGATTATTATTTTTTTTAAAAGTCATTAATAGAAAGTTATTTCTCCGTTAGGACACTCTATAAACATTTCTCATATCAGGGCTCGGTTTCATTTCAAGCACAAAGGGAGAGGCGGTGCTTATTAAACATGGGATGGCTGAGGGGAAATATCTCCTCAGCTTTTCACACAGTTACCAAACACCCCCCGTCCCGTGCAGTGAGGTCAATGGTCCAATCAGCAAAGGCTATTCTCTTGAGTCTAGTTGTCAAGGCCTAAATGATAGTAGGAATCTATGACTGGAATTCCTGGCATGTGATGTACCCAAATGCAGCCACAGGGGTCTCGGTATGAATTGGACACATACGACTGGGGAACAGGGGCTAACTGTCCCTCCCCCATGCTGTTTCCCTTGAACCAAATGTTTAGAAGAAGAAGATGATTTTGGATTTATATTCCGCCCTATACTCTGAATCTCAGAGTTTCAGAGCAGTCACAATCTCCTCTACCTTCCCCCCCACAACAAACATGCTGTGCGGTAGGTGGGGCTGAGAGTGCTTTTATAGCAGTTGCCCTTTCAAGGACAGCTTCTATGAAAGCTATGGCTGACCCAAGGCCATCTCAGCAGGTGCAAATGGAGGAGTGGGGAATCAAACCCGGTTCTCCCAGAAAAGAGTCCGCACACTTATCCACTACACCAAACTGGCTCTCATGTTTAGAAGTGGTTTGCCTGCCTCCGTGCCACAACTGTAGTGTTCCTTGGAGGCCTCCCATCCAAATAGAGCCAAGGCCGACCCTGCTTAGCTTCTAGGATCTGATGAGATCAGGCTAACCTAGTAGAGCAGTTATTCGATTGGTTGTTCTGGGACCAAACAGTGCCGTCTTGGGAACAGTGCAGATTGGGAAAATGACACAGTGGGAGGTCAAAGCTTCTCCATGTACACTAAGGCACTGTATGTATCTGAGCTGAGGAAAACATTCAAGACATGTGTTTGTCACATGGGACACCGAGTGGGAACCCCGGACCCAACCCATGCCCTCCATAATGTGTGAGTCATTTGGGATGGTTTCCTTTATGTGACTAATGAGGCTTTTCAATATAAGCATGTTCTCCCAAATGCAGAAGACTCAATAAAAAACCTGCCTTCTAGACATGTTGTTACTTCAGGCATTTCTGAAGGCCATTTCTGTCAGGTGGTGTTTACTGTTTATTTATGTTCAGAAAAAAGAAAGAAGGAAAGAAGGGAAATAGGGAAATGAGGAGGAAAAGGTGTGTGTGTGTATGGAGGGGGGTTACACAATAAAAAAACAAATTGGCGGGACTTGCTGTGGAGCTCGGCTTTTAAACTGTCAGAAACCTGCCACAAGTGTGTACTGAAAAAACAGGGGCCCTGCGTAAAGCGAAAAAATAGAAAGAACAAAAAAGTGGCAGAATTCTGCCTTGTGCTCTGACCTATAAAATTACGGCAGCTGCTAGTGGAGGCAAAGCTGGCGTGGGGGGGGGGCCCTCCGGATATGTGCAATTATTGCGGCCCAGCCGGCTCTCTGAGACGGCCATGACAACTTACATATGAAAGGTTTGACAGTGCTGTGAATGTGCTTATGCTGCTTGAGGCCAGACGAAGTAGCGAAAGTTTTCCCACAATCTGGGCAGGCGTGCGCCCGGGCGCCGACGTGCTGAGAACGGATGTGCCGCTGCAGGTTGCTGGGGTCGGTAAACACCTGGAAGAATGGGAAAAGAATTGGCCTGAAGAATGAGGAGGGCTGCCAGGGCAAAAGGGGTTGTCCGTGTCTCCCAAAACATCAGAGAATTCTAAGGTAATCCTGTTGGGCAGAGGTTCTTAGATAGTTTGACGCTCCACTCCACTGCGACCCCTTTTTCAGCAATGAAAAGGTCTCATATCAAGGGTCGCCATGGTCACAGTCTCCCAAGGCCAATGGTTTCACAGAAAGAGATGGCTATACAGAAAAGTGATATTGTAATAAAAGGGGGAAAAAACTGTATAAAAGTAACAACTGTTGAAACAAGTCTTGCTACTCTACATTTCGAAACAAACAATTCATTATCAATATTATTGACAAAAAACACTGAACAAAAGCTCCGAGCTCAGCACAGAGACCTTTTGAATCTGACGAAGGGTAACCCTTAATGGAAGAATGCTGATCTCTGAGGCTCCAACTGCAACTGTTTATACAACAATTGTAAAAGCTGGAGGGTGTCTAAATATAAGTTTGAAGGAAATACTGCTTATCCCATTACTGAATTCAAGGCTCTACCTAGTGTACTGCAGCCTGAATTTGTGGTATGGAATGAGCTTTCACGAGTCACTGATCACTTTTTCACTTTTTACTCTTTTCTACAGATAGACTAACACGGCTACCCATCTTGATCTACCTCCCACCAGATTATGATTTTGTAAGGGAGGCCAAGAGTCCAGTGGCACCTTAAAGACTAACAGCGTTAGTGGCAGGGTAAGAGCTTTCATGAGTCACTGCTCACTTCAAAATGACCAATGACTCATGGAAGCTCCTCCCCTGCCACAAATTTGGTTGGTCTTGAAGGTGCTGCTGGACTCTTGCTCTTTTCTACTGCTACAGGCAGACTAATGCGACTGCCCATCTCGATCAATCTCTAAGGGAGAGTGTTTATCTACCTTGTGAAGAGTTTCAACCATGGCAGCTTCCTCAGAGCAGGTATAATAGATATACCCTGAGAAGAAGGAGATTTGGTAACATTAACATGAACTTAATATGAGCTTTTTTCCTTTTGCCATCATGACATACCTGACTAAAGTTTGTGTGTAAAGTGCCATCAAATCATAGCCAATTTATGGCAATCAGATAGGCTTTCCAAGGCAAGAGAGGAACAGAGGTGGTTTGCCATTGCCTGTGTTTGTGTAGCAGGGCTTTTTTTTTAGCAGGAACTCATTTGCATATTAGGCCACACCTTCTTGTGTACCCTGCTCCTGGAGCAGGGGTGGCCAAACTTGCTTAATGTAAGAGCCACATAGAATAAATGGCAGATGTTTGAGAGCCACAACATGTCAATATCATATGTTTGAGAGCTGCAAGAAAGGAAGGGAGGGAGGGAGGAAGGAAGGAAGGAAAATGGAGAGAGGGAGGTGAGAGAGGTGGGGGGAAAGCAACTTTAACTTTAAATGCATTTTCCAAGCCATTGGCTGGCTTGGAGAAGTGATTTAAAGAGACAAATGTCTTCTCCGAGCTGGCCAACAGAGCAGTGGGGGTTTTGAGAGCCACACAATATGCGTGGAAGAGCCACATGCGGCTCCCAAGCCACAGTTTGGCGATCCCTGTCCTGGAACTTACAGTAGGCCCTGTAAGAAGAGCCCTGTAAGCTCTTGGAGAATTGGCTACATCAGGGGTGTGTGGCCTAATATGCACAGGAGTTCCTACTACAAAACCCCCCCTGCTGTGTAGTGACTCTGGATTTCCTTAGTGGTCTCCCATCCAAATGGCCAGCCTGGCTCAGCTTCCAAAATCTGGTGAAATCAGGCTAGTTTGGCCCATCCAGGTACGGGCCAAAGCACTCTGCAAGTCTGAGGTTTGTTAAACAGAAGTAACTGTCATGACTTGAGCCTAATGGCATTTTAGGAGTTTTTGAATGGATTTGGTATCAAGGGCCTCTGTGTTCCTAAACAGCCCTCTTTCATTGCAGTGGAACTTTCCCAGGAGAATAGTAAAGAGTCCAGTAGCACCTTTAAGACTAACAAATTTTATTGTAGCATGAGCTTTTGAGAAATACAGCTCTCTTCGTCAGATGCATGGAAGGTTTGCACCTGACGAAGAGAGCAGTGTTTCTCATAGGGCTGTTGAGTCCAATTCAAGAAATTGGGGACTTTGGGGATGGAGTCAGGAGACGCTGAGGTGGAGCTAGGAGCAAGGTTGTGACAATCATAACTGAATTCCAAAGGGAGTTCTGGCCATCACATTTAATGGGTCTGCACACCTTTTAAATGCCTTCCCTCCATTGGAAATAATGAAGGATATGGGCACCTTCTTTTGGGGCTCACAGAATTGGACCCTCTGGTCCAATCTTTTTGAAACTTGGAGGGTATTTTGGGGGGAGGAACTGGATGCTATGCAGCAAATATGGTGCCTCTTCCTCAAAAAACAGCCCCCCAGAGCCCCAGATACCCATGGATTAATTCTCTATAATGTCCTATGGGAATCAGTCTCCATAGGGAATAATGGAGTACCCAGCAGACATTTCCCTCCGCTCCCCCTTTCTGATGACCCTGAAGTGGGGGGAGGCCTCCAAACCAGGGGATCCCCTGTCCCCACCTTGGGATTGGGAACCCTAGTTTCTTAAAAGCTTGCGCTACGACAAAATGAGTTTGTCTTAAAGGTGTTGCTGGACTCTTTACTATTTTGCAGCAACAGACTAGCACGGCTAACTCCTCTGGATCTGTTTCTCAGAAGAGGTTTCCAAACTCTGTATCACTTTCTTGGCCCATAAATGGGTAAACTCCACCCTACTGTGACCAAATTACTCCCCACTGTCAGGTGACATTTGGTGATGAAATCATACCTTCACACAGTTTTCACATTCAAAGCGCTTGCCACTGTCATGTGACATCTGGTGACGAATCAGGTTTGATTTCCAGTTGAAGGCCTTGGGGCACTGGTCGCATTTGTACTCCCTTTCTTCTGTGTGGATGATCATGTGTTGCTCCAAGCTGTTGGAAAGAGAGCCAGGCAGATAGATATATGTATATATGGTATGCAAGTTTGGTAACTGATAACTGAGGTCCAAAGTACACTTTAGAGATTCTTCTGGAATCCTCCTCAATCAAATTGCTTTTGCCAAATTACCAAGTCTTTCTGTGTGTGTGTGTGTGTGTGTGTGTGTTAAGAGGAAGTGATGCATTAGGAGTCCTCTGTCATTCCTTTCTTAACTTACAAATTTGTTTCCAAATTTCAACAACAAGCAATGTGCATGCATAATTTATTAAAGCTTTCAGTTCTTGCTGCTCATGTACAGCTCCCCCACACATATACTATCCATGGGCAGAGGCATGCTGAAAAAGATAGTCCCCTGTGCAAGCACCAGTCATTCCTGATTCTGGGGTGATAAAACACTACCAAAAAGCAGTCTTGATGGGGCTGTACAACTGGTTGTGCTAAAGTTCCTCCCTTTCGCATCACCCACTGCTAGATCTTTTAACTGGAGACACCAGGGATTGAACTCGGGACCTTCTGCATGCCAAGCAGATGCTCTACCATTGAGCCCCAGTGTAGGCACTTCTAAGACAAGGACCTAGGTAGAAATCTCCACTTTTCCAGAAACCTCACTGGGTGATTTGGAGCTAGACGCTCTCATGCCTCATCTACCTCCGCACTATTTTCAAGGCAAAAGAGGATCAGAGGTTTTTAAATGCGTGATTAAACTGTACTGGTCTTAAGATTGTAATAAATGGATGAATGAGGATGAACAGAGGTGGTTTGCCATTGCCTGCCTCTGCGTAGCAACCCTAGACTTTCTTGGCAGTCTCCCATCCAAGGACTAAGCAGGGCCTACTTTGCTTTATCTTCTGAGAGCTGATGATAAATGGCTAGACTGGACCATCCAGATCAGGAGGACAACCCCACCTGCATAAAGTATTGCAAACATTAAGAAGGTTCGGCCCCTCCCAGCCAAGCCGGCTCGCCGGCGCTCGAGCTGGGGGCCGCTTTTGCCTCCCCGGAAGGAGGGAGGAGCTGCATCACCCGATATACGGGTGTTTAGTTCAGGCGGGAGTCGGGGCTATATAAGCCCCGGCTCCCCCCTCCTTCTCACGCAGTCTCTTTTGGCTCTCTGCCCGCCCACCCTCCCTTTGGCAGTACAGGCATCTGCTGGTCGCCTTATTAGGGGCCAGGTAGGAATTTTTCCACTTCCACATAATTGGCCCATGTGGGGGTGTTTTTTCGCCTACCTTGTACTGCCTAGTAGTGTTAGGTTTGATATTGGTATTTGTTATGGTCGCAGGCTGGAGGTGGTTTGGCCACAGGTTTTCAGGGGAGCACCTATGGCCTAGCACCGTTGGTGCAGTGGTCTGTATGAACCGTAGATGGGCTACACGGCTCAGTGCGGGGAATGCAGATCACAGGGAGCCTCACCTGGGGCGGATCTTTCCATGGGGATTGATGCTGCCCAGGTGGTGTATGGCTGGAGGCCTGGCCGCTCAGCTACAACCCGAATACGGCGGGCTTGTGCTGGGGGCAGGGTGGCTCGCCCTTTGGACAAGGCGGGGTCCGGGGTTGACCCCAGGGCTTGTCTGGTTAGGTTTCACCCCTGCCAGTTCTCAGTATTTAAGTTTAATAAAGCGGCCCGGTTTAAAACCCAACACTTGTGTCTGCTTCTTCATTCCGACTGGGGGGGCAATAACATGGCATGCTTGCGAGCCAGTTTGGCGCAGTGGTTAAGTGCGTAGACTCTTATCTGGGAGAACCGGGTTTGATTCTCCACTCCTCCACTTGCAGCTGCTGGAATGGCCTTGGGTCAGCCATAGCTCTGGCAGAGTTGTCCTTGAAAGGGCAGCTGCCGTGAGAGCTCTCTCAGCCCCACCTACCTCACAGGGTGTTTGTTGTGGGGGAGGAAGGTAAAGGAGATTGTGAGCCGTTCTGAGACTCTGGGATTCAGAGTGGAGGACGGAATATAAATCCAATGTCTTCTTCTCCTTCTTTGAAAAAAAGAAGAAAAGATCCATGGTGGGGGAAAAATCCGCACTGTAGTTGTAGAGACGCTCAACAAACACTGTTGTTAATAATGGGTTGAGTAGCACACATGGCCATTCACCAAGTGGCAGCTTGCCACCGCACACGTATAACTATTGGGGAAGCTGGAGGCTTGTAACAGGCTGTCAAACAGTGAAGTCTGTAAAAGATCCATGAGAGTGGAAAGTGCCATAAAGCCACAGCCGACTTCTGGTGACCCCATAGCATTTTTAAGGCAAGGAATGTTGCTGACCCTGCTTAGCTCCTGCAAGCTGATGAGATCGAGCTAGCCTGAGCCATCCATCTCCTGGCACAGAATCCATAGTATGAAACACAATCCTATGCACGTCTGCTTAGACTTAGGGCTGCCAGTCCCCAGGTTTTGTAGGATCCTGCCCCCCCCCCCACACACCAGCCAGTTGGCCGGAGAGGGGAGGCCCCACCCCCAACAACCACGACCTCGTGTGATGTCCCCGAAGTGATGACATCACATGGAAGCGACTCTATAGTATGAGGCCAGTTTTACCATAGAGTTTGCCCAAAAACCAGAGCATGGCCACATGCTGTCCTGGCGTGATGATGTCACTTCTGCATGATGCCCTCACACTGGGGATTGGGGCACCTTCTTTGGGGGCTCATAGAATTGGACCCCCTGGTCCAATCCTTTTGAAACTTGGAGGGTATTTTGGGGAGAGGCGCTGAACGCTATGCTGCAAGTTTGGTGCCTCTAACTAAAAAAAACAACAGCCCCCCCCCCCCAAGCCCGTGGATCTATTCTCCATTATGCCTTATGAGAATCAGTCTCCATAGGGAATAATGGAGTGCCCAGCAGACATTTCCCCTCCCCACTTTCTGATGACCCTGAAGTGGGGGGAGGGCCTCCAATATGGGGGATCCCTACCCCCATCTGGGGATTGGCAACCCTATGGAGAGCAGTTGTAAAAGCAGGAGATCTTCAGGCCCCACCTGGAGGCTGGCAACTCTATTACAAGTACTGACCCTTCTTAGCTTCTGACCTATGGTGGTGAGATTGGGCTTATCTGGGCTGCTGCCTGTTTAAAAACAGGAGATTGCCTCAGAGGCCTCTGCGACATATATGGAAGGAATTGTGCTGGGACTGTCTTACGTTAGGAGGAGCGGAATGCTGACTTTCTCACACTCCTTTTAGACCCCCCTGGCAGCAACAGCACCAGGGGTCGTTTTGTAGAAAAATAGGTGGTGGAGCTCATTAGCATATGCCACCCCCCCCATCAGCCAAAAGCAACCCGACGCAAGAAAGGAGAGCCCTGGGCAAGCGAGGTCTGCTTGGGCTGGCTAGAGGTCCAGCCAATCCAAGCAGGCCTCGCTCACCTGGGGCTCTCCTTGGTTGCCCCCTGGTTGCCCCTCCCACAGTCAAAAGGCCAGCAAGCCACCCCCCACCCAAAATCACATAAGAAGTGGAGAAAGGGTGATGTGGGCTTCTCCAGGGGCTAATGAGGGCTGCTGGGGGTGTGGCAAAGCTCCTGGTGGCTGGCTGGCTGCCCTCTCTCCTAATCCAGGGATTGTTACGCAGTTGCACGGTTGCACCTATTATTCAATGGACAAGGTAGGTGGGCAGGAAGAGAGGGAACTCTCAGAAAGGTTCAGAAGCTGTGCTCCTGTGAGCTCCTGCTGAATTCAAGGCCTGAATACCACTAAAAGCAGAGCAAAAGCATCAAAATCCACTCCCTGCAGCTTTTATGCAACTGGCCTGAAAGGGAACTGCACTGGGGGTGGGCATGGACATACAGTTCCCCAAAATCCATAACTATCTGCATCCAGGTCAGACTCAGAAGTTATGTTCCACTATGTTCAATGAGGTTTGCTCCCAAGAAGTATGAACGAGATGTAGGAGGAGAGAGAGCGCACTATTTGTATGCCAAAGGTGCTAGATAGAGTGTGAAATGCCCTTGGGTAGTATGGAAAATGTTTCCCTCTTCCACAAAATCCTCCAGCTGTTTCACCTGAGCGGCCTTTACTCCCTACAAACTGCTTTGAACCATTTCAGGAAAGGCTTATGATGACATTTAGCAATTCTCATTTGGTTCTTTTGAAGCTTCTTGTGAAACCTGAACGCATCCCAATTTATATATGCAACGGACCATTCCTTGTCTTTTTAAAGAGGGGTGCTGATGGTCTGCTTTTGGTATATTAACACGCCTTTCCCGCCTATTGCTCTTCCTTTTCTTAATTGCTGTAAAATGGTTAATGCGAAAGGGACAATAAAAATGCCACATTTTGACCAACTCGATCCCCTTCTAGTGGAGATTCTGGCAAGGCCTTCTCTCCAAAAGACAAGATATTCATGCTTTTTTTTTTCTGCTGAAGCTATCATGTTCCTATTTTCATAGGCAAGAGGCCCAAATTTTCCCAGAACACTGTTAATGCAGCATTTGAAAGAAATACTATCAGGTGCTAACACACTTAAAATGTCAGGCACTTTTTTTTAGTTCTTAACTAGGAGGTTTCCCCTTCTGCTAACTGGCAGCTGCTCCCTGCCTGAAGGGTGGAAGAATGTTGGCTGGCAGCCTCTGAGGAAAAGGGCTACCCCGTCTCCTCCAAATAAAGATCACCAAATATTCCCTATTTCATTTATGCTAGGGCCACTTCTGTTTTTTAACTCTTTCAGTTCTTCGCTTCCTGGGGTTGCCATCCTCCGGGTGGTGACTGGCGATCTGCTATGACAGGGGTGATGAAGCTTTCTTTCTGCCAAGGGCCATTTTGGATATTTATAACATCATTGCGGGCCATGCAAAATTATCAAAAAAACAGTGTTCCACTGAGGGAGAACAATTCATGCCAGCAAAATTAATGCAAATAATTGTTTTTCAATTTGAAGCCACGTGGGGAGAGCCTAATTTGATGCCCCCCCAGCCTGCCACTCAAGGCAAATGCCTAGGGCAGGGACTTTTTTTTGTAGAAAAAGCCAAACAGGAACTCATTAGCATATCAGACCACACCCCCTAATATTACCTTTTCCTGCTATTTTTACTCACTACAGTGCAGGTGGGGAGAAGGGGTTTCAACCATTCCCTTGTACCAGTTTCCTGACCTGAAATGGCCTGAAGGGGTGCTAGTTGCCCACTGGAGGGCTGCATGGGTCATTCCATTAGTGCACTTGGCTCAGATCCCTCGTCTGCCATGAAACTTGTTGGGCAGCTCTGAACCATCACAAAGCCTAACCTACCTTGCAGAAGTGTCGTAAGAATTGTGTGGCTGAAGAAAAAGCAGTGTGTGCCACTTGTTCCTTGGGGGTTTGGGGTGTGTGTGTGTGTGTGTGACAAAAATGTTCTAAGATAAGCAGACAGACAGATGCCTTCGGAGACAGACCAGAAGTTAAGTCGGGACACCAGATTGCCTGTCTAGTGAGCTATCTCTTGCTCCCAAATCCAGTGCTCCATTCACTGCTTTTCTGTCCAGTAAGAGCAAGAATAGAAGGTGGAAAGGACTGTTGAGGCATCACTTCCGGTTGTATCTGAGAGTGATGTCGCAGCATTCTAGGAACTCCCCCGAATCTCTAATTTTTTTTTTTTACCACAGAAATCAGGGGATTCCTAGAGCAACATGACACCGCTCTCTGACCCTTATTTTTGCTCTTGCTGGAGTGAAACGTGGTCTACTCTGTAGCAGCACGATAGTGTTAGGCAGTGGTCATGTCGGACCTCTTGAACACACAGCATGTGCTCAGGCAGGATGTGGTGGCCCCCTTTTCACTCTCAGCTGGGGTTGCCAGGTCCCGCCCCCCAACCACCAGTGGGGGGTGGGGTAGGAATGCCAGATCTATGTTGGGAAGCTCCTGAAGATTCGGAGATGGAGCCTGGAAGGCACTGGAACCTCAGTTGGGTACAATGCCAAGGATTCCACCCTTCAAAGCATTTTTTTTTTCTCCAGGGGAACTGATCTCTGTAGTAGGGTTCCCATTCCCCAGGCTGGGGCAGGGGATCTCCTGCTTTGGGGGGCTTTTGCTTGCCTCCAATCACTTGGCTGGCAGAGGAAATCCCACCCCCAAACAGCAGTGTCCCCAACATGATGACATTACATGGAAGTGATGTCATCACATTGGGAATGTTGCATGGCAGTGTTTTGCTTTTGGGGCAAAACTTGATGGTTTGTGGGTGGTTTTACCATAGAGTTTTGCCCCCAAAGCAGAGCATCACTGCATGATGTCCCCAACATGATGACATTTGCTTCCATGTCATGTCATTATCTCGGGGACATCATGCAATGTCCTCGCCCCCTCCAGGATCAGCCCTCCCAACCCCCTCTGGTGCAAAGGCAGGACTTGGGAACCCTACTCCGCAGTCTGGAGATAAACCATAATTCCAGGGGATCTCCAGGTCCCTCCTGGAGGCTGGCATCCCTACACTCAGCACCAATGAAGGATTTTGATTGATTGGAAAGCCGTTACCTGTATTTGTTCGGGAACATCCTCTCACAGTCTTTGCACTCGTGGACTTGCCCATCAGCCGCACCTTCTTGCTTAATCTCATCGCTCAGAGACTCGTAGATGGAGCTGACAGTGTTGCAGGAGTATTTCTTGTGCCGCCTCAGGTCCATCTTGGACTGGAAAAGCTCGTCACAGACCTCGCAGCGAAACGTGTGCACTTCTAGGAGGCAGTAACGACACAAGCACAGAACACTTGGAGTTCAGCAATGGGGAAACAACGGTGGGAACAGGACTGACTGAAGGACATTTCTTCCAGAAGGCTCTGGCTTACTTTTTTGCACTGAAGTAATAAACACTGGTCTGAGCTGCGACATTTCAAATGGCAAGTGAGGGCTCTCATTAACAGAATGTTGTGCTGCACAAAAATATTTGTAGACCAATGAGGGTTGCCAGTCCCTCCAGTTGGGGGCAAGGGATCCCTCCCCCCCGCTTCAGGGTTATCAGGTTTGAATGTCTGCTGGGCACTCCATTATACCCTGTGGAGACTGGTCACCATAGGGTATAATGGGGAATTGATTTGTGAGTTTCTGTGGCTCTGGGGGGCAGCCTTTTGAGATAGAGGCACCAAATCTTCAGCAAAGCCTCTCCTCAAAACACTCCCCCAAGTTTAAAAAAAGATTGGACCAAGGGGTCCAGTTCTATGAGCCCCAAAAGAAGCTGCACCCATCCTCCATTATTTCCAGTGAAGGGAAGGCATTTAAAATGAGTGCAGTGCCCTGAAACATGATGGCCAGAACTCCCTTTGGAGTTCAATCGTGCTTGTCACAATCTGGCTCCACCCCCAAAGTTCCCAGATATGCAGGGCTTTCTTTGAGCAGAAACGCAAAGGAATGCAGTTCCGGCTGGCTTGGTACAGGGGGTGTGGCCTAATATGCAAATGAGTTCCTGCTGGGCTTTTCCCACAAAAAGCCCTGTGTGAAACAATGGTGATGTCAGGGGGTGTGGTCTAATATGCAAATGAGGCCCTGCTGGGCTTTTTCTACAAAAAAGCCCTGCAGATATGTCCTGAGTCAGACTTGGCCGCCCTACAGGCCACAGAAGACTAGCATGTCAGAGAAAAGACATGTTGGTTTTTCTTTAGTTACATGGAATGTTTCATACAGAGGAACATGTGACAGCCAGTCTTGCATAGAGGTCAGAGTGTCAGACTGGGAACTGGGAGACTTCCATTCATCTCCTCACAGTGCCATGAAAATTATTGGACATCCTTGGGCTAGTTGCACTCTCTCAGTCTAATCTAACTTGTTGGGTCACCGCAAGGGGAAAAAACAGGGAATAATGTGTATGCCACCTAGGGCTGCTAGGTGCTCCACCCGGAGACTGGCATCCGTAACTCCACCTTGAATTCTTTAGAGGGGTGCAGTATGAAAACGTAGTGGAGTGCAGTCATGGGAACACTTTCCAGGGAGTAAGCAACTGCATCCTGCTGAATGGTTCCGTGTACTATATTCATGGATGATTACAATTTACCTGTTACAGGGGTGTCAGACATGTGGCCCATGGGACGCATCAGGCCCCTGGAGGGCTCCTATCAGGCCCGCAAACAAGTCTGCTTCCTTCTCTTCCTCTCTTGCTTCTTTTTGTGTCACAGCTTGCTTTGTCAGGATTTCTCAATTGCACAGAAACTACAGAGCAAAGCCTCTATTTTCTCCATTGGCTGAGGCTCCTCTCTTGGGGTGGGGGAGCTTGCTTTGATACTGACCACAATATTGCAAGAGTGTTAATACTTTAAGCATGTTTTATTTCAGGGTTTTTTTGTTTTGTTTTTTAAAAAACTTTAATTGTGTTTGCCTGTGTCCTTTATGAAGTTTATATCTCCACTACCTGGAATTACATTATATGGCACACATGACCCGCGCTGACAAGGTCTCATTTCTGTCAGATCTGGCCCTCGTAACAAATGACACCCTGACATAGCATGTCTCATTATAGCATTGGAAGTTGCTTTAAGCATTCTTCAGAGAATTTAGCTAACAAACAGAATTTAAATAAATAAAACATTGATGGGATATTTTGTTTTGTGATTTACAAAGCCAGCCAAATGAGCAACCTGCATGGTGAAAATATTCTGCCCAAGGATTTGTGAAAGATGAACACCCAAACACACACCTGTTCCCACATCTAGAAGACATTTCTGATACCACATTTGAATGCACTGCTTTGCAATGAGGCCTTAATAAAACAGCTAAAAATTATAAATAAGATAAAATTAATAATACTGGGAAGCAGTCCTTGATAGTAAGGCTAACTTATTTCATAGGAGAGTCGTGAGTCTCGAATGTTACTTGGAGCACAAAGGATGAGAAATTTATGTGTGAATACAGCTGTTTTGGTACAGCCACCTGGAAACTCTGAGGACACATATCTGGCCCTTCCTGAGAGTGTGATGTGAAGGGATGACAGAACTAATAACAAAAGAATGCAAAAGAGAATCAAAATTATTATTATTATTATTTGCTGAGATAATGTCAGACATGTGGCCAAGATAACTATGCATTTTTGCCCAAGAAAACCTCTTTGGGTTTTGCACACTTGGAAAACTTCTAACTAGCAGCAGCGCAGCCGAAGCCTCCCTCTAGCCAAAGGGAATTCCAAGACGGTGCTCCGTGCAGCGAAGAGAAAGACGCCAGAGCTTTTGTTTTAAAGAAAAGTGATTTTTTTTCTTTTTTTTTAAAAAAGAAACCCTCTCTGCTGCACATAATAAATTATTGTAGTCAAGGTCAAACAAATTAAAAGGAGGGCAGCTATTACTAAGTTTACAAAGCAGCATCCTGACCGCATTGCCAAGCCAAACAATCGGCTTCGCGCTGTAAATTTTCCAGCAGAACGACTTCGAGGAGGGGAATCGAGACAGGCCAGAATTTCCTTGCCCAGCAGTCAGCTGGAAACAGAAGCAATTCAGTTCCCGTTTAGTGGGATTTCGGGTGTGTGTGCGTGTGTGTGTATGGGGGGGAGTTCATTTTTTATGTGACATGACCCCCCTCTCCCTCCAGCCTCTACTCTCTCAATTTCAGAAAGTTGCTTACTTGCTTTGCAATGAAAGCTCCCCCCCCCCCCTCTTTTCTGCCTCTTTATCCGCAGCTTTGCTGTGAATTTACAGCCTGTAGCTGCGGCTTTTGCTGTTGGCCACGGCTGTGTGGGGGTAGGGATGCCAATCCCCAGTTGGGGGCAGGGGATCCCCTGGTTTGGAGGCCCTCCCCCCCCGCTTCCGGGTGACCAGAAAGCAGGGTGTGTGTGGAGGGAAATATCTGATGGGCACTCCATTATTCCCTATGGAGACTGATTCCCATAGGGTATAATGGAGAATTGATTGCAGGTATCTGAGGCTCTGGAGAGGGGCTGTTTTTTGAGGTAGAGGCACCAGATTTGCTGCACAGCTTCCGATGTCTCTCCTCGGAAGACTGGCCAAGTTTCAAAAAGATTGGACCAGGGGGTCCAATTCTATGAGCCCCCAAAGAAGGTGCCCCTATCCATCATTATTTCCAATGGAGGGAAGGCATTTAAAAGGTGTGGTCCCTTTAAGTCCCTTTAAACTCCCTTTGGAGTTCAATTATGCTTGTCACAACCTTGCTCCTGGCTCCACTCCAATGTATCAATCAATGTATCCCCCAAAGTCTACTGGCTCCACGTCCAAAGTCCACAGATATTTCTTGAATTGGACCTGGCAACCATATATGGGTGTTGAGATGGGGAGGGATTGCATGATAATGAAGATCTCCACCACCTGGAGATCAGTTGCAATTGCTACCACCTAGAGAATAGCAGTGAAATTATAGGATCTTAGTGTATAGCTATGTAAATAAAAAAACCGCTAAGAGACATCATAAATTTTAAACAACCAAACAGTGTAATGTAGAGGTCAGTGGTGTTCTGACAATGCTTGCACGTAGAACTTCAAATAGACAAGAGCATGTGGCAAAAAGACATTCAGAGAAGACCGTTCAAAAACAGTCTTTCCAAGGAGTAACAATATTCCAGTATTTAGTTTGTGGAATTAAAAGAAGCCCTTCCAAAGACGTCTGTTGTAGATATCAAGACGTTTCATCCGTCTTTCTTCAGTCTGGAGGCTTATTTATCACTGGAACCCAATCCTACATTCACAGGAGACCAACAAGGTTCAGGACATGTTTGTTAGAACCTGTTCCAGTGATAAATAAGCCTCCAAACTGAAGAAAGACGGATGAAATGTCTTGATATCTACAACAGATGTCTTTGGAAGGGCTTCTTTTTCTTCTTTGTTACTCCTTGGAAAGACTGTTTTTGAACTATCTTCTGTGAATGTCTTTTTGCTACATGCGCTTGTCTATTTTGAAGTTCTACGTGCAAGCTTTGTCAGAACACTACTGACCTCTACATTACACTGTTTTGTTGTTTAAAATTTATGGAGACTCTTAGCAGTTTTTTTATTTGCATACCACCTGGAGGATGGCAACCCAAATCAGAGGTAATAGGTGACGTGAAACCAAGACACTCAGGTTGGAGCCTAAACCACAAATAAGTTCAGACATGCTGCTAGCCCTGATCAGTGGCATAATCTCCCACCTCTGTGGAGGGAGACTGGGGTTCGGGTTTTTACTCAGTCCTGAGGTTCCTGCCCTTCCAAAAAGCCCTCTGTCTGTCTGTGTTTATCACACCTGTATCACTTTCTTCCTTCAGAGTGGTATACAGGGCTCTGCCCAGTTCCATTTTAACCTCTAAACAGCCCTACATAGTAAGCTAAGACCTGGGCTTTTTTTTTTTTGTAGCAGGAACTCCTTTGCATATTAGACCACACACCCCTGATGTAGCCAATCCCCCAAGAGCTTACAAGGCTCTTAGTGCAGGGCCTACTGTAAGCTCTTGGAGGATTGGCTACATCAGGGCAGTGTAGCCTAATATGCAAAAGAGTTCCTGCTACAAAAAAAGCCCTGGCTAGGAGAGTGACTGTTCCAGGGTCACTAACTAACCCACCTCAGGACTGAGTAAAAACCCGAACCCCCGTCTCCCTGCTCCTAGCTTTCTTATCAATCCACAGAGGTGGGAGATCATGCCACTGATCAGGGCTAGCAGCATTAACTACCATTAATGGGAGGGGGAGGGGACTCATTTCTGTAAATCATCGGCATGCCGTCCGCATGTTTCGTATCCAACAGGGACAGCCATTCTTTCCTGCCAGTCTTCTGTGCCCCGTTTGTCAAATTTGTGTTACACGCCTCTATCTTAAGTTCCATCAGAAACATTCAGGACATAGCAGGAAAGTAACCAAAAAAAATATACATCAGTCCGTAATAGCTTTCAAAGAGACCGAGGGGAACATAATTATGTAGCATCTACATACTAATCTACCAGAGCCGTATCTCAAAGGAATTCAAGAGCCTTGCACAAAATTCCTGCAGCGAGAAGGGGGGTCGGCTGCATTTGGCTGTGGTTTGGAGAAAAGAGGTGGTTTTTTTTTTTCTTCAAATGATAATTATCTTTGTGTGGAACATTTTAACATTTCCTTTCTTATGCAATTCAGAGTTCCATTGGAAAAGTGGTGAGAGAGAGCATTGTTGAAGGCAAAGGGGATTTAAAAAAAAATTTCTAAAAAGTCAAATTTTGGATGATGGGCTATTATGTTTGGGAAGCAATTAGCGAGCAACTGACTGCCACTTGATATGGGAGGAGGAGGAGGCAGATAAATACTGCAGAATGCCATAAATGAAGCATTGTTGGGTACAAGGTAGGGGTTTATTTTCCGGTTGGTTCAGAAATGTGTCATTTTGGAATTAGAATAAAATTAAATTCATGATGCATAACAGATAATCCAAAATTCAGTTTTAAAAAACAGTACGCGTTCCTTCTGCTTTGGCTTAATTTTTCCTTCCTTTGTTGGGTGGGGGGGGCAGGCTTTGACTCACCGACCTTGGGACAGAAAGGGCTGAGGGTGTCCTCTAAGGCCCAACACTGACCATATGGCAGCACAATAACTATCACCAGAAGCCTAAGGTCACAGCTGATTCTGTTTTCCCCACTGCTGTTTTCTCCATCCACCCCAAAAATCTATCAGAATCTTTTCTAATAGAAAGAAAGAAAGAGAGAGAGAGAGAGATGAAGGAAGGAAGGAAGGAAGGAAGGAAGGAAGGAAGGAAGGAAGGAAGGAAGGAAGGAAGGAAGGAAGTGATGGGGAAGGGTGAAAACTGATGGAAGAGGAAAGGACAGAAAGAAAATGGCAGAACAATGAGAAGAACAGGAAAGTGACAAGGCAGGAAAATGTCTAAGGGAAGAAGGAAGAGAGGAAAAGGGAAGGAAGGAAAAGTTACAGAGATCAGGAATGAGAGAAAAAACAATATTTGTTGTTCATTTTCTGTTTTTTTCCAGTCCATTTCTTCTCATTTATTTTTACAAAACAACCTTGCTCTTTATTAACCCCTATTGCCATTCTGCACAGAAATTTAATTCAGTGCTTTAAAAATATACCCCAGCCTTCTGTCAAGGAGGTCAAGGCCATGTTCATCCTTCTTCCTTCACCAGTTTTATTCCGGCACCAACCCTGTGGAGCAGGTTTGGTGGACTGAGAGAAAGACCAGCCCAAGGTTCAGTCATTTGAACCCAGATCTCTCAAGGCCCCAGACCCAGGGAAAGTATTAGGGTTGACAATCCCCAGTTGGGGGTAGAGGATCCCCTAGTTTGAAGGCCCTCCCCTCGCTTCAGGGTAGGGTTGCCAAGTCCAATTCAAGAAATATCTGGGGACTTTGGGGGTGGAGCCAGGAGACTTTGGGGGTGGAGCCAGGAGACATTAGGGGTGGAGCCAAGATCAAGGCTGTGACAAGCATAACTGAATTCCAAAGGGAGTTCTGGCCATCACATTTAAAGGAACAGCACACCTTTTCAATTCCTTCCTTCCATAGGAAATAATGAAGGATAGGGGCACTTTCTTTTGGGGCTCGTAGAATTGGACCCCCTGGTCCAATCTTTTTGAAACTTGGGGGGTATTTTGGGGAGAGGCACTAGATGCTATACTAAAAATTTGGTGCCTCTACCCCGAAAAACAGCCCCCCCCCAGAGGCCCAGATACTCGCGGATCAATTCTCCATGATTTTCTATGAGAATAAATCTCCATAGGGAATAATAGAGTTCCCAGCAGACATTTCCCTCCCCTCCCCCTGCTTTCTGATAACCCTGAAGCAGGGGGAGGGCCTCCAAACCGGGGGATCCCCTGCCCCCACCTGGGGATTGGCAACCCTACACACCAGGCAAGCTGGGCAAAGAGTGGCTTGGTTGGTGGCTGCGTGTGCAGGGAGGGCTGCAAGCAAGGGGAGAACTGGGGGGGGGGGGGGAGGGAGTCTGAGAAGACAATACTGACTTTGATGGACCAGGGGTCTGATTCAGTAGAAGGCAGCTTCATATGTTCATGTTCATATACCCCCTTCAGAAAGGACAGAATCGGAAATCACATTTTGCAATGTGACTACAATATGACCTACTCACATAATTTTAGAAATAAAATATTTCTTTTCTTAGATAACTGATGAGACTGTAAGTATGAGGAGATAACAGGGCATTTGAGTTACAAACCTGAACCGGGCCAAGAGAAATGGCACTCTGTTAACGGGCTGTCCAGCTTCTGTTTAAAACTTTGCAAGACCTCTCTGTTTCTTAGCATGGGCTGCACTTCTTCACACCTTACAAAACACCTCCCCACACAGAATTGCACTACTGCTCAAATGCCTACGCGATTACTCGAATCTAAAGTTGGTGGGTTACATTTTCACTCTACAAGCAAACATGACACCCTGCCTATGCGTGCAGCCGGAACTCCTTTGTTACGTGACTATGCACAAATAGACAATACACAAAAATATGCATAACTGATAACCAATACTCCCTCTAAGCTTCGGAGTCATGTGAGCAAAAATTCTTCTTTGTGAACTACTGGCATTAAAGTTGTGAGCTACTGCATACATTATTAGCTTGCTCTGGGGCCATGTTTCCTGAGCGAAGGGAAAAATGTGTGAGCTGGAGGCTGAAAAACTCAGCTAGCTCACACTGACTCAGCTTAGAGGTAACACAGCCGATAACTGCCCCGATATCTCCACCCTAAAAAAAAAGGAAGCAGTTTGGGCAGAGGGCAATACAAAGGGGTGAGCAGCGATAACTGCTCTCCCACCTCCTTTCCCAGAGCTATTTTCCCCTGGTAAGGTTCCAAAAATGCAAATGTGTAGGTGGAAAAGGTGTACTGTAAAAATGGCAGACTGATGCATGAGTTTGAATCCTACCAGCTTTTCGCTTGATCTTGTTCAGTTTCCCTTCTCTCTGCAATCACCTTCCTGTGTGGTTTTCGACCATGTGGGTCCCACCATCCCCGGCCACATTTTTGGCAAGCAGAAACAGCCCTTCTGCCCTCTGTTCCCTGCAGAAATTCTGACAGGGTCCAGCCCATGGAGCTTAATTCCTACTCAAACAGCCATGGGTCAGACATATCTTTTTGAGTTTATTAATATATATATATATATATATATAAAATAAACGGGGTCAACTCAGGACACCTGTTGCATAAAAATCCCCTGGGAGCACCTGAGTGTCTAAAAAAAGGGAATTGTACATTTTGGGAAATGATTAGATTCTATTCGGCTCCATTATGGCTGCTGCTGCTGCTCAGCATGGTTGTCCAACTGCTAAATCTATATGGACATAAGAAACTTGCTATCTACCAAATTGCATCAGTCCACCAAGACAGATCCAAGTAGGCAGCTGTGTTGGTCTGAAGTAATAGAACAAAACAGGAGTCAATTGCACCTTTAAGACCAACTTAGTTTTATTCAGAACGTAAGCTTTCGTGTGCATGCACACTTCTTCATTCCTCATTCCTCGTCTGAAGAAGTGTGCATGCACACGAAAGCTTATGTTCTGAATAAAACTAAGTTGGTCTTAAAGGTGCAATTGTCTTCTCTCTAGCTCTTTTGTATTTTAGGGGGAGCAAAGATTACCCCAGGCCCTGTTACCAGAGATGGTTTTAGCCGGCATTCGGTCTGGGAACACCTTCTGCATGCAAATCTCATGCTCTACCTTTGAGCCATAGCCCTTTCCAACATAATAAGAGAACAACCCTCCACGTGAACCTATGAAGCTGCCTTACACCAAGACTGATCATTTGCCCATTTAGTTTAGCATAGTCTACTTGAAATGGTGGTGACACTTTTCCTGAACTGCAGGGAGAGAAGACTTTTTCCACAACACCTGCAATGACTTTTTCCACAACACCTGCAATTTTTCCACAACACCTGCAAGACTTTTTCCACAACACCTGCAAACCAGAGACGCTGGGGATTGAACCTAAGGGGAGGGACGGTGGCTCAGTGGTAGAGCATCTGCTTCGGAAGCAGAAGGTCCCAGGTTCAATCCCCGGCATCACCAAAAAAGGGTCCAGGCAAATAGGTGTTAAAAACCTCAGCTTGAGACCCTGGAGAGCCACTGCCAGTCTGAGAAGACAATACTGACTTTGATGGACCAAGGGTCTGATTCAGTATAAGGCAGCTTCATATGTTCATAGGACTTTCTGCATGCAAAGCAGGTATTGTAAGCAGCTTTGAATGTCAGTAGCATGTTTCCAGATCTAATCATTGTTACATACAGCAATCGCATCATGGCCAAGGAGAAAATACAGAGGCAGATTATCATACGCTTGGGAGTGGGGGGGAAGGGTCATGTATTGAACGGAAGTGTCCTGGGGGTGCCATTCTCACCTTCCAAACTAGGCGGCATGTTTCCAGCAGGGTAAGTGCTTTCTTTCATGTACATCAGCAGCTCTTCTCCTGGTTCTATTTCTTTAATAACTTTATAATAAATCTAGATATTTGCAAAACAAAAAGAGAGACACAAAGAGAAAAAAAATTAAAACTGCAGAACCATTTGTGTTTTTGTTTCAAGTTATCTGAAGTGATCTGGCAAAGAGGATTCTGATACTGGCCCGCTGGTCACTATTCCTGACAGCTGAATGTGATTTTATAAACTTATTATGCCTGTTGTTTCAAATTTTTTTTAAAAAAAATCAATCTTGCTGCTGCACTGAGTTGATAAAATCCATGATTCCTTGTTTTGCTGCACCACATTCTGTCTCTGCGTAGTGAATTTTTCATGCAAAATATACTCATTTCCCAACATTTACTTGTGCATAAGTAGATCAGCATTATCCGTATTTTAAACAAACACCATATGTACCATATGTATAAATACCATTTAAACCGCATATTAAAACCATACAATACATGCAAACAAGTCTACTAAAACAACAGCTAGAAGTAGAAAACTGAAACTACTGATTAGAATAGAAATGGAGAGACATAAAAACAACAAAAAGGGGAGTATTCATTCATCCCTACAGATGACTCTTCCCTCTTCCTGCTGTTCTTACTCCATGACTGTCCAATTTTCATATAGGATAAAAACCTCAGTAGGTACCTAAACCCATCTCATTTATGGCTTAGCCACATGACCACTTGGATGTAGTTGGGAGTCACAAGTTCAATTGACTTCTTTGTGTTTGGTGCCTGACCTTGGGAAAGCTCACCCCCTGAAGATGTGGAAGTCCTGGCTCACCAAAGGATCCTCCAATCCAAATCCATTGCTGTCATGCTGGCCATGTGGGATAAGAGATATCCTGGATCTGTGGCCAACTTTCTATTGAGAAGCCTCCCTGTAAGATGCCATGAAGCCCCTATAAGTGTTGTGATCTAAAGCTCTGCTCAACTCTTGAGAGCCAGTCTGGTGTGGTGGTTAAGTGTGCAGACTCTTATCTGGAAGAACCAGGTTTGATTCCCCACTCCTCTACATGCACCTGCTGATGTGACCGTGAGTTAGTCACAAGTTCTTGAAGAGCCAGTCATCTCAAGAGCAGTTTTGGTCAGAGCTCTCTCAGCCCCACCTACCTCACAGGGTGTCTGTTGTGGGGAGGGGAAGGGAAAGGAAATTGTAAACTGCTATGAGACTCCTTTGGGTAGCGAAGGGTGGTGTATAAATCCAATCTCTTCCTCTTCTTCTCTTCTTCCATGGAACACCACATGAGCTGTTCCCCATTTCCTTCAGGGCTGCAGAACGTCCCATACATTGCCCATGAAAAGCTAAATACTGCAGTTAATTTACTATGCTTGTGTATGCTATCTAGATGCTTTCAAATTCTTGTTGCTTTCCCAAATTCTTCCCAGCTTCACCTTCAGGAAGCCTTGAACTCATGACCTTGGATATGTACAGGGAATAACTCCAATGACCACATGGTCTTCACCCAGACAGGGCTTTCCCCATCAGTATCGAGTGATTGTCTCTGAATGCATCGGTCATAATGTGAGTTTGGGATGTCCACATGCATAAAGCGAATGAGGAAAGCTCCCTGCTTATACAGCAGGGATGGTAAAGGTCTACATTGCTTTGAAGTTCTGTATTCTTTTGAGTCAGAACGCTCATGGCTATTCATCATTCTCCATGTCTGATGTGAAAGCTGCAGTCACTGTTGCAGATAAGCATCCCAGATGGACAGTGGGTTTGCGATATGTCAGCCCCCAGAAATAAAAAAAAATAAGCAAGTCAGAAAATAACAGAAATGCTGACCTGGTGGTCAAAACAACATACAGTCATGCAATGAGATATGGCTAACCTTCAGTTCTACATTATACAATTAAGAGAGGTTTTGTGTTTGAAATGGGGCTAGGGATTGATTTCTTTTCAGTTTCGGGTACAGCTGAGAAGGCAGTGGGCAGTCCCTTATGGCAAATTCCCTCATCTTTGTTTGTTTGTTTGAGGGCATTTTTAATGGTATGCCATTTTTGCATTGTGCAGTTTATTACCCTATTGATATGCTACGGATGTGAAAACAGGTGACGTGTTTAACAGCAATATTATTCCACTAACACGGGGATGGGGGGGGGGAAGCAACATTTCATCCTGAGTACTGAGAAACCTTAAAAGAAAAGTGAACTTTTGAATACCCTCAGAATTGTCCCCAAATTTGGTAATATCCCTGAATGTGATAAACAATACTTTGGGTGATTATGAGACTGAAGTCAGTCTGCCTTCTGAAAAGATTGTACGCATCCTGATGACAGGAGGCAGAAGTATTTAGGGAATTTATTTTTTTATAGGTTTAAGATTTATTGGATGTATATCCTGCCCTTCATGCCGAAGAAGGCTCAGGGCGGCTCACAACCAATGTATTTATTTATTGTGTTCGATTTCTATCCTGCCCTCTCTGCAAGCAGAATGGCTGGTTTTACACCTATCTCAAGTGAAGATACCATACAGCTCTGTCGTTGCTGGGATCTTTTGATACCCGCACTCCTATTTCTAAATGGTTCTTGGAGACCCTTCACAAGAGGTCTTCTGGAAAACCTAGCCAAGCATAAGCTTCATTCTCCTTTCAGTTCATTACACGTCTGAAAAAGACTTCTCTGAAAATATGCAGAATTCCCCTTGAGAAACAATATTTTTTTCTTAAAAAAAGACTTATTTATTTGTCATTTTTAGGACTTTCTACAGCTACATATACAATCCATCTTTCTAAAGAGTACTAAATACCAGTGATTTCATTTCTCTGGATTCATTCCTGTGTCTTCCCCTTGGTCAAAATTTAGACGGTAACCTTCTTTGGGGCAGGAAAGTTTCTTTATCGTGTTACAGAATGAAGTCTTTTTATAAAATAAAGTCTATGGTTGCGGGCAGGGGTCATTTTGTAGAAAAATAGGTGGTGGGGCTCATCCAGGGATTGTTATGGAGCTGCACCTACTCTTCAATGGACAAGGTGGGAAGGAGGAGGTGGAACTCTAAGAAAGGTTCAGGAGCTGTGCTCCTGTGAGCTCCCGCTGAATCCGAGGCCTGGTTTTGGGATACAGCTACTGGGCTGAAGTTCTGGGTCTGCTCAGACCTCCTGGGAATCCCAAGCGTGCCATCTTGAGCTGACATGGAAGAAACGTATGATAAGAAATGGAATAGTTTGCACTGTAATCCTAAACAGTTATACATTTCTACATCCATTGAACTCAATGGGCTTAAAGCATGGAACTCTGTCAAATCACTAAAACTGAAATGTAAGTTGACGGGACTCTAAACATACATAAATAAATGAGAACCAAACATAAAAACATATTGTAATAAGATAGGGTTGCCAAGTCCAATTCAAGAAATATCTGGGGACTTTGCGGGTGGAGCCAGGAGACTTTGGGGGTAGAGCCAGGAGACATTGGGGGCGGAGGCAGGAACAAGGGTGTGACAAGCATAATTGAACTCCAAGGGAGTTCTGGCCATCACATTTAAAGGGACAGCACACCTTTTTAAATGTCTTCCTTCCATAGGAAATGATGAAGGATAGGGGCACCTTCTTTTGGGGCTCATAGAATTGGACCCCCTGGTCCAATCATTTTGAAACTTGGGGGGTACTTTGGGGAGAGGCACTAGATACTATACTGAAAATCTGCTGCCTCTACCTCAAAAAACAGCTCCCCCAGAGCCCCCAAAACCTCCAGATCAATTCCCCATTATACCCTATGAGAATTGATCTTCACATAGGGAATAATGAAGTGCTCAGCAGACGTTTTTCTCCCCCCCGTTTCTGGCAACTGAAGCGACGGATTGGCGTCTCTACTCGCAAGTTGCTGCCAACTTCTTCAAAGTAACACAGACACCCCATCCCAAGAGGAAGCCTTTCAATCGGAGACTGAAGCCTCCAAAGGCACATGATCCTCTGGGGGCGGGGCTTCCCCCCGCCGGCCAGCTGACTGGGGGCGGGAAGTAGCCTGGGAAAGCGGAAGAACCCCCGCTGGGACCTGGGGATTGGCAAGCCCATAATAAGAACATAATTTGTTTATGAGGAGAAAATGGGTTGATTGTATTTAAAGGACTTTCTGCTGCAATACAAATTCTGATCCTTGAGAGAGGGGGTGTCTGTCCTTGCTGTCCCCTTGGAGTAGAGACCGGCTACTGCTCATGCTGAGGTCTTTTCTGTGGTGGCACCTCAGGAATGGCCTTCCTGAATTTGTCAAGAAGGCCTCAATTAACTGGCAATGGTCCAAGGCTGAAGGATTTAGGAGGGCATTTGGCTAGAGTTCTGATACAAGTTATATATATGATCAGGGCTTTTTTTGTAGCAGGAACTCCTTTGCATATTAGGCTGCACTCCCCGATGTAGCCAATCCTCCAAGAGCTTCCAGGGCTCTCAGTACAGGGCCTACTGTAAGCTCTTGGAGGATTGGCTACATCAGGAATGTGTGGCCTAATATGCAAAGGAGTTCCTGCTGCAAACAAAAGCCCTGTATATGGTATTACTGGACTATGTTTTAGTGTATTTGTAGCTGGGTGTACTAAAGTACATGGTATTTTTTAAGATAACATTGATAACTGCCTTGAATCCTATCTTTGGGGAAAGGCAGCATTTAAATGCCACAAAAAAAAACAACTTCCTTTCACTGACTGAGGCGTCTGGCAGGGATGGGGTGGGTGGGAAGATTCCTTCTTCCAGAGTAACATTCAGCTGAAGGGAGTTGTAGGACACAACTCATTGTTGATAATGATACTGGTTGTATATTTTGATAGGACAGATCACGCTTTCATTCTGAGATGGCCTTCTTTCTAGTCTTGGCAGTTATGCCCTTGTAAGAACTTTGGCTTCAAGTGGACTTACAAAGGTGTAACTCTGTCTAGGCTTTTCCTGTTGACAAATTTATTTGAAATTCCAACAGCTTTCTTTCTTTCTTTCTTTCTTTCTTTCTTTCTTTCTTTCTTTCTTTCTTTCTTTCTTTCTTTCTTTCTTTCTTTCTTTCTTTCTTGTGCCTGACTATGACCTTTCAAATTCAGCTTGGAGTTTTCTTCAGACAATATTTGGGGGGGCACTTCTGGATAGCCATGAACGTTGCTAAAACTGTCAACAAATGAATCATTCAGGGGATGATCAGCACCATCCTGTCTGAAAGAAAGGCACAGAATTCCACTGGTAGATCACCAGCGCTTACTGTTTCTTTCACATTTTTAAGCGAATACAGTTTGACATATCTCACCCACACTGAAGCAAGGAACCTGGCAGACATTTAAATAAATTGATAAGGCACAAACCACAGGCTGCTGGTGTTTAAAAGCTACTTAAAGTGGCTTTATGTTCTAGGTTTTAATTTATTTTTAAAAAGGCATTTATGTTTTCTGAGGAATACATGTCAGGGTCATCCTTGTTATTTCCACCAGGAAAAAAAAATATCTCTGTTTCAGTTTCACCCGTATGAATCAAATCTGTGATTCTGTTTCTCTACCATTGCCTATTTACTCACCCCAAAATTTCCCCAGAAATTGTATACGTTTTGCAGCGCTGTTCATGCATTAATAAATACATTTTAAAGATATAAATGATGTACGCTGCATGTACAACTGTACAACTAAAAACAGTACAACATGAGGACACAATACAAATCAGTCTATAAAACCAACTGAGAAAAGCACAGAATAGAAAATATTGGCAAAATCAATAATTAAAACGAACAAAACCAAATTATTCTATCTACTTATTTCTGACGCTTATGCATTCTCATCTTTTCAGCTCACCCACAAGAGGGCAGCCTTTACCAATTAAAATCACATTTGTCAATGAGAGACCCCTTTTAGGATAAACCTTTACAGTCTCCCCCCCCCCTCCGTTTTCTTTTCGTTTAGTCCTGGCTTCAAGGCCATCTCGTAAAATATACCTTTAAGGCAACTAGTTAAGAAAGCTGTCCTGTCTCAAATAAGCCAAAACTCTGAAATAAAACAACATAAATGTTTCCTGTAAAACACGCACACATAAACAAACGCGGCACCCAAAATTGATTTCAAATTCGAAAAGAGGGAACCACGAAATATGTTTTCCTTATACAAAGGGCATCTCTCCTAAACCACAATCGTCATATTTGATGTGAGAGCAGAGTTCTAAGGATATTAGTCCACTTTTAAAAGATCATGGATGGTGAAGAAGAGTTCTGTATTATCTCGGTCCACCATCTGAGACATTTTATGGTCCAATAAACTTATTTCACTTCAGATGAAATCCGAAGGTTTATTCAAGGAGTCTCCAGGGGTCTAAGCATTCCCCAGGGGGCTCCCTTCTACCCCAAGACAACAGAATTCTGCATACCATCTGGAAGAACTTCTGAAACTTTCCTGATTTTCAGGAGACTGTGTGTGCGGCGGAATAGGCTGACATTCAAAAATATGCATGTAAATTTTTGACAGGGATGTGGGGTGAGCTTGTGGGATTCTTGGGATCTGGGCCCCACTTGGGCTGCCTTGTTCTATGAAAAGGGAGGCCTTTGACAGCCCCCACTGCACCCCACCCTGAGGTCATGTCACACTGCACATCAGAGCTTTAAAAGACCCAGCAGAATGCGGACAGTCAGACATGCACAATGAGTCAAGGAAAAGGGGGAGAGAAGGAAAGAAAAGGAAACCTGAATTAAAGAAAAGGGCTCGAAGCAATAAAATTTCTAACCTGTTTTTGTTGCGAAAGTTTTCCCACCGGAGACACCCAAGTTAAATTTAGATTGTCCCAGTGTGTTATTCTGGAATCAAGAGAGCAGACCACAAAAACCATTCTCTGTGCGATTAGGACGAGACGGCAGGCATTCTAGGCCAGAAGGGAAGTGGGGGTGGGTGTGGGGGGTCTACGCTGCTGTCTTTGCAATGACATCAACCCAAAATTTGCAGCATCCCTCTCTTGCAGAAGCTCTCCTTTGCTCAACCCAGTCCTCGATTACCTAAAACTTAATCTCTCAGACACACCCACTTGCTTTTTTATCAACCCAGCCTCCCTAACATCAAGAACGTCAAGAGAGATTGAGGCCCTGCTGAAAGTCGAAGGAAAAGGAAGTTTGGGTTACAGGAGCCAACAGTCCTGAGTTTCAAACAGGCTGGGAAAAAAACCCCTTTTTATTTGTATTTAGGGAGGAGGGCGGGGGGAGCAACACCTTTCTTTAATACAGCGTCTGGGATGAGAAGGCATCGAATGGTAAAGATTTCCCTTTGTTTAACTATCAGAATACAAAGCATTTCCAGGTATTTGCAAACATGACATTCTGTCGATTTGGGAAACGTTTGGTGAGAGAGCTTGCAAGTAATTTGCTTTGTGGTTTTAAATATAGTCATCATTTCTGTTCTAACTTGAAGATTTCTAAAGCAGCTCAAAAGATTAAATTCCAGGCCAACTTTCCAGAGAGCTAGTCCATTTATTTAAATGAGGCAGCACACATTTCCCCACAAACATTGATAGAAGCAGACTAGAAGAGCAATTTCTGAATTAAATAATGGCCCCACTTCACATAGCTGAAGCAAGGGCCTCTTTGCCTCTGAGGGCACGTGCCACAATTCAGCGTGTTAGAACTGCAAGGGACCACGAGATGCTTTGTTCTTTGCCACAAATGACCTCATCACATCGAAATTGCTGAGCAGCCAGGTTAGAACTGATAAAAGGAAGTACTTCTTCACCCAAAGGGTGATTCACTCATGGAATTCACTGCTACAGGAGGTGGCGGCGGCTACAAGCATAGACAACTTCAAGAGGGAATTGGATAAGCATATGGAGCAGGGGTCCATCAGTGGCTATCAGCAACAGCTTATCATTGGAACTCTCTGTCTGGGGCAGTGATGATCTGTATTCTTGGTGCTGGGGGGGGCAACAGTGGGAAGGCTTCTAGTAGGCTTGCCAATCCCCAGGTCCCAGTGGGGGTTCTTCTGCTTTCCCAGGCTGCTTCCCGCCCCCAGTCAGCTGGCCAGAGGGGGAAGCCCCACCCCCAAAGCCATCATGTGACTTTCCCCCTTCGGAGGCTCCAGTCTCCGATTGGAAAGGCTTCCTCTTGGGATGGGGTGTCTGTGTTACTTGGAAGAAGTTGGCTGCAACTCGTAAGTAGAGATGCCATCCCTTGCTTCAGAGTTGCCAGAAACGGGGGGGGGGGGGGGGAGGGGAGGAACGTCTTCTGAGCACTTCATTATTCCCTATGTGAAGATCGATTCTCATAAGGTATAATGGGGAATTGATCTGGAGGTTTCAGGGGCTCTGGGGGAGCTGTTTTTTGAGGTAGAGGCAGCAAATTTTCAGTATAGTATCTAGTGCCTCTCCCCAAAATACCCCCCAAGTTTCAAAACGATTGGACCAGGGGGTCCAATTCTATGAGCCCCAAAAGAAGGTGCCCCTATCCTTTATTATTTCCTATGGAAGGAAGACATTTAAAAAGGTGTGCTGTCCCTTTAAATGTGATGGCCAGAACTCCCTTGGAGTTCAGTTATGCTTGTCACACCCTTGTTCCTGGCTCCGCCCCAATGTTTCCTGGTTCCCCCCCAAAGTCCCCAGATATTTCTTGAATTGGACTTGGCAACCCTAGCTTCTAGTGTCCTGGCCCCACTGGTGGACTTCCTGATGGAACTTGTTTTTTTTGGCCACTGTGTGACACAGAGTGTTGGACTGGATGGGCCATTGGCCTGATCCAGCATGGCTTCTCTTATGTTCTTATGTTCAGCCACGAGAAGGCAAATTTTAAGGCCTGTCAGTTTTGCAGAAGTGTTGATAAAAAAAACCTTTAGAATTATTAACGATAAATATTGCATTTATTTGCATCTTAAAGAATGATTTGGATCTGGTGAATTTGATGGTACCATAAGATGGGAGAGTCGAATGAGGTATTTGTAATAAAGGAGAGAATGGACGACGATGACAATGATGATGATGTTACCATTGTGCCAGTTATCACTGGAGCCCTTGGAGCCAGGGCTGGCCCTGCTGCTAGGCAAACTAGGCGATTGCTTAGGGCGCCAGCCTTCTGGGGGTGCCGAATAGGATGCCCCCCCATATGACTCAGTGACATTATCAATGCAGAGGGGAGTGCCAGAAGTTAGCCTCGCCTAGGGTGCAAGATAGTCTTGGGCCGGCCCTCCTTGGAGCAGTGTTTAGAATTCTCAAGAATAGCCCAGGCAAGCCCGATCTTGTCAGATCTCGGAAGCGAAGCAGGGCCAACTCTGGTGAGTATTTGTATGGGAGACCTCCTTGGAATACCAGAACTTGGAAGGCAGGGACAGGCTTTATTCAGCCACCTCCCTGAATATCCTCCAGGCCCCCAGTAGGGGTCAGTCACCCAAGGTCACCATGACTTCTGGGTGCACATACACACACACACACGCATACAAACACACACACAGACACACATAAATTCAAAAATGCCAAAGAGAGAGAGAAAGACCTGGGCATTCCAGGCACTGAACAAATAACACCAGTTCAGCTCCAGAAGACCGTGTTGCTTGGAACAGGAAGAATCCTGCAAAACCACCTCTGCAATTCCCAAGAACTTGGCTACATCTTGAATTGAAGAATGCTATCTACCAGTCAAATATCTGACAATAAGCATTATTATTGTTGTTGTTAGTCAATTGCTCCTGGGCTTATATTTGGAAGACACCGGCAGAACTTGGCAACAAGGACTAGTTATTCATTAAATGTTTGGGGGGTGTGTGTGTGGAAATGTGGAGTTCAGAATTCTTAGATAATTTTATATCACTCCTTAATCCAGGAATACAGAGTCAGAGGTGAATTTCTAGTTATTTATTTATTTATTTATTCGAGATTTATATCCCGCCCTTCCCACAAGTGGCTCAGGGCGGCTTTTGTTGTAACTATTCAGTTTCCAAATTAGTACTTGATATTTAACAAATGTTATATGCCTAATTCCCCCCCCCCCGCCTTTAAAGATGAACAAACTATTTATCCTAGTTGTAGCTGATTCAGGCTCTGGCTGAATTAAATGACCAAAAGGAAATCTGAAGGAGCTGGGTGGGGGGTTAATTCTGCCCACTGAGGACAAGGTTCAGACTGCATCAGGCAAACAAAGCAGGATCAATTGTGTGTCTTCACATCACTTGAAGGCTTAAAATTCAGGGAGCAAAAGAACTCCCAGCATTCACTGGCGTGATGCAAACTTAGATGGTTTGAGGAGGTTCTTGTAAACTGCAGGATGAAATTGGGGCTGTTGAACACCTTCGGTCTACAGGCAAACACTGACAGAAAAAAACAGACTTCAGTATCATTGCTTGTTGTTTAGGAGTTTGTGATTAGGTAGTATGCAACCTAAACAGATTTATACCTTTCAAAATTCTTTGACTTCTATGGACTTAGAAGGCTGTAACTTTGCTTAAGATGGCAGTGGCATTTTTTAAGTTAACTTCAACTAGCATTTTTGTGATGCTGAAGACTCAGGATGGTCAGCGACCTTCTGAATGGTTGTAAAAGTTTTAATTTTTAATTAAATTTTAACTTTAATTAAATTTAAAGTAATAATAAATAAAAATGGTGATAACGGATCTAGTGGGGAAATCTTTGGTATAAAGTAGAGCACTGTGTAGTCTTCTTCGTAAATCTTTCTAAATTGGTTCAATTTATACATTTTGATGAATACATTACAATCGATTGGTGTAAAAGGGCAGGATTAAGACTTTTTACAGGGTTGGGCATCCCCATTTACAATACATTTATACAGTCTGCAAAATTATATATATAAAGTCAAAACTACTTCAAGACATCAGGGACACCCATTTCTTTGAGATGACCAAAAATTTCATCCCCTAAACCACAATAACAAAGCACCCCAGCTATACTTGGAACTGAAAGAATTAAAGCACAGAAATTCAAACTCCTGGTTCGGAAGGTCCTAGAAATCCTGAAGAGGGGAAGTGTGGACACAGGTTCATCAGGGAAGGTTAACTTGCCAGAGAAATGGAAGCTTTAGCACTGGTAGGCAAAACTAATCAAACAAATTTTTCAAACCATATCACAAAAACCTCAGATGTAGACTCTTTTAAGAAATGCCAAAGCTAAATCAGAAAACAGAATTTCCAATAGTATAATAATAATAATAATAATAATAATATTTAATTTGTATCCCGCCCTCCCCGCTGAAGCAGGCTCAGGGCGGCTCACAACACAGGTACTTCAACAATTAAAACAATACATATTATACGTACAAAACATATTATAAATTAAACATTTATAAAATTAATCATCACTGCGATTAAAAAGCATTCAAGATTAGATTAATATGTATTGTTTATTTATGTAATATGTATAAAGTATCTTCCAGATACATTTTTTAAAAAATTGCAGAAGTCATCCCTTTCCAACTGGGTATGCCGTACTAACTAATCAGTTTAGAACTTCCCCCCTATTATGGATCTAGGAGACTATATGCTGATGCCGTGCTCATGTTGGATGATGCATCAGTTTTGAAAGGAAGGGAAAAGAGATGTTCGACATGTGCTTTCATGTTTCCAGTAAGCTTTCTGCTTGGATCGGGAAAAGAAACAGCATCGAGAGAGCATTAGGAAATCCTCATGCATCAAGCAACAAAAAACAGAACTGATGTCGCCTCTTAAGGGATGGTTAAAAAGAAAGTGGCTTGCACATGGCCCAGTACTGTATTCCCATGGAGATGATGATACATGTTAGTAAATGCAGAAATTATTTAAAGAACTGGAATATCATGTGCAATTTACCAGAATACTCAGTTGCATCAGAATGCCCCTCTGGAAGTATTATTTTGAGGCTGCCAGTAAATTTCTTAAGATTCCCTCTTCTTTTTTAAAAAAAATCAAATTTTCTCCTCTTTTCAATATTCAGTGGAGTGTCTATATACTATATGACATTATTATAATTGGAAACAGAAATACAAATTTTGAAGAAAGATATATTTCCCCCTCCCCCCCACCCAAACATCCTTGAAAATAACGATGGCATTTCATACTGGGATAAACCTTTTACCCTAAATAAAATGACAGATTACAATGCATCCACTGTAATTCTGCTTTGTTCAATTATGGTGGGACCCTCCCAAACCCCCACTCCCCCAAAAGGGGAAAGCATTCAAAGATGATGTAGAATAATGCCGTTGTTGTTTTATGTCACTACAGGAAACAAAAAGAACAAATAGAGAGACTAGCACAATGAAAATGGAGCAGCAAACTTTGAAATGTGCTGCATGAATGTTTCAAAAGAAACATTCAGTCCGGGGCCAAACAGCCTCCAAAGCTGTCATTCTCTCCGCAAGATACAATTTACATCAGAGGCCTGACTCTGTGTGTCCACAGTTTCAGAGAGATACATAGAGGGGAGCTACTAGAGGCAGGGTTCCCCCCCCCATGGTGGACCTTTCCATAACCCCCTCTACCTGGCATAAGATCAGATGTCCTTTCAGTTCCAGGTTAAGGCTTTTTATCTGCTTGAACTTGGTCAGCTGATTTTTCTCACTTCCTTATTTTTTTTGTTATTGTTGTAGGCTTACTTGTTGGATCTTGCTTATTTGCTTTTAATTTTATATATGAGGATTTTTAAAGTACAGCCGTTAACTATCTTAGAAGAGTTTACATACTGATCTTGAATGTTATATATATGGAAGCTGATTTTTTAGTTGAACTTTTATTGGCTGAATATGCATATCAATTTACTGATGCACAGTGACAAAATGCATACCTCAAATAAAGAAAAACACAGATTCACTTCACCCAAGGGGGGGAAAAGCCCCTAAAACTTTGATTCATAGTAGTTGTGCTGAGAAATCTGAAAACAAAAAAAATAATTTGCAGAAATATGTAAGCCCTTTGAGTAAAAACAACAAAAAAGTTTGGCTTCAAACAATGCACCCGCATTGGTAAAAGAAACTGGTATTAATGGTGTTTATTGTTCTTGCCCTTTATTATGAAAGAATCAACCTACTAATTCTTGCCATCGTTTTACTGAACTTTTCGTTTAGCAGAATCTATTGAAGTTCAAAGCTGGAGTTGTTGTCAGCAGGCTTTTCAAACCATCAGGCCATGTTTTGAATTGAATCTCTTGGTGGGGAGGGGTATCTTTACATGCAAGAAAGGCCACTGATTCATTTTATAGATGATAAATAATATGATTACCCTTTATAAATATAAATTTTGTTTTGTACATATACTAGAACAGTACTCCCCTCCCCCTTTTTAAAAAGTTTCTGCAGTGACAGTTATTAAGGGAGATATTGTTATATCAACATCAGTTTTATTGGAGTGCTTCCTGCTGATTTCAAAATGTTACCTTTCGGACTGACCTTTTTTGAGCGCTCATAAAAATATCTACAAGTCCTTCCTGCCTTATTTATTCATTGAGCACAGTTCAATGGGAAGCGGCTGAAACACCACCCGAAATAACCAGCTCAGCTCTACATAGTTTTGCGGAATAGCTCAAATATTCACATTCGCTTAAAGAAGGGGAAGGGCATCTTGGGCTGTGGTTTAATCTGAGATTCAGTATTTGGGATTTTGTATTTCAGAGAGAAAATGCATTTACTTATGCATTTAAAATGCTTCTATCTGGTTGCTCAGAAAATTATTCAAAGCAGCTAACAATGATATGATGTAGCTCTTAATTAAAACTGCAGCAACAACATAAAACTGTCAATTCATTTAACGATATCTTCATGATTTGAACTCAAATGGAAAAGTGAATTCCCCTTTGTTTCTGCACTTTTGCTAATGTTTTTATTTATTACTTTTATTTATCACATATTATTATATGTCTGCTTTCAATGCACTTTAGCAGTCACTTTCAAGTGGATTTTGCTGTTCCACACAGTAAAATCTAGTTGCAAAGTGTATTGAAAGCAGACTAAAAGTGTATTGTTCAATGCATGTGGAAGTGCCAAGCTAATTTCTTCTTTTTTTAAAAAAAAAATAGGTGTTTGTTTTAATTAAATAGCACAAAGCTATCTAAAATGCTGCACCTTTGGTTTGGGGTGGGGGGAGTTGGTTTGGAAAGACAGATAGGTGGTTGTTTGTCTAACATCTTGTTTTATCAGTTTTCAGGAGTACTTTAATGCTGTTGTGGGGGGGGGGGTTAATACACATGATCTGAATGATAAGCCACAGCAAACTGTGCACTCTGTAGGAAAAACTGGAAGTTAAAAAAGCGAATGAGCAGAAAATCTCTCAGGCATCAGTTCCAGTTCAGAAGCAAGATCAGGTGATTCAGAGCTTCAATATCCAGGTGAGAATTCCCAGCAACTCTTCCCCTAGTGAATAAAAGCTAATAATGTTTCAGGAACTTATAGGACAATCTCCAATTTCACAGCGGGGGATACAGGGTGGGGGAGGAAGTAGACTGTGGTGCAGGTGTCACTTTCTTACCTGCCCATTGTCTTCCCATCAAGGAATAGGGCATCATCTCAGAAGGCTCTGGGGTAATAAAAACTTCAAAGATGATCCTGTTTAGGGGGTCACAGAAAACCTGAAGGGAGTGGAGAAGAAAACCTCTGACTCCCTTTAGCCCTGCCTCACTGACTCCAGAAAAGTGTGCAGGCAAGGTGTGTGGCTCCTTCATGTGACTGTAGGTCCACAAAGAAGGGAAGCAGAGTAGAAAAAGGTGAGGCATAGTGGTGCTTTATATGAGTTGGGGCATCACTGGACATCTTGGAACCGAAGACAGAACCGATCTTTGAATATGTGTGAACAAGAGTTCTTTCCCTTCACTGTGGAGAAAGCACTGTTTGCTTCTACATCCAATATCTTCTGTTTTTCAATTAAAGCACTAGATTTTTAAAAGAATCTTTTTTTAAAAAAGAGTCTTAACTGAACCCAAATGATAAACGATTGGAACTTTCATTTCATTTATGATAAGGTCTTTTTATCCCACTACATGTACCTCCCTGCCCCAACTTTTACAAGCAAAGATCAAACCACGTCAACAAAACTGAACACGCTGATGGAAAACATAGGAGGAGGCTGGGAAGAGAGGTTTCAAGCAGAGCCAGACCATACCTGGTCATCTATGGGACATGCTGCAAGGTTTTGTTCTTCACTGGAGCAGGCCATTCGGATGTACTTCAACCAGTTACTGTTTCCATTTCCAGTCTGACTGGCATCCACGCAGAATTTTTCGGTGCCCAGGTCTTCACCAATCTGCAACAGAAGGCAAGAGGATTGTTCAAAAAGAATGGAATAAGCATGATCAAAATACAAGTTAATTGCTTTCTGAGGACTATTTTAAGCCCAATAAGGATTAAAGAGAAAGAAAGAGATGTCCGGCAGGCATCCTGACCATTATGTGGTCAGTTCAAAGGATTGTGTTGGGAGAACAGCATAACAAACACTTCTGGGCCTTTACAAAGAACTATTTGCATACTGAAAAACAGATACCCAAACAACCCTATCTGGAAGTTGCCCAGCAAAACTTAAAATACGCAAAGAAATAATAAAATATTTTATTTATTTATTTATTTATTTATTTGGTTCACTTATATTCCGCCCTTTCCCAGACGGGCTCAGGGCGGATCACATACAGATAAAAACCAGTCACATATAATAAAATCAATAAATACAATTTAAAACAACAGCATTACATCAACATTAAATAGCAGAGGCGGGCGGCACATAGTGCAACTTTAGGTGTAATCATTCAGTGGCCTGAATATAAAGGTTCAGATGATAGATCACTTTATAGTTGCTGACTTCAGGTTGTGAAATTCCAGGAGATCTGGGGGCAGGGCCTTGGGAGGGCGGGGCTTGTGGGATATAATGCCATAGACTGAGTCTACTCTCCAAAGCAGCCATTTCCTCCAGGGGAACTGATCTCTGGAACTCTCCTGTAATTCTAGGAACTCTCCAAGCCCCACCTGGAGGCTGGCCAATCTATTTATTTCCAACTTTGTCTTTGGGTCTAGCTCACTCTTGAGTCCTTGAGACAAAACAGTGACTAGTTACACATTGAAACACAGAATGCCCCTTGTTGAATCACACAGTTTCTAACCAGCTGTATGTTTGCCAGAAAACATACTTCTGGAAAACCCTGTCAGACACAATGCAATCCATAAGTCTAACAAAGCAGTAGACAAGTGCACTTTTAAGACCAACTAAGTTTTGCTCAGAATGTAAGCTTTCGTATGCTTTTAAGCAGACTTCATCAGACATCAGAAGTCTGCTTAAGAGCATACGAAAGCTTACATTTTGAATAAAACTTAGTTGGTCTTAAAGGTGCACTTGTCTACTGCGTTGTTCTATTGCTTCCGACCAACACGGCTGCCTACTGGGATCTATCTACATAAGTCTAACAGTTGAACCAGAAAAGATACTTCAACTTTTAAACCAAACTACAGCTTATGTATTTATTTTATTTATTGATGAGCTCTATATCCCACCCATCTGGCCAAGGCAGCCTCAGCGCAGGTAACAACATAAAAACATGTACATTGAGCTATTGAAATCCTAAAAGCATCAAACCAATGAATCACAATAAATCACAGTTGTCAGGCAAGTTGGTAACAACCTAGTCCCCGGTAAAGGAAGATAGCTAGAGAGTTCAAATAAGGCAAACCTACAATGAATGGGAGCTTGGGGGGTTAATGAGGAAGACTCCACCCTTAATTTTTGTTGTTGTTGAATTTTCAATATAATTTTTTTTTTTAAAAAACTTAATCGTTCTTCCAAGGAAGACTGCCAAGGATTTGAAGAGGAGAAAAGTAGTTCAAGAGTAATCAAATGCTGCAATTCTCAGAAATGCTTAAAGATGCACGTATATGTGTGTGGCCATGTGTGTGGAGGGGAGAGAAAGAGAATGCAGTGACCTTTTAAGATTTTTTTTTTTCAGAATTATTCTCAAAGCCAGAGATTTGCACCTTCTACTTTCTTCTCACAGGAAAGGTGACACCTCTGCAAGAATACCAGCAGGCAGGTATTTAACATTTTCACACCCAAACTCTCACAGATGCAAGTGTCTCTCAGAAGTGCTGGGTGATTTCCTGGTGTGATTACTGTAATGCACACGATATCTTTGAATATGATTTGGAAACTGCAGAGGAGTTCAAACGATGGTTCATTTGTTATTTAATTATTTTGTGGGATGTTTAGCCCTCCCTCCCTAGTGCAGCAGGTTCAGGGTGGGTTAAAACATTCTTAAAACATACAAATGTTTAAAAATGCAATACAATTCATCAAACAGTTACATCACAATATTAATATAGAAACCCTTAAGAGGTGCCAGCTAAACAATGTACTGAATTAGAAGAGATTACACATTCTGTGTAGCTGCAGACTGAAACAGAATAAGGCAAGCGGGTGGGTGAGGAAGCCCTATAGGACTATAGACGATGAAGAAGAAGAGTTGGATTTATACCCCGCCCTTCACTCGGTGTCTCAGAGCAGTTTACAGTCTCCTTCCCTTCCTCTCTCCACAACAGACACCCTGTGAGGTAAGTCGGGCTGAGAGAGGTCTTTTGGGAACTGCTCTTGAGGGAACAGCTCTAAGAGACTGGCCCAAGATTACACCAGCAGCTGCATGTGGAGGAGTGGGGAATCAATCCAGATTCTCCCAGATTAGTGTATGCGCTCTTAACCATTACACCAAACTGGCTCTCTACTAGGCAGAGCTGAGCAGAACTGAGCAGAGCAGGGGGGGCATTGTAGATAGGTTGTCACCACCTTGACCATATCCAGCTATCAACTGGGAATAGCAGCAGCAAGAGAGAGCACAGGGGTCATTTTGTAGAAAAAGAGAAGCCAGAGCTCATTAGCACAACTCATTTGCATAGGCCACACACCCCTGACATCACCAGAAGGTGTACTAAATTATATCAGCTCAGCATCTACCTTAAAATGCTTGTGGGATTATAACTGTCATAATAAAACCTCACTCCCATCATACTTTTTAAATTATTTTCTCTGATGTGGCCACAGTGGCATGAGGAAGATTTCCATCTGTCTGCTTTATATGTTTTGGTTATTTTCCCATTTTTTTAGGGGGGGGGGGGAAATATTAGAATGTTTGTCAAACCTTAGAGTTCAGCAAAGTTCTCACAGGGGGGGGGGGGGCGGGGTTGAACAATGGAGCCCAGAAACAAGTGAGCTTCTGTGGGCTCCTGCCCAAAATGAGGCCTGAGAGAGCATATTGCAACAATACCAAAAGAAACCTGTCTTGGAGGAAATCACTGTCTTCTCCTGGGCTCAATGCAGTTTCAGGTTATCATTCAGTGGTCTATACAGGCACATCTGAAATACAACACAAAGAAGAAGAAGAAGAAGACTGCAGATTTATACCCCGCCCTTCTCTCTGAATCAGACTCAGACCCGCTTACAATCTTCTATATCTTCTCCCCCCACAACAGACACCCTGTGAAGTAAGTGGGGCTGAGAGGGCTCTCACAGCAGCTGCCCTTTCAAGGACAACTCCTGCAATAGCTATGGCTAACCCAAGGCCATCAGCTGTAAGTGGAGGAGTGGGGGAATCAAACCCAGTTCTCCCAGAGAAGAGTCCGCACACTCATCCACTACACTAAACTGGCTCTTAGAGAGATGCCTGTGCTTTGGATGGGGGTACATCCTGCCCAATAAAGCCAGTTGCAGTTAAGAAGGTGCTTGCAGTGTACAACGATTGGGATTGGTGCTGAGAAAATGCCATTTCCATGTTTGCGGTTGTACTGCTAGTGTGCAGGAAAATGGGAAAGATGGGAAAGATTCTCAACAACAGAGGAGCAGATTGCATATGCCCCTACTGAGGTCTTTGGTACATTTAAACGTCACTGTGTAGACTGCACTATGAAGTCCCTAGTTTGCTGGGAATGAAAACCACTGCTGCAAGAACAGCTTCTAAGCCTGATAGCCTTTGTAAAAGACTAACTGAACAGGTATATATTACAAAGTCATTTTCCACTTCAGAAATTTAGTGTGTCCCCCAGCACTTTCCCCTGCTTTTGTTCCTAATTTCCCCTCACATGGCAAGTCTCTTGCTCTCCAGTGTAGCTTCCCTACTCACCAAAAAAGACATCTGCCATAGGCTACCTTTTCTCATCTCCTGTTTCATCCAATATGAAAAGCAGATTTCTCCAGGATCAGTTGCAGCCAATTTTTGTTCTGCCCTGTTACAGATTTTGGATTCTGGGGTGAACAATTACAATTTTAAGATACTCACACGATCTAAATGGAGGATGTCACGTGCTGCAAAAGAATCTGAATTTTCTTTCTATCTATTACATCTAATTCTGTATATCTCTCAGTTCCTGAGGAGCTGAAACTGGCTCGTCACAGAGCCACCAAGCACAGGGTTCACTTCCAGCATTCCAACTTGCACTTTTGGTCTGTTCCACCAAGTGACATTCAGGAGGATCTGAGCCTAAAGAGTTATTTCATAATTCATTAACATTAGAAGTGCTGAATTAGCGAAAGCAAAAGTTAATGGGTGGGGGGGAATTTTCTAGTTTGAATTTACAAATCCTTTTTTTTTTTTTTTGCACATCGTTTGAGGTTTCCTGCTTCTCTAATTTGGGAGCTCTCTCTGGTGAGTAGTTCAGTTCGATTGCCAGGAGAATCTGTCATCAGTTTAGCTAATGGATTCTCTGGGTGCATGAAAAAATGTACCAGCCGTAAGCATCGATGCCCAAGCGCCCGGTTACTACAACACCACTTTGTAGATGCATTAAACTTCCTCTCCCCAAGAAGATTGCCTTTGACAGCTTGGCTGATGCGCTAATTTTGTTTGGCAACTGTGAGAAGGACCTTTTTTCCTTTAAAGTCGCATTAATGCATGCGCTGCTTTAGAACAATATGTTTGTTGCTCTAGAGAGTCAGGAAACTGGCGGTTTTTCTCCCCTCCCTTAAATGCCACAATTCATATTTTCAGAAATATTTTTTGTTTGGGTAATCTTGGCACTGTCAAAACTTTGTCTTAGAACTCAGAAATGGAGATTTTTGCAAGCAATGGAAAGGAAGAGAACTGTAGTTGTGCAGTTGGGAAGCTGGGTAGAGAAGAAGAAGAAGACGACTGCAGATTTATACCCCACCTTTCTCTCTGAATCAGAGGCTTACAATCTCCTATATCGTCTCCCCCCACAACAGACACCCTGTGAGGTGGGTGGGGCTGAGAGGGCTCTCACAGCAGCTGCCCTTTCAAGGACAACCTCTGCCAGAGCTGTGGCTGACCCAAGGCTATTCCAGCAGCTGTAAGTGGAGGAGTGGGGAATCAAACCTAGTTCTCTCAGATAAGAGTCTGCACACTTAACTACTACACCAAACTGGCTCAGCTTCTTTTGGGAAGCTGGGTAGAGCACAGGATCTTCGGCAACCAAGGTTCTATGCTATGCTTTGCTAGTGGGTCCCTGCATTCTTTTTTCTCTTGCCACTGTCACCTGTGCTCAGTTTTGCTGCCTACCTCATTCCCCCCCACCTCCCCTGCACGTCATTTTGATCACTTTGATTTCATTCCTATCCATTCCTTGCACTGGCTTCTTTTATCCTTCTGAGTTCAGTTAATGTGCAATTTGCTGCCACAGATACAGGGCACTGGCTTAGACAGAGGGTTAGCCAAACTCATGTCCACCAGGGACCACGGCAGGTATACTGGACTTCTGTCTTCAGAGGTAATACACCTGTGGCTACTAGGTGTGTGTGTGGGGGGGGGGAGTGGCAAACAGTGCAGATCATTGCTGCACTCCTTGTTCTGCTGGTGCATTTCCAAGAAGCATCTGCCTAATTATTCTTGGAAACAGGGTGCATAATTCAACTGAACCTTGATCTGATCCTTAGGAGTTCTTTTTTTAAAAAAAATCTTAATTAATGTTTTCTTGTTTTAATCTCCATTATCTTGTTGCTTCCTGCCCAACTCTTCTTCTTTCTGGTCTTCCTTACTAGCTACCAGTCTCCTTTTCTGAACCCAATATTTCTGCATCTACCGTCTGCTTGCATGGATTTTCCTTAGAAAACCCTTCTCAAGAGCATGCCTTCCCTTTCTTCTTCACATACATCTTAAAGTAACATCTCTTTGCTTAGACTTTTAATGTATATAGGTTTCCATGAGTCTTAGGCACAATGATCATAGCCACAGTTCTTTCAGAGCTGTTTTCTCAAGAGCAGTTCTCTCAGGGCTCTCTCAGCCCCACCTAACTCACAGGGTGTCTATTGGGGGGAGAGGAAGGGAAGGAGACTCTGAGTGAAGAGCGAGATATAAATCTAACTCTTCTTCTCCTCCTCCCATAATAAAAGACTGTGGGGAGTGTCACTCAATGAAACTGGCCGGCAGACAAAGGCAGTACTTCTTCACACAATGTGTAATTAATTTCTGAGATATGCTGACACAAGATGTAATTAACACAGCAACAGTGCACAACCTGATTAAACAGCAGATAAGCTTTATTTAGGAATTAATATACATGATAGGGAAGAGGAGAGACAGAGACAGGTTTCCTAACTACATCTCTAGTAGCACTTTCGAGAATAAGGAGGAAATTGCTCTGAGAGTAGCAGTCTGGAGACAAACAGGGAATAACTTAACAGAACAGAAGGTGCTGCTGAACTTACTAGCCTACTTGTCTTTTTGCTGCCCCCTGCAGGATCTTTTCCTCTTCTTCTTTGTATACCAGAATTGCCTTTTCCAAGAAGATGTAGCCACAACCACTAGCTTGGGTGACTTTTAATAGAAGGATTAAGACAAATTCACGGAGAAGAGGCCTTCCAATTACTATGAGACATGATGGCTAAATGGAGCCTCCATGTTCCAGTGCAGTCTACCTCTGAGTACTGAAGGCAGCAACAGGGGGAGGCTTTAGTTAGCCTTAGCACCCCGTGTGTTTGCCACTGTGGGAAACAGGATGCTCAGCTCAATGGACCTTTGTTCTGCTCCTTGACATCCACAAAAGCAGTCCTCGTGCCTGGGCTTTTACAGCCTTGCATCAGCAAACATCGCTGCACTGAGGTAGGGCAGACCTGCTCCTCTGAAACATCATGTAGGCCTTCCTCTTACACTTGGTTATCATAAAGCTGCAGGAGGTCTGTGTTAAAGGACTGTAGCAAACCACGGAGGTGACCACACTTTTACATGTTTGAAATGGGTGGTGGCGGTGGCGGTGGTTGTGTTTCGAAATCTGCCAGGGAAGAGGGGGGATAGCACACCTTCCCTGAGATGCTATTAGCTGTCTGTGTACTGAAGCCTGGGCTTGGGCTTGGGCAGAAAGCTGTGCTGAGAACCCAAATAAAAGAAAAAGAAGGTGCCACAGCTGTGGAATGAAGTGTTGCCCTTGTGACCTTTTCTTTTCTTTCTTTTTGGGTCTCTTCACCCTTTCCCCACGCTCTGGTGTTTGCATAAGGTGATACCCTTTTTGATTTTCACGCCTTCACCTGTGGCTTTTGAAAGGAGGTGTGAACAAGGTAAACTCTGTGTACATCTACACCGCAAGCACACTCATGTTTATACCACAGTGCTGTGAATATCTATTTATACCCAGTGCTCAAGGGCCGGACTGTATCTTGCTGTAATCCTTATACCTATAAAGTAGGTTGATTGATGGGTGCTCAAACCACCCATTGGTTTCACTCGTGTTTCACTGGCCAGTCAGGGGCCAGGGTTCAACTGTCCATCAGGCAGCTCTTCTGTTTGAGAGCACCATCAACCTGTTTGCTGGGCAGGGCTACCAGCTCTGGGTTAGGAAATACCTGGAGATTTTGGGGGTGGAGCCTGAGGAGGGCGGGGTTTGGGGCATAATGCCATACAATCCAACTTTCAAAGGGGCCATTTTCACCAGAGGAACTGATCTGTCACCGAGAGGTCAGCTGTAGTCCCAGGAGATTTCCAGCCACCACCTGGAGGTTGACAACCCTATTTGTTGGGCTACTTCCCACTCATTCAAGCAGTGCCATGCTTTCAGCTGCATTTCACAGGTGCGTGTTCTCACACAGTAGTCACCCTATCCCTAGTCCTATCACCAGAAAAGAGGGGGTGTGTGGCTTTTTATAGGAAAAGCCCAGCAGGAACTCATTTGCATATTAGGCCACTCCCCCTGACACCACCATAATTTCACGCAGGGCTTATTTGTAGGGGGGAAACCAAGCAGGAACTCATTTGCATATTAGCCCCCCCGACACACCATCATTTCACACAGGACTTGTTTGTAGAAAAAAACAAACAGGAACTCATTTGCATATTAGGCCACACCGCCTGATGCCAAGTGTTCCTGCAATCAGTCAATTGGCTATTTATAGAGAAACACATACACAAAATCTTATCATTTGGAGTTCATCTAAGTCTGCATCACTGATGTTAATAGCTGCCAATCAGGATGAACGGAATTCCCTTCCGTGGGGGAGGGGGAGCACTGAGCAATTTGTGTGGGATTTAAACAACCCTTCTGTTTCTGCTGAGCCATGCTCTCCTGCCTCTGATGTCTTTAAATAACATGACCCAACAGTGACTCTAGGAGAGATGGAGCAGGTACCAAAGAAAGCTGGCCATCATAAGCAAATGAAACTGAGCAACCATGGCTACTGTGCAAACAATACCTACTGCACGACTGCAAAGTATTATGGCATGCTGCTTGACTCAGATGGTGGTGAACTGTGAGGAGATTGCCTGTGATTGTGGTGATACTTTCACCCTGCCAAATATGTCTTATGCAAAGTTGTCAAGATCCCCAGTTATGACCCCCATACTGAAAATCAGTTCAGTGTAGTGATGAGAGGCTAGGATTGGAGAGACCCAGGATCAAATCCCCAATCTGCCATGGAAACTGATGGTGTGGCCTTGGGCCAGTCACAGTCTCTCAGCCTCACCTACCCCCAGGCCTAGGGTTGCCAGCCTCCAGGTGGGGCCTGGAGATTTCCTGCTTTTACAACTGATCTCCAGCTGGCAGGGATCAGCTCCCCTGAAAAAAATGGCTGCTTTGAAGGGTGGATTCTAGGGCATTATACCATACTGAAGCCCCTCCCCTCTCCAAATCCCACCCTCTCCTGACTCTACCCCCAAGGTCTCCAGGTATTTCCCAACACAGACCTGGCAACCCTACCCCAGCCTGTGGGGAGGATAAATGGAGAAGAGGTGAATGATGTAAGCCATTTTTGCGTCTTCACTGGGGAGGAAGGCAAGGTATAAATGAAGTAAATAAAAATAAATATTGCAGATAGGAGGCTGCCTAAGGAATAAGTGAATCAGGAGGTGTTTTTATGTCAGCTCAGACCTGTATAGGAACTCTGAGAAATGGCTGTGGCAAGAGAAGCTGGACTTTTGGACTCTACATTCTAGATTATGGGAGCCTTCACAACAGACCTCTGCGGAAACCTAGAAAGGTTTGGTAGTTGCTCAGAGGAGGTGAGGGCCCTGCGGGACCTTGCCCAGTTCCGCAGGGCCTGTAAGACAACCCTCTTCCGGCTGGCCTATGACTAGCTGGTACAAGAAATCCAGGTGTAGTTATATTAGAGGTTGCTGTCCCTAATGTTTTAAATGGTTTAAATGTCTTATAATTTTAAATATTTTATAATTTTAAATGTATTAATTAATTTTAACTGTTTTATGTTTAAATGTTATTATGTGGAATTCTATGCTGTGAGCCGCCCTGAGCCACTTGTTGGGAAGGGCGGGATATAAATAAATAAATAATAATAATAATAATAATAATAATAATAATAATAATAATAATAATAATAATAATAATATTTTTTTGTAAAACTATACCCAAATGGTATATGCAAAATAGATACCCATGAGGGAAGACTCAAGAAACAAAACTGGAATCTTCCATAGCATTCAAAGGCAGGCAAAAATACCTCTACCCTAAAAAAACCAAGAACAACACTTGCCCGTGAGCAGGGCTGTAGCCACAGGGGGGCCTGTGGGGGCACTGACCCCTGACTTCCAGAAGCCCCCCCCCCCCAACTTCTGGGGGCACTCCAAGGCACAGACTGCTTTTTTCTTTTTTGCCATGGCTGAGCTGGCGAAGTGTCATCAGTGGCAGCCGGAGTCAGGAGAGCTGAGTAGGGCACAGTGCACTGCAGTAGCAAAAGCAACAGGCGGAGAAAAGGGAGGTGGAGGAGGAGGAAGCCACGTGGAATGGGCCGGGAAGAGGGGATGGATGGAGCTGCTGGCTGCAAAATGCCAGGAAGGGGGAGAGGGAAGTGGAAGGAAACCCCCCTGCTTGCACACAAGGTGCAGTCCCTTCTTGACTCCAAAGTTTTAGGGTTGATTGCTTCAACTTGGGCACATTCAGAGCCTCCAGCTTTTGCCTCTACTCCAGAAAGCTTCGGAGAAGTGGCAAGCCCCACAGTGGATGGGCAAGGATGCCCCCTGACTTTAAAAAAAAGCCCCCTGACTATTAAAATCCTGGCTACAGCCCTGCCCACGAGTAAGCCTTGTTGAATGCAATGGAACTTTCTTCTGGGTAGACCCACTTGGGGCTGCTCTTGTACTCGCCCACAACCCACCGGAAAGCATCAGGGCTTGAATCAGTTCTGGAAAAAACTTCTGCTGCTTCGCCTGAAAATTGTGTTTCCAGACCGAAATCCGAAGGGGCCCGTATCCCCTTCCATCCCTAAATGTTCCTTGGCAGCCTTGCCTCTTCTTTGATAGCCTCAAGTATCGGATGTAGGCCAGCAAGGCCCGTGTCACTTAAAATTAAGTGGCCAGAGGATAAGCAAACTGGAAAGGCCTCCACAAGCAGCCCGGCGAGGCCAGGAAAAGCAAATGCCTGTTTCAGGCTGACTTCCTTTGCTGTAGGATAGCTCGTTTCTCAGTTCTAGCAATTCTCCGCTCACTTCATACAAAGTCCTCTTTGTCAGCGGACAATATTCTTAAGAAGAACTTTGCCGCAGAATCTGACCGTGCAATAGGATGTCAGAGTTACGTTCTAATAAATAAATCAAACACACTTAAGACTTGAAGTAAAAGATCCTTCATTAGACACCCCAATCACTTTTCCCCCCTATGCCAAGCTAAGTTTTTATTGGATCAGATCCAGCGATCCTACGGTAGTGTAACGGGTCTCCCCCCTCCCTTTCTGGACAAAAGGCCCTTTCTTGTCTTCAAGGGCTGACAGTTTATCCAAATATTCTGGGCTTACTACTAGGCCCTTTTTGAATTGATCCGCTCAATAAAAGGACACTTTGTATCTTTCCAAACCACACCATGGACCAGTGAAGGTTAGCAAAGGGAAAAGGAAACAAGTGTGAGCCACGTGATGATGTCAAGGAGGCAGAGCGGGCAGTGGCCTGAACGAACAAGGTGAACCCAAGGAATTCTGAGCATCGTACAGCACCCCATTTGGTTGCGATGCCAGGGTTACCAACCTCCAGGTGGGGTTGAGAGATCTCCCAAGAATTACAGCTGATCTCCAGACAACAGAAATCAGTTTCTCTAGATAAAATGGGTGCTTTGGAGGCTAGACTCTATGGCTAGGGTTCCCAAGTCCCCCACGGCCTCCGGTGACATGGGTACCATAGAGTTTTCTCTCCCAAATTGCTAGAGCATCCATAGTTTTCCTGGAAACGCCTAGAGTGGCTGGCATGCAGCATTGCTGGTGTGATGATGTCACTTCCAGGTGACGTCATTGTGCTGGCAACATTGGGGGAGAACCCCCACCCAGCCCGGGGGCTTGGCAGCCCTATATATGGCACTATGCCCTGCTGAGTTCTTGGCTCTCCCCAAACCCCTGCCCTCCCCAGGTTCCACCTCCAGCTGGCTGGTTGGGGGACTTACCAGTAGAAAGAGGAAGGCCTAGGTGATGTCACACAGGAAGTGATGTCACCATGCCAGCAACTTCCAGGCAAAAACTTTATGGTAGGAGCCATATTTACTGTAGAGTTTTTTCTAAAAAAACAGAGTTCTGTATGATGTTGCAGTGTGATGATGTCATTTCCTGTACAACGTTGCTCGCACATTCCTCTTTCTCCTGGTAAGTCTCCCCCCTTCCCCTGCTAGTTGCCAGGAGGGACCCAGCAACTCTAAATCACACAGCTTACTTATTTTTGTTGTATGGTGACAATGATGGAACTGAGGATATCTTGGAAGGGTCCCATTCCCCTTCTACCTCCTGTCATGCAAATCACCAACACAGGCAGAGACACTGGCTCATTCTCTTCTTTGTAGTAGGAAGGTAATCCTACATGATTCTGCCCACTTTCCAACTGTTCGCTCACCTACACAACAGCAACGATGATGGCTAGATGCAGGAGTAGCTGCCTCCATCCAGGAGGAGAGGCCAGGCAAGCAATGCCCTCTGCTGCTTCCTTGCCTGAAAACACTGCTGGATCAAACCCTGTGGAGGCCCCTAGGCAGTCAAAATTTCCAGGGCCCCCTAGCAAATTATCTCAGAGTTGGAACGCCCACCCCACTGCCAGCTGCCCTGTTTCAGCCTGCAGGCACCTTCTCCAAAGCCGCTTTGACAAAGCTGCAGGAAAGAGGCAGAGAGAGGCAAACTTGGCAACAATGCCAGTAGCAGCCACACCAGTAGGGTTGCCAAGTCCAATTCAAGAAATATCTGGGGACTTTGGGGGTGGAGCCAGGAGACTTTGAGGTGGAGCCAGGAGACATTAGGGGTGGAGCCAAGATCAAGGCTGTGACAAGCATAATTGAACTCCAAAGGGAGTTCTGGCCATCACATTTAAAAGGACGGCACACCTTTTCAATTCCTTCCTTCCATAGGAAATAATGAAGGATAGGGGCACCTCCTTTTGGGGCTCATAGAATTGGACCCCCTGGTCCAATCTTTTTGAAACTTGGGGGGTATTTTGGGGAGAGGCACTAGATGCTATACTGAAAATTTGGTGCCTCTACCCCAAAAAACAGCCCCCCCAGAGCCCCAGATACCCACAGATCAATTCTCCATGATTTTCTATGAGAATAAATCTCCATAGGGAATAACAGAGTTCCCAGCAGACATTTCCCTCCCCTCCCCCTGCTTTCTGATGACCCTGAAGCAGGGGGAGGGCCTCCAACCCGGGGGATCCCCTGCCCCCACCTGGGGATTGGCAACCCTACTCACCAGGCAAGCTGGGCAAAGAGTGGCTTGGTTGGTGGCTGCGTGTGCAGGCTGGGAGGGCTGCAAGCAGGGGGAGAACTGGGAGGGGGGAGGGAGTCAGCCCAGGACCCCTAAAGGTGTGGGGGCCCATAGGCCAGTGCCTACTTGGCCTAATTGTTAATCCGGCTCTGCCTGAAAGGTGTACTATTTTTGAATGTGGAAGCTTCCACATAGTAATAAAAAACAGCATAGCCTCCCTAATAGTAGAAACAGGGAAACCTTGATTTCAAGCCTTTGCTTTTTGCTTTAAAAAGGCTTCAGCAAAAATTAAAATCAGCAAACACAGAACAGCAATGAGGCTAGGCCATAAAAGACCAAGAGCTGTTAAAAAGCTATTACTACTAAACTCCATGAAATGCCCTCCTAAACAACCTAGTCTTACACAAACTTCTGAAGGACATGATACCCTCTCGACATTCTCAGGAAGGCAGTAGGGTTGATAACTCCGACTTGGAAAACTCCTGGAAATGGAATGACAGGGCCCAGGGATGGAAAAACACTCAGTGATGACATGGTGCCATAGAGTTGCCTAGCATTGTAAACCTCTAGGTGGTACCTGGAGATCTCCTGGAATGACAACTGATCTCCACATAACTAGGGCTGCCAGCACCCAGGTGGGAGAAGGGGATCCCCTGATTTTGAGGGATCCTGCGGGAATCCTGACCCCCAACAGCCACATGCGTGTGGGATGCCCCCAATGTGATGACACCATGTGGAGGTTACATCATCACATGGTGATCCTCTGGTAACCATAGAGTTTTACCCAAAATACCAGAGTGTCACATTACATTCCTGGCATGCTGACATCACTTCTGTATGACACCATCACCCTTGTTTCACTGAGATCTGTAGCCTAGAAATCAGTTGTAAATCTGGAAGAACTACAGACCTCACTGGGAGGTTGGTAGCCTAGATAGTTCTATAGCATGGGGAAGGGGGGCACTGCTGTAAAAGCCAAAGAGGGTGACTTCTGGACAGCATCATGGCAATGGCCCTAAATCCCAAAACCAGCCCTGGCATAAATGTAGGTCATCAAATAATGTGTTCTTTCACTCTTAGAGAGTTTTCCTTTCTCCTCTTTTTTTTGTTTTAAATAAATGAGCCCAATTCACAAAGTCAAAATGCACACGTCAGCAGATAAATACCCATAAATCTCCTTGCCTTTGCCTTATTAGACTGGTTGCTGGGTAACCGAAGCCAGGCTGGCCTCTCCTTCAGGATGTGCGTGGCCCATCAGGGTTGGTCAAAAACAAGATTGCGCACAAAGTTGGGAATGATCCCGGAATGTCATGTGGGACTGAATTCCACAGGTGCAGCCATAGGCATTAGTGAATGATTAGGCCTCATAAAATATATGAATGGTGTTTCTTTAAGAAGCTATAAAATTTTATGGAGGAAAAAATCCATGTGTAGGCTTTTGGTCTCTTCCATGGCTGGTCATTCAGAATTTCACTCATTTCTGTCAGGACCATGATAATTAAACCTGTGGCAAGGGTCTGGTTTCTATAAAATCCCCCATCTGGCCTTCTGAGATGAGGCGTATGTGATTGCCCAGGCAGCTAAGAAACATTCAGCCATTTACTGGCTTTTCATTTACTTCATATAGGGGTTTTTCAGGGGGGGATTTAAAGGGAGCATAATATCATTCATGGACAGAGTGGGATAAAAAAGACTCCGGGGGCAGCTGACCAGTTCATATTTTAACCTTTTTTTAAAATACAGTGGACTCTCATTAATTCATAGGATGATCACAAATTGGTAGAGAAAGACTAATGACAGAAGGATCATTCGAAAGAGTTTATTAAGAAGCGTTTGTGTGTGTGTGTGTGTGTGTGTGGAGGGGTGACTTGAGATTTTAGAAACTGTTACATTCCCCCTCGGGACATTTAAAGTAATAAAGACATTCCATATTTGTCTCCCTGAGAAGGTCAAGGGGATTATAAAGAACTCATAATAAAAGGTAAAGGTTGTTTTCCAATTAGGGGTGCTTCCAAAATTTTCAGCATCTGAATTTCTATCAGAATTTTGCATTTCTGGAATTGTCCTTGTTTCCAAAAATGGAACATTACATATCCTTTGCTGTGGTATAATTTTATTTCTAGATTTTTGTACACAGCACTGTGCATGTCCTGTTTTCTGTTTCGCAGTCCTAAAAACACGCTCCTGAGAACAAGCTGCACTGAATTAAATGGGACTTACTTCAAGTAGACTGACTCAGGATTGCTCACTTAATGTCCTTTCCCTTTCCTCTACATTGCTGAGGCAGCTTTGCACACCACTAGTGAAACATAGCAATAAAGCCTCCATTTATGGTTGTACAAAGATTCATAATCATTTTAAACAAGGGAGAAGGACAATCAATCCCTACTTTCAGCTGAGTTTGTTTTATGCTAAAGTGACTTCAGTAGCGGTTAGAGTGTGTGTGGGGGGTGCCTCCCCACACTCTAACCATTACACTATACAGGTTCCTTTTGGGTGGTCTGCTACTGCCTTCCTGAGGTTGTCAGGGCCAACTTAGAAAATATCTGTGAGTGGAGCCTGGAGACCTTCCCATTCCCTAGAATAAATACCAATATAGCAGTGCAGTTTCCCCAAGTACAATCTATGTTTCCCCAGCAGCCATACCTTCACTAAATGAAAGTGAACACACACACACACACACAAAGCAGCCAAAATAAACACAAACAGCTGCAAGTACACACTTTTTAAATCTCACTAGTGCAATTTACTCCTGGTAGTTGCTGAGTGTAACAATCTGCTGTATTTCAGCCAAGTTCTTCAGACTAACACAATAAAAAAGGGAACGGTTTAGAGAGTGGAGCTTTCCTCCATCCCATAATTAAGCTCTAGTTAACTCCATTTTACTATACACACCTCATCTGAAATGAATGCAAAACAAGCAGAGGAACTGTGCTAGCTTCTCTTCTCTCTCACATGCTTTACACACTCAGAGGAAAGAGCATGCTTGTCCTGCCCACGCAGTTTCCCTTCTGCTGAGATTTAAAGGCACACATGCACAGTCCAAAGCACAAGCAGTTTGCAAGGTTCTTTTAAGCCTGCCCAGATTTAAAGGCACATCATGGCTGTTGGGGCAGGGCTTCCCTCTGCTAGCCAGTTGGCTGGCGGTGGGGAGAAGCCTTCAAAACCAGGGAATCCTCTGTTGGGACCTGGGGGCTGGCAAGCCTAAGTCTTCCCAATGCTTGAGAACTGCAGATTTTCTTGCCTGTTCCCTCCCAGGTCTCGTTCCCTGACTCATAGTTCCTAAAGCCTCTCCCCTCTTCTCCTCCACAGCCCCTCTGGTCACTTTTCCTCCCATCCATCACTCTGGGTTCCTTCATCAACCGCAAATGCCATACAAGTATCATCCTCTCTCCATAATGTCTGTGAATGCATTTTTTTTTTGTTGCAACATCAGGCTGCTTTTGCTTTACCAACTGGTTGTGTGAATTCCTGGAGATTTGTGGGTGCAGCCTGAGAAGAGTAGGGCTTAGGGAGAGGAGGGATAATGCCATATAGTCAGGGCCGGATCTAGGGGGGAGCAGAGGGGTCACTTGCCCCGAGTGCCACCAGAGGGGGCTGCCAAATTGGGTATGGAGTCCATTCTATTCTATGGGCCCATAGGGTGGCATCATTTTTTAATTTTGCCCCCCCTCTACTGCACTACTGTGTTGTGATACCATCTTGTACTAAATCATCTGCTGTCATATTATCCTGTTGTATCATCTTGTTGCACCTTACTGAATGTTGAGATTGGTTTTACTATGATTTTATTGTGGTTTTATCTTAAACTGATGTACTCCGCTCTGAGCCCCAATGAGGGAATGGGCAGAATATAAATAAACTAAATAATTAATAATAATAATGATGTAGATCTGGTCCTGCATAGGGTGCACCTTCCAAAGCAGCCATTTCTTCAGGGGAACTGATCTCTGTATCTGGAGACTATTTGTAAATCTGGGAAATCTTCAGGCCCCACTGGAAGGCTGGCAAACCTACCTTCTGGAATTTTCTAACCCCACTTTTTTAACATTCTGCATCCCTCCTCACCTGTAAACCAGGTTCCCCTTCCCCAAGATTTGCAGAAACATAAACCTTGGGGTCCACTCATCAGTTTTTTAAAAATCTGAACAGGGGGTGTGCTATTAGGTACACTGTTTACTTATGGTCTTCTTTTAAAAAAATATATATTATTGGTACTTTACCCCAGTTTTTTAAAACGGAGGAAATTTTATATCTGTTTACAAGGAGCTTATTGGGGGGTGGGGAGACTGATAAAATAAAATCTCAGCCAAAAGAGTGGGTAGAACACAACATAAAAGTTGCAGAGGTGCACTCTGGGATTTCCCTAGAGCTTCTGAATGTAAGGTCAACTTCGATGGCTTGGGGGGGGGGGGGAATCCCACCCATACTGCCTACTGCTGACAACAGAACAAGACTGTACAACACAATGCTCGCTTCACTGTCCCACGCAACCACCTCCTATCATAAAAGCCTATCTGTCCCTCTGAATGGCACACTGTGTCACAAGACACTGTTGGAATTGTTGCAGCAGCGTCTTCACTGAGGGAAAAATGAGGGTATGGAAAATCCCAAGCGGACAGTACATTTTTTTTTTACCCTAATGGGAACATCAGCAGCACATCTGGTATCATTTGAGGACTTTCTGAAGATGCTTGACTTTGGAACATGCCGGAACACCTCAGGGGGTGGATGGAAGCCAGGAACTGAGGGGTTCTATACAGAAGCTAGAGAACAACAGCTCTGCTGCGATCAGACAGCAGTTGTGAAGAGGGGACAAGATGTGTCCACAGTGCATGAGCCATCTCTTCGTGCTCAATTTATGTCTTTGCGCAATGCTTAATTCCTGTATGGAATTCGCTGCCGTACGGTGTGGGGATGACCACAAACTTCAACCTGATTTATACATGTAGAAGAATAAGAGCCAAACAGCCTGTACCACATTTCCCACGGCGGGTTCTGGTTTTGAATACTCCTCCATGGGAGGGGAGAACCTCCTTGCTGGTGGAAAACAGCAAGGAAAGCAGCAGAAGAGAAAAGCAAGACAAAATAATCTTTCCGTGTTGTTTTTTTTCTTTTTCTTTTTGTTTGCCAGGAGCTTTCGTCATAAGAGATAGTGCTGTATTTCCCAAATGAACAGGAAAATGCTTCTATACAGCCCTATCTTTGTACTAAGGACCCCAGATCTGAGTGATTCTGGATGCCTCTCTTTCTATGGAGGCCCAGGTCACGGCAGCTGCCAGGTCTGCCTTCTACCATCTACAGAAGATCAGGCAGCTGCCAGGTCCGCCTTCTACCATCTACAGAAGATCAGGCAGCTAGCACCATATCTATCCCCCCAAGACCTGGCTACAGTGGTCCATGCAATGGTCACTTCCACGCTGGATTACTGTAACTCGCTCTATGCTGGCTTGCCCTTGAAGCTGATCCGGAAACTGCAGCAGGTGCAGAATGCAGCAGCTCGCCTGCTGACTGTATCACCTGTACGGGTGAGCATATGGCCGGCACTCCGCAGCCTGCACTGGCTGCCCATAGAATACCAGATCTGTTTCAAGGTGTTAGTATTAACTGAGGCTTAGATTAAATTGAGGATGAAGTCGAAAGGGTAGTACCAAAAGCGTCACAGGGGAAGGTTGGATCTGAGGAAGGCCGCAGGAAGAAAGGAGGCATCTCATGAAGATGCTCTGCCTATAGAGCAGCCAAAAGAGAAGAGGCAGAGAAGATGAAGAGTGTGGAAGACTATCAAGGGAAGAGACCAGTGCAAGCTGGAGAAGTGAATCTTTTGTGTGCAGAGGATTAAAAAGGAAACTACCTGCTGGCTGGCAACCAGCCGCTGCTTAAGATGTCACAGTATTGCCTGGACCACAGAGGAGATGCTAAACCACAACAAAGATAAAGCTCTTCGTGTTAAAACACGATTCTGACTATGTAATGAATATATAGTATCACAATGCAAAAAGAGTATCAACAATACACAACATATCAGTCATGCAAAAAGTTAAAACCTCATAAGTTCCACAATGCTTCTACTGTCCTTATGTGGCCCAAAGCCGCTATATTATATTCCAGCGCAATATTTGAGAACAAGGTCCAACAGAGAACCGGTCCACTTATCAAGCTGTTTCGGATCTCTAATCCTTCTTCTAGGGACCAATCTTGTATATTATGTGCAATTTTCTAGGTCCAGTAGTGCCAAAAATGATTCAATCATCAATCGTGTCAGTCCAGAATTCCTATCTTTCTCTAACTTTCACGCATAACAGCGGGAATGCCATAGTTAATACATTCCTTGTCAGCAAAACAGGCGTGGATGTGGATGAGTTTGTTCTCCTCTGCTCGCAGGTAGTTAAATCCAGAGGCGTCAACCTAAAGATTCCTGTCCTTTAGCACTGAGCCTGAGGGACCTGAACAATGGCTGGAGGGAATATCTGGCAGACAGAGGAGCAGAAGACCTGCTCTGTACTCAGAAGCCCTTCCTCATCTTCTCCTGTTGGTTTCTATCGCATTTTTTAAAGTGTAAGTTGTTCCATTCCCCCACTGGGACAAAGATATAATGGTAAAGAGTGAAGAGTGCAAGGCTGTTGTTGTTGTTGTTATGAACTTTCACAATCATCATATTCTTGCCTCCCAAAGTTTATAACCCACGTCACACCACACATGGGTTTTGCCACATTGTGCTGCTTAATAACAAAAGTTATCTCTGTAGCACAATGGATTAGCGGCACATTTCTTCAAGGCGGAGGCCAGAGTCCCACATGTGGTCCTCGTTATTACCCTTTCTCAGAGATGAAAGCAGACAGGCACATGATAAATTGGACTGTGCATTCAAACTGACAAAAATATTTTCATTGCTGCAGTTCTCAATGCAATTACGGCGCAGTCTCCTCGTTGCCCACTGAATTGCTAACATTTCTAATTGGACGTGCTTGTTCCGTTGACCTGGCAGCGGCGTTTCGTTGAAAACCAAGGTTCTAAGCTCCACAATGTTTGGCTCTGGCATCATAACCAGCCTGCCAAACGGCAGTTAATAAGCTTTACCTTTATTAATTTGTCAACATGCTCTCTAAGTAGTTATTCACGAGTGCAAAGAGAAATACAATCTGCAACCAAAAACGAAAACATGCAGAACAGCGTCTTGGAATGGGATGGGGGAGTGCAAACACTTTTGGCTCCTTATTCCATGGATATGATCAGGGCTCTGTAACATTTTACAATTCAAGAATCTAACTACTTAGACATTTGTTCAACAGATGAACAAAGAGCTGGTATAAGGAAGCCCATATGGATAACTGAAATTGTACCACTTCACATTACTGATAAGCGACATGCTGATTAATAATCCATAAAATTTCTGCAGCCCAAACACTGGTTGTTGTGAGTTCTTAATTAGGAAGTGATACATGTAAGGTCACACAATAAAAAAAATTATACACAGAAACACCCTATGTGATTCTTTTAGCTTACTGGCATAAATCTGTATTGAACTCAGGCTTGGATTTGGGTAACTGTTTCCCTCTCTCACTTCTCTGTAAAGTGATTTGAAGAAGTCCTTTAGTCCTATAAAAACCTTTGCCAGCCATTTCCATCACAAATTGGTTATTCTAGCATCTCACTTACTCCTCTGATAGACCTTAAAGATTTCTTTTGAAACTTAAAGGTTTCTTTTGACAAAGTGAGTTTTGCAGGGGTGGAATTCTAGCAGGAGCTCCTTTGCATATTAGGCCACACACCCGTGATGTAGCCAATCCTCCAAGAGCTTACAAAAAAGAGCCTTGTAAGCTCTTGCAGGATTGGCTAGAAAAGGGGTGTGTGGCCTAATATGCAAAGGAGTTCCTGCTAGAATTCCACCCCTGGAGCTTTGACTCTTGAAAACCCATAGCTTTTGATCTCTAAGGTGCTACTGGACTTGAATCTAGCAGGGTTTCCCCCCTAGGGGTTGCCTTACCTCTCTTCCCATAATTCAAGCCAGCAAGGGGAAGGGGCAGGCAGGCAGGCAGACGACACATCCTTCCAATGTGTCCCAAAACAACTGACCATAGCACTCTCAAGTTCCTGAAACAGCTAGTCTACAACTATCCCTTCATTAAAACTGTATGTCAGAAAGTTAATTGTGTTCAAGGAGCAATGTCTTGTTGGTAATGGCCCCCTGAAAGAGCTGTATTTGGCCAGATCACTTGCATCTTTTAGAAAACTGGCAGAAAACATCCTCATTCTTCCAGGCTCTTGAGATGGATAGTGTGTAGTTGCTCATCCCTTCAGCTGAAAAATCCCTGCTTTGGTTTCCCCTATATTTGAATGTGCAATTCATTGTTTCATGCCAATTTCTGTATCCTTGCACGAAAGTTTTTTCTTCTCAAATGGACACAGACTTTGATGCTATTGGTGCATCGATAAATCTTCATGATATATTAGATGCATAAATGATATACACCGCACAGCTAAATACTACATAAATGGTTCATAATACCCTCACAATATGCAGTACACAATACAAATGAATCTATACAACCAACAGTGGAAGGTAGAGAGCTGACAAGGAATATAATAGGAAATGAAATAGGGAATATTCATTCATACCTAGGTTTTAAGAAGGAAGCTTCTGTCTGCTGCTTTATGATTTTTCACTGATCATCTATTTTGGGGTTTGTTTTGCTAATTTTTATCCCAGCCTTCCTTAAGGAGCTTGGGATACTCTGTTCCACAACCTTCTGTTTTATCCTTATGACCAGGCCTCAGATTCAGTGAGAGCTCACAGGAGCACAGCTCCTGCACCTTTCTGAGAGTTCCACCTCCTTGCCCACTGAAGAGTATGTGCAGCTGCATAAACCCCACCACCTATTTTTCTACAAAATGACCTCTGCTTACGACAACCTTGCGAGGGAAGGCATTAGGTTGAGAATGTGTGACTAGCCCAAGGACACCCAGCAAACTTCCATGAAAGAACAGGGATTTGAACGTGAGTCCCTTAAATCCTAGTCTGAAACTCGCAGCTACTACATCACACTGGCTCTGTTATTTTTAATGGGATTTCTTTAGTGATTATGGTTTGCAGTCCTCAGTAATATTGTATGTTGTTTTGGAAATGATGGTTGAAAGGCCAGCTATACTTTGGGGGTAACAGATAAAGGCATTTCTGTGAGAAATTGAGAGGAGTGGGGCAAACTGGGGGACCGCAGTGTTGCAAGGGAAAATTCTTAAACAAAGGCTCTGCAATCCTGGGGACAGGGGGCGGGAGGGAATAGAAACTGGGTGAGTTTATGAGAATCAATATTGATGACAGGTGTAGCAGGAGCTGAAATTCAAACTCAGAAGTTACTGCAAATAAAGATTTGTTACACATGGTTTTAATATGACCTAACACTCCAATACCAGCTAGAGTATCACGTCTTTTTTTATTGTAAGCGGGACAAAGCTAATAATATAGTTATGGAAACATGTTACACTAAAGCAGATACATACGGGGGCCGGGGGGGAGAAGCGCCCTCCACGAGGCAGACGCTGGTCTCAGAGGAGGGGAACGGCTGGACTAATAAAGCCTACAAATAACAGGACTGGCTCCAGGGCTTGCAGGAACCCCCAAGGCAAGAAAGTTGACTCTCTACTATGGCATCTCAACTCCTCGGTTTGGGCTCTCAGTGTGCGGGGTGTTTTTTGCCTGGTCCCCACAAACAAGAACATCTCTTATGTCATTTCAAGCAGGGAGGGACTGGTAAAGACCCCATCCTCTCTGCTGCTGCCTGGAGTGGGGTATGCAAGGACTCATGAGGAGGGACAGTGGGGAGGGACTGTAGCACTGGGACATAGAGACAAACCAGCTTTCTTAAGTGACAGCCGGTTTGTTGTAGTAGTTAGGAGTGCAGACTCTAATCTGGGAGATCCAGGTTTGATCCCCCACTCCCCCATGTGCAACTGCTGTTGTGACCTTGAGTCAGTCACAAGTTCTCTTACAGATGTTCTCTCAAGAGCAGTTCTCTCAGAGCTCCCTCAGCCCCACCTGCTTCACAGGGTGTCTGCTGTGGGGAGGGGAAAGGAAAGGAAATTGTAAGCCACTCTGAGACTCCGAGTGAAGGGTGGAGTATAAATCTAATCATCTCCTCCTCCTCTTCTTCTTCTCAAAACCTGTATGCAAATTAAGACATCTTTGGAAAGGAGGGATGGAGTAAAGATAAACCTACCCTTTCTGTTTCTTTCTGTGTTTGTATCTTCTTGGGAAGGACAATAAAGTGCTTGATAAAAAGCAAGTTTTGGGAGGATAGCCATGTCGGTCTGCAATAGAACATTCAGTTTTTAGTCTAATAGCACCTTAAAAACCAATGATACTCGGGGCATTGGTTTTTGAGAGTCAAAGCTCTGGTGGAGGAAGGAAGGAAGGGAAATCGATATCTTCATGGTCTCTGAGGTGCTAAGGGACTTGAATAGAGCTCTCGATACAAAGCAAGCATCTTTTTGCCAGTTCAAGCAACATTCCTGCTTTCCATTTGTGTTCTGTACAGAGATTTTGCCGGCAGATCCTTCAATGTCATTTTATTTATGAAAACTGTTTCTGGTCTTCCATCCACTGTTTCACCCAAGGGTGAGCTTTCTAAGCTTGCTCTGAAGCTCACTTTAAGTGAAATTTGGGTGAGAAGTCAAGCATTTTCTTGTGGGGGGCCTCTTCAGTGTTGTGGGATCTGTGCCCAGGTCTTTGTTCCACCCCTCCCTCCCAAAGATGCCTTAATTTGGCATACAGATTTTATTTTCTGAGAAAGCCAAGCTCCAACGATCCAGAAGCAGATAATACAAGCACAACAGGTTCCAATTGTGCCACATTGACTTCTCAGAAGGGAGTGTTTGGCTGTTTTTCAACTGTTAACAATGTCATTGTGTGGAGAGTCCATTCCCTTCCAAATGGCTCAAATTAAAGGGGGTTCACTCTCTGCTCTTGGGGTAAATTATCACGTATACTGTAGCACAGAATGTGCACAGAAAAGAAGTACAGTTTTTGTATTTTTTTTAAATTAAGGAGCATATACAGTTTCCTTTTGTTCGAGACAAAATGTTTTCAGAATCCATTAGAACTTATACAGCAAAGGTTTTCTCTTACAGCAAAATAAATTATTTCCTTGCCCTGGTATCCTAAGGCTGTAGAACTGGGTGGGAGCAAAATGTCATACTTCCAATGCCATACGTTGAAGACAGAACCATCCTCGCAGCATATTAGACAGCATGGGACTTAAACCCGAAATCCTGCAGGATGAGCACTTCCACCAAAAGTGCTGAGAAATGAAATGGTGAATGAGACTGGAGTCCTTCTGTTACACAAGAACATAAGAGAAGCCATGTTGGATCAGGCCAATGGCCCATCCAGTGGCAAAAAAGTGCCATCAGGAGATCCACCAGTGGGATCAGGACACTAGAAGCCCTCCCACAGTGCCCTCCAAGCACCAAGAATACAGAGCATCACTGCCTCTCACTGTTCCTCAGAATCAGATGACCCACGACAGCCAATCTCATGCCACCATGCCCTATAAAGATCCAAGGTCATCTGCTCTCCCTCACTCTAGGCAACAGTTTTCTGAATGATGGCCCAGCCAGCAAAACACACCTTTTCTTTCTCCCTTAAAAAAGCCAATGGGGTATAATGCCGTACAATCCACCTTCCAAAGCAGCCATTTTTGCCAGATGAACTGATTGCTATCACCTGGACATGAATCACTGATTTCTGACTAGAGAGCTCAGTTCCCCTGGGGAAAATGGCAGTTTCAGAGAGTGGACTCTATGATATCGCATCCCTGCTAAGTTCCCTTCCTCCACAAGCTGTGCTTCCCAGAGCCCGAGGCATTTCCCAGTCCAGAGTTGGCAACCCTAGAACTAGTGATGAATGTACTCTGGGTTGGATCCAGACTAAATTGGCTGTTTCCAACAATTCCTCCTTCTTGCTGCATACCTCTCTCGTGTTGATCTTCAGGATCCTCTGTGTCCTCCATTTCATGGAGATCAGTGGGCTGCAATGGGAGGGAGGGAAGTTCCATAGTAAAATATTCATTCTGGACCCAATTTGTTGTCACTGCCACAGGAGGTGGTAGCTACTACAAGCATAGACATCTTCAAGAGGGGATTGGATAAACATATGGAGCAGAGGTACATCAGTGGCTATTAGCCACAGGGTACAGATAGAACTCTCTGACTGGGGCAGTGGTGCTCTGTATTTTTGGTGCTGGGGGGCAGTGGGAGGGCTTCTAGTGTCCTGATCCCACTTCTGGACCTCCTGATGGCACCTGGTCTTTTTTGGCCACTTTGTGACAGAGTCTTGGACTGGATGGGCCATTGGCCTGATCTAACATGGCTTCTCTTCTGTAGGGTTCCCAGCTCAAGGTTGGGAAATACCTGGATATTTCGGGGGTGCAGCCTGAATAGGACAGGGTTTAGGGACTTCAATGAGATATAATACCATACAATCCACCTTCCAAAGCAGCCATTTTCTCCAGATGAACTGATCGCTATCATCTGGAGATGAGTTGTAACCGCCAGAGATCTGCAGCCATCAGCTGAGGATTAAACAATAACACAACCCAAGGGTTATAGTGACAAATAACTAATGATTTATACCAACACCTAAACAATAAAGAAACATAAGCCCCTGATAAAGTCCCAGAGAAAAACAGTTCATGTGCTTAAAAGGTTCCACACTGAGGGCATCTTCTTCGCAATGTGAATGCTTCTTTGAATGTGAATGCCGCTTTGAGCCATCTTTGAACATTAGCCGCAAATGAGAGATTACATTGGAGACTACAGGTCCCTGTGAGTGTTGTTTAAGAATTTCAATATTGATTATTTCTAATGTCTGTGGAATATCCCTTGTTGATAAAGATTTGGAAACAGGTGTGGCAGAAGTCAATGACCTGTCCAGGGAACTCCAAAGTGTCTTTACAACACGTTTACTGAAGGAAGCATTCTGTATTGAAGGAAGCATTCACATCGTGAAGAAAACATCCTCGGTGTGGAACCTTTTAAGCACATGAACTGTTTTTCTCTGGGACTTTATTAGGGACTTATGTCTCTTTATTGTTTAGATGTTGGTATAAATCATTAGTTATTTGTCACTATAACCCTCGGGTTGTTATTGTTTACTTCCGTAGTGACTTCTCTCGTTTGTACGACCACCTAGGGGTTGGCAACGGCAACCCTACCTAATGTGCATATTTGGCTGGTGACTTTTGTTCTTTTTTTGCTGGTGAAAGTTTTGAGTGTTTTGATTTGGGTTTCAGGTGGTTGTGGATCGCCCTGAGCCATCAGCAGCAGCAATGCACAAAACCACAATAAATGAATCACAAACAATCAAAAGGATGAAGGGACAACTTTGTGGATGTCCTGTCTTGCTGGTTATGCTGCCCACAATTTGGGGGCTTTAAAAATCCAAGCACGCTGGGCCCATCCCATGTCTGGTTTTCATACGGAAGCAATTGCTCTTCCGTTTTCCCTCTCTTCTGGGTGGACACGTTTGGCTCTTGAATGGTTTGACAGTAATGATTAATATAGTGTATTAGGAGATTCCAGTGAAAATATTTGAGAGCAAGCTGTGCCGTTTAGTTCTCATCAGATGGTCAGGCCTACAGGCCTATTAAAAACAGCAGGGGGGTCGCAGACTTAATCACAGAGGCTGCGCTCACAGAGAGAGGACGACACACACATAGAAACAAGGCTGGACCAAGACATTTGGGGGGCCTGCTGAGGCAGAAGATCCAACCAGCGATCCCATCTCTCCTAATTAGTGGAGGGCGGGGGACACCATTTGTGGGCAAATTCTCCTGTGCAGACCCCCAAGAAATGAAGAAAAGCTGCATATGAACATGATCCATACTTCTGTGTAATTCTTATTCATTTCTACAGGGCTTCTAAAATTCTCTATTATCTGGATTTTTGGCTTCTGGAAAGAGACCTGCTCTTCTTTTCAATGCAGTATTCATGCATCCACCACCATGGTTCCGTTTCTTATTTATGGATGTTGTATACAGCTACGCCTGCACGATTTGTTGTAAGCTTTTCAGTCTCTTGTTTCTTTCTCCTCCCTGCACAAATGCATACTGATGAAATACAAAAATGTTGAGGCGACAGTGCATGTGGAATCCAGGTTCTATTTGTGCAGTATTTATCCAGTCTCACAATCATGTTGGTAATACAATGCAGAGAAATGAATGCAATCAGATAAACAATCACACCAAGATTTTTTTTTTTTAAAAAAACAGAGTGTTATCAATGTTCATGTGCACACGGGAAACAGAGGGGGGAAAGATGTGAATGATGAGAAGAGGGCAAAACCTGTAGCATGATTCAGTTTTGGAAGTGTATTCTGAAATTCAGATAGTTAAAGTGGGAGGGGATTATAGTAAAGCACTAGAATTACTGGAGATCCTTCCATCCCCTCCCGCCCTTCAAAACCAATTCACACACTGATCCAAAAAGGGTTTGAGAGCAACTGGAATATATTCAACATGTCTCACAGAAAATCTCAGTGGAAATCAAGAGGACAGAACTCAACAGGAAAATAAGTACTGAGGTTAAAAAAAAAACCCAGCACTCACAATAGGTGGAGTTGCCATGTGCTGGTCAGCCAGTACAGAAAAAGAAATATCCAAATGAAACCCAGTTGCCAATGCAAATGTACTCTTAGCTATAGCATGTTACATCTGCGGTGAGCCAGCCTCTGGAACAGGATTGTAGTCCACTGCAACAGTCTATGTATCATCTCGCTTTGACTGCATCACCCTCACTTTACCTTTGTAATTCCACTATATCCACTAAGGATGCCAGCCATTCCTGGGGATTCCCTGGAATTAGAGCTCATCTCCAGCCTACAGAGATCAGGTCTCTGGAGAAAATAGGAGCTTTGGAGGATGGACTCTGGCATTGTACCCCACTGAGGTCCCTGTCCTCCCCAGGCCCCACTCCCAATTATACCCAGGAGTTTCCCAGCCTGGAGCTGGCAACCGTGCTCCCTCATTCTCTGCTAGTGGCCAGGGAGGACTTGGCAACCCTACCCAGGCCATTGGTCTTCCAGTTCTAGAACCAATTGCCTTGTGCATTGGTTGTCTCATGCTGTATGATTATGTTGTTTCCTAATTTGCCTAGAGCAGGGATGTCAAACATGCAGTTTGGAGGCTGAATCAGGCCCCCGGAGGGTTCCTTTCAGGCTCCCAAGCAACTGGCTGTCATCCGTTTCCTTCTCCTTGTATCTTGCTTCCTTCTACATCACAGCTTGCTTTGCCAGGCTTGCTCAATCACACAGGAGCTACAGAGCAAAACCTCCATTTTCTCCAATGGCTGAGGCTCCTCCCTTGGGAAGGAAGGGGGGAGGAATAGCTTGCTTTGCCAGGCTCCCTCAATCACACAACTGAGCTACTGATCCAAGCCTCTCTTCCTTTTATTGGCTGAGGCTCCCCCCAAGTCCCCTGGGGAAGGAAAGAGCCAGAACTTCCTTTGCCCAGTTCCCTGGATCCCATGGGAGAAATACAAAAAAAGTATCTTTAAGACCAATGCGTGCTAATGTTTTTAGTTTTTTAAAATATATATTTGTGTTTGTCTGTGTTCTTTATAAAATTTATATCTCTGCTACCTAACAGGTGTACACATGACCTGGCCCAACAAGGTTTCGTTTATGTCAGATCTGGCCCTTATAACAAATGAGTTCGACACCCCTGGCCTAGCGTCTCAGTGAGGAAGGTGGGCTATAAATAAATAAATAGACCGATGCTGAAGCGATGGCATATTCCTTAAAAATTCTGCTTCTCGTGGTGGAGGGGAGGAGCTTGCCAGAATGTTTACAGCTCAGCTTATATGAAGGAAGGGGAAAAAGTTGTCTCCATGGAGCTGACATGATAAAGCTGAACTGCTGAGGAGGACGTATGCCTGGGGAAAACCTCACATAGTATGAACTATGCAATTCTGGCAAGTGAGAAAAGCATAATCAACTGAGATTAGGGACTCAGACTGGGGCCCACATAAATCATAGAGTTGCTAGCACTACACTTTATCTTGTTACATTCAGACTTTCACCCTTCCTCCAAGGAGTTCAGGATAGTATGTATTTTAACTGTTGGAGTGAGCAACTCAGCTTGCCTGGATGGGGGTGGTGGTTTGCTACATTACTCTAAGTGCATATAGGTGTTATCTCCTTGACACGGGTCGCTTTGTAGAAAAATAGGTGGTGGAGCTCATCCACGGTTTGTTTGCAGCTGCACCTAGTATTCAATGGGCAAGGTGGGGAGGCGGAACCCTCAGAAAGGTTCAGGAGTTGCGCTTCTGTGAGCTCCTGCTGAATCCGAGGCCTGCTCCTTGAATGGGACGGCTCTCTTTGTCTTAACCTGGGAGCTGCCCTCTGACCGCTCCTCCCTTTGTCCTCTCACTCTCTGCCCATGCCCTTCCATGGAGACACGTGTCTCTGACGGTCTCTCCTGTAAAGACAATGCCCTCATACTTCCACACATGTGATGCCAGACAAACTGGCCATTTGTGACAGGGAAAGCAGTCTTTTGATTAGGTTGCAAGCTCTCTCTTTTTGGCTGCGACTTCAATGTGAACTGGATCTACTTGAATAAATGTAGGTTTATCGTTTTTTGCAATATACTTCTTGGGAGATTTGCTGCACTCGGTATCACACTGCTGTGACAGGGCAAACTCTGCTGCCAAATATCCCAATAACAACAACTTGCTGAGGTAGGTCAGGCTGAGAAAGACTGTGGTTCAAGATTATCCAGTGAACTTCAAGACCAAGCAGAGATCTGAATCCAGGTCTCCCCATTTAAAGACGAACACTACAGACACTACACAATACAGACACTTGTGGTTTTTAGGAGCACACCCTGTCAGCTGTGACTTCTTTTCTCACTGTGTTATTCTGAGTTGGCAATACCGAGCTGGCAACAAGAGGCAAGAAATAGCGAGGGATGGGGCATGAATTTCTCATATTGATCCAAACTAACCAGCCAATTCCTTGGCTGCAGGCTTCTAATACGATTCCTAATATTATTAATTAGGAATTGTGACCCAGGCTAATTGAACTGTGAAACCCTTTGGGCAAGAAAGAAATTGCAAATGTTGAATGGAAAGATGATGTTGGAAGAAACTGGAACAAGGGCTGCTAACGGCGTATGATTTATGGAAGCAGAGGAAAACCCATGACAGAAGTTTTATGCTGAGGAAGAATCAGATAAGGTAATCTATCCAGGACTCACAAAATTGTCAAATAAGTATTTGGTGGGGAGAGAAGGAAGGGAAGAATTTACAGTGTTGTGGCCTAATCCAAAGATCATTGAGAGTGGAGGTCTCATAAGAAAAGGAAGTACTTCTCATAACTTGAATTTCCTGCTGTAAGATATGCAGACAAGATATAAGATATACAGTGCAGTGTAGTGATTTCAGTATCGGAATAGGATCTGGGAGATTCAGGGTAAGATTCCCTACTCATATCTCTGCTCTGATATGAAAGCTTGCTAGGTGACCTCAGACAAGTCACATGTTTTCAGCCTAGCAACCTCACAGGGTTGCTGTGAAGATAAAAGGAAGGAGAGGAGAACTGCATAAGCCACTTTGGGTTCCCATCAGGGAAAAGGGCAGGGTATAAATGAAATAAATAATGATAATGGCCACTCTATGGAGGCTTCTCCATCTACACCAGGTCAGGCAACTGGCTCCCTTCCTGTCTCAGCCTGACCTAGCCACAGTGATGCATGCCATGGTCATCTCCAGGCTAGACTACTGTAACTTGCTCTACACAGGGCTGCCCATTGAGATTGATCCCATAAATTACAACTGGTCCAGAATGCAGTGGTGCAGGTTCCTTCCGGAACCCCAAGGACAGCACACAACACAAGCAGTGCTTCATAGCTGCACTGGTTGCAGACTGAATACCGGATCAGGTTCAAGGTTCTGGTATTAACCTTTCATGCCCTAAACAGTCTGGGACCAATGTTTCTATGGGATCACCTCTCCCAATAGGCCCCCCAAAGAGCATTAAACTCTGTGAAGAAGAAGCCATTGGTGATTCCTGGCCTGAAAAAAAAAATATTTGGTGTCCCCAACCAGAGGCAGGACTTTTTTGGCCCTAGCCCCAACCTGGTGGAACTCTCTGCCAACTGATATCCATGCACTGTGGGACCTAATCCAGTTCCACAGAGCCTTTAAGTCAGAGATGTTTTGCCAGGCTTATAGTTGAGGACTGCAATGTTTTTTATTTAACCTGGTTCCTCCTTTGCTTCTCCCTTCATGTGGCAGGATGCAAATTAGCTTATTGTTAGTGCCAGGGGTGGAATTCTAGCAGGAGCTCCTTTGCATATTAGGCCACATACCCCGATGTAGCCAATCTTCCAAGAGCTTACAAAAAAGAGCCTAATATGCAAAGGAGCTCATGCTAGAATTCCACCCCTAGTTAGCACCATCTAAAAATGTTTGCCTTGTTTATTGCTTTAGCTGTTTTAGTTGATTTGCAAATGTATTTATTGGAATTGTTGTCCACTGTCCTGAGCCCTGCACACAGGGGAAGGCGGTCTAAAAAAATGGATGCATAATATAAATACATAAATGGGGGATGCAAATAAACTTAAAGCTGCAGCAAACTGCACATGCTCTATGTGCAGGAAACACCTCTGAGAAAAAAAATGGCCTAATTTTAACCCAGACTTGATAGCAATATAATAATTAACATACATTTTTAATTACCTCATCCTATTACCTCATTTTATTACCTCAAGGAGCCAGTTTGGTGTGGTGGTAAAGTGCATGGACTCTTATCTGGGAGAACCGGGTTTGATTCCCCACTCCTCCACTTGCAGTTGCTGGAATGGCCTTGAATCAGCCATAGCTCTCACAGAGGTTGTCCTTGAAAGGGCAGCTTCTGGGAGAGCTCTCTCAGTCCCACCCACCTCACAGGGTGTCTGTTGTGGGAAAAGAAGATAAAGGAGATTGTAAGCCGCTCTGAGTCTCTGATTCAGAGAGAAGGGCGGGGTATAAATCTGCAATTCTTTTTCTCATTTTCCCATTCTGACATGTTACTGTTTTATTGGATTCCCACACAAATACTATCCAGACCAAATGTTCTTTCAATTTGTTAATTTTGCCATTGGATTCTAACTTTATACTGCGTTGCATTCTAAACCACTTCCCACCAGCTATAAGTAGCTCTGCTCACTGTATCACATTCCATTGTCTGATGAAGTATGCATGTGTATGAAAGCTTACATTCCAAATAAAACTTTGTTGGTCTTAAAGGTGTTACTGAGCTCCTACTTTGTTCTACTGCTTCAGACTAACACAGGTGCCTACCTGGATCTATCTCCCTGCTTCACTGTTTGTGCAAATGTTGGTTCAGAACTTTACCGGGAACTCTCCTCCTGCAGGCACCTCACCTCCAGGGCAAGAGCCTTTTCGGTGGCAGCCCCTACCCTCTGGAATGCTCTCCCTGAAAATATCAGGGCTCTGTGGGACTTGCCACAATTCCGCAGGGCCTGCAAGGCAGAACTGTTTAAACAAGTTTTTAACATCTAATGGAGTCCAGTACTTCACCACCCTACAGAATTAATATCTTAACCCGACCCAAACAGAAATACAAGGCGCTCAATAACATCCAATAACATCACAGTAAACAGCGCTAATCAAGAATTAATAATAACGCCTAGGGATTAAAATTGTATACATTTAAGGAGAGCCAGTTTGGTGTAGTGGTTAAGTGTGCGGACTCTTATCTGGGAGAACTGGGTTTGATTCCCCACTCCTCCACTTGCACCTGCTAGCATGGCCTTGGGTCAGCCATAGCTCTGGCAGAGGTTGTCCTTGAAAGGGCAGCTGCTGTGAGAGCCCTCTCCAGCCCCACCCACCTCACAGGGTGTCTGTTGTGGGGGAGGAAGGGAAAGGAGATTGTGAGCCGCTCTGAGACTCTTCGGAGTGGAGGGCGGGATATAAATCCAATATCTTCTTCTTCTTCATCTACATTTGAGATGTTTTAATAACTTGTGATTTTATTGTAATAATGTAATTTTATGTTGTTTTAATTGTTGTTAGCTGCCCTGAGCCTGTCAGGGGAGGGCAGGATACAAATATAATAAATAAATCAAGGAAAAGGAGGGAGGAAGAGAGCAACTCTCCCAGACCAGCATCTGTTCCGAATGTCAGTCAAGAAGCCCTTCCTTGTCTGCCAGGGCAGCTGTTCCCCATCCTGCCTAAGCAGTAGCTTGCAGAAGCCTCAGCCCAGCTGGATGCAAGTCTGCCACCCTGCTCATGTTTCAGGTGCTGCTTCCTAATTGTGTGGAGAGGCTGGGAAATTCAGTTTTTACACCATGCAAGCAAGCCATAAAAAGCGGAACTGCGGCAGTAATCTCTGTCTCTGATTTACACAAGTGCATTAAAACTTAAGCCCATGGCATGTAAATGCTGGACTTTTAAATGCAATCAAGAACCCTTGAAAACTGAATTCCAATAATGTAGGGACAGCATTATTTGCATTCTGATGAGAGCGTGTAGTTCTGGGTAGAGCTTGCTGCTGTGATCCTGTTCCCCACCCCAATAATTTAATAAGCACACATTTAAAAGACATGATGGGGCTAAGGACACTACAGGTTTTCCTATGGAGCCTGGGGTGTAAAAGCAGAGAGAGGAGGCAAGGCTGGTCAGAACCTTTTAGCAGAAGCTCATCTGCATATTAAACCACACCCCTGATGTAGCCAATCCTCCTGGAGCTTACAGTAGGCCCTGTACTAAGAGCCCTCTAAGCTCTTGGACGATTGGCTACATCAGGGGTGTGGCCTAATATGCAGATGAGCTTCTGCTAGAAAAAGAGCCCTATCTGTATCCCAGAGAGCATGTTCTAGACCTACAATACATAGGCCCTTTTCACACTTACCAGTGGAAACCGGAAGGGAGTCGGTATTGTGCCGCTTGCAGTAATCCGAGACAGGAATGGGAGTTTTCAGACACATGAATTTTTTGCCGGTAGGGTTCCGTGATTGAAGTGAGCCATTTCACACTGTTCCGCTCTTATCTCGCTTCCACCAGCGCCAGCCGTTTTTGCCTGCCGGCTCGCGATCTCCAGCTTTTTTTTTTTTTTTGGAACGTCGGGCTAAGATCGCTATAGCACTATAGCTAGGCTCTACTGAGATAAGTTACTAGAGATAAGTGGCTAGGCTCTATTGAGATAAGTTACCAGGTTTCAGCGGTGGCAATATCTGGCATCTTAATGGAGCCCAAGCATCCCTATGGTGATGCTGTTGTGATACATCGCTATAGCGCTATAGCGATCTTAGCCCAACGTTCCAAAAAAAAAAAAGCCGGAGATCGCGCGTGCCGGCGGGCGAAAAAGGGTGCAAAAACTGCTCCCGGGTTAGATACTGGACATTTCACACAGCACCCCATAGCGATTTCAACCCGGAAGGAGGGGTTGAAAAGTGGAAGAAGCTGCTCTTTGTTTGTAACGACTCAGGCACGCCTCACTACCGGGACAGCCGCGGGAGTGTGTGAAAAGGTGAGAGTATTCCGGTAGCAGCCAGTTACTGAATCGGGTCTGTCTGAAATGCCAGCAGAAACCCGTTACTGTTCAGTAACTGACCAGCTTCCATACCGGAATACATAGACTGTGTGAAAAAGCCCATAGATAGGCCAGCCATTCAGAAGGTTGGGGTTGGAGTCAATGAAACTCTGAAATACCCCAGAAGCAACTTAGAAAAGATCTCCTCCTTTCTGGGTGGCTGAAATATTGGGGTTCTCATTTCAGGATCTTGACAGATTCATGGCATATGCCTTACTTTGTGTGTGTGTGTGCGTAAACTGCTGTCAAATCACAGCCCATAGGGTTTTCAAGACCAGAGGTGGTTTGCCATTGCCTGCCTCTGTGCAGCAGCCCTGGACTTCCTTGGTGGTCTCCCATCCAAGTACTCAGCATGGCCGACCTTGCTTAGCTTCTAGGATTTGACAAGACTGGACTAGCCTAGGCTGTCTTGGTCAGGATCAGGTGTTTCCCAGCACCTTTTCCTAGAAGTCAATGCAAATCCTACTGCACCGTTCAAACCAAGCGTCATACAAGCATGAACATTGCTGAAGTGTCCAAAGCCCCTTAAAGTTTGTTTGCCCCGTCAATGAAAAATCCACAGAACAAATAAACCCCAAACACGAATTCTTTTTTCTTTGATGCACAGGCTTGGAACAGCAACAACAGTTTCGAACGGCTTTGCACGTTAAGGAGCAAATATCAGAGAAGCCCAGGAAATTTGGCTGCACATATTAAGCAAACTAAACCCAGGTTTACACTGTGGCAGGGCAAAGTGCGGGTTTGCCCCGCGCAAAATGCTGGTGCGGAGCAACGGGTGCGAAATCGCCAGCTTGCTCCGCCCCAAAACGGAAGCCCGCCTTGGACCAACATGAGGGACTCATTCACTGTTGGTACCATGAACGCTGATCAAGGTGAGAGTTATTTATGAGGAGAAAACCTCCCTGGAAGGGTGAGAGGAGAACAGAGTAGGAGATTAAAGTTGCAGTGCTTACCATTATTCAAAGTGACATTGCAAGTGGATGGTCTGTGGCCATTCTTTTTTGTTTGCTTGTCTGCAAAGAATTAATGCAATCCACTCCAAGAGATGAGAACACCTTTTCCCTATTTTGCTCCTCGTTATCTTAAAAAATATTTTAATGTACAGGTTCAGTTTTCACTTTTCACAGCTGGATTGCTAAATTCGTTCATATTACGCATGCACGTTGTATGACTCTTCTACTGAATTTATATTCGTTTTGTGTCTACCATGTTTGCTTTTTCTGTATGCAATATATATTCATTTTATAATGCCGATTTATCAATGTACAAATAATGAGGAAATGCATCCCTATTGGTGGGAAATTCGGACCAACAAAACAGAAAATTGCACAAAAATAAAGAAACCTGTTCAGTTCACACACCGGAGAAACAAAGTTGGGATTTTCAGCATGAAGAAACGGGGGTGAAAAATCCAAAAGCATCCTTGCTCAAGAGCTTGCGCCTTGCTTTGTGATAATACGGCTGAGTCTACCAAATACATATTGCATTGCTGTTGTGTGTGTTTTTTCTACACAAAGAACAAGAGTCATCTTCAACACTGCGGATCCAGTTCTTTCAGGGGTGACTGCCGCTTTTCTCTTTGGCTGGGCTGACAGTGAGAGACTGATGAAGGGCAGGGATTTTTTTTTTTTTTCTGAACTACCCTCCTGCTATCTTCACATAACTCGGATTTGCAAGGTTATCAGTGGGGGGCTGTGACTTCAGCGATGACCTCATTAAGTGAGCGTAGCCACGTCAGCACCTTTTCAGAGGCTTTGGCACTCCTCATGTGTTGAGGTGGCTTCCCATCGACACTTTCCCGGTCAAGACGGCTTGTTTCCCCTTATCTCCTGCGGGGAGAGGTCTCTTGCAGGGAGACAGGGAGCTTGTCTAGGAATGCGGCAGGGAGACAAGTTCACCACCAGCAGCTGACCGGAGACGATTAGGCCAGCAATCTTTGAAGCCAGGGGGAATTAGAAATGGGCCCAGTTTGCTTTTTTTATTTTATTTTTGCTCCTGACAACACATTTACTTACAGCTGCTATAATTCCCGAATCGTTACTATAATTTCAGCCTCAACCTCACAAGGTCTTTTCATCCTGAGCGGAGCTGTTTTAAGACTCTTTGCGGGAACATGACGCGAACAAAGTTGAATCCATTTAATTTGCAAAAATACAGTCTTTATTCCCTCGGGGTTGGGGTGGGATGAGAAGGCACTCCCAAAAGGTCCCCTTTTTTTCAAGCGCACAAGAAAAAAAAATATTGCTCATTTGCACCTATTATAGGTTGGACACTGGAAAGCGAGGCCCGCTCTCAAAACAGCTGGAGTGCCGAATGAAAGGATGCCAGGACTTCTTACCTTAGTGAGGATCTTGTTCCAAAAAGTGGAGGGTTTTTTTTTTGAAAGCTATATTTTGCAAGAAAAATGGCTCATTTAAGTGGCAGAAGCTGTGCATTCTCTTCTCGAGGAACAAAAGGGGACTCAGCGTGGAACTGAGTCATGCATTGGGGTAAAGCTGACTTTCTGTCAGTGCCACATATATTTTCGGAGAGTTAAAAGGGAACAAAGAGCCCCCTTCACCAGTCATAACCCTCCCCACCCGCTTTCTCCCCCCTCCCCTATCACAAACAGGCACTGGGCATAAATATTAACTTCGGCTCAGTGGCTTTGTGCTGGCGCTCCCCCCCCCCCCCTTGTCAAAGGCATAAGTGCAATCACTCAGAATTGCATGGAACACAATGTCCAGGAAGAAACATGTGGCAAATCCAACAGCATGAGCCAACCTTACCAAGTGCTTAGGGTGGCACAGGGGCAGATGGATGAACTCAGGGCATGGAACTTGTGGTGGGTTAGGTCACTTCTTCTCAGCATCAACTCGACTATTGTGCAACAACTGATAAATGCAGCACCTATTGTTCACCTTCACTTGCATGGCAAAGCAACATCAAGGAGCACGGCCTAGGTTTGGGATAACATTTTTTTTGAATTACTGTAAATTTCACAATACTCATGCACATTCAATAAATGGTGTCTTTGTAGGTGGTTGAAGTATCATCAACACCATTAAAAAAATGAACACCACGAAAGCAGCATTTATTTGTGAGACTCGAGAACTAGAGAATCTCCCGTTTTATGACTGGTATTGCCCCCTTCACTCTGAAACTGAACCAAAATTTCTCATGGCTCCTGTAACCTGTTTAAACCTGAGCTCAGAGACAGAAAAAACCCCAAATCCTTATTATTTGAAACAGACTGCTATGTGACTCTCTATGCATTGGTGGTTAAGAAAATTCAGACCTAAGCAGTGATTTAAGTGGAGGAGGAGGAAGAGGAGGAGGAAATTGGATTTATACTCTGCTGTTCACTTCCTAAATCAGTCTCAGAGTGGCTTACAATCTCCTTTCCCTTCCGCTCCCTGCAACAGACACCCTGTGAGGTGGGCATGGCTGAGAGTGCTCTTTCAAGAGCTGCTCTTGAGAGAACAGCTCGGAGAGAGTTATGACTGACTGACCCAAGATCATACCAGTAGGTGCAGGTGAAGGAGTGGGGAATCAAACTTCAGTTCTACCAGTAAGAATCAATGCACTTAACCGCTATACCAAACTGGCTGGTTTTTCATTTGACTAAAAATATACTAGGGAAAAAGACAACTGTCCAGGATGGGCACTGTTCATATATCAGCGTTTCATTATGTGTGCACATGTCATGCTTCATTGGTGTTCATGCCCATGTATTTCACTGCATCTGAATATTTCGTACTGCTAAAGTCTTCATGTGCATGCATTTCATTATACTACATACTTCATGTTGCTTTAGTGTTTATGTGCATGTATTCCATTGCATGTAAACACTTCATGCTGCCTTATTGTGCATGTATTTCATTTCTTGTGCACTTGTCACACAGCATCTGTCTCCTGCTCCAGAGGTTTAACTTCTCATGATTCCGTTTTCAATGTCCCTCCCCCGCCCCCACTGAATCAATCCCCATAGAATGCTGGGATTTCCCCCCACTGTTATTTGCATGTCAGTAAATTATCATTACAGGTTATAATATATGAAATGGTGACTGTTACATATGTTGATGTCATATAAATGCAGCATGAAAACACACAGCATGAATACAGTGCAAACAAATATATGGGAGCCGATGCTGAGAAGAGGGAAACTGAAACTATAGAGGAAAAACAGAAGAACGGAGGGAAAAGACCATTTGTTTATCCCTATTAAAATTCAACAAAGCTCTGCAAATGACTGTTTTATCCCTGCTGCAAAAAATGCACAGTGAATCTAGACACTGAAAGATCTTGGATATCAGAAAAAAAAGACTTCTCTAGCCCCATCTCTGGACTCAACCACATAAATCCAAAATGCATTTTCTATATCCCCCCCATCCCCAGTAGCTAACACAATCTTGGATCAGAAGCAGGTAGGAAAAATGGTGTCTTGACACCCAAACTCCCCCTCCCCCGCTCTCTCTAAAAACCTTACACCAAATCAAAGCAATAAAATTGTGATTTGGGGCAATTTAATGTGGCTGTGGCTTTCACTCCAGCATTATAAAGAGTAGCAGGGGCTGGGGAGAACAGCCTTGCTTAATATTTTTATTCTCCAAATGAGCAAAGAATGAAATGTACTAACATTGCAAAGAACGCACTGAGATGCCTACTAGATCAGACCATGGTTCCATCTAATCTAGCTTCCTGCTTCCCATCATAGCCAACCAGATTCCCAAAGGTGACAGTCCTTCAATCTTCCACCTGGTATGCACTGGCACTGCCATTGAACGCGACCCTGTAGCTGAAAGCCCCTCCGTTACTTCTTTAATCCCCTTTTCAAGTGTTCAAAACTGGAGGCAATCACTATACCTTGAGGTCATAAATTCATTGTGTGAAGAAGGGCGTTGTCTGTTCTGAAACTAGGCCTGTCATTAAACAGCTGATTTAAGAAAGCTTTACTGTTTTTAATCAAGAAATTAATTGATTTACTGATGTACAGATGTAATCTCTTTGCTCCTAGTCTCTCTGTTTGTTCCCCTTCCCTGACAGATCTAAAACTGCTGTAATCCGCTGAACATGCCAATTTTGCCCCAATGTAGTACTTGATAAAAACAGATATTAAAGGAAGCCTGTGAGTGATAACCTTGAATATGGGCTACCGCATTATTTTGAGTCAGGCTACTGGACTACCAAGCTTAGCATTGTCTACTTGGACATCAATGTACGAGGGGCTCTCCAGTCCTGGCACCGGGCACCTGAAATCCTTTTGGGGTGGAGATGCCTGGGATTGAACCTGGGACCTTTTCAATGCCAAGCAGGTGTTCTGACCCTGAGCTACAGCCTTCCTTATCTGTCTATCTGTTTGTCCTTATGGATTTGTACCCCATGGAGTCTCTGAAGAGCTCATAATGCATTAATGATCTTAAACTCTGTTCAGGATCTCAAAAGGATGTTGACGCTGACCTTCTGGCTGCCAGTTTATTTATATGTATAGCCATCGACAGATTGGTCACTAACGCAGACGACTGGCCAGCTAAATGTTCTTTGATTGACTGACAGTCTGACTACAGAAACAGTTCCTTAATGCATGCATGTCCCCTCTCCCAAAGTACACATCCCATGGAAAGCACACAAAATTAATTACTGTGTCCACTAGGGGCCTTGTAACTTAAAAGAGCATACAGAGAGCTATTGAGTAACTATTAAGGAAGAGGACCAAGTTCAGAATGTCCTGTCAGCCATGAGGAATATGTTTTCCATCCTCTCTTTTGGTCTTAATCTAATGCTTAACTAGGATTCAAAGGCCACTGGGATATGTGTTTGTGTAGCAACATATGCACTGTGATGTCAGTTCTTGGTAAACCCCAGAAATGTCAGGTGGCTCTAGGAATAATTGGAAACTCTATGGTTTTATCACATAAAATCGGTGCTCTGCAGAAAACCCTCAGTTCATTTGCAGGCCTTGTTTCAAGTGCTGGCTTTGGTTCTGAAACACCCATCCATCTATTTTCCTTCCTTCCTCCCTCCCTGTCTTACAGCTCTCATTCATGTCTTGCGGCTCTCAAACCTCTGATGTTTATTCTATGTGGCTCTTACATTAAGCAAATTTGGCCACCCCTGTACTAGATGCACCCCTTAGTGTCAATCAACCTGCCTTATATAAAGACTATGTTTCTGCCCATCTTCAAATAAACTCTGTCTGGATCTTCTGCAGAAGAGCTTTTTAAGCCTCTATTCAGAGGACCATGAGAGGAGTACAAAGGGGCCCTCTTTCTATAGGCCCCAGAGAGCCTCCTGATTTGTCTTCAGTGCCTATACACAAAAATGGATCAATCTTAGCGGAGTCTAAAGAGACTGTGGACAAAACAGAGAAACTAAACTGACAATCCAAGAGCCAGAGTGAGCATTATTTAAAATGTATCTCACAGAAGAGAAAAAGAGGAACCAGGCAGTAAAATAATAAATATATATATATAAAAGATATGATCACAGGGAGCAGGGGCACAGATTTTATTAGCCACAAGTTCTTTTGCTTCTTTTCTCCAATGTGGAAATCCAAAACACAAAATGTGGCAAAAGTGAGTGGCCAAGTGGATCTGGGAGACTTTGGGTGCATTCAGACTACACTAACTAATGAGTTTTACACCTGGATTTTTGCTATGTAAGAATAGCAAAAATTTGGATGTAAAACGCATTAGTTAGTGTAGTGTGAATGCACCCTTCTAGGCTGCTGCATAACACCAGCAACATTAAAACTTCAGGCATCTAATCTAATAAATAAAAATTATGCCAAAAGTGTTACAGAGGTGGTGTCAACAGCACCCTCTTAGGGAGGGAGGTCCACAGGAGCAGCTGAAAAGATTTCACATAGAACTCCACCAATAGTTGTGGGAGAAAACACAGACTCTAAGCTGAACTTGGAACTAATAAAGGCTCACACAGGCAGAGACCACCCTTCCGGTATTTTGGATACAGATCTTTTTTTTTTTTTTTTTGGGGGGGGGGGGGCGGGTTTCAGAACCAAAACCAGAACTTTAAACAGGGTCTGCAAATAAACTGAGGGTTTCTGTAGAACACTGATTTTATGTGATAATTGAGGCAGAGGCCTATTTATTGCATTTTTATCCCACCCTCCATCTAAGGAACTACACAACAGACAGTAGAGTGTACTGGTTGAAGTACCGGATTAGGACCAGGTTCGAATCCTCACTCTGCTGTGGAAGCTCTCTGGATAACCTTGGGTGAGTCACTCTCTCTCAGTCTAGCCTACCTCACAGGGTTGTTGTGAGGATAAAATGGAGAATGTGAGGAGGTTATCAAGCCACTTTGGTTCCTCAATGGGAAGAAAAGTGTTGTATAAATGAAGTAAATAAATAAGTTCCCCTACCTCCATTTAATTCTTATGACGATCCTGTGAGGTAAGCTAAGAAAAGATGACTGGCCCAAGAACACCCCAATGAGTTTCATAGCTCTGTGGGGATTTGAACCTTTCTCTCCTCAGCCCTAGACAGCTCCCTGGCCATCTCATTTACACAGGCAGGGAAACCTTCCATGCTGTAAATCACCAAGCCACGACCAGGTCTTTGGGTCAGCCAATCCCAACATGGGCCACCTTCTCAGCAAAACTTCATCTTTCGGGATCCAAAAAAGCATTTTCTCCCAGTGCAGGAACTATGTTTGAATCTTCATTTGTTCACACAATTTTTTTTTAAAAAACAGCCCATAATAATGGGTACATGTTTGCAAGCCAGTCTGCGTCCGTGTTTTCTCCCACAGCTGCTTCGGGAGTTTCTGTTTCGTTATCTGATGACATCCCTCCGGCTATTAATTTCATAAAAAGATCATTGTTCTTCCAGATGATCTTTACAGAAACATGTCCCTGGAGGATGGGAACATTTAGTTAATAATTTAACATTGCGCTGTCTGCAGAATTCTTTTTTCCCCAACCCCAAATGCGATCGATGAGGCAAACAATTGGTATATTGAATCTCCTGCAGGCTTTTTTTATTTCCCAAAGACACAGATGGGAATGCAAAAAGATAGCTGCTTCCTATGGAAAAAAAAAATACATATGCACACTAAATCGATGCCAGTTGCCAAAAAATAATTGTTTTATTTTCTAAGGGAACAGTCAAGACACTATCGGATGCGCTGACCCATAACACTGATTTTTGAAGAGTGCGGGGAACAACTTGGCATTTTATTGACAGTTTGTTTCCAGCCTCAGAAGATTCAGGGGGGAGGGGGAGATGCAAGGGAAATGATTTTATTTTATGGTCTTTTAAAAACAAAAACTCGATTCCCTGTATTTATTAGGTAAAAGGAGAGTACAGAGCCCAGAGAAATCTTAGTGCACTCAGAACTCCTCACTAAGTATGACTGTCAACATTCAATTGGAGGCTGGAGATTTCCAGCAATTATCTCTAGATTACATAAATCTCTTACTTATTATTATTTATTCATTAAGACATTTATTCCAGTTCACCTGGAGAAAAGGGCCACTTTGGAAGGTAGACAGCATGGCATTGCACTCTACTGAAGCCCCTCCCTACCTGAAATTGCATTTTCCTAGGCTCCGCCATCAGGTATCTCCTGGTATTTCCAAACCCAGAACTGCAAATCTATCACTAGGGAAAGACAGCCTTCATGAAAATAGGGTATGGCCTCTAGTTTTTCCACTGCTTCTGCACACCAGGTGCCCATTTGAAATGTTCTGTTCTGCTAAGGGTAGCTACTAAGGGTCCAGCTATACATTCAGTGGGAGAGCTGTGACAATATTTTCTCCACATTCCTTTTAACATCAAGTGATTTAAAGAAAGAAATGCCTTCTCCAAGCTGGCTGATGGGGCAGTGGAGGCTTCAAGAAACACACAATATGTGTGTGAAAGAGCTGCAGTGTATGTGAGAGTATGTGATCTGGATTGCGTCTGGATTGGGTCCACAGTGCTAGAGGAGAAAGTCTAAACACTCACCCCTGCAGCTGATCAAAATCCCTTCCAGAAGAGCTGTTAACCAAAGTAGGGGGACAGATATGCATAGCAATTAGGGTTGCTTGGCCAAGCCTGGTAACCAATGGAAGGATTGGGGGCCAGGGACATGGGAGAGTATGTGACACTGGCGATGGTACTGATGTCACTATAACACTACTGGCTATAACCCAGAAGTGACAATGAGTAGCTCTAGGAATTTCTGGAAACTCTACAATAAAACCATAGAGCTGCCAGCAATTCCTAGAGCTACCCTTATCATTTGTGGGTTGTAAATGAAAGTGACGTAACAGAGCAGATGGCTATGGTTTTTGTTTTTAAATCTCCTGACACTGTTCCAAGAGGCAGCAAGCAAGGGTGGGGGGAGGCTCAACAGGAGACCTTAACCCTATTAATTAACCATACTTGAATTCTCCCCTGCATTCCAGAGTTCAGAATTACCTGGCCTTGTTCCCAAAATGTAACCGGTGCATTTGGAATATCCTATTTTCTTTAAAAAGTTCTAACCTGTGTACATGGTGCTGTAGATGAAACTGTTAGGGTTTACAGATACTTTAGCAGAGTTGTGTGGAGAGAACCACAAATAAACAAACCAGGCAGACGGTTTTAGTTTAAGAATAAAGTAGTTTACTTTTACTATGAGGAAAGGTAGACTGGGATTACTAGAAAACAAAAGAAGGATTCATTATCCTATCTAGTCTCTAGACTACATTTCGACTCTCTTGAGTCCAAACTCTAACTGCATGGAGATCTGAGGGCTTTATACAAAGGGCAATAAAATTGACCAAATGGTTTCCCCCAGACCACCTCCCAAATATATGGATTAGCCTATTAGGGCTTTCCTTCAATGGTCACTATACATATTGACACCCAGCCTGAGCGGGAAGTACGTGCAAACATTCTCATTGGCTATACCTCTCACTGACTAAACATCAGCATGCATATACATTCATTTAATTAACTCATGACAACAGGAAGTGAAATTGCAATAGAAACCCAACAATCCCCTTCTCAAGTTCACGAACTGAAGTCATGAAGTTTCAGCTTCTCTCTCAGGTGCTCAAACTTCTTCTTGGTGAGCGGCTTGGTCAGGATGTCATCAATCATTTCTTCTGAAGAACAAAACTTTACTTCAATGATTCCTTGTTGCTGCAACACCCTCACCTTGTGGTATCGTACAGAAATGTGCTTGGTGTTGCCTTTGACACTTTCACTCTTGATCAAACTTAGGCAAGGTGTGTTATCTTCAAACAGGGTTACTGGAATAGGCTCTTCTATTCCAAAGTCTCTCAGCAGGTGTATGATCCATTCAAGCTCATTGCAGGCACCTGCTGACGAATCAAACTCAGCTTCCGTTGAGGACATAACTACTATACTCTGCTTGCGACTTGTCCAGTTGATCAGGTTGCTTCCGTAAAAAAACAGATGACCACTAACTGATTTGCGTTCAGTAGTGTCTTTGGCCCAATCAGCGTCCACGTATCCAACCAATCTTGGGTCGTCATCAGCTGTAATCTTCAGTTTCAGATCAGCTGTCCCAATAAGATACTTAACAAGTCTCTTCACTGCTTTCCAATCATGGTGATTAGGTGAGCTTGTCGTTCTGCTCAAGATTCCAATGGCTGCACTTATGTCAGGTCGGGTGAGTTGAGCTAGATACAAAAGTTTCCCAATGGTCTCTCTGTACAGACGATTGTCCTTTAGAGGCACTCCATCTTCCAGCTTGAGGTAAGATGGGTCAAGTGGGAAACCTGCTCTCTTGATATCTTCCAGGCTCAGTGCCTTAGCAAGATTCAGGATTTTGGTTCTTTGACTCAGAAGAAAACCTCCATTCTTTGTTCTTTCTATCTGTATTCCAAGATAGTGGTTCAAAGTCCCAAAACATTTTACTTCCACTTCTGCATTCAGCTTGTCAATTATCTCTTGCACATCAGACTCATATTGACAGCATAACAACAGTCCATCAGTTGACATCAGTACATACTGGCATTTATCATTCTTCAGTTTGAAGAACAGGCTGGGTTCTACTTTCCCTTGCTGGAACCCTTTCTTTTGCAGAAAAGCAGTTAGCACTTCACTCAGTCCTTTATCAGGTAAGTTTTCCTCGAGGTTTGCCTTTTCAGTCTCAAGGTGCTGCACATGCATTCCTCTCTGTGCTGCTATACTCAGTAGGGTTCTGAGAGTGGCATATTTTACAATCAGCTCCCTTGGGATTTCCTCATTGGCTGAGGATTCTTCTGCAGTTTGCAGAACATTACAAAGTCCATATCTGGCAGGTGGTACACCCTTGTTGCTCCTCTGAGATTGCCTCACAGTACTGCCTGTCTCCAATTCTGGCCCAGTTTGATCTGCCTCCCCTTCTGCTTCTGGGGTGCTTTCTGGCCTACCTTGAGGGTCGGTGCTACTGGCAGTCAGCCAATCGACCATTTCAGTGGGGGACATTCCTGCATCAGCTTCCTGATCTTCCTGCACTGTGGGCTTTATTTTCTCAGGTAGTAGGTGTACACTGTTCTCTTCAATATGCACAACATTACATTCTTTCGATAACAGAGTATTTGGATCCATAACCCTGTAGCCTTTGCCTCCTTGGGCATAGCCAACTAGGATGCCTAGTTCTGCTCTTGCATCTAACTTTCCCCTTCTTTTCTCATGGATGTGGGCAAATACTGTGGATCCAAAACATTTCAGGTGTTTTAGGGATGGCTTTCAACCATGCCAGCCTTCAAAAGGCGATTTATCTGTGACTGTAGAAGGGACTCTATTGTGTAGATACACAGCAGTAATCAGAGCTTCACCCCAGCATTGCTGTGGTAGATTTGCTTGTATAAGCAGGCATCTTGTCATATTCAGCAAGGTCCTGTTTAAACGCTCTGCAGAGCCATTCTGCTGTGGGCTGTAGCCAACAGTGGTCTTATGCTGAATTCCTTCCTGTTCTAGAAAGCTCTGGAACTCATGGTTGCAGTACTCTGATCCTTTGTCAGTAAAAAGTGTCTCTGGAGCTCTTCCAAACTTATTTTTCACTGCAGCCACATACACTTTGAACTTCTCTAAGACTTCAGTCTTTGATTTCAACAGGTATGCATGCACAAAACGAGTTTTCCCTTCTTGGAAGCTTAAGAAATATTTATTCTTCCCTGCGCTTTTCTTTATAGGGCCCATTATATCGCTTCTTATGATCTCCAGAAACTTCTCATTGTGCACTGACTTTCTGTTGCTATAGGGTGGCGCTGTGCCTTTCCCCTTCACACACACGTGGCACACTTTTATTTCTTGACCACACTCTGTAAATTTTATTTCACATGCAATCAACAACTTAACAGATCTCATATTCCTGTGTCCAAGCCTCCTGTGCCAGGCATAAAGGCATTCCTTATGAGGACACAAACTTTCTGTTGCCTTGAAGACATGACACGTTTCTATGGGGTTAAGATAGTATGCATTACCAAATCTCACTGCTTCAAAAAAACCGTCACTCCCTGGGAGGGCAATGGTGCATTTTCTATCTTCAATCAAAAACACATTTCCTTGATCTGTTAATTTCATTACAGAGATTAAATTCTTATCTGCTTGCTCAGAGTAAAAACAGTCTTTCAACAACACATCAATCAGCTGTCCATCCTTTGCATAAACTGAGAACTTTACCAATCCAATCCCGTCTGTTTGCAAAACATCACCATTAGCAAGTTTCAGAGTTCTGCGCTCACTTTCATCGAGATAAACAAACCATCTTCTCGATCTACATATGTGGGTAGTGGATCCAGAATCCAATAAAAAGGCCCCTTTGTCATCTACGTCACTGGCCCTTAACATAAACGAAACTTCACCACGAGGCTTTTCCTTTGTCTGTGAGCCTTTGGCTCCCTGCTGGGAAACACTTCTCTCCCCTTTGTGTGAGAAGCCCGGGCCATCACCTTTAGATCTGCCTTGCTTTGATTTACAAAATCTCGCAATGTGCCCTGGCCTGAGGCATTTATAACAGGTCCTCTGATCTCTGGTCCCTCTCTCCTCCTTCACAGACAAAGCTTGCATTTGGCTTGACATTTTAGAGAGTTTCCGTTTAACACTCAAATCTCTCAAATATGCAATCAATATCAATCTCTTCTCTGGATTCAACTGGGGCCAAAATACTCTCATAAGACTCTGGAAATTAGGAGACAATGACTGCCTGAAATTCCTCAGTGGAAACTGTACCTCCTGCTGATCTTAATTCAGCTACAAGAGCCAGAATTCTATCTAGGTGATCTGAGATATCACCCCCTGGGGCAAGACTGAGGGAGTAGAGGCGTTTGCACAGATACTGCCTCTGGATAAAGGTGCATTGCCTGTACTTTGAATTCAGATTATTCCAAATCTCCTTTACGTGGTCACAATTAACAACAATGGCTGTCTCTTGGGATGAGACAGAACTTAGAATCAGCAGCTTGGCTTTAAGCTCGTCTGCATCAAATTTATCTCTTCGCTCTTGAGACAAATCCTCTGGAATTACATAGTCCAGGACATATTTTAACTGCTGCACATCCAGAGCACACTCAATTGCCATTTTCCATAAAAGGAAGTTATCCTTGGACAATTTAGGGATGCTAAGCTTATGGGAACCTCCCATATTGTATACAACCTGCTCTGGTGGCTGTAACGTCATTCTTTCCTCAGCGGAAGATGCTCTTGCAGAACTTGCAGGCGCTTGCTTCTGTCTGGGTCTTCTTCTCCGACGGGACATCAAAGAGAATCCGTTTTTTGTTCCCAAGCGGCCAGCCAGCGACCACGAGCAATGGGGAAGGAATTCCTTCAGATGCAAATCCGTGAACAATAGACCTGAGCTCTTCTTTACCTTTCTTAGCTAATTGCCTTGGCTTTTGCTCGCAGCTATGAAGCTTACTGCGGCCCAAAACCTTTTGTTAGGGTTTACAGATACTTTAGCAGAGTTGTGTGGAGAGAACCACAAATAAACAAGCCAGGCAGACGGTTTTAGCTTAAGAATAAAGTAGTTTACTTTTACTATGAGGAAAGGTAGACTGGGATTACTAGAAAACAAAAGAAGGATTCATTATCCTATTTAGTCTCTAGACTACATCTTGACTCTCTTGAGTCCAAACTCTAACTGCATGGAGATCTGAGGGCTTTACACAAAGGGCAATAAAATTGACCAAATGGTTTCCCCCAGACCACCTCCCAAATATATGGATTAGCCTATTAGGGCTTTCCTTCAATGGTCACTATACATATTGACACCCAGCCTGAGTGGGAAGTACGTGCAAACATTCTCATTGGCTATACCTCTCACTGGCTAAACATCAGCATGCATATACATTCATTTAATTAGCTCATGACAACAGGAAGTGAAATTGCAGTTCCTTCATGTCCTTCCCTCCTATGCATTTACTGATGTGAACATGGATCAAATACTGCAAAAGAACAATCTTTATGTGTACTGTTGCATGAAGAGTCTTCTCCAATGGTGTTTCATCAATGCACTTTAGTGTATCTTATGAGTAAAACAATACAGAGAAAGAATCTTGATGCAACACTACAGATGATCGCATCAAGGATATTTTTCTTCAGTGTTTACCCAGGGGTGGCCAAACATGGTTAAACATAAGAACCACATAGAATAAACATCAAGTGTTTGAGGGCCACAAGACACGAATGTCAGATGTTTGAGAGCCGCAAGATATGAACATCAGATGTTTGAGAGCTGTAAGGGAGGAAAGAATGAAGGAAAATAGATGGGGGAGGGTGGATGTATAATGATAGCAACTTTAACCTTAAATGTTTTCTTCAAGTCTCTGGCTGGCTTGGCTTGGAGAAGTGATTTAAAGAGAGAAATGCCTTCTCAAAGCTGGCTGATGGGGGACTGGGGGCTTTGAGAGCCACACAATGTGTGAAAGAGCCACATGTGGCTCCTGAGCCACAGTTTGGCTTCTCCTGGTTTTACCTAACATAAGAGGTAAAAAAATATTAAATTAATTGTGATGGTACAGGGTACAATGTTTTACTGTTTGTAAATTATTCTAGTTAAACCAGAATTAAGGAGAAGAACACAAGGCAGAGCAAGATCCCAGGCTGGCAGAAAGGCACAGAATGGGGGCGATCGCCTCTAAATCTGACACAAAACCAGACTGGAGGTCTGTCCTCCATTGGTTCCAAATGTAACCACCTTTTCCTCTTACTCTTCCAATGTCCTCTTCTTTACTTTCACGGATCTGCGAGAGGCTGCTGCATTAATGATTGAGGCATTGTGTTACACACCTGGTCACATTAAGCCAAGGCTCTCTCCCATGCTTGCTGGTGCATCAGAGCCTGTGAATAATTTAAATGGCCTGAACGGTGGACTGACATTTATTACGAGCATCCCCACTGCCAGCCTTCTGTCTATTTGTGCAGGGCACAATCCAGCCCAAAGTTTAGCTCTTTAAAGCCCGATATTATTTCAGCAGCAGACAGGAACCTTGACACATATTTCCCCCCCCACACCGGTAACCACTTTTTATTCATATTTACTTGAAAACAGACCCTATCGTTAGTTTCACTGGGTCAATCCATTTTAAACCGTGGCTAGTGCCAGTGATAAACAGAAGCAGTCATTGCTGGGGATCCAGAATGTTAAGGCTAATATCCTGATTCTTGCTAGGTTTGAGGCCCAGCCAGGTAAAAGGTAACGCTGCTTTGGGAAGAATTAAAAGAAGAAGAAGCAAACAGAAGACTCTGGAGCATGCTCAAAGCTGGCAATCAAATATGTGAGATATACTGTGGTTGCCTGGGTTTGGAGGTCTAAGATTTGCAGCCTCTTTCCCAAAAATTATCATTACATAATTTCATTAAGTATTTGACCCAACCTAATCTAGGGATGACAGTAAGGTTTCCACTGTCAAGGCAAATGCCAGAAAACTTGGAGGGTGGTGCCGGATAGGGTAGATTTTGGGGAGAATGTGATATCACCTGTGGATGACACTCTAGAAATTTCTCCTGATAGTAAAAACCACAGAGACTAAGGAAATCTCTAGAATGTCACTATGGAGACCATTTTTCTCCTGCTCAATTTCTCAAGTGTGGGAGATTAAGGTGGGGGAATTGCCCACAAAACCTTGATTCTAAGAAGACTAGATGACAGGATTGCCCAAAAACTGGAATATTACATTAGAAATCTTCCACGTAGCATTTCAGATTTTGGATAGGATACTGTGCATTTGTAGGTTGTTGTAGTTTTTAGCTCAGAGGTGTTGAACACATTTGTTACAAGGGCCGGATCTGACATAAATGCCATTTCATTGGACTAGGCCATGTGTGCCATAAAATGTAATGTCATATACTGGGGATATAAACTTTATAAAGGACATGGGCAAACTCGATATTATTTTTTACTTAAAATACAAACAAAAGCACTTGATTCCTAGCTGTGAAAACAACTGATTTACTGAGGAACCCTTAAAAGCCCCAATAAATGTATTTAATCATATGCAAGACTAGTTTCCCCCCCTAAAGGATACCATAAAAATAGGGGTAGCTTACATTTCCATACAGATTATAAAGCATATATAAGTACTTTTAGGAGATGAGTCATCTTCTTTACAAAGAAATAAGGTAGTTTTGCAGCATCCCCCCCCATATGTCAGGCCTCAGCAGCTAAGCATGGCTGCAATCCATCTCTCACTCTCTGTTTCCTCTTCTTCCCTGTCCTACCTCAGAGGATCTTGAGGAGGCACACCACACTCCCACCTCCACTGCCCTCCCAACAACCCTGTGAGGTGGGCCAGTGATGTATGTGAAGGCATGCCTGGACCTGTTGAGTGTAAGGTCCTGCCTGGCTCATTGGAGCTATAGGACCGAGCTTGAGGCGCATCACAATAGATTGAGAGGATCCTAGGATCTACCAATGAGGATGCATATTCTAATGACAGATCCAAAAAGGGTACAATCACAGATGAGTTTCTGCTTCTTGGGGGCTGCCCCAACTGTATATATTGCCACATGTACTGGTGTTAGTAGTCACTTAGTAGAGACACTGAATCATTAATAAAGAGCTTTAATCACTACGCAAGAGCCTCCTTATGCATCAAACCCAGTATTTAGCAGCCAGGCTGATTGACCACCCCTGGGTGACCCAGAAGACAGTGTCCTGGCTCAGGCGAACAGAGGTCTGAACCTGGCTCCCCTAGATCCCTCCACTCCCAGTTCTCATCCCTCTTGCATTTCCCACCCCCTTTCTATTTCTTGACAGCTTTGACCACAAACACTTCCCTGTGTGTGCCCACTTGCTCCCCTGAGCAGCCTTTCCTTTCTCGCACCAGTTGCTCGTAGGCTGGATTAGAGCCCTGGATGGGATGCTTCTGTCCTGTGGGCCATATGTTTGACATCCCTGTAGCCCCTGATATGCACATGCATATGCCAACTATATGAAACAATGGCCTGAGAAGGACAGGTTGGTGTATTAGTTAAAATGTCAGACTAGAATCTGGGAGACCTGGGTTCAAATTTTGACTCCTCTATGAAGCTCACCTTGAACTAGTCGTCTTCTCTCCGCTTAGCCTACCTCACAGTGCTGTTGTGAGAATAACATGAGAAAAAGAGAACTCCATACATTTCTCTGAGTTCATAAGAAGGGAGGGATAAGAATGTGCCTGACAGTATCAGACAAACCCTAAAGTATCAGACAGTTTTAAAATTTCATATATATGGCCCAGGGGGTGGGGAGGTTACATAGTTTTCCAGGGCATGGGGCTGCATACAAAATAGTGTAGTAATAGAAGGCTAGAGGAAAGGAATTCCTATTTGCCAATAACTAGAGAAACAACAGACTACAGCCTGTGAAACTTGTGTATCCATAAGTTAAAAAAATGCACAAGAATTTTGATCTGATCATCCAAACTGCTATTATTATGACATTTTATCAATATGCATATGGACATCAACAATGCAGAGAGAAGAAAAAATGAAAACGCGATTTTAGAAATACTCCTAATTAACCTAGAATTAACTCCTAATTGACCTAGAATTAACTCCTAATTGACCTAGAATTCAAGGAGACAAGGACACCCTCTTTTCCCCTGCCCCAAAATTTAGGTGCCATCTCTGGGTCACCAAGTTGCAACTGAGGTCCCATCAAAGCTGGCAAAGACACACTTTTCCAAGATGACCTGGTTTGCCAAGTTAGGTTCTCTCAACATGCACCTTCTCTTTCGTAACAAGGCGAAAAGCTCTGAATGTTCAAGAGTTCGTTTATGTGAAGAGCAAAGCAAGGCATCCCACATGAAAGTCTTTTTGGAGCGGGTCTCTGAGGCAAAGCTGAGCGGCTTCAGTGTTTGTCTGTGGACCGAGCCAGCGTCAAACACAGCGCGACGCAAATGACCCTCAAAAGGTGAACCTGATAGCTAGCAAAAGGGGCCTTTTATGTAATTTTTGGCATGGTTTCCTAACTGCCACTCTGCATAGAAATGATAATAAACTCTTACCCCCCAAAAAAGGATTCCTTGGTTGTGATACATCCCTCAGGTATATTGGGTATAAAACCAGAGACTGCAGTAACATTCTATATTAGGGATTCTTTGGCAGGACGCCACAGAGCAGTCAGGTCCACTGAAAGCAACAGGATAAAAGATTTATTTGCTTAATTTCAGGGCGTGTGTGTGTGGGGGGGGGGGAGACATTTGGTTCCTACAAAGCTCAAAGTAGTTTATATTATCACTTCAGCATGCAAAGTAGAAGAGTGAAAGCACATTTCTTTTTTAAGAAAGGCACACAACACACACAATACGGTACTTTATAAAAATCATGCAAAGTTTTTGTCTTTGGTTGTTTTTTTTTAATTTTCCAGATTTGCTACAGGGAACAAATCCTATGTCGTCTCCTTTTATATCAGTTTATCTATTTTGTTTAGTCAATGGATTCAGTTTCCAACTTTGGAAGAGATATCATCCATCGATACAGTGGAAGGATGTTACACAGATTTCACATGAAATTTACATGGTATTTATATGTACGGTGAATGTAATTTATTAATATAACTGTCACAGGTAGAACAAATACATATTTTAATCCTGATTTACTGTTAAGTCTAAAAAAATGTACATTTTATAGGGATAATTTGGATAAGGAAACAGAAAAAGTTGCAAAAATAAAGCTAGCTCAGCGTTGTTGTATAGAAAGAACTGTTTCGTTGCTGTTTAGACTGTAAGCTGCCTTGAGTTCCCGTAAGGTAGAGAGGCAGCTAATAAATAAACAAAACAAATAATAAATAAATGCAAGGCATAAATGAAGTAAGCAAAATAAATCATCCAGTTCAGGGTTGAAAGGAGCCCACCCATGGCATATGTCAAGCACTGAAAGTGCTAAATGTTACTTTCATCTATGTATGTGAATGGCCATTAAAAGTGAGAGTGTAAAGTGCTCTCAACTTGCATCCCACTTGTGGCAACCCCAAAGGGTTTTTTTTAAGACAAGCGATTAAGTCTACTCTCCCATGGTGGTCTCCCATCCAACTACCAACCCTGCTTAGCTTTTGAGATTGGATAAGATGGGGCTATATTATACCATTCTACATTCCCCGGCCATTAAATAGTCACTACTTATGTACAAATGTATCCTTTTTCTTGTTCATTCTTTTGGAGATGACCCAAGAAATGTCTAGAAAGGAAATGCTGCCCACTCATGCGCTGCACTCATGCACTGCAAACTACTAAAAGAATATATATATATATATATATATATATATATATATATATATATATATATATATATATATATATATATATATATATATATATATATATATATATATATATATATATATTCATTCCTTCTCTATGCAACAGAGCTGTGGGAAAAGGGATCCTTCCATGCAGCAGGAATGAAATGTGAATTTGAGCCCACCCCACTGTGAATGGGAGGTGCGCTTGTGAAGGTTCACATGATTGGGCCTCCAGTAAGTTCATTGTCCAAAGACAACTCCTAAGGTTTCGTATCACTGAAAGGACAGATGCCGTAACGGGAGCTGAGCAAGAGTTGGCATTGCCGGTACAAGCGGCAATTGCCAGTACAATGAATACTTTGACCTCCGCTCTTGTACTTTGAGATTTCCAGGGGTGACCTCAATGAATGATGGATCTTCTTCATTTGTCTTCTTCCTTGTTGTCTTTCTTGGGGATTTTTTTTTACAAGGGTTTGTCACCCAATGATTACTGGTATACCTAAATTCCAGGGTATATTTGGAGATTCCTGCTTTGGGAGAACATTGGAAGAGAAGGAAAGGAAGCAACAAATGATTTCAATTAGATTTGCAGAGTTTGGGGGGGGGCAGAGGTCTGCATAGCCTGCTCATTTGGGCATACTATTAGCCAGGCTGTGCTGTGGGGGTCATCTGAGTTGGTCCCATTTCCATGTGATGTGTTGACAAGGGCCAGGTCTTAGGTTGCTGCTGAATTATGTGAAATTCTGAGTCAATTTGCAAAAAAATTGTGCTTGGCCAAAACATGTAAGAATTTTTTTTTAAAATACTACTTTTGTAAGTTTAGCAACGTTGCCAGAAGGGTCTGCAGAGCCCTGCATTTTGACTGGAAGGCAGAGCTTGTTGAGGGCAAGGCACACAGGCTGTATTCAAATAGACAACTCCTACGGTTGGTGTTCTGATAGGTAAACAGAGAACTCATAAAACTGCCTTACAGGATCACTGAAATGCACACAAAGTCTGTTTTGTTTGTTTCAGATACTTTTCTTCCTCCCTTTCTTTGAGGAACTCAGGTTTGCATGCCTAGCTGGTGGAATGAGTTGCCGGAGGACATTAGGGTCTGCAAGAGCTTCCACAGTTCTGCAGGGCCTGTAAAACGGCATTCTGCCACCATGCTTTCTCATAACGGTAACATCTATAGCAACGGATTAGGCCCATAAATCGGAATTTAACATAATCCTAGACTTCCTACCACGCTATGGCGATTTGGGGTCCATTGGAACATCTAAGATTGACTATGCTGCTACCATCAAATTTAATTACATCATGAATGATTATACTACCATCTACTGTTATATTGTTTTTAAACTGATATCTTAATATTGTTTTATGTTTTATGTATTATTGATGTTTTTATCTTGTTTGGTCATTTTTGACCCTAACCTGTGAGCCGCCCTGAGCCTGCCTTCGGTTGGGAGGGCAGGATATAAATAAAAGAAATAAATAAATACCCTTCATAACAGCTTTGTCTAGTAGCTTGGACTGAGAGAGAGAACAGCTGGCCAAAAGTCACCTTTCTAGAAAGTTTTGTGAATGAGGATTCAACTTAGGACTCAGGGGTCTAAAACTCCTAATATACTGTATTTGCTCAAAAGAAAGATGACCACTTCTGAAAAACAAGACAAAACAAAGTATCACTGGAAAAAAACTGTAACTTATATGGGAATGTAAGATAAGCCCCTCTTTTTACAGCATATTTGGGGGAGAGGCTAGCCTTGCATTTGAGTAAATAAAAGTGTTCGAATTACAATGTAATCACAAGCTGATGGTCTCTGATGAATCACTAAGGAGGGGAACACATATCTCTCATGCACTCCTATAATCTTTTAGGATTCTCTAGCCTTTCAGGTCTTGAATAGACAGATTTCCCTTTCCTCCACTTCTCCTTAAACTGTTCTCAACAGTCTGAGCCTCCCAGAGCATATTCTGTCACCATCCAGACGGGCTTTTCCTCTTTTCTTTCGCATTTAGTAAATTTGAAACGGCTTGTTTTCCTTCACGTCTAGAGTATGCAGACCCCTGCATTGTCTGCGCTCTCCCCCCCCCCCCCCCCGCCTTTCAGGAATGGCACAGAGACCAACCACTTTACTATTAGTGTGAAACAAACAAACAAATACACTACTGCTGCTGCTACAACAACAATAACAATACGTGGGTACAATGTGCAACTGCCTTAAATTTCTTTAATCTACTTATTATTAGTGTGGAATAAAAAAATGTGCTGCTGCTACTGCTTCTACTAACTTACTACTACTAATAGCAACAGCAACATCAATAATAAATGGGCAGAATATGCAACTGCACAGTCTATGAGGGTTGTGCCTGTGTGTTTTAAGGGAAAGATGAGATCCCCAGAATTCTTCGGATGCTGTGAGATCCTCCCAGGCGGCCCATGCTCCAGGAGCCACAGCACGGCTGCAACCACGGCAGCCACGGCCGTTGCGTTCAAAGAAGCCATAAAGCAGCAGACTGCTATTTTGAAGATTCTTTCCTCTTCCTCCAGAGGCTCAGAAAGTCATGGAGATAGACCAGTAGCAAGCCCTGCCTGCCATGTAATTAAGGAAGTTCAGCAGCGCAAACATTTCCTCTCGTCTCCAATTACATTTAACAGCCCCACATGTGCTCCAAGTCTAGCACATCCCAGCAGCAAGGAGCTCGTCCCCCTGCCGCGATCTCAGGCTGGCCCAAGCTGACCATTTTATGAGAGATTTGCTTGCAATAAATCCCCTTCTTGCTTACTGGTGGTATATCAATAAGTAGCTCAAAGGCTGTAAAAATGAAACGCAGGAGCAAGTTATGAGACAGACTTTATGTGGCGATCTGACAGCTGCTCTCTCGAAGATGGGTGGAAAAACCACCGTGCCAAATGTGCTTTACTGCTTCGTTGAAAGAGTTGCCTGGTTTTTTTTGTTTTTTTTTTTGGTTGCAAAATTGCTGTTTCATTGAAAGCAGCATCTTTGCCTTGCATAGCTGTGACATCACTACTTTCTTCACGTAACCGCACAAGATGATACACAACTGCAGACTGCAGTCTCCAGGGTGGGGGGGGGGGAGAACCACTGAAAATCCAAACCCTGTGCTGAAATCACATACTATCTTGTGAGCATGTGCAGAAAGTTCTCACCACTGAGTCAATACAGGCCTCCATAAAACTTGAGACTGATGTCTTCAAAAGCAGAAATCTAAATACCAAAGCAACCACTGAAACCTCTCATTTTTTGGGAAAAAAATAACAATAACACACACACACAGGAACAACCATGAGCAAAATTTTGAGGCAAACAGGAAAGATCTTGTTGGAACGAAACAGCCAAAGAATTCCAGATAGATTCAGTGCATCCATAATAAAAATGTTCAACAATGAACATTCAAATGGAGGCTAAAGCTGCATCTATTTGGAATGCTCTGCCTTTGAATTTCCTGCATTGAACAGGGGTTGGTCTATATGACTTACAATGCTCCATCAGACTCTGCTGTGAACTTCTGCAACATTTCAATATACATTTTATACATGCTTTATATGTATTCAATGCATGTGCCATGATCTTAAGCCCAGTGAGGCCTACAGGTAGGCTTCCCAAGTTCCCGCTGGGGGCGGGGGTTCTCTCAGTTTCAGGGGCCCCAACCCCCTGACAGGGAGCGGGCCGCTGGGGGGGATCTCTACCCCCAAAGAGCCTCATCTTGTGCAGAAGCGTATGGCATGATGATGTCACCTGGAAGTGATGTATCGCACCAGGCATGTTGTGCAGGGACACTCTAGGAATATGGGGGGCCCTCTATGGTTTCATGCTGGGGCGCTGTAGCAATTTTGGGGAAAACTCTATGGTGCCATAGATTCTCCCCCAAATTGCTACAGTGTCCATGTGCAAAGCCATAGAGTTTTCCCTGTATTCCTAGAGCCTCCCCGCATGACATGTTACTTCCAGGTGATATTATTGTGCTGCATGCGCTATGTGATTCCCCCTGCCAGGAGCTGGTGGGGACTTGGCAACCCTACCTACCGGCTCCAGGAAAGTTTGTATCAGAGTAGCTACAGGGCGTACATTTCTGAGGATCCTTTCTTCCCTTTTGATTGGATGGGGAGAAGTTTTGGAGTGAAAACTTGCTCAGTGAAGACTAGAGGGATGGGACCTGGAAGGAAGGAAATGAAAGGTCCAGCTAGAGAGGGAGTGTTGTTGTCTCTGGAAAAGGCTTAGCTGGGGAAAGGCTGCAGCTAGGTGTGTTCCCTCATCCAAAAAGTGGTGAGTCAGTTGTAATTAGAGGATGTGAATGTATAGTTAGTCACTTCATGGCTTTTTATTTTGCTTTCTGCCACCTTTACTATTTCCATGTTTGCTATTGCACTAAAAGTTACAACCCACTTGTTTGTTCTTGACCAGTTACAATAAACTTATTGTTGTTATACCGCTTGGGTCTTATACCGCATGCCTCTTTGGTCACAGATGAAAAGTACTTCCTGAAAAGGAAGACACAGGGGTCAAGTGGGTGCTCTTGGCCCTCCCAGGCAGACCCTTACCAGAGTGGTGGCAGCCAGTAGAAGATGTTCTTTGGTCCCCTGCTTGTGACAGCATGGTTCAATCCAGACAGCAATTGTAACCAGCTATACTCAGAATCCTACTCAATCTAGTCAATGGGGCTTACTCCCAGGAAAATGTCCTTAGATGCCGTGCTAATAGGAATTCTCCCTGGGATATACGATTCCAATCAAAGCGGTCCATGCCACAGGATAGAATTCTTCACATACCCTTTGTTTTCCGTCAGTGCCTCCTGGATCTGTTTGGGAGGAATGTACTGGGTATGCATTTAGTGATATATTATCATTGTGGAAGAACTATCAGAGGAGGATTTGAGAAGCATCCCTAGTGACTGGGTGGACCCGCGGTTTTAGATTTTCGTACACAGACAAGAGTAACTATATACGTGCAGCTTGTTCTCTGTGTAACGCTCAGTAGTCCCAGAGCTTCCTTTTCTGCTCGGCTGCTGAACGGAGTCGCCCTGTCAGTGTTAAGTTTAATGTCTATTCCTTATCAGATCAAAGCAGGTTGGAGTTTCAGTGTACTGACTCCTGCCATTCTCCTCTCATTCATTCCTACTTCCTGTTCGCTGAAAGTCAAGCTTCCATTCACAAAGAGCCAGGCCTTATCTCCTTACCTCTTGACCCTGAATCATGGCTGCTAGGAAAAAGGGGTTTAATTTCTTGCCAGAGAGCGAACAGGTGACAAAGTCCTTGGCTGCAGTGCCTTGGGAGGATAAAGAAAGGCCTTTCTTAAGGCCCAGGCTGGAGGGCAACAGCGAGGACTGAACCAAACCTCCCAGCAAAAGCTTCACATGCCATTGGAAAGAGAAAGAAAGAAAGAAAGAAGAAGAAAGAAAGAAAGAAAGAAAGAAAGAAAGAAAGAAAGAAAGAAAGAAAGAAAGAAAGAAGAAGGAAGGAAGGAAGGAAGGAAGGAAGGAAGGAAGGAAGGAAGGAAGGAAGGAAGGAAGGAAGGAAGGAAGGAAGGAAGGAAGAAAGAAAGAAAGAAAGAAAGAAAGAAAGAAAGAAAGAAAGAAAGAAAGAAAGAAAGAAAGAAAGAAAGAAAGAAAGAAAGAAAGAAAGAAAGACCCAGCTGGATCAGACCAATGGTCTATCTAGTCCAGCATCCTGCTCCATACTGTAGCCAACCAGTTTTAATTTAATTTGCGATTTATACTCTGCCTTATCCTGCAAAGTGGGCTCAGGGTGGCTTACAACATTAAAACATTGCAGTAACATTAAATAAAACATATCAATTTAAACACAACAAATTAAAGTATCTCATAAACATAATACATACAGATTAAAATAAGAAGACCACAACTCTAACAATAGTATAGCCTGAGGCTATAGTTCAGCAGTAGGTATAACTTCAGCTTGCTACTTGTAAACTGAATTTACTAGAATGGTAACAAACAAGAATATGGAGACCAGTGCCTCCCCCTAAAATTGTCCGCTGGCACTGGTATTCAAAGGTTGACTGCCCCTGGATGTGGAGTCATCTTGGCTAGCAGCCATTGATGGACCTCTCTTTCATGGGTCTGTGTCATCCCCTTTTTAAAACATCACTATGTCCACAGGCAGCAAATTGCACAATTTTAATTATTCTTTGCGTGAAAAAGTGCTTCCTCTTATCCATTCTGAATCTCCTGCCCATCAGCTTCATTGAGTTCCTCCGAGTTCTAGTATTATGAGCAAGAGAGAAAAAAGTTCTCTCTAGCCCCTGTTTTCAGAGCTAGTTGAAACAGCCCTTTTATCATGCGAGTTATTTGGCAGGAGAGCTACAGCGCACTCAATTAACATGCTCTCCAATGTGGTTGGTGAAGGAAAAGAGTTTAATTTTGTTTATTACATTACTATGCCACTTTTTCTAAGGTGCGCGTGATGGTTTACAGGTTATATCAGCACTGGATCTTAGGGTAGCAAGACCAGAAAAGAATTCACACAGGCAGATCTTCTCCACTTTTGTTTCTTCTTTCCCCTGGCAGTTCCATGAAGGTGTCTAAATTCCTCTGCCGAAGGTCTTGGGACCTTCAAAAACAAAATGCGCTGTAGCACAGGGAGTTACAGTTAGGAGGAAGAATTGGACAAATTCCCTGCCCCATGGGTGGCAAAGGAAGAGGAGTCAACTTTCATGCAAGAGAAGAGAGAAGTAATTTCACTCAATTCCTCCTTCCTTACTGCATCCTTCCACCATACCACAGTACTTTTGGTCCTCAAATCTTCAGCAGAGTATTTGCATGGCTTGTAGGATGCTGCTGGGAAAAGACATGGAAAGATCCATAAGATCTTTCTGGTTGTACCACTATAGCTTCCTACACAACGTAACTCCTACAGAGAGTACCCATGAAAAATATCGAGGACAATTACATTTTCATAACAATGGCAGCCAAATCCTCACCCATAAAACTTTATAGCAAATTGGTGCTAATATGAATACTGATGAACTGCTACTACTCAGGGCCTTTTTTTGAACAGGAAAGCACAGGAACACAGTTCCGGATGGCTTGGTGTCAGGGGTATGGCCTAACATGCAAATGAGTTCCTGCTGGGCTTTTTCTACAAAAAAAGACCTGTGTGAAACACTGGTGATATCAGGGGTATGGCCTAATATGCAAACTAGTGCTTTTACTTTCTTCTGAGTAGAGCCTGTTGAAGAAGTTTGGTTTTTGTTCAGCCGAGGAGGACAACTGCAAGAGATGCCATGGCTTTTGTAACATAGACGAAGAGTGGATGTTCCAACTAAAAACCGTGTAAAACATTTCACCAATTTAAAATGAGCAGATGAATGCTGGGTCTGGACCCAGACTGATATTGGTCATGTGGAAGTTTAATCTGAAACTGTGCCAGCTCTTTAAAAAAAAAATGATATTTTTTTTTAAACTTGGCTGAAGCTTTGAAAGGGTTTTTATCAGGTTTCACAGCCAGGCCACTTCAGTTAAGAAATGTCTGGTGGGTAGAGGCTCTGACACATACTTCAAGTAACAACAATGCAAGTGCTGACATTAATTTAAAGGAGGAGAAAATGCAATCTTCTATGTATCGGACCCAAATTCTCCAAAGCTCTCAGTTTAGCAAAGTGTATTTATTTCAGCCAAAGCACCGCTAAGGTGGCCGTGTATGCTTGCAAGCAATCAGAGCTTCCCCCCCCCTTCCCTTTTCTCTTTGGAAAGCATAATTTAAGCAAAGAATTCCCAACGAGCTAATTTACTCAGGCACAGTGAGAGTTAAGAAACCCCGCCGAGCCTGACACGGACAAGGTGAAGTGGGTGGTCAGCGAAGTCTGAAAGGCACCCTTAACCCCTCTTGGCTGAGAATTCAAGCTGTTGTTCTCTCTGCTGAACCCGCACATCATCACTTGGTGATATGAATCAGAATGAGGTGGCTTTGACCGGGCAGAGCTTTTGGTCTTAAAGAGACAGCCGCTTGAAACAAACTCTTGCACCCAGGAAAAGAAACAGCTCTTCACATCTGCGGGTGGAGGTGGCTCTTGCACCTTTAACCACAAGCCTGAGGCTCAGACACAAAGGAAACCCAGATTGTTCTATTGTCTTCTTATCCAGGCTAGCAAAAGCCTCACTGGTTTGGGGCCAAACGTTGGAGACTGGGGACTGGAACGTCAGATGTTGTTAGCCGCCCTGAGCCTGCCTAGGCGGGGAGGGCGGGATATAAATAAAATTAATAATAATAATAATAATAATAAGATGTATTAGCCATAAAAAAAGATCAGCCACAAAAGGCTCTGATATGGATTGAACCTAGCTCTGGGAAAGGAGGGTTGACTCTTTGCCACCAAGCTACTTCTGTTCAAAATGCGGGAAGAGCATAACACAGATACCAATCTTTGGTAAAGTTGCCAGATTTTTTTGTCACTCCGGCAGGGTGATTTGGAGGGTGTTCTGGGGGTGGGTGGGGACATTGCGTGACACACTGACATCATCTGGAAGTGACATCATCACAACCGTGACACTGGGGGCAATACTCTGGTTTTTGGGCAAAACTCTATGATACATTTGCCCTCAAACCATAGAGTTTTGCCCCCAAACCAGAGTGTCCTTGCATAACGTCCCTGCTTAGGGGTGGGATTTCCCCCACCAGCCATCTGGTCCAGCCAGTCAGCTGGTCCTGAAACCAGGGGATCCCCTGCTCAGACCTGGGGACTGGCAACCCTAATCTTTGTTTCTCACCAGGGATTAAAGCAGTCCAAAGGGGGCAAATCTTGACTGGGGGAAAAAGAACAGAGGGAAAACCAAGCACTGTGTAAAATATCTTATATCTGTTGGAAGAACCAAATGCAATGCTCTTGTGCCTCAGCCTCCACGAAGGAAGTGACCAGAGAGTTGCAGACAGACAGATAGGCAGGCACTAAGCACCTTCCTGTTTAATCTTCTGTTACTGAACACTTTGATGTGCAGATTGCTACTCTTAGGGAAACAACTTCCTTCTTTCTCTTTTCTTCTCTTCCCACGTGCACACAAAGGAGGAGGACACATTTCTCCTTCTTTGGCAACATGGATGCAGAATATCTCTCTGCATCTGCATCCATTCCTGGCTAGATGAGACGGAAGGAAGTTGTTTCCCTAAGAGTACCAATCTGCATATCAAAGGGTTTGGTGACAGAAGAGTAAACAGGAAGATGTTTAGTGCCTGCCTATCTACCTGTCTGCAACTCTCTGGTCACTTGCTTCTTGGAGGCTGACATTGCATCCAGTTCTTCTAACAATCTTGAGGTTATGGTTTCCAATTTCAGGTTGGGAAATTTCTGGAGATTTGGGGTGGAGCCTGGGCAGAGAGGGGTTTGAGGAGGGAGGGATCTCAGCAGGGAATTATGCCATACTAGGGTTGCCAACCTGCAGGAAGAGGCTCAAAATCCCCAACTGGAAGATGGACTTTATGGCATTATACCCCAATGAAGACCCTCCCATTCCCAAACACTGCTCTCCTTAGGCTCCACCCTCAATATCTACAGGTATTTCCCAATACAAAGCTGGAAACTTTACACAGGGTCCAACCAAAGCAGCTGTTTTCTCCAGAGGAACTGATCTCTGTAGTCTGCAGATCAACTGTAATCCTAGGAGATCACCAGACCCCACCAGGACACTGGCAATCCTATACAGGCAACCAAAACAACATAAAACAGTCTGCAAACTTCCAAGTTCTGCAGAACTCTCCATCAGACTAGAGGAGAGGGAAAAAAGAGAAAGCCAAATCTCAGGTTCAGATTTTAAACCATTTTTCCCCTACTTCCCATGTAGCATGTCTAGGCAGAGACGGGGGTATTGTTGGCTTACATTTTTGGCCATTTATGAAGGAGACAGAGAAGTAACCATCATCTGAAAACCTTTAAAAAAGAGCTGATCGTCTATGTCTCAAACCATATTGCGTCCCCCAGAGCTGATTTTTAGGGCCAAATAATTCATCCGGAGTTCCAACCAGAGGACTCCAATATGAGATGTAGTTTGCTATTTAAGGCTTCTGGAACATGGCTAGTAAGAAAGCCTATGATCTTCCTATTTGTTTTTTAAGGTTTGCAGTTGTGCAATACATGAAATACATGCAAAAAAAAAAAAAATCACCTGATGCAGGACTTAATTTGAGCCAGCAAACACTGGGATTCAGTCATGGAATGGAAAACGAGATGCAGATAAAGTTAGCAGAAGTGAGATCTGAACTGGCGCTTTCCTGGTTCCTGTCTATCATGGATTTACTATGCAACTTTCTGCCACATTAATGACATTAATACTGGCCTACCTTGCAGTGTTTTTGTGAAGAAAAATATATATGAAAAGTTTTGAACATTTTTGAACATTATTTTCTCCCCACTATGTGTAGCATAGTGTTTAGTCAGACTAAAAGGTAAAGGCGGTCCCCTGTGCAAGCACCAGTCATTTTTGACTCTGGGGTGAGGTCGCATCATGACTTTTTCACAGCAGACTTTTTTACAGGGTGGTTTGCCATTGCCTTCCCCAGTCCCCCCCACCCCCCAGCAAGCTGGGTACTCATTTTACCAACCTCGGAAAGATGGGGAGGCTGAGTCAACCTTGAGCTGGCTACCTGAACCCAGCTTCTGCCGGGATTGAACTCAGGTCGTGAGCTGAGAGCTCGGACTGCAGTACTGCAGCTTTACCACTCTGTGCCATGGAGCTCCTAGTGTCAGACTAGGGACAGTTTAAACCTCCAGCCACTTATGTCAAGTTTGATCATCCATTAACCTGTTTGTGTGTGTTTGGCAGGTTGTTTCCCTGTCTTTCTTGCTGACCACACAGTACAACACAGTCGATTCCATGTATGGAATGGCTGCCAAGTGGTTAGACTCAGCATCATCCTTGCATATGCACTAGGGGTCCCAACCCTCCCGCCCTGGCGGGGGACCCCAGGATTTCCCCCCTCTTCCCCCGCTCCCCCCAAAAATGGAAGCGGGGGGAGAGGGGGGAAATGGCGAGCCGCCCCGTCCCGGAGCGTGCGAGGCTGCCGCGCCGCTGCCGCCCCCTTCCCGCCCAGTGAGGCCGCAGGCGGCGGGCCCGCCGGCGCCCAGCAGCAGGAGGAGGCGGCGGCGGAGGAGGAGCTGTCGGCCGAAGGCCTCGCTAGCTGGCGGCGTTGGCAGCACAGCCCTGCCAGCACCAGTGCGGCAGCGCCGGAGGCCGAGGAGGAGGCCCCGAGCCCCCGGCCCCGCTCTCCATGCCCGTGCCACCGCCCTGCTTCACCCAGGCTTCCAGCCTCAGGCAGGGCCGAGGGGCGGGGAGGACGAGCGGGAGGAGGAGGAAGGAACAGCTTCCTCCTCAGGCGGCGGCTGCGGCGCGGGAACCTGCGGCTGCGGCGCTTGTCACAGCCTTGATCTTGGCTCCACCCCTAACATCTCCTGGCTCCACCCCAAAGTCTCCTGGCTCCACCCCCAAAGTTCCCAGGTATTTCTTCAATTGGACTTGGCAACCCTAATATGCACAGTTTTAGGAAAACCTGATGGAAACCTGTCCAGCCAGCATTTGAAGCTGCTTGGCACAAATGAACAGACCAAGTGATCAGCTGAGATCCGACTGCCATGTTTGAACACGGTAAATTCAACCACTGAATGTGTTCACAATGGAATTTGCAGCATTGCTAAAGTATGGATGACGGTCAGGGCTAGGGAAACTCCACATTCAGAGACAATTATTCCTCTGAATCCCAGTGCCAGGAGGCAACATCAGGGGAAGGTCTATGCCCTGTTGCTGGCTGTCTGGATCAGGGATGTCAAACATGCAGTTCGGGGGCCAAATCAGGCCCCCAGAGGGCTCCTATAAGCCCCCTGAGCAAGTGGCTGTCATCTGCTTCCTTCTCCGTATATCTTGCTTCCTTCTGCATAACAGCTTGCTTTGCAAGGCTTGCTCAATTGCACAGTGGAACTGCTGAGCCAAGCCTCTCTTCCTTTTATTGGCTGAGGCTCCTCCTCCCCCAGTCCCCTGGGGAAGGAAGGAAAGAGCTAGAGCTTCTTTTGCCCAGTTCCCTGGATCCCATGGGAGAAATACAAAGAAAACATTTTTAAGACCAGTGAGCGCTAATGTTTTAAGTTTTTTTAAAATATATATACCGGTATTTGCGTTTGTCTGTGTTCTTTATAAAATCTGTATCTCCGCTACCTAATTTTAAATAGGTACACACATGGCCCAGCCCGACCCGACATGCCTCTGCCCAACCTAACATGGCCCAGCCCAACAAGGTCTCATTTATGTCAGATCCGGCCCTCATGAGTTCGACACCCCTGGTCCAGAGGAACTGGTTGGCCACTGTGTGAGACAGGATGCTGGATCAGATGGACTGTTGGTCTGATCCAGCAGGGGCTCTTCTTATGTTCTTAACCATGCCACAGTTTCTCCTTCGTTTTGGCGATATTTTGTACTGTGTGAAAGACACTGTCCCCACTCCCTCCCATGCAAACAGAAATGTGGGTCTAAACACCATTCTGAATTGCTTGACCCCTCTCATAAACTTTTCCAATGGTGGTATTTCACTTGCCTCTTTGCCCTCCCTCCACCCCATGCAGGAGCACCATTACCACTACCAACAACAAGAAGAATGCAAGGCAACTGAGTTCCCCATTCAGCCATCTCCACTTGATAACAGGTCGGTTATCTGCCGCACAGCCCGCAGGCTGGGCCTCCTATAATGGGAGATGTTACGGTGGTTGTCTGAAAACTGATTCCTGTCAGGAGCTATTTTCTCCGGGAGACAGAGGAGACATTGTAACCCCCGTGCTCGAGTGTGGCCTCAGCTACCGCCTAAAGACCACCTTTCTCCCTCCTCCTTCCCTGAGACAAAACAGAATCCTTCTGGCTGTCAGTTCTATCTGGAGCTGCTGAAAGGAGGTGTATCAGCCCAGCGAGGCAGCTCAAGAGATAACTGTCAAATGGCATGAAAAGCCCTGCCTATCTGCTTAGCAAGAGGAAATGGGGCACCGGCTAGAGTGAGAGAGAGAGAGAGACCCTCAGCTGAACACTCCTTGGCATCTTCAAGGTCCTGCATTTTTTTAAAAAAAATTGCAGTCATTCTTTAACACCCTTATGAAACAAAACGGCGAGTGCTACTAGTGGAATTCATGCTTATTTTGTTTTTAACTCAGATGATTGTGGAAGATGGTTTTAGTAGGAGGGGAGTGGAAGAATGTGGAAAGAAATATTGTTGTAGTTCTGAGATTTAAAAAAAAAGAGAGAGAGAAAGAGAAAGGACACAAGGTAGATTCAGAGGCCACACAGTATGAATGCAAAACAGATTTGTGCCTGAAATGTCAGCATCAGATCAGTCAGGGTAGGCTGAAGACCTGTATGGAAAACCAACCCTGACATACAAATCCCAGTGAAAAGCCAGGAAGTTGTATCTTAAGTGCAAATGCTTTTTCCAGCATCACCCATGCATAAACCATTGTGGGAGTCCGGTTGAGCTGGTGACGGGCAGGACACCGAGACCAAGAACTCAAAGGATGTATTTAGGCAGCTTGGGAAAGGGTGAGAATGTCAGACTTGGACCTGAGAGACCCAGGTTGAAATCCACACTGCCACGAGACCTGCGGGGTTGATTTGGCCCAGTCATTCCTATCCTAGCTTGCTTCACAGAATTGTTCTGAGCACAACACAGGGAAGGGAGAACTACATGTGGCACTCTGAGCTCCTGAGATAAAAGCCTTGTAGAGAGACTGCAATTTCGGCACCGGATTCTGTTCATAATCTCTCCTACACAAATGGCACAAGAGATGGAATGAGATCAGTTGAAAAAAAAATCTTTAAAGTCATTCAATATTTCTGCAAGCAGTATACATTAACCAGGACCAACTCTGCCCTATAACCCCAAGTACATACTCCTTCCATGCATGCACATACATGCATACACCCATATCCCTTCCTCGAGCAGAGAATGACACTTGCACAATTCTTTAAATTGTGCCAGCACCAGTGAAGCTACAAGATGCATTGCTAGGTTGCACTGCACTGCCCCCAGCCATCCCAATAGTACTCAGAGGGCCATGCAATGATGTCACATTCCTAATGGGAGCCAAATATGGCTGCCAAATTCTAACATGGGGCCTGGAATCACAAATGATCTCTGGGTAATTTTCTCCAGGTCAGTTTGGCCAGGGATCCTGGAGATTTTTTGCCATCTTCTGGCCATGGAGCAGGGATTACTGGGTGTGTGGGGTTGAAGTATTTATGAATTTTCTGCATTGTGCAGGTGGTTGGATTAGATGACCCGGAAGTCCCTTCCAACTCTATGGTTCTGTGATCAGTTCACATAGAGAAAATGGCAGCTTCAGAGGAAGCACATCTCTGCTGAGCTCTTTTGTCTTCTCAAAGCCTATTCCAGGCTCTGCCCCCAAATCTCCAGGAATTTCACGACCCAAGTTGGCAACCACAGAGCCAAAGCTCCTTAAACTGACTGACGGTCCATCTAGCTCAGTATTATCTGCTTTGACTGGCAGCAGCTCTCCAGGGTCTCATCCACAGAATGGTTTTTACAAAGGCCTGGTACCCAAGATCCTTTAATTGGAAATGACAGGGATTGAGCCTACATGCAAAATAGGCAGGGTCAGATTGACAAATAGGCTGAGTAGGCACCAGCCTAGGGGCCCCAGGCTGGTACGTCTCTCTCTGCTTCTCCCCCACAGCTTTGTCAAAGGAGCTTTTGAGAAGGTGCCTGCAGGAGGTATTAGGAGATAATTTGTGAGGGGCTCCCCAAGATTTTGACTGCCTAGGGCGGGAGTGACCAACAGTAGCTCTCCTGATGTTTTTTTGCCTACACCTTCCATCAGCCCCAGCCAGCATGGCCAATGGCTGGGACTGATGGGAGTTGTAGGCAAAAAACATCTGGAGAGCTACCGTTGGCCACCCCTGGCCTAGGGGCCTCCACAGAATTTAATCTGGCACTGATGCTTTGTCACTAAGCCATGGTCAAGTATTTCTGGTCAGCAGAAGGCCAACCATGCTGACCCTCAAGTTTGGTTATGAGATTAACCTAAAACTTTCCGAGTTACAAATGTATATAATAAATGTTCTTCAAGGGGACAGAGCCTTCCACCACACACAACTTTATCCTCAGCTGTTCTGCATTAATTAACCTCATGCAAATGTCACACCTGGTTCCATCTGCCCAACTATGAATGGAAAATTGAGCTCTCCATAAGTGCACTGAAATAAGGAAAGAAATCCTGGCTAGGAATGCGGCAGTGTGGTTAAAGAGTAACTACTTCCTGTTAAATGATCTTAACTTGGTATTCTAAGGGTAAATTACTCAAGGTCATTATGTACGTACATAGGTGCTGTCAAGTCGCAACCGACTTATGGTGACACCAGCAGGCAAGCCAGAAACAGAGATGGTTGGCTACTGCCTTCCTCTGCATAGTCTTTCTTGGAGGCCTCCCGTCCATGTATAGGCTCTGCTCAGCTTCTGAGATCTGATGAGATCAGGCTATACCATCATGTCACCTTCCCTCCCATCTGAGGTCATTAAATGAGGGCAAAGAAAAAGAAGAAGAATTGCAGATTTATACCCCACCCTTCTCTCTGAATCAGAGACTCAGAGCGGCTTACAATCTCCTATAACTTCTCCTCCCATAACAGACACCCTATGAGGTGGGTGGGGGCTGAGAGGGCTCTCACAGCAGCTGCCCTTTCAAGGACAACTCCTGCAATAGCTGTGGTTAACCCAAAGCCATTCCAGCAGCTGCAAGTGGAGGAGTGGGGAATCAAACCAGGTTCTCCCAGTTAAGAGTCCTCACATTAAACCACTACACCAAACTGACTTCTAAGTCAGAGTAAGATAAGACAGCAGGAATAGAATTGTCGTCTGAAGACTCCTTTAAGAGTCATGGTCCATTCAATAAAACTGTTATCCTGGTTCATTCATCTTTGCCCGCCTATCCAAGCTTATTCAGGAAAACAGCAGTGCAAGAATAAGGTCAAGCTCTGAGCAGAAATGAGCCTGGTTTTCAAACCCATTAATATTTTCCTTCCCGGTGCACAAGAATTTGAGCCCACTGAGAGTGTTCATGGATGAACACTGATGCTGAATCATACTCCTCATTCATAACCTTTCTGTTTGTAGATCCCATAAACTGCAAACTCCTTAACTCATGACTTCTGAGTACACAGTTTGAACATTTTTGCACTTTTCAATAAGCTAGTCAGTCATTCCCACTCAGTAATTAATTACTCGCCAAGAGTGCAACTTCATAATGTGCTATTTTTGAAACTTATGTAGTGACATAAATCTCAAGAGCAAAATTATGAACTATAAATCTGAATGCACTGGCTTATGGAGAAATAAAAGGATGGCTACTCTTTTGCAAATCCAAAATCATGTTTCATTTTGTCCTGTTCTGGGATGGTAATTGCCTAGTTTGGAAAATCCTCTTTTTGCCACTTTAAAATGATGTTCTTTTGCTTGGCCTTATCGGTCTGGGCATGCTTTTCATTATAATTCTCCTTTTCCCTTCCTTGTACCCATGGTCTCTGTTCAGCAGAAGTGCTTAGTGCATTGCATACATATAACAACAGTATACGGGCTCCATCCTTACTACCCAGAGCTTTGCAAAAACATTTTTAAAATGATGGTGGAGTCAGACATTGCAGACCTGCTCTGTGGCACTCTATATATTCAAACTTTGCATGCAGAAAGTGTGAACAGGCCTCATATCCACTGAATTCACAAAGAACCTTGAACAAATGATCCAAATCAAAGTTTTGGGGAGGGACGGTGGCTCAGTAGCAGAGCATCTGCTTGGGAAGCAGAAGGTCCCAGGTTCAATCTCTGACATCTCCAAAAAAGGGTCCAGGCAAATAGGTGTGAAAAACCTCAGCTTGAGACCCTGGAGAGCCGCTGCCAGTCTGACTTTGATGGACCAAGGGGGGGGTCTGATTCAGTATAAGGCAGCTTCATATGTACTATTAGAAATCACTAAGGTTGCCAGTTCCCTTCAAGAGGGGGGCTGGTAACCCTTGAAGTCACTGCAGTCATGATGTCCAATCTGGAATGAGAAATTAATAATCAGATGTTCCTCCTTCTTATGAGGTGGTATCCATGATTCTCCCCTCCTATTTTATCATCATAGCAATCCTATGTGGTCGGACGGCTCAGAGAAAATTGCTCTGGCAAGTGGGAGGGACCAAGTGGGTCTTTTGCCCAGAAAGGCTTCTGATTGGTCACTGGAGTTTCGATCAACAGTGAATTTTTTTTAAAAAAATATTGTTTTGGCAGAAGCTGCTACCACAGATTTGCATCCCACTGTGTGACGGAAGGTAAGCTGCAGCAGCTATCGCACCTCTGGCTTCAGCTCCTGTGTCAGCCATTTTGTGGCTGCAGCCACCATCCCGTGTCAGGTTTCCAAAGGTGCCTGTCTCAAAAGGGCTGCTCTATCTGCTAAACCGCACCAGCTCTCTTGGACTTCACCAGGGGCGTCACTAATCAGAGGCACAAGAACACAGACAAATGGTACCCTGTCCTGTCCTCCTGGCGGCTTTTCCCCTCCTTATACACTGAAACAACCCCTAATAGGTCCAGCCACCTTCTAGACATTCGTCGCATTATATTAGCCTCCTATTCAAATAAAGTGAAGAGGAAAGAAATCAGATTTAATTCCGTGTTCCCTTCAGATGGGAGACTTTAAAATGAAATTAATGAGCTCTGCGGCAGGCTGCTGCACAATCAAGCTGTTTTCTTTCTCACCCCCCCTTTTTTCTTTCTTTCTTTCTTTCTTTTTTTTAATATTTAAACCCTTGGAGCCAAGAGAGGCCATAAATTTTACAATAAGCCAGAGGAGCTGCCCCCCCCAACACCCTGTGCTGCTTCTTTTTTTTTTAAAAAAAATAATAATAACAGGACTTTCACTGACCTCAGCCTCAGTGGCTTTGATCAGAAATATTACTGAATGGAGCTGGTAGCCGGTGGGTTTGGGGAGAACCTGGCAACTGTGTGAATGAATGATCCTACAAGTTGATGGGGGGGGGGGGGGGAGTCAGGAAGCCAGTTCTTTCACTCAGGCCCCAAGATATGGAGGCAGGGAGTGTTATCTCAACTGCTAGGATGACTATAAACTATCTTAACAGTTGGGGGGAGCTCTCCTCCCATCTCACACGGGCCCTGGCCCTGTGAAAGGCAGCTCTGTGCTCTCGGGCTGCTGCGGCTGAAAGCAGAGAGGTTGTCTCAGAAGTTCTCAATTGTTTTTAAATTCTGTTTTTACAAGGAGCGGGAGATTTATAGGCTCTTGAGGGGAAGAAAATGATGTAACCTTAGTAAATCAACAGGCCATTTATTCCTGGCCCTGTTTCCTCTCCGCCGCTGACTTTTTCGAATTAGCCCCCAGTATTCTGTTCTTCGGAGACACGCACCGCTGTGGGCATCTGGTAGAGATAATTAAGGGTACAGCTTGCATTTCCTCCGAAGCAAATGGCTAAAATGAACCCCATAAAATTGAGGTGCCCGTCCGACATTTTGAGAAGTTGCCCTCCGCTCCCCACTTTGAGAAACAACCGCCCCCCCCCCCAATTAATTTACAGCATTTGCATCACACCTCTCTGCAGCCGGCACAAAACAGTGGAGCGGCAGCTTAAAATCAGTAAATAAAATCAATACTTGGTCCAATAAAAGCTAAAGAGCGGCATCCCTGTGCCACAGTAACCAACAACTTGTAATGCCAAAAGATCAGCAAGGATGTCTTTGAAAAACCAAGAGTCATCAGGAAAAAGTGTAGACCCAAAGGAGAGAGAGATAGCTATTTGCTATTTGCTTTGTGTAGACCCATAAAAACAAGGGTCTGTGCAGAAATTTGGATGGGGTAGGGCAAGGCAGCAGGGACACAGGGGGTGAGAAGCACAATAAATAATTTAACAACCCACCAGTTGGCAGAAGACCTGGGGAGATGGATGCTTTCAGCCAAAGCCCAACAGAGTAGGCTTTGAGCTGTCTGCAAAGGAGGGGCTACAACAAAAAGGGCCCTGTCCTTAAATCTTACTCATCTACCTCTCAACTAATACTGCAGTCCCCTTGGTGACTTCAGGTCTGGGCCAGAGACCACATGGTTATCTGAACTGAGTATTCCCCCCCTCCCATGAACCACAACAATTTAAAACCCAATGCACAATTAACATCTGGAATATGTCAAGTAGTAATGATGGATCCCCGTAGATGGCTTTTGAAATAGGCTTTGAATAATACTGAAATGAGTTGTCAATTGAGGGGCTGTATGCTAAATGGAGCATCTATGAGTAGAGGCAGTATACCTGTAACTACCAGACCCTGGACACAAATGCTAGTTAGCTTCCCAGAGGCTACAGCTGGAAGCCATGGATGGCTAGACAGAGATCTGGGGCAGGGCTGGCCCTAGACTATCTGGCATCCTAGGCAAGGCTAACTTCTGCCCCCCCAACCCAGCAGTCGCCCAATCCTTCCATTTTATTCCGAGGCGCAAATGCAGGGAGAAAGCCCTGCTGCCCATGTCTCTCGGGGTCTCTGAGAGGTCCGGGGGGAAGAACCTTCCCAAGCAGGGAGAAAGCCCCACCACCCACACCTCTCAGAGACTCCAAGAGGCCCACGTGGGGGAACACAGAGAGGCAGTGTGACATCACCAAGTCACATGAGGGTCACCCATTTTGGTGCCCTCAGAAGGCTGGTGCCCTAGGTAGTTGCCTGCTTTGCCTAGTGGCAGGGATGGCCCTGATCTGGTGTGGATCAGGGATCTTTTTACAGTCTTATGTAAAAAGACAAGACAAACCAACAGAGGATGAGTCTATTAGTGGCTGCTAGCCATGCTGGCTGAATAGACCTTCTGCAGGGCAAGCAGATGCTCTACCACTGAGCCACAACCCTTCCCAGTTGTTTGACCCCACTCCTCCTGGCAGCTGATATTCAAAGTTAAATTGCCACTGGATGTGGAGGTTCTATTCAGTCAGTGTGGCTGGTAGCCACTGATAGACTCAACCTCTGTTAATTTGTAGTAGGGAATGCACAGAGACAGGCAAAGAGATGCTAAAGGTTGACTCTGGTTTTTAGCACAGTTATGCCACCTCATCTGTTGGAAGGTCCACAACTGGAGTCCACCCAGACCTGAAGACCCAGCCAAAGTGAAGACAATACTTGGGTAGCTGACTTGTGGAACTCACTTTCCTGAGATGTAGTGATGGATTTTAAATGGGATCAGACAAATTTACTGAGGACAAGACTGTCACTGGCTTTTAGCCATGCTTCTGATCCCACCCTACCACCTTCTAGTTGGCTGATATGCCTAGGAACGTCTACCCCTCCAGACAAAGCTCTCATTTCCTTCTGGTGGTAGTGCAAAGTGCCATCGATTTGCAGCCTAATTATGCCAATCCCATAGGGTTTTCAAGGCAAGTAGTGAACAGAGGTGGTTGGTCATTGCCTGCCTCTGCATAGCAACCATTGTCCTCCTTAGTGGTCCCATCCAAGTACCAACGAGGGCTGACCCTGCTTAGCTTCTGAGATCTGATGAGATCAGGCTAGCCTGGGCCATCCCAGTCAGGGCCTTGCTTTCTGGCACTCCTGTATTGTGCTGTTATTTGGAATCCATACAAATACACAGGGCCCTATAAGAATTACATTCTGTAACAAGAAGGTTTGACCTGTCTTCCTGAAAACGGACAAAAAATAGGTGTGCTTCCAATATTTCCAGTCACAGCTGTGGACCAAATGTTTATTTATCTCAAAAATGTGTATATCCAGAGACCTGTTCAGGGCTGTTACAAACAAGCCAATACAAAACAAAAGGAGAGCTGCAACCAAAAAGGTCGTAGACCTCTAAGTCGATGGACACATCTGAGTAAGGAGATGTTAACTGCTGGCTGGAGGGGCAGAAAGAGAGCAGGATCGTGTAAAGAATGTGAACTATGTGGCAAACTGCGCATGCACAACACTGCGTATAACATTCGCAAAAAACAACACCCCAGTGGAGGATTCTTAATCCACTGGTTCCTCTTTGGAAACTTGGTCAGATAATCTGGAACTCCAAAATCCAAGCTGAGTTTGGGTAGGGAAGCAACCCTACCGATGAGTCATGAAAACTATGAAACAAATAACCTAAGCGACCTAAATTACTCTTACGTTCTTTATGGATTCATGTCAATGTACCTAAACCAACAAAAAATTAACTGATTTTTTACTAGCAGCGGCACAAGCTGCTATAGAATCTATGTGGGGATGTAAGTCACCACCATCAGTTTCTTTCCGGTTTGATAATATTTGGAGAGTTTTTGTTATGGGAAAAAACGTACTATAATCAAAATAGAGAAATTGCTGAATGTAATTCCGATTTTCCAGCGATTTGGTTATCCTTGTTAAATTATATGGTTTTAATGGATAAAGTTCCGAATCATGTATATTCCATAGATTTGCTGCAATTTTAATCTGATTATTCTCTTAGTCATTTTACAATCCTATATTTGGTACTGTTACTACCCATAACGTGTTTACTTGTTTGGAGAATGCATCTATTTTATTAAAATAAAATTTAAGTCTTAAGAAATGTTACCATAGCCCAGGCAAGCCCAATCTTATTAGGTTTCAGAAGCAAAGAAGAGATGATCCTGGCAAGTATTTGGAAGGGAGACCGCCAGAGAATACCAGGGTTGGGAGGCAGAAGCAGGCTATATCAAGCTCTGAACATCCTTCATCAGTAGGAGTCACCATGAGTTCCAGGCATGGGCATGCACGCACACACAAACTGCAAACAACAACAACACCCAAAGGTGTTACCATTCAAGGGTATCCAAGGGATCCCTGGGTTTATGTGCTAAACATCTTCCTACCATCCATTTCCCTCTCTCCCTACCATCAGCCATGTGATGAAGAATGACTTCCAGGGGTAAGAGGATGTCTTGTTCTTCCGAGTCACTGATTTTTATTTCATTGCATAAATTGGAAAGAGTCACCGTCACCATCACCAATACCCAAAAAACCCTCCCCTCCCCAGGAAAAAAAAAAACTTTGCAGTTTAAAAAAAAATAACCAAGGGTATAATTTTCTTCAATCAGCTGCAGCCCATGACTGCAATTACCCAAAATCTTTCCGAACCTTGCTGTGATACTCTAGGGACAGGTCTTGGAGCCTCGGTGGGTGGCTCCCTTTCATCTGCTTCTCAAACTGTTCTTTATTGTAAGGTTTCAAATTAGTGCTAGCAGCAATGAGCAAATTTGATAATTCCATCTCAAATTAGTTAATGTAACGGGCCAGGAACCGCTAACGAGGGGCCTTGCGAGCAGAAAATGCATCTTTTCCATCATCAGGAGACACGGTTAACCAACCTGTCCTTTTAAGAGTCGAAAAAGTTGTGTGTGTTATTTTTAAATTAAACTTCTCTTAGTGTCAGGCAGGGGGAAATTACCCATCTTCCCCCTTCATGCGTATAAGTATGTGTGGTTTTTAAAAATACCCGCAAGGGCCAGTTCTAAACACAACAATGAATGCGATCTTTCCAAGTACAACTTCTCTTTACTTCAGTGGAAACTTGCGAGGAAATCACTGCACTCAGGCATAGGCTCAATCCTTAAAGCCAAGGGCAAGTCTGTGTATTTTGCTTGTGCAGTGCTGACTCAGACAGGATGTGACACAAGAAAGAAATGGGAGCACAATATTTTCAAGGGGGTACACGTTCCAGGTATAGCTTTTCTTTTCTTTTTTTACTGAGCTGAAAATGATACAAAATGGATCTTTCAAACCCATTGTATATTTATATCCCCAGCATAGTGCCCAGGGACACTATTGGCTGATGTTTTTCCTCGCACCTAGTCTTTAAGGCGGAGGAGCCCTGTGGCGCAGAATGGTAAAGTTGCAGTACTGCAGTCCGAGCTCTTTGCTCACGACCTGAGTTCGATCCCGGCGGAAACTGGGTCCAGGTAGCCGGCTCAAGGTTGACTCAGCCTTCCATCCTTCTGAGGTTGGTAAAATGAGTACCCAGCTTGCTGGGGGGGAAAGTGTAGATGACTGGGGAAGGCAATGGCAAACCACCCCATAAAAAGTCTGCCGTGAAAACGTCATGATGCGACGTCACCCCAGAGTCGGAAACAACTGGTGCTTGCACCTTTACCTTTAATCTTTAAGGCACTACTTGACTCTTGCACTTTTCTGCTGCTACAGATAGACCAACATGATCTAGCACCCACTTGCTTCTTCCTCAAACCAAAGAACCAGTCCTGGCTTTCCTCCACTTCAATGGAGTAGGAGATGCTCCACCAGTGCCCAGGAGGCATTGCCTTTGCATCTGCTAGAAAAGCACCAATTCAGAAAATGCAGCTTCCCTCATAACAATGGTGCTAGGCTGGGGACACTTTGGATACAGGGTGACTCTCTGAGTCCTGTATCATAGCATTTTCCCTCTCTCCCCTACATCCACTGAGGGGGGATTTGAACTCTAACCACTTCGGCACACTGGCTTTCATTCCAACAAATATAACTGGCCTGCGGAATTTGTCATGGAGCAGCTAGTGTAGCTACCATGAAAAACCGTAGATCCTTTTTCACAATACAAGAACTCGTGGGCATTCAATGAAATTGCTAAGCAGTCGGGTTAGAACGGATAAAAGGAAGTACTTCTTCACCCAAGGGGTGATTAACATGTGGAATTCACTGCCATAGGAGGTGGTGGCAGCTACAAGTATAGCCAGCTTCAAGAGGGGATTGGATAAACATATGGAGCAGAGGTCCATCAGTGGCTATTAGACACAGCATATTGTTGGAACTCTCTGTCTGGGGCAGTAATGCTCTGTATTCTTGGTGCTTGGGGGGGGGGCAAAGTGAAAGGGCTTCTAGCCCCACTTGTGAACCTCCTGATGGCACTTTTTTTTTTTGCCACTGTGTGACATAGAGTGTTGGACTGGATGGGCCATTGGCCTGATCCAACATGGCTTCTCTTATGTTCTTATGTTCTGTGCTATAGGAGGGGAAAGTTTGAAAAGAGTCATGGGATGCAATAGGGAGCATTTCACCTTGGATTGGAGTTGCCAATCCAGGGATAAGCACAGCCTAGAAATCTAGATAGTTGTGATGCATTGCATGACATCAGACTAGCAAAGAGAAGAACAGGATGAGAAGGGCAGCATTCTCTTGGCAAACTGAGAGCAGAGAGGCTAAACTGCAGAGCAGGGTTGGGGAGAGGGTCAAAAAGGGAAATCAAAAGGATGCTGCTTAAAAGGGAGGGGGAAAGAGGCAGTACCGTCACAAAAACTAAGCGTTGAACACACGGAATTATACATGTTCTTGCTGTATAGAAAAGGAATAATACTAGACTGGGACAATTGCATTTTTATTCCACCTCCCTTCAAGGAGATCAGCACAGTTCTTCCTTCCTGAATTTTGTCTTCACAAGAACCCTACATTGTAAGTTCTGCTTTGCAGGACCCAAGGTCACTTGGTAAGCTTCATGGTCAAGTTTGCACCCAGCTGTCTCCAGGTCTAGTATGAAAGATTCAACATTTTTGCTTTGCTTCTCCTCTAAAACCAGGTTTGCTGGCTCTGGGCTGAGCAATTCCTGAATATTTCAGGGTGGAGCTTGAGGAGGGACAGGTTTGCAGAGGGGTGGGACCTCGGCGAGGATACAAGGCCGTAGAATCCACCCTCCTAACCAGCCATCTTCTCCAGGGGAATGGATCTCTGTAGTCTGAAAATCAGTTATGATTCTGGAAGATTTCCAGGCCCCACCTGGAGATTAGGACCCTTTCTAAAAACTCTAAATTCAATAAGAAAATGTTAGGAAGGGGTGGTGGTGGTGGTGGAATAAAGAACAGACATTCAGACAGTTTTGCTTGAGGTTTCCTTCCCACACCCCATTCCCCCCTCCCCAGCTACTTAAGATTTAAGCATCTTTAGTACAACATCTGAGCAGAATATCTGATCCCAAACATGAACAAAATACTCCGCTAGGTTAACAAAAAAGGGCCCTATTACAGCTAATGCTCTTGCTAAGCATGGCCCATCATTTCTTGGGAATAAGAATGCTATCAGCAATATATGAATGCCAGGCGGTTTGCTTCAAATTCTGGGAAGCTGTGAAGTTAAGATGGAGAGAAGGATTGCCGAGAGAATTTCAAAAGCTCCAGTGTTGTGCTGAACTCTCTACTTTAATCAGAGCTGAAAGGCCTCCGGCCCAGAGCCCAATGACAGATGATTCTCTTCTGAAATGTTTTCAAATGGAACAGAAGACGCTGTTTATCTGTGTGGTCTGAGCTCATTTACTCCAATAGAAACCTCCAGCTTCTCTCTGACTGAAAGCCAGGTCTTGTTCTCCCATCAGATGGATGAATTGAATCTGGAAGTTTGATCCTGTCCCTTGAGATGTCATTTAAATCCACAGATACGTCCGACAGGCATAGGGACCCGTCAGCTCTTTGGCTCATCTCTCGCTCACCCTCCCCTCTCACCTCCTTCATTCACTACAAGATGCTCTCTCTCTCTCTCCTCGCTTCTTTTTTCCTCTTTCCTTTTCCTTTTTGTTTGGTTTGTTAAAATTAGGACCCTATTCTTGTGATTCTTAAATCTCCAATGCTAACAGGGTTGTTGTTGTTGTTTTTAAGGGAAAAGCCAGAATTAAATTGTCCACAAGTTTGTAAACAAAAAAAAATGGCATAAATGTAGAGGTTTTTCTTCCCAAATCTGCTTTTGGAGGGTATGAAATCGAACTGCATTTTAATAGCTAAATTGGGCTAAGAACACACATGCTAATGACCAGCTCCAGGCAGGACAACAACACAAGAAAAAAAGCTCAGTCAAAATTACTAAGAATAAATATATATATATATATTAAATAAAGTGCAAATTAGTACAAAATTGTGTGTGCAATTCTTTCTAAAGATACAAATAGCTGGACTTATATAGGCTGAACAATTTACAGTTCAACATTGTGTTGACTTGAAGATTGAAACCCCAACACTTAAGAGTAACAAAATGCACAATATTCCAAAACAGTTATGAATATAATGTTCAAAGTTCCACAGTAAAGCTGAAATTTATACATTAGAGATCCATTCTTTTCTAAAAACTCCATGTCCAATGAACACTTGTGTCCCCGCATGTTCTGGCAATGGATCGCTAGATGTGCTAAGCTGTATCTTAGTAGCTTCGTCAGGCACATGGATCAGGGATATGAAGAACTACCAACATCCGTCCATACAGATATTCAGACAGATTGAGTCAAAAGGAAATAGGCTGGCCTGGAGATCTCTCACTATTACATTTCACGCACACATAAACACACGCATACACAAAGCTGCCTTATACTGAATACTCTTCGTCCATCGAGGTCAGTATTGTCTACTCAGACTAGCAGTGGCTCTCCAGGATATCAGACTACCTACTGCCTGGTCTTTTTTTCACTGGAGACTCCAGGGATTGCACCTGGGACCTTCTGCATGCAAAGCAGATGGTCTTCCACTGAGTCACAGACTTTGATCTTAAGATGACAGAGATCAGTTCCCTTGAAGAAAATGGCTGCTTCAGTGGGTGGCCCAACTGTGGGCTCAGGAGCTATATGTGGCTCTTTTACACATGGTGCATGGCTCTTCAAGCTCCCACCGCTCCATTGGCCAGCTTGGAGAATGCATTTAAAGTTGCTCTCTTTCCACCTCTCTCTCCCCCATCTTCCTTCCTTCCTTGTCTTGCGGCTCTCAAATATATGATGTTCATGTCTTGCAGCTCTCAAACACCTGACATTTATTCTATGCAGCTCTTACATTATTAAGCAAGTTTGGCCACCCGTGGCTCTGTGGCTGAGGTTCTTCCCCTTCCCAAACCCCACCCTCCCCAGGCTGTAACCCCAAATCGCTAGGTGTTTCCCAACCCAGAGCTCATAACCCTAGACTGACACTTCATCAGAGTTTGGCTGGGCATCCTTTCCTGGTGGCAGTTCAGGAACTCATGATAAAGTATTCTTTTAGCATCTGACCTGGCAACTTCTGGCAGAAGACCATTATTTTCATGCCAACCCACACCAATTAACAACATATACCAATTTCAGCAGGCCACATTATACTGGAGAGATGTTCACTTTCTGCTGTTTTTTGTGGGGTTCTTGGGAGTGTTTATCTGGTCACAGTTGGAAAACAGGATGCTTGGCTTGATCCAACTAAGCAGCTATGATGCTCCTAATACAAAGGCATAACTTTGCTGAGAAAGCTAAATGGAGCCCCTGGCCGATATCCCACTCACCTTACACTGCTCTCATGTTCCTCTTCTCAGTGGGGCTTCCTTCCAATTTCACACTATCTGCCCCAGGGCTGCAGCCAGCGTTGGCTTTTTCGCGCGGCAAACAGAAACCTCTAAAAACCAGTTTCTGTTTTTCGGCAGATGAAGCTCTGCTGAGAAGAGGAACGCGAGAGTGGAGTATAGTGAGTGGGAAATCAGCCTCTGTGTCCTGAAACAGTCTACCATTGAGTAAAAGATGCTAAGGAGAGGGGAATACACCAGAAGAGGCTGTTGTCATTCCCAGCTTGCGGGCTTCCTGGAAGCTTCTTTTGGACTGCCGACCTCCAGGTGGTTATACAAAAAACAATATGGCTAAACAGAAAAGTGGTATTATAACAAAAGGAAAAAACTGTATAGAAGTAACAATTGTTAACTTTATACAAGTCTTTGCTTGCTAGTCTATATTTTGAAACAAACAATTTGATATCAGTATTATTAACAAAAAACACTTGATGCCAGAATTTAACAATTGGCAGAATTACAATAGAAGTTGATATTACAGCAACAGCAGCAATATTATAGCAACAGCAGCAATGGATTGCCGAAGTAACTAAACATTTCATTCTCCTTCTTCAGGCTGTAGCACACCTGGTAAAGCCTTGAGTTCAATGATTGAATAACCCTGTATTCCCTTCAAATTTGTGCTTAGGACACTCTTCAGCTTTTACAATTGCTGTGCAGATAGTTGCAGTTGAAGCCTCAGAGATCCACAGTCTTCCACTAGGGGTTACCTTTTGTCAGATTCAAAATGTCTTTGTGCTAGTTGAACTCTATAGCATGATGACCCAAACCCTGCTCTCCTCAAGCTTGCCCCCCCCAAAAAAATCTCCAGGTATTTCCCATCCTGGACCTGGTAAACCTAAAAAACTGTGAGAAACAGGATGGTGGGCTATTTCTTTAGGATAGTTCTATCCCTCGTCAGAAAAATCTTGCCCAAAGAGTCTGGCAACAAGCAAGGAATAAATAACATTCTCGGCTGTGAAACAGTAATCAGAGAAAACAACAGAATAAACATTGGCGGAGGAAGGGGTAAAATGTCAAGATCAAGTAAAAGTTCATCTAAAGCTAGACGGCCTGGCCTAGCAATGCTCTTCCCAAGCACCCATGCCTTGAATATGAGTCTTCATGTTGGATGAAACTCAGCATCAAATGCTTTGCTGGGAACCGAGGACTTATGGCTCCCCTATCCATTTTCCTTGGTTCCAGTTTCTGTCCTCTGATGCTCCTTGCCCTCCTCCTGAACTGCCTCCTTGAAATTTGACTCATCTGACTCCCAGAATTTACCTGTCCATGAGCGGATGGGTAATGGATGCCATCCCACCCACCTGCCAGCTGCTGTTGCCCCCCCCCCCCCCCGGCCATGCACTCCAGCCCTTAACAGAGAGAAATAGGTACACACCTGACAATTACATTGGCAAAAGAGCAAAGGAGTCACCATTTTTATTGCAACCGATGCACAAATCCACTTCTGGCATTCTTCAAAGACACTTTTAATGGGTCATGTAAATAAACCCCCAGTTTGCCAAATTAGGGGACTGCAACTTTATGGAAAAACTAACAGATCTAGCGACACAAGTAGAGAATAAAGCCCACCAATCCCACTGTGTTATGAGACAGTTTCCGATTTTGGACTTTATGTTAAGATTTTCCTTACAAGCTTGCCCCCAGTAGACTTACTTTTGCTATAACCCTGTACGGCATGGTTGGTATCTATTGAGAAATGACATATAGATTATTTTCACCATCAATTTGGGATTTCCTAGTTTGTGGCAATAATTATTTGTTTTATACACAGCTCCCTTATGCTAAATCGTTTGCCTTAAATTATACTAACATACACATTGTTATGTAAGATTCTATTTTTGACTATGATTTGATTTGATGGAAGGGTATTATCATTGTATTTCTAATTAAAATATTAATACAAATAAACTCTCAGAATGTATTTATTTCTTTAGATATTTCTCCCCAACAGGGAAACAAAGAGGGTTACAGCATCATTCTCCCCTCCTCCTTTTTATCCTCAGAACAACTACTCCGTGAGGTAGGCTAAGGTGGGGAGGAAAATGGCAGGCCCAAGGTCACCTATGGCAGAGAGAGGATTCAAACCTGGGCCATCCAGTTCCAACCAACACCCTAACCACAATGCCAGCTCTTTGATGATGCTCATGTAGATTTTTTTTGTATGTGCTGGAAGCTGGATCATGTCTCATATAGCAATTAATTTCCAGTTTTCTAGTGAAAGAATTTTCTTGGATCCTTCTTCTAGTTATACATAAAAGCTATAGCACATAGAAAACTGTTTTATACCAAAGTAGAGCACTGGTCTGCCTAGCTCATTACTGTCATCTTTCATTGACAATGGTTCTTTGAGCACAGAAGGGTCTTTCCCAACACCTGCAACATGGCATCCTTTAACTGGAGATGCCAAGAACTGAACCCAAGACCTCTGGCATGCAAAATTGGTGCTCTGCTGTTCATTCATTCCCCCATAGTGTTTCCAGCAATTCCTAGAGCTACCCTATGTCACTTCTAGGTTTCTCCCGGAAGTGATATTATGGTGCAGGAAGGATAAACAAACACAAATGTCACTTCAACAAGTGTGCAGTTAGGGAAGGGGTTTTCTGAGGACAAGGTTTATACCAGCAAAAACCTTAGAAATGACTCAGTTTGGCACATATTTTGTTCAGTCATTTAAACTGCTGTTTTTTTGGCCATTCCTGAAAGTGCTGGACTGCTTTTGTTTTCATGGCAAACATCATTAAGATGTGGTACAAGCAGGGTTCACTGCTCAGGTTTACTGTGTAGGTGGAGAGCTTTTTTAACTGGACCAAGAATTCATCTTGAACAAGATTGCGATAGTGCAAGCCTTCCCAAGGAAGGAGAGTTCATCCCCAGCACTTCCCAAGAGAGCCTCTTGCAGACCTCTGTCTTGCAAAGACAACAGCAAGCACTCTGAGAGGGCACTGCATGCATGCTGCCCAATTATGCCCAAACGTGTAAGATGTGATTTGCAAGAACGGGGTCTTCCAAGCACAGCAAAATGCAAATTCCTCAGATGACTGCCATGCTATTGCATACATATCAATGCATTTCTTCCAGCCGGCATCCTGGCAGTGGTCTTGCCGTGTGACATCAACACAGCAAAATCAGATTCCTGTAGGAGATGCTGTGGATACTCTCTGTCAGTTGCAGCTTTGGGAGGCTTTGGGAAGCTTCGGGAAGGTGTTCCCCCCCCCCCCCCCCAGATCTCTAACAGTGCATGTGAAACAGAGGGCATTTTCGCACAGGGCTTACCCCAGAGTGACGTCCCTCTTCACCACGCAGCGTCTGCGCGGATTTCGCACCAACTGCTCCGCAGAGCCGCGGCTTTTGCGTTGCAAATGTAAACTGGGTTTTGGCGGTTTACATTTGCGATGCAAAAGCCGCGGCACTTCGCGGCTCTTCCTGGTTCTGTGGAGCAGTTGGTGCGAAATCCATGCAGACGCTGCGCGGTGAAGAGGGACGTCGCTCCGGGGTAAGCCCTGTGCGAAAACGCCCAGAGTCATACCCTTCTGTTGTTGACTTCAATGGACTTAGAAGGCTGTGATTCTGCTTAGGATTGCACTATAAGAGTGCCACATCCAATTACAACTGCTACTCCTGATATTAGTTGTGGCCAGATATAAAACATCAGGCAACAGCAAACTACCCTGTAAAAAAAAGTCTGCAGTGAAAACATCATGATGCGACGTCACCCCAGAGTTGGAAATGACTGGTGCTTGCACAGGGTTAGCCTTTACCTTTTAGGAGTCCAGGAGACAGTGTGAAACTCTTTCAGAGCATCTTTTGAGCTTAAGCCTACATCAGTTGAAACTGAAAAAGAAATTCCTCACCATTGCTAGACGCCATTTTTATACACAGCTGCCTTATGCTCCAAGGTCCTACTACTTGGTTCTTTTAAGTAGTGATAACCCATCAAGGATTTGGAACATGTTCTGAAGCTGTCTGACGCAGAGCCAGAACTAGGGTTGTCAGGTGCTGGTGACATGCCAACAGGAAGGTGGGAGGGAGGGAGCCTTCCATGATCGGGTTAGTGTGATGTCCCCAGTGTGATGGCATAACATGAAAGTGATGTTATCACACCTGGGATGCTGTGTGGTGATGCTCTGGTTTTTGGGCAAAACTCTATGGTAAACTCAGCATCAAACCATAGAGTCTTGCCCAAAAACCAGAGCATCGCTGTGCAACATCCCTGACATGATGGCATCACTTCCGTATAATATCATCACATTGACTAAGTCATGTGGCAATGCCACTACTTGGGAGCGGGGTTTCCTCCATCGGCCAGCTGGCTAGCGGTGAGCAGAAGCCTCCAAAACCAGAGGATCCCCCACTGGAAACTTGGGAATGGCAACCCTAGTCAGCACACTGGTCCACTTAGCAGAGTACAGTCCATGCTGACTGGTGATAGCCCACCAAAGTCTTTTCCAGCCTTGCTACAACCAGACAGTTGGAATGGTGTCATGGTCAGAATACCGGACTAGGAGAGCTTGTTTCAAATCCTCATTTTCCCATGGAAGCTCCCTGGATGACCTAGGGCCAGTCATATACTCTCAGCCTCAAATGAAGGAGGAATGAATGCTGTAAGTGACTTTGGGTTCCCAATTGGGGTAGAAAGCAGGATATAACTAAATAAAGACAGACCGACTAACAAAGTGAACTTGCAGCCTTCTGCTCTGAACATACAAAGCTGCCTTATAAGTCATCAGTTTTTGATCTCTATAATATTGTGGGTGCAATGCAATGAGGAGATGAGGTTGCTGTGATCATAGCTCTTCTATTAGTTACAGCGTAGTAACGGCTGCACTAGAAGACTGCTGAACTAGGCCAATGGGGCCAACTATATACACTTCAAGATTCCTATGCTAGGATGCCATTGGATCATTCAAACCAGCAGGGGGCCCGTGATTGGAGCAGGGCAGCAGGGATTTGGATCCTACTGCCCATTGTTCCCGAGTCCCCAAGCTCAGTCCTAAAGGCTCCAATGAGCCAGGCAGGAACACTAATAATAATATGCAACATTAGTCCACATACACAACAATCGCCTTAGCCCAGTCCTGGTGGTGGCTCTCCAAGGTTGCTATGCATCAGGCCATAAACCTGCATGTCCTTTACCATTTCACAGTGTGCCTAAGCCATTACCACCTTCCCTGATGTGCGGACTCTCTGATGTCCCAGTCAGCAGGTTTCAACACCAGTTCCTTGAGACAATTCCTAGACAGGTTGAACCTAGGATCTTCTGCATGCGAAACAAGTGCTCCACCCTTAAGCTAAGACATCCTTTGGAATGGTGCACGCACAAAAATTGTATTACAGTGCAGCAACTGAACTGTGAATATCTACTGTTTCCTAGTTTCTAGCTTAGTACTGACTGGCTGGCTGTATCAATGTCTACTCTAGAAGTTGCTCTCCCAGGAAAAGAAAGGTCTTTCCAGCACAAGATAGAAGAAGAAAACTGTGGATTTATACCCCGCCCTTCTCTCTGAATCAAAGGCTCAGAGCGGCTCACAATCTCCTATATCTTCTCCCCCCACAACAGACACCCTGTGAGATGGGTGGGGCTGAAAGCACTCTCATGGCAGCTGCCCTTTCCTAGGAGAGCTATGGCTAACCCAAGGCCACTCCAGCAGCTCTAAGTGGAGGAGTGGGGAATAAAACCCAGTTCTCCCAGATAAGAGTCCGCACACTTAACCACTACATCACACTGGCTCTCTGATAACCTGAGCTCCTATACCTGAAGATGCCAAGGACAGATGCTGCCTGACCCACATGCTTTACTATTGAGCTACAGCCTGTCATTGTACTGCATCCTATTTGCTGGTGGATCAGCCCCCACGACTGAGTCTTTAGTTGCACAGGGCTTGCTTTTTAGGTTCTGTTATCTGATTGGATGACATTTCCTAACCCACAGTGGGGGGAAATTCCAAGCTGCATACCTGTGGGTAAGATTTACGATTCACAATGCAGCCAAACACAAGGCTGGAATCAGTCATGCATATTTATGCTGACTATTATTTAAGCACTATTATTAATTTTTTGTCTTAAGAGAATACAGGAGACAAATAAATGCAGCTTTGAGAAAACATCAGCACCCTTGTCCTACCAAGCTAATTTAATGATCCTTGCCAACATGCATGAAAATGCTGCTGTCACGTTTTGCAAAAATAGAAATGTTTATATGCAAACTAAAGAGGAATATTTTCCACAAGCCCTCACTGATTCCAGCTATCACATTATAGAGCTCCATAAAAGCTGGAGCCTGCTCTTAGAGGAAGTATTGCAAGGGCGTAACACTGGAAACCTTCCTTCCAGAACTTCTTGTGAAATGAACTGAACGTGTGTGACATTCCCCACTTTGTTCAGTGCTAGAAACAGTTTTACCTAGAAGAATGTTAATATGACCATTGGAAAAAAAAAAAATGAACCTGAGCTCATTTGTTCTCCAGACTTGCTGTGTTCCTCTTCCCCCTACTCATGAAGTGGCCAGCAGTCCAGAATGGGAAGTAAATGCGACATTCACCACTTGATTTTTTAAGATTTGTTGTATCAATATTGTTTATATGTTTTATCCTATTTTTTATGTTTTATCAAATGTTGGGCATGAGGTAGCAGAGATTGGGAGATTTGTAAATATAATCATTGTCGTTGTCGTCGTCATCATCATCAGCTCCTGTTTGTATTGAGCTCTCTGTGCATTTGAGTGTATACATTATTATTAATTAAATAAATAAAATAATAATAATAATATTGTAAGCCACGCTGAATCCACTTGTGGGGGGTATAAATTGAAAATAACAACAACAACACACCACAGCTGTTGGATTCTAGTCCAGCTTTTAGTGTCCTGGCCCCAATGATGGACCTCCTGATGGCACCTGGTTTTTTTGGCCACTGTGTGACACAGATTGTTGGACTGGATGGGCCATTGGCCTGATCCAACATGGCTTCTCTTATGTTCTTATGTGACACAGAGTGTTGGACTGGATGGGCCATTGGCCTGATCCAACATGGCTTCTCTTATGTTCTTATGTGACACAGAGTTTTGGACTGGATGGGCCATTGGCCTGATCCAACATGGCTTCTCTTATGTTCTTATGTGACACAGAGTGTTGGACTGGATGGGCCATTGGCCTGATCCAACATGGCTTCTCTTATGTTCTTATGTGACACAGATTGTTGGACTGGATGGGCCATTGGCCTGATCCAACATGGCTTCTCTTATGTTCTTATGTGACACAGAGTTTTGGACTGGATGGGCCATTGGCCTGATCCAACATGGCTTCTCTTATGTTCTTATGTGACACAGAGTGTTGGACTGGATGGGTCATTGGCCTGATCGGACATGGCTTCTCTTATGTTCTTATGTGACACAGAGTGTTGGACTGGATGGGCCATTGGCCTGATCCAGCATGGCTTCTCTTATGTTCTTATGTTCTTATTAGGGCCAATATGCTTTGTAATACAGAACAGGGTGCATTCTCACAAGATAACACTAATTCTGTTACTCGCATGGGAATAATACACACAAGTGATATGCAAATTGGTATTGCCCCTGTCCTTTGGCTTGTGATGAATCTAGACATATGGCCCTAGGCTCAGTAGGCAATGGATTTATTCAGATGGCACCATTGCATGTGTGCCATCAAAATGAATGGAGCATGCCCAAGAGAAGCATGCTCTCTCCATACTCTCCGCTATTTGACAGCAGAGAAGAGACACTAGCAACAACCACTCTGTGAGGCAAATTAGGGTTAGAAAGTATGATCTGCTTAAGATCAACCAGTGGAGTTTAATGCTGGAGTGGAGGACTTGTACCCATATCTCAATGATCTCAGTTCAGCACACAATTCGTTATACCAGCGTCAGCTGTTCAGTCTTCTGTCATTTCCATGTCTTTCTCCCTTAGGCCCTTGGTCCTCTGGAAGCCACTCACTCAGTCCTCATATCAAATTGAATGCTTCATCCATAGATGCTACAGTCCTTCCACCCAGTTTGCTACCATCTGGTTGCCATCTTGTTTCTATGCTCTTATTGGCATGTAAGAAAGCTCCAGCAAACCCAATCAGATCAGAAGCAAAATAGGATTGGCCCTGGTTGGTACCTGGATGGGAGGCCACCAAGGAAGTCCAGGGTGGCTACACAGAGACAGGCAATGACAAACCACCTCTGTTCATCTCTTGCCTTGAAAAATCTATGTTGACTGTAACTAGATGGCACTTTTCACCACCAATAAAGCCACCACATATGTTGCAATGGGAAGGATCAAAGACCAACTGGTAAAGTGTCCGCAAAACCACCAGCTAAGATCTATCACTACATCCCAAATAAGTTGAAAGGCAACTGAGACCATTTTTGTCCTACAGGCAGTAAAACTCACAGTGCTTTGAACACATGTTTTATGCTGAGATCAGCAATTCATGGCTTCGGTACCTGAACCTTTTATTTTTTAAAAGGAATAATGGAATTATATTTTCACAGCCTTGCATCAAAGTTCAGTGCATCTGATAAGTTTCCATTCTAGTTTTGCTGCAGGGCCGCATGATCCCTTTTATTAATAACTCGTCCTGGTTCATAGACGGATGAATCACTGCTTGGCTATCAATGCAACCTTTAGCCAGAGACTATTATCAAAACCAGCATCCATGGCGATGTTAGAAGGTTTCATTACACCTCCGTGGCTACGCACATTGGGGAGATGCAAACCTTTCCAGTGCTGATTACGATAATTTCGCCAAGAGCTCAGAATATGAACTTCGCTTCCACAGTCCCATTTTTACAGCCATCCTAACATGAAAAGACAGAAGTTTTGCTGAAAATGCTAACATTTATCATAAGGCAAAATTTGAAAAAATCTTTTCGATGACTGGCGGGTTTAAAGATTACTAATTCTTTCTTTAAATAAGCACACCCAATCAGATCAAAATAAGGGGAGGTACGGTGGCTCAGTGGTAGAGCATCTGCTTGGTAAGCAGAAGGTCCCAGGTTCAATCCCTAGCATCTCCAAAAAAGGGTCCAGGCAAATAGGTGTGAAAAACCTCAGCTTGAGACCCTGGAGAGCCACTGCCAGTCTGAGAAGACAATACTGACTTTGATGAACCAAAGGTCTGATTCAGTATAAGGGAGCTTCATATGTTCATATATGTTCATATGTTCACACCACATAGGTAAGTATGTTCCTGGTAAGTATGTTCAGGATTGCAGCTAGAGGAATCCCAAGTACCTCTTAAGACCTGGAGGACAAAAAACGTTTAACTCAGCAATTTTCAGGATTTTCCTCTTGATGTTCCTTTGCACTTTTATCACAGTATTGGGATTTCATCACAATATTCAGTAACCACTGAGTGAACGCTTTAATCTCTCAAGGCATTCTGTTACCAATCTAAAAGTTACTGTTGTCTATGAAAGACAACACAGGAAAGGTAATCACATAACACATGAACACAAACATGCATGTACACCCATACAGAGTGGCTCTCCATGGATGTGTGTTCCAGCAGATAGAGCTCCTCAGTCCATGGGCGGAAGGCCATTCTTCTAGATTATTCTTCTTTTCTTGGCATCCTCGTTTTCAGCATGCAGATAAGTGGGACACAGGGGTGCCATCTTCCCAGGGGTGGGGACTAGCTCCAGCCCCAAGCCTCCAGGCTCTGTCACATCTAGGGTTGCCAGCCCTCAGGCAGGAGTAGGATATCCCCTGAATTCATGGCCTGCTGGCCAGCTGGCTGTTGGGAAGAAACCGCACCCCCAACAACCACAACCTGGAGTGATGGCCCCAATGTGATGACATTACACAGAAGTAACACCATCATGATGGGGATATTGTGCAGCGATGCTCTGGTATTTTGGACAAAACTCTATGGTTACCACATGATGTCATCACGTTGAAGATGTCATGCATAGTGAATCACCCTGCCCCTACTTCCAGAAAGTTCCCTCTCACCCCCTGCCAGCAAGACACAAGGACCTTGCAATAGGCCTTTTTGTACCAACAGGAACAAGGGCAGGGGTAGGAAGCAATGCCATGTGATTGTGTCCGGTTACTTTCGGTTTGCATCCAGAAATGATGTCACAACGCTCTAGAAATTCACATATTTCTACTGTAAAAACCATAAATATGAGCAAATTCCTAGAACATCATGGAACACTTTCAGGAACAAACAGGAAGTGATGCCACAACATGCTATGTCTCCCCCAAAGGCGCCTGTTGGTTAGTGGTACAACTCAGACCTAGGTTAACTATCTCACTTAGAAATAGGTCCCTAAGGCTTATATTACTACAGCGATGTACTCAGATGAAGAGGCGATCTTGTCCACTTGGCAACTGGTATCAGGTTGTGTTCTTAAACTTATTCATGGCCAGTGGAAAGAGGAACATTCCTTTCCTTTCTCCACGTCATTATGAGATAATCTAATAAGCAGTAAATTCTTTCCTCTGTTTTCATCTACACATTAAACTCACTCTCTCTCTCTCTCTCTGTCCCTCTCTCCGACAGTGCAGTCAAGAGTGAAGGTCATACTTTTAAAAGAAGTACCCCTTTCAACACATAAGGAAAACAGTTCAACTGGAGAGATAACAAAGCAGCCAGAAACATCCCCTTTATTTTTCTGAATATTATCTCTTTGGCTCCTCTTAAGGTGGACAGAAGAGACCGAATTAGTTTCAGAGACACATGCGAGAAAGTTCAAGGCTTGATGGTTTTTATTCAGGGCTGAGATCCAAGGAAGAAAAGGAAGGAAGAGTGGCACAAGCTAGAGGGGGAGAGGGGGCTAGGCCAATTGGGAAGTTCAGCAGCCATGAAAGTTACACCATCTATGGTGCACAATGGTAGACAGGGCTTTTTTTTTAGTAGGAACGCTAAGTAACGCAGTTCCTGCTGGCTTGGTGGGAGATGTTGCCTACTATGAAAATGCATTCCTGCTGGGCTTTTTCTACAAAAAAAAGCCCTGATGGTAGAGATGGTAAGAGTGGGAAGAAGAGATCTTCTGCCCATGTGATATCTGGTCAGCTGTGTGACCCACAAATACAGCCCCTTCCTCCCACCAGTAGCATCAGCCACTTGGAATAGTAGCCTATAGTAGCTGGCACGTGAGAATCTTCCCATTAGGTCTGCCTTCTGTTTCTTAGTAGCTGTTATTACTTTGATTTTATTTCTTTTCAACATCTTTCTTTTAATGTAGACTGACCTTGTGTTGTTCCAGGATTAGGGTTGCCAGGTCTGTGTTGGAAAAAAACCTGGACACTTTTTCTGGGGGGGATCCAAAGGAGGGCGGGCTTGGGGAGGGGAGAGGCCTCAGTATAGTACAGTGCCATAGAGCCCACCCTTGAAAGCAGCCATTTTCTCCTGGGGAGCTGATCTCTGCCAGCTGGAGATCAATTATAAGAGTGGGAGATCTCCAGGCCCCACCTGGAGGCTGGCAACCGTACTGGGATAAAAGCCAAGGCCTGGTTCAACCAGATAGGCCCATTCATGAGTTTCCACCTTAACAGTCGTTCTGAAGATCACCAAACCATCCTTCCCCCACTCCTGCATCTGTGGCTGAAGAAGGCCCTCCTGCAGCTGCCCATGATCGGAAGGCTGAGCCCATGCCTAATAACATCACTAAGACAGCTAATAAGGCTCCCGATGAATGATTAGTATGAATTTCTCCACTGCTAATTTCCTTAACTATCACTCTCTGAAAGACAGCTCAAGGGATTTTCGGGTTCAGGGTTTGCCTCTCGTCTCTGCAGACAGAGGGCTGCATTATTTTGACCAAGTTCAAATCAGCGTATCCGGTTTCAGCGATCTGATGGAGGGGTGGAGGGCCCCCCTCCATTTTAAAATGATACAATATTTTGAAATGTGCAACTGCCTCACTGATTCCTCTTGCTTCAAAAGTGCCTCTTCTCGAACACCACTTTCCTAACTAAACGGGGCACCTTTCTGGCAAGAGCATCACCCCCTCTTGAAATTGTCCTGTGAAACTTCTTGCTTGATCCCCTTTCTCCTGTGTAACCCATCAAAGGCTTTGTGCTAGAGGTGACCGCTTTTATTTCCACAAATGTTGCGAGGAAACAGTTTCCAAAAGGGTGCTGTAAGTTATCTTGAACTCATAGGAGGACAGGATATAAATTTTAAGAATAAAAAAAAAAAAACAGACAAGAGGAAGCTAGGGTGAAAACTAGGAACCCTGGAAATAAGCCAGTGCAAACCAAACCTGGTTTCAATTAGGGATGCATCCAAATTTTCTCCCAGTAGGAGCTCTGCCTGGAATATGGTGTTCCAACAAGAGCTGCCCATTGTCACAGAATGAATTACATTCTTGTCCCCCCGGTTTCTAATGGTGAGTCTCAGTGTCAGATTAAACCCTGCGGAGGCCCCTAGGTAGTCAAAATCTCGGGGTCCCCTTGCAAATTATCTCAGAGTCCGAGTGCCCACCCCACCGTCCACAACCCCCGTTGCAGCCGAAAGGTAACTTCGCAAAAGTCCCTTTGACAAAGCTGCAGGGGAGAGGCAGAAAGAGGCAAACTTGGCAATAATGCCAGGCAAGTCAGGTAAAGACTGGCTCAGTTGCTGGCTGTGCAGGCTGCAAGCAGGGGGGAAAAGCCAATCCAGGGCTCCTAAAGGCATGGAGGCCCATAGGCCAGTGCCAACTTGGCCTAATTGTTAATCTAGCCCAGGTGAGTCCTGGGGATAATAATGATGGGATGGCTCACTTGAGTTGGTACAATCATTATACTGTAGAAATACAGCAAAATACAGAGGACTACAGAAACAGTGGCAAAAGACATTGCATAGGCAGTAAAATAATGTGACCAACTCTTCAAACTATCCTGTCTGAGTAGGTCCAGAGGATTGATTGATTTTGATAGTGAGCATATTAATATTTTATTTAACTTTCAAAATTTAAGTAAGTCCATCTTTTTATGATGTAAACTTTTGAACCAGAAATGTGTGCCTAACCCGAGTAAGTCCAGCAAGCCATTGCGCTTTACAGACTATTACTGTGAATAAACTGGAATACTGTAAAATATTTGGTTTTGCAACCTGGATCATCTGCATAAAGCATGTTGCCCAAAGTATGTTGTACACGTGCAGAACACAGAAATTTGCAGCTGAGCATTGGAGAACATTCAATGTACTAAACTACAGAAAAAGAATGAGTCACAGCAATGGTTCAGGAGTTGAGAAGCAGGTGGGAATTCCGGAGGAGGGATGGGGAATTGGGGGAGAACTGGGGAGAAAAACTCTTCCTATGAATAGTTCTATTCAGGGCTTTTTTTGTAGCAGGAACTCCTTTGCATATCAGGCCATACCCCACCCTGATGTAGCCAATCCTCTTGGAGCTTACAGTAGGCCCTATACTAAGAGCCCTGTAAGCTCTTGGAGGATCAGCTACATCAGGGGTGTGTGGGCTAATATGCAAAGGAGTTCCTGCTACAAAAAAAGCCCTGTTTCTATTGAATAGATAGTTTCTGAGAGTAGCTCTGTTAGTCTGCAATAACAGATTCAAATGTGAGTTCCATTGCACCTTTAACAACAACAAGATTTCAGGGTATTAAGCCTTTGAGATCCAATGCCCACTTCATCAGATATCAGAGAGAATTTTGATTCTTAAAAGCTCATGCCTCAAAATCTTGTTGTGATCTAAGGTGCTATTGGACACAGATCTAGCTCTTCTATCGAATTGAATAGTTTTAAAGACTTTACTCATTCAGAATATGTCGTATAAAGACATGTAGAGAAGAGAATCTACAGCATTACCAAGTAATTAGAGAATATCAGTACCTGCATACACTATAGACATATTCAACATATTTTCAAGTGTATGCTTATTGTTTAAATGCGATGAGTTGGGTTCATAGTTAATATGTTATATAAATACATAATATTGGTTAAATATTCAGAGTTTTCAGGATTACAAAGTATATCCAAACGTTAGCATTATCACAAATAATTCTGCCCAAATAATAAATATTTTCTTTGGTGCCAAATGTGTGTTTTCAGCTTTCAACTTTTAGTTTTTCCTACCTCACAAATGACAAAAACTAAGGTACATGTGCTAAGGTATAAAAAAAACCCTAAGGTACATGTGTTAAGGTATCAAAGGGTGCAAGAGCTAATAGCTTGCTCACTCTTAGCAGTGAAAATGTTTTGTTACTGAGCTTGTTGAAAGATGAGAGTGGAATCCTATGCAGAGCTACTCAAAGTCAGATCTGTTCAATAGGACTTATGCCTGGGGAAATGTTCTTAAGATTGTACTGCATGTACATTTCATGAATATGCCACACCGTACCATTTTATATGCCAGGGGTGGCCAAACAGCAGTTCAAGAGCCATATGTGGCTCTTTCACGCATATTGTGTGGCTATGAAAGCCCCCCACCCCATCCCATTGGCTGGCTTGGAGAAGGCATTTCTCTCTTTAAATCACTTCCCCAAGCCAAGTCAGCTGGCGGCTTGGAGAATGCATTTAAAGTTAAAGTTGTTTTCTTTCTACCTCTCCCTCCCCCACACCTACCTTCCTCCCTTCTGTCTCTCAAACATCTGAAGTTTATTCTATGTGACTCTTACATTAAGCAACTTTGGCCACCCCTGTTATATGCTAACAAAAGTACAAACAAGGTAGAGTGTAGTGCTTTTTATATCTTATGTCACTGATACCCTGTCGTTTCCCCCCATGAGGATCCAAAGCAGCCTACATCATTCTCTTCTCCTCCATTTTATCCTCACAACAGCCCTATGAGGCAGGTTAGGCTGGTAGTAACTGGCACTAGGTCACCCCGTGAGCTTCCATGGCATGTGGAGATTTGAATCTGGGTCTCCCAGATCCTAAACCGACACGCCAACCACTACCCCATAATCCAGAAGTCATACAATAAAAGCCAGATTGATGAGAAATGATCATACACTGAACATGAATCAATAGTGTGATGTGGTGGCTAAAAAGGCAAATGCAATTTTGGGCTGTATCAACAGCAGTATAGTGTCCAGATCACGTGAAGTGATGGTATCGCTTTACTCTGCTCTGGTAAGACCTCACCTGGAGTATTGTGTTCAGTTTTGAGCACCACATTTTAAGAAGGATATAGACAAGCTGGAACGGGTCCAGAGGAGGGCGACAAAGATGGTGAAGTTAGGACCAGAACCAATGGGTTGAAATTAAATCAAAAGAGTTTCCGGCTCAACATTAAGAAGAACTTCCTGACCATTAGAGCGGTTCCTCAGTGGAACAGGCTTCCTCAGGAGTTGGTGGGCTCTCCTTCCTGGGAGGTTTTTAAACAGAGGCTAGATGGTCATCTGACAGCAATGAAGATCCTGTAAATTTAGGGGGAGGTATTTGTGAGTTTCCTGCACTGTGCAGGGGGTTGGACTAGATGACCCTGGAGGTCCCTGCCAACTCTATGATTCTATATATATTCCAATTCCTTCCCTCATTTTTTTTCATGACTTCAAGATTTCTGGAAATTCAATGTCCTTCATGTGAAGATGTGGCTTCCAGCGGGGAGAGAACATATTGCCCATATATCTATTAATAACGAGCAAGACAGTGGACAGGATTCTTAGATGTTCCTAAGTGCTGATTACAAGAGACAACTGTACTAGGTCATTATTGTACCTTAAAAAGAAAAAGGAAAAAAACCCCACTATTCCTCTCACTTAGCCACAGGAGCTGTCTGTCCTGAACCAAGGGTACCTGAAAGCTTCAAACAGTGTCCAAGTTCCTGTCAGACAGGAATGTAATTAGAGCAAATTAAACAGCATCCTGAAGCCATGGAGGTCAGAGAGAGTCGGCAGGGCCGAGGTGGGTTATTACCAAGTCTCTCCCTCTGTCAAACAGGCAGTGCAATTTTTCAGTTATCCTAATGGCACATTATGTTTCATTCTGGGTCCTGCCTTGAAGACTGCCTCCCCACCCCCAATCACAGTAGAAAAAGCAATGTCTTTATGTTGTTTGAAGGTTCAGCCTTGGACAAAACACTTGAATCATTTCCAAGGAAGTCCAAAGAGAGAGCAACCTTGTACAGTGTGAGCCCCTCCCACTGGCCTCTCCCGTAAAGCAAGCAAACTCGAGATTTAAGAAATTGCTCCAAATCTGATAAACCCTAGACACCCCCCAAAACTAGGCACAACAAGGAGATCTGACATTTGGAAAACATGTTCAGGTTTGCAAAGCACCATGTCTATTTTGATTGATAAACTGGGTGCCACCAGCCAGTCCAAGTATAGTCCATTATGGCATAATATACATTCGTACACAAGCCTGTATGTCCATGAACTGCAGCTACAATGGACAGCCATGAAGCTGGCCTATCTTGGGTGTGGCAGGACCCAATGAGAGCACTGCACCAGCAGGCAGTGAAAACAGGTAGCCTAAGTTTGGCTTGAGTCCATGATCCCAGAGGCAGGCTTGACTGCCACTTGAGGAAGCCTGTCTGTCCCAATGCCCTGGGGAGTGCTGAACACCACAAGGCTATCTGTGAAGGTGAGGGGTACCTTGTTTTGTCAGGAGGCCACAACAAGGAAATACTGATGCCCAGCCCCACCCAGGGGGGAGCGCCAAGCAGGAAGGGGTGTAAGGGGTGTAAGTGAGGATGGGAAGGAGATAAAAACTCAACTGACCCAGGCTGAGGAGAAACAGGGATGAGGGAGAATCAAGAAGCATCCCTAGATAAAGTGATCCTTTGGTTATTCTAGCCTTGGATCATTTAGCTCTTGATTATCTGAATTTTATTAATTTGCAATGGGGGTAGGGATCACATTGCCCTTGTCTAGGGTTGCCAGGTCTATGTTGGAAAATACCTGGAGACTTTGGGGGTGGATCCAGGAGAGGGCAGGGCTTGAGGAGGGGAGGAGCCTCAGCATGGTACGATGCCACAGAGTCCACCCTTTAAAGCATCCATTTTCTCCAGGGGAGCTGATCTCTGCCAGCTGGGGATCAGTTGTATAAGCAGGAGATCTCCAGGCCCCACCTGGAGGCTGGAAACCCTACCATGTCCCTTTGCCTCCAGAACATGCATCTTTGTTGCAGTAGGCCTTCTGATGCCTACAGCTCAAAAAAGGGGAGAAAAACACAATGCTGCATGAGAAAGGTAACTAAGAAGGTTGGGAAAAAGAAAAAGAAAGTAAAATGTAACTATGTAAGTAGTGCAAATGTACAAAAGATCAGTATATAATTTAATAATGCAATCATAAGTGCTTAAAAATAATTTAAAAAACAACAATCCTGTGGTTCAGCGTATAAATACCTAATCCTAGTAAAAAGACAAATGTCCATTTACATAAATACAGGTTTTAAAGGACATATTGACTCCATATACATGAACCAATACCAAACACATTTTGGCAGCTGGCCTTTCTTAGTGGTATAAGTCAAATTCAGCACTCCATTAATTTAACTACACATAATACAGAAAACTGATCATACACAGAACGGGCCTTATTCACACTAAGATGTTCACCCGTGGAGTAAGTGGTATCAAATTTTCCTGTGACATAACATGGGCAACTCATCAAGATGCAAAATATTTCCTTTGCCCTTGGGTCTTCTAGGTCCCATCAGAAATGCTCAAAGATCCAACGGAGTTCTCAGATACGACTGGGAAAGAAAAGCCTTCTGATACCTACCAGGCTTAACAATATTTTTGGTGTTCATATCAACTTGATTCAATTACTCTTACTTCTGCGCCAGAGACTGCTACCTCCAGGGGAGAAAGCAAGTTGGGGCAAATGCATCACTGCCCATGGATATAGTATAAGGAGCAGATTAATATACCCGATTTACATCCAGACTGCTGACTCCATTACTTTAAAACTCCCATAATTGACTTTTTTAAAAAAATGACATTAGCATTTAAATGGTGCTCGTGTTAGAAGGGTGAAGGTTCAGCAGAATATGATCAATTTATTGAACTTTTCAAATGTTCCTTTTGCTACAGAGATATAGATATATATTTGAGGCTCTCAGGCTGGAGGCATTTATTTGGTGTTTTTGTCAGACATCAGAAAAAAGTCTATCGCTCCAAGTGCTCAGCGTTGGCAGCCAGAGGGTGCCAGCGCTGCAGCGCTGTCCTTCAAATCGTTACTACATGGCGTCATTTTTAAAAAGTTTGTTTTAGGATGCTTCCCAAAATCCCCATATTGAAATTTCTCCCCAGATTTTGGAGTTCCAAATTACCTTCTTTTACTCCTGGGGTATTTCATTTCTTTAAAAAAAATAAAATCCAGATTTTGCGCCAAGCTGTGCATATAAAGGGTTTGTTCCAACTTTCAATACTTTTAGTTCCTTTGCATTACTTTTGTTCCTGATGAACGTGTGAGCATCCATAAAGCACTGCAAAAAAGCCATCTTGATGTGATAACGTGGGCTCCCCTCCTCGCAATTGTAAACAAATACATATGGAGATGCAAGAGAGAGAGTGAGAGATGATAAATTATCAGAGTCTTTTTTTTTACTTTATTTGTTCAAAATATATTTATTTATTCACTCAAACACCAATCGGCTTGTGGAATTCACTGCCACAGAATGGAGTGATGGTCACTAATCTAGTAGTTTTAAAGCCAAATTATACTAATCATGGAGCATGGGTCCATCAACGACTATTAGCCACAATGACTAAATGGAACCTTCATATTCAGGCACAGTAACCCTCTGAACAGAAGCTCTGCAAAACAAGCTGAGCAGGAAGCTTTGCCTTCTATGCCTTGTTTGAAAGCCTTCTGGGAGCCTCTGCTCAGTGAACTCTATGGAACCAGATGCAAGTCTAGAAAGCCCACAGACCTGCTCCAACTGTTCAGACATACTATGTTGTCCCGTGGACTAAGTGGTATCAAATTTTCCTGTAACACAACATGGGCAACTCATCAAGATGCAAAATATTTCCTTTGTCCTTGGGTCTTCTAGGTCGCATCAGAAATGCTCAAAGGTCCAATGGAGTTCTCAGATACAACTGGGAAAGAAAAGCCTTCTGATACCTACCAGTACAATATTTTTGGTGTTCATACCAACTTGATTCAATTACTCTTATTTCTGCGCCGGAGACTGCTACCTCCAGGGGAGAAAGCAAGTTGGAGCAAATGCATCACTGCCCATGGATATGAATACTTCTGTGCTGAATACTTCTGATATTAAAATGCAATTGTATCATGCACCTTCTTTGCTTCATGATATTGATTTTTTTTTGGGGGGGGGGGAGACTGGCTCACCAGTATCACACTAATGCACACCATCACTTCCAGAATAAAATAAGAAGTGACGTTATCATGCCATGGCAGTGATCTAGAATTCACTCAAGACTAGCCATACAGTTTCGGGTGAACCCGAGACCACTGTCCCAATGTGATGATATCGCTTCCTGTTTTGTGCTGGAAGTGATGTCATATGTTGACAAAGCACTGGTGAGATGCCATCATTTCCCACCTCCAGCAGCCTGTGAAACCACAGCAGGGTACAGAAGGCCAGTGCTGCGAGATCTGCTGCTACAGTGAGGAGATCTAGCCCCCTGTATCAAAAGGTATTATTTATGGATGGTATAGCCAGCTAAGGAGTGGTAGCAGTTTTAATAGTAGTCAGCTTTCAGTTGCCCTGGAAAGCCTTTGACTAAAAGGCAGGATAAAATGTTTGAAAACAAGACAGATACATGTGTGCATTTAGACCAATCCAGATAGATAACACAGATACAGTATTCCTTATTTCAAAAGAACAACGGCATTCAAGAAAAAAGAGATACATCTTGCTCAAGACTTTAATTCAAATTATTAACTGACTATGTTGATAATTTCCATCTTGCAATTCAGGGCATCACAATATGTCAAAATACCCTCAAATATGTAAACATTTGGGAAGAGAAAGAAAGATTCCCATTCAATAGCTATATGAGCAACCATGATTGTCTTACAAAAAGTAAAACCCCAAAAGGGTGCTTCTAGATCAGATGATACATTTGAGTAGAGAGAGAGGATAACATTTTCTTAAATACAAAAAATAAAGAATCTGAATTTATATATATTTGGCAATGTATACCAATGCAAAGTACATATGGGAGGGGGGGCACATATGGGAGGGAGGGTCCCCCCCCTTCCTGGAAATCAGTAGCAAAAGCTGTTATCTGCAGTTTGTCAAACATGGGGCTGATTCTGTCTGACCAAAGGTCCAACATGTACTTCATATGGCTCAAAAACGTTTCTCCGACTCTTAAAATCTCAGGAATTTTTAATTTTTCATCTCTGCTGGCCTGATCCCCCCAAATCCCCATTTTGTTTTTGCTTCTTCTTTATGTGAGACAAACCTTCAGTTTTAATTTTTGTTGCCTTGCACTCAGCCTTTCTCATGAAATGTATTCATTTTTAGCAACATCATTTGAGTATCAATAAATCAGCACAACACATTCTAAGTCTAAATGTCGCGGGCTAAACGTATAAGCACCGGGAAATGGCATATGACATGCATGCACGTTGCAGACCTGCAAAACTCGCATGAAACTGCACCAAAAAAATCCCTCCAAACAATAAAAAAAAGATCCAAGAGTAAAAAGAAAGCAAGCAAGAAAGAAAACAGGAAACATTCACTCACCGCTAAAATAACTAAATATAATAAAGAATCTTTATGTCTACATTTGGATACTCATACAAAACCAACTTGAGAATTTTTTAAAAAAGGTTTGCATCCCATGAATCAATAGAGAACACACCAGTTTTAAACGTGGGGCTAATTCTTTCTGAGGGAAAGGCCCAACGTGGACCACCAATGGCTTGAAAAAGTCCTCCTCCTCCTCTTATAAATCTACTCCGGAAACAGGACAGCTCCTAATCTGCTGTGGGGAGCCTTTCTTCTTTTGTTATTTGGGAGTTAAAAAGAGATCCACGATTCCTGTAAACAAGGCAAAGGCAGCTCTGACAACCACAAATTTCGATTTCTCTCAAACAATCCTGGACCTTTTCCTGTTATCACAGTTCAGAGAGGCTCTAATATCTCAAGGAATCCACCTCAAACTTCTGAAACATTTGTTGCTACCAGAAGTGCCAGCAGTTTTTATTACCATCAGCGTTTGTTCTTCCTCACCACAGCCGCCTCTGCCTGTAAATCTTTCCAGCCTCAGCTTATGCAGCGGAGGCCCAGGGTCAGTGCCAAAAATTAACTTGAAGAGTATCCTCCCCCCTGTTTAGGAAGGTTCATTAGCAGGCCAATTACACTGTGCAAAGGGACTCGCTATCATATGAATTGATGTAAAGGTTCCAAGTGAGCAGAGTTTCAGCTTTTCTGGTTAATTCCCCCCCCTCCCCCCCAAAAAAACAGGAGGCATTTGTGAAAGTGTTCAGTTTTCAGTTGCATTTAATAAACCTTGTCAGCGGAGCAAAGCATGGCCAAAATGGAGCGAAAAACCACCAGCCTTCATACATTTGCACCAAGTTCCCCATCACCCTTTTGAACTTTTCGGAGTCAGCAAAAAAGACAAGTCAAACACGCAAGCCAAAAGAGAATGTAAAAAGGTCTAGCGATGGGTTTTCAAACAAAGCCTGAATTCTGTGCCACTAATTCAGCAACCTAAATCAATTAGGCGAAGGGAACAAATACATAACGTTCCTCATTTGAATTATTCCGCAGTGTTTACTTTTTGCAGGCATGATGCAGATTTTCCTAACTGAGAGACTGGGCACTGCAGCCTTCCTCACCTCCCACTGCTGGCAATCTTGGGCCGAATTCAGGAGAAGCGAATGTTTGTCCTTTCATTTCTTTGTATCTTCATTTACAAGTATCCATGCATACAAAAGTTTATAAATACAACTTTGTTGGTCTTAAAGGTGCTTCTGAACTCCAACTTTGTTCTATTGCTTCAGACCAACACGGCTAGCCACCTGGATCTATTTTGGGCAACTGTTTCAGTCCCCCCACCCCTTTTACATATTCACAGATCAAATCCAGAGGGTTTTTTTGGTGGCAGTGTTCAGCAGTATTGAATACTAGCACTTTTGGGAAGGGGTCTCTTCCAAGCCCTGATGCAGGAATGAGCAAGAATCAGGGCGACCTTATATGTTAGGTGATTGTTATACATAATTTTGTTCCTTAACCACTTCTGTGCTGGCAATGAGCAGATCTAAAAATCATCTCCCATGCACAGAAGGTACAGGTGTTTTGATGGAATGGGGGAGTCGGATTTATCATTCTGGATTGGTTCTGTGCACTTCATTGCCAAGGTGAATACGCCAGTGTGTTTGCTGTAATCCCACAGGAACACAGGAAGAACAAATGAAGAGTTCGTTTGCAAGTTTTTGTTTTTTTTTTAAAAAAAATCAGAAGCAGCTTTCTTGATGTTCAGGAGTTTTGTTCGTTGAAAATAAATGCATACATTGGCGTCTAGTGGCATCTTAAAGACTAACGCACTTTTTATTCAAGTGGGCTTTCATTTACAAACTGTGCACAAAAGGTACCCCCAACGTTCCTGTGGATTTATTTTTTTCTACAACAGACTAACTCTGGAACTGGTTACTGAACCATCACACGTATTACTGGCAAAGGCAGTTCTTGACCAAACAACAGAGTCGAGTTCCTGGTTGCCACTGGAAATCCCCCCTCCCCCACTCAGTGGCTGGTTTGGAACTTGTGAGGCTCAGCTGGCAATCTCTGTGCTAGAGTGTTGATGGTCACTCACCACCATTGCGGCAGAATTTGCGTTTCAGATTTTCAAGGACAGAGAGGGGTGGGTGGGTTTAGAACTTAAATAAACCTAACTCACCTTCAGATTTTTTATTCATCATCATCAATGCGAGAACCAGGAATGTATTAGGTTTCAGCTTTTGGGTTTTTATGGAAGTACCTTAATTTCAATCCATTCATCATGAGATAGTCAGTGTGGTCTAAAAGGGTATTATATGAATGAAAACTTTCATCATCTCATGCTTTATTTGCTCCAGACTTTATCACCATTTCCTGGTGGAAGGAACTAGAAACTTACCTAGTTACTTTTGCTTTGGTGAAAGTCCCATATTTTGCATTGGTGAAAGTCCATAGTATAAAAATTAATGCAAATAGCAACCTTAATTCTTTAAAATCTGGAATACCCAAATATATGCTGTATAACTCCTGGACTACTGAATGTCAGTATGTAGTAGTGATGTTGGTCTGAAGCAATAAAACAAAGCTTGAGTCTAGCGGCACCATCAAGACCAACAAAGTTCAATTCTGGGAATGAATTTTCATGCGCATGCACATGACAGCTTATACTCAAAATTATGCTTTTCTCTGAACAGGTTTACTCTGGATTCTCTTGTCAGGTATGTATTCTGATTTCTTGGACCATTTTTTTTTTCTTCCTTAGAAAAATCTGATACGTTCTTAAAATATAGGCATTTCTTAGCCAGCCAGAAATCGTTATTGTATGACTTTCAGAGATTCAGCAAATGTTTGGCATCTGTAGAGATGAGTGTTATTTTGCAAGGGAGGAGGCCGGGGGGGGGGGGGGGGGAACTTCGTTGAAACCACACAGACTGAACCCAGAAAGCTGTCTCCATGTATGGGATGTAGAACCAACTTTGAACAACAGAGGGCACCTTCATACAGTAGTTCTAATAATGTATTTTAGACACAGGAATAAACTTCAAAATGAATGATAAAAGAAACAGTCTGGCCAGTTAAAAAGGCCTGTTTTTTTAAAAAAAATAGTTCTTTTTCAATGGATGCGATTTTTAAAAAAGGAAAGAGAGAGAAAGGACAGAGAGAGAGAGAGAGAGAGAGAACACTGCAGAAATTCAAGGATAATTGTCTCTATTCTTGAGTATGCTGAATCTCCTAGTAGTATGAACACTTTAGAACACTGGATCTTTTCCTATCAATAAAGGCGCTTCAAAACAATCTTACGCACAGATGCAAGTCTGCATGACTTCCCTTGAAGCTCTACAGTCGATAGTTGTGGCATTCTGCAGTGCAAAATGCACACTGGTTGGGCATGAGAAACCCAATACAAATCTAAATGTTGTATTAGTGTATCTCCCAAGAAAAATGAGTGCTTAATTTCTCTTCTGCTGTAATATTTCCTGCGTGTATAATATGTACGTGAAATGCAAACACACTAAGGGTTGATGAAAGGTTGACTAATAAACATCATCTCGAGAGAAAGCTCGATTGCCGTAGAGGCCAAGGAAGGAAAATGGAAGTCCCCGGTTCCAATTTTGCCTTTTCAGTAAACTTTTCGGAGAGCGCTAGAACCATAACTTCAGAAGAACGTAAGATCTCTTCTGGATCCGTATAATCCAGAATCCTGTTTTTCAAAACACCCAACCAGCTGCTTCTGGGAAGAAAGGCACAGAGAGACGACAGCCCTTCCCTACTAGTATCCTTAGTAAAGAGAATTCAAAGAGACATTGCCTCTGAAGATGGAGATCCAGCCACTACAGATAAATAAATAAAATACATTTACTTAATGTAATTTAAATACATAGCACACAGCTCAGGGGAGTATGTGGTCATGGAGGGGGAACTGCTTTTTAGGAAGAATAATCCCTTTGGGACATCCTGGCTCAATCCATTCATAATTAATCAGTCAATAACAATCATAATATTAAACAATAATTTATTTCACTCCTCTCTTTGGTTTTCCAAAACCCCACTGAGAGTTCCTAATGATAGAAGGCTAATAACAAAAAAGGTGGGAGGGAGTGTAAAAATCGTTTGCGGTTACAATCTTGTGCACACTTACTTCCAAAGATTAGCTCTATTGAATGAAGCGGGAACTACTTCTGTGTAACAGGACGGAATTTTTATTGCATGTAGAACCATCAAGAGAAAACACCTCGAGAAACATTAACATCCACTTCCATCTGAAAATTAACATTGGATTTGCAAGGGAAAATCCATTTTCAACATACAGGATATGTAATTTTACAAACAGTTTGCAATGTGGTGGGTTTGGAGTGCAGCTCCTCCACTGCACATCATTCCTCTCAGAGCACCCCAAGTGGTTTACTGGACTGCATCTTCATATGGACTTTGGGGTCTTTTTCCCCCCACAGCAAACCATTTGAATGGGTGCTGGTAACATTTACACCCTGCTTTTCTTTCCAATGGGGCTCCAATAGGGCTGCCAAGCCCCCGGTCTGGGTGGGGAATTCACATTGGGCTGGTGGGGGGAACCTCTCCCTACATCGCTGGCGCAATGACATCACCCAGAAGTGACATCATCAAAATGGTGATGCCTGTGCGAGGCCGCTCTAGGCATTTCCGGGAAAATTCTATGGTTTTCCTGGACGCTCTAGCCATTTGGGAGGGAAAACTCTATGCTGCAATAGGTACCATAGAGTTTTTACCTTTCAAATGGCTAGAGCATCCAGAAAAACCATAGAGTTTTCCTGGAAACGCCTTGAGTGGCCCCGCATAGGGTGCTGCCATTTTGATGACATCACTTCCATGTGACTTCATCGCACCACGCATGCGCTTTGTGTGCACGAAAATCCCCTGCTCCAGGAAGCTGGGGACTTGGCAACCCTAGGCCCCAATGTGGCTTACAACATCACTCTCCCTCCTCCAACTTATCTTCATAATCAGGACTTTTTTTTTGTAGCAGGAACTCCTTTGCATTTTAGGCCACACGCCCTGATGTAGTCAATCCTCCTGGACCTTACAGTAGGCCGTGTACCAACAGCCCTGTAAACTCTTGGAGGATTGGCTACATCAGGGGTGTGTGACCTAAGGTGCAAAAGAGCTCCTGCTACAAAAAGCCCTGTTCACAACAACCCTGTGAGGCACGCTGCCCCAAGGTCACATACCAAGCTTCCATGGCAGAGTGGGCATGCCAGGCCTTAGTTTGACATTCGCATCACTACGCCACACTGTTCTTCGTTATAATACTTTCCCTAGAGCCCAGATGGATTTACTGTCTTTTATTGTCTTAAACAATAAAATCCTACAACTGTTTGCATTGCGCTGAATGGGACAATGAACATGGCAGACACTTTTTCCCCTGAAACCATGTGCTTTTTTCCCTGAAACCATGTGCTTCTACTTTCATTTTGAAACCTTAATCCATTAGACATTTGTACAGGTGTGAAGGTGACAGTCATTCCATCACATCCAATGCCTGGACAAGTTCTTTTCCAAATCATTTGCCACCTTCTCTGTCAGCTTGCACCTGGAAAACACTTGGAAACAGAGAACTACAGGGATTAAAAACTCCCTCGATTTTCAGCACAATATCGGGATTATAACCGCCTGTATCAATGCAGTTATAATTCTACTTTCATTTTGTATCTGTATGTAAAGTCATTGTGGAATGCTGTTTCAATTAATGAATGCATTGGTTAGTTTTATTTTTGTTCTGCCTTTCCCCCAAAGTGTTCAGAGCAGCATGTATGGAGTACTCACCCCTTGCATTTTATGGCAAAAGAGAGGTTTGGGGCCTTGCAACTTTCTTCCCACCCCCTCCTCCCCCCCACAAGCAGAACCAACTACAATGTAGGAGAGGTTATTTAGATTATTTAGATTCAAGGTCTTGGTTTTGACCTTTAAGCCTTGAGTGGTCTGGAGCCAACATATCTGTGGGACCCTCTCCTCCGTTACATCCCTGGTCAAGTATTATGCTCTTCTGGTAGTAATCTGATGGTGATTCCCGGCCCTAAAGAGGCCCAACTGTCCTTGACTAGGGCCAGGACCTTTTCTGTCCTGGCCCCAGTTTGGTGGAACTCTCTACCAGATGACATTCAAACCTTATGGGATCGTATGCAATTCTGCAGGGCCTGCGGGGCAGAGATGTTCTGCTAGATTTTCAATTATGAACAGTAACAGGTGGCACCTTTCTTTTGTTTTTTTGCCCACCCCCCCTTCAGAAATTTCCCTCCCCCCCCCTCAGCATGCTCTGATAGTTTGGAAGGAGAACTTAATTAATGGGACACCATCACGAGGGGTTTTTAGAGTTTTATTGGTTCAACTCCTTGAAATGTTTTAATCGGAATTTTGATTTTGTATTGTCTTATCTGCTGTACATCATGCAGAGCCTGGCTTTGGCCAGAATTAGTGAATAATAATAATAATAATAATAATAATAATAATAATAATAATAATAGTTGTTGTTGTTGTTGTTATCATTATCATCATCATCATCACCCATTCTGGCCAAAGCCAGACTGTGGGAGATGTACAACAGATAAAACATCATCATTTCTGAAAGGGGCATGAAAGGAAAGGGTTAAAAATTCTTCCAACTCAGCAACTATTTAAGGGTGCTAATTAGCACTTATGAAAAAATGTGGAAGATCCCAGAAGTGGCTCTTTGGTCTCAAGGTTGGTTTGGGGGCGGGGACATCAGTGTGCAACATCCTGCGTGCCCCTATGTCACTTCCAGGGAAAACGGAGAAGTGACAGGATATCTCTAGGAATTACTGGAAGCTTTATGGTAAAACCATAGCATTTCTGGCAATGCCTAAATCTACCTTATACAGTGGCACAGAGGGCAGGGACCCTGGCTTCTTCCCATGCGGATACACTCTGTCTCTAAGGATGTCAGCTCATAATCCAGAAGGAGCTATTCTGTAGCAGATAGAGGGATTTGTCTTGATATATTTGGTAACTATGGCTTCTGCTGCAGCAATGGAAGAACAGCCACCAGCCAAATAATCACCCAAGCTGTTAAAAGCACAGGAGCACCCTTCAGGTCTGGGGGTAACCACAGCAGGCTGCAGAACTGGGGGAGGGCTGGGTGCCCTTTGCTTCACATCTACTCCATCTGATCCCCATGTGCACAGATGTGCTCTCTCTCACATACACATACTGCTGGAGTCATACCTCAAGGGCAGACACAGATTCTCTGTTCCTCAGTTCTCAATATTTCTCCAATCAGGAAATGGAGACTGCTTAATAACGTCTATGGCATTGCAGAGGTGATATCGCTCCAATTTGAGGAGATAACAGGATGGTGATCCTCTCGTGCAGGTATAGATCTCTCACTGCCTTCCACTCCCATCAGGAAATGGAACACCATCCAGAGACCCCATTATGACAGTATCCCATTTCCTGTTGGGAGAGCTGCCTTAGGCTTCCCAACCCCCCCACCCTGCCGGGGGACCCCTGAATTAGCAGCCTCATCCCCCGCTCTCCAAAAATGTGGTAGCGGAGGGGGGTGGGGGTGGGGAAACGGCTCGGTGTCTCTTTCCCTGCCTGCCTTCCTCCCTTGCAGGCTTTAGGCTTCTCCCTTCCTCCGGGTCACAAAGACCCGCCCACCACCGGCCTGCTATTCGCTCCAGTCTGGCCTCTCTTCGCGAGGTGCATGCTGGGACTCGTAGTCCTTGCATCCTCTCTGGCTTTCACAGTCGTTTCCTCGGGGAGTCTGGCCGGCGGAGAGGGGGGGAGCTCCGCCCCTAGAGGACCATGTGTGTTTCCACCTCCGGAGGCTTCATTCGCTGATTGAAAGGCTTCCTCTTGGGATGGGGTGTCTGTGTTACTTTGAAGAAGTTGGCAGCAACTCGTGAGTAGAGAGGCCAGTCCCCCTTCAGTGTTGCCAGAAATGGGGGGGGGGAGTCTGCTGAGTACTTCATTATTCTCTATGTGGAGATCGATTCTCATAGGGTATAATGGGGAATTGATCTGGAGGTTTCGGGGGCTCTGGGGGCGCTGTTTTTTGAGGTAGAGGCAGCAAATTTTCAGTATAGTATCTAGTGCCTCTCCCCAAAGTACCCCCCAAGTTTCAAAACGATTGGACCATGGGGTCCAATTCTATGAGCCCCAAAAGAAGGTGCCCCTATCCTTCATTATTTCCTATGGAAGGAAAACATTTAAAAAGGTGTGCAGTCCCTTTAAATGTGATGTCCAGAACTCCCTTGGAGTTCAATTATGCTTGTCACAGCCTTGTTCCTGGCTCTGCCCCGATGTCTCCTGGCTCCACCCCAAAGACTCCTGGCTCCACCCCCAAAGTCCCCAGATATTTCTTGAATTGGACTTGGCAACCCTAAGCTGCCTGGAGGGAGAAGTGCACTTCTCTTGCTCAAGAGAGCCACTGTCCCCCATTAGGTAGTCCTCCTAAGAAGAAACAGGAGGTCATCTCAGCGGCTTCTGTGCTGTCTCCACTGCCTCTATGTGCATTTCCTAGTGGGTCAGTCATTTTGAAAGAACAGATCCTTTCCCTCCCCAGTGTTGGCAATACTAACACTCAAGTGCTCTACAGGCATCCATAAACCAGTTCCTGTAGTCTTCCTCTCATGCAATTGTATGTTTTCCTTTTTCTTTTTCCAAAGAGAAAGGAAACTCCTGAGACCAGCAAGAGTGTTGCTGTTCTTTAGGTTCCTGAGCTGAGATCATGAGAAGGCAGCCCATTAGTTGCCTCCTGGAATTGTTTCTTCACTCAAGTCAGTTCCTTGCTTTATTATCCTCAGTTCAAAGCATAAGAATTGCCCAGTTTCCCCCCAATCACCCACCCACTGCTTGTTTTCCTGGAGTCTTTAAGAGACACCAGATGAGGTCCCTGTTTGCCCTTCTCTGGCCTATAGAGACAATTTTACTCCAGTGTGTTTTGTTACTTTTATAATTTTAAGCAGTGGGGGGCAGATTTTGGGTTAAAAAATAGAGGTGATAAAAGTCCCATGGATTTTTATATTTTTTTTTTCCCCAAAAGGAAAGGAAATTTTGTTTCATGACCATGGGAACCGGTTTGAGTTTGTTAGATGGTTAGAGGAGGAATGGAAGAGGTTGGGAGAGAGCCATTATGTGTCAGCAGACTCCATCATCAACACCACACCCCCTTTATGAAGAACTTTGAAAAGTTTACAGTTTTGTTCAGTGTTGAGATGAGCGACACCGGCCATAAAGGTCAACACCAAGCCAAGTTAACAAAAGTAGTTTTAGGGGACCCACAAAAATAGTCATACACTGCGCTCTCTGAGGTGCCTATCATTGGCTACTCTTGAAGGCTCATTTGTGTCTTGGAGAGCCACTGGAGGAGTGTCCTCAGGCTGACGAATCAGTCCATAACCTCATATATATTGTGAAGAATCATATATATTGTGAAGAATCATATATATTGTGAAGAATCACACATACAGATATCATGGCCATGATGTTCTCCTCTTGAACAGGAAGCTTTGATACCAGGCGACACTACCATGCCTTCAGCCTCCCAAAGACGTGCTCCACAACATTCTTTGCCTGGCTATGGAGCCTCCCCACCTTCAAAATGATGCCAGTGGTCAGGTCCGGTGAGTGTTTGTGGGGGGGGGGGAGGGTGAAAAGGGACATCAAGTCACTGCTGACTCAAGGCAACTTCCCCATGGGGTTTTCAAGGCAAGAGATGAACAGAGGTGGTTTGCCATTGCCTGCCTCTGCAAAGTAACCCTGGCATTCTTTGGTGGTCGCCCATTCAAGTGCTATCCAAGGTCAAGCCTGCTTAGCTTCTGAGATCTTCCAAGATCTGGCTAGCCTGGGCCACCCAAGTCAAGCCCCCCCCCCCCGCGAAAAAAAAGGGACAAATTTCAAGAATGGCAGAGCATAACTGTTTGGAGAAATGCCTGTTTTTCTTTTAAAACCAGATATAATGTTATTGTAAATTTAAAATCTGCATGTTTAAGACTGGTGGTATCACGTTACATGCCCCAAGCTACAAAAGGTTACAGCCCTTGCTTTTTTTTTAAAAAAAAAATAAAGTTCTTATAGGTTGAATTACTGTTGAACCCATTGGAACCACCCTGGTTTTGGATGGGAGGAGATGCTGTTCATTAATTTACAGAGCTCTGAGTTTGCTTTTAAAGACCTAGTCCTATTTTTTTTAAGGGGAAAAAAAAACTTAAAAGGACAATTTGAACTCTTCTGGAGGGGAAAAAAACACAAAGTTCCTCTTTTTCAGCAACCAGAACTTGAAAGCCTGGCTGTGAGTCTCTTTGGATAACCTTGGCTCTGTATGAAAGCCTGCTCTTATTTTACAAGAGAAGCCCCCTCCCAGGTTGAGATTCTCTCTTCCTCGGCTGTTCGGAACAGACAGTGATATGGCAACTCCCCTCTGAAGTTTGACCAGCTCTGCAGTGAATTTAGGCATTCATTCTCACTTTTCTATGGATGGTGTTGAAAGCCCAGAACCACCCAATGGTGTCTTCTCCTGCCAAAGGCTAGCTCTGATGATTCTCCCTCTGGGGCTGGGTTCATTAGCTCCAGTGAGAAAACCAACTGCAGAATTCCCATCAGTTAACCACAGCTGCAAGATGAAACAGTGCCCCCCTTTATTCACCCATGCCAACCTGTGCCCCCCCCGGTCATGTGAGCTTCCTGTTCATTCAGAGCTTTGATTCGACCACATTTACCACTGTACCCATCCCTCAAAAAACATTACCCAAATGCTTACTTCATCAAGGGAATATGTCAGTGTGCCTCACAACAATAAGAAGTTATTCTCCATAGATACCAATGTTTATATTTATCGGGGACAATCCCTGTTCTCCAGAATCAGCCCCAGGTAAGACGTAGCCCTGACTGTTTAGTTATTCTTTTTGCCTTTGGGGGATGGTTTTATTATTATTTTTTTCATGTGCAAGATACTAGAATTGTGATTTTTAAATTTTTTTTAGGGCTCAGCCCCTCATTGGAATAACTGGTGTCTTTTAGTGATTATAGCATTGGACCAGTACTGGGGAGACACATGGAACTCTGTGAAATATTAAAGAATACTGTACAGGCTTTAAATATGTTAAAAATGCATCACATACATGCACTCTTAAATCTTTACTACAGTCACGAAGAGGGAAGGCATTATTATTCTTATCATTTATTTATCCTAGTAAAATCTTCAGCATCCCAGTGACAGTAGGCAATTTAAGAATCCAATGAGTTTGCCATTGCATAGGCAATTCCACCCTGGTTCCAAAGAATAACCAAGCTGCTCCTTGCTCATCTTTGTACACACATCAAAGTTGTGCTGCACCTTATTATTATCCCCATATACACATGAGCACAGAAAACTGCCCTATACTGAACCAGACCATTAGCCGTCAAGGCCAGTATTGTCTACTCAGACTGGCAGCAGCTCTCCAGGGTCTCAAGACGAAGTCTTCCATATCACCTGCTGCCTGGTCCTTACTGGAGATACTGGGGGTTGAACCTGCAACCTTCTGCGTGCCGAACTGATGCTCTACAACTGAACCACGGCCCCTCCCATATAGCATATGAGACTGAAAGCATATGGCAAACCTAATATAGAGACAACAGCCTGATTTTTCAGTCCCGTCTGTTCATCAGAGCTCAGAAGTTAAGTAGGGTCAGCTATGGTTAGTACTTGGATGGGAGACCACCAAGGAAGACCTGGTTTGCTATGCAGAGGAAGGCAATCGTAAACCACCTCTGCTCATCTCTTGCTTTGAAAACTCCTGGGGTTGTGATTGATGGCACTGAATTAATTATTAATATAAAGCCACCCTATGAGTTCACAGCAGAACTGAGCTTTGAACCAGGAACTAATTGATTGGTATTCTGAGGCACTATTAATTCCAACCCCCTTCCCCGCTTTATGTCTTTTCAGATCAAACAATCTGGGGATAAGATTGAATTTTGAAAGCTGCTTGATTCAATTTAAATACCTCCATTTCAGTTTTGTTCTGCACAATGGAGAAATGTACCCCCAGTTTGCACCAAATCCTCTTTCCTTATGTCAGATTTCTCCAATTAAAATGATCCCACAAAAATGCATGTACACACATACCAACAAATTTGGTGATGACTGTGGTTTGAGTCAAAAGTTCAGGTTTTGGTTTTCTCTAGATTTAGGCAGAACCTACAGACATCTTTCTCCCTCTTGGCTTGACTAGCAGAAAGCAACATCAGTGTTGCTGTCAAAGCCAATATCTGTTTTCATATCTATGTCATCATAACATGTCTATGTCATGCAAAACTGTAATCTAATGTAAAAAGTTGTAACAAAAAAGGGGGGGAGGAAATTTGCCAGAGAAAGCTGATAAGAAAAAAAAGGTTTTCCTCACTGTGTGTGAAAATTAATTTTAAAATGCATACTCATACATCCATGTTCATATACATCATTACTTATCTGCCCTTTTTGACAGCTTTGTATTCCACTACATTTGCATCTTTCGATTTTACTAATATGCAGGTACAGACTGATAAAACTGCAAAAATCATATGTACAATTACAGTAAGAGCCTTTCTTGTGCTGTGCTTTACCATTGTGTAGGAATGTATGTACAAATTAATGAAACACCACATGAAAAAGACTCTTGATGTGACCCTTGTGTATAGCCACTTCCTTTTTCTTTTTCTTTTTGCAATGTTTTCTATTAATGGGAGCAAGGGAAGGGAGAAGGCAAACATGTATGAACTCGAACAAATTGGGCATGTTTCAGTTCTGGAAATAGCTTTAGAACTTTTCTGAGTTAAATAAGAGGAAGTGAAATACAGAACATAGATTAATTATTGTATGGCAGTGTGTGTAGTATAGCAAGGAGATCCTAAGATTGTCTGGCAGTCAGAAGTTCTAGCCCTTTTAGCATTATGCACCACTAGGTGGCAAGCTAGACTTGTTTTTAAGGCATGAGATGTTTCAGAGATGGTTTGTCATTGTCTGCCTCTGTGTCATGCCCATGATATTACTTGGAGGACTCCCATCTAAGTACTTGCCGGAGTCAACCCTGCTTAGCTTCCAAACTCTGATGGGATTGGGTTAGCCTGGGCTGTCTGGGTCAGGGCAAAGAATCTGTTCATCCTCTAATTTTAATATCATAAGATATTGTTCAGGCTTTACTTGGACAACACTCAGCTGAACCTATCAAACACAAATCAATATGGAGTTCCTTCTTTAACAGATCTCCTTTGAACTAACGGTGAGTCAAAACAAATCATGGGTATTTTCCAGGAACAATTTAACCTTCTTTGGGAAAAAAATGACTTTCTTTTTTGGGTACGTGTGAAAAAGTTCAAAAACGTTTGCATTTTCAGAGAGGAGGCCACACAATATAGAAAAAAGGGAACCTTTACCAATTTCACACTAGGGCTTGTTTCGGGTGGAGAGCCCTTTTGCTCCCGAAGCCTCTCTCTGTTTTTGCACAAGCTGCTGCGGAGCTGTGAGTTGGTATGCTGTTCTCTTGCAGCAAGCAGAAACCACTTGTAAGAGGATCTTGCTTGCTGCAGGAAAGTGGTGCACCAACTCACAGCTCCGCAGCAGCTTGTGCAAAAACGGAGAGAAGCGCTGGGAGCAAAGAGACTCTCCATATGGAACGAGTTTAGTGCGAAATCGGTCCTTGATTCTGAATTGGCTTTTGTTTGGTCACAATGATGTTATCATATAAGTATTTACATTGACCAATTGATCACAACATCATTATCAGGAAGGTTATCCATTTTATTTTCAAGATGACGCCATGGCAGCAGAAAATCAGGGCTATGAAGAAGAACTAAACAGTGGTGAAGATGAGCAGTTGAGGGGCGTGTGTGTCAAGTAAGATTAAGGTAAGGGCCAAACACTCCATTTGGATGAAGGGTGGGATAAAATCTGGTCGACGGGGCTTTTTTTCTAGGGGAATGAGCCAGAATGGAGTTCTGGAACCCCTCCATGGAAACAAAATTCTCAAAAAGTTCATGAGGGGCACTGGGGGAGCACGACAGTCTTTGATCCAACAAAGTATGTTAAAACATGGTTACTTCAAGGTCATCATTCAGCATTAGGTGCCAAAAGCATGACCCAAAAAAGAAATGAGGAAATTGGTGACACATCTAAAGTTTGGAAACTGCTTTAAAGTAGAAGTCAACCTGTAGCACATAAAAATAATATTGCTTCAAAGAGTCCCGTGCGTTTCACCTTCACTTCCCTCTTGAGAGTTCCGGTACCTCTTTTTCTAGAAAAAAAGCCATTCCGATAGATAATCAGTGGCAGACAGCCATCATCTCCCTTGTTTGCAAGCTCCCCCCGTAACATTTAACATAATATCTCTTGGAAATGTAATGGCAGAGCTCTTGCTCTGACCTGGTAAGTCAGTCTCTCATGTCCTTCCAACACCCCTGAGGCATCCCCCTCAAATCCTTAGAGCCATTGGACCCCTGCTGAATGGGCACAGCCAGGCTTCTAATTAATGCCTATGTTTTAACCCTGAAATATGTTGCCTATCACTTGGTTAATACTCCATAGCACTATATTGGAAGGGATGTCCATAGTAATTGCAGGGTCCCCCCTCTCCCCCAAGTCTACAGAGTCTCCTATCAGAACTCCAGTCTATGAATCTTTCTGAGCTTCCTGTAATGGCTTTTAAGCCTTGCGTCGCAAGCTGTTTATAGCACACTTGCACTTGGCTTTAGAGATTTGTTTTAATGCTGTTGGTGTTATTTAGAGAGGGATTAAATTCAAACAGCTTTATGGGTGCTAATAAACGTCCCTTATTATTACAGGCATTTTGATATAAAAACCTCATACAGGTACTTTTCCATGAACTATGTAGATTTGATTGATTAGGCCGTGCTTGTAACACAGTGGTTTATTTTACACTTCAGTGAGCATTAAATCTTTCGTTAAGATTAAAAGTGTAGTTTCTACAAGCAGGAAATAACTTCACAGTCAACCCCAGGCACGGACACGGCTTCAGCCAAACTTTGGCGGGGGGAGGTGTTGAAGAAATCGTGCTGACCAAGGAAGCTGAGTCAGTCCTTTCTCAATACGTTAAGAAATGGATTTGGGGCTGGCGTCAGGTTGTAGTGTCCTCAGGGACCTGCCAAGGGCCATGGCCCCAGCAGTGGCTGTTCCAATAAAATCTTGCTCAAGGGTCTCCTGAAGCCCAGAGCTGACACCAAATGAATCTGTTTTATATTAAGATGAACCTTTCCTTTCCTTAATCCACAAAAGTTCTATGATACATTGATATGAAGCTGAACCATTGGTCCACCTAGTTCCCTATCATCTAGGGTTGCCAATCCCCAGTTGGGGGCAGGGGATCTGCTTGTTTGGGGGCCCTCCTTCACTTCAAGGTTATCAGAAAGGGAGGGGGGTGTCTGAATGTCTGCTGAATGTCCATTACATCCTATGGAGACTGGTTCCCATAGGGTATGATGGAGAATTGATCTGTGGGTATCTGGAGTTCTGGGGGAGGGTTGAGGTAGAGGCACCGAATTTTCAGCATTGCATCTGGTGCCTCTTCTCAAAACACTCCCACCCAAGTTTCAAAAAGACTGAACCAGGGGGTTCAATTCTATGATCCTCCAAAGAAGGTGCCCCTATCTTTTATTATGTCTAATGAAGGGAAGGCATTTAAAAGGTCCCTTTAAATGTGATGGCCAGAACTCCCTTTGGAGTTCAATCATGTTTGTCACAACCTTGCTCCTGGTTCCACCCCCAAAGTCTCCTGGCTCCACCCCCAAATTCCCCAGATATTTCTTGAATCAGACCTGGCAACCCTACCATCATCGATTCTGACTGACAGTTGGGGTTGCCAGCTCCAGCTTGGAAAATTCTTGGAGATTTTAGTGATAGTCCTGGTGGGTGGAGTTTGGGGAGGGGTGGGAACTCAGCAGAGATGTGATACTATAGTGTCTATCCTGTGAAGATGCTATTTCCTCCAGGGGAACTGATTCCTGGAGTCTGAAAACTTGTGGTAGTTCCAGGAGAACTCCAGGCCCCACCAGGAATTTTGTAACAACACTTGTGGAAGCTCTCCAGAGCCTCAGCCCAAGTAAAGTCCCTTCTAACATCTTCTGGAGATCCCTGAGATGCTGGGATTGAAATGAGACCTTCTGCATGATAGACATGTGCACTTCCACTGTGATAAAGCTCTTTGCTTGTAGGACTCACCAATGGGATGTTGTCATTGTTTAAGGTCTGTTGCCTCTGACCCAGATTTGAAACTCTCTTAAGTTCCTCACGCTGAATCGCTTGCAATATGGATCAGTAGTAAGTGAGGAGGGCCTAGATCAGTTACACAGCATATGCTTGAAGGTTTATTTCCCAGCATCTCCACTCAAAGGACCTCAAGTGCTAGTGATTTAAGATATCTAAAACACTGGATAAAGACAAGGAGATGAAAAGGATACCCTCAAAAAAGCAGCACTATCTCCAGTGATACTGAAGAAACCCACAATTTAGGACTTCAGGCCTTGGAGGCAATTCCCATTTTAAAAAACACAAAACTACCCCCCCCCCCCCAATTTAAAAACTCTCACTAGAACAGCAAATCACAGCATCAGCACTAAAACTCTTCAAAAGCCAAGAATAACATTAAAACCAGAACAGTGTGCATGTACTCACACAGTTAAAAATACCAGGCTCTATGCAGAAACCTAGAAGGGCATTTCAAAAACAGAGTGCCAGTGCAGAACAAGCCCTGCCATGGGAAGTGCTGGCCTTACCTGTAATGTCATGGCAGGTATCTTGTGCTGCTCTTAGTTCTCAAACATGCTCGTGCTGAAGCAAGAACTCTCTCCAAACCCCTGGTGCCAAGATAGTCAGGGCTTTAAACTGATGCTTTGGATTGTGCCCAGGAGACACAATCCAACAACTATGGACTTTCCCCCCTCATTCTTCAAACTAGCAGAAATAGATGTGATTGGAGGTGGGTCAATGGATAGTGTACATACTTGGCATACCAAAAGCCCAGGTTAAATCACTGTCATCAGGTTAAATCCCTGGTAGCAGACCAGAACGACCTTTCTCTGCACAAATCTTGGAAAAACATCACCAAACAGAGGAGGCAATATTGCGCTATATGGACCAATGGCGTGGCTCAGTATAAGGCTCAGTATAAGGCAGTTGATTCCGATAAATTAGTATCTGAGACTATCTTTACTGGGATTTCTTCCTCAAGAAACACCGAAAGGATTTCAAAGAAAACAAAACAAGTGCCACGACTGTAGAGATGAGCAAAGGTTTTGTATTTCATTTCTTTTGGTGCTCATTATCTTTTTTGTCCCATTCCCCGCCATTTGCTTTCAGTCTGATCAATTCGTTCATTCCGTGAACACATGCTGCATGGTTTTCATATGCAATGTATATGATATTTATACATACAACATAATAATATAAGTATAATGCATCATGCTGATTTATCGACGCACAAACAATGCTGAAAAAAGTGTACATTTAATGGAAATATTCAGAGTGGGGAAGCCAACTGGTGCAAGAAGAAAGGATCCCAGATTCAATTTACACCACAAAGGAGAAGCAAAATTGAAATAGCATTTTTTTGGGGGGGAGGGGGAGATCAAAACAGCAGGGACGAGAAACTTCAAACCATCCCTAAAGGTGAAGAACTATAAGGAAAACTAATAGTCTCGAGAAAGTGAGCTCATTTTCTTGGGGTGAGAAGCATGTGCGGCGGCGTTCACGCATCCCTCAAGCCGGGTTAAGATCTTCAGTCATTTTATTAGAATTTAAAATACAGCACTTGCACTCAGAGTTTTGATTCAGGGGAAAGAGGCAGTTAATTACTGCCCTTTTCAGCTAAGTGTCTCGCTGAGTCTTGAAACGGCTCCCACAAGCATGGCTCGGGCCTTGGCAAAAAAAAACACAGACGGGCACAGCCACCTGCCTTGTAGCCTTCAGACAGTCACCACCAGGGACCTCGTTGATGAATGGCCAGTTTACAAGGCTGTCATGCCAGTTTTGTCCAGTGGGAAATGCAGGAGTCTCTCAAAACAGCTTATTACCAACCTGTGGCCAAGGCAATGATCAATCACGCTGATCGGATATGGCAAACAGAGCAGCTGATACAAAGAGGATGTCCAGCTGTTTGGCTTGAGGTTAACATGACAAATGATACCGGGGACCGAGAATAACTAAAAAGGGGAGGGAGCACCTTCGGTGGTGAGCCAGGGTCCCATCAAAGCATGGCCAGTTAACAGCAATATAGCAATAGCCTCCCCTCCGCCTTTCAAATACACACACACACACACACACACACACACACACACGCCCAACGCATTTTGGCTTTTTTTTCATCAAGGTAAACTACAAGGGAGTTACTAGCAATGGTTTTTTAATGGCTTGTTTTTAATGCCTTTTTAAAATATACTGCAGCTTTTAATTGTATATGCCTTAAACTGAGCTCTAAAAGGAAGCACAGATTAATTAAAAATAATAAGGGGGCCATGTACTGTACATTGTCTGGCTTAAAACACCTGGGAGGCCAGTCTTCAGTTAGGGGGAGTGCAAGATATTTATATGTTCCCTTAGCACTCTCTCCAGATTTATGCCACAGTGGTGTGGTGGTCAAATGGTTTGCTCCACCTCTTTCCAGTGATTCATTGCAGATTTCTTTAAAAACTCTGAACACAATCCACACAATACCTTTTACCCTAAAACAATTATATCCTACAGAAACTACAGATGACACCAAGGGCAGATTTCTGTGAACATCCTGTGCATTGATGAACATGTGATATGTTTTGAAAAAAAATACGTAGTCTGTATTCAATGTATATTTCAATCCGCACTTCCACAGCACTTCCATAATAATGTGCATCCAAATACATTACCAATAAGCAGAGCTTTCTTTTGTAGAACAAGCCCAGCAGGAACTCATTTGCATATTAGCCCAACCCCCTGACATTACTATTGTTTCACACAGGGTTTTTTTTAGATAAAGCCCAGCAGGAACTCATTTGTGTATTAGGCCACACACCCCTGACACCAAGCCAGCCGGAACTGTGTCCCTGTGTTTTCTTGCTAAAAAAAAAAAAAGCCCTGCCAATAAGTAGAGAAGAAGATACTGGATTTATACCCTGCCCTTCACTACCCAAAGGAGTCTCAGAGCAGTACAATCTCCTTTCCCTTCCCTCCTCACAACAGACACCCTGTGAAGTAGTTGGGGCTGAGAGAGCTCTCCAAGAACTGCTCTTGAGCAGAACAGCTCTGAGAGAACTTGTGGCTGACCCACGGTCACATCAGCAGGTGGGGAATCAGTTGAGGAGTGGGGAATCAAATTTGGTTCTCCCAGAGACTGCCCACTTAACCACAGCACCAAACTGGCTCTTTTACATTTTCATTTTTCAAATACATTTTCCACAGGTGCTTCCCATATTTCTAAAGGTGGGGGCTCCTCAAAACTATGGGTTGTACCCAGGGCTTTTTCCCTTTTTTTGAGCAGGAACGCACAGGAACGGAGTTCCGGCTGGCTTGGTGCCAGGGGGTGTGGCCTAATATGCAAATGAGTCCCTGGTGGGCTTTTTCTACAAAAAACCCTGCATGAAACAATGGTGATGTCAGGAGGTTTGGCTTAATATGCAAATGAGTTCCTGCTGGGCTTTTTCTACAAGAAAGCCCTGCTTGGGCCAATGTAGAGTGGGTGGAAAGAAGACCCATGCAGGTCTGTTGTGAAACATGGACTGCTTATAGCAAATAGCTTGGATAGTAGTCCTTATCATATGAACTTTCCCCCTTCCCACACCAACAAAGTCTCAGTGGGCGTTTTCGCACTGACCTTCAAGTAGCGCGACCACCCTCTTCACACCGGAGGATCTGCCCGGATTTCGCACAAGAAGCGCCGGCGCACCCAAAAGAGCCGGCTACTTCCGTCGCGAAACCCGCTCAAACGGAAACCGCCAAGAAGCAGGAAAACGTTTGAGTGGGTTTCGCGACGGAAGTAGCCGGCTCTTTTGGGTGCGCCGGCGCTTCTTGTGCGAAATCCGGGCAGATCCTCCAGTGTGAAGAGGGTGGTCGCGCCACTTGAAGGTCAGTGCGAAAACGCCCAGTGAGAACCAAGCTCATCAGGAGAATCTTTGCAGTATTCCCAATATTGTGGAACCGTCATACCCATGGTAGTCATTTGCTTCCTCATTTTAGCATTTAGCAAATTAACAACCAGATTTTCTGTCAAGTCCTGGATTATTTGCTTTCTTGTTTTTGTGCAGTTGTTTTGGTTGGAGACTGTGATATCTGTAGCAACAGTGCCAGCTTTTTATTATAAGTATGTGAGCTGTTCAGTGGGACAGATATAAAATGGTCCAAAGCATCTTTGGCAGCTAATGGTACAAAGTTTCTTTGGATGGTCCAAAAATGGTCCAAAACTTCTTTGGCAGCTAACTTGGGTTTACAGTTGAGTATTTACAGGGTTGGCAGTTGCAGCCCGTCAGTGCTCTATAATTAGTATAACCAGGGCTTTTTTTGAGCAGGAAAACACAGGAACATAGTTCCAGCTGGTTTGGCCAGGGCTCTGGCTCAAAAAAAGGTCTCTGGCAGAGGGAAGGCACTAGGCAGCCACAAACTCCCAGATAGAGCACTCCATCCTCTCTGCCACCTCCAGCCTCCAACAGGCTTGCAAAGAAAGTGAAAGACACGGAGCCACCCACGAGCACCCCCTCCCAAGAGAAGCTAAGCCTGTCGCTGCCCACTCCTCTGCATGTAGCTCTCTCTATCCAGCCATGTCTGGGGAGGGGGGGGGGGTGAAACAAGGTTTCTCATTGGGCTGTGTGAGAATACGCATCCATGAAATGCACGTGATGGGACTGTACTGTTCTGTGTCAATATATGGAAGGTAACTTACTAAGCAGGTGATGTCACTTCCGGCGACACCAGAAGGTGTGGCCTAATATGCAAATGAGTTCCTGCAGGGCTTTTCCTACAAAAAAGGCCTGAATATAACTAAACCAGATGGGTATACGTATGATAGTCTCATTCACATCTTAGTTTTTAATATAAAGACTGTTTAAGTGTCATGTAATGTGCAAATTGACTCAGCTGAGTTGAAATCCATGGTGAGATTCAAAACTCAGCCTTGCAAGTCCAGAATCCAGACCCAACACTCTACCCACTCTACCCACAGGCTAACAGTCTCTATGGTTTTCCATACATTTGGCCAATTGTATTACGGGCCCTGCTGGAAACCACATTGCATTGTGATTAATAAGAAGTAGCATTTCTTGTTACGAAACTACAAGGTATTTAAGAGGAGCTCTGCTGTGACGCACTTCACTTGACGTATTTACTAAGTACATCTAAGTACACGTATATATGTATTCAAAAGTTAAAAGATCTAAATTGTCAGCCTGCAGGTGAGCAGGTATAATGGGACCAAATTCTAACTCTTAAGGGTGTGGAAAGTGCAGACACCGCAGCGCTACTTTACTAAGCAAACTCTGCTGACTTGTATGTATATTTTTTCCGTTGCATTGTTAATGGCAAGATCCGTTTCACGGGATTGTGAAATCACAGGGCTGAGAAAGGAGTCAAGGCAATTGCTGGAGAGGTCCCCCATTTGGACTTCATTGGGAGTGTAATCTCCTGTTTAACAACAAAGACCTACTTCCCCACAAAATGCTGTCTGTTATCTTCTTTATGCCTGGAGGAGGACATATCCATCACTTTATCACTGGATGTATCTCGGTTGTTAACTCTCCTGCACTTGTTAGAGGGGTCTTATTGTGCCTGTAGGTAACGACTTGTGCTTTTTTGCTTGAGTGGCTTTGGGGGTGGGGGACTTGTTTGTGAACACAATTAATGAGTAAAAGACAGTCTTCAATGAGACAATAATTTATGACTCCTGGAGCAGGCAGCCTTAACAGCCGAACTCATCCGATGATACATCTCAATCAAAAAAGACAGGGGCAGAAGGATTTTCGTTTTAGAAAGACCAATGGCCTTCTTTTATATTTATGGTATTATTGTTTCAACTATTACATTTAAAAACGTACTCCCCACCTTTCTGGTAACAATTGATATTTGGTTGAAAACAAAAGCTCTGCCTTTCTGAGAACATTCTTCAGATAATTGTGATGTTATCTGGAAACCAAGTGGGGGGGGAAATCAACCCTATGGCATTAATACGTACCCCCCCGAGAGAGAGAGGGAGAGAGAGAGAGAGAGAGAGAGAAACATGTAGTATGGAGGAGCTTGGAAATTTTACTAATAAATTGTTAATCTCTTCTAGACATGGTTAGATACTCAGATGTATAAGTAACGACAATGTACAATAGGGAGATATGGAGGGGGGGGGTGCAATCCTGCTTCATTTGCAAACACTTTCCTTTTCGATGCACCAGTGAAGGACTGGAGGGGGGGGGGGCTTCAAATGTATCAGAAAAATAAGACTCACTTAATGGCTAGCAGACTTCCAGAGTGTCAGTTCTAGTGTTTTCCACAGATAGATTTTCGACTCTATAATAATCATGCAGCTAAGATACAAGGTTTCTTGTTGGCAGTAACCTACATGACATGACTTAGAAGGCAGGTGTTATTCTAATTAGCTATTGTTGGGTTATCAAAAGTCAGAGCTGATTAAAGCCACTAAGTACAAGTGCAGTATTTTATTTCAAAGAATATTATGAACTCCATGCTGGGACCCTTTCACTACGAACCTACCTTCCGGAGTCAGCTAAGAGCCCATGCCAGCAGTAATCAAAACTGAAATCTGCATAAACCTTCAGGGTTTTTAATTCAAGCAGAGCCATTTCATTAGAAATATGTTACTTTATGAAATCTGTTCGCCAGCAAGGGGAGAAAAATGTGACTTCTTAAGAAAAGTGAATGGCATCTCTTTAGTGATTAAACCCAGATTAATGGAGGCTCCCACTGGTGGGCCTAAGTCCATTTTATTGCTAATTCATTTAGGTACTATTTCAGATGTACTTGATGAAAGTCACCTGCTAAGAAGTCATGTTTTGGCAAGTAAGGATAGCCATTATGGTTGAAATCCCAAATAGATTTTTTTTTTATTAGAGAAGCTTTGAAAAGTGTCTTGCATTAGGCAGTCTTTTAGGGGACATATTATTTAATGTACTCAATTAGTTAAAAAAAATTGGGGACCTGAGTCACTGATGAAAGATTCATGATGCTGTTATGCGTATTTCCATCTATTTCTTTCCCTGCACACACACAACCTGCTACAATCAGTATAGATCTTTAGATTTAGAGCCCCATGAAGACAACTGAGAGGGATAGCTATTGTAGAAATGCTCTGTGAGAACTGAGAAACATACCCCAAGAGTCACTGGATGTATTAGGTACATTAGGAGGGAGGCCAACTATACGTGCCTTGCTGAGAATTAAGATTTTCTATAGATCCCTGAAACTATTGATGGAGTCCTGTCTCTGAGAGATCCACCTCCAAAAATGAGGGACATACCTACTGGAAGAAAACATATTCTATGGTGGCATCTTGCCTTTGGAACTCTATCCAATAGCTATCCATCTTTTCAGACCAAGCTTTTATTAAATTTAGCCAGGCTTTTGGTTTCGTGCATCTGTGTAGTGTGTCCGTTTTAATCTGTTTTTGCTGTGTTGTGTTATTGGTGCTATTTGTTGCCTGTTCATTGCATTACTTTTAATTGGTGGTTTTATTTGAGTGCTGCCCCGGAAAACTCAGGTGAAGAGGTAGGGTCCAAAGGGAGGCAGTTTTCCACAGTACGATCAAAGACGAACAAGAAGAAGTCCTTTTCAACCCAAAGGACTTTCAAAGTGCTTACAACAGAAAACTCACTTTGCTGCATTCAAATATATAACGCTGTGTTTTCAAATCACTGGTGCAGCCTTAAAATGCTAACCAAGGTCATCTAATGACCTTCATGGTTGGACTCAAACCCAAATTCTCCTGGTCAAAATCCACTTAGATCTGCCCAGTCTTCTGAGATTTAGACCCTGAGATGCAGAGGTGGAGCCTGGGAGCTAAGAAGTTGAGGTGGAAGATTAGAGAGGTAGTCAGCTGGGGTGGTAGAGCTTGATTGGAAGAAAACATAACATCTGGCCAGTCAGGGGAAGAGCCTGGCTGAGTTGATGGTTCAGAGTGGAGCTTGGTGGACAAACGAGACAAACTCTCAAGCCAAGCCAAAAGTGGCTTTGGGTATGGCCACTCATGCTAAGATTTCACTTTCCCTCGAAGACCCTAAGAGGAAGGATCCTGAAACTCCAGGTTGAACCCTGAGACTTAGTAATCGAAGGTCCAATGTTTTACCTACTCCACAAAACACAAAAGTGGATTAACAACCCTCCATCTTCTTTGACATGGTGATAGAGATACCGCTGCTCTCCTCCAAGACTTTCAGTGTGATATTTAGCCCCTGCTCAAACTGGCAAAATCAAGTTCCCTGATCCCTCTAGAGGGCAGCTGGAATTCCATCTGGGTCTGGAAAGAATCCTTTGGGAAAATATACTTGGGAAATGTTGCATCTAAACTGGAAACCTATGGATTTTCTAAGTCAGAAGACTACATTCTTACCAGCTCTAAAGACAGGTTGCTTACCTGTAACTGTAGATCTTCGAGTGGTCATCTGTGCATTCACACTCATGGGATAGTGCGCCTGCGCCGATCCCCGAATCGGTAACTGAAAAAGCCCGGGATTTTTTCGCGCTCGGCGCCAGTGAGCATGCGCACGCGACCCACTGCGCATGCCCACCAGCGCCCGCGCGACAATCCCGCCAGTTCCTTCCTGACCGCCGAGAGCCCCTTGTTGGAAAGAGACCGTCAGCAGCGGGGAAGGAGGGCGGGTAGTGTGAATGCACAGATGACCACTCGAAGATCTACAGTTACAGGTAAGCAACCTGTCTATCTTCTTCGTGGTCTCTGTGCTTCACACTCATGGGAGATTAGCAAGCAAGCATACCTGGAGGTGGGAAGACGGTCAGCCCGAAGAAACAGCTTGTAGCACCACAGCTCCCAACCGAGTCCTCTGCTGAGCATGCACGTCCAGCGCGTAGTGCTTTATGAAGGCATGCGGAGAAGACCAGGTAGCCGCCTTGCAGACATCAGACAGGGACACGCCCTTCAGGAATGCCACCGACGTGGCCATCGCCCTTGTGGAGTGTCCACGAACAGGTCCAGGTAAAGGCTTCTTAGCCAACAAATAACAAAGTTTGATCGTCTCAGTGAGCCACTTGGAAAGTCTTTGAGACGAAATCTTGGACCCTAACTTGGGGGCAGAGTAGGAGACAAAAAGCTGATTATCCTTACGAAACCCCCGTGAACGATTCAAATAAAACAGGAGGGCACGCTTAACATCCAACGCATGCAGCCTGCGTTCCTCATCCGAGGAAGGGTTAGGGAAAAAGGTAGGCAACCAGACTTCTAAGTCAAGGTGAAACTGGGAAACCACTTTAGGAAGGAATGTAATGTCCGGAGCCAAAGAAACCCCAGCCTCCCGAAAGGCAAGGTATGGGTAGTCACACCTCATTGCCATGAGCTCCCCCGCACGACGTGCTGAAGTGATTGCAACCAAAAATGCAGTCTTCCAAGACAAGAGTTGCAGGGAACACGTTGCCATAGGTTCAAAGGGACGGCGAGTCAACTTGTCCAGAACCAAAGTCAAGTCCCACAACTGTGGAGGGGATCTAGAAGGGGGATGGAGGCGAAACAGCCCCTTCATGAATCTTTTTGACTGCGGGTGAGCAAAAACGGTGTAACCCTCAACCGAACCATGGAAAGCAGAAATAGCTGCTAGGTAGACCTTGATGGAGGAGAAAACCAGTCCCTCGTCCATCAAGGACAAAAGAAACTCAAAGATTGCCGACAGCCCGACCGAGGCGGGCGGCAACGGGGAGTCAGCTACAAATTTGCTAAACTTCTTCCACTTCCTCTCATAAGAGGCGCGGGTGGAAGGTTTCCTGCTGCTTTGAAGCACCTGCTGGACCCTAGAGGAAAAGTCTAGGGGTCGATGAACCACGCTGTCAGTTTCAGGTGAGGCACGTTGTGATGGAGCACGTGCCCGCCCTGGGCCGACAACAGGTCCGGTTCTGCCGGGAACTGGTAAAAGGTCCCCCTCGACTGCTGGAGCAGAATCGAGAACCAGCTCTGACGGGGCCACCACGGAGTCACTAGGATGCAGCGCGGCTTCTCCTGCACTAGCTTGTGAACCACCCTCGTCAGCAAAGGTAAGGGCGGGAACATGTACAGGAACCAGCCCTCCCACCGAAGTAGGAGTCCGTCTCCCAAGGACGCCGGATCCGCACCTCCCCTTGCACAGAACAAGGGGCACTTCTTGTTCTGCGCTGTGGCAAAAACATCCAACTGCGGGTAGCCCCAAAGTTGGAACACTGGCTCTAGGAACCTCCAATGCAGTTCCCATTCGTGTGGGGAGGCTCCCCCCCTGCTGAGAGAGTCCGCCTGTATGTTGAGGACCCCCGGCAGATGTGTGGCCTTTACAAAAATGTCCCACTGGAGGCACTCCTCCCAGAGATCTATCGCCAGCGAGCATAGCCTGCGAGACACAGTCCCCCCCCTGTCTGTTTATATAGCACAGGGCAGTGGTGTTGTCCGTAAGCAATGCCACAGTCTTTCCCGCTAACAGTGGACGGAAAGATCGAAGGGCGAAGTGAACCGCCAGCAGTTCTAGATAGTTTATATGGCACCGACGCAGTTCTGGTGTCCACTGGCCTCCCACACATAGATCTTCCAGATGAGCTCCCCACCCCCACATGGAAGCATCGGTAGCGATGGTCACTGTAGGAGTCGGCAGATGAAAAGGAGCCCCTTGGCAGATGTTGCTCTCTACTCCCCACCATTGCAGTGAGCGGAGAGTCCCCAGTGGAATGGTGAACCTCTTTCGAGGTGAGTCTCTGAGAGGTCGAAAATGGCGCAAGAACCATAACTGTAGGCCTCTCATGTGCAGTCTTGCGAAGCGTAGCACGCTTGTCGTCGCAGCCATCAACCCCAACATCCGCTGGAGCTGCTGGGCTGTGCCCCACCGCCGTCTTCGAAGAAGTTGTACCAGAGCGATGATGTCCTTCGCTCTCTGCGAAGGAAGAAATGCTCGATGCTGCTGTGTGTCTAATAGAGCCCCTATGAATTGGACTGTCCTTGAAGGAGTGAGATGGGACTTCTCCAGGTTGATCTGCAGCCCCAGGGTGCCGAGAAGACGCAGAGTGATAGCAATGTGAGTTGTTAGACTCTCCCTCGACCTCGCCACAAGAAGCCAGTCGTCGATGTATGGGAAGACGACGACTCCCTGCAGACGAAGATGGGCAGCCACCACACTCATCAGCTTCGTGAACACCCGAGGGGCAGTAGACAGTCCAAAGGGCAGGGCCCTGAATTGGAAATGCCGAGCACCCACTGCAAACCTTAGGAAACGCCTGAACGCAGGATGAATGCTGACATGAAAATAGGCATCCTTGAGATCCAGGGTCGCCATCCAGTCCCCTTGATTGATGAGGGGCAGGATTGTTTGCAGCGTGGCCATTCTGAACTTCTGGTACCGAATAAATTTGTTCAGACTCCGAAGGTCCATGATAGGCCTCAGGCCACCGTCCCGTTTGGGGACCAGGAAGTAGCGGGAGTAAAAACCTCCTGTCCTGGCCTCCAATGGAACTTCCTCTATGGCTTGTTTCTGTAGGAGGTTGTTCACCTCCGCCAGCAGAGGTGGGGAAGGGGGAGTGATAACTACCACGGACTGGTCTGGGGTCTGAATAAACTCTATTGTGTAGCCCTCTTTGACGATGGACAGAGCCCACCTGTCTGTGGAGATCAACTCCCAGGCAGGCAGGAAAGGGCGTAGACGGATGGAGGAGTCGACAGTGGGAGCGATGACGCGTGCCAGCGGGAAGTCAAACCCCCTGCTTCTGTGGCCGGGCCCCTTTAGACTTATTAGAAGGCTGGCCCCCGTAACGGTTTCTGCCGTTACCGGAGTAGGATGGTCTTTCGGGCTGTTGAGAACGAGGACGCCACTGCTCCGGGGAGAACTTTTGGTACGGTTTTTTGGACCAGGGTTTGGACCATTGCTTGGATTTAGGGGACTTGGAGGACGACTGGACACCCAAGTTCCTAGACGTCTTGACACTCTTGTCAAACTCTTGCAGCGCCGTGTCAGTTGTGGCGCTGAAAAGTCCATCACCCTCAAAGGGTAAGTCCTCAATAAAGGTCTTGGTGTCCTGATGGAGTGCCGTTGACCTGAGCCAGGAGTGCCGGCGGATGCAAACTGCCGAAGTAATAGCCTTGGCTGAAGCCTCAACCATATGTTTCGCCGCGGCCAGCTGCTGTCTGGCCACAACGAGGCCTTCCCTCTGCAATTTCATTGCCGCCGTCTTCTTATCCTCGCTTAAAGAGGAGAGGAAGGGGGAGAGCTGTTCCCACACTGCAAACTGATATCTGGCCATGCATGCAGCGTAGTTGGCCACCTTAATGCCGAGAGCCCCCGCCGAATAAACCTTGCGGCCCATGACATCAATCTTCCTGCCCTCCTTGTCCTGCGGGGAGGAATGCACCTTCCTGGCCTTCGACGAGGATGAGACCACCACCGAGTTCGGACGCGGGTGGGTGAATAAGAATTCGGCCCCTGCCTCCTGGACCCTGTACATATGGTCCAGCCGTTTGGAAGAGACCGGTGTCGAAGAAGGCTTCTTCCAAGGTTCCTTGATGGCCTGAAGGATCACCTTGGTGACCGGCAGGGCCACTGCAGTGGACGTGTTGCGTTGCATGATGTCAAACACGTTGTCATCCACTACAGGCTCCGGCTGAGTTACAGGCAGTTTGAGGGTAGCAGCAATTCGCCTCACGAGGTCTCCGTAAGACTTAAGATCCTCCGACGGCGAAATCGGGAGATCTTCCGCCGTTTGGGGGCCCGGTGAGGGTTCCAACTCCTGCTCTTCAGTTTCCGACTCCGACGAAGAGGAGTCTCGCTGGGTAGAGTGCTCCGAGAACATCGGGGTCGATTCTCGAGGTGGAAGCTGAGTCAGCGGTGGTCTTAGCGGGGTCTCGATCGGAACCAGCTGACGGTCTGGGGGAACCGAAACCGATGCCGACGCCTTTCGGGATCGATGTGAAACCCTCGACATCGAAGAAAACTCCGACGCTTGCTCCCAGTCTGGATAGTCGTCGGGGTACCAACGAACGGATTCGTATCTGGAGTAGGGAGGCTGCCACCTGCGCTGTTCCCATGGTGGTATCGGGAAGCGCTGGAGAACGGGAAATCGCTCTCGCTTCTGTCGGGGCTTGAACGGCGGGTCTACGACCGGTGCCGAAGCATCCACCTCCGACGCCGAATCACTGATCGACCGCCGACGGGAGCCGGAAGATGAGGACCGTTGTGTGAGGTCGATCTCAGGCTCGTGCTCTGACGCCGACAGCCGACGGACTGATGGACTCCGAATCGGAGAGACCCGCGCCGACTTTGACGGTTTTGTCGAAGTCGGTGCATCGCCCGACGGGGAAGGAGTGCGGGGTCGCTTGCGCTTCTCCTTCGACTTCGCCTTCGCCTTCTTAGGAGCTCGGGTCCCCGAGTCCTCTCGGCGTTTCTCAGCGGGCGTACTCGAACCCTCGTGGGAACGGTTTGTAGCGCCACGCTCCTCCGGCAGATCCAAAGTCAATATCGGAGCGGCATCGGCCGATGCGAGCTCCTGTGCCGGGGTGTCGGTCGACTTCGGTGCCGATGACTCCATCGGTCGATGAGGCCGAAGCGCCGATTCAGTCAGTGCCGCCGATAATCGAGCCGCGCGGTTCTTTCTAGTCTGTTTAGAGAACCGAAGGCAATGCGGACACGACTCTACCCTGTGCGTTTCTCCAAGGCACAGCAGGCAAAGGGAATGGCCGTCCGGAGGGGCGATCTTCTTGCCGCAAGCACGACAGCGCTTGAAAAACCCCCAGCGACTTTCCATAAGCAGCCGCCCGAGAAAAAACTCTCAGTTAAAAACGACTGAGAGAAAAGTGGGGGAAAGCGAAAGCGGAGCGCCCCAAGGGGCAAGGCCGCCAGACAAACGGAAAAAAACGCTTTTTTTTTTTTTTTTTTTTTTTTTTTTTACTAAACACTATCTAACTATACACTATGACTAACTAAGGAACTATCTACACAGCGAAACGGGCAAAAAACGAGAGAAGGAAAAATCTCACCGACCGGGGAAGCAGAAAGTGAACCTCTCTAGCGCGGCGGTCAGAAAGGAACTGGCGGGATTGTCGCGCGGGCGCTGGTGGGCATGCGCAGTGGGTCGCGTGCGCATGCTCACTGGCGCCGAGCGCGAAAAAATCCCGGGCTTTTTCAGTTACCGATTCGGGGATCGGCGCAGGCGCACTATCCCATGAGTGTGAAGCACAGAGACCACGAAGAAGATCCTGAAGTTCTTTCATGGAGGGGGAAAAATTAATCTAAGTATATATCTAGTTCTGATGTGCTTCTCCCTATACATATTTATCCCCATGAATTCTTCCCAGAAGAACCAAAGTATCTGAAGATGCCCATATTCCTTTGTTACACTACATATGTACAGGAGAGACAGTGTGGTATAGTGATTAGAATGACACAGTGATCCAGCTTCAAAGCCCTACACTGCCATGAAGCTCACTGAGAGACTTTGGCTGAAGGATACCCTCTCTCAAACTAAGGGGTTTTGTGGTGGGAAGATGCACACTGTCATAAGCTCTTAGAAGGCTGTGATCACATAATGATGCACTTTCAACCCGCTTTCAATGGACTTTCCAACTGGATTTTGCCAGTTCACACAGTACAATCTAGTTGGAAGGTGCATTGACAGTGGAATGAAAGTGCATTATTTAGTGTGTGTAACTGCAGCTCTAATCTATAGATAAAGTACAAAACTCTGCATCAGCAATATTCCAGATTCCTGAAAAACCAAACATTTTGGTACATTTAACAAAAATCTCAAAACAAAACAAAAATTAAAATCTCAAAATGTTAACATGTTTCCAGCCACATAAGGGCTGTTTTCCCACTGACCTTACTCCGGAGCGACGTCCCTCTTCACCGCGCAGCGTCTGCACGGATTTCCCACCAACTGCTGCGTACAACCAGGAAGTGCCGCGGCTTTTGCGTCGCAGATGTAAACCGCTAAAAACCAGTTTACATCTGCGACGCAAAAGCCGCGGCTCTTCCTGGTTGTGCGCAGCAGTTGGTGGGAAATCCGCGCAGACGCTGCGCGGTGAAGAGGGACGTCGCTCCGGAGTAAGGTCAATGGGAAAACGGCCTATGTGAATTGCTACAGAACTGAGTATGTTTGAGTTAGAAAAGATCTGCTGGAAGGAAGGAAGGCTGCTGGCCATTCAAGGGTGGGGAGGTGGCACGGCACACATTGTTGTCTGCGCCATGATGTCACTTCAAGGGAAACCCAGAAAGGATGTTGAAAAGCTCTAGGAATCCATAGAGTTTCTGGAGATTTTTCCTGGGAAGGGTACTGGTTCTGGTGGGTCCAGATCTTTCCTTAGTTAGCAGAGCACACAGAGCTTTAATGCAGCAGCTGCTTGTACTGAATCTGAACAGAACATGTGGTTGCAAAGTTACACAAAGCCACCATTCCTAGCTGAAATTAAACAATAACAACTTTATAACAGAAATACATATCTGATAGTGAAGGTTAAGAGAAAGAGACAGATCTTAAGCTATTTATCTGGCAAATGGGGATGGATGCAGAGAGGAGCATCCTGCAGCCCCATCTTGTGTGCATGGCAGAAGGCAGAGAGAACAGGAAAGAAGTTGCTTATCCCTAGGAGTACTCATCTGCATCTCAAAGGAAGACTGTGACAATACAGAGTAAACAGGAAGGAACTTAGTGTGTGCCTGACTGCCCTGCCTACTCTTGTGGTCACTGGCTTCTGGAGGTTGCACCAGGTACTTCCAACAATTTTTTCAGCTACCCAAGATCTCTTCTGGGTTTTCTCTGTGACAGGACACAGTGGGTGTTTTCGCACTCACCTTCAGCCGGCGCCGCGACCCTCTTGACGACGGAGGATCTGTGCTGATTTCCCACACGAAGCGCTGGAGCAACCAGAAGAGCCGCCAATTTCCGGCGCGAAGCCCGCTCAAGCGTTTTCCTGCTTCTTGGCGATTTACGTTTGAGCGGGCTTCGCGCCGGAAATTGGCGGCTCTTCTGGTTGCTCCAGCGCTTCGTGTGGGAAATCAGCACAGATCCTCCGTCGTCAAGAGGGTCGCGGCGCCGGCTGAAGGTGAGTGCGAAAACACCCAGTGTCTTACTCCAAGACACTGTAATGCTGGATAACACATCCAGTTACCATGTCAGATTACACAGGGAAGGCACTGAAATCCACAAACATACACACAATTTCAACAGGAAAGAAGAGTGTTTAAAAATAAATAGAGTATGGTTTCCAGTCCTGAAAAACACAAAATGCTCTACATCTTACAACAGCACCACAGATAAGATTAGAATTTCAACAGTCAATCCATATGCAAAAGAACTTCCTCAGGAAAACTCTGTTAGCATGTCATAGCATGTGAAACTCCTACAAGATAATGACTCAGCCCTAACCCACCTTCCTGAGTAGATATAAATTACCTGCCTACCATCTTCTTCTCACTTTGACACAGAAAGAATCTAGCCTTCTCTGTTATACCTCTGAGGATGCCAGTCACAGCTGCTGGCAAAACATCAGGTTCTACAATGCCAAGACCATGGCCATACAGTCCAGAAAATTTACAACTAAAAGTCTCCGTTAAAGCAATAAGTGAGAAAGTCCACAAATATGAATAAATGTACAACAAGATGTGGGGAATTCCTTCTTCAATTGGCAGTGTCCAAGAGACCACAGTAGTTTGTAGTATATGTCTAAGACAGCAAGAAGGAAGAAATTAATAATAATAATAATAATAATAAAACCCAAGCTAGCTACTGAGAGGGTAAGAAGAATGTAGCCAAAATGAGCAAAATGATTTTTACACCTCAAAGGTGTTATGTGTCTGAGTTAGTGTTAAGTTTGTTACCTTAGAGAAGAGACGGTAAGCATCTAGATGACATCAATCATCAATCATCATCATCGATTTGCCAGCTGAGTCATATATACATGAATGTGGAAATGCATCAATTAGTTCTATAACAATGTTCCCAGCCACAATGTAGTATGTAGAACTGCTTGCATTTCTTAGACTATATTAATTGAACTGATACTAGGGTTGCCAATCCCCAGGTGGGGGCAGGGGATCCCCTGGTTTGGAGACCCTCCCCCCGCTTCAGGGTCATCAGAAAGCTGGGGGAGGGGAGGGAAATGTCTGCTGGGAACTCTATTATTCCCTGTGGAGATTTATTCCCATAGAAAATCATGGAGAATTGATCCGTGGGTATCTGGGGCTCTGGGGGGGCCTGTTTTTTGGGGTAGAGGCACCAAATTTTCAGTATAGCATATAGTGCCTCTCCCCAAAATACCCCCCAAGTTTCAAAAAGAGCCCCAAAAGAAGGTGCCCCTATCCTTCATTATTTCCTATGAAAGGAAGGCATTGAAAAGGTGTGCCGTCCCTTTAAATGTGATGGCCAGAACTCCCTTTGGAGTTCAATTATGCTTGTCACAGCCTTGAACTTAGCTCCACCCCTAATTTCTCCTGACTCCACCCCCAAAGTCTCCTGGCTCCACCCCCAAAGTCCCCAGATATTTCTTGAATTGGACTTGGCAACCCTAACTGATACCCAGACACACTACCAGCGAGGAAAGATCAGCCTGGCCTACCTGCACCTGTCAAACTCCTCTTCCTCTCATGAACACATAAAGCCACCTTATACTGCATCAGACCTAGGATTGCCAAGTCCAATTCAAGAAATATCTGGGGACTTTGGGGGTGGAGCCAGGAGACTTTGGGGGTGGAGTGCATAATTGAACTCCAAAGGGAGTTCTGGCCATCACATTTAAAGGGACCGCACACCTTTTAAATGCCTTCTCTCCATTGGAAATAATGAAGGGGTACCTTCTTTGGGGACTTATAGAATTGGTCCAATCGTTTTGAAACTTGGAGGGCATTTTGAGGAAAGGCCCTAGAAGCTTTGCTGAAAATGTGGTGCATCTACCTCAAAAAACAGCCCCTCTAGAGCCCCAGATACCTGCAGATCAATTCACCATTATACCCTATGGGAATGGGTCCCCATAGGGAATAATGGAGTGCCCAGCAGACATTCCCCCCCTGCTGATGACCCTAAAGTAGGGGGAGGGCCTCCAAACTGGGGGATCCCTTGCTTCCACCTGGGAATTGGCAACTCTAATCAGACCTGTGTCAGCTCTCGGGGAGTCTCAGGCAGAGTGCCTTGCTCTCTCCTAAGTTTTCCATTCAAATCTATCCTCTTGTATGTTTTGTCTTTTTTAGGCTGTAAATCTGTGGACAGAGCCTTTCTCTCTTGATTGATATAATTCACTTCCTGGAAAAGTGAAACATCTTCCACAAAATATTTCCTTAACATTAATACTGTTCAGAACAGTAACTTACAACTATAGCAACATCTCTCATAGGGTTGCCAGATCTATGCTGGAAAATACCTGCAGAGTCTGGGGGGAGGATCTGGGTGGGGTTTGGGGAGGGGAGGGGCCTCAGCATGGTGCAATGCCATAGACTCCACCCTTCAGAGCAGCCATTTTCTCCAGGGGAGCTGATCTCTGTCAGCTGGAGATCTCCAGGCCCCACCTGGAGGCTGGCAAGCATTCTGACAGCACCACAAAAGGATCTGAAATCTGTATTGAAACTCAACAGTCATTCAAACTGAGCATTGGTGAACATGCTCGAAAAAACTTTTGAAGTGTTGCTGATGCAGTTTGCTCTTGAGTATTTTAACTCAATGCACCTAGTCCTTTACAGCCCAAATAAAACAGGAGTCCTGCAATGCCTTAAAAGTGAACGAGATGTATTCCAGAATAAATTCTCATGAGTCAGAGCTCACTTCCTCAGATGCAACTTTGCCTCTGCTTTTCCAGTCTGCTAAAAGTGCAATCCTAAAGAGAGTGACAAACCCAGTGACTGCAATGGATTTTGAAGAATGTAGTTCTGCTGAGGGGACTTTGGCAAATCCGCAACTGAAAATGTGCACAGCAATAAAACCCAGAGAGGAAAAACTGCCAATCAATTCCAGAAACTGGAAGAATTAGGTTTAATTTTTCCCTCCTTCCAATAAAACAATCTCCTAATATATATATATATTTTAAAAACATATGCGAGAAAAACTGCTGATGTTTCACATTAAATAGAGCAATCAGGATCGCCCCCCCCCCTCCCAAAAAAACCCCCTGGTTATCGAGAAGAGCTGTCTTCCCATGCCAACAGAAGGAAGAGAATCGTTTTTCTTGAGTGTTTTGGAGGCCTAGACAAGCGAATCTTAGCTTTCTGTTCGGCTCAATTCGTTCACCTCCAAAGCCCTTTAGTGATTCAGTTCTGTCTTACTATCCTGTAATACCCTTTGTTTTACAGTTCCTTTTAAATGCATGTGTTAATTATCCTGCCACTGCTGTAATTTCTCCCTGTAGTCCATTAATTAAGAGGTCACAATCTAGGAGCATGTTTACCCAATAAGCTTTCTTTTTTAATTATCTTAATTGCTTGGATACTGACAAAGAATTTGTCCTTCCCCCACCCTCCTCCCTGTATTCTCATTGGATTAACAAAGAGCATTTAAAACACACACGCGCACATGCACACACAAACACAACAATTAGTTGGTTACATGGATAGGGCCACCTACCCTTGCTAAGTCTTACGGTTCAAAGATCGATAGAAACATTTTCAGTAGATGCAAAACCGATAGGAATGCACTTTGGTTTATGTTATTTATTAAATTTTATTAAAACATTTATATCCCACTTTTCCTCATATTTCAAGGTGGTGATAACGCTGGAAGAAATAGATTTGTGGGAGGGAAATGAAGGAATCAAATACAACTTTGGAAATGACTAAGTTTTTGAGAGCCCTGAAATGCTGATAGAAGAAGATGATATTGGATTTATATCCCGCCCTATACTCTGAATCTCAGAGCAGTCACAATCTCCTTTGCCTCCCCTCCATAACAGACACACTGTGAGGTGGATGGGGCTGAGAGAGCTCTCACAGAAGCTGTCTTTTCAAAGACAACTCCTGCATGAGCTATGGCTGACCCAAGGCCATTCCAGCAAGTGCAAGTGGAGAAGTGGGGACTCAAACCTGGTTCTCCCGGATTAAGAGTCCACCACTTAACCACTACACCAAACTGGCTCTCCTGATGCTAGGGGACAGGGAATCCCAAGAACAGCATGAGGGGAGTGTCAGAAGTCTGTTCAAGGCTGCCAGCTCTGGGAGGGGGAATGCCTGGAGATTTGGGGCTGGAGCTCAGGAGGACAAGGGAGGGGAAGGACTTCAGTGGATAATGCCACAGTGGCCATTTTCTCCAGGGGAACTGATTGCTCTTGGTGGGAGATCAGTTGCAATCAGTATTCCCTCTAAGCTGAGTTAGTGTGAGTTAGCTCACAGATATTTAGCCTCCAACTCACACATTTTTGTCTTCGCTCAGGAAGGATGACCCCAGAGCGCAATAATTTATGCAGAAACTCACAACTTTAATGCCAGTAGCTCACAAAGTAGAATTTTTGCTCACAAGACTCTGCAGCTTAGAGGGAACATTGGCTGTAACAGAAAGAAATATTCAACTGTCATCTGGAGACTAGCAACCAGGGATGGAATCCTAGCAGGAGCTCCTTTGCATATCAGGCCACACCCCCGGATGTAGCCAATCCTCCAAGAGCTTACAAAAAAGAGCCTTGTAAGCTCTTGGGAGGATTGGCTAAATCAGGAGTGTGTGGCCTAATATGCAAAGGAGCTCCTGCTAGGATTCCACCCCTGCTGGCAACTGCAGGTCTGTTGTGGGGGAGGGGATAGTGACCCTCTCTTTTGTCCATGAAAATACACCTTGAGATTGAACCCCATGTGTATAAATGTGCGTAAAGCCGATCCAATTTGCTTACACAGTGTAACCAAATCTACAAATCAAACAGAGAAAAGTGAAGAAGTGAAACCATTGACAAAAATATGAACAAATATAAAAATGGATGAAAAATCAAGTATATTTGCTCATCCTTAACACAAAGAGTGCAGTGTTCTCCCACTCTAAATTCCAGCCTCCTGGTTTAAGGAACTTGTGTATTTTGTTGGCTTCACAGACAATGTGTTTTAAGCTTATCGAAACAAAGAAAAGATCAAGATTACTGAAACGACAAATCAAATCAAAGACAAATCTATTTAGCCCACATGTATAAAGACCTTGCAGGAGTAAGCAAGGAGAGAGCCAAGTATAATTTTAATAGTTAGGGAAAGCTGAATTGAAGAGGTGGGGAAGCTAATATTTTTGTTAGAGCTGTACAGGATAATATTTGACATGCGGACAAAAGGGATTCCTTGGGTGGCTTCTCCCCCTCCCCCCTTTTAATAAAGGCCTCATTCAGATTAGACATCTTGGGAGCCGTCTAATATAAAAGTAATATAAATTAATTAGAAAACACTTTGGGAAGCATGATTGATGCATGGAAAAATAGATGTTTCCCCACACTTATTGTTTCTGCTGATGGATTATGGATGAGTATTTAACAGTTCATTTGACCAGCCCATCCATGTGGCTGTCGATTCTGGCCGTGCCAGTGCGCACCAGCAACTCCTAAGCAGTTAAAGACTCCTTAATAAAGATTAAGATGTCAAGAGGTCCTGCATTGCACAAAATCCCAAGTTTATTAACTTCTCATTATCAACTTGAAATATGAAAGCCATCTCTCCCCCTCCCCACCATCACTGCTAAAATGTTCCCCAAGGTAGGGAATGTTATTAGGCAGGGTACGTTTGGGGAAAACAACAGCTTATTTTCCTCTGCAGTATTCCTTGTTGACTTCAGTGGGGCAACTCTAGAGCCTTATGGGTTGCAAAGGCTCTTGTTTAACTTGTTTTTTTAAAATAATAATATTTATTTATTTGCCTTAAATTTCTATCCCACCCTCTCCACGAGCAGACTCGGGGCAGCTAACAATAACAATAATAATTGCATAGTGGGCTTGCTTTCTAGTTTGAAACAAAATATGGACTTCCAAAACTGTCTAAAATTCAATACCAAAATGCAGAACAAAATGTACTTGGGAAGGAGTTCTCAAACAAGGTCTAGGTTAGATAGAAGAGTAGCTGGCTGCTGCTCCTAGGGTTCCCAACTGGCAGGTAAGGCCTGGAGCTCTTTTGGAATTGCAACTGACCCTCCAGACTACAGAGATCAGATCCCTTGGTGAGAATGGCTGCCTTTAAGGTGGACTCAATAGCATTATACACCACTGAGGTCCCGCCCCTCCCGAAATCCCATCCTCCCCTGGCTCCACCCCCAAACCTCCAGGAATTTCCCAACCCAGAGTTGACATCCGAAGGAACAATCGTCACTAGAGTGCCCATTTGTGAATTTCCAGAGCTACCCGGAGGGGTTGCAAAAAAGATGCCAGAGTAGATACTCTCTTTGGTTGATCCTCAAGAGCAGCTGTGAAGTTCTAATTGAGGATTAGATGAATGTAGTGGACAGGTATATTAACAGCTATTTACCATGAGGGCTAAGGAGGAAAAAACCTCTTCTATTCAGAGGCACCATATCTCTGACTGCTATGCTAAGGACAAATGACAGGGGAAGGCCACTGCCTCCAGGTCCTCCTGGAAAGAGACAGCAGGAGGAGACAGAGCTTGCAAACCAACCAGTGTGACAACAGGTGATTCAAATGTGGAATTCTCTGGCAGAGGCCAAAGTCATGGCCACAAGCATAGGCAGCTTTAAAGGGGATTCGACAGATTCACAGAGGAGAGGTCTATCAGTGGCTAGCAGCCATGGTGACTAAAGGGAACCTTCATATTAAGAAGATGTAAACCTTTGAATTCTAGTGCCTGGAGAAGCCCTTGGCCTTTCTGCCCAGTTGCTGGCTCTCTGGAGCAACTGGCTGGCCTCTGTATGAGACAGGGTGCTTGGTCTGATCCAGCAGGGCTCTTCTTCGGTTCTGAATTCTCACATTCACAGATCCATTGTTATAGGATACTGTCCTCTTGGGAGTTGCTAAATCCGGGTGATATTTGCATCATTCTTTTTTTCATTTCAAAGCCTCCAGTTGACCTTGCTTTCAATTCTCTGCATTTTCATTTTTCATGTTGGGGGAAAAAATGGTATTGGAATTGAATAACCAACAAGTGGAAGATAGCAGCTTTACTGGAGGAACTGATTAAGACTTAAAAAAAAAAAAATCCCTGATCAAATACACCGGGGAGGAGGTGGTGGTAGAATATCCTTCCTTGTCCAAAGGACTGAAGCTATTTGTCCTTGCACCCGACATTTCTCAGTTTCTATGTAACAACACAATGGGTGGAAACATCTTTTAACTGCCAGACGGCACTTTGCCGATAAGCCGGCCAATTAATAACACTGATTTGAAAAGCCCAAGAATAGGTGAGAAAGCAAAGTCCTTTGGCAAGTCATATTTGCACAGCATTAAGAGTCCCTTTTTACCTGATCTGGTAAACATAAGCATTTGTGGAAAGCCTGTGCAATTGGAAAAGAAAAAAAAAAGTTTGAGGGACTAGTGTGATACGTTGACCCAATAGTTGTCGCCACTCCCTGCTGCTCAGTTCCACTTATCATACCTTTTGTACATACATACCTGTAAGAAAGACAGCTCACTGTTCAAGCATTCCTCCTATTTTGTTAGGCCTGGAGTCTAGAGTTGTCAACTTCTGGGTGGGACCTGGAGATCTCCCCGAATTACAACTGATCTCCAGATGACAGAGATCAGTTGCCCTTGGAAAAATGGCTGTTTTGGAGGGTGAGATCTATGGCATGGCTACACACTAAGGTCCATCCCCTCCCCAAACCCTACCTTCCCAAGGCTCTATCCCTAAATCTTCAGCAATTTCACAAGGAGCTGGCATCCCTTCTGGGGTCTGACCAAAGCTATTTTACTAACCTCCTTTATTAAAGGAGCGAAGTGCAGAGGAAAAGGCCTTTTCCTTCTGAGTTCATCATAAGGGTTTCAATAGGTGATAACAGACAGGCAGTTTGGGGAGGCTGAGAGGTGTCCCATATTGGGCCGGCTCAAAAAGAGCCATCCCGTAGCCTCCACACGCTCCCCAGGGAAGCGCCTGCATCCTGTCTGCCAGACGCCTCCAGACAAGGAGACACCTCAGAAGCCGAAGGGCTCTTTCTTCCCCCAACAAGTTAAGTGCTCATGCACTCCAGTGCTCCCAACGGTTTTTAAGGGGAAAAAATGGTGGAAGTGGCTTGGGGTGACTTGATGCTTTCACACAGTCAAGTCACCTCACATCTGCCCTGCCGCTTCCAGATGCCGATGGGGCAACTGGCTGTCGGCTCAGAAATTTGCTACCACTTCAGAAGTGGTAACTTTTTGAGCCAGCCTGCGGAGGCCAGAGAATGGGGTGAGTGTGGATGGAGATGGGCGGCTGATGTTTGTGTGTGTAAGGATTTTTTGGGTTGATTTCAAAGCTGTCTCTGAGTTGGCCCAAAGTGCCAGTCTGTAATCACCCAATAGAGATTTGTCTTGATTTCTTGAGATGCCTGGGCCCACTGCCTTATGAAGACCAACAAGCAAGAGAGGACCAGTCATAGAATCATAGAGTTGGAAAGGATCCCCAGGGTCATCTAGTCCAAGCCCCTGCACAATGTCAGGAATTCACAAACATCTCTCCTTAAGATCATGGGATCAGCATTGCTGTCAGATGACCATCTAGTTTTTTGCTTAAAAACCTTCAAGGTAGGAAAGCTCACCATTTCCCAAGGAAGCCTGTTCCACTGAGGAACCACTTTAACGGTCAGGAATTTCTTCCTAATGTTGAGCTGGAAACTCTTCTTATTTAATTTCAGCCCATTGGTTCCGGTCCTACCTTCTGGGTCAACAAAGAACAATTCTGCACCATCCTCTGTATGACAGCTCTTCAAGTACTGGAAGATGGTGATCATATCACCCCTCAGCCGCCTCTTAAGAAGAAATCTGCTGGATCAGACCAATGAGTCAGATGGCCTCAGAAAACCTCCTAGCATGCCCAGATCATGGCAAAATTGTTTTACTGCACAGCCGATAAGGCCTAGAGAATTCCTGTATTTAATTATGGCATTAGATTGTGGATAGTTTGCCACAGATTTTACTTCCTTCAAATCATAGTTATCCCACCCCATGACCAGTGTGCCCATGTGCATTGAATAAAACATTACAAAAAAAATCTGTCATGCCCCCCCTGTATGCATTATTGCTTCTGGATTCTTCTTTTACTGGGATGCATCTGCACATTGATGCTATATAGCATAATCCCCCCCACACCTTGATTCAGTAGCATATATAATCTCATCTAGGCAGAGGCATGTAGACACAATGAGTAGAACACTGAAGCAAACTGCACATGTATAGAATTTCAAAAGAAGAATGAACAATGAAGAATTCCAAATTCAGCACTTACTTTTTGGAAACAACATAAAGTACTTCAGAACTCCAACATCTGGGGTGAAATACCGCTAAGGAGAATTTCAGAAGTATCCTTAGATACTGTCACCTCATAATTTAACTACTGCCCATGCTCTATAGCAGGGGTGTCAAACATGCGGCCTGGGGTCTGAATCAGGCTCCTGGAGGGCTCCAATCAGGCCTCAAGCAATTGGTTGACATCTGCTTCCTTCTCCCTCTCTCTTGCTTCCTTCTGCATCACAGTTTGCTTTGCCAGGCTTGCTCAATTGCACAGGAGCTACAGAGCAAAGCCTCTATTTCTCCATTGGCCGAGGCTCCTCCCTTGGGGAGGAAGGGGGGGAGGCAGAGCTTGTTTTTCCAGGCTCTCTCAATCTCACAGCAGAGCTACTGAGGCAAGCCTCTCTTCCTTCTATTGACTGAGGCTCCTCTCTCTCCTGCTCCTCTGGGGAAGGAAGGAAAGAGCCGGTGCAAAGCACAAAGAAAGCAGCATTAACAAGTGCTAATGTATTAAAAATGTTTTATTTTATTTTTTAAAATCTTTAATTGTGTTTGTCTGTGTCATTTATAAAGTTTATCTCTCTGCTACCTGGCATTACATTTAATAACACGCATGGCCTGGCCCGACGAGGTCTCATTTATGTCAGGTCCGGCCCTCATAACAAATGAGTTCGACACCCCTGTTCTATAGAGACTTACCAATGACCTGAGGCCTGCAGTAGGTATGCATATACAGAGAAAGCAGCTTGACCGTGGAATCTTATACAGAGTAACACCCTTGTACGTTTATTGAAGCCTATGGGTTTAGAAGAATTTAGAAGGATGTAACTCTGCCTTGGATTGCACTTCATTCAACACTCGTATCCATTTTGATATCTTTTTAAAAAAAAATGTGAAGAAACACCAACATTCACAAAACAAATGCTTGTGGACTTGGCTGTAGCTCAGGAATAGCCCAGGCACAGATCCAACATTGAATAATACATCTTGCTCCTATGACCTCATTCATCAACACTCTGCTCTGGGTGGGGGAAAATAATATCTTGCTAACTGGATAAGAAATAAACAAACAAACAACAAAAAAGACTAAATAAAGATTCAGATTTCTGTTTTCTGAAGACCTTAGGCTCTTGAAGGATCTGATAAGGCCTGGACAAACAGAAGCGACCTGATTCCTAAGTCCTCAGATTCCAACTGGGTGAGCTCTTGCCCTGACCTTTCCCGTTCACCCTAGAGTCACCCATCTAGTCTGGGTCACCAACACCAATTATTACCGCCGTCTTCCCACTGATTTTACCGGTCCTGTCCATGCTGCAAAGCTTTGTTTTGGGCCTCTCAAGTACTATCGTACCACACAAATTCCCCCAGATCATCCTCTGGCTTGATATTCTGCTAATCTTGCCTACCCTTCATCCCACTGACCAGTATGATTGATTAACCAAGGCTTTTTTTGTAGAAAAAGCTCAGCAGGAACTCATTTGCATATTAGACCACAACCCTGACGTCACCATAGTTCCACACAGGGTTTTTAAAAAAAGAAAAATCCCAATAGGAACTCATTTGCATATGAGGCCACACCCCCTGAAGCCAAGCCAGCCGGAACTGTGTTCCTGTGCGTTCCTGATTTTTTAAAATAGCCCTGTAATTAACTGACTGCATCTCTCTTCCTGCCCATGTCCCTTGCCTTTGCCAGGATTTTATGAAGTCCCCATAGGAAACCCAGTTCTGACAAGTGGTTTGTTCACAGTTGCCAGGTCCCCTGCTATGGCTAGAAGCCTCCAGCTAATTCTCTCTGTTGCCCACTGCCATGCCAAGTGGCAAACAAGAGAAAAAAAGAAAGAAAACTATTGCCAGCCTCAACACTGATACGTCACTTCTGGGTACAGCCAGGGCTTTCTTTGTAGCAGGAATTCCTTTGTGTACACCCCTGATGTAGCTGATCCTCCTGGAGCTTACAGTAGGCCCTGTAAGAAGAGCCCTGTAAGCTCCAGGAGGATTGGCTATGTCAGGGGTGTGTGACCTAATATGCAAAGAAGTTCCTGCTACAAAAAAAAGCCCTGGATACAACCCAGAAGTAGTAATGGGTAACTCTAGGAATCACTGGGAAAGCTATGGTTTTACCCTTTATCTTTTCCAGGTTTTATCCACTGTCATTTCTGTGTTATACCTGCAAGTGATATAATGACCTTAGCAAAAATTGCTAAAATTGGGTGCAGTCACATTAAAAAGTGGGTGTGTAGCGCTCAAATTTGAACCGCTGAATATTGATTCAATGCAGCTGATCAGACGAGCATCGAAGAATGCGACTCATCCTATTGTCGAGTGATCAAACATCCAATACTATCACGCTCTTTTCTTGGAGCATGCGTGATCAGATGGTGATTCCTGGGGGAGGGGGGGGTTCCATTGAACATGAGCCCAACTGTTTGGAGGTGGGAAATCAAACGTTGCTTCAGAGGCGGGGATGGGGGGAAAGTTTCCAGAATTAACGTTGCCGATTTAAACCAGGGAACTGCCAGGAACTACTTTCCTGGAAATTGGCAGTGACAATGATATCTGGAAATCCTCCACATTGGAAAAAAAAGAAGATTTTTTTCCTGTTCTGAATAGTGGGATAACATTTCCTCACCACCCCCCCTCCGATCCTGTGTTGATTGGAGAAGCAGACGTGTCACCTCAGATTCCCGGATGATCTGGCAATGTGCATGTCTGCTAAAAAAAAGGTGGGAGGGGCGGTAAACATTCCAAGGGGCAGTATCATGCGTGAGCTGTCCAAACAGGAAAAAAACAATCGTATGCCTCTTCTGTGAAAAGGGGCTGGACTTTCTGCACTATCAAATTAACACGGCATTGATCTGGAGCAAGCCGGGATGACCCCAGATGACACTCAATTGCCAGATGTGGATGTCTGGATGAACATTTAATCCGTCAGCGAGATGGAGCTGTGTCGCAACTAATGGTACGTCTGAACGCACCCCCCTGTGTCTCCACCCCCAAAACGTCTGCTGGTTACCAGGCTTGGCCTGGTAATGCTAGGTCTGCAATAGGGTTGCCAGGTCTGTGTTGGAAAATACCTGAAGACTTTGGAGTGGAGCTGGGAAAGGGTGGGATTTGGGAGGAGAGGGGCCTCAACAGGGTATAATGCCATAGAGTCCACCCTTCAAAGCAGCCATTTTCTCCATGGGAGCTGATCTCTATCAGTTGGAGATCAGTTGAAAAAGCAGGAGATCTCCAGGCCCCAGTTGAAGGCTGGCAACCCTAATTAAGGTTGCCAGGTCCCCTCGCTCATCTGGCAGAGGGATTTGTGGGGCAATTTTGGGGAGGTGTTGAACAGGGGATGCTCTGGTTCTTGAGCAAACTCTGTGGTTATATTCAGCTTAAACCACAGAATTTGCCCAAAAACCAAATCATCCTCTCCATGGCATCCCTAATGCAATTACATCACTTCCTATGAAGTATCTGTTTAGGGGAGGGATTTCCCCCATCAGCCAGCTGGTCCACAACAGAAAGGAGCCACTGAAACCAGAGGGACCCCTGCTAGAACCTGGGGGCTAGAAACCCTAGACCCTCAACACATTCTAGCACGAGTCTAACCAAGTTGTGATCAGAAGCAGTCTCAGTCCATCTCACAGAACTCCACAAAATGGCTCTCCGCATCAACGTTCCACAAGCCATACACTTTTAATCACAATTAATAATGCGAGTTGCCAACCTTCATGTGGGGGTTGGGGTTCTCCTATAATTATAACTGGGACCCAAGCTATGACAGTTCCCCTGGAGAAAACAGCAGCTTCAGAGGGTGCTCTCTGTGGCATTGTACACTGCTGAGGTCTTCCCCTCCCCAAACTCTGCTTTTCCCAGGCTCCGCTCCCAAATCTCTAGGAACGTCTCAATAACATATTAACTTTCATTTGATCAGAAGGGCGCATAAGAAGAATAGAAAGACCTCAGTGTTGTGCAGTTAACTCTGGTCTATACCCATAAATTTCTTAGATCTCTACACTAATTCCCCCATTCTTTTTATAATTTCTACTTTCTATTATATATTATTTTTAAAAGCACATTAAATCAAGGAAAGTAATATAGATGATTGACAATCATGCTCCACCTTCGTATTCCTCAAATGTATAAAGCAAACCCATCTTTCTGCAAAGTTGCTGCAAAATCAGTTATAGCTTCCTGCTGGAAAGATAAAACCACCCCGGACATATCGGTCTGGCATCATGGCCAAAATCACTGACAACTTATCATACCTCGCCCCCGCCCCCCGCCAATGTCTTCATCTAATTTTGTAGCAATTTGGTTCTCCATTAGGGACTATTTGCCTAAACACGCTAATATTCCTTATGCAGTTAATAATCTATGTTTGTGAAAACTTTGGAAAGTCTTTAGGTACTTCCAATGTCTGGATTAAAATGGTGAAAAGAAAAGCTGAGCAAATAGGATTTGATTACTGCTTATTATATGTTTCTAAATTAACTTTTATGTATTTTGATTATTTTACTATTGTATCTATGCTATTGTACTGTATTATATTGGCTCATCTTGTTATATTAATTTTGACAAAAAATGTAATAAATTATTTAAAACCTTGGTGGGGGGGAACCCACAGAGTTTGCCGAAAAAAACAGAACGTTGCTGTGCGACATCCCTGGCATGATGACATCACCCTAATATGCAAAGGAGTTCCTGCTACAAAAAAAACAAAGCCCTGATGGAGAGAGTATTTGCTTATTCCAGCCAACTCCTCTCCTTGATATAAAACTTTTTGGCCCAAGTGATCTAATAGGCCTCACTCATGATATATATATATTTCCCCCCACACAATTCAATTAACTCAACACCATGTTCTTGTGTTGATAAGCAATGGTGTTGATGTAACCATCTGGCTTGGATAACTCAAGTATGAAGTATACACTAAAACTGGCAGCATCCAAACTTTACTCCAGCCAAGAAAATAACCATGCCCTAAATAGTCTAATTTCAGTGCTTCTAAATAACGTATATTTTATTACGGTGCATTGTCCACATGCACAACTTGCAATAATTGAAAATAAAAATGCATGCATGTTCCCTGTTTTACAACTCTTAATATTTATAAATGTTTTTGTCCATAGTTTGAGTTCTTATTTTTTTTCCTGTTGGTTTTGATCATTCATTTGTATTGTATAATGTTGGCTGTATGATTTTTATGCAGTATTTCTGTAATCTATGCCATAATTTATTGAGGCACTAGTAAAGGTGAAAAATATGTACTTTTTCAGGGGCCAGTGCAGTGAGCAATAACAAAATGGTGTGGAAAGAATCAAAAATATATTGCATGGGGGAGAAGTGAAATTTAAAAAATGGGGATTTTTCAGGTCAAAATGGCTGGGATGAGATATTCAGAACCATCCTTGATTCAAAAATTCCCAAAAAAAGATGAGAAGAAAGCTGGGCTATATGGGGGGAAAGACAGCAACTTCATTTGACAGACTAAAACATGGTAAATTTTCAATGTGAGCAAACCTTTCTAATTAGCCAATTTTCAGAGAAGTCACTCAGGTCACCAGCAAGTGACCTCCCCACCCTCTTGAAAGCCTGAGGGCAGACATGAACCCTGTTCCCAGTCGGGTGTGGGGGGAGGGAGAGGTTTTGTTTCTTAGCCTGCACTGCCCCTGTGATTAAGGAGGGCACCATCACCTCAAATATATGAGCTCTATTATCAAGTTTGGTGCCTGAATCACATTCCAATAGCTTGAGAAACACTTGCTATAGAGTTTCTGGCCATTCCTAGTGCCACCTGCTGCCACTTCCCGGTTTTCCCCAGAAGTGATGACATAATGTCTGCAATGTTGCTATCCCTTCCCCCCACCTATTTTTACCAATGGAAGCTCATGGGGTGGGTGGGGGGGGAATCTCCCAGGGGAATGTCATTCTTTGTGCATAGACAGATAGTATTGACTAGAAAGTCTCAGTCTAAGAAGATAGAGAGGTGGGTTACAGCTCTGCTTGCCCTGAAGATCCCTGGGTAGGGATGCCAGCCTCCGGTTGGAACTCGAGGATCTCCCTGAATCACAGCTTATCTCCAGCCTACAGAGATCAGTTCCCCTGGAGAAAACGGATGCTTTGGAAGGTGGACTCTATGGCATTGTACTCAACTGAGGTCTCTATCTTCCCTGGGCTCCATCCCCAAATCTCCAGCACTTTCTCAACCTGGAGCTTCCAATCCCCATCCCTTGCTGGAACTCCTTTGCATATTAGGCCACACAACCCTGATGAAGCCAATCCTTCTGGAGCTTACAGTAGGCCCTGTACTAAGAGCCTTGTAAGCTCTTGGAGGATTGCTACATCGGGGGGGGGGGGGTGTGTGTGGCCTAATATGCAAAGGAGTTCCTGCTACAAAAAAGCCCTGCTGGCAACCATCTCTCTGGGTGACCTGGGTTGCTGTGAGGGTAAGAAAAGAGAAGCACATATAGCACCGCTGGTTCTCTAGGAAAAGGGTGGGATGAAAATTAATAGATGTTTTTGTGTTGTCGGATGGTGGATGGTGTTTTGCATTGTTGGATCAGTTTCTTTTTATCCTGCTTAAGGATAGGGTTGCCAGGTCCGACTCTGGAAATATATGCGGATTTGGGGAGGTGGAGCCAGGAGACTTTGGGGGTGGGGCCATGAACAAGGTTGTGACAAGCACGATTGAACTCCAAAGGGTGTTCTGGTCATTATATTTAAAGGGACTACATTCCTTTTAAATGTCTTCCTTCCACTGGAAATAATGGAGGATAGCGGCACCTTCTTTGAGGGCTCATAAAAGTGGACCCCCCGGCCCAGTCTTTTTGATACATGGGGGGTTGTTTGAGGAGAGGTGCCAGATGCTGTGCTGAAAATTTGGTGCATCTATCTAAAAGAAAACCCCTCAGAGTCCCATATACCCATGGATTGATTCTCCATTACAGTCTCCATAGGGTATAATGGAGTGCTCACCATATATTTCCCTCCCCCCCCCCTTCTGATAACCCTGAAGCCTCCAAACCAGGGAATCCCCTCCCTACAGCTGGGGATTGGCCACCCTATTTGCTTTCTAATATAATTCTTCCCAAACCTTTTGCTTTCATTCCAACACAGAGAGACGATCACAAGTTATCTTTTAATTTCTCTCTCTCTCCTTTTAAAAAAGCTTGCTTCTCTTCCCATTGCCCAAGTTAGCAATACTGCTTTGAAACCCCCGGGGCCATCATTCCAAAATTTGTGGTGTTTTGTCTGCTGCTGGGCCTTGTGATTTAAGGTTTGTCAGAGAATGTCAAAAAGGCCAGGAGGCCGAAGGCTTCCTGATGACGGAGGATTTTCTTTCACATGACCTTCCTGAAGTTGATTTGGAGCCCCAGACAGTGCTGCCTTCAGCTTTGACAGGGGCCGGCTGGCAACAGACTCCTGCCGCTCTCTGGGGCATTCTGGTATTCTTAAATGAAGGGGGTGGGGGGCTGCAATGTCTCTTCGTCATCCAGAATATTATTTCACAAGTAACCATCCTGAAGGTAGGGTAAGAGAGAGAGGTCCATATAAATGCCAGCCATTTCGCAGCTCATTTCCTTGCCTGGCTCTTGCAAACGATCATGCAGTCATCTCTGGCTTCGCTGCAGTTTAGAAGAATGATGTTCATTTTTGACTTGGGGGCTCTCCCAGTAAATTTAGCTGGAGAACTTGAGTGTGTCTTCATTGGTGGGAAGGGACAAGGCAGAGATTCTTGGGTGTTGGGCCTGGGGATGGTGGGGCTTTGGGAGGGGAGTAGGGTTGCCAATCCCCAGGTGGGGACAGGGGATCCCCTGGTTTGGAGGCCCTCCCCCCGCTTCAGGGTCATCAGAAAGCGGGGGGAGGGGAGGGAAATGTCTGCTGGGAACTCTGTTATTCCCTATGGAGATTTATCCCCATAGAAAATCATGGAGAATTGCTCTGCGGGTATCTGGGGCAATGGGGGGGGCTGTTTTTTGGGGTAGAGGCACCAAATTTTCAGTATAGCATCTAGTGCCTCTCCCCAAAATACCCCCCAAGTTTCAAAAAGTTTGGACCAGGGGGTTCAATTCTATGAGCCCCAAAAGAAGGTGCCCCTATCTTTCATTATTTCCTATGGAAGGAAGGCATTGAAAAGGTGTGCCGTCCCTTTAAATGTGATGGCCAGAACTCCCTTTGGAGTTCAATTATGCTTGTCACAGCCTTGATCTTGGCTCCACCCCTAATGTCTCCTGGCTCCACCCCCAAAGTCCCCAGATATTTCTTGAATTGGACTTGGCAACCCTAGAGGGGAGGGACTTCAGCTGGGTATAATGCTCTAGAGCAGGGGTGTTGAACTCATTTGTTATGAGGGCCAGAACTGACATAAATGAGGCCTTGTCAGGCTGGGCCCGATTTAATCTTTAATAGGTACACACCTATATAAACTTTTTAAAGAGATATAAACTTTTTAAAGGACACAGACAAACATGACTAAAGATTTTTTTAAAAAAAACCCTTAAATAAAACATGCTTAAAACATTAGCACTTATTGGTCTTAAAGGTGCTTTCTTTTTATTTCTCCCATGGGACCCGTGGAACTGGGCAAAGGAAGCTTTGGTTCTTTTCCTCCCTCCCTCCCCAGGAGACCAGGAGGGGGTGGAGCCTCAACCTATGGAGAAAATCGAGGTTTTGTTCATAGCTCCTGTGTGATTGAGCGAGCCTTGCAAAGCGAGCTGAGATGCAGAAGGAAGCAAGAGAAAGGGACAATGAAGTAGAAAAGAGCCAGTTGCTCGAGGGCCTGATAAGAGCCCTCTGGGGGCCTGATTTGGCCCCCAGGCCACATGTTTGACACCTCTGCTCTAGAGCCAACCCTCCAAAGCAGCCATTTTCTCCAGGAGTATGTTGTAACTCCATGAGATCTCCAGGCATCTTGAAGAAGAGAAATACTCTTCAGAGCATGGCTGCCTTTGGCAAGCCATGTGGGATCTGCACACAGTTGCACAAGTATACATTTGTGCACAGTGCTGAGTAAGGAGCAGTGGACCTGTGCCAGGGCCATTATGTAGGATTGCCAGCCTCCAGGTGGGGCATGGAGATCTCCTGCTTTTACAACTGATCTCCAGCTGGCAGAGATCAATTCCTCTGGAGAAAATGGCTGCTTTGGAGGGTGGACACTATGATATTGTACCATGCTGAGGCCCCTCCCTTCCCCAAACCCCGCCCTCCTCTGAACCACCCTTAAAGTCTCCAGGTATTTTCCAACTTAGAGCCAGCAACCCTACTGCTGGGAGAGCCAGTTTGGTGTAGTGGTTAAGTGTGCGGACTCTTATCTGGGAGAACCGGGCTTGATTCCCCACTCCTCCACTTGCACCTGCTAGCATGGCCTTGGGTCAGCCATAGCTCTGGCAGAGGTTGTCCTTGAAAGGGCAGCTGCTATGAGAGCCCTCTCCAGCCCCACCCACCTCACAGGGTGTCTGTTGTGGGGGAGGAAGGTAAAGGAGATTGTGAGCCGCTCTGAGACTCTTCAGAGTGGAGGGCAGGATATAAATCCAATATCTTCTTCTTCTTCTACTGTTATGGTAAAGGTCATCCCCCAAACAATCATATGCCTTGCTCATTTTTTATAATCTGCACTAGAAGTGTGGAAGGGAAAGTCACTTGAGAACTGCACTAGGTTTTGGTTTTTGTTATGTGCATCTTTAAAATCTTGATAAATGCTGAACCCAGACTACATGCATAGCCCATGCTGCTGCATTCACTAGTGGTACATTACACAGAAGAAATCAGCAGGTGTGCAGTCTATATAAGTGCTCCATGGTTAATCGTCCAACTAGCCCCACTTCAGAAGCCAACTTCCTGCTAGGCTGGTGGAACACCCAACTTCCTGCTAGGCTGGCGAAAGTGAAATCAGAAAAAGAGAAGACATGCGTTGGTGCTTATACAGATATGGGATGGTGCTTGTACAAAGACTGCAACAAAGAAATCTTGGAAAAGAAAGGTTTATGGTGGAGGCAGGTGTACAGCACCCCTTTGACCTTTTGGAGAACCTCCTCTCCTTGGCCTCTCTCTTAGCTTCTCTGCATACCACCTCAACAGCTGTGTTTTGTATCCATCCACCCAACAATCCATCTTTTATTTATACCCCATAAAGCCTGCCAAATTTGTTCCCTAAAGGTGGCTTACCATCTGAACATAGGCAAACAAGAAAACAACATTCAATACATTTAAACCTTTGGTCTCCAAGACCCATCAATGGCTCATAGTGTACACTGTCACTAGTCTAGGTCCCTGAACACACTTCCCTAGTCAGTGTGCCAAAAAACAAAACAGACAGTAACCTGCAAGCTGATAAAAAGAACTGGGGCTACAGCCTAGAAACCAGTTTTGGAATTTGCTCTGTTTTTTATTTCACCATATTTTATTGTTTATTGGGTGCAGCAGAGCAATGAGTGGCTTTAATGTCTACCCGTTGTCCCCACATCAGTATAAACAAAACTGCAAATACAGTGGTAGCAATAAATGACTGTGAAGATAATTAATTAGCTTCATTAAACTGTGAATCCTTCTCCCAGTCTTGATGAAACTTTGGAAACTCAGTAAGAGTGCCCAAAGAGGTGTGGAAGACATGTGGCAAGATCAAAGGTGTGTGTTTTTAACACACACACACAAGGCTAACTTTATAAATACAGGAGTGCTTATCCATTTGTTTGCATTCACTCTGAGGCAAAAGCCATACCAACTGGCCATTAATCACTTGTGTCATTATAATATTAACAATATTGAAAACTCAAGTGGTTATAAAGAAATCAAACCACAAATGTCAGCTGCTTGATTTAGCAGGGCTTCTTGGACATAACATCAAGGAAGAAAATGCTTTATTCACAAGTGTTCATCTCCTTAATTCAGCCTGATGTATAGTTGCATACACTGAGAGGTTATTGATTATTAATTAGTAGGTATCAGTATGTGTCATTCCATGAGGCCAGGCTAAGTTCACAGACAATGAGTAGCAGAGGTGACTAAAGATGCTCTCTAATTAGGAGCCATGGAACCATTCAACCTAATTCTTTAGACCGTTAATAATATAGAGTAGATACACTTTTTCTGTCTGATTCATACACTTACTTCAAGAAAACTCAAAGAAAAGCATTAGTATGATTCTCAGAATTGGAGCAAGTTCAAACTGAAGCACTCCTTCCAAAAAAGAGCTCTAGGGCTGGCATCAATGGGCGGAATCACTGGGCAACAGCTGAGACCCCTGCCCACTAATAGGGGCCCCTTGGCAATCTTTGAAGGCCCTTTGTCCTTCAGCTTCTCCCATATTCTGTGAATACCTGCCTAACTGCATTTTTTCAGTGAGTTGGGAGCGCAAGGAGTAGGGAGAAGAAGCAACCACCGCCAATGACCAGTCTATCTGGACATTTTTAAAAAACGGACTTACAAAACAGCTACCACCACCTAAGATCCAATACAAATGCTAACGAAAGCACAGCAGAAAATGGGCTTGGGATAAAGTTGCCAGGTCACCCCCACCCACCAGCAAGGGTAGGGTTGCCAGCTCCAGATTGGGAGACTCCTAGAGATTTGGAAATGGACCCTGGGAAGGAAGGGGCCTCAGCAGGATACAGTACTGGGGATTGGCACAAACCAGGAAAATGTGGTTTGAGGTTCATGGCCAAACCATGAACCGAACCAAATGAGGAGGTTTCCGGTTCATGGCCCCACAAACCCTGTTGAAAGGGACCACAGTCCCTTTAAATGGGGTTTGCAGAAAGCCAAACTAATAGCTGAGTGATAGGGAGCATCTTCCTCCCCACTGCTCGGCTGTTTCAGGTTGTTTTCTACAGTTCCTTTAAACTTTAAAGAGACTGCACAAGACATCCCGAAACAGCTGAACGGAGGCAAGTGCCTCCTCACTGCTCAGCTGTTTTTGTAGCTTTCATAGGGAACAGAAAGCAGGAGTTTAAAGGGATTTATAGTCCCTTTAAACCCCTGCTTTCTGCTCCTTTCGTGAATCACCGCAAACGACTTTAAAAGTGTGTGAAAATTCATGACAGTAGACCTATCATGAACTTTTGCTCATGAACCATAAACAAGGTAAAATTCATGATGAATTTTGCTTCATGGTTCGGGTTATGCCCATCCCTGTGCAATAAGTCAAAAAATCTAAAACTGTGTACAAACAACACTACAACACTGCAATCAAATTATGCAAATACATAATAAGAAAACTCCACAATGTGCAACAAAGTCCTTACAATAAAATAACCTAATAGTAATGCAGTCCAATCAAAGAAGTCTTTCTATCCGAATGAGTGGATGTCTTAATGAAGCAGGTACGTTGTACAGAAGCCTCCAAATCCAAATATGACATCATTACGCAAATTCTGGATGTAAAGCACATTTCAGAGTGTAGCCCTTCCTCAGGTAAGTCACCCAAGGGCAATTCTCTCAATCACCCAAGGGCAATTCTCTCAATCAGTTCTTACACAACAACAACAACAACAACAAATTTTATTTGTATCCCGCCCTCCCCACCGGAGCAGGCTCAGACTCATATAATGCTTATGAGGCTCAGACTCATATAATGCTTATAACTCATACATTTCGATATAAATTTCCTTTCCTCTAGGGATCCTGATTAACAACCTTTCTTAGCCATACAGCTTCATATAATTCAAAGTATGGGTAATGTCCCTCTTGTTCAATATCAGTGTATAATCTCCAAAGCATACATTTTCTTCAGGGGCACTGATCTCTGGAGATGAGCAGTAATTCCAGGAGATCTCCAGGTTCCACTTGGAGGCTGGCATCCTTAGCTTGGGAAGGAGTTCTCCAGTAAGGCCTGTGTCCAGGCAAGATGGAAGAACACTTGGCTGCTTCGTCTGCTCAGTTTGCCAACCTGCAGATGAAGCCTGAAGACCTCCTGGAATTACACCTGATCTCCAGATACCTGGAAGAGCCCCGTGGTGCAGAGTGTTACAGCTGCAGTACTGCAGACCTAAGCTCTGCTCACGACCTGAGTTTGATCCCCAGCGGTAGCTGGGTTTTCAGGTAGCTGGCTCGAGGTTGACTCAGCCTTCCATCCTTTCGAGGTTGGTAAAATGAGTACCCAGCTTGCTGGGGGGAAAGTGTAGATGACCTGGGAAGGCAATGGCAAACCACCCCGTAAAAAGTCTGCCATGAAAACATTGTGAAAGCAACGTCACCCCAGAGTCAGAAACGACTGGTGCTTGCACAGGGGACCTTTCCTTTCCTTTTCCAGATAGCTGAGATCTGTTCCCTGGGAGGAATTAAGAAATGGCTGCTTTGGAGGGTGGACTCTGTGGCATTGCACCTCACTGAGGTCCCTCCCCAGTTCTCCAGGAAGTTCCCATCCTGGAATAGGTAGGTAGCCCTAACTGAGCACATTGTCCCATGAAACTTATATTGGGTTAAATGTTAAAAAAAACACACACACACAACACTTGTCATTTCCCTTGGAAGCACAGAAACTTTACACAGTATCCTCAATCCTCCATGTTTCCCTGTTAAGGGGAAAATGCTGTTCAAATGAATTACAAAGATGATCTGACTCCAATGGTAACAAGAGAAAGAAATTTTTGTTACAAAAATAGAAGCACATCATACATGACATATTCATGCAGGTACATTTAACTTATTGCAAACAGATTAACTTCAAAAAGGTTGACTCGCTACAGCTCCAAGCCCAGGTAAGAAAGAAGAGAAGAGAGGTCCCAACAGAAGGCAAGAGGGGGCCAAAGAAACAAAATGTCTAACCAATGAGAGGAGGGTGGGGCCAACTGCTAAGTGTACCCCAGAGAAAGAATTCTCTTAACCCTTTTCCTTCCAGATCCTCTTGCATCCAGAGTCACAATATCCAACAACTTTTGCTTTTGCAACTCCTCCAGCGGCTGCTTTGGGCCAGGGCCTCGGTGTTAACATGCTTCATTTCAGCAAAATCAAGGATGCAAACTTCTCAGAGGTACTTAGTTTCCATGGCAACCTAAGCTGACCTCAACATTATTGTTCTCAAGAGGGAACTGACTTTACTATATGTTCATTCACTGAATTAATGGACTCCTGATTCTTTTATTAGCAGAGGCCTAACAATGAAAAGAGAGAGAGAGAGCGAAATGAAGGGGGGGCACAGAGAGACTCTCTCAGACAACTGTCCAGTCTTTTGTGGAACGGCTTATTGGAATGAAGTGAGGCTATTCAAGAAAAGATTATAAAAATCAACTCAAAGCTGCCTCTGTTTGTGGCAGCTAAACATACTTTTATTTCATAAAGGCAGATCCCATAAAACAAGCAAATTGAAGTGCTTAAGAAAAGAGAAACTTTGCGGCAGAGACCAATGTGGAAACTGGATTTTAGATATAAGGGCTAGATACCGTTATTCACGTGGATGTGATTTTTATCCAGGATTGTTGAGGTCGGTCTTTATGGAAGTGACTTTAAACTATGAGCAGATCCTTGTTGCTTGGGTTCTTCTTCTTTTTTAAACAAAAGGCAAGGAATTTAAGAGGCTGGGGGAAATAATGAAAGTTATATAAATAGGAGGCCAAGATTCAGCAAACCTGCCTACACTTCTTACACAAGGGGGCTTCTGTGCACACAGCTGGCAAACCCCCCCCCCCCCCACACACACACACAAAACCCTCAGCTATTTTGGTACCATGTAGATTGATCGATTTAAAAGTTGTTTACAATCCTTTTTTTAAAAAAAAAGAAAAGGTAAAATAATAAAAACAGAAGAGGGTGGTGTCCTCAGCTAACAGAGATCCTGGCACGACAAGGGGTTGCTAATCAGTTTGCTCCCATCTCCAATGATCCCCATCTATAACAGTAAGAAACCGAAGGGAAGTTGAAGAAGAAGAAGATGATGATGATATTGGATTCATATCCTGCCCTCCATTCTGAATTTCAGAGTCGCAGAGCGGCTCACAATCTCCTTTATCTTCCTCCCCCACAACTGACATCCTGTGAGGTGGGTGGGGCTAAGAGGGCTCTCACAGTAGCTGCCCTTTCAAGGACAACCTCTGCCAGAGCTATGGCTGCCCCAAGGCCCTTCCAGCAGCTGCAAGTGGAGAAGTGGGGCATCAAACCTTCTTTCTGGGTGGGTTTTTTTTTCCATGCAGGCTTCTTTCCATGTGGGCATTTTTCTGTGTGGGGTTATTTTCATGTGGGCTTTTTCCTGTGAAGGGAGGGATTTAAGCTCACACACCGTTGCCCCACCCAGAAATGGTCTTTTAGGTAGGATTGCCACGTCAAAGTTGGGGGGGGGGGAATTCCTGGAGATTTGATATGGTTGCCAACCTCCACATGATTTTTGTAATGGTTTGGTTCTTTGTATTATGTTTATCACAGACTTCCATATCTGTAATCTTCGGCATCTAAAGTTGTAAGAACTGAAGAGGATGTATGAAACAGGATTTTTTTTACCGGTCCCCTTAGTCTTTCAACAATCCTGTGGCACAGAGTGGTAAAGCTGCAGTACTGCAGCCGGAACCCTCTGCTCACGACCTGAGTTCGATCCCAGCGAAAGCTGGTTCAGGTAGCCAGCTCCAGGTTGACTCAGCCTTCCATCCTTCTGAGGTCAGTAAAATGAGAATCCAGCTTGCTGGAAGGAAAGTATAGATGACTGGGGAAGGCAATGGCAAACCACCCCGTAAAAAGTCTGCCGTGAAAACATTGTGAAAGCAATGTCACCCCAGAGTCGAAAATGACTGGTGCTTGCACAGGGGACTACCTTAGTCTTTCAAGCTCAGTTCATCTCATCGTCCTGTGAAATCCTTTTCACTTTATATATGAACTGGTGTAGCCCTTGAGAGTTCAATGAAAAAAGCCCATAGGCAAAACACCACAGTCATAAATGCTCACAGGAAAAAGCCCACATGGAAATAAGCCCACACGGGGAAAAGTCCACACAGAAAGCCCACATAGAAAAATACCATGTAAAGCATAACAGATATTTATAATCGTGGATAACCATTCATCTCCATTTATGAGAATGAATAGGTATTGCTTATATTTTATGGTTTTTTAGGATTAAAATATATTCACATACAACAATTTGCATTGTGATTTTATAAGTGTAATTACATAATAATTTTGCTATGTTATTAGTATATTTGATGGACTGCAGAGGAACCTGGCTTGTCACAGGCTAACACTGCAGAGGGTGGGCTCTATGGAATCCCACCCCTATTGAGCTCACTCCCTTCCCCAAATCCCACCCTCCTCAAGTTCGAGTATCCATATCTTCTCCAGATGTTTCCCAACCAGGAACCGGCGACTCTAACCCTGAATAGGGTTGCCAGGTTCAATTGTTCTGCCAGCAGGGGGTGGATGGGAGCATTCTAGGAGTGGGCCAATGTCATGCATGGTGACATCACATGGATGAGACATCACCACGATGGGGACATCTTGTGGTGACGCTGTAGCATTGTGGCCAGAAACTCTATGGTTACCATAGAGTTTCACCCAAACACCAGAGCATCCCCACCCACCACTGGAATTTCCCCAGTCCCCCTGCTGGACGGGCTAGGGAACCTGGCAACCCTATATATGAATTTGCCCATTTACGAAGGTCATCTTAAGAGGCCTAGCTTTATACCTCCCACTTGTGGGATAGTGGATGTCCACTAGAGAAAGGGCTTTCTTTAGCTCCTCGATTGTGTTCAATCCTGCAGTGTTTACATTCCCTCCAGAATTTCAGAGATGGAAAGAGAAACATGTTTGTAAAGTTCTTAGTTGTAAGAAGCCATGACCACTCCCTGAACCTGACCACATCTATGTACACCATTCTACACTGATGGAATTTGTTCCCCGATTGTTCCTGTTTGCAGCCTGCTATATCATTCTGCAAGATCTTTAGCAATTCTCATGAGCAGACCTTGAATTCAGCAGCAGCTCCTGAACCTTTCTGATGCCCCCCCTCTCCTCCTCCCCACTTACCTTGTCCATGGAATAGTAGGTACAGCTGCATAACAATCCCTGGATTAGGAGAACAGCCAGCCACCAGGAGCTTTGCCACAGCACCAGCAGCCCTCATTAACCCCTAGAGAAGCCTGCGCCACCCTTTCTCCACTGATGTGATTTTGGGCAGCGGATGGCTTGCTGACTTTTTGACTGGGAGGGGGGGCAGTGGCCAAGGAGAGCCCCAGGTGAGTGAGGCCTGCTTGGGCTAGCTGCATCTCTAGTCAGCCCATGAAGGCCTCACTCACCCGGGGCTTTCCTTTCTTGCGTTGGGTTGTTTTTGGCTGGTTATGGCGGAGGCATATGCTAATGCGTTATGCTAATGAGCTCCACCACCTATTTTTCTACAAAACAACCCCTGCTCATGAGTATGATTTCAACAAGGCATTACTAAAAGGCAGAAGTACGGACAGGAATTTGCTAAGAACCGATGGAAGAGAAGAGGGAAAGGTGGAGTATATGCTTTTATACATATTGGGTTTTATTTTCCATAAACACAGTTTCCAATTCCGTGGACCAACAGCAGAGTTTCTGTGAACTTGGAAGAGCTCAAGTTAAAACCTTCAGACCAATTTTGTGTGTGTGTGAGAGTGTTGTGTGTATTTAGAACTGTTATTATAAACCCTGCAAAGGCCGGGGGCATCATGACCCGGGCAGTAATTGCTCCACAAAAGACAGTTAACAGTTCTCTTGCTCCCCTCTAACTACCTTCCTGACTGCTTATTGAAGTCTGATTTCCCACTCCTCTAGGTCATCATTCATCAGCCAGGCTGATCCCACTGGGGGAGACCCAACGGACCTTTCCCTCTCCCTTGTAACCGGGGGCCATTTTTGATGGCCCTGTCCTCTCGAAGAAACGTCTCCGCTCCCTCCCAATGGGGTGAGCTATGTTTATAATATCCAAATAATGATTTCACAAATTATCATAATTATCAATCAATCATCTTCTTTGAACAATGCCTGCCCCCAGTATCAGATGGCTCCAGTGACCTGTGGAGAGTTTGTGTGTGTGTGTGTGTGTGTGCTTGCAACATAAACAGGGAGAGATTTATTAGTGTGGTAGTGGTGCTGCTGGGGGTGGTGGTTACTTTTTTTCTTTTTCAGCTACAAAACTTGGTGAACCTTGAAAAAAAAAAACCAAGGGTAAGATATAGTCAAAGAGCATTAATTTTTTTGGAGGGGGTTATTTTCTGGAAAGTGTAACAAGTAACATGGCTGGCAGCTAAGCAGAAGAGAACACAGCATCCAAAAATGTGTATGCTTTCTCAGATTGCAGCCACACATTGCTGGATATTGAGTTATGATTATGCTATTGCTAGGGTTGCCAAACTCCAGGTACTACCTGGAGATCTACTCCAGATGACCAGGATCAGTTCCCCTGGAGAAAATGGCTGCTTTGAAGGATGGAATCTAAAGAAGAAGAAAAAGAGGAAGAGGAGGAGGAGTTGGTTTTATACCCCACTTTTCACTACCCAAAGGAGTCTTAGAGTGGCTTAGGGAGCCAGTTTGGTGTAGTGGTTAAGTGTGCAGACTCTTATTTGGGGAAACCAGGTTTGATTCCCAGCTCCTCTACATGCACCTGCTGGAGTGACCTTGGGTCAGTCATAACTCTCTTAGAGCTGTTCTGCTCAAGAGCAGTCCCCACAGAGTGTCTGTTGTGGGGAGGAGAAGGGAAAGGAGATTGTAAGCCACTCTGAGACTCCTTCGAGTAGTGAACAGTGGTGTATAAATCCAATCTCCTCCTTCTCCTCCTCCTCTTCTTCTTCTGCCTTGTTTCCTTCCATTCCTCTTCTCACAACAGACACCCTGTGAAGTAGGTGAGGCTCAGAGAGCGATGAGAGACTGAGACAACTGTGACTGAGGTCCCTCCCCTACCTAAACCCCACCTTTCCCAGGCTCCTCCCCCCCAATCTCCAGCTATTTCTCAACCTAGAGCTAGCAACCCTAAATAACTAACTTGTAACTTGGGATGCCAGCTTCTGTGCGGGGGGGGGGGGGGGGCTCGTGTTCTCCAGCATCAAAACTGATCTCCACATGACAGAGATCAGCTCCCCTGGAGAAAATGGTGTCTTTGGAAGACAGAGTCTATGGTATACCATAGAGTCTATGAGGAACGGAAATTCCTCCCCAAGTCCTGCTTCCAAATCTGCAGTTTTCCAAGCCAGAGCTGGCAACCCTAGTTGCAAATGGATCTTCCTGGGTGGATGAGACAATCCACCTTCAAACGATATCAAGCAACATTACCATGATATCCATTGATGTGTGGATGCTGTCTGGTTAGACAATAAAACCATGCCCCATTTCTTGGGAAAATCTCCAGCATGCCCATAATATGGGGAAAGAGCTATTTCAAGAAGGGATGACTTGCTTTTAATGTGATTTTTTCTTCACATTCTGAATTTTATTCACTACAATCTGAAAAAAATACTTTTACTTTTCTAACTCCAAATCGACCAGAGGGTGAAACAACAGGGATGAGAAATTCAAAATCATCCCCTGCACACCCATACACAAAAGAAAAGGTTTATCATCTTTCTGATCGAGTCTCCTCCACTGTTCGTGACAACGGTATCTTTTTTGCTCCCCCAGCAGACTTCATTCTTGTTAATGGATAAATTCAGACTTGCCCGAAAGTCACAGAATAAATTTAAAGCCTTTTGCCAAACGTCTATCCTATTGGATTTTGATAAGACGGCTATTGAGCTTTAATAATGTCGCCTATCCATTTCAGCTGGCCCTTAACATGTCTCTTTATTTGTCCCCAAAGCCTCTTCAAGCTATGCCTTTTTATTACAAGTCTCTCCGCTAGCTCTCTGGGGAGACGGGGTCAACAAAGAGTGATAGATAGATAACTCTATAGATTATCTCCCACAGCTGTTTTCTCTCCAGTAGCCCCTTCGGCAATTCCCTCTAAGTAAACAGAGACTCAAGGGGGGGGGGGTAGTGGACTAGAGAAAGAAACCCCCACCAAGGTCTCTCATCACCCTGCCTAGGACAAAAAGGAATTATAAAACACAAGGCATCCTAGACAAGACCTGGCCACATCCTTCTTTCCCTTTCTACATCTAGCCAAAGTGACTTTCAGAGGAAAAAAATTAAATACATGCAGCGTTGACCCTCTAACCATGGAAGACTCATGCCTGGGAAAATGCTAGCCAAGAAGAGTATTTGGTTCCTCCATCTCTCTTCCTGAGTTTAGAACTGAAACAGAGATGATCGTTAATTAAAGGCAAATACACTGTGCTTTACATCTGTTTTGGCATCACAGTGGCACATACAGAAGGATACCATGAACTGCTTGATCTTTAAGCAATGTGCTGCCTTCCTCTGTGCTACAATTTCCAAGTGGTGCTGCGAAAACATGCACACACAGGGAGCGAAATGGCATGCCAGTTCAAAAAGCAATCCCCATATTCACTGATATCGCTCACAGCTGTAATTCAAGTTCAGGGAGCAAACCTCTCACTAGGAATCTTAGCAGAGGTGTATCGACGCAGATGTGGAATACAATGGAAATATGTGTCTGAAACACTAATCCACAAAAGCAGACACTTTCCCCACCCCAATTCAAACCCAAGCCAGGGGTACCTATTATGATCTGCAACTGGTGCACAGTGCATCATGCTCACCATTCAATGGCATGGACAACTTGCTAAATAAGATAATGCACATATGAAACACTATTGCATATCACTGCCAGGATTTAGAGAAGTACGAAGTCACATTAGCCCTTGGAAGCTTTTGATTTATTTCTACCAAACATCATTCCTACCAACCCCGAAACACAAACTACTCTTGAAAGTGAGGAGACTTGCAAGAGGGAACAGTCCAAATTCACACTCTACTGTGAAAACTTGTTGGCTTTCCTCACTAGTCATCCATTCTCAGTTTAATCTACCTCACAAGGTTGCTGTGCGGATAAAATGCAAGAAGAAGAGAACGCTGCATGCCGGTTTGATTCTTCACAGGGGAGGAACATGGGATATAAATGAAACAGAAATCAACTCCAGGATTTAGACATCCTGGACATTAAGAGCAGCAACCATGATGGACCAGAGCCCTGGTTCCATGCCCAACCCAGTCGAGAAGACCAGTCCCTTCAGTTGAGCAGCAAGCTCCTTCACAAATCATCACGTTTAGACTTGAACTCTTTACTGGACTGCTCCAACCTTTGCTGTCCCAGCTTTAAACTCTGACTGCCCACTGGTAAATTTATCACCTCATAAACTCCTGGTAGTGCTTCTTTACAATCTGTTTAGGCTAGTGCTTGTGTCAAATATTATAATTGCCCTAGTTTGTATTTGGTGCAGACAAAGAGAATTCTCTCGCTCTGTGTGTTTTTTTTTCCGGTAGGAGAGAATAGCAGCACCCAACTGTGAGATGCTTCCCGCAGACATTAGAAACCCTCCTCATTTTTGCCACAGTAAAGCATGAATATCCTTTACATGGTTGTGCTTGTTTTCAAGGAGTCCTTCTTCACTCTCTGCCAATGGGATGGGACTCCCTTGAAATAATGTATTATAAAATGCAAAAAAAAGGGGGGGGAACCCTACTATCAAGAGGGTGCTGAGGCACACATAACCTGGACGTACTTCCATCTTTGTGGTAAACAAGGTTATGATAATAAGAACTAGCATTTTGTCACCACATCAATCGGGATATAATAGGAACCCAACGTAGTCCAGACAAATGGCTGATGACTTATGGAGATGAACAGGGTAAAAAGTTCAGCAGCCCTGGAAGGTCATGGGATGGTCAACAGAGGGCATATCATGTGGGAACAACCCTTCCCTCCACAAGATTGGCTTCCAAATGCAGTTATTTGTCTCCTCCTGGGGCGATCAGAATAGACTGCAGTGGGTATAGATATGTCTATGTATCTCTTCCCCAACTGCCTCTGGAGCCGGCCATGTCTAGAATTTCACAGTGTTTGGCAGAACTCCATTGGGGTGTTTTGTTTTAACTTCCAGAGCTCAGGAGAGTGTCATTGCAATGCCTTTTTTTTTTTTTTTAAGACGGCGTAGTAGCTTTCCAGCTTCAACTGCAAACTTTTCAAGTCTCACAGCCTATGTCCTCCAAGACCATGCATTTCCATAAGAAAACAAAACCCAAGATGAAATTGAGCCAAACTTGTACCAAGCAAATACACATTGTAATTGTCTGCATGGACGCAGTAATAAAACATGGCAGTTAAAAGGGTTAGCTAGTTTCAGTAATAAAAAATACCCACAGAGAGATTTTCATAGCTGAAATGTGTAGAGTGGATTCAGTGGGAGAACCGCAACACAATTCATAAATCGGCTACTGGAAAAGGTAACAGTTCGAAGGAAAATTTCGTAAACTCCTACAAGTATTGGCCAATGGCCCAAGGTGGAGGCTTGGTGGATTCTGACAGATCTTGAGCAAAGCTTGACGTATTTTTCCTGCTGCATAGGTGGATCGTTGTAAGAATCCTGAGTTAACTGGCTTTTCAACACTCAGTACTTCTTTACCCCACAAAGGTTTACTAGTCAAACTGAAATAATCAGTAAACCTCTGTGCGGTAAAGAAGTACTGAGTGTTGAAAAGCCAGTTAACTCAGGATTCTTACAACGATCCACCTATGCAGCAGGAAAATACGTCAAGCTTTGCTCAAGATCTGTCAGAATCCACCAAGCTCCACCCATGTCTCAGCAGAATCCATCAAGATAAGATGGTTTTGAGTTAGCAGAATCCTCCAGGTTCCATCTGTGTCTCAGTAGTCTGTACCAAGCCAAACCATGGATTCAGCTAAACCCACCAAGTTTCATTCATGTTTAGCTCCTGATTTACCCCACTCTGCCATAGGTCTAACCCCTGCCTTGGTACTATCCCCTGGTTTTGCCCAAGTAGACATTATTTGTAAACCAAACCACTAGCCCTTGAGTAAATATAAGCTCTTCTCTTTATCCCACTGGCACTCCATTTTGAAAAAAATGCACCGTGCAGTCTTTCATTGAAACATAGACCATTTTCATACCAAGCAACTGGGCCAATGTGACTACTACATATCCCAGTTAGGACATGAGCCATGAATGAGATTCTGAGCTTCTCTCATGGTCTAGGTGTCCTTTGTCCTGGCTCATTGCAATGGAACTGCCCCCAACAAACTCTCCAACGGGAACTACTCAGATGGTTCCTGGTGTTTGGGGAAAAAGAGGGGAAGATTTCCAAGTGGCAGTATAGGGGATGAGCCATGGCCTTTGAATCCCCAGTATGAATGCCTAACAATATGGTTAGTCATTATCATATTCCCTCTAAGCTGCAGAGTCTTAGCAAATTTTTGTGAGCAAAAATTCTGTTTTGTGAGCCACTGGCAGGCCTCAGTTTCCGTGGGAGCTCACAGGAGCACAGCTCCTGAACCTTTCTGAGAGTTCCACCTCCTTGTCCACTGAATAGTATGTGCAGCTGCATAACAATCCCTGGAGGAACTCCACCACCTATTTTTCTACAAAATGACCCCTGGCTACTGATATTAAAGTTGTGAGCTACTGGCATGAAAGTTGTGAGCTATTGCATAAATTATTGTGCTCTGGGGTCATCCTTCCTGAGCTCAGACAAAAATGTGTGAGCTGGAGGCTAAAAATGTGTAAGCTAGCTCACGCTCACTCAGCTTAGAGGGAACACTGGTCATTATTGCATGGTGGATTGGATGACTCCATTCTGGTATGTGGGGTTTGTTCCTCCTCCAAATACCAACCAAATCTCCATCCTGCACAAAGGTCACCAAGTTTTATTTTAGAGATCCACTTTCAGAACCAAGCATCCTAATGCTGAGAACATTTACTTAGAAATAAGTTCCCACTGAGTTCAATGGGGCTTACTTCCAAGTAAGAATATATAGGGTTCCAGCATTATCCTCTTTTGTCCAGAACGGAAAGGGCTGCCCTCTCAGTTCTGAGACCCAATTCAATCACCTCCACAAATGATCACGGGAACAGAAACTTCTTTTTACTGCAAGAGAAGAAAATACACTTTCTGACAATGTCTAATGCTCCAACTTGATCCAAAATCCCCATCATCTGAGAGAATCTCTTCTCAGTCTGCCAAGTCTCTAAACCATACAGAACACATGCCAACCCAAACATCACACACACGAAAAAGGGATAATCCTGGTCAGATATACAACAAGATCAACGTCTTGAGGTCAGTATTCAACAGACACCATTCGCTTGCCAATCTAAAGAGCAAGCTTCCATGGCCAACCAGTTGTGAAAGACAGCTTCAGTAAGACTCTCTCTCTCTCTCTCTCTCTCTCTCTCTCTTTTTGGCCTACCTTTTTAATGCAGCCATCTTGCAAAGCTGTCTCTGGATCTGTAAGCATTTGCTAGAAACAAGAAAGAGAGAAAAGTAAGTCAATGTGTAGCTCTGGGGGTAAGGAGATACTGTAAATAATCAGGGTTGATGCCCAGGATTGTAACAATGGGCATCTATCAAAGCCCATAACCCAGCAGAGAGTCCACTTATGAGTTCCAAGCCATCTGTTCCCACCAGGCAGTGTCACATGGGCCTCTGGGACAATCTCCCATGTTCAGTGGGAGAACCACTTGCAGGTACTTGTTAAAGGTCTTTTGCATTCCCTTTAGCCCAGCTGGCAATGGTGAGGATTAAAGGAGTGTAAAAGAGTCATGCACCACTTCCTCCTATGGAAGGGAGGTGTGGGGTGGGCATGTGAACATAAAAAACATATGCCACTGCCTTTTACCAAATCAGACCATTGGTCCATCAAAGTCGGTATTGTCAACTCAGCCTGGCAGCGGCTCTTCAGAGTCTCAGAACCTTTCACATCACCCATGACCTGGTTCTTTTAAGCCAGGGAGATTGCACCTGGGACCTTTTGCATACCAAGCAAGTGCTCTGCTACTGATCCATGGCCCCTCCCCATACAAGACTGCACAAGACAGGTGACATTGGACGGGCATGGTATCAGGAAATATCTTGTTAAAGCCCTCCCCTCCAAACCCCGATAAATGATACTTAAACTAAATGTTGCTATAAGAACTCGTTCAGACTGAAGCGTCTGCATAGTGAGCTCACTGCAGATGGAACAAGCCACTCCTTTGCATAGACGTAAGCTCAATTCGCACACATGGACTCAGGAAACTTGCACATACTGAATCAGACCATAGTCCATTAAAGTCAGTATTGTCTACTCTGACCAGCAGTGGCTTTCCAGCAGCTCAAGTGGAAGTCTTTCACATCATCTACCACTTAATCTTTTTATCTGGAGATGATGGGGATTGAACCTGGGATCTTCTCTACCATGGAGTCCAGCCCCTCCCAAAATACATATAATATACATGACTTAATAAATGCATGTGAACATGGCCCCATTCAAAAGCAACCTGTTTGGAAGAACACACACGCATACATGGGTCTCTTGTAAGGATCTCAATTACATAAAAACTATAGTAAAATCCAATTAAATAGGAAGGAGAAGATAAAACCATAACCCAAGTTATTATTACAGAATTAACTGACTTTTCCCGATGCTGTAACAAGGTACGCAAAATTTCGCCACAGATTCCGTAGTATACTGATTTTCAACAGCCAATAATCGATTACAGTATTCTGAATCTGACCTACCTACAATATCTCCATTTCTTTATTTATCTAGCAGTTCTCTCTGCACTGTTCTAATGCATCTGCTGCTCTTCAGAATTAAAACAAAATCAGCATTCTAAAATCTAGGGGAAAATTTGGATGATGACAATTTCAGAAATGTCTCAACAATCAGGGTTGGTGTCAAGGGACAACATGGTGAGCATCTACTGATGCTCACCACTACCTGGAAGAGGAATCATAGAATCATAGAGTTGAAAGGGGCCATACAGGCCATCTAGTCCAACCCCCTGCTCAATGCAGGATCAGCCTAGAGCAGGGGTCCCCAACCCCCGGGCTATGGACCGGTACCAGGCCTTGACCTGTTAGGAATCGGGCCGTGAGTTGTATAATTATTTCATTATATATTACACTGTAATAATAATAATAATAATACGACATTGGATTTATATCCTGCCCTTTACCTTCCTCCTCCACAACAGACACCCTGTGAGGTAGGTGGGGCTGAGAGAGCTCTGACAGAAGCTGCCCTTTCAAGGACAGCTCTTCAAGAGCCATGGCCTACCCCAGGTCATCCCAGCAGCTGCAACTGGGGAAGTGGGGAATCTCCCAGATAAGAGTCCACACACTTAACCACCACACCAAACTAATAGAAATAAAGTGCACAATTGTATCATCCCAAAACCATCACCCCCCCCCCCCCAGTCTGTGGAAAAATTGTCTTCCACAAAACTGGTCCCTGGTGCCAAAAAGGTTGGGGGCCACTGGCCTAGAGCATCCCTGACCAGTGTTCATCCAGCTGCTGCTTAAAGACTGCCAGTGAGGGGGAGCTCACCACCTCCCTCGGTAGCTGATTCCACTGCCGTACAACTCTTACTGTAAAAAAGGATGGTCCATAAACCAGAAAGACTTGCCTCATTGGCCCTCAGTGAAAATGTGAAATTGTCCCAGAGGCTTGTGAGAAATCACGGGAAAGTCTCTGAGACTGGTTGAAGAGCCATTGGAAAGCTGAAGAGTCATTGGAAGGGATGCAGCGGTGATTCTTTTTGTATCTCTTTAGGCCTGCTGGCATTTACCATCTGTGAGTAAATGTCTTCAATGGTTTAATACTTAAATTTAAATGTTTTATCTTTAACTTCTATTTATGTTATATTCTTGTGTTGTAAGCCGCCCTGAGCCACTTGTTGGGAAGGGCGGGATAGAAGTCATAAAATAAATAAATAAATAAATAAGTAGACAGAGTAGAAGACAGGGCAGTGGTAGTAGCAACCATATACCTAGAGGGGGCAGTAAAGGCTATACTGGCAACACCCCTAAAAAAAAAATCCTGGAGATGTCCCAGTTTAGAAAATACACTATGGAAAGAAACATTACACCTGTCTCAAGGGTCTCCTATCAGGGGCCTTCAAGGAGCACCTAGCAATGTTCATGATGGCTCAGGATCTTCATGCTTTCAGAACTAAATACATTCTCTGCATTCTGTTCCTTTCCTAATACTCTTCAATATTCTGTTTCTCTTCTGACACATTTGCACAGCTGCTTTCTGGGAACTCTCTGCAATGGCTCCAAGATGCTTTTCTGGGGCTGTAGTCACCAGTTTGGAACTCACAACCAACCCTGGCTAATTTTTTCTTTCCGGCATGGAGCTCCACGCAACAGAAGCCCCACACGTTCTGCTCAATAAATGCACCAGTTGAGGGGTCTGGCTCCATTTGTATGTTTGCATGACCCGGCCTGGCAAAGGCTGCCCAATTTCCTAAGTTCAAATATGTTGGCAGGCTTTTTTTCCGAAACTCAGCTGTGACAACAACGTGTCAAATTTTAAATATGAAGGATTTCTAACCCCTCCGATGTTTTATGTTTCTTTTAATAGACATTGAAAATTGTGGTTTTGGAAAGCCGTGAAAAGCAAACAGGAGCGAAAGGTGAGCGCCGGAGGAACAAAGCAAAGTTTGTCGGGAGAAATCAGCACTCTGCGCCGCACGCTAAATAGTTTCGCATGCCCCACTGCAAGCAGATGGGACCAGGTTGATGGAGCAGAACTAAGCTCGGGTGAAAGGGAAGGGGTGCCCGACTGGGCCGAGCCAAAGGCCCACGCTCCACTGGCTGGCCAAATCAGGATAGACACAAATGTAAAGATGGTGTGAAATTTCCCAAGTCAAGTTTTTAGAAGAATGCAGGCAGCTCAGCCAATGCATATTAGGATGCAAAAGCAGTGGTTCTTTCTTCAGGGTTTTTCGCTCATTCAGACGGCAAGTTAAGACCCAGCGATCTAAAGAAGGATAGTTTTCTCCACAGTGATGGCGGCACTGAAGCTGGCAATGAAGAGCATTGCTTTTCCTTTTCCTCTGTCACTTTGACCAGGATGACTTTGGACCAGTCACTCTTTGGCTGTGATCACACACATGAAATAATGCACTTTCAATCTACTCTATAACTGGATTTTACTGTGAACTTGCAAAACCCAGTTTGAAAGTGCGCTGAAAGTGGATTGAAAGTGCATTATTTAGTGTGTGTGACCGCACCCTTTGTGTCAGCCTAACCTACCTCACAGGGTTATTGTTAAGATATGGTGGAGAAGGGGACAATCACGTCGGTCATTCTGAGCTCTTTGAAAGTTGGGCACAATAAAAACGGGGGAAATAACAGAAGGAAAGGAGAGGCCAGCTGCCCTTTTCTACCAGCACTACTTGACAAGCTGAATCTGACAAGCCTCATCATGGATCTGAAAATTCCCTGGTTCTGGAAAAAAGGAATGTAAATTCCTGAAAATCTGGAGGGATACTTAAAAGGGGGGTGGGGAGCCATCACCCACTTTCTCTGTGCTGATAGCTAAAAGCAAGACGGCATGTCAAACGCCACCATAGGTGGGCATTACCAGCCATTCTTGTGCCGGGGCTGAGGGAGGGGAAACCCCCTCCTTGCGGTCAGCGTCCTGAAGCAGAGAGAGTTCCATTTGGGACTTGCACATCTCCACTCCACTTCTGATAACTAAACATGTCAGGCAACGCCATGTGAATCGTTTTGAACAACAGTTTACAAGCTGGCATGCTCCATCTCCATCCAGCCCTAATTTGATTACATTCCCGGGACAGGTCAGAATAAGCTTATGTAAATAGAAATATTATCCATTCGTCCTGTGTGCCCAGACAAAACCATCGCTTAGATATACCGGGGCACAAGTTAAGCTATTTGATGGCGTACATTTTATTAATGGCATCCTAATTGCATTTATTAATTATCTAGAATACCAGGCTTGAACGCTTGGATGCGGGGGTGGGGAGATATAAATACATGAGAGCAAGCGGAAAGCTCTGGATTTGAATTGTGCATTTCCCATGAACTAATAGTGCAATCCAAAGGCAAGTTACACCCTCTGAAGCCATCAAATTCAGTGGGTTCATTAGGGTATAGCTCTGCTAAGGATCGCATCAAAACTCTGCTGAGGGTTGCACCGTTCAGTGTCCTTGGGGAATTTGCTTTTACTCTTCTCCAGTTCACAGATGAAAATAGGGACGTGCTTTTAAAACACACCAACTCTCATACCAAGGAAATCTGCCTAATATCCTCCCACGCACACGTACACCAGCTGTACGTTGGATTCATTCACTGTACAACAGCTTGACCCTCGCTGACTTAAACACACAAAGGGGTTTTTTTTTGTTTTTAATGTATAGTAGGAAAATGTAGACCTACAATAGATTAACAATAATGCGATGTTTAACTTAGAAGCTGCCAAGTGTTAAATGGAAGGCTGTGCACAGAACGGTGCTTTTGCATTCATGTGCTTGCATTCGCATGCACATGCACAATGGATTAGAAGCCTCTAGGGCTTTTTTTGAGCAGGAACACAGAGGAACGCAGTTCTGGCTGGCTTGGTGTCAGGGGGTGTGGGCTTATATGCAAATGAGTTCTTGCTGGGCTTTTTTCTACAAAAAAAGCCCTGTGTAAAACAATGGTGATATCAGGGGATTTGGCATAATGTGCAAATGAGTTCCTGCTGGGCTTTTTAAAATGTGAAATAATGTTGACATCAGGGGGTGTGTCCTAATATGCAAATGAGCTCCTGCTGGGCTCTTTCTACAAAAAAAGCCCTGGATGCCTCCATTTCACACTTGGACATTTAACTTCCAGGGACTTGTGGGAAGGACGCTGAAGCCAGAAAAAGTCACAATGTCAGGAAGTCATGATCAAAACATTTTAAGAAGACATTCCCAAAAGGGGGGTGGGAAACTTGAGTCAATTACCAAAGACAGGAGCCAGAATTCCTGGATATTTTCAGCACATTCCTCAAAACTCTGTTCCAATATGCAATATGCGGTTAATAATACCGCCCTATTGTAGAGGATTGCTTCAAAGGTTATGATAAATGTAATGTTTGTGTTCCCTAAACTGGATGGCCCAGGCTAGCCTGATCTTGTCAGGCCTCAGAAGCTAAGCAGGTTTGTCCCTCATTAGTATTTGGTTGGGAGGCCACCAACAAATCTCAGGGTTACTCCACAGAGGCAGGCAACAGCCAAGCACCTCTGAATGTCTCTTGCCTTGAAAACCCTGCAGGATCACCCTAAGTTGGCTGTGATTTGACGGCACTTTCAACCAACAACACCAAGGTTTGTGAAACACTGTGTACGCTTTAAAAAGCTATAAACACCTGAAGTAGGACTATTGTTTAGCCAACAACTCTGTTGCTGTACCCAGGATTGAATTTGAGTTTGTGTTTCTGAATTCTCTAGATTTTAAAAAGAAATTAGGTGGGAAGAAAGGATGTCTATGAGCAGGCACAAGGTAACTCCTCTGAGGCGATGCAGCATACCCTACCTCTTTGGAACTAAGGGTTAGAACGGATAAAAGGAGGTACTTCTTCACCCAAAGGGTGATTAACATGTGGAATTCACTGCCACAGGAGGTGGTGGCGGCTACAAGCATAGCCACCTTCAAGAGGGGGTTAGATAAAAATATGGAGCAGGGCCATTGGCCTGATCCAACATGGCTTCTCTTATGTTCTTATGTTCTAAGGGTCACAGTAGCCAGCTAAAAGAAAGTACTAGAATCCCGGTGGTGGAAAAATTGCTGTCAAGTCCCAGCTGACTTAACGGTGATCCTTCATGAGGTTTTCATGGCAAGAGACATTCAGAGGTGGTTTGCCCTTGCCTGTTTCTACATAGCAACACTGGACTTCCTTGGTGGTCTCCCACTCCAGTACCAACCAAAGCCAACCCTGGAAGGAAAACTTTCTCCAGTAGAACACGGCACTTGATCCCGAAAGACTCTACAAACCCTAACAAAGCCAACCCTGCTTAGCTTCTGATGAGATCAGGCTGGCCTGGGCTATGCAGGTCAGGTCAGAACCCCAGGAACTGTTATCGTTTAGGCTGCCCCTAAAAATGGTGAGATTGAATTGCAGAAGGTTATTTACGACGCTTCTATCCCATCTTTCTTCCATCAAAGAATTCAAGGTAGTATACAAAGGATCCTCTAGAGCAGGGGTCCCCGCCCACTGGGCCATGGACCAGTACTGGTTTGTGGCCTGCTAGCAAATGGGCCGTGGAGTCAGGCAGAGGTGCCCCACTGCCCCCACCCGCCTGGGATCTGGCCAGACAAAAGAGGCAGCACAGCCTCGCAGGGAGGCAGCCTTGGAGTGAGGCAAAGCAGTCCTGCTGCCCCTTCCGCCAGCCCAGGACCAGAAGGATGCTTTTTCTGGCTTTCGTCTGCCAAACAGACCCCCGCCAAACAGCTAATCAGCAGGGGTCTTTAAATGCGAGGGGGAGGCAGATTGGCTTTCTGCTGTCTGGCCATCTAGTAGGGAGGCAGCAGAAACAGTCTCAGTCTCCCCCACATACACATTTAAAGACCCCCATGGGGACAGGGCATGGGCAGGGGGGCAGCATGGAGTGGCAAAAAACCCACCACCACTACCAGGTCCTTGGAAAAATTGTCTTCCTCCAGTCCCTGGTGCCAAAAAGGCTGGGAGCCACTGCTCTAGAGATCTCCTGTTCAGGTATTGACCAGACACCCGCCTGTTTTGCTGTATGATATAACATCTGAGGGTGCCGTATCTTATGCTTTCTAAACCCCAACCTGTTTTTGATCTTCCAAGGAGTTCAAACTCATCTGTACACACAGTCTCCCAGTAGACCCTCTCCTTGGGATCAAAGACAGTGACTGGCCAAAGGTCACCCTGGGTCTCCTTGATACAAGCCCAACGCTGTACATTGCACCAGACTTGCTCCCATAGGCCTGGCTAAGTTCTTTAAGGATGGTTGTTGCTGATGAACTGCTTGAGCAAGATGTGCACTCCCTCAATGCTATTTACATATGGACAAGCTTAATATTTAACCATAACTCAGACGCTTTCTGAGTAAACATTTATCTGTGTCCACTTTTCGTGCAAAGCTGCACTTCTCACCTGAGCCTCCAGCAGGATCTCAAACACCTTTTTTTTTTTTTTTGCTGACTTATGGTGACCCCGTAGGGTTTTCAAGGTAAGAGGTGTTCAGAGGTGGTTTGCCATTGCCTGCCTCTGCATCACAACCCTGGACTTCATTGGGGGTCACCCATCCAAACACTATCCAGGGCCGACCCTACTTAGCTTCCAAGATCTGATGAGATTGGGCTAGTCTGGGCCATATATGTTAGGCAAACACTACCATGAAGGGTGGAATTCTAGCAGGAGCTCCTTTGCATATTAGGCCACACACCCCTGATGTAGCCGATCCTCCAAGAGCTTACAAGGCTCTTTTTTGTAAGCTCTTGGAGGATTGGCTACATCAGGGGTATGTGGCCTAATATGTAAAGGAGCTCCTGCTAGAATTCCACCCCTGATTACCATAATTAATGATGCCTTGGGCATCATAAAGGTACTAAAGTTTCCACACCTAAGGACTCTGCCATGAAGTCTCCCAGGTGGGAAAAACTTTCTGTGCTATAATAATACAGTGCATGTGAACCAACTGGTAGAACATGGGAGGAGAGAAGAGATGCTGATTTACAGAACTGGGTTGTACAGTGGTTACAGATGTCCAATTAGAAGCTGCGGTTCAGATCCCCACTTGTTCATGAAAGTTGCTAGATGACCCTTGAGCCTGTCAAGCACTTTTGACTTAGCCTGCCTTACAGGATTGTTGGGCAGGAGGAAGAAAATGCAAAGGTAAAAAGTGGGGAACCAGGGAGGTGGGCAAGGAGGACCTTGGCATCACTTTGCCAAGCCCCTCGCCAACCTGGATCCCACCCATTTGCATCAATCAAACCCACAGTTTATTCTGAGATATCTTCTCAACTGAACCACCAATTAGGGTCAAATGAAAAGGAACCGGCAATTAAAAACAGCGAAGGCCATCAGGAACGAACAACAAATTGAAATGTGTCATTTTCCACAAAGCAGCAGCCACCTTTCCCCCGACTTTTGTGATCACATCCTGGCTAGGACAAACATATCAGGAAGTTAAATACACCGTCTAATGGGGATCATTTGTAAGAAGTTCAATATACAGAGGACTTAAGACTTTCAGCCAAGACAAACAGAAGACAAGGTACAGATTACTGAATGGCACCTTTCCTTTGCCAAGTAATCGGAGGCCAGTGATATGAGGATATTACGTACAATCTCCCAGTCTTCAGAGCCTGTTTGATTTTATATGGCATTCTTATCAGGCTTTTAAAAGTCCGGCATTGGTGAGCAGATGAAATGCATTTTCAAGGGTTGGCAGTTTTGCTCAAAGAAGGGGAAATAAAGAGACTGAGCTCGTTACATGGACCTCTGGGCCTGTCTGCAAACAGGGATCTCACTGCCTTTTGGTGGGATCATGTCCTTCTCCAGGGCTTGAGGCAAGCTTATCTTCTGCTATTCTAATATTTATTTAATAAATCTATAGAACATACTGGGCATTTTTGTTTCTCTTTTCATCTGGGCCCATTTTGGTCAATTGCTTCAGCTCTCTGCTATCTGTTGGTTTTGAAGGCCTTGTTTGGGTTTGTGTAGGTGCTTTGCCCAATTTTCCCCACACAAGATCCTTGTGAGGTTCCTCTCTTGTTGACCCCAACCTACCAAATTCTGCCATGTTGACCTATGCTGGGGAAGCTTCTCCAGGTCTCAGAACAGGAGGACGAAGAGGTCGCGGCACATTCACCTGCTTCCCTTCCTTGTTGGACAGCTATCTCTCTTCCAGGAGGAAGTCCTGCCCACTGTTTCCTCCTTGGCCTGGAGCTTCCCTTATGAAAGATGCATGGCCCACCCCTTTTTGTCCAAGGTCCAATCCTGGCCCTGCTTGTCAGACTCTGGCATCTGTTATGGCCAATCTGGAGCTATGGGTGGGGCACTGTCCCATCCCTTGCTGGCTGCTGCTTTATTCCTCCCCTGCAACTCCTGGATTCTCTTTTCCCTCTTTTGGATGAGAGCCTGTCTGAGGGCTGCCAGCTCTGGATAGGGAAATACCTGGAGATTTAGGGGTGGAGCTTGAGGAGGGTGGTGTTTGGGGAGGGGAGGGATCTCAGCAGGGTTATGGGTACAGTGCCAGAGAGTCCACCCTCCAAAGCAGCCATTTTCTCCAGGTGAACTGATTTCTGTCGCCTGGAGATCAGTTGTAATATTGGGAGATCTCCAGCCATTACCTGGTGGTTAGGCAACCAAAGTGAAACACGGATAGAAGTGGCAGAGATACAAAGCTAAGCTTCCATGCATAAGCTCATCTCAAAGCAACTTCTTAAAGCTATAGTAACTCACAAACATACAATTACACAATTTATTACACAATTTATAGCTTTCATACATACATATCAAAGGAATTTATGAAAAACAAAACAAAAGCAGGAGAAAATGAACACAGCACCTAAATAATTGTTCTCAGAAATCCAACAATATTGTTTGAGTTCTCGGTCTTTCTTATAGAAAATGCAAGTTCCAGGCTTCCGCAAGGAAACGCAGTAGAAGATTGCCTCCAGAACACCAAAAGGAACAGACGAAGGTCAGCCAGCTGAATAGATTCTTGGAAGTGCAGAATATTTTCTATTTTAATTGTTAAGAGCTAAACGATGTTTCCGGAATGTTCAGAACCCGTTTTTGCCTCCCAGGCGTTCTCTACATTCCACTTATGACAAGGCACATCAAAGAAGATCCGTAGTTTCAGCTTTTCACAGTTCCAGATAGGTCACCAGCTTTTGGCAAGGAAGACTGCACTGAGGTTGCTATGTGGAGGAAGGCAATGGCAAACTGCTTCTGCTCTTCTCTTGCCTAAAACACCCTGCAGATGGGATCTCCAGGAGTCGACTAAAACTCCAGCATGTACTTCTCACTATTACCGATGTCTGCCTGCACACTGAAACAATGCTTGAAAAGACAACACTGATGGGATTTATGTTTGGCTGAACTCCTTTTTGCATGAGGCTTAAATGGCACAAGAGTCTATGCACACCTCAGCAGAACACTGCAAGGAAAGAATGTTGGTTGCCGTTGAGCAGCGATCATGCACATGTTGATAAGGCAGAAGGGAAAATACAGAAATGATCTGAAGGAACTGAAAGGGTACCAGATGGTGGATGCTCCAACTCTTAGGATTTATTTTAAAAAGGTTCTTAGTTGAGACAGCATTAAAGGAAAGTGAAATGTAGCATGGAATGAACTTTCAGAGCCATGCAGGAATCTACTCATTGCTAGCCATAAATATCCGGCTTAGTATCAAATCGTATAGTGAGGCCTCTATGGAATCACACAGATTGAATTCCAACTAAAACTTCCATGCATGCAGCCTCCCACCATACTCTGAAACAAGCCTCAGATTCAGCAGGAGCTCACAGGAGCACAGCTCCTGAATCTTTCTGAGGGTTCCCCCTCTTCCTCCCCACCTACCTTGTCCGTTTGTCCATTGAATAGTAGGTGCAGCTGCATAACAATCTCTGAATTAGGAGAGCGGGCAGCCGGCCAGCCCCCACAGGCTTTGCCATGCCCCGGCAGTCCTCATTAATCCCTGGAGAAGCTCGCACCACCCTTTCTCCACTTCTTATGTGATTTTGGGCAACGGGTGGCTTGCTGGCCTTTTGACTGGGGAGGGGCAGCCCAGGAGAGTCCCTAACAAGCAAGGCCTGCCTGGGCTGGCTGGATCTCTAGCCAGCCCAAGCAGGCCTTGCTCGCCCAGGGCTCTCCTTTCTTGCATCAGGTCGCTTTTGGCTGGGGGGAGGGCAGCATATGCTAATGAGTTATGCTAATGAGCTCCACCACCTATTTTTCTACAAAACAACCCCTGCTCTGAAATATCCCCAAATGCTGTCTCTGGAGGATGGGGAACCCCCCAGGAGTAGTCTGAGTGGCGATCTGGCGATCTGCCACGGAGGGAGGTGAGAATCGGCAAAAATCTCACTTTAATAAAGCAAAGTAGGCAATAAATTAAATGCATCGGTCCATTCTGTGTATATGATCCATCTTTTCTTTCTCTGCAAACCTTTTTAGTTATCAAATTGACCTGGATATTGACAAAACGATAAAAAGGAATGAGTTTGTCCTGTACTTTGGATATTGACAACCTGTTCACCAAGATGATCCGTAATAATCATAAGTACATAAAGACTGCTCATATATCTTCGACAATGGTAATGCTGACATGCACGCCGCCTCTGATTGTGGAGGGTCAAGCCACACGTGATGCTCAACAGCGTCAACGTCTTTATGGAGAGGGCTAATCGCAGGGAGCTTCCGTCTTCACATTGTTTAACAATAATGCTTTATATAGCACTTTTGAAGGGCAATCCTCAATGGAGTTACACCTTTCTATGCCCATTGACTTCAGTGGACTTAGAAGGATGCAACGCTGCTTGGGATTGCAATGCAACTGTGTAGTCTTGTGTAGAATTTCTCCAGTCTAAGTCCACTCACATCATTAAGTTTAGACTTGAGTGACTCTGCATAGGACTGCACTATTATACCCCACATAGGGGTCTTTATTGCTCTTCCCTAAATGTTTTGCAGACCCAAGCCATTTCCTCCCTGCTGCATCCTCAGTAACATTCAGGCATGAAGAAGGCAGGTGGCTCTGCACGTTGGTTGCTGCCATGGCTAAAGTCTGCCCCCCAAAAGGAGAGGTTATGGATTTTGGGGGCAGGTGAACAGGTAAACTGCAAGAGTCCAGTTTCACCTTAAAAACTAACAAAATTTGTGGCACGGTAGGTGCTTTTGTGAGTCACTGCTCACTTCTTCAGGACAAGAGCAAGAGCCCAGTGGTACCTTAAAGACTAACAAAATTTGTGGAATGGTAGTCATGAAATTAAAAGACATTTGCTCCTTGGGAGGACAGCTACGGCAAACTTAGGCAGTATAATAAAAATCAAAGACATCACCCTGCCAACAAAAGTTCGTATAGTCAAAGCGATGGTATTCCCAGTAGTAATGTATGGCTGTGAGAGTTGGACCATAAGGAAGGCCAAGCACAGAACAACAGATGCTTTTGAGCTGTGGTGCTGGAGAAGAATCTTGAGAGTCTCTTGGACTGCAAGAAGATCAAGTCAGTCAGTCCTAAGGAAATCAACCCAGACTGGTCACCGGAAGGCCAGATGCTGAAGCTGAAGCTCAAATACCTTGGCCACCAAATGAGAAGGGAGCACTCCCTGGAGAAGACCCTGATGCTGGGAAAGACAGAAGGCAAAAGAAGAAGGGGACGGCAAAAGATGAGATGGCTGGACAGTGCTACTGATGTAACTAACACGAATTTGAGCAGACTTCGGAGGATGGTGGAAGACAGGAGGGCCTGGCGTGACTTTGTCCATGGGGTCGCAAAGATTCGACTGTGTGATTGAACAACAAAGGAGCTACCCATCTTGAGATAAACTGCTATTCAGAAAACACATCTCACCTTCCTCCTCACTAGGGACGGAAGAGGAGCTGCTGTTGCCACAGAAAATGGATTAAAGCAGTGAAGCATTGTGCATGCCTGAAAGGGGGCAGATCTGTACCTCTTTCTGGTGGCTGAAAGTGCCGTCAAATCACAGCCAACATGGCAGTCCTGTAGGGTTTTCAGGGCAAGAAATGAGCAGTGGTGGCTTACTGTTGCTGCCTCTGCTTAGCAGCTCTGGTCTCCCATCCAAGTACTAACTGGGGCCATGCCTGCTTATCTTCTGAGATCTGGTAAAATTAGGCTAGTCTGGACCATCCATGTGAAGGTGTGTCTTTGCTATCCAGAGATAAAGGGTAGGCATCGGTGGCTGGTCATTCTGAGTCATGAACAGGGGTCATTTTGTAGGAAAAAAGGTGGTGGAGCTCATCCAGGGATTGTTATGCAGCTGCACCTACTATTCAATGGACCAGGTGGGGAGGAGGAGGGGGAACCATCAGAAAGGTTCAGGAGCTGCGCTTCTGTGAGCTCCTGCTAAATCTGAGGCCTGGTCATGGACATAACCTAAGAATGGTTTGCCAGCAGTTGCGGGCTAGAGAGGGAAGGGAAGCTACGTAATCTGCAAACCTTGAACAAGCACCAGTTTTTGATGTTTAATTTCTCTACTGAAGTTTGTTCAGTAGCTGCAATTTCTTCCCTTGGATGAAAAAGAACCCCCTCCAACCATCAAAGTTGGAGTCTGATCAGCTAATGTGAGAAAACGTTTTACATTCCTTTCCACCTTCCAGCATTCTGGAAAAGGCCCAGTCTGATGCTGACACTTAAGTCAGCCATCTTTGCACTTAAAAGACCAGAAATGCAGGCACGAAATAGCAGCCTTTGTGGGAGATGCTGGAGTCCAAAGGGAGGCTAGGTTTTGTCTCCCCCCGCCCCCCTTCTTCACTGTTTAGGAACATAACCCTGCTTGGTACGCTGACAGAAAGGATGGGATATGTCAGTTTGATACCCACCAGCCACTAAGCCAACTGTCACTTTAACATGACAAGGTCTTCGTTAGTCCATGAGACAGACTGAGAAAAATGACCTCCATTAATGCTTGAGTTAAAAAAAAATAGTTTGCTTCCTGAGGAGGGGGGGGGGAGAATTGAAGCGGGGTGACAGGTTCTCAGCTGCTGTCATGTTGAGACATCCCAGCAAGGTGAAAAATAAAATGAAGACATGTACCTGGTACATTTACTAACATTAAACTCCTCTTCATATCCGCCGGGTCGATAACATGGTTATGTGGACTGAGGAGGGCTGCAACAGAAACATTCCTTCGTTATTCAGTGTGTGTGTGTTTGCTTTGTCCAAATCTCTTCCTGGATTTTGGAAGGCCAAACTGCCTGCTCTTGTTTCCAAAATGTAACTGATGCACTTGGAAACATTTTTTTTTTTAAAAAAAATCCACTTTCATATGTCCAGTTGCAAACTTCATTTCTCAGTTCATTGACATATCCCCCCTACAGATGTGCAGACGTGCCTTGATAAAAATAGTGGCAAAAATGTCATCTTGATATGTTTAGGTCTAGAGTTTTATAGAGTTTATCAAAATTTTGTCCAGAGTTATCAAGATTCTCTAGTTGTAGTGTTTTACCAAGGCATAGGAGTGCATGTGGGAATCTATGCAAATCATTAGGGATAGATTAACAATTAGGCCAAGTAGGTACTGGTTTATGGACCCCCATGCCTTTAGGGGCCCCAGGCCAGCTTATCCCCCCCTCCCAGTTTTCCCCCTGCTTGCAGCCCTCCCAGCCTGCACGCGCTGCCAGCAACTGAGCCACGCTTTGCCTGTCTTGCCTGGTATAGCTGATGCTGGTGTCATTGCCAAGTTTGCCTCTCTCTGCCTCTCCCCCCAAGCTTTGTCAAAGGGGCTTTTGAGAAGGTGCCTGAAGTGGGGTGGCTGCTCCAACTCTGAGATAATTTGCAAGCCCCCCCCCCCCGAGATTTTGACTGCCTAGGGGCCTCCACAGGGTTTAATCTGACCCCCCTCCCGAGATTTTGACTGCCTAGGGGCCTCCACAGGGTTTAATCTGGCCCTGCAGATCATTATGTACAGTTGCACCAAGGTTGCTGCATCTTCCAGTTCATTCAGCTCATTTCCCCATGTCACATGTGCAGTGATAAAACATTCCAAAAAAGCAATCGGTGCATGCTCCAATCCCAGAATTACTTTTCAGAGCTTCTCCTACTTAAACCAGAATTGAAAAATTCTCCCAAAAATTAAGGACCAGAACCAAAGTGATTCATTTGTCCTGTAACCTGTGCACATTTACCTGAGAGTAAGCCCCGACAAACTTGATAGGACATACTTCTGGATAAAATTGCATATGCTTGGGCTGCTAACAGGTTGAGGATTATAAACTCAATTTCATTTTAAAATCAAACTATGAAAAAGTGTGTGAACATTTTCAGACCTCCCCCCCGCCCCCAGTTTAAGATGTCAAATTTTTGGTGTCATTTCTTGTTGGCTCAGGGAGGATAAGGGACAATGCAGAGGAAGGAAACACAGACCAGTATTTGGTGAAAATATAGCCACAGCTTTTTATTGACCTGCCTGCCACCTGAATACCACACCCCCAGCCTTCTGGGGGATAAAACCACATAGTGGCAAGAGGCAGGATCCATGTGGGCACCAGCTGCTGCATGGTCCCCTTGCCACCTGGCAGTGGAAGCCAGCCAGTAGCCCCCAACTGGGAATGTGGCTGAGTGGCTCCACCCCCAAGACCACTTAAGGGAGTCCCCAAACCAGGGGGGGGCAACCATGCAGGCGTGGCCTCCCCCTCAAAGGATCCCTCCCAATGCCCAAAACCACAAACTGCCCAAGCTGTGACAAGAACAGCATTGCAATCATTAACACAACACTAAAACATCCCATAACATTTACACATAAAAACAGGGAGGGAGGGCAGGCAAGCTGATGATGCAGAGCTGAGGGTGAGCCGGCTGCCGGACTTAACTAGCCAACAGGGCCTCTCTGCCCCGCTCAACACCATCTCAGCTGAAGCTGTTGGCCAGTTTATGCAGCCGGATCAGCTCTTACTCATCCCCCTCCTAAGCCACAATGAGCAGCGATCCGGTAAGTCAGTGCCGCATTTCCAGAGGCAAATTGTGGTATTGTTTTGCCATAACCTTGTAAAGACTTGAGTAACTCAAAAACAGGATACGTTTTTTAAAAATCCTATTAAATTGCAACAGAATGGTTCCTGTTGGTAATGGGTTTTGTATTAACGAAAGAAACAATGGGGGGAATTAAGTGGACCCCCTTTTCTTCCTTTCTTCTGAAGAAATAGTGGGCCATTGATATTCGCTCCAGAGAAAGGTTAACACAGCAATTCTGTGGATTAACTTTCGTCATAAGCATATAATCACTTCCCTATTTAAAAAGGGCACAATATTGTTTTATCTGAACAGGGAGGGGGTGTCAGGTAAATTCACTTTTAAGAGCTGTTGAAACAATCCTGGGCACAATTTGATAATATTATGCTTGGAATGATAATATTATGTTTGGAAAGACCCAATATTTTATTTATCCGCTAGACGACAGAGAGTGGGTGGAAATCACATTGCTTTTTTCTCAAGACAGGAATTCCGGGAGACCAAAGTGAGCACAGTTTCCATTTTCCGCAGAGGATGACAATGGCTGCCATGGGTGGGAATTAATATACACTGGCAGCATGGAAGTATATATAATTCTGGGCTAATTCTATCTATATATCGTATGTTTATCTCATTCTTGCTCCAAGGAGCTCAGAGTGGGGGGTGTGGCTTTCCCACTTCATCTATTTTGTCATCCTAGAAGCCCCGTGAGGCGTTTTTGGCCAAGAGAGTATGGTTGGGCCAGGGTCACTGGAAACTTGGTGACAGAGCAGGGATTTGAATCCAGTCCCCCCCCCCAAATCCTAGTGCAACACTCCTATAAACTACCCAGTCCTATAAAAATAATAATAATGTAAGGCACACCAGATCCAAATCTGAATCTTTCAAGCCAAAATACCAAATGTTTACAGGGTTTTAGATTTCCTCAACAGCGGTGTGCCATGTGTTCACATACTCCCACCCCTTTCTCCCCTCTCAGGCACTGATTCATTCCTCCATTTCTGATGATAAAGCTAAAGGTAGTCATCTGTGCAAGCACTGAGTCATTACGGACCCATGGGGTGACATCCCATCACAGTGTTTTCTTGGCAGACTTTCTATGGGATGGTTTGCTATTGCCTTCCCCCATCTTCTACACTTTATCCCCAGCAAGTTGAGTACTCATTTCACTGACCTCAGAAGGATGGAAGGCTGAGTCAACCTTCAGCCGGTTACCTGAACCAAACTTCCACCAGGATCGAGCTCAGTTCGTGAGCAGAGCTTGGACTGCGGTACTGCAGCTTACCACTCTGCATCACGGGGCGCTTATAATGATAAGGCACCCAAATCAGGCCAGCTGTAGCCCGGTTCACATAAGATGACCAACCTCGCTGCTCACAACAATGCTGCATAATGGGGTTCAGAACTACTTCCTTTTTTATCCTTCTAGTCCACTGTAAATTCTGGTGTGAAGTAGCACTGGGCAATCTGAAATAATGGCCCATATCAAGGAACGGAGTGATTGCAAACCCCACATGTCAGAGCTTGACCAGCAAAGGTACTGCTGACCATGTCCTTCCAGCTCACAGACCCTGTGGTTTGGTTTCCCCAGTGATGCATAACCAAGTGAGGAGTGGTCTCCTATGGTGAATATCTCTGTATTGCAAACTTTCATCACTTCTTTAGCTGTTATGGCACTCCCACTGACACCTGAATTGTGGCATAATTCGGTTGGAGTGTTGAGAACTCTGCCCTGGGGATCTCCCAAATCCTCTCACAGAACTGCACTTCCCAGGATTCTCTGGGGCAGAGGGAATGACTTGAAAGCCATAGTAGAAATATACTGTTAAAATTATAGGATCAGAAAGTAGGATACATATACTACATAGTATGCAATTTACTAACATTCCACTCAGTCCCTTTTCCTTTCCTTTCCTCTTTTTTTTTTTTTGCTTTTCCTTGAAGAAGGGTTCTGTTCAGCAAGGAGTTTTAGTGCCTGATGCCACATTCTTTTAACTTGATTTCCCTGCTGAGCTAAGTGATGCATAAATGAAGATCAAGTGACCCAGCCATAGCCAAAGTCACAGAGTGAACAGGACATACAATTCTGAACATTTGCTGTGCATTGTGCAAATTCTCTCCCTGACCAACAGATGTATTTATAATCCATAGCTGCTGATGCTTGTTTTATCCCTCAAAGTATATGGCACAGTTATTGGAGATATTACATAAGAACATAAGAGAAGCCATGTTGGATCAGGCCAATGGCCCATCCAGTCCTACACTCTGTGTCACAGAGTGGCAGTGTGTGTATATATATACACAGCGGCTAATAGCCACTGACGGACTTCTGCTCCATATTTTTATCCAATCCCCTCTTGAAGCTGGCTATGCTTGTATTCTGCAAGGTAAACCTGAAACATGCAGTGTGATAAAATACGGCTTTTTTTTTTTTTGAGCAGGAATGCAGTTCCAGCTCACTTGGTGTCAGGAGATGCCGCGTATGAAACAATGGTGATGTCAGGGGGTGTGCCCTAATATGCAAATGAGTTCCTGCTGGGCTTTTTCTAAAAAAAAGCCCTGTGATAAGGTAAAACATCACGATGCAGCAGCATGTAAATGGGACTCACAAAACTTACAACATTGTGTTAGAAGTACAGGAGACAATTTGCTCATGGAGTCTGAAAACACTGAGAAAGGGAAGGGTAACACACAGTTGCCCTCCCCGCTACCAAATAAAGGCACTGCTGCCAACCTCTTTAAAATGTTGACCAGTTCTTTCAGGACCAAACTTTCTGCTTTGCTTTTCTGGTCGTTCTCCATTGGAAAAGTAAGAACCAATACTCCCTCTAGGCTGTGGAGTCTTGTGAGCAAAAATTCTTCTTTGTGAGCTACTGGTATTAAACTTGTGAGCTATTGCATAAATTAGTTTGCTCAGGGGCCATTTTTCCTGCACTAGGACAAAAATGTGTGAGCTGGAGGCTAAAAAATTGTGAGCTAGCTCACACTAACTCATCTTAGAAGGAACACTGGTAAGAACATGTCGTGAGTTCTACTAAGTCCTCTGGATACAGTTTAGTTTTTGTTTTTTTTTAAAGCCAACACTGAGTATTTATTGCAAAATCGTTCTGACCTTGCTTCCTTCTGTTAGGCCAACTGGTAAAAAGATGCCTCCCTCTGCCAAGAGGCACTTCTCTGTCTGTCTTAAAACTATGACCAGTATTTCATGAACACCACAAATGTTCATCATTAAGCCAGATGCTCAAGAGGAAATTTCTGCATGCTGTTGAAGAGGGTTTATTAAAGTACATTTTTGGATTAAGGGATCCAAAAAAAATAATCGGTAATCTGAAGGTAGCCAAACTTTTGGAATGGCTAGAAGATCTGGAAGCACCACCAAGGAAACTCTTGCTAATATAAAACTCACAGCATAATAAAGTACTTACAAATCTGGTGCTGTCCCAACTCCACAACTCAATCTTTGCCGACATCAAACAGCCGAAAGCAAACCCACACAGTCAACGCATGACCTAATGCAGTGCAACACTGAAACGAGGAGGGCTTTCATGAACCTTTCATCGGGATCTAATCAAGATGCCCTTTTCAGAAATATTTCAGAAACCAGTAAAAAAGAGATGAGTGATCCCTGACTGGATAGGATTGCTTAGGTTTCCAGTACATGAAATATTGCCCTGGTATGAATGGGCTTCATTGGCCCACTGGGATGCCTACAAATAGCTAAATAGTTTGTGATACTACATCAGTCCCAGTACATGATTCCTGACTGGTTGGAATTACTTATAGAAGAACTGAAAAAAAGTCCACTGTTTTGGAAGTGTGCTCTGCATTTCATTCATTCATTCATTCATTCATTCATTCATTCATTCATTTTGCTATCAAGTCACAGCTGATTTATGGCAGCCTCTTGGGGTCAAGGCAAAAGACGTTTAGAGGTGGTTTGCCATTGTCTGCCTCTGCACAGCAGCCTTTGATTTCCTTGGTGGTCTCCCATTCAACTGCTAACCAAGGACGACCCTGATTAGATCTTGAGATCTGAGAAGACTGGGCTAGCCTGAGCCATCCAGGTGAAGACCAAGACAAACAGAGGCAGTTGGCCATTGTCTGTCTCTGCGTAGCAACCCTGTACTTCCTTGGTGGTCTCCCATCCAGGGCTGACCCTGCTTAGATTCTGAAATCTGGTGAGATTGGGCTAGCCTGGGCTATCTAGGCTAGGGCTTCATTTATCCTTAATTCCTATTTAAGCAGGAGGATTCCTCAAATGTACTCCAGTGCTGGAATGTGAATTGTTTGCTATAGAAACTTTTAAGTTCATTTGTATGCCCACACCCCATGCCATCTTACTGATGTTCATATAAGAACAGGCATGCTGGGTTGGTTCATCTAGTCCAGTTTCATGTCACACGTAGTGAATGACCAGATATTCCTTGACAGCCTAGAAACAGTCCAAAGTCTCCCCCTGTTATTGCACTCAACTGGTATTCAGCGGATGTTCAGCCTCTGAACATGGAGGTTCCACTTAATCATCATGGCTGTGATTGATGGAGCTGTCCTCCATGAATTTGTCTAATCTCCTTTTAAAGCCATCTGCAGCCTGTGGCAGTGAATCCCACCAGCTAATCATTCTTGTGAAGAAGTGCTTTCTTTTGTCTTGAAGGAGAAGTCATGAAATGGTCATGCCCATGAGTGCATCAGATATTTTTAATGCAGTGTTTCACTTGACATGGACATGTGCAAGTGTGCATTGGTAGAATATCACTTGAAAAGAAGACGACGACCGCAGATTTATACTCCACCCTTCTATCTGAATCAGAGACTCAGAGCGTCTTACAATCTCCTATATCTTCTCCCCCCACCACAGACACTTTGTGAGGTGGGTGGGGCTGAGAGAGCTCTCACAGTAGCTGCCCTTTCAAGGACAACTCCTGCCATAGCTATGGCTAACTCAAGGCCATTCCAGCAGCTGTAAGTGGGGAATCAAACCCGGTTCTCCCAGATAAGAGTCTGTACAGTTAACCACGACACCAAACTGGCTCTCTTGGTACACCTATAGTGGTAAAAACTCAGTTCTCAGTACCATGTCTGGAAATAAGAAAAGCAAAGCTATGGATATTCCTGACACATCGGTCCATTGGAAACAAGGTCAGGTGCGTTGGCCCTAGGAAATGCTGGCATAGGTTCAGATGGAAAGATTTTTGGGAGCATCCCTTGCTCTGTGTCTTTGGCAGTCACTACTCACTTGCATTTACACATTTCTCTTCAACCAGAAAAGCTTGAGATCTGCCCCTGAAGGGTGCAAGGCAACCACAGAACAGATTTTCAGCATCCCTCTACTATCTCCTGTCTTTACTGTAAGCATTTATTCAAGCAGGCGAGTGTCATATTTATACCCCTATATACTTTATACAATCTTGTTCAATTATGAATGGATTGGATTGCTTCATAGATATATTTCTATAATATTAAATCCTTTACCCTTATGGCATTTAATTGTCTTCCGTGACAGCCCCAGCATCCATCATTGCCCCTGCTGTCCCCCTTAGCCCAAAAGATAAACCATCCAGAGGGTAATAAATGTCAAGCTATGATTATTGATGCTTTCATGGAAATTGATTATCTATTTGAGAGATATAGACCTGTGATATATGGCAATCTCTTTGTGTCCGCATCAGCTCCTTGGCAAGAGAAAGACTTTGATTGGATTTTTGTATTAATTCAGATTTTTTTTTTCTTTAAAAGAATGCACCCTGGTACTTCTCCTCTTCTCCTTCCTTCCCAAGCTGGCTAACGTGTATACTGAAAATAAACTAGTGTATAATCTGCACCTTAAATAAACAAGGTAATGCATCCTTCTGCATTTACATGTGCATCTGCACTTTGGTCAGTGAAAAACCTTTCCTACTATGTTACAAGAAGCTTCTCATTCTGCATCCATTAAATATGAACTGTTTATAATCCAAAATGATGGTTTGGAAGACCTCAGATAGAAATTCCAAGGGCACGAGGAACAGGGGTGATTTTCACCAGCTCCCCTCTCCCATGTCTGCCCACTCAAAGAAACTCCCATAATGCTATTCCTGAAGGGTGGGGAATTCCAGGAATAGCTGGAGGGGGAGCAGAGGTCTCCCACAGGAGGGGGGAATCAGGTAAAATTGCAGCCCCCTTGCACATGCAGAAATTCTAGGCTGGATCCAACCCCATGTCTCCATTTGCCTATTTCATAAGATATGCATCTTATGCATTGCTCCTATACCGTCTGGTAGTACCCATAAGGCAAGATGAGAGACCGTTTCTACATGCTTTTGCCATCTGCTTTACTTGTAGTAAGTAAGTTTATTAATTTAATTTCTCAGATTGGAGGAACAGCAGCAGCAGCAGCAGCAGCCTGGTAATGTGTCTGCATTTCCACTCTGCATTGATTCTTCCCACCAGTAGGGATGCTGTGGGTTTAGCACTAGCTGCATCAGACAGCAGGAAAGCAAGAGTGCATTCCCAACCAGCAACAACAGCAGCCGCAGTTGGGCTTGGGGGATCAATTTCAGGCAACCAGTTGGAGCTTTAGAGGTGTGTGTCAATGCTGTGACATCACTTCAAGTGCAAACCTAGAAGTGATGTCATTGTTTTGGCGCAATAATCTAGGATGACCCTGGAACATTGCAGTGTCAGTGCTATACCTGTCCCTCCCCCCATCTCCCCTCATTTGACAAGAATGCTGTGCAGGAGGTCTCCTACTGGCGAGCAGGACTTGACAGCCCTACCCAGAGCAATCAATCATATATCCCACCTGCCGTCTAATGTGGTACACTCCCAACACAAGCTGACAATCTGAGTGAAGACTGGTCCAGAACTGAGGCTGCCAATTCTGCAATAGGAAATGTCTGAAGATCTGAGGTGGAGTCTGGGAAGTGCACGGTTTGGGGAAGGGAGGGTGCCCAATAGGGTATAATACCAAGGAGTCCATGCTCCAAAGCAGCCATTTTTCTTCAAGGGCTGATCCTTTTTAAATCTAGAGATCAGTTGTAAATCCCAGATCTCTCTGGGCCCCTCCTGAAGGATACTGTTCAAAGTGTCATAACACACAAATTGTTAATTCAGACAGACAGACAGACAGACAGATAGATGATAGATAGATAGATAGATAGATAGATAGATAGATAGATAGATAGATAGATGATAGATAGATAGATAGATAGATAGATAGATAGATAGATAGATAGATAGATAGATAGATAGATAGATAATCAGTCATCATATAAATAAAAAATAATAGAAATGTAAGTCCAAAGCCACTGGAAAATTCAACAATAGAGTCCATTAGAAAAGTCCATTTAAATTCACAAAAACATTTTCAAAATCAGTTGCTCTCCTAGAGATGCCAAATATGCATATGCCTCTCCTTCCAGTTGGCGAAGTCTCCAGTAGTCCATGCTACAGAGATATTTTTTCTCAAAAGTCCTGTCCAACAAGGGGTAAAAAATGTTTTTGTGGATTTAAGTGGACCATTGTAATGGACTCTATTGTTGAATTTTCCAATGGCTTTGGACTTAAGTTTCTATGAATTTTGATTTATATGATGACTCTCTATAAAGAGAGAGAGAGAGAGAGAATTAATTTGTTGTTGGACTATTTTGTTTTAGTAATCTGTGGGTTATGACACTTTGTGGTTTTTGGACAGTATACTCTTGTACAACTCCCTTCCTTATCTGTATATTCTCCCTCCAGGAGAATGGCAACTATTGCAGAAACAATTCCCTGCTTGAAGTTAAATATTAAGTAGCAATGAGCTTGAACGTGTCACTGTGGGTTTAGGTTTTTCCCTCTTGTTTTTTTTATAATTACATTCAGATATGGATTATAAATCATAGAACGATTTGTCGCCAAAGGATAAAGCCAACAGCTTCTTCATCAGCAATGCATTCATTAGCTGCATCATGGTGAAAATGATTCTGCCAATAAAGAATCTAAGGGAAACAGTTTGTGTCAGACGCCAGGCAACCGATTGTGGTTTCCTTTATATCGAAGCAGGGCACATTCATTTGGGCACCTGTGCTGGACAAGAACAGCCCAGCTGGCATCTCTACTTCTGGCTAAGGACGCTGCAGGGCAAAAACACCCGTCCGTAAAACCAGTAGGCTGCAAATGAGAGAAACTCTATCTGTGTGTACAACTTTGCATGCATCTTGGACAGCTTATCCCAAAGAAGATGAGTGGGAAAATTTTCTTGGACTGAAAGTATTGGGTTGTGTCGGGGTGCCTCGTTTTGATTTGTTTATTTGGGCATCTCTATACTGTCCTCCCCTACCCACCCACCCCGTCAAGGAGACTCAAAGCAACTTACAGAGATTTCCCAAACAATTTACACAACAAAATTTAAATAATCAAAAGAAAACAACTGGGCAGGGTCCCAATTCATTGCTACTTAGTGAACCACAGGCTAAGAGTCAAGGGTCAAGAGATCTTTTTCCCTTGCATTTTGCTCACATCCAAGGGCTTTCACCTTTTGTGGAGGCTTAAGTAACTCTCTGAGTTTGCTTGTGTCTGTGTGAACTGAGTTCTCCTTCACACGTTTGCTCTCTTGGGCACATACCTGGGATTGCCAACATCCAGGTGGAGCCAATTACACCTGGTTTCCAGATGATACATCCCCAGGAGGAAAGGCAGCCTTGGCAGGTGGGGTCTACAGCATCACATCCCCACCGAGCTTTCTCACCTCCTCAGACTCCAGCCTCCTTAAGCTCCACCCCCAAATCTCCAGGAATTCCCCAAGCAGGAGGGAGGCGGAGGGGGAGGAGATTGGATTTATACCCCACCCTTCACTTGGAGTCTCAGAACAGCTTACAGTCTCCTTCCCTTCCTCTCACAGAAGTACAGAGTTGGAAGGGGCCGTAGAGGCCATTGAGTCCAACCCCCTGCTCAGTGCAGGATCAGCCTAGAGCATCCCTAACAAGTGTTTGTCCAGCTGCTGCTTAAAGGCTGCCAGGGAGGGGGAGCTCCCCACCTCCCTCGATGGCTGATTCCACTGTCGAACAACTCTGACTGTAAAAAATTTTCTCTAATATCCAGCTGACACCTTCTCACCCTTAAATTAGACCCATTATTGTGAGTCCTCTCCTCCGCTGCCAACAGGAGCAGCTCCCTGCCCTCTTCTAAGTGGCAGCCCTTCAAAGACGTAAAGAGAGCATCACGTCTCCCCCCACCCCAAGCCTCCTCTTCTCCAGACTGAACATTCCCCACAACAAACTACCCTGTGTGGTAGGTGGGGTTGAGAGAGCTTTGGAAGAGCTGCTCTTGAGAGAACAGCTCTGAGAGAACTGTGACTGACTGAAGGTCACCCAGCAGCTGCATATGGAGGAGTGGGGATTGAAACCCGGTTCTCCAGATTAGAGTTTGCCACTCTTAACCATTACACCAAACTGGCATGCAGGGAAGAAAGCTGAACGTATTAAGGATAAGCAGATTTCCCATGTTCTAATCTTTTTCTTACCTCCCTAATCCCATTTTAACTGGGAAAATCTCTGCAGCTGATTCTGGAGCTGGAGTATGCACATCTCAAATGCATCTTTTGTCCCACAGTTATCCATGGACACATGTACAGTGGTAGAACACAAAAGCAAACTTTGAAGCAGTCCCGGGTACTTCTTGCAATCTGCAATTGAGGTGCGATCAGAGAAGAACAGTGATTGCAAATTTCTAACAGCAGTTATGTTGGTGGTAAAAATAAGGATGCCATATATCGGTTTTAGAAAAGGAAGCCCACTTTACTGCATAAATCTATTGCTTCGAATGGCTCTAGCTGAGTGTGTGAAGTCAATGGTCTGTCTCCACTATAATGTTCAGAAAGTCCTTTCCTCACATGGCAGAGACCTGGGTTTCTTTCCACTGATAGTCCCAGCAGGACCTCTGCTTTCTGATAAACCTGGATTCCTGCTGCACAATCCAAACACATTAAGGTCTCCTTTACACCCTCCTCTCCTCCACTGATGGCGCATGGCTTCCTATGCATTAAACAGACCCAAAGCCTATCCAGTTTCCCAATGGAATGGAACACTTCAGCCCTCTCGCATAGCATCGCTGCTATCTAGGCACCACTGCTATGATAATAACGACTAACATTTGCAATCCATCTCTCTTTAAAGAAAAGATACAGACAATGGCTGGCATTAAGTACAATGAATTGCTCTGGTGTGTGTGTGTGGGGGGGACCCCTTCCTGCCCTGCTGTCCTCTCAAGAGGCCATGTACGTTTCCCATAGGTTCCTGTTTGTAAACAGTTTTCTTGAATCATACCTGGATGCTGCTTGCAATTCCAAACTCTCCTTCACTTAAGACCGGGAAGGCTCTGAATTTCTAATGCATATAGTTAACTCTACATCAGCCCTTTTCCAGAGCACTTCTCCCTTGTGTGAAATGAACCCCCAAATATTTATTTTTGTGCCGCTTCCTGCTTCCTTACACCCAAACGACTACATAAAATATGTTCCTTTTTTTCAATGTAATCTGTGCAACAACAAATGACCGTAAACACATATTAATACCATATCACTTGTGGTCTGGTCATTTGTTGTCATGCAAGAAATGCAGACAATGCAGATGGATTTACCAAACCAAAAGCACAAAAGTGAACAACCACTAGAGATGCCAGCAACACACGTGAACAGAGAAAGAAGCAAAATAGGGAACATGCTGTCACCTCTAGGATCACCCATCACCTCTCTCTTCCCAGTCAGAGATGCTTAGAAACCCAAAGATATGTACTATTATCTAGTAGATGTATATGCCACCTGTCCACAGACTTGCTTAAGGAGGTTCTGAAGGATCAAAACAACATAAAATCACAAAAGCAACCATCATAAATCACAAATTATTCCCATGAGAAGGAAAAATGGGAGGAGCCTAAAGAAGTCAGGGTGGTTCCATAAACAGGTTTCTGAAGACTTGAGAAATAAAAAAAGGACTCATTTAGGAAATGGAAGAAGAGCCTTTTAACCAAGGATGACTATAAACAAATAAGCAGTGCTTGTAGAGAGAAGGTTAGGAAAGCTAAAACTAATTATGAGCTTAGGCTAGTGAGAAATGCTAAAAACAATAAAAAGGGGTTCTTTTCTTATGTTCAAAGTAAGAAAAAGAGCAAGGACATGGTAGGCCCCTTGAGGAGACAGGAAAGTGAAATTGTAACAGGTGATGAAGAAAGGGAAGAACTCCTCAATTCCTACATTTCCTCAGCCTTCTCTTGTGAGGGAAAAGGTGCTCAATGTGGCAAAAACTGAACACGTGCTGAAGGAAAGGTGTTGCAGCCTACGATCAGCATAGGGGCAGCACATAGAGAGCCAGTTTGGTGTAGTGGTTAAGTGCGTAGACTCTAATCTGGGAGAACCGGGTTTGATTCCCCACTCCTCCACTTGTACCTGCTGGAATGGCCTTGGGTTAGCCATAGCTCTGGCAGAGGTTGTACTTGAAAGGGCAGCTGCTGTGAGAGTCAGCCCCACCCACCTCACAGGGTGTCTGTTGTGCGGGGAGAAGAGAAAGGAGATTGTGAACCGCTCTGAGTCTCTGATTCAGAAAGAAGGGCGGAGTATAAACCTGCAATTCTTTTTCTTCTGTATAAGCACCTAGTTTCTTTAAATGAAAGTAAGTCCTTGGGGGCAGATGAACTGCATCCAAGGGTACTAAAAGAACTCACAGACATAACTTCTGAGCTTTTGGCCATTATTTGTGAGAATTCTTGGAGAACAGGTGAAGTGTTAGAAGTTGGAGGCAGGCAAATGTCCCCATCTTCCAGAAGGGAGAAAAGGAGGATTTGGGTAACTACTACTCCATCAATTTGACATTGATACCTGGAAAAGCTTCAGAACAAATCATCAAACAGTCAGCCCTCGAGCATTTAGAAAGCATGGCTGCGATTACTAAAAGTCAGCATGGGTTTTTCAAGAACAAGTCATGTCAGGCTAACACTCCCTCTCTCCCTCTCTCTCTTTTGAAAAAGTTACTACCTTGCTGGATTAGGTGAATGCTGCAGACATAGCTTATCTTGATTTCAGTTAGGCTTTTGATAAGGTTCCACATAATATTTTTGTTGACAAATTGGTAAAATGTTGTTTGGATCTGTAACTGGTTGACAGATTGCACCCAAAGGGTGTTTGTGAATGGTTCCTCATTCTCTTGGAGAGGAGTGACAAGAGTGCCTCAAAGATCAGTGTTAGGAGCTGTTTTGTTCAACATCTTAATAAACTATTTGGATGAAGGAATAAAAGGAATGCTTATTAAATCTGCAGATGATACTGAATTGGGAGTGGTAACAAATACTGTAAAAGACAAGCTAAAACAAATAAAATGAATTTTAATGGGAATAAGTGTAAAGTTCTGCATTTGGGTGGGTGGGGGGGAAATCAAACACATAAATATAGGATAGGGGAAACTTGTCTTGGCAGAACTATGTGCAAAAAGATCTGTGGGTCTTAGTGGACCACACACTGAACACGAGTCACCAGATTTGGTAGTGTCCAGATCATGCAAACTGATGGTATCATTTTACTCTGCTTTGGTTAGACCTCACCTAGAGTATTGTGTTCAGTTTGGGGCATCATGATTTAAGGAGGATATAGATAAACTGGAATGTGTCCAAAGGAGGGCAATGAAGATGGTGAGGGGTCTGGAGGCCAAGTCCTACAAGGAAAGGTTGAAGGAGCTGGGAATGTTTAGCTGAAGAGAAGATGACTGAGAGATGATATGATAACATCTTCAAGTACTTGAAGGGTTGTCATCTAGAGGATGGTGCAGAGTTATTTTCTGTTGCCACAGGAGGTCAGACCAGAACCAACAGGCTGAAATTAAATCAAAAGAGCTTTCAGCTAAACATTTGGAAGAACTTCCTGACAGAGTGGAACAGACTTCCTTGGGAGGTGGTGGGCTCTCCTTCTTTGGAAGTTTTTAAACAGAGGCTTGATGGCTATCTGAGAGCAATACTGATTCTATAAACTTAGGCAGGTCATGGGAATGACGGCAGGAAGCATTACATCAGTGCTTAATTCTCGTGCCCTTTTCTTATATGCCCGGGGAAATGTTGATCACTTTGGGGTCAGGCAGCAATTTTCTCCAGGCCAGTTTGGCAAGGGATCCTGGAGGTTTTCTGTCATCTTCTGGGCATGGAGCAGGGGTCACTGGGTGTGTGTGTGTGGTGGGAGAGGTATTTGTGAGTTTCCTGCATTGGGCAGGGGGTTCGACTAGATGACCCTGGAGGTCCCTTCCAACTCTATGATTCTAAATATTGTCAGTGATAAAGCAAGCACAATTAAAAGTTATAGAAACAGCATAACACAACATTCAGCAACGTAAAATGACATCCGTACAGCTGCAAAAGATGTAGCTCTGAAGCTAAAGTTTGGAGCAAAATAATATGTTGTGATCCGGCATCTAAAAGATGCCACACAAGCCTCCAGAAGGATTTCCCCCCCAAAAGGCATGCGCATTCTTGATGTTCTCTAATTCAATTTCTTACACGTTTCCTTCACAAAAGAATAAAATTGGGATATTTATATTTCTGATCCATACTGCACAGTAGACCTTCTGTCATCAAGACACAAAGAGGACAGGTGGCATCCCCACAATGGTTTGCCATTGCCTTCCCCAGTCATCTACACTTTACCCCCAGCAAGCTGGGTACTCAGAAGGATGGAAGGCTGAGTCAATCTTGAGCCAGCTGCCTGAATCCAGCTTCTGCCAGGATTGCACTCAGGTCGTGAGCACAGCTTGGACTGCAGTACTGCAGTTTATCACTCTGTGCCATGGGGCTCCTTCTATATTCATAACATTGGTGTAATTATTTGGAGATATTTGAAACTGACTGCTCTTAAAATATATAGATTTCATGCAAGTTAACCTTGAATATAAGAGCAAACTTGGAAACCTTTGTGGGAGTTCTGCTCTCATCACTAAATCTGAAATGATACCCCTTATTTCAGGAATTATTAGCTTTCTCATTCTAAGGGTTTGGTTTTTCTTACATTTTATTCCTTCCAAATTCCAGTTTAATTTATTACTAAAATTAATTTAGGATTCTTAAAATTAATTTAGTTCAGCATACTCCATTTGCCATAGCTATCAGTAGCTTCAATTTATCTACGTCTCCCACCTCCCATTAACAATGTACACAAACACAGCAATGGGATCATACTCCTGATTATAGCCAGATTCTTTTTTTGTGCAGAGTTTTACCAAAAGGGCATATCTGCTTCTGCCCTTTATTTATAAAACACAGCACACAAAAATAACATCAGTACAACTGCACATAAAGCTCACATTCTGATTGCTTTTGTGGTGTTCTATTAATGTAGAGAACGGCACATGTACATAAGTAAAACACCACAAAAAAAGAATCTGAATGCAATCCTATCCAGAAGACTCTATTTCAATGCTTTATCAAGGCACATGTCTGCATTAGTAATATAAACAAGAGGGGGGGGGGGGGGGGACAGAGGACTATTTTAGAATTTGGGGGATTTTTCAGGGAAAAGCTTGAAACATGACTTGAATGCTAAGGATTGCAAAACCTGGGAGCCAAATTAAAAATACGCTTCTGAAGTCCAGTTGTTTTTAGGTGCAAAACATGAGCCTTGCTCTTTTAAACATTGCCTATTGTTTGCCCGGACTGAGTCAATAACTTTTTATGATCTGTGCTATCATTGATTGACAGCAAAAATGTGCCAAATCGAGGAACTGTGAATTCTCCAGCCTTCCTCGATTTTGTCCCGTGTAGCCTTTTCACTCAGACTGTCCCTTCCTCCTCGCCTCCCCCCCCCCCCCACCAAAGAGGCACAGAAGGAGAATGTGAAATAAGTCCACCATCATTGCTGGCACCGCAGACAATGTCTGTCTTGTGTGAGTAATTTAGCACGATGGCCAGTCAATGTGGTTTCTGGGCCTAGTGCCCTGACCCTCTTTAGAGCAGCTCTGTCTCTCCGGCACAGTGTGAAACATTTCCTTTCACAGTGCTGACACGTTGCAGATTGAGACATCAGGCCTGTCCAACTGCAGCAAATTAGCAATTTTTCTTTTGCTAAGTGGAAATAAAAATGTTTTGCAATGGGGAGCATTGGGAGAGAAAAAGCAGGATTTGGGTTATAGCTTTCCACTTTGGATTTTGGGAATATATATATTTTTACAATGACGTTTCTTTCCTGTAGCACAGATTTTAATAGGGTACACAAGTGTTAAACCTTCACAGCATCAGCCCTTCCAAAAGATTAGCTATAGTTCCTCATTTATCTCCTGCTCTTAAAATCCACTGGGGACTCCTTAAAGAAAAGTTCTACTGAATGCTTTCTCCCTTGGCAATGAACGCTTTGAAGAAGTGGGACCAAAGAGAGTTAACAACTTCAAGGAGCAGCTCAGATGATGCAAAGGTGAAGACAAGAGTTTGGCAACATCACAACTTCTTGAGATTCTCCCCGAGAAGAGGAGCTCCAAGCTTTGGTGAACATTCTCAAATGTTGTTTTTTTTAAAAAGGGATTCGCCAATTTGTTGAGCAAACTTTTTTCCACCTACACACTGTGATTATATGAATATTTTAATAATTTCTATCAATATTCATTGTTATCATTTTTGGTTTTTTTTTAAAAAAACCACATTTCTTTGTAACCACTTTTTCTTCTCCTGCAAATGTCCCTGCAAATTATCTGTTCATATTTCTGAAGTGGAACTGGTGACTTAGAAGAAGAAGACTGTAGATTTATAACCTGCCCTTCTCTCTGAATCAGAGATGTAGAGTGGCTCACAATCTCCTATATCTTCTCCCCCCACCATAGACACCCTGTGAGGTAAGTGGGGCTGACAGAGCTCTCCCAGAAGCTGCCCTTTCAAGGACAACTCCTGTGAGAGCTATGGCTAACCTAAGGCCATTCCAGTAGCTGTAAGCGGAGGACTGGGGAATCAAACCCAGTTCTCTCAGATAAGTGTCCGCACACTTAACCATTACACCAAACTGGCTCTCAGTTTGGTGACTTAGGAGTTCTCCAATGTTCCATTATTTTTAAATTTACGATTCCCTTTACAGCATACATTGAATGTGTTTATTTAAAGTATCAACATCCTGCATGGTTGCTTGTTTATTTTTTTTTTTCTTTTAACCATTCTGCACACCAACAAAGCAGCAGCATGCTTACAAATTATATGCTTATAAAAGATGTCCGGACTATGTATGCATATGAATGCATCTACAAAACCCGCAGCAAAAGAGAAGACAAGTTAAACCAATGACCAAAATATCAAGAAACCATAAAAAAACAAAGTAGAGAATACACACTCATCTCTAAGTACTGGCAAAAAGCCAGTTTGTTATAATGGTAAGACTCTAATCTTGGAGAACTGGGTTCAATTTCCCACTCCTCCACTTGCACCTGCTTGGTGACTTTGGGTCAGCCACAGTTCTTGCAGAGCTGTTCTCTCAACAGCAGTTCTCTGAGAGCTCTCTCAGCCCCACCCACCTCATAGGGTGTCTGTTGTGGAGAGGGGAAGGGAAAGGAGATTGAAAACCACTCTGAGACTTCAAGTGAAAGGTAGAGTATAAATCCAATTTCCTCCTCCTCCTCTGATGCAATGCTAAACTGTGGTAAAAGATTCATATGCCCACCCAGCACCATATTCATGCCACTGAAAGGTGGATGCAGTGGTTGGATTTCCTACAGTGTAAAGTATCAGGAGTGGATGCATTCAAACATCTGCCAAGGCACAGGCATCAGCAGAAGGCCCATTTTCAAAGGAAAGGCACTAATCTTTCCTTTCCCAATGAGAAAGGTGCCTGATGGGGAGCAAAGACCCAGAGAGCTGTGCTCCTAGCAGACAGCCTTCCCATTGGGAATGGGCCAGTCCCCACACAGGCCTCTATGGTATCCCAGCTGGTAGAACCACAGGGAAGGAGCTGAACTTCTCTTCATCTGCACATCTTTTAGCTCAGTGGAATAGAATAATAGAATCTATATATTGCTCTGAACATAGAACTCCCACCTTCTCATAGAGTTTGACACTGACGCAGACAGCATTCAAGAGTCTCTCCCCTTTTCCCATGGAGGGGGAAATTTTACTTCAAAATATGAGTGTAGATGTTAAAACATGATCTCATTTTTTTGCTTCCCTTAAAATTCTTCAGATGCCTTTCATGATGAGGAGCCTCCAAATTTAACTTTAGACAAACCTGATTTGTTCCAAATAAAACTTTAGACAATCCTAATCTACAGAAGACCACTGATAATGTTGCATATTTAAGACTTCTTTGTGGTAGGGTTGTTAGCTCTGGCTTGGGAGATTCCTGGAGATTTGGGGATAGAGCCATGGGAAGGTAGAGTTTGGGGGAAGGGAGGGATTGCTGGAGAGTATAATGCCATAAGAGTCCCTCCTCTGAAGCAATCATTTCCTCCAGGGGAACTGATCTCTGCTGCCTGGAGATCAAATGTAATTCTGGGAGAATTCCAGGCCCCACCTGGAGGTTGGCAAAACTGCTTTGTGGAGTGGACCCACCTAATATTCTTTTAAGTGCACACTTGGAAGTATGAAAGTTACATTACAAGTGTTTGAAAATACCCATTATCATGGAAATTCTCAGAGACAGCTGTGATCTGTTCCATCTAATGTACATTTGGTGACAAATTCTGAGGTGCCCTTAGAGTTGTGTGAAATGATCCTCACAGACCAAAGAATTTTTTTTGAGGCGTTTCCTCCCAAACGCCACAGATACTTTGTCTCAGACAAAATCCTCAGATTCGCTTCAGGCCAAACTTTGGTGCCAACTCATATATCTTTTCCACACAAGAGTTAGCTGGGGACATTTTTTTGCTTCAGCCTCTTCATAAATCGCTCAGCACTTTTCAGCATTGGCGCTCTGTTAAAAAAAAAAGTATTCAATAAACATCCAAAACAATAACATTCTTGGAGGCCATACAAGAAATTCTACGCCACCGACAAGAAGGAAAAAGTGACAGGAGGGAGGGAGCCAGAGAATAGGCCGAAACAAGGCCTGTGTCTGAGGCCTCACTTCCTCCAGAAGTCATTGAGGGCTGGCACACAGGGCGCAGGCAGTGGTACATGAGCCGTGGAAACAATGCCAGGGCATGGGGCGCACAGAATTCTCCCCCACCCCCAGCAATACCCGCCGCTAAAGCATTTGACAGCCATGCCTAATAATTCTTTCTGCTGAAGATTTCCCCCCCTCCCTTCCCTTTTTACTTGATGTCTTTATGTGAATATGAAACTAGAATGAAAAGCGCTGGCCTGACGACCCCCCATGAGTGAGGGGGAAACTACGTATGAGAGGGAGGAAGAAAGGACAGAGATAGAGGCTCCCTGTGGTGACGCAGGCATCTTTGATGGCAGCTCACTCCGTGGCTTCAGAAGGCCGCTTTGTGAGGGGGAAAAAATGGCTCTTCTTCACTCAGGCTGGCGACAATAGGTGTTTTGTCCAAAAGGGACAGGATAAAAAGCGAGAAGGGGGGGTCAGGAGAATGATCATCATCACTGAAGGAGGGTAGGCCTTTGGGGGGCTGCAGATGTTGGAAAGGGGATGATTTATGACTCTCATGTCCTCAATGGTATTTGGCTTCCATCCCAGCCCTCGCCTTGGTGGCTCGGGTGGGAGTAAAAGCGACGGGCAGAGGTTTACTCCATAACTGAAGTATCTTGATATTTACCTTGTATGGGCAAAGTAAAGAAAATGGTGGGTGGAGAACTGAGGGAAAAGCTGGGGAGGGTGGGGATTGCTGCTGGGATGACTCATCAGCAGCGACACACATGCGCCGAAAGATGCAGGAAGGACACTCATCCAGGCCTGCATGGAAGTTAGAGGACTTTTTGGGAAATATGGAATGTTTCTCTCTCTCTATGGCATGTATAGGTTCAAGTGTGACATGTAAAAATCTGGATATCTGGTTTTATGTGGAGCCTTAGAAGAGAATAATTGCAGTGAATGGGTATTTAGGACCTCCAGCCAGTGTACGGCACTGATCTTTCCTTATTGCTTTACTCGTGTTTCCTGTGCTATTTAGCGCTAAGCAAAACGTGAAGGGGATGTAAATGGGCTATGCCCACACACACCTTTTCCAAGGTGGCTGTCTTTGTTTAGTTCAGACAGTAGTAGCAGCCACACTCCCTGCACCATTTTTTCCCTTTTAATTTACTATCCGCAAGACCCCAGAGGTAAACAGGTAGCTGTATCTCATTTTCTACTTCACTTGGTCATAATGTCATGTAAGAGAGAAGGAACCAATGTTTCCTGCCTGTGTTGTGGGTAAGGGGGGCAGAGAGAAGTCCCTAGCAACAATCACCATCACTGGAAAGTGAGATGAAGATTCCATGCCTTCTCTCAGTAATAATTTCAGATACTTTTGGAAAACACAGGTCTTTTTTTATAGCAGGAACTCCGTTGCATATTAAGCCACACACCCCTGATATAGCCAATCCTCCAAGTGCTTACCAGGCTCTTAGTACAGGGCCTACTGTAAGCTCCAGGAGGATTGACTATATCAGGGGTGTGTGGCCTAATACGCAAAAGAGCTCCTGCTACAAAAAAAAACTCCAAACCAAGGGAAAGGTATAAACAGAATATGAAATCAATAGGATCCCCCTCTGCCAGTTTCATCTGTGTAGAGGTTCCACTTGGCCATCAGGGTTAATAGCCATTGATAGTCCACTCCTCTTTCACAAATTTTCCTGATTCGTTTTCCAAGTCATAACTCATTTCCACAGATACACCTTGTGGCAGAGAATTCCATAAACTAATGATAACAGCATGGAGACTCCTCAGTCTACTGTCTATCCATTTCATTGGATGACCTTCAGTTTTAGGATTATAGAAAAGTTTTTTTTTTAAATCCCTCTATCAATTCCCCTCCTCCACCTCTATTATGTCCCCCCTTCACTGTCTGTTGTTTTCTTTTTTTCAAATCTATAAAAGTCCCAAATGCTTTAACTTTCTTTCATGGGGAAGGTGTCCCTTCATGGTTTTGAATGCCTTAATCAGGAGCTTTTCCAGCTCTACAATATACTTTGCAGAGATGGGATGACCTGACCAGAACTCCACACAGTATTCCAAGCATGACAACATTATAGATCTATCTGAAGACTTTACAACACTGGCCCAACTTGTTTACAATCAATTCCTAGCAATTGCAAGCATTGACTTTGTCTCTTTGATCACCGATGCACGCTAAACTGATGGCTTTATTGACCATGATCTTAAGGTCTCTTTCCTGCCTCATCAGAGTCACTACAGACTACATCAGTGTTCCTGTCTAGTTGAGACTGTTTTTTTTTCCTTTTTCCTTACATTGTGTAGCATAGTAGCTAGAAGAATGAGATTGGGAGCTGACCAAAGAGCTGATACAGAAGGGCATATTTGAATAGGGAGGGCAAATTCCTAATTATTTTCTCCTGCCATTCCACAGTATACTTATAAACCAGTATAAGTATAGTATAAACCAGTACACTTATAATATTGAGACCAGGGATGGGCGTGAACCTTATCACGAACCTCATTTCCTGACAAACATCACCAGTTTGTGGTTCGCAAACTTGAAGTCCATGCCCATCCCTATTCATGACCCTCCACATAGTTTCAGAGGTTTGTGGGGGGGGAAGTGGAGGGAGTGAGAGGGCTCACTGAAATGGCTTGCATCCATTTCAACCGAACAGGATAAAACAGATGCAAGCCATTCCAGAGATCCCTTTCACTCCCTCCCCCCGCCCCCCCCCCCCAAAAAAAGTGGTGAATTCACTGCTTGGACTTCATTCTTGCACAGCAGCTGTTGACAAAAGCCATTTAAAGGGAATCCTTCCCTTTAAATGGTTTTTGCAAGAACCCCCCCCCCCCCACTTCCATTTTGCTGGCCTCAGAGACCCACATGCCACCTCCATATTCCTGGTTTGTGCCCATCCCTAATTGAGACTCAGTTCTGCAACTAAAGCCAATAAGGTAGAGTGCATGATTAGATCTTCAGTCTTGCCAAATCTATTTTTTGTTTTTTTTCCCTTTCTCTGTGTATGTATGTAAATATTGATAACCCGCCTTTCTCCTCAATAGGGAAAGCAGCTCACATTATTCTCATCTTCTCTATTCTATCCTCACAAGAAGCCTGTAAGGGAGGTTAGGCTGAGAGAGGACTGGCTCACTGTCACCCGGTGAGCTACAATGGCACAGATGGCATTCAGGCATGGGTCTCCCCTAGTCCAATACTATAACCACTACACCCCAGTCTCCATGGCTCATACAATTTACAAAACAAGTGTGCATACTCAGGATATTTCAGCAGACAACTGATTTGTGAAATTTTAAACCTGTGCATTAAGCAAATGTGCATAAACATGCCTCGTTGGATCAGGCCAAAGGATATGTACTCTAGCAAAGACTGCATTTCTCCCAGCAGCCAGTGGGTTCTAGGCAGTCTGGTTAGGGTTGTACTTGCTAACAGCCCTGGAGGGGGGGGGGGAATCCTTTTATAGAGGTTTGCTGTGTGGCAATGGGCAGGTAATGCTTTTCAAGGCATGGAAGTAAATAACATCATCTGGTAAATAGCATCTCATTTAGTCTATGTTAAAGGGGTAGGATATTGTTTCTGCAAGCTGCTGGCAACCCTGAGTCTGGTGGAAAGTGAAGAATGATTCACTGATGGGCCACAGCAGAAAAGAGCAAGACTCCAGTATCACCTTAAAGACTAGCAAAATTTGTGACAGAGTATGAGCTTTTGTGAGTCACTGCTCACTTATTCAGACGGACCACAGCCTATCTTCTACAATGACAGGAGCTGTGGCTCTAGCTGGTGGCAGGTATGGGCAAACCTTGAGAGCCTGGAAAATCACAGCCTGTCATGGTACACACCACTTAGCTAGATGGCACAATGGCTTGACTTGGCAGAAGGCAGCTTTATAGTAAATTTGTTTGGCCTACTCTAACTTCATAGATAATGTATTCGATCTGGATTCAAATCCACAATCTCACTCAGGGAGTTCTAGGGTTGTCAAGTCCAATTAAAGAAAAATCTGGGGACTTCGGGGGCGGAGCCAGGAGACTTTGAGGGTGGAGCCAGGAACAAGGATGTGACAAGCATAATTGAACTCCAAGGGAGTTCTGGCCATCACATTTAAAGGGACAGCATGCCTTTTTAAATGCCTTTCTTCCATAGGAAATAATTAAGGATAGGGGCACCATCTTTTGGAGCTCATAGAATTGGACCCTCTGGTCCAATAGTTTTGAAACTTGGGGGGTATTTTGAGGAGAGGCACTAGATGCTATACTAAAAATCTGGTGCCTCTACCTCAAAAAATAGCCCCCCAGAGCCCCCAATACCCACGGATCAATTCCCTATTATTCCCTATGGGAATCTTTCTCCATAGGGAATAATAGAGTGCCTAGTAGACATTTCCCTCCCCGCCCACACGTTTTCTAAAGGGGGCGAGGGCCTCCATACCAGGGAATCCCCCCTCCCTGCCCCCTCCCACTCTCACACACACAAATACTTACTTGGTCTTCTTCCAGCAGAACTTTGCTTGCTGTGAAAATGAAAGCAAAGCTGCACAGGAAAAGAAAGGGAGGGGCCGTTCTCCATGGAAACTGTTACTGACCCTTTCCCATGAAGCCCTTCCTGTTTCCTGTGCAGTCTTAAAGGGGCACACATTTTAAAAACTGATCAGAAACTCTACAACAACATGATGCCTACAGGTATGTTCTCTCTCCCCCCAGCCGTCCTCCCCCACTTCCAGATTTTTTGAGAGCGGGGGAGGAGGCTGCAAATTCGAGGGTCCCCCGCCAGGGCTGGGGGGTTGGGAAGCCTAGAGAGTTCCATGGATTCTGTCAGATAATGGATGGCCACTATAAGAAGCTTATTTTATTTATTTATTTATTTATTTGATTTATATCCCGCCCTCCCCGCCAAAGCAGGCTCAGGGCGGCTTACACTAGGAGGCCACAAGGCAAACATTAAAACATATGTGCATCATAAATAAAACATGTAAAACAGTTACATAAAATAGTAATGGGTGCTATTGATCTCAGGGAGTCTGCTGGTTGCCTTTTATCGTAGTTCCATTGAGAGCATTTTATCTTATTGCCTCTGCGCGTGGTTTGGGAGCTGCACGGAAGCAGAGAGAAGGGTGCTCCAAAGAGTGACGAGAAGAGCACAAAAGATTTGTGGATGTTCTCTCCCCTCATTGGTGGATCTGTATAATATGGCATGTAAAAGGAAGATACAAATGATCCTAAGGGACCATACACATCTGGGCCATTTGCTTTTTGAGATCTTACCGTCAGGTAGACGATATAGAGTGTTGAAGGCTAGGACAAACAGATTTAAGGACAGTTTCTATCCAAGTGCTGTGGTTAGGTTAAATGCAGGGTTATGAAGGATTATCTGTTTTAGATGTATTTAATGGTTTAAATGGTTTTATGAATGTTTAATGGTTTTATGAATGTTTATTTAATGGTTTAAATGGTTTTAATGGTTTTATGAATGTTTATCCGTTTTAGATGTATTTAAATGGTTTTAATGGTCTAAATGGTTTAATGGTTTTAGATGTATTTAAATGGTTTATGAATATGTGTGTTTGATGTGTTGGTATGTTTGTGGAAGAGCACCTCATTTCGTTGCTCTCTTTTTGTTGAGAACAATGACAATAAGTTCAAATATCTATCTATCTATCTATCTATCTATCTATCTATCTATCTATCTATCTATCTATCTATCTATCTATCTATCTATCTATATTAGAATATATTGGTGTGTTAAAGATGGTGGATACTGCCAACTATATTGATATTAAAATTTGGTTATTCAGTTACTTCTGCTGGATGTCCTGTGAAAGGAGGTCCCCAGTCACACTGTGATGTTTGAGGTGGGCCAAGTGGATTTATTCTGCTGTCCTGTTGTTATAGATTTTAATTCAAAAATGCCTGGTGGTAGAGCGCCGTTTTGCAGGCCCTGCGGAACCGTGTGAGCTCTCGCAGGGCTCTAACCTCCTCTGGCAGCTCATTCCACCAGGCAGGAGCCACAGCAGAAAAGGCCCTGACTCTGGTTCTTGATTCAAACAGGTTATGTTTGTTTCACTCAAGGTGAATTAATATGTTTGAGCACTGTCTTTTGGAATGTATGCTTTATTCAGATATAAGCAAATTTTTGCTGTTTCTTTCAGGGAGGGCGAGTATACGTATTGGAGAAAAATGGGAGCACTCCTAGCAGGTACTGAACACAAGGCCACTTGGGCTGCAGCAAAGTCTCCTCCTCCAAGTTATAGCAAGATATACTAATACAAATGAATACACGAGACTGAGTCTGGAGTCAGGTTATTAGGATTGTTTTTAACTTCATTCGTGTGATACAGCTCAAGGCCATGGAGACAAATGAGTAGTTTCAATGAAAGGTTATAAATTCCTCCTCAGCACCACCCTGAATGCTGATCTTAGCTCCCTAGAGAACAGATGAAACGCAGATGGGATAATTAATGTTGCGGAGTGAGGCTTGCTCCTGAGCAAACAGGCCTAGGATTAGGCAGTCAACCTGCATCAAATCGTTCTCTTCCATCCTTATGGCAACTTGGTTTTCAGGCTGCCACAAGAGGTTGGCGGGTGTCTCATGGAAAGAAGTTCAGAAAACAAGGGTGCTCATTTGCACTCTAATTAACCCCTGAGCCTTTTGAAGCCTACCCATTACTTCATATAAGCTATACATAAAATTAGTCTGAATTACCACCGTTCCCAAACTGTCAGCCAAAAGGAGGGTCTGGAGAATCTCCAAAGGAGAGAATTCGCAGCCAGGTGGGTTTCTTTCTTTCTTTCTTTCTTTTTTAAAAAAAGAAGAAAAGTAACATGGAACACAACACCATATTGCCAGCAGTTTGATTGAAGAATATTTATTGCCCTCTCCAGATTTCAGTGTCTGCTTTTCCATCTTGCTTGGATATGTATTTGGTTAAATAAACAGCAGACATGCTTGGCATGGCAGCCTGTAATGTGAAGTTAACTGAAAAATCCTGGACTGTGAGGCCTTGATGCAGTTTTGGAAGGGGAAGATCCTAGGGTTGCCAGGTCTGTGTTGGAAAATATCTGGCGTCTTTGGGGGTAGAACCAGGAAAGGGTGAAGTTTGGGAGGGGAGGGGCCTCAGCATGCTACAATGCCATAGAGTCCACCCTTCAAAACAGCCATTTTCTCAGGTGTGTGTGTGTGAGAGAGCTCTGCCAGCTGGAGATCAGCGGTAAAAGCGGGAGATCTCCAGGGCCCACCCGGAGGCTGGCAACCCTAGAAGATTCACCTTTGAGATTCAAAACCGGATTTCAGCTTGCCAATAAGACTCTGCGTGCCCTGATCCTACTTACAGGTAAATAACCCCAGTTTCAGCTTGTCCTTTGGTGTATTCATAAACTGGATTTGACAATAACTTTTTAATAGATAAAGACAACTTTGCAGAATGTCATTTTTAGGTAATCATAAAGCTGAGATGCAATAAAATCCATCATGTTGCATTCTGGAAGCAAAAGCCACACGCACATGTTCACAGCTTGCGCAGCCCCCACCCCCTGCCAGGAGCTAAGGGAAACCTGCGAGGTCACCATATGCAAGCAATTGGCCAGCAGTCTGAGAAGCACACAGATTCACCACTGTAAGCCAGTGGGAAAGAAACTGTTTCATGCCTGCACATTCTCCCTTTGCCTTCTCAGAGATACCCCAGTCAAGATAAGACATCCTTTGGTAAAAATGAAATGTACAATCATGAAGGAATACTACAGCGGGAAAGAGAATGCTCTTAAAAGATGTTAAATAAATTAGGAGAGCCAGAATATAAAAAACATACAAATTTGCAAAAAAAATGGCATTTCTATTTTTATCTCAAAGATGTCATGTCACATTTCAGTGACTAATCAGCAGAGGAAAAATTAGGGGAGGCTTGAAGATTTTTGCCTGGAAATACTTACGTTATGCTGGGTTTATAGCTTTTTTCTCCGATTGTATTACATTTATTTAGCTTTATTACATTATCTTTTATGTCTCATTGCATTGTTCTTCAGTCCTGCAGTCCCTGCTTTCCTGTGTTCTTAGGGCAATGTTCTCTAATTTAGTTTCTCATATATATATATAATACTATTCTTACTATATGGTTTTAAACTGTAATCTGCCTTGTCTCAATGAGAATGTCAGAGTACAAATGAAGTAAATAAATATATACATAAAATTGTTTTGCCAACAGCACAAACATTTTACTACTCAAACAGAAATGCCATCCAAATTTATGAGTAGACCCTTGAACATTTAACAAAGTTACGATTTTATCGAGCACTCAACCAAGTTTGAAACTATAGTGTTTCATGACTGCACATTCTCTCTTTGCCTTCGTATAGATACCCCTATCAGGAGAAGACATCCTTTGGTAAAAAGGAAATGTACAATCATGGAGGAGTGGGAAAGAAACGGAGACGATTACGAAGAATTAAAGATGCAGCCAACTTTTTCACCCCAGAAAGCTTAATTTGATTGTCATTTCACCCTTATGAAAAGTCATCATCTTGGTGCCATTCCATTTCCCTGTGCCAAATCCCCCCCCCCATTCGATTTAGGAAACATTTAATGTTATTTTCACATTAATTGCATATACAATGCATGAATAGCATTACCATGCCATGAAATAAATGAATGAATCAGGAGCATTGAACAGGCTCACAATGACAATGTATGAAAACAAAAGGAAAACAGAACAGGGCATATTTGCCATTCCTAGAATTTAACTCACTTGATGTCACACCCACAGATGTGCTTTTCACTCAGCAGTGCTTTCTCATTCTAAGAGCAAAGTTTTGTTGGGAGGGCAGTCCTACAAGGTGACAACTAACATGGCAGGGTTTCCTCTATGCATGGGGTATGCAATGTTTTTTGGGGTTTTATTTTACAAAGCTGATGAACACTGAGCATGCTCACTGCCCTCACAGAGATTATAGAACAATGAGGACATGTGTGCCAGTTAAAAGGAACAGAATTAAACAATGAAAGGGGGAGATAGAAAATGGCCTTCTTGAACTCTTATCAATGTACACTGTTCCAGAGAGGAGATCCAGGCATGCATTCAACCCCACGTCCCAGCCTGCAGGTTCTAGATCCTAGAAATATTTTAGTTCTGCAGCACTTTAATGCTATGAGAAACTCACAGTGGAATCTTAAAGAGAGTTAACACCCTTCATTGACTTCAATGGGTTTAGAAAAATATAATTCATTTTAGGACCACACTGTTGGTGATAGGATTAATTAGGATTGGGGGGGAGGGACTTATTCCAGTCCTAACCAATCAACCCCAGGACTGCTTATAACATTGTAACAGAAAGGTTGAATACATATGCCCTTCCAAAGCAGCCAATAATAGGAGGAGGTGGGCTTCAAAGCAGAAAGAATTCTAGAAGCACCGCAGGGGGGGGGGGGGGGTTGTAGCAGGAACTCCTTTGCCTATTAGGCCACACACCCCTTAGTACAGGGCCTATTGCAAGCTCCAGAAGGACTGACTACAGCAGGGGTGTGTGGTCTAATAGGCAAAGGAGTTCCTGCTACAAAAAAAGCCCTGAGAAGCGGGAGAACATGGACGGCAGGCATTAAAAATATGCCTGAGATCTGACTTCTCTGATTGAATAATAAAACTTTTTAAGAACTGATGACTGTCATCTCTAAAAAATAACCTGCAGGTCTGAGCTGCTGAAGAAGGCCACAAATTGATATTACAGCATTTTTCAACATGGAGGGTAAAATTGCCATTTGCCTGCCCATGGCAGGTAAACCCATGTCCTCCTTGGCCATAATCTCTCACTTTCAAGAAACTGAGCAGCAGGGGGGATAAATGGCCACAATAGCGATGTTCTAGGAATTTCCCCATATCTCTATGGTCTTTAGCATAGAGAATAGGAGAAAATCCTAGAACATCTCTTGCAAACAGCTCAGGAAAAAGAGACTAAAACTACCTTCTCCTGTGTTCCACTGCTTCTTGCTAGATCAGTAGTCTCAAATCTCAACAGTCACAGCAATTGTACTGCAACAATCGCATTCTCTATAAATGGAATTTCTATTCATGCATCTCTCCTGCAGATGATTCCTCATAGCCCCCCACATTCTCTCTAAGAATGAATTTGATAGGGCAATGGAACAGGGTCACCAAAGGAAAGATGGGAAGCTTGCACATCTGGAAGAGTCCCTGAGTATGAAGGGAAAATAGTATTATGAAATGATAACGCTCCCCACACAGGATACTGGCTAATAAGGACTCAGCATGCTTGTTACTCTCCAGGAAGCTCACAATGTTGAGGACAGTTGAGTTCTAGTTAAAGGGGGGGGGGGGGAGATGAAAGGAGAGATTTCCTTGCTCAAATGCCTAACAATATGTACTCTCCTTTTCTAGTGTGATATAGTGGTAAGAGCAGTGGATTCTAATCTGGAGAGCTGGGTTTGATTCCCCACTCCTCCACATGCAGCCATCTGGGCACCTTAGGTCAGTCACAGTTCTCTCACAGCTCTCTCAGCCCACCCACCCCCCCCCCCCACACCTCACAGGGTGTCTGTTCTGGGGACAGGAAGGAAAGGAGATCGTAAGCTGCTCTGAGACTCTGAGTGAAGGGCAGGGTATAAATCCTCCTCCTCCCCAAATCCTCCTATACAGTTAGATATGTGACCAAATTCTGAAAGCAGTCTGATTTTATTCAAAATACCTCTGGGTTTTTGTTTTTGTTTTTCATTTCTTTATCACCAGAAACAATCCCAGGAGTTTCTATTTTCAGATTTGTTTCTTTTTTTTCATCATAACAATTTCTTTCAATCAAAAAGAACATCTTTTCAAGGTTCATTCCTCCATCCATTAGAGAAATAGCATTAAAATGGCATAATACATGAGAAACATTAGCAGCCAAAGAAGAAGGTGAACTGAAATCAACAACAATCAAAAAAATGAGAAAGAAACGAAGAGTAATGGCCCATCTCAATATGCAGAACTGAGACAGAAAGGTAAAAACACCTCTTTCCTTGCAATGAAACTCTCAGGGACGGATGAGTGGTCTCCAGCTCACATGTCAGCAGCAGCATAGAGCAGCTGAGCTACCATGCTGAAATACTGGCATTTCAAGATATAGGGAGTTGGCAGCGGCTCACTTATCCACATGACTCAGCTGTCTCACGTTATAGAGATGGCAAGGACTGAATTTGGGACCTGCCTGCAAAGCATATGTTTCGCCACTCAGACATGGCCCTGCCCCTATTTCTGGAACTCAGCTGTCTCATATTATCACTCGGGGGGGGGGGGGGTTTGCCAATTGTTTACCCCATGCTATCGCCCCAGGGAGGGGAGGATTCCCAGTTGTTTGTCCCATTGTCAATCTTTGTAGACCACCAGCTTGTATCTATTAATACGCATAAAGTTGCCTTATACTAGGGTTGCCAGGTCATGCCTGGCTGACGGCAGGGGGACTTCCCTTGTGAGCATGAAGCGGGCGCAGTGCGATGATGTCACTCAGAAGTGATGTAATTGCACTGAGCACGTCGCATGGGATCGCTCTAGTATTTTGGTTAAAAACTCTATGGCACCATGGAGTTTTTAACCAAAATGCTAGTGTCCCCACGCAGCATGCCCGGCGCAATTACATCACTTCCGAGTGATGTCATTGCATCAGGCATGTTGGGTGCTAATGGAGTTCTTCAGGGACGGGATTCCTCCACAGGCAAATCCTGGGCAGGAGGGTGGGAGGCCCTGAAATCGGGAGGAAACTCAGCCCCAATGGGAGGCTGGAAACTCAACTTTATACTGAGTTGGACCACTGGTCTATCAAAATTATTGCCAGGGGCTCTCTGGGGTCTTTGATAGAAGTGTTTCACATCACCTCCTTCCTGAACCTCTAAAGGGTAGATGTCAGGGACTGAACCTGTAGCCTTTTGCATGAAAAGCAAGTAAAAGCTCTGCCACTGAGCCACGACCTCCCATCCCTGGAATTCAGTTGTCTCACACTGTCAGTCTGAGGGTTCTCCAGTTGTTTATTCCATGTTATCATACTAGGGAGGGGAGGATTCCTATTTTTTTAATCTCCTTCTTCCAGGGTCCCCCCCCTCCCCAAATATCTGTCTGTTCTTGTATAAGTAGTCAGTCTAATCTAGCTGGCAGGCTATCACGAGCTTCTCGACACCCAAGTAATTCCTTACATCAAGCATAAACAATATATAGGATTGAATGGAAGTTCTGCATGCGTCTTGTTGGTCTTGCAGGGACAGCTTTGGGACCCTGGCGATGAACCAATCCCCGCACTCATCTCTAAGAATCAGCAAGCATCAGCACAAAATACCTCTCTTTTTCATCCAACGAAACATATTTTCCCATGGAAGGAAAAGGCCGGCCTTTGTGAAAACGCCACGGCTTGCCCAAGTTACAGTAAAGGTTAATCGCAAACAAGAGACAAGGAAGAGAGACAAAGAGCATCATACACTTCCCATTTCAATGGATGTTTTCATAATTGTATGAATAATTTAAATTATCATTGCCGGAGTTATTTATTCGAATGCTTTGGGTGGGGAAATGCCTCCTCTTTTTTATTTTAGTTTTTTTTTTATTCTCTCTCTCTCCCCCCCCCCCTTTGATTCTTTCCATTTTTTGTCTCATCTCTTTTATGTGCTGCATTGGCTGTTTTTGGGCATCTGAATTGGGTCCCCCCCCACAAGAACAATGGGATGTATGAAGGCTGAGGGGGCAGCTGAAGAATACCGGCCTTGTTGTACTCTCAGCAAGTTGACGTTGATTAATGAGGGTGCGGACATGGGCAGAATGTGAGAGAAGGCAGGGGACATGAAGGGGACCTGGGGGCACCAGAAGGAGGAGAGCAAGGAGATGACAGCAGGCTGCCAGAACCATGCCAGTTTTCTTGGCAATGACAGGAAATAAAGTGAGGGTCACCACCTACCCTTACAAGGCCATCGCAGGCCCGAACATGGCACTTTACAGCAGGGGTGGCCAATGTCTTTGTTCTGGAGGGGCAAACTCTGTTCTTCCATAGAGACAATTTTGAATGTCTAATTGATCATTATTCAATATCAAATAGCTCTAGGGAGGAGCAAACTTCCCCTATTTTGTCTCTCTTTTTTAAAAAAATATTTATATCTTTTGGTTATCTCCCCCCCACACACACTACTTTTGCAAGATTCATCAGTATTGCCACATGTTTCTTACACGCACTTTATATTTTTAGTATACATCAGAATCGCACTGCTACAGCACCAATCCTAAATCAGACTTTTCCCTGCAGCCACTGTGGCCGGACCTGCCTGTCCCGCATTTAGGGGTCCCAAATCCCCCGGTAGGCCTGGAGACTCCCGATTTGGAGCCTCCTCCCCCCGCTGGCCATAAAAGGGAAAGCGGGGGGGAGGGGAGGAGGAGAACGGCAGCCCTTCGCACCCAGCCCCCATCGCAGCAGCCAGAGCTCTTCCGTTTTCTCAGGCTGCTTCCCGCCCCCAGTCAGCTGGCCTGTGAAGGGAGGGGAGCCCAGCCACGCCCCCAAAGGACCATGTGCCTTTGCACCTCCGGAGGTGAGTGAGTTCTGTCTCCTGCATCAGATTTCCCAGAAAGGCGGGGGGCGGGGGGAGGGGGGTGGAGAGGGAAACGTCTTCTCATAGGGTATAATGGGGAATTGATCTGGAGGTTTCGGGGGCTCTGGGGGAGCTGTTTTTTGAGGTAGAGGCACCAAATTTTCAATATAGTATCTAGTGCCTCTCCCCAAAGTATCCCCCAAATTTCAAAACGATTGGACCAGGGGGTCCAATTCTATGAGCCCCAAAAGAAGGTGCCCTTATCCTTCATTATTTCCTATGGAAGGAAGACATTTAAAAAGGTGTGCTGTCCCTTTAAATGTGATGGCCAGAACTCTCTTGGAGTTCAATTATGCTTGTCACACTCTTGTTCCTGGCTCCGCCCCAAAGTCTCCTGGCTCCACCCCCAAAGTCTCCTGGCTCCACCCCCAAAGTCCCCAGATATTTCTTGAATTGGACTTGGCAACCCTACCCGCATTGGTCTTGTCAGCCACCAGCGAGCCTGCAGCAGACGTGGACTATTGCACCCTTCTTAAATTTTCGTTCGCGAAGCCAAGCCGAGAGAGATACATCACTAATACATATGATATGTTTATAATGCTGATTTATTGATGCATAAGCAATTTTTTTTAAAAAAAGAATTTCCCTTTATTGGGGAAAAATTGATGTGAGGTAACAGCAAATGATAGGAGAATGAAGAAATCACAGTTTTGATTTGCGAAAGGGAGAAGCAAATCAAAAAAGAGATTGCAAGAGGGGGAATCAAAACACAAGTGATGAGGAAATTGAAATCCTCCCTAAATATCTCTTTTTTTGCCGGCATAAAAAGCAGGGTGAACACAGTAAAAACAGTCCTCTACTTTATTCACTAGTTTTAACTGTTTTCCATCAAGAAATACATATATTTAGTGGAATTTTAACTCAGACTGGCAGCAGCTCTCCAGGGTCTCCGGCAGAGGTCTTTCCCATTACTTACTGCCTTGTCCTGTGTGTGTGGGTGTGTAAGTCTGGTGACTGGTCTCTACTGAGGATATGGAGGATATTCAGAGGTGGATGACTAAAGCCTGCCCCTGCCTTTCAGCTATGGTATTTCAAGGAGGTCTCTCATTCAGATACTTGCCAGAGTTAACCCTGCTTAGCTTCTGAGATATGATGAGCTCAGGCTTGCCTGGGCTATCCAGGTCAGAGCCTACTGCCTAGTCCTTTTAACTGAGGGTGCTGGGAATTGAACCTTGGACCTTCTGCATTCCAAGCAGACACGCTACCATTGAGCCATGGCTCCTCCCCATGGAGCACCACATTGCTGATGACTCCATTGACTACATCATTACTGGAGGAGAGGGAATCCCTATTGGGATGCTGACAGAACTATGCATTGAAGCAAATGTCACAATCCCCGCTCACGTAGAGCTCAGAGTATGAAACAGAGTTCTACAGACTTTCTCTGGGGGACTTTCTCTGGGAGTTGGATTCTTAAATGCTAAGCTAGAAGAAGCCTCAAGGGAGGGAACAGAAATTGCAACATTAGCCTCGTATGACTGGCTGGTAGTATAAAGCTTTGGATTGGCCTGGTGTAAATACGGAAGTCTTCCGACCTTGTGGAATCAACTTTCAGGCCTGCTATACTTCAGCTCACACAGACAAACACATACATGGAGCTGCTTCTACTGCATCAGACCATAGATTTATTGATATCAGTACTGTATGCTCCAACTGGGCGGGGGTCTCCAGGGTCTCAGGTCAAGGTCTTCTGTGTCATCTGCTTCCTAATCCTTTTAAGTGAAGACGCTGAGGGTTGAACTTGAGGGCCTACTGCATGCAAAGCAGTTGCTCTACCACTTAACCATGGACCATCATGGGAAAGGGCGGAATATAAATCCACCAAATAAATAAATAAATAGCCTTATAATATAGTGGCTTTGATGCAATGAAGAGGCAAGGTGGTAGTGATGGTGGTAGTGATCATAGCTCTATTATTAGGTACAGCATAGCAAAGGGCTGCACTAAAAGACTGAAGACAGGGCCAACGGGGCCAACTATATATATACTCGAGGTTTCCCACGCTAGCATGCTATTGGACCATTCAAACCAACAGGGGGCCTGTGACTGGAGTAGGACAGCAGAGATTTGGATCCTGCTGCCTATTGTTCTCGAGTCCCCAAGCTTAGTCCTACAGGCTCCAATGAGCCAGGCAAGAACTCTATATAATAGATACAATTCTGATCATATTTACAACAAACCTGAAAGCTTAGACCCATGCTGAACATATGAACATATGGAGCTGCCTTATATAGTATCAGACTCTAGATCTATCAAGGTTCATCAATAGGTTGCCAGGGTGTCAGGCAGAGGTCTTCTCATTACCTTGCTTGAACCCTTTTCTAAGTGGAGATGTTGGGTATTGAACCTGGGACCTTTTGCATGCAAAGCAGAGGCTTCACCATGGAACCAGCTCAAGTTCTGGCAAATAGCCTCCAGGTTTCCTGGGCAGGAAAACACACATCAGGTATGAATCTGGATATGGCTGCTGATGGTCACAGGTTGCGTTTGTGACTAGCTGTTTAGTCTGATGAACTCTCTCCACAAAGAGTATGAGAAACTGCCTTAAAAAGTCAGGGAACTAGTCCATTCAGTTCCCTGTTATTTACTCTGACCAGAAGGAACTTTCCAACGGGGAAAGGTCTTTCTCAAGATCCTTTTTGAATGGGGACACTAAGTATTGAGCAAGGGCCCTTCTGTATGCAAAGCATGTGTTCTACCACTGAACCACCGTGGTTTTGGAATCCCTATTCTTTCTTGTTGCATCCGAGTCTTCAAACTTCATCGTTCTTCTCTTTGACCAAATCCTACCCTAACCCAACCACCTCGAACATCCAACTGCCGGTCTTCCAGTTATCATCATGCAACGGCACCCCAGGGAGGACCTGAGCCCCAGAACCATTGATAGAACAAATGACAGAGCTTAACTACAGCATGGCTGGCATAGAAAGAAGGAAGGAGTGGGGGTGGGAGGAAAGATTAGAACAAAGATTCCGTCCAATTTGCTCTTTTGGGCATTGTGGAACCTGGCTTGTTTCCCAGTATATCACTCTGCCATTGAATAAGGTCAACTGCAGAGCCGCTTCAGTCCTCCTGATGGGTTTTGAGGAGAAAGTGAATGAGACGCAAATTAGCCAACGTCGTCACAAGCTTCCTCCCTCCCCCCCCCTTCACTGTCACTCCAGACCTGACAGTCCAAAAAAGGGAAATGAGGATTAATAAAAACCTAACGGACTTTCCTCCCTCCTTTATCTGAGCTTTTTAAAAAAGAAAACTATTGTATGTCTTCCCCTCTGCTCCCCCTTCTCTCTTCCTGACAATGTTCCATGTATTTTGACCACTGCGGGGAAGCTTTTAAAGAAGAATGGGTTGGTGGATGAGTACGTTCCGTGTGCCACACATCGACGCCCTGGGCTCCCTGTGCCTGCATGGCTCCACCGAGGACAGAATGGAAGACAGAAGCCGTCTGATCTGCATAATTATTATCTGTGCCATATAATTCAGCTCCCTGCATCAAATGACCACAGGGCACTTCCTTTATGCCCACCTGACAAGAACCAGAAATGTTGCCAGAGATGATGACTCGCATATTCCACGGTGCAAAATGGCTCAGGCTCCGGGTCTTCCTATTTGTGTGTGTTTTTATACTTTCCCACTCCAAATTTCATCATTTCCAGTTAATACAGGAAGGCCATGAAGTCTTTCACAACGAGGTGTGAGTGGTGGGCCTCTGGAGATCATGGTTGGCTTGTTTATTTATTATTCTTTGTTTAATTTCTATCCTGACCTTTCCCCTTGCAAGCTTAAGGCAGGTTACAGCCAATGTTTCCTCTAAGCTGCGAAGTCTTGTGAGCAAAAATTCTACTTTGTGAGCTACTGACATTAAAGTTGTGAGCTACTGGTGTTGAAGTTGTGAGCTGCTGCACAAATCATTGTGCTCTAGGGTCATCCTTCCTGAGCTATGACAAAAATCTGTGAGCTGGAGGCTAAAAATCTGTGAGCTAGCTCACCCTAACTCAGCTTAGAGGGAACACTGGTTACAACATAGGAATTTATAATAATAAATCAACTTTAAAAATCCAAATTAGTTTAATCTAATATCATATAAGGATTCATGATTTAAAAAAAAAAAAGGTAAAGGTAGTCCAAGCACCAGTCATTTTCGATGCTTTCACAGCGTTGCTTTCGTTTTTGTTGCTTTCACGTTTTCACGGCAGACCTTTTACGGGGTGGTTTGCCATTGCCTTCCCCAGTCATCTACACTTTCCCCCCAGCAAGCTGCGGACTCATTTTACCGACCTCGGAAGGATGGAAGGCTGAGTCAACCTCGAGCTGACTATCTGAACCAGCTTCTGCTGGGATCGAACTCAGGTCGTGAGCAGAGGGCTCCGACTGCAGTACTGCAGCTTTACCACTCTGCGCCATGATTACAGCAGATTAATTTAATAAATTAATTTAATAAATTTATAAGACTCTCTCATGTCTTTTATAGAATATCTTAGCAAAGTGGTAGTCAGTTCCCTAGTAGGTCACCCATACAGCACACATTGATCCATAGGGACAATTTCAACTTTTTCATCCCTCTCGGTTTTTGATCCCAAAGGGTGCGGTCAGACGGAACATTAACCGCGACTCACCCACGCCCCCAATGCGGAGTTAAAGCGGACGTTCAGACATTCACATCTGTCAAACAATGTGGAGTCGTTATCATCCCGACTTGCTCCGCATGTATATCGGGTTAATTTGACAGTAGAAAAAGTCCGGTCCTTTTTCAAAACAGTGGCACAGGATCGGCTTTTTGTTGTTTGGACAGCTCACGCGCGATACTGCCTCTCACCTCACAGACATGAGCATTGCCAGATCATCCGGGAATCTGAGGTGACGCTTCTGCTTCTCCAATCAACACAGGATCAGAGGGGGGGGGGGGAAACGTTATCCCACTATTCAGAACAGGAAAAAATTCTTTTTTTTCAATGTGGAGGATTTCAAGATATCATTGTCACTGCCAATTTATAGGAAAATAATTCCTGGCAGTTCCGTGGTTTGGATCAGCAATGTTAATTCTGGAAACTTTCCCCCTTCCCCCCTGCCGCTGAAGCAAGGTTTGATTTCCCAGCTCCAAACAGTTGGGCGCATGTTCAATGGACCCCCCCCCCCCCCAGAAATTACCATCACCATGTGATCGATAACTGCTTTTCACTAACGGGACCAACCCTTTATACCACTGTTCATGTGAACACTGCCACGTCGGATTTCTCTGCCCCGGTCCAGAAAAAGGCTCTTCCATCTCGCTTTAAGTGGTAGGTCTGGCCGCACCCAAAATGGCCTTTTTGATTTTGCTTCCACCTTGGGCAAATCAAAGCTGTGATTCTTTATTTTTCACATGATCCCCACCCCCCTCAAACCAGCTTTTCTTCATAAAACACATGCATTTTACAACATTATTTTAACGTCTGCAATTCACCATTGCACATAGTCTACATGGGAGAATTCCATATAAATTGTGCATTAAATCTATACAATATGTATAAACTGTGGCAACAGACCAATGAAATCAGGAGCAAACAGTGGAGAAACAAAACTACTGATAAAAATAGAAATGTATATTAAAAGAAATGAAACAAGGAACATATGCACATATTTATTCAAAAGTCCAGATGCCTCAACAGAAAAGGGCATCTCATTACTGTTTCTGTCTTCTTGGATAACTCAAAATCTGCATTAATAGTGACATTGGTTGGTCAGTAAATCTGGATGAGATTTGTCTACCTTGGTCAATTTTGTCCCACCCTTCTTCCAAAGAGCCGGATACAGCACACATGGTTCTCCATTCTTCATGTGATCCTCACAACAACTTTGTGAGGTCGGTTAGGCTGAGAGAGCATGACTGACCCAGCAAATTCTATTGCTGTGTAACGGTTTGAACACAGGACTCCCAGATCCCAGGCTGCCAGTCTGACCATTCCTCACAGGAAGTAGTGCTTCATCCAAGGTGCCATCAACTTGCTCACCTTCCTATCACAAGTTGCAGAGGACACTCCTCTGGATTTTTTTTAAAAAGTCATTGGACAGCGGACACATTTATAGAGGGCAAGCTTGTAAATGAAATATGGTAACTAAATAGAATTGCCAAAATCCTGGGGACAGACAGGGGAGAAGCCCATTGTCACTCTTCTATGCTCTGTTTGTAGGGTTGCCAGGTCTGTGTTGGAAAATACTCGGAGACTTTGGGGGTGGATTGGGGAGAGGGCGGGATTGAGGGTAGGATTGCCAATCCCTAGTTGTGGGCAGAGAATCCCCCAATTTGGAGACCCTCCCCCCACTTCAGGGTCATCAGAAAGTGGGGGGGGGGGGAAATGTCTGCTGGGCACTCCATTATTCCCTATGGAGACCAATTCCCATAGGGTATAATGGAAAATTGAGCTGCAAGTATCTGGGGCTCTGTGGAAGGTGCGTTTTGAGGTAGAGGCACCAAATTTTCAACATAGCATACAGCACCTCTCCTCAAAACACCCCCCAAGTTTCAAAAGGATTGAACCAGGGGGTCCAATTCTATGAGCCCCCCCAAAAGGTGCCACTATCTTTCATTATTTCCATTGGAGGGAAGGCATTTAAAAGGTGTGCTGTCCCTTTAAATGTGATGGCCAGAACTCCCTTTGGAGTTCAATCATGCTTGTCGCAACCTTGCTCCAGGCTCCACCCCCAATGTCTCCTGGCTCCACCCCCAAAGTCCCCAGATATTTCTTGAATTGGACTTGGCAACCCTAGTTTGGAGAGGGGAGGGGCCTCAGCATGCCATAGACTCTACTCTTCAAAGCAGCCATTTTTTCCAGGGGAGCTGGTCTCTGCTACCTGGAGATCAGCTGCTATTTATATACAAATTGGGGGCAAGGGAGCATCCGTTTTAACAGTAATGTTTCAAATATTTCAATCAAATTCTGCAGCTAGAAAGAAATAGGAAGTTTTGTTCCAAGTAATGAGGACACATGTTAGAGATGAGATTTGGTAGCATCTCAACTCCAAAAAGAAATAATTATGCTGAAACTGGAGGAAAAGGCTTCCACTCACAGCTGGGGCTACCTGCCTGCAAGATGTCATGGGTGCTGGGGACCCTTCAGAGGAAGTTGAGTCTGATGAGGAAACTGTGCCCCTGCCACCTGCACCAGTGCCCCTGCCTCCTGCTGGAGAAGATCCCAGCCCCCCTGCCTCGCCCTCTCGGGTGGCTCGTGTGCGTGACCGCCTCCGGCAGGACCTCAGGGATCGGAGGAGGGCGGCACGCTCACAAGCAAGACGCTCCCTGAGCCCTGAGTTCTGAGAGGATTCTGGCCCTTCTAAGAGCAAGGATGCTTGAGTGGTAACAGGATCCTGGCTGCCTCCCTGAGCCAGCAATTAGCCCAAACGGGCAACAGCCAGCAGAGGGCTATATAGCTGTGGGCTTTGGGAGGAAGCTTTGTGGAAGCAACTAGTCATCTCCCTGACATTCTAGCATCCACTCCGGCTTGACTTTGGTTCCTGACTCCCTGACTTTGGCTTTGGACTTCTGGACTCCCTGACCTCGGCTTCTGGACCTCGGACCTGCGATACTTGTACACTGATTTGGATTTGGCGCCTCAGACCCTCTTGCTTACTGGCTACAGACCTCGGACTGCCTCTGGACTTTGCCTGACCCGGCCCCAGCCGTGACACAAGAACAATCACCAGCCCGTGATTCTGTTTATCCATTCCATCATTTTTCTGGCCCCTGAGAGTACCTGAAATATCCACAGTCTAAAACCATCACACAACATCTATAATTCATAAAAAACAACATCAATAAGATGCCAAACATCATCAATAAGACACAGCAGCCAGCTGAAGAAAATCCATCTCCAAACAACAGTTCAAAGAAAGCTGGTTAGCTATCAGGGAGCATTGTTCAGACAAGCCAGGCTTTTACTATATGCCCTCAAACCAAAGTAGGCTGTTTTTGGCCACCTCTTTGATGTTGCTTCTAGCCTAAAATCAATGGTTAGAAGGACCTCTAAAGTCTCAGGGAGAGAAAAGTCTTTTTTACCTAGCAGCTGAGATATTTTAACTGAGGAGACCAAGGACTGAACCTGGCCTAGGACTTTCCACATGCAAAGCAGGTGCTCTAGCACTGAGCCATGGTCCCACCATCCTACATAGCAGTTTTATGCTAAGATAGGCCAGTGGTCCCTATAGCTCGATGTTGACTTCTCCCAACAGACAGAAGACACAGAAGATGTTTCCAGTGCTGGGGATGCATATGAGACCTTCTGCATGCAACATCTAAGATATGACCCTGAACCAGACCATTGATTGATTTAGCCACAGATTGTCCACCCTGACCAGCAATGGCTCCCCAAGAGGCTAGATGGCCATCTGACAGCAATGCCGATTCTGTGAACTTAGGCAGGTCATGAGAAGGAGAGCAGGAAGGATGGTCAGTGCTTAGTTCTCATGGCCCTTTCTTACATACCCAAGGAAATGCTGATCGCCACTTTGGGTCAGAGAGTAATTTTTATTCTGGCCAGTTTGGCCAGGGATCCTGGAGCTTTTTTGCCATCCTCTGGGCATAGGTCACTTGGGGTACGTGGGGGAAAGTATTTGTGAATTTCCTGCATTTTCAAGGGGTTGGACTAGATGACACTGCAGGTCCCTTCCATCTCTATGATTCTATGGTTCTAAGATCTCACACAGAGGTCTTTTCCATCTCAGCCATGCTCTTGATCAGTCAGGGCCTTTCTACTCCTGAGGTGTGCTCTATGCTGATCTGTGGTCTCTTGACTAGTAAAATGAAGCCTCCTGTTTATAATCTCACAATACTGTGTGGGCGTTTTCCCAAAGAGCTTACCTCGGAGCGACGTCCCTCTTCACCGCGCAGCGTCTGCGCGGATTTCCCACCAACTGCTCCGCATAACCAGGAAGTGCCGAACCTTTTGCGTCGCAGATGTAAACCGCTAAAAACCAGTTTCCGTTAGCGACGCAAAAGCCGCGGCTCTTCCTGGTTATGCAGAGCAGTTGGTGGGAAATCCGCGCAGACGCTGCGCGGTGAAGAGGGACGTCGCTCCGAGGTAAGCTCTGTGGGAAAACGCCCAGAGATTCTGTAACCAGAGGCAACAATGCTAACCAACCTAGCAGTCACGATGGAGCTCCCAACCAATGCTGAGGGTCTGATAAGCTTTACTGCGGTAAGTATTTCATACTATGGATACTGTATGGAGAAAGCTTGGCTCTGCATTCTCTTGGTCCCCAGCTCTAAGAAGGAAGGGATATAGCACATCTCCTGCCATGGATCTATGGGAGAACAGGTGCACAGGGAGAGATACTCTAGCCATAAATGACACATAGCTTTTAAAAGTCAGCGTTCTAATTCTGAACTGAGACAGGATGCAGACAGTAGACAATGTGTTAGCAAAGGATGATGTCCTCTCCTGAGCTGGATGGTCCAAGCTAGCCTGATCTCATCAAATCTTGGAAGCTAAGCAGGGTCAGCCCTGGTTAGTACTTGGATGGAAGACCACCCAGGAAGTCCAGCGTTGCTACAAAGAGGCAGGCAATAACCTACCATCCCCATCCATCTCTTGCCTTGAAAACCCCACGAGGCCATTGCTAAGTCAGCCGTGACTTAAGAGCACTTTCTACAGCCAAGCAAAACTTCATTAGGAATTAGTGGATTTTCTTATTCCCTTCTTTCATGGCTCTGCAATGTCTGTCCACCAACCCTGGTTTTCTGAATGCAGCCAGCATGGTATAGCAGTTAGAGTGTCAGACTAGGATATGGAAGACCTGAGTTCAAATCTAACCTCTGCCATGAAAGTCACTTGGTGATCTTGGGCCATTCACTCAGTTCAGCCTACCTGATGAGGTTGTTGCTAGGATGAAATGGGGATTATGATTACTTTTGCTAGTCTGCCAATGTAATTCTGCCTTCTAGCGCCACTGTGAGTCCCCCCTGGGAGAAAAAAAAGCAGAATATGAAGACATAAATTTTTAAAAAAATGGCTGCTTCGGAGAGTGAATTACACACTGGTGATGATCAGGGCTTTTTTTTTTTTGTAGCGGGAATTCCTTTGCATAGTAGACCACACACGCCTGATGTAGCCAATCTTCCAAGAGCTTACAGGGCTCTTCTTACAGGGCCTACTCTAAACGCCAGGGGGACTGACTACATCACAGGTGTGTGGCTTAATATGAAAAGGAGTTCCTGCTACAAAAAAAGCCCTGGTGATGACCCTGCCTTCCCAAAGCTCCATCCCCAAACCTCCAGCAATTTCCCAGCCTAGATCTGACAACCGTACCTAGACATGGTCTACATGCAGGGGGTGAGGGATGTATTAATTACACGCACGTTTAATCACTGATGTATTCAGTGGGGATCCTCTCTGCACACATTTATTTGTACATGCAGCAAACGTCTGCCTAGAGTCACTGTTTTGGAGAGAGCAGAATGTCTTCCTACTTTAAAAAGGAAAGAGTTCTCCCCTGCAACACACACATTTTTACAGTTCCTTGCAGAGTAATTAAACACACACAAGTTTTCTTGTGTAATTCCAGTGGCGATCTTGCAGAGATCTTTCACTCTGGAGCAAAAGTAAAACATTTGCTTTGATTGGAATGCCTGCTTTAGCTGGCCTGTATATTTCCCCTTGTAAACTTTCAAGTGCTTTTTGAGTACCGGGAGGCATCCCGAAGCCCCTACCTGCCCACCACTTCAAACCACTGGCATTTTAATCTCATCAAAGGGTTTGCTTTTCCTTCCCCCCTACCTGTTCCTGCTGTTTTGACTTTCCCATCTCTTACCCCTGTCACATTCGCTAGTTTTAAATAAACGCAGAAGTTACATTTACAGACTTTGCAACCGGCAAGACAGTTTTGAGTGATTTCTCAAACAATGTCATCGAACAACTCCCTGAGTTTCTGAGCCTCATTTAAAATGAACGGCTCTGACATAAGCCTTTGAAATGAATCGAGGTTTGAGTGTATTAAAAAAAAAAGTCCACCTTTCTACTTTATGTACCAGCAGACGAATTTTTTTTTCTCCAGGGGAGGAAAGCAATGAGGCCCAGGCTCTGCTACTATGTGAACACCTTTAATATCCTCGGGGATCGCAGGATGCAAGCCCTGAAGAAATGCAACGAGGTTCTCAAGGGCCAAATTAAATACAGTCTTGGGAGACCTCGGTGTATTGTTTTAAAAGAAAGAGCAGCAATGTGGGGTCTTTTGGATATGAGCCATGGTATAAGGAGAGTGAGGTTTAATTCTCTCCCTTCATGCTGTTCTGCCAGATCCTAGATCCTGGAAGAAGAAGAAGAGGAGGAGGAGGAGGAGGAGGACTGGCAAAGAGTGAGTGCCTAAGGGGACCAATTTCAATCAGTGAGAAAACATGGTGGTAACATTAAACCCTATCTCTTCGTGCAATCCACACTGGGGCCTCAACAATTATTTATTTTTAAGTTTGGAAGATCTGTTCACAGATCTCCCACTATTACCTTATTCTGGTTCTCATAAAAGGCCATGCCATTTTTCGGGTTCCTCAAACTTCTGCCATTTCTAGGGTTGCCGTAATGTTTGCAGGAGCTGAAGATCTCCCACACCCAGTGGCACTCCAGAGGCCAGCTGGAGAAACATTTTTAGGGTGATGCTATGCCTCTCTAGGAAGCACAAGAAACAATTTGGTAAAACTCTAGTGTTTCTGGAGATTCCTGGAGAGGCATGACATCACTGCTGGGTTTCCTGGAAGTAACACCATGCTGGTCCACTCCCCCTGCCCCATACCCATGGCCATGCCTCCGGTCTTTTGCCTACCCATCCCACTAGATAGAACAATAGTATGTGATACAGGATTTTAGGGTACAAGAAGCAGAGTAACAGTGAACCTCTTGAGTCAAAGGGTGGATGGCATCGAAATCTAGAGCTCCACAGAATGCCTTCCAGCACAGGGTTCCTGAAGTCAGTGGCTGGAACTGAAGTCGCAACTGGAGCTTACTTGGCAATGGGAATGCAGCAGGAACAAAATGCTGTCCCATTCATTCAACTACAACCAAAAATCAGGCTCTTCATATTTATATCAGGACTAGCCGACCTGGAAACTTTACATTGCCTGCCAATCACAGTAACTGATGTTGCCACCCTTTCAGAGTCTGCAGAGAAATCTGAGGTTTGAACACACATCAGCTCATGCAGTTTCTACTCCAAATGCCACAAAATGCGCACGAAAGCAAAGCTAACCTCAGGGCGATAGGTTCGGGGCCAGATAATTTCATATGGGAGTGGGGCGGGGAATCACACAGTTTCGTTTCACTGCCAATGTAATTCTGTCTTCTAAAGTCTGCTGTACAAGTTCATGACACGGGGAGATTGCTGTCAAGGCTTCTCCCAAATCCATGTGGGATAATGCTCTTTCAGCACTATTGGCTGTAGGTAAGTACATTCTTTAAATCAGCCACTAGTTCCAGATTCAAACAAAGTAAGCTTTCCTGCCCATTTTCTCCAAGAAAGGAAGCTCAGCGTCCCTTTATGCATTGTGAATGGCCCACCTAATTTAGACTGAATTATACCCTAACCTTCATTTCCCCTTTACTTCTGTGCTCCATTCAGGGGTTTCTGACTTCAGTTAATTCACTAACAATCCCGGCTGGTCCTTCCCAGCCCCTGGTTCTTTGGCGCATTGTCCGCAGAAGCTGCCTGCTTCTATCTGCGCTCCAATTCCACTCTCCAATTAACCTACTGCTGAGACGGCTTTGCTCCTCTCCTCTGCCCATTCCTGCACACCACTTTTTTTTTTTTAAAAAAAAAATCCTTTTTAACTCTACAAGATCCCACCCCATTCTTTCTCTTCCCACTCGCCCAAGAAACTGACAAACAGACAGACACACACAAAGATGAGCAGTTGCTAAATCATAAGATCAAACTCTAGAATTATCCAGTCCAATTATACATACAGTTTCACTTTCCTGGGAGCCTGAATTGAAGGTCATACAGGATACCAAAGTCATTCTAAGACTTCACAATGTTCAGTTCCAAGCAAGAGTGCTCTTCCATTAAATTCCTGAAGATTTCACTTGAGGAATGGGACTTTGCTAGTCACCAGGTCTTCAACAGGGAGAAAAGGGCTCAGCTGAGCTTTGCCAAATTGTCATCTACTTTCCTTGGGAACCTTCCCAGGTGAGACAGCCTCACACCTGCTACCAGTGCTGCTTCTGGTAAAGCACTGCTTGGAGGCCCCTTGACCTCACAACACAGGCATAACAGCAAACACAGAAACAATCCATATTCACAACACAGCAGGCCTAATAGAAACTCATTAAAAAGCAGGGGCAGGGTGGGGGGGGATATATGAGAAAAGTCCAAACTATTATGTGTTTTGATTTTCGCATAGCTGAAAGCGCAATGGCAAGATTCAATTAAAAATGCTTTCCAATACCTACCTAATACAACTCCTCCTCAATACACACCATCCCAATTTCAGTTAGCCCTGTTGTGGACTGGAGCCTCATGCGTAACCTTTTCTGCCCATCATCCAAAGGCACATCTAGCATTATTGGGGAGGGGGAAATATGCGTTGGAAATGCAGCTGAATCTGTAATATGGAAGTACTATCAAAGTGCAGCTTAGAACACATCAAATATGAATCAATATGTGCATGGCATGATGTGTATCCAATGAAGTTCACAATGTTCTGGGGGAGGGGGTCACTCAAAGGAGAAGGAACAAGATATCCACTGCAGGAAAACTACAGAACAGCAACAACAACAAAACTGGCACAGATGACATTACTTCAACCTATATTGCATTAGTCAAGATTAAATTTGCACCTGAAAAATATAACAGCACAGTAATCCCAAAATCTCTACCACCCCAAAAAAGAACAATGGCAAAATAGTGGTACAGAAATGCAGTGAAGGGTTATCCAACATACTCTGCTCCAACCGCCCTCCCCCATGCTTTGTGCAAATTGGCTCAGAATCAAATGAACATAATCATGGTGTAGTTTTCCGAAAGTGGTTTTTCAAAATCAGGCAGTAAGAAAGTCAATATGGTGCATGGTATCCATTTGTTTTGATTTATCTCACTAACTTCAATTGACAGTTAATTCATCAGAGGAGGAAAACGCCAGTCTAGAGAAAACACAAATCATGAAGGATCAAAGAACAGGGTGGAAAATGTAACACTGATAATACAGGTAATAAACTAAATGGCACATTATCCCCCTGAACTCCATCTGCAGTCTTGCCGATTATAAATTAAGAGCATATCCATTTTTATAAACCAGCACAACATGAAACAGACCAGTATGAAATGAAAATCGGCAAGGTTTTTGCACACCTTGAAAGTCATCTACTCAGAACAATGGGAATTAAAGAGAATAGAAAAGGACTATGATTACATTTCTAACATATATTGTGCTTCTTTATATAAAATATATTAACTTGTTGGCAAGTCAATACTCAGGCAATGGTAAGAACTGGGAAACATGTTCCTTAAATATATATATATAAATCTGTAAATATACAAATCTCAAATGACTGAAAGGACAAAAGGATATATTTCTTCAACCAGTGATAAATTATACTGGAATTCACTTAGTGAATACAGAGATGGCCATAGGCGTAGATAGTTTTAAAATGGAATTAGATTCATGGAGGAAAGGTCTATCAATGGCTAATGGGAACCTCCACATCCAAAAGAAGTTAACCTCTGAGTACCACACTGAATACCAGAGGAAAGATTAGGGGCTGTCCTTGGCCTCTGTGCCCTGTTCGTTGCCTTCCCAGCCAATTGGTTGGCCATTCTGTGATACAAGATGCTGGATAAGATGGACCTCTGGTCTGATCCAGCAGGCCACCTGTTATGTTCTCACTAAGGCACTATTATGTGCTTCAGGAACACACTGGGGGCATGAAACTCAGAGCCACAGGATAAAGAGCCTAGGGTGAGTCAACATGTTTGGGTGTTCCCAAAGAAATCCAACCAACTCTGCTGAATCCCAGGGCCCCTAGGAAATCAAGCCAAGTCAGTTTTGTTAAAAAAAAAAAAAAAAAAGGCTGAGCAGACTTTCCCACTTCTATTCTATTTATTACAATTTTAGTACATCCTTCCACTAAGGAGAACATAAGAACATAAGAGAAGCCATGTTGGATCAAGCCAGTGGCCCATACAGTCCAACACTCTGACACACAGTGGCCAAAACCCCCCAAAACAGGTGCCATCAGGAGGTCTACCAGTGGGAACAGGACACTAGAAGCCCTCCCACTGTTGCCCCACTCCTGCACCAAGAATACAGAGCATCACTTACCTCAGAGAGTTTCATCTATACTTTGTGGCTAATAGCCACTGATGGACCTCTGCTCCAGATGTTTATCTAATCCCCTCTTGAAGTCATCTATGCTTGTAGCCGCCGCCACTTCCTGTGGCAGTGAATTCCATGTGTAAAAAAGGAGCTTAGGGCAGGATACGTGGCCGTTCCCCTTCCCCTATTTAATGCCTGCAACAACCCCCTGAGACAGGCAACCCTGCAAGAGAGTGACTGCTCCAAGGTTCCCAGTGAACTTTAGGACTGAGTGAGAATCTGAAGCCGAATCTCCCCACTCCTTGTCTGACACTCTAATCTAGAGATCCCCAACACTGTAGAGCCTGTGGGCCATTTGAAAATATTGAGAAATAGTGGACGCCATCCAGGGATTTTTTTGTAGCAGGAACCCTTTGCATATTAGGCCACACACCCCTGAAGTAGCCAATCCTCCTGGAGCTCACAGTAGGCCCTGTACTAAGAACCCTGTAAGCTCTTGGAGGATTGGCTACATCAGGGAGGTGTGGCCTAATATGCAAAGGAGTTCCTGCTACAAAAAAAGCCTTGACGCCATCACAAAATGATTGTCATCAAGGTAGGGCTAATCACAAAGCCTTTGGAGTGAGGGCATCACATCAATTCCATCTCAGAAAAAAGACCAGGTAACATGGAACTCCCAGATCCAGGAAGAAATTATTGCTGCCTCTGGAGCAGAGGTCCATCAGTGGCTATTAGCCACAAAGTATAGATGAAACTCTCTGAGGTAAGTGATGCTCTGTATTCTTGGTGCAGGAGTGGGGCAACAGTGGGAGGGCTTCTAGTGTCCTGTTCCCACTGGTAGACTTCCTGATGGCACCTGTTTTGGGGGTTTTTGGCCACTGTGTGTCAGAGTGTTGGACTGCATGGGCCACTGGCTTGATGCAACATGGCTTCTCTTATGTTCTTATGTTCTCCTTAGTGGAAGTGGGAAAGTCTGCTCAGCCTTTTTTTTTTTTAACAAAGGAAGAAATAATAAGGAAGAAATTATATACTCTTAGAATATACATTGAATTGTATTGGGCAGACATCTGAACTCATCCTTTGATGTACTGTGTTTATTTACGTTGCAATAGGTTCTTCCCACCACAGGTTGTAAAAAACTCAGAGGGGTGAAAATGTAGCAAGCAAGCAAGCAAACCAACCAACAAATCCCTTGCCCTGTAATCGAACACATAGACACATGTGCACCATTCATGTCCATTCATCTATCTATCTATCTATCTATCTATCTATCTATCTATCTATCTATCTATCTATCTGTCTGTCTGTCTGTCTGTCTGTCTGTCTGTCTGTCTGTCTGTCTGTCTGTCTGTCTGTCTGTCTGTCTGTCAACTTTTCTCCTGCTCCTTTCCCCACCAGGTAGGGCAGCTGTAAGTGCATTTAGATAAATGTGAAACTAGAAACAATAGATATTTACCTCACCTCATATTCAGCTCCTGGAGCACAGAAGATCCAGTAATCCACTAACTACATTTCCAAAAGTCTCCTTCTTCCCCTAAAAAAAATCTTCCCCAGAGAGCCCTGACCTGGATAGTCCAGGCAAGCCCAATCTTGTCAGTTCTCAGAAGCTAAGCTGGGTCAACTCTGGCAAGTACTTAGAAGGGATACCTCCTTGGAATACCAGCAGTCAGGAGGTGGGGGGCAGGCTTTACTCGCCCACCTCCTTGAATTTCCTCCAGGCCCCCACCAGAGGTTACCATGACTTCCAGGTGCATGCACGCACACACACACTCATACATGCACATGACATATATAAATATAAAAATACCAAAAAAACTTTGACAGAGAAAAACAGACAAGCAGTGGAGGCAAGGAGTCATTCATAAATATATCTAATATGACCTTATTCTTGCTCCTTCCTCATAGGAACATATGAAGCTACCTTGTAGACTGGGCTTTTTATGTAGAAACATCCCAGCAGGAACTCATTTGGATATTAGGCCACACCCCCTGACATCACCATTGTTTCGCACAGGGTTTTTTGTAGAAAAAGCCCACCAGGAACTCATTTGTATAATAGGCCACACCCCCTGATGCCAAGCCAACTGGAATTGCGTTCCTGCTAAAAAAAAAAGCCCTCTTTGTAGAGGATCAGAGTATCGGTCCCTCTATCAACAGTGCAATCCTAAACACTCCAGTCTGGATCAAATCTTCATGGGATTTTCCTCTTAGTACCAGAGATTCTTCTACTGGTATACCAAGAACTGAATCCAGGACCTTCTGCATGTTAAGAAGAAGAAAAAAAGAGGTCGACCACTGAAACACAGCCCCTTCCATAAGCCAAACCCAACTGTACTATAATTTGACACAATGACACATGTACATCAGTGTTCATGCACTGCTTTAGTGCCCTTGTGCATGCAGGGACACTAGAAGCAAGAGGTATGTTTTAGCTTAAGACAAAGACAAGTAAGGGGTTGTGTGATCGAGGAACTACTTTGTATATTAAGCCACACACCCCTGATGTAGCCAATCCTCCTGGAGCTTACAGTGGGCCCTGTACTAAGAGCCCTGTAAATTCTTGGAGGATCGGTTGCATCAGGGGTGTGTGGCCTAATATGCAAAGGAGTTCCTGCTACAGAAAAAGCTCTGGCAGGGCTTTTTTGTAGCAGTAACTCCTTTGCCTATTCGGCCACACACCCCTGATGTAGCCAATCCTCCAAGAGCTTAGAGTAGGCCATGTACTTAGAGCCCTTAAGTTGGAGGATCAGCTACATCAGGCGTGTGTGGCCTAATACGCAAAGGAGTTCCTGCTACAGAAAAAGCCCTGATGGTCACAGTGGGAAACAGGAGGCTAAACTAGGTAGAAACTGGTCTGATCCAGCAGGGCTCATAGACCTTAAGCTAAAAAAGGAGACTATTGGTCTACCTACCTTAATACTCTGAACTGAGCAGTGACTCTCCAGGGCCTTCGGTAGAGAAAGCTCTTTCCTAATACCCATTATCTAGATCTGCCAAGCCCCCGGTTCCCGCCGGCCCCCATTGTACCATAGAGTTTTTCCTCTCAAATGGCTAGAGTGTCCGGGAAAACCATAGAGTCCAGGAAAACGCCTAGAGCGGCCACCGCACAACGGTGATGGCACAATGACGTCACTTCTGGGTGACATCATTGCATCGTGCTAGAGAACACAGGGGAGTTGGCAACCCTACCATTATCTGAAATGTTTTTAGCCAAGGATGCTGCATACGAAGCTTGAATTCTACCCCTGAGGTATGGCCCTTCCTCATTAACTCCTCTGCTACATGGGGCTAACCCTGACTTCAGCTAGCAAGCCATGCAGGATGGAAGGACTGGCTCCAAAAGGAAAAGACTGGAAAACTCAGGCCAGCAGAGGAATAGCGTTGCCACGCCCCAGATCTGAGCGAGGGATCCCTCCGTTTCAGGGGCTTCTCCCTGATGCAGATCAGCTGGCCAGTGGGGGCAACCTTGCCCCTAAACAGGGATGTCGCCAGGCAATGTCCTCGACACAACTATATCACCTGGAAATGATGATGTAACTTATCAGTGATTCATGCGACATTGTGTGATGTCCCCGTTCACCTCCAGAATGCCCCCCCCCTCAAACCCTCTGCAGGAGTGATGAGGGAACTTGCCAACCTTACATAGGAATGAACAGAGGGGCAACTCCTACCTAGCGTGTTGTTAATCTAAGCACATACAGCACACCTGTATGTCTATCTTATAGTAGACCTTTCCTTCTGTCTCCCACACAGAGGTGTGTGTGGATGGTGCTTGTTATGGCATATGCACGAGCACCTAAAAGAAAGAGAGAATTCTGCTTGTCTTCCTGGGTTTTATTCACAAGTAAATTTAATAGCTGGGTGTCTGCCCCTTTCTTAGAAGAGGCATTCCTTCTTTGCTTACAGGAAAGAATGCTTTTTTTGATGTACCGTAGGCTGCAACACATCCATGCATCGTCTAAAAACAAAGAATGTAGATCCCCCCCAGACAACTTCCTCATATGCAAATACATACAAATATTTGACACATTTCATTCATTGACCAAGGCACATCCAATTCTTTGACTAAGGTTTTTCCCCTGGACCGACTGAAATGTTGGTGCTCTGTGAGAGAGATCATCACCACACATAAGAGCAATGTGACGCAGGAAAAATAAGTCTGTGGGCAATCTATTTTTCAATCTGATGCTAGTCCTTCTTTTTTTCCCTGGGAGGGGGGCAATATTCAAACCCCTAAAATTCTGCCCCAAGGAACTTACAACGTACCTAGCAATTCGGGACCCCTTGACATTGTTCTGTTAAAATCCTGTATGCTCATTAAAATCTAAGCACAGCTGCAGTGAACTGAAAAGCTAAGCTCCTCTCCAGCCGTTTCCCAGGAAACTGGACCCTGGCCAAAGATAACCTGTCCCATTTAGTGCGAGTATCTGTATTTTGCTCTAACAACAATTTCTTTCTCCTCCTTCCCATAGGATTCAGATTCAGCCTGGGGGTGATCTAAGCCCTTGTCAAGAGCAAAAGATCTTTCCATAAAAGTACAAAAAAAAACCCCTTTCTCAATGCATCCTCTGGTTTATTAAGAACTGGGATAGAATGCACACACTTTTCAACCCGCAACACGACACGATGCAGATAAGAGCGGCCATCAGCAAAACGGCAGAGGAGGCTTCTTTGTGGCCCCCGTGGCACTGAAATACTTCACACAGCTCACAATTAACTTGTGGGACTTATTGTCTCAGGATATCATGACAACTACTAGCTTAGATGGTTTCAGAAGGAGAACAGATAAAGTAACAAAGACATGCTTCAATAATGCCTGCAATCACGGTGCCTCCATGGAATCTCTATGTTCCAGGTCAATATAATGGGCCGGGGTGGGCACCAGAAACAGGGCAGGCATAGGAAACTGTACTTGTTTTGGTGACTGCTTCTCTGTTTGTCTCTGGGGCATCTGATTGGCCACTGTGTAAGACAGGATGCTGGACTAGTTGGATCTTCAGTCTGATCCAGAAGAAGTGCTTGTATATTCTAAATGCTTTTAATGTAATTTTTTTAAATTGTAACCTATGCATTGTGAGCCACCCTGAGCCTGCTTCGGCAAGGAGGGCGGGATATAAATCCTAAATAAATAAATAAATAAATAAAACCGTATTAGTAAGCTAGTAAGAACACTGTTTGGGCCAGGCATGTCCACTGGGAAAAGGAGGGTACGCAGTGTACATTTCAGTCATCATTAATGTTCCCTCTAAGCTGCGTTAGCGTGAGCTAGCTCATAGATTTTTAGCCTCCAGCTCACACATTTTTGTCTTAGCTCAGGAAGGATGACCTCAGAGCAAACTAATTTTTGCAGGAGCTCACAACTTTAATGCCAGTAGCTCACAAAGGAGAATTTTCGCACACAAGACTCTGCAGCTTAGAGGGAACATTGGTTATCATGTGTCATGGTCACATCTAGTTTGCTGAAGTGTGAGCAAAAAGGAACCCATTCACCACATGAACACATGAATCTGCCTTATACTGAATCAGACCATTGGTCCATCAAGGTCTACTCATTATTATCTACTCAGACTGCCAGTGTTTCTCCAGGGTCTCAAGCAAAGGTCCTTCACATCACCTTCTATTTGATCCTTTTCACTGGAGCCCACCATTATGTGACCAGCACTAAAGCGACTCTGGCTCAGCACTAGGGATAATAAGTGGATTTCTGTTTATATGGATTTGGTTCTGTGGTTTCATGTTCCTTTACTCTTCTGAAGATCAGCACCCCACATACTGCATTCCTTTCCTCCTTAATTCTGTTTGCAGTAGGAAAATTTCTATTTCTTGCCCCCTAAATTAGAGCATACAGTTTGCCACCGTTTCTTTTAATTTGTACTTTTTACCCCTCCTTGGATCAGCAATGCATTCACATGCATAGATAAAACACTGCAAAAAAAGCAATCTTGATCAGAATGCAGATATGACTGCACATTTGGTGTGGCATTTTATTGATGCACTCCTGCACCCCCTATGCATTGTTTTTTTTTAAAACCCACAACATTTGATACAGTTATAAAAGTCTTGGTGCTTCTGATATCTTTGTCACATCTCCACTTTGTCAGTGGAACAAGATGGACAAGAATCTTGCCCAACTTCTAGAGGATGCTGAATGCCTTCTCTTCTGGAAAGATGGAGATAAATGTGACCATCTCCTTGAAAAATTCCCTTGATGTCTGTTGTGTGAAGGTTGCTGTAAACTGGCCCCCATGCTTCTACACAGCATTCTATGCAAAGAAGACTCCTATTAAAGGACCACCACAAACCTCACCCCAAAAGATTTAAGAGCTGAAGTGCCCAGATGGTCCTGCAAAAATGAGGAGTTTTGACTAATAATCCAAAATCTCCTAATAACCCAAAACAACCAAAGTCTGAGCCCAGTGGCAACTTGAAGACCAACAAAGCTTTATTCAATGCATAAGGATCAGCCCTGGGACCTGTTTTGTTTAATATCTTTAAAAATGATTTGGATGAAGGAATAGAGGGAATGCTTGTTAAATCTGCAGATGATACAGTAAAAGACAGGATACAGGAAAACTGGGCTAAAACAAAAAAAAATGAATTTTAATGGGGATAAATGTAAAGTTCTGAATTTAGGTAGGAAAAAATCCAGTGCATCATTATAGGATCAGGGAGACTTGTCATGGCAGCTGTATGCAGGGCTTTTTTGGTAGAAAAAGCCCAGTAGGAACTCATTTGCATATTGGGCTACGCCCCCTGATGTCACCAATGTATCATACCGGACTTTTTTTGTAGAAAACACCCAGTAGGAATTCATTTGCATATTAGTCCATGCCCCTGACACCAAGCCAGCCAGAACTGTGTTCCTGTGTGTTCCTGGTAGTATGTATGAAAAGGATCTAGGGGTCTTAGCAGACCATACACTGAACATAAGTCAGTAGTGTGATATGGTAGCTAAAAAGGCCAATGCAGTTATGGGCTGTATCAACAGAAGCAGGGCTTTTTTTGAGCAGGAATGCACAGGAATGCAGTTCCGGCTGGCTTGGTGTCAGGGGGTGCGGCCGAATATGCAAATGCGTTCTTGCTGGGCTTTTCCCGCAAAAAAGCCATGCACAAAACATTGGTGACATCAGGGAGTGTGGCCTAATATGCATATGAGTTCCTGCTGGGCTTTTTTTACAGAAAAAGCTCTGAACAGAAGTATAGTGCCCAGATCACATGAAGTGATGGTATTGCTTTACTCTGCTCTGGTTAGACCTCACCTAGAGTATTGTGCTCAGTTTTGGTCACCGCAATTTAAGAAGAATATAGACAAGCTGGAATGTGTTCAGAGGAGGGCAACCAAGATGCTGAGGGGTTTGGAGACCAAGTCCTGTGAAGAAAGGCTGAAGGAGCTGGGTATGTTTAGCCTGGAGAGGAGACAACTGAGAGGTGATATGATAACCCTCTTCAAATACTTGAAGGGCTGTCATATAGAGGATGGTGCAGAGTTGTTTTCTGTTACCCCAGAAAGTCAGACCAGAACCAACAAGATGAAATTAAATTAGAAGAGGTTTTTTTTTTTAAAAAAAACTAAGAATTTCCTGACAGTTATAGCGGTTCCTCAGTGGAACAGGTTTCCTTGGGAGGTGGTGGCCTCTCCTTCTTTGGAGGTTTTTAAACAGAGGCTAGATAGCAATGCAGATTCTGTGAACTTAGGCAGATCAGGAGAGGGAGGGCAGGAAGGGTTGCATCAGTGCTTAGATCTTGTGGCCCTTTCTTCCACAACAAGCTGTTCACCACTTTGCAGTCAGGCGGCAATTTCTCTCCAGGCCAGTTTGGCCAGGGATCCTGGAAGGGTTTTTTGCCATCTTCTGGGCTTGGAGCAGATGTCACTGGGGGTGACTGGGGGAGGGGGAGGTGTTTGTGAATTTCTTGCTAGATGACCCTGGAGATCTCTTCCATCTCTATGCTTCTATGATTCTATAAGGGTTTGTATGCACACACACTTCTTCAGATACACGGAAATGGAAGTTACCATTTCAATGTATCTGTAGAAGTGTGCATGCATATGAAAGTTTATACCTTGACTAAAACTTCGTTGGTCTTAAAGGTGCCACCGAACCTGAACTTTGTTCTGCTACTTCAGACCAACAGAGCTATTCACCTGAATTCAAAATGACCAAGACTGATTTCCCACTAGCCTTACCTTGTTCTCACTCTCCACTTCTCAGCGGGGCTTCCGTCGGATTTCACACAAGCTGCCTCAAGGTTGCAACTCGCTCCGCCTCTTTCGCGGAGTAAACAAAATCCTCTAAAAACCAGTTTCTGTTTGCTGCATGAAAAAGGTGAAGCTAGTGGCAGCCCCAGGGCAGATAGTGTGAAATCCGATGGAAGCCCCGCGGAGAAGAGGAGCGTGAGAGCAGCATAAGGCTAGTGGGAAATCGGTCAGAGTTTACCTGGCAGTTACTTCTTGTCAAATGGAACAGAGAATTTGTTCACTGGGGCACAATAGGTGATGCGTAAAACTTGATCAGCCACTTCAGATGTCTCATTAGAAGCTCTGTTTTTGTTGCCTTCTCAGAATTACAGCAGCAAAGGGGATTGTTCAGCTTCTAGTGACCATAATACACAAACACAACTGCTGATTGTCTTTGGCTTAGAGGTACATAAAACCTGTTGGGTCCAAACTTCCTGAATCCCTACCTCCACTGAACAAAACCTACTCACATTTAGGGTTGGCAGGTCCCTCCTGGCTACTGGTGGGTGATAGGGAGGTAGGGTTGCCAGCTTCCAGGTTGGGAAACTCTTAGAGATTTGGGGGTGGAATCTGGGGAGGACAGGGACCTCAGTGGGGTACAGTGCCATAGAGTCCACCCTCCAAAACATCCATGTTCTCCAGAACTGATCTCTGGGGGATCTCCAGGTCCCATATGGAGGCTGGCATCTCTACATCATGTTTTAAGATCAGGCAATGCTACTTTCTTGTAGGAATCCTCACAGACTGAGTTAAGGTAGGTGTCACCTACTAGGTGATGACTCCCACAAGACATTTTTTTTTTCAGCCATCTCTCATAAACTGAGGAACCTTCTTTCGAAGTCTTCTAGGATAATCTGACAACATATTTACTTTGGAAGACCTTTGAAAGCAAACAACATTCTGAGATGGATGGTTTTGGCTGACTGATGACTGATTTTAGCCTATTATTGGATGTTTTTATTGCCACTTTTGCCGTTCCTCTGGGACAGAAAGGTTGGCCACAGGGCTTTTTTTGTATCAGGAACTCCTTTGCATATTAGGCCACACAACCCTGATATAGCCAATCCTCCAAGAGCTTACAATAGGCCCTGTAGTAAGAGCCCTATAAGCTCTTGGAGGATTGGCTACATAAGAGGGGTGTGGCCAAATATGCAATGGAGTTCCTGATACAAAAAAAGCCCTGGTTGGCCATAAATTCACAGAATCATCTTCACAGGCCTAACCCTGCCCTGATAGTCAAGAGGTAGCGCCAGATAAGGAAACTCTTTTTTTGCCACTACAAATGCCTCAGTGCTTCATGATGGGTGAGCATGTGGGGTGAGGGTTACCTCCCACTTCACGCTTTGGTCTCAGACATTTGGAGAGTTTCTTCATTGTCACGGGCCTGTCCTTGGCAGCCCAAGTTTAAGACAGTTCACAACTTACGGTCATTTACAGCTTACATCTCAGTAAATCCAGAAGGTGTCTGATAGAAAGGGGGGAAAGATGAAGGGGGGGGGGGGGGAAGAGACGCCAGGCATCTTAATCCCCCTGTTCATTCATGCTCTCTGTAATGTTCTTTCAGGCCTCTGCTGAGAATCAAGGCTTGAAATGAAGGCTGATAAATTAGTCTGGAGGGAAACAAGGCAGATTCAGCTTGTAAAAGGTCATTCCAACTTTGTTCTGGGTGAGGGTTTATCTTTACAGCAGCTGCGACAGACAATGGCCCGGACCTAAATGGCAGAAATCTTAAGCTCTGCTTGCGAAATTACTGTGCTGATAAGGCAGAATGGACTTTAGTAAGATCTAAATGGGAAAAAGGGGAGGTGGGTGTGAGGCGGAAAATGTAGGTATTTTTCTAACATGATTGAACAGGGAAGACACAATAAGATGTGCAATTAAACCAAAGATTTCTTTACCCAGGCATTATCTCAAAGAGGGAAGAAACATACTGCCGGCTAATCAGATAAAAAAAAAAAGGCAGAAAGAAAGCTAACCTCTTCTCTTCGCAGATCCAGCTGCCTTTTCTGCAAATCCACAGGCAAGCTTATGGCAAGGGGTGAAAAAACCAGAAGCAATATACTAGTGTGCCCTCCCTCCTGAGCCTTCACAAACATGGTTGTCATTTGTCATAATGTGCTTTTAGTTTGGAGATCTGGAGTTTATTTTCAAAGAGGGCTCCACTCCATTTTTTTAGGATTGCAGGTCTGGGTTGGGAAATCCCTGGAAATTTGGGAGTGAGAGTCTAGGAAGCTTGGGGTTTGGGGAGGAGAGGGACCTCAGCAGGGTATAATGTCACCGTATCCAAGTTCCAAAGTGGCCTTTTTCTCCAGGGCAGCTGATGTCTGTCACCTGGAGGTCAACTGTAATCCCAGGACACCTCCAGCCACCACCTGGAGACTGGCAACTGGGGACATTTGGAATGTTCAGAACAGAGAGTGGGCACCACCACAAAATGGCTGCCACAGGACACTACGGCTAATCACAAACTTTTGGGAGGATGCAAACCAAGCATTTTCCTACAATGGAGGCAGCTATTTTGAATGGGTCTTCCCTGCAGGCACAAAGATGGCATCTCTTCAGTTCTTCTGAAGCACTTCCTGCTCTGATGAAGCACAGAAAAGCCAGGATTGGCTTTTTGCTTCCTCAAAGATGCTTTGTCAAGGGAGCAAATGGGTGTGTTGGAAACCCATTAGTAGGCACCATAGTGCCCATAGGTTCCATGTTGGGAATAACTGATCTAAGTCATTTTGAAGGAACACCCAAACAGACATTTTATATGAACACCTGAACACAGGAAGCTGCATTATACTGATTCAGACCACTGGTCCATTAAGGTCAGTATTGCCTACTCAGACTGGCAGCAGCTCTCCAGAGGAAGAAGCAAAAGAAGAGTCTCAAAGCTCCTTAAAATCTCCTCCTGTTCCTCTCCCCACAACAGACACCCTGCAGGGCTGGATTAATAATTAGCCCAAGTAGGCACTGGCCTATGGACCCCCACACCTTTAGGGGCCCTGGGCCAGCTTTCCCTTCCTGGTTTCCCCACTGCTTGCAGCCCTCCCAGCCTGCATGCACAACCAGTAACTGAGCTGCTCTTTGCCCGACTTGCCTGGCATGGCTGCTGCTGCCGTCGTCGCCAAGTTTGCCTCTCTCTGCCTCTCCCCTGCAGCTTTGTCAAAGCGGCTTTTGAGAAGGGATGCTTCTGAAATTATCCTCATCTGCTTGCCCCCTCCCCCGCCCCATGTCTGGGAATTCCAAATCACCGGGTCTTCTTTCCCAAAATGGGATGTATGCGTTAGGAATTCTCCACTGACCTGTATTTTTATTTTTCAGTTTTGTACAGAGAAGAAGACCGCAGATTTATACACTGCCCCTCTCTCTGAACCAGAGTCTTAGAGCAGCTTACAATCTCCTATATCTTCTTCCCCGACAACAGACACCCTGTGAGGTGGGTGGGGCTGAGAGAGCTCTCCCAGAAGCTGCCCTTTCAAGGACAACTCCTACAAGAGCTATGGCTAACCTAAGGACATTCCAGCAGGGGCAAATGGAGGAGTGGGGAATCAAACCCTGTTCTCCCAGATAAGAGTCTGCACACTTAACTACTACACCATACTGGCTCTCATATAAACACCATGTATGACATATCTGGTCACCGTTTTTCAGTTTGTTTGCATACCCTGCATTAGAATGGCACACTGATAAAACACTTCTGAAAAGAAACCTTGATAGGACTGTAAGTGAACATACATTAAGGGTCATTCTTTATGAAACTGATGTGTGCTTGTGGAAACACTACATAAAGCTATACATATAATCTCTGCAGCCCTAACTTGGATGGTTCAGGCTTATCAGATCCCGGAAGGTCAGCCCTGGCTATTGGGAGACCACCAAGGAAGTCCGCAATTGCTATGTAGAGGCAGGCAATGGCAAACCACTTCTCTTCATCTCTTGCCTTGGAAATCCTATGGGGTTGCAATAAGTCAGCTATGACTTGATAGCACTTTCCACACAACGTTTGGTGAGAGAGTATGCACACACCAGTAAAACTCATAATAAAACACAAGACCCAGTTTGGTGTAGTGGTTAAGTGTGCAGACTCTTATCTGGGGGAACTGGGTTTGATTCCCCACTCCTCCACATGCATCTGCTTGATGTGACCTTGAGTCAGTCACAAGTTCCCTCAGAGCTGTTCCTCTCAAACAGCAGTTTCTGGCAGAGCTCTCTCAGCCCTACCTACCTCACAGGGCGTCTACTGTAGCGAGAGGAAGGGAAAGGAGATTGCAAACCGCTCTGAGAGACCTTCAGGTAGTAAAGGGTGGAGTATAAATCCAATTTCCTCTCCTCCTCCTTTTTCTTCATATTTACTATCACATCAAGATAGTTAACGTAACTGATGTCAACTTCTCATGTAGTCTCCATTATGCATCTTATCTTTTTTCAATGCTGCCCTCCAGTTTTGTAATCCAGCCTTATTACTGTGTCATAGGTAATGTTTTGGCGAATTGTTCTCCAACCTTGTAAAGCTGCTTGTGGTCTCTACTGTTGTGGTATACTGCCCTTATTGCATTGCTTTAGTTGTGATCCACCTTGAGTCTCTGTGTTGCAGTTTGCTTGGATCTGTGTTCTGGATGAAACTGCTTTGGTGAAGAAAAATTCTCCTTATTTGGAAGATATTCATGTATGTACTTCATTTAAACCCCGCTTTCCCCCACCATGGGGACGCAAAGTGATTTACACCATTCTCCTTCCTCCGTGTTATATTCTCAACAACCTATGAGGTAGATAACGGCAAGAGTCTGTGACTGGCCTGAGGTCACCCTGCAAGCTTCCATGGCATGAACATGAATTCGAACCTGGGTCTCCCAGATGCTAGTCCAGCACACTAACCACTGCACCACACTAGCGTATGAAAACATCAGAGCAAATGTGCTACCCAACTGATGGGGGAAAAACAGAATTCTGAATTAATCGGCCTTCCATTCTGTCTCGCCGATGCAGAGGTGCCTCTCCTCTATTGACTGCTCCCACTTGAACCCTCATTTCCTCATTCATTGAGAACCAATTTAATGGTTATCAGCTTGGATCTTAATTAAGCTTAACCAGCATCCACTTCTAACCTTGGGGTCTAAAAGGGAAACCTCTCCTGCTTGCGCTTTTGTCGAGGGTCCTGCGGAAGGAAGAAAAGAAAGAGGTTGCTCAGAAGAGCTGTGATTTTCCTTGGAAGGAAAAGCTGAGCATGGAAGCTGGTTTTTAGGGAGGAGAAAACACCCTTCACGATGAAACCATTTGTCAGGATTGGGGTACAGCAGGAATAAGCTTCATCTGATTGTCAATATCAAACTATCATTGTGACTATTTGAGACATTTGTACAAGAGTTCCAACTGCATTTTGAATGAAGTGAAAAATCTGAGCCAGACAGGGATGTTCTTGCTTGGGTCAAGTAAGTTATCAGTGAAAAATCTGAGGGAAATGAGGGCATTTTCGGTACCGTTCAGGGGCCTTCTGCATAGTGTGCATGATCAAATCAAACAGTCATTAAATTGGCATTATTTCATGTCAATATATTCTAAGAGAGGCTGTGAACAATTGTTTAAAATACCTCCATGGAGGGGAGAGTTGCCTATCACAGTTAAGAACAAGGCTTTTTTTGAGCAGGAATGCTCAGGAATGCAGTTCTGGCTGGCTTGGCATCAGTGGGAGTGGCCTAATATGCAAATGAGTCCCTGCTGGGCTTTTTCTACCCAAAAAAGCCTGGCTCATTACACTGCAAGGGGTAAAGGTGAGCAGAGAAAAGATGTGGCCGCCTGAACAATGGGGCCTAAGGGGCTGGAACCAGAGAGTGAAGATTCAAATCCTCCATTCTGCCAACTCACTGGTAGAGTTGCCGGCTGTCTGCCAGGAATCCCTGGGAGCTTTTAGGGGTGGAGCATGATGACGTACACAGAAGTGATGTTGCAGTGTCACTCTAGAAATTTCCAAAATTTCTATGGTACAAACCATGTTGATCTGGGAAATCCCTAGAGCAGGGGTGTCCAAACTTGCTTAATGTAAGAGCCACATAGAATAAACGTCAGATGGTTGAGAGCCACAAGACATGAGTGTCAGATGTTTGAGAGCTGCAAGACAGGATGGAAGGAAGAAAGGAAGGAAAGAAGGAAGGAAGGCAAACAGATGGGGAGGAAGGAGCAAGGAAGAAGGGGAAAGAAAGCAACTAAGCTGCTGGCTGGTTTGGTTTGGAGAAGTTATTTAAAGAGACAAATGCTTTCTCCAAGCTGGCCGACAGAGTGGTGGGGGTTCCAGCGCCACACAATGCATGTGAAAGAGCCACTTGTAGCTTCCGAGCCACGGTTTGGCCACCCTGCTATAGAACAATGCCATAGTGATGTTTCCGGATATGTAACTGGAAGCGGGGAGACCTGGCTGCTGTGTCCACTATGGTGACCTTGATCCCAGTCACTCTTTCTTTCTCAATGTAATTTACCTCACAGAGTTGCTGTAAGAGTAAAATTAGGTCTGGAGAACTACAAGAGCGGGTCTGAGTTCCTTGGAGAAAGGATGCGATAAAAACGACAGACAGATAGACTGACAGGAAAACAAATGGGGAGGGATGGTGGCTTAGTGGTAGAGCATCTTCTTGGTAAGCAGAAGGTCCTAGGTTCAATCCCTGGCATCTCCAAAAAGGGTCCAGGCAAGTAGGTGTGAAAATCCTCAGCTTGAGACCCTGGAGAGCCGCTGCCAGTCTGAGAAGACAATACTGACTTTGATGGACCGAGGGTCTGATTCAGTATAAGGCAGCTTCATATGTTCATATGTTCAAATGGATGGAGCTCTGGAATTCTTCCTGGGAAATTAAAAAAAAGGGAGTGACCTAAGCTCCTCTTCCTTGCCTCAGGGCCTCAGGCCCAAGGAAGGCAGAAGAAGGTTCTCAGACCCTGCTTTAATCCCTGGTCCCAAACCCAGGCCCACACCAGTCATGATGATGACGGTATCCCAGGATGCATACCACAGCTGAGGCTTGAGCGGGCCCTACCTATCAGAATAGAATAGGTACCTTATACTCCAGGAACATTTGTCTCCTACCACCTCCTCCTGTTTATTTTTTTTTTTAAAGCTACTGACGTTCTTTCCTACCTGATGGGTCAAGGAGCGAAGAAGAGAGAGAGCCTTTAAAAAGCTCATCTTTGTCAGAAAGCTAGCATTCCGAGGAAAGAAAAGAGAGCCCTGTATCTCGCAAGGGTTCACTGACAAAGTGGGGAGGAGAGGCTATTTTTCAAAGGCTGTGGTCACAAACAAGCTATTCTTGGTCCCCCCCCTCCCCGTCTCAGAAAAAAAATGTTTTTTTAATAGGATAATAAAATACTGGTTCAGAGACTGGAATTCATGGATACCTCTCAAAGACCAAAAGAAAACATTTATTTCCTATTTCTGCTTGTGAATCAGAGTGTTCTATTTTAAGGAAAATGCCCTCTGCCGGATTACTGATGAGTTATTACCCCTTAAGGAAATAAATAGAGAAATATCACAGAGGTATTCTTAGTCATTCTTTCACTGGGTGTGCACGCATGCGTCTCTCCGCATCGCTCCCTTTTCTCCCCAATTCCTTATATACCCATGTTTGCATGCCATTCCGAACATAGCACTAGACTTCTTGGCTTGCTGGAGCTAAAAATGACCTTCTAGCCTGGTCCCCTGATGTCATTGCACTGGTAAAACATCACAGAATAAGACACCAGGAAATACTTGTGCTTTCAATGAGTTGGGCGATGCTTTATATCCTTATCTAGAGTTAAAACCTCATTGAATCCAGCTTTTGGAATGAGAGAGGGGCAAGCCGACACTGATTAAAAAAGGATTTACGCATGCAAATTAATAAAACTGCAAGGTCTGCTCCGGAAAAAGATCCTACCTTCTACATACATACATCTTTTCCAGTGTCATTTCTGAATGGTTTAGGCTGCCAACTCCAGGATGAGAAATTCCTGGAGATTTGTTGGTGGAACCTGAAGAGGGCAAGGTTTGGGGAGAGGAGGGACGTCAGTGGGCTAAATGCCATAGACTCAGTGCTTTTTTTGTAGCAGGAACTCCTTTGCATAGTAGGCCACACACCCCTGATGTAGCCAATCCTCCCAGAGCTTACAGTAGGCCCTGCACTAAGAGCCCTGTAAGCTCCTGGAAGGATTGGCGACATCAAAGGTGTGTGGCCTAATATGCAAAGGAGTTCCTGCTACAAAAAAAGCCCTGGCCACCTTCCAAAGCAATTATTTTCTCCAGGGAAACTGATCTCTGTATTGTGGAGCTCAGTTGTAATTCTGGAAGATCTCAAGGCCCCACCTGGAGATTGGCAGCCCTACAAATAAAACAGCAGGCCAATGTAAGAAAGGAGTAACACCTCCAGTCTCTCACAGGAAAGGATCCAATGTAAAAGTTTCTTTCTAAGCACCAACAGTGAAGCACAGGGGAGAAAGGGGGGGGACAGATCAAACATAAGGTAAAAGAAAACTTCCGGCTAAATGAAACAGAAATGTAGTGGCACTTTAAAGTATGAGCTTTCTTGAGTCAGTCTGCATTTCATCAGACGTATATTAAGTGGGAAATTATTTTACAGGCGAGGGTCACAGAAGAGGGAAGAGAAGGAGTCCTAGTAGAGCAAGACCTGCCGTAAATCATTCAGATTTGAGACCCTGTGAAAGGGACTGGGACAGATAAAGTTAACTCAGACTTCCTCTGGAATGACACCTCCCTTTGAGGTGGATCGGAGAAGAGCACTCAGAGCTGACAAAGATGATTGAATGCTGATGACGGTGATGACCGGGTGCTGCAAGAGATCCCTCCTTGATGGACCACAGTTTGGGGCTTCGTTGGGAAGGAAGGGAGCACTTTTGCCCCAAAGGAAAGTGGGGAGGTTATGCAAATGTTTCTTCCAAAAAGGTATAGGCCAATGAACTGTTTCCCTAGGATCACATGTGTATTGCACACTGTGGTTTCATGGCGGGGAGAGGAGCTATGTGTGGAATGCCCCCAGGGTCTATGGGCTGGGATGCCCAGCTGAAGGAAACCTTCCTTTGATCTGTTCTGGGGGAGAGGAGGAGGAGGAGGATTTGGATTTATATTCCACCCTTCTCTCAGAGCAGTTTACCATCTCCTTTCCTTCCCCCTCCTCATAATAGACACCCTGTGAGGTAGGTGGGGCTGAGAAAGCTCTGCGAGAAATGCTCTTGAGAGAGCAGGACCGATTTCCCACTTACCTTATGCCGCTCTCATGCTCCTCTTCTCAGCAGGGCTTTCGTCAGATTTCACACCATCTGCCCCGGGGCTGCAACTAGCTTTGCCTTTTTCACAGGGCAAGCAGAAACTGGTTTTTAGAGGATCTTGTTTGCTGCGTGAAAGCGGCAGAGTGAGTTGCAGCCCCAGGGCAGATAGTGTGAAATCTGACGGAAGCCCCGTGAAGAAGAGGAGAGTGAGAACAGCATAAGGCTAGTGGGAAATTGGTCCAGCTCTTTCAGTAACTGTGACTGACCTAAGGTCATTCCAGCAGTTGCATGTGGAGGAGGAGTGGGGAATCAAACACAGTTCTTTCATATTAAGGTCTGTGCACTTAACCACTACACCAAGCTGTAACATCCCACCCAAGAAAAGTAACTTCAGAAGGGAAAGCAAAGGAACTGCACATAGAAGATCCGAGGTTCAGTCACTGGCATCTCTACCTAAAAGAATCTTATGCAGCAGTGCGAGGATAGTGGTCTGTCAGAGACCTAAAGAAGTGACAGTGTAGACGTCAGTGGGCTGGATAAGTGAATCAGTGTTCTAACACGAACACGAGGCTGCCTTATACAAAGTTAGACCACCTGATTTAACTCTGCTTGCAATGAAAGCTTGGAGCTACTTCAGACAGGAAGTCTAAGGTCCAGCCGCACCCAAGTTTCAGCCCAGTTCTTTAATACATCTGTTTAAATCTGCCTTCACTGGCATTACACGTCTTTGCCCTTAGTGATGGCATCATATAGTCAAATCCAGTTGGTTGTACTGAAATATGGTGATAACGTCACATCACGTTGCATCATCGCCTTTATGCAGTGTAACAATGTTTGAGTCCAGTGGCACCTTTAAGACCAACAAAGTTTTATCCAAGGCATAAGCTTTTTGTGCGCATGCACATAGGGGCGGTGCTGGGATCTTTGCTGCCCCAAACCACCCCGACACCTGCATCCCCCATGGGGGTCGGAGTGAGGCGGCGCGGCCTCTTTCGCCCACCTGGGGGGGCGGGTGGAAGGGGTCACAGGGCTGCTGTCCTGCCACTCAGAGTCCTGCCACTCTCAGAGTGGCAAAGCGGTGGGAGAGGGCACCGCCTACCTCACCTACTCCCACCCACTGGCCATGCATGCATGCTTCTTCAGATACTGAAATGGAAATCACCAGTCCATATATACAGGTAGAGGGTGAGCAGTATATCAGCAAATAGCATAATGAAGATGCTTAATAGATTCAAGAAGCAAACAGGAATAACAAACTTAGTTCATGGTTTCCATTCGTTTGGGTTTAATTCCTGGGCGCAGGGGAACACAGTGAAGGAAATAAATATGTCAAAATTGGAGAATGATGGGCAGATGAATCCTTAATTGTGGAGTGCTGAGAGTAATTAACTGAGACCCTGCCATTATGCTCCATCCGTCTCATCTCAAGCAAGAAGGCGGCCTTACAGGATCTTTTTAAAGTGGGGTGACTGTGTAGAGTTATCTTCCCAGAGAAGTGGCTGTGTAGAGTTATCTTCCCAGAGAAATGCATTCCAGTTTACCATTCCAAATTACATTACATTCTACCATTCATAATGTAATAATAGATTAGAATAGTAGATTGTAATGCAACACAATGAAGAAGAGGCAGATGCAGGAGACAGCAGACAGATTAAAAGTGACTATTTCCAGTAATTAACTCCCCCACCTCTCAGGAATAGCCTACCCATTTTGGTACATTTCTAGTTTCCACTTGACTCTATGAACTGATGAGTACTATAAGCAACTCTAGTAATGATTGTTGGAAGTTTCTTATATGAAACTTAGCAAATGGAAGCTGGAACAAAAGAGAAGGACTTTAGAACAGAGCAAGAAGAAACAGGTGAAGTTTATCTGAAGTCACAAGGAAGGGGAATTTGGGAGGGGGGGTCAGAATCGTTTGAAGATTTCAACTGGGAGACAAATATTTGTTGATTTCTGAAGTTTTTGTCAGGTAAAGTAACAAATGAGCTTTGAAGAAATGTGAGGGGCATAATGGAAAGAAAAGGTTCCCTCCAGAACAGTGTAAAATAATTAATAGTATCGCTAAGTCAACAGCATATACAGAAGATAATAGAAAAGGCCCAGAGCAAGCCAGGCATTTTGCAAATAAAGGAGATACGTGACATTACTTGAAATGTGAAAGCAAATAAAGCCTCATATCAGAAGAATGTAAGAAGGACAAAGTTTGCTCCAAGGTTGGATGGAAACGTAATACAGTTGCTAGCTTCAATGGAACTTCCAGCGTTTGTGAATGGTCTAGGGACGACTCAAGGATCCATTACAGGGACTCACAGTGTAAAACTTCTATTTGTGCTGTTGACGATAAGTGTCCCAAACAGAATGAGTAGGGTTGTCAGCTCCAAATTTAAAAAAACCCGGAGATTTGGGGGTGGGGCCTAGCAAGGATTGTGGGAGGATTTCAGTCCATTTTCTGTACAGTTCATTTTCTGGCCAACAGCTGTGCAAAAAAGTGTATGCGTGCTCTTGCAGATAAGCAACCCAAACATACAACACCGGCACTGGGGAAAGCAAAACTCAGTGGGACTGGGAAGTTTTGCACCTGTTTGGTGCCTCACCATTATAAGAAATTATAAATCCTCACCATTATAAAGAGTGCTCAATTTTCATTTCCACACAGGCACAGAAAAAAGCAAGAGTTTATTTGCTGTCAAATCACAAAGTCTGAAGAAGAGGCAGGCGGTCCCAGGACAGGATATTCTGCAATTGAAGCATTTTCCGCCACACACAAACAGATGAAAATTAATGAAACCTAGCAATGCTTTCATTTTGACCTATAGAGCGCCTTGGATAGTTGTGAGTAGTATTCTGAATTAAATATTTTGATATTTTGGGAGGAAAGAGGTAAATGAGGAGGAAGAAACCCCAGACGAGTCTGGATATTGAACACAGCGATTTTTGAAAAGTATACAAGTTGATACTTATTGATTAGTTTAATATATATATATATATACATACACACACATACAGTATATATACAGTATATATATATATATATATATATACAGATGAAAGTGTGTGTGTGTGTATATATGTATGTAAGCGTGTGTGTGTGTATATACTTACTTGGGTTGCAATCCTAAACACACTTCCTAGAGGCTGGCCTCAGTGGGACTTACTTCTCAGTGAAGATAGGTTTTCACTGTTAGCTATCGAAATAATGTTTGCATCTGTGGCCCTAAGGAGCTCTCAAAATATTCTTCTTATAATAACATCCTATTAAAGACTCCTGTCGAGAACAGGGACCTCATGGTGTCTATGGAGTGCCAGAACTGTTCAGGCATCACTTCTTCCCTCACCCTTCCCAAATGGATGCCCTTTGGATACCACCTAACAGGCATAATCAAAACAGGCATAATCAAGATAATTCATGTAGAATTGCCTCTCCTCACTATTAGTCTTCCCCAACAGACACTCATTAGCATGGCTCTTCAGTCAACAGCAATTTTGGGAAGGCCAAAATCAGTCTTGTAGTTTTCTACCTTTATCCTTCCCTTTGATGTCATCCTTTAGCCATCTCCTATCAAGCAAAAACACTTTCTGAAGACTTCTGAGATGAGGGAATGGGAATGAGCTCCTCCAATTCAGCTCCTGACAGGAGAAAGCCTTCAACAAGAGTGTCTTTGAACACGGTATAATCCTTTTTTTTTTTTGTCTACCACTGAAGATTCCCTGTCAATGCCAATTCATAAACATAACTGCAGTACGAAAAGAGCTAGAAATTTTAGGGATCCAGGTCTGACTGTTGTGCCAGAGGGAGGGATTAGGGAGGGTGTTCTAGGAGTGTAAGAGTTTTTTGTGTAATGTACATACATCACCCAGAAGTGACATAGGGATACTGGTGATGTCAGGGTGGTGCTCTAGTTTCTGGGCAAAACTCTATGGTAAAATCACCCTCAAACCATAGAGTTTTGCCCCCAAAACAGTGAGTCATCCCCCCTATCACCAATGTGCCTGTGACATTTCTGGGTGATGTCAGTGCATCACACACAATGTTGCTGTTGAGGGGTGGAATTTCCTCCTGCTGACCAGCTGGCCTAAGGAACTTGCTTCCTGTCTCTGCCTTATCATAGGGTTGCCATGTCCCCGGCTTCCCATCACTTTGCAATGACATCACCCGGAAGTGACATCATCAAAATGGCGGCACCCGTTCAGGGACGCTCTAAGCGTTTCTGGGAAAACTCTACTGTTCTTCCGGACACTAGCCATTTGGGAGGTTAAAACTCTATGGTACCTATCATACCATAAAGTTTTCCCTCCCAAATGGCTAGAACGTCCAGGAAAACCACTGCCATTTTGATGACATCACTTCCGGGTGATGTCATCGCACCAGTGATGTAGGGGGAGGTTCCCTGCACCAGCCCAGTGTGGACTGGTGAGCTGGGAACCTCCCGGGCGGGGGATTCCCTGCCAGACTGGGGGCTTGGCAGCCCTATCAATGAAAGCAGAGCTTCTTGAGGTGCCTGACCATGCAGCTCTCTGCACCCTTGAAATCCCAGAATAACAAGAGATATTTAAATGAACTCTACATGCCTTAAAAAGTCTCTGCCTTTCAGTCAACCTCCCTCTCCACATGCACACACACAAAAATGATGTGCAGCATTCCGTGAGGAATGTTTTTCTTCGTTCCACAAGGTGTTTCTGTGGAACTCATAAAAGGATATTTAATGTGCATGAATTCAAGCCCGCTTCATATCCACACCCTCCTTGGAAGGGTCCAGTATTTCCAAGACTAAATGAGGAGGTGGGAAGGAGAGACGTTTCCGCACACAACTTTGGAAAGTGCTACTAATCAAACATTCCGAAAATTATGAGATTCAGGAGAGAAGCATCTAATGGCAATAAGAACTTCTGAGGCATCTTTGTTAAATGCAGTGGAAAGGCATAGATGAGAGATTTGGCCAACGTTCCTTTTTCCATCTATCTTTTGAAAGGTGAAAAAAGGAACAGATGTTTTGATTGGTTTATCTGACTAATTCCTGCATATGATCAACTATTCAATCAGGGCCAATGGACAAAGCTACCTGGTTTGTGATCGAGTGTTCATGATGTCTGATTCTGTTGCCTCCTTGCCAATAGTGAAAGAACACTTTGAATGGGACTCTGTGAGCAGAAGCTGCCATTTTTGCCTTCCAGCACTCAATAGATATTGAGAAGGTTGGTGTGACATAAGAATTTCATAGCACTACTACTACAAGCAATCATACCAATAATGTTACTATTACGAGCAGCAACAAACAGAATCTTCTGTGCTGCAACATCACTTCAAGGGGGAAACCGAGAAGTGATGTCGGTTAGCTCTAGGAATCACTGGAAACTCTGATTTTACCATAGAGTTTCCAGTGATTCCTAGAATTACCTGACATCAATCCTGGGTTCCTCACTCCCTTAAGTGATGTAGCAGTGCAAAGGATGTTGTGGCCCCCTGTGGCCCCACCACAACCCTCCCACTGACTGCCAAGCACTGGATGGCAACTCTATTGCTTTAATAGCGATAATTGTAGTAGGAGCATAACAGCACTTTAAGAATCAATAATGCTTCTAGTAATGCCAGTAGCAATTGTGATAGTACTGCTACTTATATGAATATCAACTGCATCAGGCCTTTGCAGACTGAGTGAATGGGGAAACGGTCAGGATGGGAGAAATCGTGGAAGGATTCCTAGGAACGTAGGGATTACTTTGCTCGACCAGAGCAAGAGCCATCTAGTCCAGTGTTCTGTTTCCAAAAGAGGCCAGCCAGATGCCTCTGGAAGCATCCAAAGTAAACTTTTTTCTGCATCCCATTCAGGATATGAAAACAAACTCAAGCCACTTCGTGCCTCTGACGCTTCAGCCTACAATAAATCAGTTAGATATTTAAAGCTCCACAGGTCTCTCTGCTTTTTCTACCACCACTGACTCACATGGTTACTGTCCAGGAATCTGTCTCTATGGAGGGCATCACATTTAAGAGAAAAAGCTTAAACTTCCCAGCATATTCTGAATGAGTGCTATGGACCATTGAGTGGGGAAAGGGATATTTTTTAAGTGGCAGCCAGGAACCTAAGTACTGAACAACTCATCCCTTTTACAGAATCGAAGTATAGGGGTTCTCCATTCACATCCTTTGACTTAGGGCCCCCATCTCTTTTTGTGACTGCAGACACATTTGGAGTTCTGACATGGCATGGTGGACATGGCAACAAAATGGCTGCTGCAGGAGGTGGAGCCAGCCACAAAATGATTGCCACAGATTAACTTCAGTCACACAGTGCAGATCCTTGTGCTGTGGTGACAGTTGCTGGCAAAGCAACATGTTAAGAAATCTGCATGCCACTCAAATCTCCAATGGCCAATCAGAAGCCTTTCTGGGCAAAAGCCCTATCTGGCCCCACCCACTTGTTGGGCACCAGAAAAAGTGTAGTCAGGCACCACATTGGGGATGCCTGTTTTAAAAAATCCTTAGACTAGAAGAAGAGTCACAACCAGTGACAGCCAGGAACACATGTATTGTTACAGATTAATCAGTTTACACAGAATCCCTTTGATGCATCTTATGAGACATGCCCACGCTTAGGAATGCTCAGAATTTTTAAGGCACCCTCTGCATTTTTCATTTGCTTTTACCCTGCATCCTGTGCCCTTCAGAAGAGGGTTTCCTAAACCCAGAGGAGCAATGAATTGCAATTTGATTACAAATTCCAATCGGCACCCAAAGACGCTAATAAAACATTTGGCTCTTAAATGATCAAAATGGTTGCAACTTATAAATTACTTTGCAACTTTTCTTGGATATTGTTAAGCTGCTTTTCCACAGTTGCCCCTGTCCTGCTCTGGCACAAGCTTCTGCCCTAACCCATCAGCAGTAAAGGGCGGGGGGGGGGGGGACTACAAAGGAAGGGGGATGGGAAAGCTGTGTGGTTAGTTTTCCAACTTTGCCCATATTGCTTCCCTGACTCCCTAAGTTGAATGTATTTGGTGTTCTAAACACACACACATATATAATGGAAGGGAAGGCAGCATGGTATAGCCCAGGGGTGGCCAAACTTGCTTAACACAAGAGCCACACAGAATAAATATCAGATGTTTGAGAGGCTCAAGACAGGAAGGCAGGCAGGCAAATAGATGGGGGGAAGGGGGGGTGGAAAGAAAGCAACGTTAACTTTAATTCTCCAAGCTGCCAGCTGGCTTGGCTTGGAGAAGTGATGCAGAGACAAATGCCCTCTCCAAGTCAGCAAATGGGGTGGTGGGGGGCCTTGAGAGCCACACAATATTGTGAAAGAGCCACGTGTGGCTCCTGAGCCACAATTTGACCATCCCGGTATAGCCCGATTTCATCACATCTCAGAAGTCCAACAGAAGTCAGTACTTGGAACAGAGACCACCAAGGAAGACTCTATTTATTTTTATTTATTTACATTAGACTTTTATCCTGCCCTCTCCGCAAGCGGACTCAGGGTGGCTCACAACAGTCATATACACGTTTTAAAACAATAAGTCAATCAAATCTATAAAACATTAATACAATTAAAATTTAAAAACTATTCCACGGTGCTGTACCATTACTATGTTGGCGGTTCTGCTTTTCAGACGGTTGGTCACTGGAAACTCTAGCTGATGTCAGGTGGCAGCTCTCTCTCAGTTTAAGCATCGAAGGCCTGTCGAAACAACTCAGTCTTACAGGCCCTGCGGAATGTAGGAAGGTCCTGCAGGGCCCTTATGGCCTCCGGTAGAGCATTCCCTAACTCTGGTGCTGCCACCGAGAAGGCCTTGGCTCGTGTCAAACGCAACCTGGCCTCCTTTGGGGAACTCTACAGGGGAAGGCAATGATAAACCACCTCAGCTTCTCCCTTAGCTTGAAAGTCCCTTGCTGGGGTCGCCAAAAGTTTGTTGTGACTTGAAGGCACTTACATACATATGCAATACAATACATATGCAAAAGCTCCAAATTGGATCACAAATACCATGGGCATTCCATTCTCCCATTACCACTTGGGAACCATAGCCCAAGCAATCCAGTAAGTTCTGAGCCCGAATTAACAACAACCTACCCATGATGCCGCTGGGGGAGTGCATACGGAAGCTCAGCAAGCCAGTCAATTATCAGTATGGACTGACAGTGACTGCCTGTACAGCCACCATGCTGAATGCTGCCACAGCACAGATGCAAATTTACTCTCAGCGCCGTTCGTATTAAATTGCAGACAAATCAACGTGACCGTATGAGGTGCTTGACTCAAGAGCCAACAGGCATGGCGAGCACCGCAAGCCCATTCCTTGAGAACCTTATTTGCAAAATTGAATTCTCCCTGCTGCAGAAGCCTTCCTTACAGTTTCAGCCTAACCGACTGCAACCTGTCCAGTTTCTACATCATGTGTTTGCCTTGAATTTCACCCAGAACAGGAAACGAAAATACCAGCAGTTCACTTTATTGCTCGACAGAGACCAAAAAAAAGAAAAGGGGGGGGGGGGTTAAGAGCACAAGAAAAATATTCCTAGAAAGTGTGCCTCTTCCACAGTGGCTGCTTTTCTCTTAAAGTCCAAGGACAATTGTCCACACAACATATTTCGGGAGCAGATAGGATTTCAGGTCATGGCTGCCGCAGTTTCACAGAAAGTTCAATAAACTAAACGAGGGCTCTTTTTTAAGTGGATACAAAAATATTTGCATTGGGGATTGAAACTATAATCAAAGCTGTGTGCACTCTGCCTTACATTTTTAAAATAATAATTCTGTGCCAAGAAAATTCAAATGCAAGGATCTGAATATGGAAAATTGAGCTGATCAGTCTTTGTTTACTTAGTCTTTAGATACCTCTCCGTTTCTGTCTAGCTTCTCCTGTCTAACGGGGAAGATTTGGGTTCAAATCCCGATTCAGCTGTTGTTCTTCCAGTAGTGATTGGCTCTCATGTTTCCACACAATCCACTTTTCTATGTACTTTGTAACTGGAATTTACTGCATGAAATAGCAAAATCTACTTGCATTCACTAAAGTACATCAAAAGTGCATTATTTAGTTATGTGTGGACAGCACTCACCGAAGAGCAGAAAGCCACACCTCTCTGAGATCCTTTAGTCCTGCTTCACCTACCTCTGAGATATAAATAGGGTGAATATACTTGTATGTGTACACGCACAACGACTGTGACAGGACCAGATAGAAGAGAAGAAGATGAGCCATAGCAGTGCTTAATGAGAGGCCATTAGAGAAAAGCTTGTCCAGAGCCCTCCAAATCCAATCTGAAGCTAATTCTGCCAAAGGAGGTCTCTGCAACCTCCTCCTGGTGAGAGAAGTATGAGTTAGGTGCCATCAAGCTGCTTCCCTATGAATTAATGACCTCTGGAACCTCCTGTCATTCACAGCTTTGCTCAGATCTTGCAAACTGAATACCCTTGTTGTGTCCGTTCATCTTATGTTGGGTCTTCCTCTTTTTTCCTATTGTAGGAAAAAGTAGGGGCCATGGAACAGTAGCAGGAGTAACAAACAGAGCAGAGCAGGCATTGTAACCAAGAAGACATGAAATTAGCAACACCATTTCTTCCTTTCTCCCAATCCCACAGAACATTCACATGCATCCCACCACTCTTCTGCATCTTGGCCAACCAATCATCCTACTTGATAAGTCTTACCTCCCACCCAAAGCTTGCTTCCTTCAACGTCGTCCTCGGAAAGGTCACGTATGGCCCAAATCTTTCCCCAATTTCAATCTTCTTTTTGGTCCAGATGCCCAGTCCCGCACCCGGAATGGAGGACTCCCTCAGTTCAAAGTCAGGCGGGATCGGAATGTCGTCAGGGATGTAGACAGGAGCTTCATAAGGCGAGCCTTCTTTGGGGTTGAAATCCTCGCCCGTGGGGAAAGGGGATGGAGGTCCCACTGGGATGGGAGACATGATGCTGTCCTCCATCTCCTCCTCTGCACTCTCGCCTGCCAGGAGGTCTGCCTCAGTTTCATACATGTTATTCACAATCTCGTTGTCACCTTTGGAGGAGAAGAGGCAGGAAAATGATTGAAAGTATACATAAGAAAAACATGGGAAGCTGCCTTGGTCTAAGTCAAACCATTGGTCTATCCAACCCACTACTGTCACTTACTGGCAGGAAAAAGAAAAAGGTATTTCCCAGAAACAACCTATTAAGATCCTTTAACTAGAAATGCTGGGGATTGAACCTATAACCTTTTGCATGTAAAGAACATGCTCTTCCTCTGAGCTATGTCCTTTGTAAGATGACTGGTCCAGGACTAGGGTTGTGCAGTCCACATTAAAACATTCCTAGAGATTTGAGGGTGGACCTTGGAGAGGGCAGGGCTGGGGCAGAGACCTCAGTGGGGTACAGTGCCATAGAGTCCACTCTCCAAAGCAGCCATTTTCTGCAGGGGAACCTGTCTCTGGAGATCAGTTGTAATCCCAGGAGATCTGGCAACCCTACCTAGGACTTCTGCTGAAACCTGTTTTGCAGGTCCAGGCACAGGAACAGTGAGGCAGGCCTCACAAATGTGTCCACTAGCCTTCCTCCTCCAGCATCAAAAAGATCTCAGGTAGCAAGTGCTGGGATATCCCAGAGAGCCACCAACATTTAGAATAGGCAGTTTTGAGTGTTAATGGTGGAGGGGGAAGGTCCATAGTTTAAGGATGATCAGAGCATCTGCTGTTCCTGAAGAAGGCCCTCAATTCAGTCCTTGGCATCTCAAAAGGTCTCAGGTTGGGCAGGTGCTGGAAAGATTATCTGCCTGAGAATCAAGAGAAGGTTCTCAGGTTCCAAATCCCAGCCTTTCATGTTAAAGGTCCTCAATACTGGAAAGGATGTTCCTCTGCCCAAGTACCCTGAGAGCCACTGCCATTCAGAAGCAGACTATGTGGAACCAGGGGTGGAATTGTAGCAGGAGCTCCTTTTCATATTAGGCCACACACCCCTGATGTAGCCAATCTTCCAAGAGTTTACAAGGCTGTTTTTTGTAAGCTCTTGGAGGATTGGCTATGTCAGGGGTGTGTGGCCTAATATGCAAAGGAGCTCCTGCTAGAATTCCACTTGTGTGCGGAACAAAGATGAGACAATGGTCCATTGCCATTACTTTATACTGTGTCCCCACCTTTTACAGATACCAATATGGTGGGCTTGCCAACATCCAGGTGGGGTCTGGAGACTCCCAAACTACAGCTGACCTCCAGAAGACATATGTCAGCCCCCCTGGAGAAAACAGCTGATTCAGATGGTGGACTCTGGCATTGTACTCCACTGAGGCCCCTCCCCCCCAATCCTGCCCTCCCTAGGCTCCACCCCCAGATCTCGAGGAGTTTCCCAACCTGGACTTGCCAACCTTGTGGTGAGAGGATCTAAATTGCCCTGCCATGAAGTTGTAGACACGAGGCAGCATGCAGCTTCCTGGAATACAATTGCGCCCCCTGTGGTGGGAGTTTGACTCAGGCTGCCATTCAAAGCCGAGACCTGGATTGGGTTCAGTGGGTTGCTCAAAGGAGCTAAGCAGCCAACCTGCTGTTCTGAGTCAGTCTCTCGTTTTAGATGCAGCTTGGCAAACCCCAGAGGATGGTTTCTCCTTGAACATGACACCATCCCCGGTTGGGGTGACTGCACTCCAAGCAATAATGCATCGCACACCGCATAAGCCAGTGGACGTTTTTAAATTCTCCCCCTCACACCTTTCTTTCAGCAGATATCTTATAAAACCTCCACCCAGGAAGAACGTGGCCCATGATTAATACAGGGGCTGCAGCCTGGCCATGGAAATGTTTTGCACGGCAAGCGAGTTCCCGAAAAAAGAGATTTGTAATCCGCTTAAGATCAGAACCCCTTCAAGAACTACTTCAAGCCTGTTCTCTCTCACAAAAACAAAAAAAGGCCCAAACGTTTAAAAGTCATGTGGGTAAAACACTTATTTAATTTAGGAGCATTCAGAAGAGTAATTATTAGCCAGCGATAGGGAGGCGGCGTCTTTCTTTCCCTTTTACCGATGTGTGCTTCCAGTTCACAAAAGCCGCAGCCGAAGCACAGCTGTTTCCTTCATGCGGTAAAGTTCTTAGGTTGCTCAAGAGCAAGAAAAAAACAAAAAACACCCCCAGAAAACATTTAAATAGGACATGGGCAGAACAAAGGTAAAATTCTAAGTGGGAACAATTAGCTGCGTTAGTCAGAGCTGGTGACCACGTTGAGTTACCAACAGTGTGTCCGATCAAGGGAGATGCTTAGCTCCCTTGTCACTGAGAATAAAGATGCTCGGCACTTTACAGGATTGAATCTTGTGTTGGGTTCTTTATTGTTATCTAACACAGAGAGACTCATGAGCCTGTGTGTGTGCACGCGCACACACACACTCACTCACTAAATACCCTTAATCTAGCAAAGCTGTTTTTCCAGAACAATTAGAAAATTAGCGTGATTATTTTAGCAAGCTGCAAATTACTACACTTAACTGGATTGCAAAGAAAATGCCATTATACAAACACTCCTCAGTTACAGCCAGTTTGGGCTCATTCTCCCCCCCCCCTCTTTTTTTTTTGGCAAAATGCACAGAAAGAAAAATTAGCAACCTCTTCCATAAGGTTCAGAAGACTGCAAAGTTTTATTTTTTAAAAATGATGGTTCCAACTTTTAAACCTTTGAATTCTTTGTAAACATGGTTCCCCAGAGATCTCCTGCACCCATATAGACTCATCTGGGCACCGAGATTATTATTGGAGGTCCATTCACATGTGCTCTACCCACTGGAAACACAGCCTAGAGGAAGTTGACAGAATCCTCTCCACTGTACGTCCAACAACTTGTGATCTGGACCCTTGCCCCTCCTGGCTAATTAAATCTTGCCAGAGAGAGCTTAGAAGTCCTTTACGGGACATCGTAAATAGATCCCTCTCGGAAGGGCTTTTTCAAACACCTGTGGTCCGCCCTCTCCTGAAAAAAGCTACATCATATCCAGCCGAATTGGCACATTATCGGCCGGTCTCGAATTTGCCCTTTTTGGGTAAAATTATTGAGAGGGCAGAAGCGTTACAGAGTTTTCTGGATGACGCTTCCATTTTAGATCCCCACCAGACTGGCTTTCACCCAGGCCATGGGACGGAGACAGTGCTGGTCGCCCTAGTGGATGACCTCCAGCAACATCTGGATCGAGGCGGCTCGGCGGTACCGATGTTGTTAGACCTATCAGCTGCATTCGATACAGTCGACCATCAATATATTGCAAAATAAAAAGTTTGGTCACCCGATACAGTCGACCATCAGTTGCTGACCTGCTGCCTCGCCGACGTGGGGATTCAGGGGTTGGCCTTGCAATGACTTTCCTCTTTCTTTGATGGTCGGGGACAAAGGGTGGTGATTGGGGGTGAACTGTCCCAGAGGCACCCGTTTAATTGTGGGGTGCCACAGGGGGCGGTTCCCTCCTTGATGTTATTCAACATCTACATGCGCCCCCTTGCCCAGAGGTATGGGTTGGGCTGTCACCAATATACTGATGACACCCAACTCTATCTATTGATGGACGGCCGGCCTGACTGCGTCCCAAAAAACCTAGACCTGGTGTTGGCTCAGGCTGAGTAGGTTGAAGTTGAACCCAGCGAAGACAGAGTTCCTTTGCCTGAGTCGCGGCAGGCTGGGTAGGGAAATCCCCCTACCATCATTTGACGACGCACCATTGCAAATGGCACGCAAGGTCAAGAGCTTGGGGGTGCTGCTGCTGTAGCCTGCCTTGGATTGAATCTTGACAATGGAGGCCCAGATAGCCCCTGCTAAATCTCCACTGCTAAATCCGCTTTTTTTCATCTTAGGTGGGTGAAGCAGTTGGTCCCTTTCGACTTAGCAACAGTGATCCATATGACGGTCACTTAGAGGTTGGACTACTGTAATGCCCTCTACATGGGGCTGCCCCTGTGCCGAACCTGGAAACTGCAGCTAGTGCAGAATACAGTGGCCGGGCTGTTATTGGGGCTCCCAAGATGGGAGCACATACAACCAGGGCTGCGGGAACTGCAGGCTGCGGGAACTGCACTGGTCGCCAATAGTGTACCGAATTCGGTACAAGGAGCTGGTCATTACCTTTAAAGCCCTATATGACCAAGGACCTGCCTACCTTAGGCACCGTCTCCCCCCATATATATTCCCCAGAGGGTGCTGCAATCTGGTTCTCAAAATTTATTGACAATCCCCGGGCCGAAGGAGGCCAGACTGAAAGTTACTAGAGAAAGGGCCTTCTCGATCTCAGCCCCACACTGGTGGAACCAATTGCCAGAAGAGCTGCGGGCCTTGCGGAACCTTGCTCAGCTCCGCACGGCCTGCAAGACTGCTCTTTTTCAGCTGGCCTTTACTTAATGATCCTACAGCATACTGGTGAATGAATACCGTCACCACGGAAAAACTGTACGATGCATAACACCAAGTTTTTAATTAATTTAATCCTAGAATGTTTTTAACTATAATGATGATTAATTTTATAAATGGTTCAGTTATAATATGTATGTTTTAATTGTTGAAATGCCTGTGTTGTGAGCCGCCCTGAGCCTGCTTCGGCGAGGAGGGCGGGATACAAATTAAATATTGTTATTATTATTATTATTGGCTGACCAAGAGAGGGAGGAGCTTCTGTGGAAGTGTGTAGCTTTGTTCCTCTCAAGTGGGGTACCATTTTCTGGCCACCACTCCTGCAGCCAATGGAAGAAAAAAGCCATCAGCAACAGTGTAACATCACTTCGTGGGGAAAAAACAAGAGAGACATCAGTCCTCTCTAGGAATTGCCAGAACCTCTATGGTTTTACCATAGAATTTACAGTGATTCCTAGAGACGTGTGGTATACAGGCTCTGATTCATGATGTTAGGAAAGGAAAAATGCTGAATGAATGTACACACTCCAACAACCAATAAAATTCCAACAAGTACATAAATGAAGATTGTCTTTAGTTTGGCTATCCGCCACTCCTCCAGTTCAGCAACAGGTGTGATGTCACTTCCCGATTTACCCATCATCAATGGTTCCCCATGTCCCTGCCCCTCCATCTCTTGTTCAGTTGCCAGGCTGTGCAAATGTACAATTTAATGCACCTAATTATTGGGAGGGGTCCCAGTTGCACCTCATTCTTTCTCTCAAGACCTCACAGTTCTAGATTTTAGGTCTGTGTTAATTTATTTTTGTTGTACAGTGAATGAATCCAAAAGCTTTCATGACCAAGAGGAGGTCTTCCTTGGTCAGACCAGTGGTTTATTTACAGCGCAATCCTAAGAAGAGTTATACCCTTCTGGGTCCATTGAAGTCCATGGGTTTAGAAGAGTGCATCTCTTTTTAGGATATCATGGCATGTCTGTTTCCCACAGTGGCCAAGCTGATGCCCCCAGAAGGCCACAAGCAGGTGGAAAAAAACAAAATCCTCTCCCAAACGTTGCTACCCTGCAGCAACTGGGACACATTGTCTATGAACGTGAAGAATCATCTTAGCCACAATGACTCTGTCTATTCCGTTTTTTAAAAAAAATCTGAGCTGCCATCACTATATCTTGAGGCAGTGAGTTCCACAGTTTCATTAGAATGTAACAATACAAGAGGTAAATGATGTAATTTCCAGCATTTCATTACTAAAAGCAGGGTGCGAATGGGCCATCCTCATTCTCTTATCAAAAATAAATATCCCCAGCTACTCTGTTGCATAGGTTATCTTCTGTGGTTTAAAAGGTAAGGTAATGGTTCTTTTAATGGAAGACATACTGGAGAACCACCTTCAACAGATAGTAGAGAGGAAGCTACACCAAGAAGAAGAGGAAAAAGAGGAGGAGGGGTTGGTTTTATACCCCACCCTTCACTACCTGGTGGAATCTCAGAGTGGCTTACAATCACCTTACCTCCCTCTCCCCACAACAGACACCCTGTGAGGTAGATGGGACTGAGAGAGCTCCAAGAGAACTGCTCTTGAGAGAACAGCTCTTCTGAGAACTTGTGGCTGACCCAAGGTCACCCAGATGGCTTCATATGGAGAAGTGGGAAATCAAACCCTGTTCTCCAGATTAGAGTCTGCCACTCTTAACCACTACACCAAGCTGGCTCTCTAAGAAATGGTGACTCAAGCAAGAGCTACAGTTTGGCCACCCCTGCCCAATATAAAATAATGCATTAGTTCTTTTCAGAGGCTACATCCATATCATCCAGATGTACCAGGAGACTGGCCACCATATTAGGAGGGTTACCATCAGGGGCTGATGTGGATGGCAGGAACATTTTGGGTATGGACGCTGAGAAAACTGACATAAAATGATGCTGTGACATCATTTACAGACAATTATCTAGAAATGACTTGATGGCGCCGTATGACACTCTAGGAATTCCCTTAATCTCTTCCATCCTCCCTGTTTTGGCTGCAGTGGCTCCACTGTTTGAAGGTGAGGGTCAGAGGGTAGGAGTGAGAGGTTGCAAACAGTGCCAGTGCCCACAGTCACCCATGTTGTCTGAACAGCAACACCACACATATTTTGTATGCCTGTACAGGTTTGGTATGCATAAACCAGAAATTTCAAAAACCAACCAATGTCTGAAAGGGAAGTTTGAGTGGGGATGCTGCAGATTCCACAGGGGGCACTGCCCCCAGTACCTCTTACTGGCTACAGCCCTGGTCTGGTTTGTGTATATCTGCATGCAAAACATATGTGTCACCTCTGTTCAGACAACATGATGACTGTGCACGCTGACAGGATCTGCGCTTGGTCAGTGGCCTCTTGATATACATGGATGCAACATCTGAAAAGAACAAAAGCCTAGTGTTCCATCTGAGAAAATTAAAGGATATATCTGGAGCTGAGGTGGGACACCAAGACCTTGACCAAGGTCTTTCTCGAAAAAGACTTTCTCTTAAAAAAAAAAAAATCCAAACTCACTGGGTATATAGATGACAACTGGCTGGAACACTTTGGGGGAATGTATTTTCCTTCTACCAGTTCAGCGTGAAGCTGCAGACCCCTGCTTTCCTTGCAGCGTTTTTCCCTCCCTCCCACCCCCTCCCCAGAATAACAATCCAACAACTGCCTCATTGTCAGCTCCAGAGCAATGCGAGGGACTCCTAGCGAGAATATTAATGGCTGACCTCTGATGTAATCGAGGAAGGGGTGGGAGGGGGGGGGAACGGTGCCTGACCAAAATTGCAGTTTTCACTTCAGCGTAGCAAGGTATTTGGTGCTGCCAAATTAGAACACGGCAGTTCTAACAGTGGGACTTGACTTTCAGAAATGAATAGTTCATCCCTTTTATATCCTCCGAATGGGCCTCAGGCACCCAAGAAATATTTCCTCCTTTTTTCGAGGCCTCGTTTAACAGCTCTGCCTAAAGTAGTTGTTTAAGATTACTAAAGGGACAAGGAGGGGGAGAAACTTCAGTGATGTGATTTTCCTGATTGTAGGAATACACCTATGGTATAGAGAGCCCTGTCCTTCAGGGAAGGAAAGAAGAAGGCAATCTTGTTTGTGCTCCGTAATCCTGAAAATACTTTGGTTGCTGTAACTGTTTCTCCTGTGGCTATTAGCAAGTCCTGGGCTTTTTTGTGCGTGGAAAAAGCCCAGCAGGAACTCATTTGCATATTAGGCCACACTGCCAGATGCCAAGCCAGCCAGAATTATGTTCCTGCTAAAAAAAAAAAAAAAAGCCCTGAGCAAGTCAAATTATTTTTCAGTCCGTGATTAGCCTTCTTTGCACTGACAAAACTGGGATTCCAACTGAGTCGAGGTGGAAAAGAATGGGTTCAAGAGCAGAGCTCAACTCTCCAGAGAAGGAACTTGACACAGAAAAAGGAAATAACAGAGGCAGGGTACTGCTTCTGAACTAGATCGTCACACCCTCTGGCATTTCACAGATGAAAAGAGGGACCCACTTGTTACACCCCCATCTGCATAACAGGGTCCATTGCCTGAGCCGCCCTCTCTTATTACCCTTTGCTGAAATCTCCATTCTGCCTGCTGTATTAGATGGGAGTACAACAGCCTCTCTTGCACCAAGGTAAACACCAAGACAGTGACTCAGTTCTGACTCAATATGAAACCATGGTTTATTTCAGCAAGGGTTAGCTTGTGAAACCTGGCTTCAGTTCATAGACGATAATTTATGATGACAACTCTGAGTTGAAAAAAAAACCTCTTGAAGATTTGGGGATAGAGGTTAGGGAGGGCAGGAACCTCAGTGGGGTATAATGCCATATGAATTCAACCTCCAAAGCAGCCATTTCCTCCAGGGGAGCTGATCTCTGTACTCTGGAGATCAGTTGTAAACCCAGGAGAACTCCAGGCACAACTTGGAAGTTGGTAACCCCAAGCCATGTTAGTCTGTAGTGATGGAATTAAACAGGAATCCAGTGGCATCTTAAATACCAACATATGCCTTTATGCTTCTGGGTTTTATTGGCTAGTTTTTAAATGGGTAATTCTAGTAATTCTTTATTGTTATCTTTTATCTTGTGAGCCACCTTGAGCGGGCAGGCCTCTGAAGAGGCGGCATAGAAATGTTTTAAGCAAAGAAAGAAAGAAATCTTTATTCCAGCATAAGCTTTCATTAGTCAGAATTCACTTCAGCAAATGTGTTGGATATAATCAGACTGGTTTAAGTGCCATATGAATAAATCAGGCTGATTTATACATACCACAAAAAAGTGTGGAGGGAGCAGCTTTACAAAAAGGAGGTGGGTTCAAAACAAGATCCAGTCCAAAAAAATAGTCACTCAGCACGGTGTGAGGCACTTCCAACAGCTGTTAGACAGGCAAAATGTATTGGGGTTAACTGGTATAGTTAGTCCAGTGCCCACCAGCTAGCAGAGTGCCTTAAATCAAGCTACAAATGCAGGAGCATCTCATCGCCAGGTGTCTCAGCTTACAGGGCTACACAGAACCACACTGCAAGTTTAAAAGAGAAATACATCTCTCTTTTTTTCAGAAGTATGCTTTTGGATAGAAAAGAGGAGAGATAGAAGAAGAAGAAGATGATGAAGAAGAAGATATTGGATTTATATCCCGCCCTCCACTCCGAAGAGTCTCAGAGCGGTTCACAATCTCCTTTACCTTCCTCCCCCACAACAGTCACCCTGTGAGGTGGGTGGGGCTGGAGAGGGCTCTCACAGCAGCTGCCCTTTCAAGGACAACCTCTGCCAGAGCTATGGCTGACCCAAGGCCATGCTAGCAGGTGCAAGTGGAGGAGTGGGGAATCAAACCCGGTTCTCCCAGATAAGAGTCCGCACACTTAACCACTACACCAAACCAGCTCTCCAGATAGAGTACTAACTTAATAGCTAAGGATGGAGGCCAGTGGCAAAAGAGCCATTTGCTCCATGGTTCTAAAAGAGGACAGCATATCATCCCTCTTGGTGTGTGTGGGGAGAAGGGGGAGCTTTGTCTGAGAGAGTGAATAGAAGGAAGTTGTTCCTGAGAGCACAATCTGCATTTCAAAGGGGACAGTGGCAGAAGAGTAAACACAGGAAAGAAAGGTCAGTGTGCCTACCTAGCTATCTGTTCTCTCTTGCCGCACAGTCTGGAGGGGGAGGCAGGGGTCAGTGCCTTCATTTCCAACAAAATGTACAACTGACAGGACTCCTGTTTGATTTTGTTCCCAAAGACTAACATGGCAACCCCTTTGGGATTATCATCATGAACCAACTATTGTTCTGGAGATCTTCAAGGGCAGCCCCACAACCGAGGGCGCTGTAGCAATCTAGTCTGGATGTTACAATAGCATGGACCAGTGCAGCCAGCTCAGTTTCGTCCACACTGGAGCAAAGAGTGTGAGTCAGGAGTAAGTGGAAGAAGAAAGTACTTCTAGCAAAAAGGCCTTACTGGGTCCAGGGGGCACCTCCAAGCTCTGGAACAAATCCATTAAAGGCACCCATCTAAAAGTGGCAATAGAATCTCTTCAGAGAAACGAGCCTTCCTGATCAATATCACTCAGGATGAAATCGACATATCGGTGGCACTCAAAACTCCAAACTCCATGGCTGATCTCTCTAAACAGTCTCATGTAGGTATACAACATCAGAGAAGAGAGAACAAAATCCTGCAGCATGTAATTGAGAGACGTTACAAAGGATGGTGTGAAGGAATTAGGATCACCAGGGATCAATATGGAAATAACAGAAAAGCTAAGGATGACAACATACAAAAAAAGACATTCAAAATGGATGGCTTCTATACCCCTGATTATAATAGTCACCTATTTTACCGGGTTGTTGTGTACAAGATGAACACCCTGTAACACTCTGAACACTCTAAAATGCCATTAATGGCTGTGTGTGAATGTTGTTATATTTGTATTACATTTTTCTATCAGTTGCTCCAACTATCCGATCATAAGTTTTCCGACTTCAGACAGTGCAGGATCAGGCCTGGAGCAATTTTCTGAAATTTCTTCCTGTTACGCTTTTGCCTGACATATGGCAGCCCTCCAAGTCTCAGATTTGGCAGACAGCTGAAGAACTGGATGTTCACAGAAAATAACGGGGTGGGGGGGGGGGGGACTTGGGTCATTTTTACTTGTGCATAAAGTAGCAACAGGCTTTCAGTCGTACCAGGAGAAGATTCTCCAGAGGGGTTTGTTAGCATATAAATGTGGCATACAGAGGAAAAGAGAAGTACAGACAGTTTCATTCTGTAAACGCTGAGAGAAGAATGTCAGGGCCTTGTTTCTGGGAGGTTAAAGCTGTGGAATCTTGGACTAAGAAAATACATTCATGGAAAGGAACTGCTCATAAAGAAACACTCATCTCTAACAAAATGCAAAGTTAAAACGACAAAGAATCTCTTTAAAATGTAATATACTCATATATCTCATCTTGCTTCACAGCAGCTTACACTAAGGTAAGTTTGGACCCTAAGATGAATAAAAAAAATTCCAAGTTACCCCTTTCTCACTAGATAAGTAAAGATTACTTTTAAAGCTAAATGCATGTATGTGGCTGACTGCTTTGTGCTTTACTCTGCATAACTCTGCTAAAGAATCTCTAACAGCTACCCATCTGTACCCAGCCACAGTGTGAGCAGAAGTGCCTAGAATGAAAGGAACATGCACTCTACAGAGGAGGAATGCCTTTGAAACCAGTGAAGATGAGTGCAAGTGAAAGAACCAAGCCTTTTGTGTTCCCATCAAAACATTTTATCTCCTTATTTCAGAGGGTCAAATTTGCCTAAGATGAATAAAGGACCCAAAGATGAATTTAAAAAATTGGAGAAAAATTCTATATCTTACAGAGTTGGTAGCAAACTTATTTGGTGTTAACAGAAGTTTGAGCCAAGATTCCAGCTCCAAAGTTAGCTGCTGAAATCCTTCTAAAGTAAGTGGGCATTGATTTTTCAAACGTATTATTTTGGAAGCTCAATAAAGAACAACAGTAAAAACAGTTACTGCTCTGGGGAAGTTCTCACAAAACACTCAGGGCTAATGTGAAGAAGGCCCTGCTCCTCTCAACCAGGATGGTATCAGGAATCAGCATAACAGCATCTGTGCCAAGGCAGATAGCCCTCCAGCTATGGTAGGGTTGCCAATTCCCAGCTAGGAGCAGGGGATCCCCTGGTTTGGAGGCCCTCCCCTGCTTCAGGGTTATCAGAAAGTGGGGGGAGGGGGCTGAATATTTGTTGGGCACTCCATTATATCCTATAGAGACCAATTCCCATAGGGTATAATGGAAAATCAAACTGAGGGTATCTGAGGCTAGGGGAGGGGATTTTTTTGAGGTAGCGGCACCAAATTTTCAGCATAGCATCTGGTGCCTCTTCTCAACCACCACCACCCAAGTTTCAAAAAGATTGGACCAGGGGGTCCAATTCTATGAGTCCCAGAAGAAGGTGCCTTCATTATTTGAAATGAAGGGAAGGCATTTAAAAGGAGCACAGTCCCTTTAAATGTGATGGCCAGAACTCCCTTCAGAGTTCAATCGTGCTTGTCACACCTTTGCTCCTGGCTCCACCCCCAAAGTCCCCAGATATTCCCTGAGTTGGACCTGATAACCCTGAGCTGTGGATACCTGGCATTGCCAGAGAAGAGAGAATCATAAAGAGATCCACATTCCACTGCCTCCATCAAGCATTAGGAATTCAAAGGGTGACCTTCTAATACAACTAGGAAAGGGGTGGGAAAAGGAAGGAAGTCATGGAAGTGGGAAGGAGAAGAGGGAATGAGATGCAAAATGAGGGAGTGGAGACTAAGGCTGACAACTCTGGGTTGGAAAATTTCTGGAGATTGGGGGTGGGGGTGCCTGGGAGGGGAGGTTTATGAGAAGGGAGAAGCCTCAGCCAAGTATAATGCCATAGACTCCACCCTCCAAAACGGCCATTTTTTCAAGGGGAATTGATCTCTGTTATCTTGAGATCAGCTACAATTTCAGGAGATCTCTAGGCCCCACATAGCAGACTCTATGGCATTATAACCCACTAAATTCTCTTCTCTTTTGAAAGCTCACCCCTCCATATCTCCAGGAATTCCCCAAAGTTGTCAACCAAAGTTGTAACCTAGCTTTCTTACTGATATGCTGGATTTCTGCTTGCATGGTATTTTTTGCACAGGATCCCCACTTGCAGAGTGAAGTGATACAGACACAGGGTGGCCGTCTCAGTGAGCATTAGACCTTTGTGCAGTGAATGAGAGGCCAAGATAGTACCTTCGGCCATATACAATAAACACCAGTGGCAGGGTACTTGGGTAACATTTCTTAGTATGAGGACTGGAGGGTTACTACTGTGTGGAATACTAAATAGATTTCTACACTACACATGATTAAAAGGCTGGCAGGAGGAATGAGTTAATGTTCCTTATGAGTCACATAACAGTGGAATGGACTGCACTATTTCAGACTGCAAATGTGGGAAATTGGACTTTGGGATACTCTGCATAAACATGTCCTCACAATATGAAAACTAATACTGCAGGAAGCAGCCGGGGTAACAAGCCCCCCCCTCTTTTATTTGCAGGATTATTGGGGATTTTTTACATGGAGGAGTATTCCAAAATGGAATTTTCCGTTTGCCTAGAGCTGGCAATGCTATATATACAAGATGGTGGTGGTACACACAGCTGAGCCATGGAGATAGTGGTTTGCATTGCCTGCCTCAGCGTAGCAACCCTGAAGATATTGTGCTCATTAAGCCAGAATTAAGGAAGAGCAGAATACAACAGAGAGTGGATTTTTGGAAAAACATAAAGGAACAGAATGGGAGAAACCAATTCATCCCTAAAATAAACATTCATTTCCATAGAGGCTGAGCGGAGGAGGAGAAAAGGCTTAGCCGAAATGCCAGACTTTGCTGCAACTGTCAGGGAAGTGATTCTTTGCAACTTAGTGGAATACGCCCAAAGTTCTTGGTGGCTGTCAGGCTTCAGCATTGGAGATTTCTTTCCTCCACTTGGACTAGAATTGCGTTTGGCACCTAGTTGCATTTGGAGACATTCAAGAAAGCCGGGAACATTTCACACCTTCGGCAAAACAAGGGGAAAAAATGAATCCTATGCCACTCTTGGGTTCCAAGTGGAGCAGAGGCATCCGAAGGCTTGCCTCAGCTGAAGCAAGCTCTCCTGAATGCTTCCGTGGGAAAAATGCTTGGCTCGAAGCCATCAGACTGTAAGGGGAAGCCGGCTGGGGAATAGACTGGGAGGGAGGAGGAGTGATTGGAAGGAAGTAATTATAGGCGGGGCTGGGAGGACTGTGCAATAATATATCACAAGAGCCCTACTGGATCAGAGCAATGTTCTATTTAGTCTAAAGTTGCCAACTTCAGGTCAGAAAATTCCCGGACATTTGTGGGTGGATGGTGCAGTTTAGGGAGGGGAGGGACTTCAGTGGCATACAATGCTCAGGGCTGACCCCAGACTATGTGGCACCCTAGGCAAGGCTAACTTCTGGCACCACCACCCCAGCACTGATAACCATGTGGGGGTGCCCAATTTGTCATCCCCAGAAGGCCGGCGCCCTAGGCAATTGCCTAGTTCGCCGAGTGGCAGGGATGGCCCTGACAATGCCACAGAATGCACAGGGTGGCTGTTTTCTCCAGGGGCGCTGATCTCTGTCATCTGGAGCTCTGTTGTATGGGAGATCTCCAGGCCCCACCTGGAAGTTGGCAACCTTATTGTAGACAGCATCCTGTTGCCCACCGTAGCCATGAAAACAGGGCCTGAAAACAGAAGCACGGAAACAAAATCATTGCCACCCGACAACTAGCATGTTGAGATACATTGCCTCTGAGCATGGTGATTCGGTCCAGCCATCTTGTCACACAGCCATTGAAGCATTCAATGTGCCTAATAGCTTTTGAAAGCCCTTAAAGCTAGTGGCCCTCATTACATCCTCTGGCAAGGAGTACTGCAAGTTATTTATGGTGTGCTGAGCTACTACTTCCTTCCTTCCACCTGGACCTTATCGTCGATCAGCTTCATGAGATGACCTCAAGATCTAGAATTATCTGGATATCCAGCCTCAATGTTAATATTATGGGAGAACAAAAAAGTTCTATCAGCTTTCTTCGCACCATGCATGCTGTGTAGTTCTCTGTCATGTCCATCCCAACAACTATCTTCTTTTCTACACATTAAGTGCCTCATTCTGCTTTCACTCATAGCAAAGATGCTGCAGCTCGGTTATCACCTGTATTGGCCTTTTTTCTGCCCACTATATAATGTCTTTTTTGTGATGGGGCAACCAGAGTGGCCCACAGCAGTCCAAATGATAGAGGCCATTTGACTTGTGCTCAGAATTTTATGCCGAAGGTTCTATTAAGAAAGGGCTTTGAAATTGCAAGCTGCAGAACTAAAGAAATCTGCATAAGAAAAGTTTTATTATTTCGAACTCCACTTATAAAAGCCTTCTATGACATGACGTAAAATCTGGTTGCATGGATTTTTTTTTTTTTTTTTTTAAAGACTGACTGTGTGTTCAGTTTCTGCAGGCTAAATTAAGGTGTTTTCTTTTATTAAAAGGATTTCTGCTAGTGGAACGGAGACCAATGCCTGTAACAATATTTCAAAGTGTTTCTTAATGTACATTTTCCTTTTGTAAAACCAGCAGGGAAAGTGTCTAAATACTTCTCCTCTAAATGCCAGTATTATATTTTGTGTAAAAATTAAGTTCAGCCAGGCATCAAATGTATTTCCACACACAGAAGTATATTAGAATCTTTCACCGGCAGTTGCTGTCCACAGCTCACCCATATCTCTTTCTTTTCTAACCTCATCTTGATATCCTGGTTGCACTGTTGCAAGAGATATTGCTATGAGGCAGCCGGAATATCAAGGATATGCCAAGAAAGCAAGGTTTAAATCCAGCTTAAATGCATGTCTCCCCTTGTTCTTAATTTAAGAATCTAAAACAAACAAAGAGATATTTTCACTAGATGTTATGAGGAGGATGAGCTGCAAGGAAACAATTCCAGAATCAAGTCTGGCGAAAATACCAAGCAATTAATCAAGTCAGATTTGTCTCTTTTGAGTATGAATGCACTTCGAATGCGGAAGACACAGGAACCCTCCGTGGGGGGCGGAAATCCTCTTATTTAAGTTAAGGAGCAAACATTAAATCTTTTGAGTATGAGAACACCTGTAGGCAGGGCCTTTTTCTGGTAGAAAAAGCCCAGCAGGAACTCATTTGTGTATTAAGCCACACCCCCTGACATCACCATTGTTTTGTACAGGGCTTTTTGTAGAAGCCCAGCAGGGACTCATTTGCATGTTAGGCCACACCCCCTGACACAAGCCAGCCGGAACTGTGTTCCTGTGCGTTCCTGCTCAAAAAAAGCCTTGCCTGTAAGAGACAATTAGTGTCATTGACAAAAGGAGTAGCAAAGGAGTTCTTGTGAAACACTGGTTCTGTTTGGTAGGGAACAGCTGATGTGGCCGGTTTTGCTTATTTGGGATTTGCTGTGCTGTTGCTCTCTCATCAGTCTCCCACAAACACCTGAAGCTGCCTTCTACTGAATCAGATCCTTGGTTTGTCAAGCTCCATATTGTCTGCTCTGACTGGCAGCAGCTCCTCAGCGTCTCAGGCAGAGGTCTTCCACATCCCCTACCACCTTGATCCTTTTCACTGGATACTGAATTTCTGCATGCCAGGCAGCTTTTCGATCATTGATCCACGGCTTCTATCCATGAGGATCTGCCTTATGATCCTTCTATCCATGAGGATCTGCCAAAGGAAGCCCGCTTAAAATCGACAAGGGACCGGGCCTTTTCTATTATGGCCCCCTCCTGGTGGAACCAGCTGCCGGAAGAGGTGAGGGCCCTGCGAGACCTCGCCCAGTTCCACAGGGCCTGTAAGACAACCCTCTTCCGGCTGGCCTATGACTAGCTGGTACAAGAAACTGAGCGTAGTTATGCTGGATGTCTGCTGCCCCCAATGTTTTAAATGGTTCAATGTTTTAAATGGTTTAATGTTTAAATTTAAATGCTCTATGTTTAACGCCTACTTATGTTAGATTCCTGTGTTGTAAGCCGCCCTGAGCCACTTGTTGGGAAGGGCAGGATAGAAGTCATAAAATAAATAAATAAATGAATGAATGAATGAATGAATGAATAAATAAATAAATAAATGAATGAATGAATGAATGAATGAATGAATGAATGAATGAATGTGAGTTACTGTCATAACCGGTTCTTTTGTTTCTTTTATGGCATTTCATGCCACAACCAGGGCTTTTTTGGTAGAAAAAGCCCAGCAGGAACTCATTTTAAGACACACCCACCCAACATCACCTTTGTTTCACAGAGCTTGCAGAAAAAGCCCAGCAAACTCATTTGCATTTTTGGCCACACCCCATGATGCCAAGCCAGCCGGAATTGCATCCCTGTGCGTTCCTGCTAAAAAAAAAAAGCCCTGTACACAACCTTTTGATGCCACCTAGATACCATATTTCTCTTTTCATCCCCCCCCCCCTTTGAAATCTGCCAGGAGGGATGATGGGGAGAGGTGTTTTTTGTGACTGACACACAACCAGCTGTGAACATCTGGGGGGGATGGATGTTCTGATTTCCACAAGGGCTGGCCAACTGGTCTTGAGCAAATCCCCCTTCCCTTCAAACAGAGGGAAAGGGAAAGGCTCCTTTGAGTTTGACGCTGGGCAGAAAGTTTTAAATGTGAGCAGCTGCAGGTAATGGACTTCCTGATATCTGAATGTGGCCTAACACATTGTTAAGTGGACATGGTGTTCTTACAAAGACTGCAAATCCCTAGCTATATTCCAGACCATTAAATGTAAAGTGTGTTTTTCCTAGTGCACCTTTACCCAGAAAAAGCAAATATCTCCTTGGTTTTGCAAAACAGTGCAGGACAGACAACAGATTATAGTGTACAAGAGTAGAACAATGAAGGACAGGGGGTGGTGGCAGGGACGCCTCAGGCCATGATCTTCAATATAAGATCTGGGATAATAAAAGTCTTCCTCAATTCTCATCTCCGAAATTCGAATTTGAGGGAAACAAATGATCTGTCAAGGCATCTTCAGATGACCTAGAACAGAGCTGGCCAAACTTGTTTAACATACGAGCCACATAGAATGAACATCAGATGTTTGAGAGCCGCAAAACAGGAAGCAAGCAAGCATATGGGGGGAGGGCAACGTGGAAAGAAAGCAACTTTAACTTTAAATGCATTCTCCAAGTCACCAGCTGGCTTGACTTGGAGAAGTGATTTAAAGAGACTTTATATGCCTTCTCCAGGCTGGCCCATGGGGATTTGAGAGCCACACAGTACGTGTGAAAGAGCCACAGTTTGGCCACCCCTGCCCTAGAAACTACTGCAATATCTGGCCACAGGACAAGAAGCAACTCCTGCAAACAAACACCACAGTTTTATGTTTATTAAAGCAATGTCCAGGGTGTGTATGGGGAGAATACACAAGCTTCATTTAAGCATGTGAAACTTGGAACCGCTGGATTATCAAAACACTGACTTTTGCACTGAGTACACCGGGAGAAATGTTGAAGGTCAGAGTTGCTGGTCATCCCTTCTCTGATGAAAACGGGTGCTATGTAATAAATTCTGCAGGAAAACCCATTACCAATTTGGAGGAAACACAAAAAAGTTACAGAAACCATGCTGGATTTTTTTTAAAAAAAAATCCCCCTCCAATAGAGACAGAGAAATCATGCCATTTTCTTTGCAAATCCTGCCATGTCAGCTTTGATAAAAGCATGGAAAAAGTTTCCAGTTCAGTGAAAAGTTCTTTCAGGTGGAAATGTAAGAAAATAATAGAATTGGAAAGAAAAGAGAAGGGGGGGGGAAGGGAGGAGAGAGATACAACCCAACTAAAATTTTGGGAAACAGTTGTCTTGAAAGAATGACCTTTGGGAATGCTGTGGGGTTTTTTTGAAAAAAAAAATATATATATATACATAGAAAATTACTACATGAAAGATCCCAAGAAAGTTTAGATTTTTCTTCCCCCCAAAAGAGATGATGCAAAGTCTGTCTTTGAATTCTGGCCCTGAGGCTCCCCAAAAGGAAGAAAGCATTTGCAAGCCTCCCAAAAGAGACCCTGCGTGGGGAATTCGCATCCCTGCCAAGCCCAGCCATCGGTTCTCTTGTCACCGCCTCATTGTCATTCCCCTCACACGCGGTTCCCCAGGGCCCAGAGCAAGAGCCTTGGCGCTATTAACATAGTAGATTAATAGCGGTGGGGAGGGAGAAGAAGAAAGACTTTTCTCTTTTTTTGCAAAAGATGCTAAATATTAAGAATCCTCGAGAACGATGGACGGCTCCTGATGAGTGCTAGACAAACAGGCCTGGGTCCGGGGTAGGGGAGCCCAGGAGAGACCCTGAAATGAAGGCCCGATAGCCACATGCCCCGCAGAAGAAAAGAGGAATCTGAGAATCAATGCTGGATGGAAGGTTGGGCCGTGAGGTGGATGTCAAAAGCAAAGCTCTTTTTTTTTTCCCCAAACAGGGATGGGACACGTTTTTTAGAGCAACAATGTGGAACAACAGACCCTCTCCCTCCCCACCCTTTCTTTTTTGGTGCCCTGGCCAAGCCTGTGCACTCTCTCTCTCTGCAACTGAAGGGAGTTTTCTAACAGGCTGTAAAAGCTGGATGATTCTGCAAAAAAAAAAAAAATTCAAGGCACTTCCCCGCACAACTATTCAGTACTAACAAAGGAGAACCTCACTTGTTTCGGCTCTGAAATGAGGATCGCCTAAGAACTGCTAAGTCCAAATGTAAACCATCAGATATTTCATGGAGGGAAACTGGGATACGGTGTTCACTGATCTCCCTGCTTTCACAATACAAACCGTTCATGCCCCTTAAATCTGCCACAGTTTGGTGTAGTGGTTAAGTGCATGGACTCTAATCTGGGAGAGCCAGGTTTGATTCCCCACTCCTCCACATGCAACTACTGGAGTGACCTTGGGTCAGAGCTGTTCCTCTCAAGAGCAGTTCTTGGAGAGCTCTCTCAGTCTCATCTACCTTAAAAAGTAAAAAAGGTAGTCCCCTGTGCAAGCACCAGTCGTTTCCGACTCTGGGGTGACAGGAGGGGAAAGTGGTGATACCCAGAGAATGACAATTCTAGAGCACAGCAGAGTGAACAAACAACAGTCCCTAAAACAAAATCTGGACAAAACTAGCATAGTGATTTACTTGGGACAGGTACCCCCAAATAGGGACGGTCCTTGGTAACATGCAAATATACTTGAGGAAAAGGGTATCTTCCTAATAAGGATGAGTTGAAGTTTCTCCATGTTGCCACTTTTTATAAATTCATTTATGGTTTTTGTCAATGGCTTGGGTTCTCCGCAGTTGGTTGTACAGACTTGTTTCTATTACATGCACACACTGTACAGTTTTTATACACAGTCTGTATGGTATTTATACACACACTGTATACCACTCTGAAGTTAAGCAGATCTGGGTCTGGTCAGTGCCTAGATGAGAGACCACCTAAGAACCAGTATGCTTTGTCTTCATGATGGAAGGAAGGTGGTCACAGCTTAAATACATGGATCACCCTCACCAAGGTTCTCTGCATCACTTGAACTTCAGTCTTGTTTCAGGCAACTTGTTGCTCTCCTCATGCTGTCCACTTCTAAGGGATATCCTGTCCAATCAAGATGATGGTCAATTAGATGGAGACACTTGGAAATCGCTCTGAGTCACAGGGAGCAAGGCATTTTAAGAGGAGGAGGAGATTGGATTTATACCCCTTTTCACTCAGGAATCTCAGAGCGGCTTACAGTCTCCTCCCCTTCCTCTCCCCACAACAGACACCCTGTGAGCGTATTGTTGGAACTCTCTGTCTGAGGCAGTGATGCTCTGTATTCTTGGTGCTTGGGGGGGCACAGTGGAAGGACTTCTAGCCCCACTTGTGGACCTCCTGATGACACTTGGGGTTTTTTGTTTTATTTTGTGGCCACTGTGTGACACAAAGTGTTGGGACTGGATGGGCCATTGGCCTGATCCAGCATGGCTTCTCTTATGTTCTTATGTGAGATAGATGGGGCTGAGAGAGCTCTGAGAGAACAGCTCTTTTGAGAACTGAGACTGATCCAAGGTCACTCACCAGGTGCATGTGGAGGAGTGGGGAATCAAACCTAACAAAAAGCAGGTGTGTTATGTAACTTATGGACCACTACAATGCAATTTCTTATCTGGGGAGCTGAATGAAACACTGCCTGAGATTAGGGCCAAACTGGAAGGTGAAAATGGTCCTGGAACCATTTAACTCCAGAATCCCCATCTAAAGTTCTACATTGTGTGCCTCAAACCCATGATTATTTTATATTCTGCACAACATCTTCAATTTCCTCAAACCAAATCTTTGCATTAAAGTTTATGCCTCTCTCAGCTTCCCTCTGCCTCAATAAAAGGTATGATACATTATGCCATCCAGCATATGTATAAATAATATGCATGATCTGAATAACACCACATAAATTGCAATGTAAAAATACTACAAATCCTTATACACTGTACAGACAAATTTATGAAAACTACATAAAAAGGAGAGAACTAAAATAGAAAAGAAGTGAACATGAAACAAAATGAAATTTCACTCATCTCTGAAATCAGTCTTCATATTAGAGATGTGAAAATCCCCATGACACAATTCTTCCACCTCCCTGAAATGCCCTCCCCCCTCAACTGTTGCAGGAAAAGGGGTCTCCATATCCACCTCCACTTTCCACTTACTCTTCAGAGATATACAAAACTGAGCTTCCCAAGATGATTCATTTGACTTTCAAAATTTGGTTTGAAATTCCAATGGATGTTCAACTTCCGGCACTCTTACAATTCCTATGATCTTTATCCTCTATCCCAGGGGTGGTCAACGGTAGCTCTCCAGATGTTTTTTGCCTACAACTCCCATCAGCCCCAGCCATTGGCCATGCTGGCTGGGGCTGATGGGAGTTGTAGGCAAAAAGCATCTGGAGAGCTACCGTTGGCCACCCCTGCTCTAGCAGACTTAATTCCATCTCTTTTTAAAAATCCAGACCTCCTTTTAAGGAGCTCAAGGCAGCAGATACGGTTCTCCCACCCTTCTTCTACATTCACAATAACCCATGAGGCAGGTTTGGTTGAGAGCACAACTGGGCCAAGGCCAGCCAGGTCATTTCATGAAGGAATGAGCATCCCAGCCCAGGTTTCTCCAGTAGCAGACCAGCATGCTATGTTCTACACCAGGGGTCCCCAACCCCCAGTCCGTGGACCAGTAACGGTCCATGGCCTGTTAGCAACTGGGCCGTGAGTTGTATAATTATTTCATTATATATTACAATGTAGTAATAATAATATGACATTGGATTTATATCCTGCCCTCCTCTCCAAATTTCAGAGTCTCAGAGCGGCTCACAATCTCCTTTACTTTACTTTCCCACAACAGACACCCTGTGAGGTAGGTGGGGCTGAGAGAGTTCTCACAGCAGTTGCCCTTTCAAGGACAACTCTGTGAGAGCTATGGCTGACCCAAGCCCACTGCAGCAACTGCAAGTGGAGGAGTGGGGAATCAAACCCAGTTCTTCCAGATAAGAGTCCACACACTTAACCACCACACCAAACTAATAGGAATAAAGTGCACAATTGTATCATCCTGAAACCATTGCCCCCACCCCCGGTCTGTGGAAAAATTGTCTTCTACAAAACCTGGTGCAAAAAAGGTTGGGGAACCACTGTTCTACACCACTCAGCAAGTAGTCAATCAGTCTAACCAGCGGTCATTTTGTAGAAAAATAGGTGGTGGAGCTCATCCTGGGATTGTTATGCAGCTGCAATACTATTCAATGGACAAGGAGGTGGAACTCTCAGGAGGAGGTGAAACTCTCAGAAAGGTGCAGGAGCTGTGCTCCTGTGAGTTCCCACTGAATCTGAGGCCTGAGTCTAACTATGGACATGAATCATGCCTTCCTCTTGACCAGTATTCCCTCTAAGCTGAGTTAACATGAGCCAGCTCACAGATTTTTAGCCTCCAGCTCACACATTCTTGTCTTAGCTCAGGAAGGATGGCCCCAGAGCACACTAATTTATGCAGCAGCTCACAACTTCAATGCCAGTAGCTCACAAAGTAGAATTTTTGCTCACAAGTCTCTGCAGCTTAGAGGGAACATTTCTCTTGACCACAGTCTACATCCCTGTTCTGTCATTAAGCTCACAGAATAATTTGAGCAAGTTACTGCCTTTGACTCCAGTTGACCCCACAGGAAGACAAAAAGGGGGAAGGCAACCGGGTATGTTGCCTTCAGCTCCTTGGGTTGGGGGCAGGCAGGATAAAAGGGTTATAGACAGATCTTCCTCCCTGCCAGCTGTTCTGCACTGTAAAATTCTACACTGTAAGCTCCTTGTGGAGTGGTATGTACAGGGATGGTGCTATTAAAGTAAGTAATGTTTCACTGGAGCAGGACATTCACTGGTCTCAAACAATGGATGATGACTTCGAGGCCAAAACCTACGTTGGGATTTGAAGGGAGGCCAATAGAATGCTGATGAGGTGTGTCTGAGGCAGATTTGAAGGGCGGGGCTGTGGCTTAGTGGTTCAGCACCTCCTTTGCATGCAGGATGCCCCAGTTTCCATCCCCAGTATCTCCAAGTGAAAGGATCACGTTGCAGGCCACATGAAAGACCCGGACCTTGCAGAGCTGCCAGTCAGAGCAGACAATACTGGCCTGAACAGATTAATGGACTGGTTCAGTATTAGTCAGCTTGATGTGCTTAAGGTTCTCAGCCAAGCAACACATGAGAAATTTCCAGGAAAGCTTTCTTTTTTTAAGAGCTTTCATGCAACTTGCAAACAATGTTCCCTCTAAGCTGCAGAGGCTTGTAAGCAAAAAATTCTACTTTGTGAGCTACTGGCAATATATTGTGAGCTACTGGCATTAAAGTTTTGAGCTACTGCATAAATTAATGTGCTCTGGGGTCATCCTTCCTGAGCTAATAAATAAATACATGAACTGGAGGCTAAAATCTGTGAGCTAGCTCATGCTAACGCAGCTTAAAGGGAGCACTGCTTGCAAACTTTGTCCAAGGGGCATCCTGCCCATCCTGGTTGGTGCATTCGGCAAGGTCCCATGGCAAAAAAGAAAAGGGGGTGGAAACCTGTGAGGCGGTAACTGTTTAAACAGAACCTGTCTCTGTTTAAAGCCAGTACATTATGAGGCAAAAAAAAGGAAAGATAATTTATATGCAAAGGGCTCAGAGGGCTCTTCAGGGGCGACTGCGTCCCCTTATTTCCTCATTGCTTTGATATCGCTTCAGGCGGATGGGGTGGGTGGAATGGCTACCAGTCATTTTGATCAGAGCTTGTTCCTGGTACCAAAAAAAAAAAAGACTCTTTGTTTCAAAAGAAATGTAATTTGGCCATTTCCCTCTTTTGCTCTGTTCCTTGGTTAATATACTACTTCCAGTAGCCCTGGGGCTAGGAAAGGTATTCCCTGGAATGGTTCAAATCCCCTCCACTCCCCCTTCACAACTGGCTTCTTTCCTTAACCCCCTGGGGCTAAGCACTATCTCAGCGGACAGTAGCAACTCCAGCTTTCAATTTTAACTTTAACTCTTCCAGACCTGGAATCTATTTCCCCCCCCTCCTCCCACGCTGGCTGATGTTTTTGTGGGGGTAGGCCATCAGCCATGGAGAAGATCAACAGAGAACAATCTGACTGGGCATCGTTTGGAGCTGAGGTTTTTTTTTAATTGCCCAGAGAATGGAGCAAGGGAAGGGAAGGACATTCTGTCACTGGCCAGAGGCCACTGGGAAGTTGTACCACTTCCCAGAAAGAACACAGCGGAAAGGAGGGGCAGATGAGCTGCGGCCATCAGCCAGAGAAGAAGCAGTCACAGGGAGGTGCTGTTGCTCCCCACCCCCCAAAAAAGAACGTTCTGCTCAACTGCCCATGGCCCAGAGACCACAGAAGAGAAGGGAAGGACATTCTGGCTACTGCTGGCCTTGAGTGTGCGGCCTCCCTGCAAGCAAACACACCACCAGCAGCCTACTAGCTTCCAATTAGGACACCCTGATCCTCCGTCTCTGTCTTTTCTATCCATGATCCATTCCTTGTTGCTTGAGTTTGTTTGTTCTGGTTATCCACAGGACCTGGCCTATTTCTTTAGATGGCTGTGAGGAGTGTTAGGAGATAATTCTCCCAAAAGGAGGACAGAAATGCCATGTTCTTACAAAATTAAATAGTGTAATGTTTTTGAAATTGGTGGGGAGTAAAGGATTTCAAATTGCAGCCGACTTATGACGACCCTGTGGGGTTTTCAAGGCAAGAAACTAAGAAAGGTAGTTTGCTATTGCCTGTCCCTGCATAGCAGCCCTGAACTTCCTTGAACATAACAGAGGCCTTATTAGATCAGGCCAATGGCCCATCCAATCCAACACTCTGTGTCACACAGTGGCCAAAAAACAAAACAAAAAACAGGTGCCATCAGGAAGTCCATAAGTGGGGCCAGGACCCTAGAAGCCCTCCCACTGTGCCCCCCCCAAGCACCAAGAATACAGAGCACCACCACCCCAGACAGAGAGTTCCATCAATACCCTGTGGCTAATAGCCGCTGATGGATCTCTGCTCCAAATATTTATCCAATCCTGTTTTGAAGCTGGCCAGGCCTTGCTGTGATCAGATGATATCAGGCTGCCTCTGCTGTAATTTCCAATAATGGGCAGGATCCACCAGCAGAGTATGATTTTTTTCCTGCCTCCTCCACTCCTGCAGCAGCCCCAGGTGGCCCCTGAAATCCTCTTCTTGGGGGGTCTCCACTTCTCCAAGAATAGAAATTGTGGAGTTGGATTTGGGGCTGCTGCAAGAGGGGAGAGGCGGGGAAATTGTTGTGATCCTTGCGGAGAAATCCTTGCACTCATGGAAATGTCTAGTCTGGCTCTACGGCCATGTACTGTACAACTACGATATTGTCCCTCCCCATTTACGAAACCAGCCATAGGCTACCAGTCTCATCCAATAATTTAGAAATGTACAAGGAGTGGGAGAATACACACTTTGTCATAAAAGCTAGGGATTGACCCAGGCATTGTCTGAGGCTTGGATCTTGCCCATTATTGTACATTCTCTCTTTAAGCACCTTGAGGCTCCAGAAGCAAATATTAGTTATTCACAAGCATGAGTGAGCATCCCAAACCAGCAATAAGGCTAATAAGTATTTTCCTGTGCCCACAAAAATAAATGATCATTTAGCTGTGCATGCAATGCCTAGCAGAAAATTATCCATTATCTGTTAAACTGCTTTATAAAGACTGAGGGGGAATAATGCACACTTAAGCCAACAGCGCAAGCAATGCCTAAAAGGGATCTAACCTGCTGCTTAGAATGTTCATTTAAAAAACTGAACGATGCACATTTAAGTCAAATGCAAATACAGTTAGCTAACCTGCTGCTCAGGAAGGTCATGTATCTCAATTTGTAAGGATGGACAACTGAGCCAATTTCACATACAATGAACAATAGCAATGTTCAGTAACAGTTTGTAAATAGCAAAAAAAAAGAATATCTGCTTTGAACAAAAAGTGCCTGGTGGTGTTAAGCACAGTGGTGAAATAATTCCAAGTAGTAGAAGAAGACGACTGCAGAAGAAGAAGAAGACTGAATCAGAGACTCAGAGCGGCTTACAATCTCCTATATCTTCTCCCCTCACAACAGACACCCTGTGAGGTGGGTGGGGCTGAGAGGGCTCTCACAGCAGCTGCCCTTTCAAGGACAACTTCTGTGATAGCTATGGCTAACCCAGGGCCATTCTAGCAGGTGCAAATGGAGGAGTAGGGAATCAAACCCAGTTCTCCCAGATAAGAGTCCACACACTTAACCACTACACCAAACTGGCTCCCATTAGAACTACAGTTCCCATGAACCTTTGGAGCAAGCCACCACAACCAGGTTCTAAGTATAGGTTTCTAGGGGTCCAGATAGGCCTAAGTAGGGCAGAAACCTGATTACCATGATATGAACAGTCGATCTCATCAAAGAGACTAATGAGAGCTGGTGTAGAATAGTGCAGAGAGTGTGATTAGAACACCACTGGGCTTTACACTAGGAAGGACCCTATGACCCTTCAGGGCAGTTGGTTGGTCCTTGTATGAAACAGGATGCTGGACTTGGTGGATTGAGGGTCTGATTGAACATGGTGCCCGTTATGTTCCTTTGCCACAAACTCATGAAGTGGTTTCAGACAAGCTTCTCAGCCCCTGCCACATTTGTGATTTGAGGAAAATAATGTCACTTACAGGTTTGTTATAAACATTATAAGATGAACACAAGAAGCTGCCTTCTACTGAATCAAAGTATTGGTCCCTCAAAGTCAGTACTGTCTACTCAGACTGGCAAACTCTTCAGGGTTTCAGGCAGAGGTCTTTCTCATCACCTACGACCAGCTCTAAAGGAGATGCCAGCAACTGAACCTGGGACTTTCTGCATGCCAGTTAGAATTGATCTCCAGGCAAACACTGAGCCATGGCTCCAGTCTGAAGATCAGAAGTTTGAAACACTTGAAAGGGCTATAAAACTGCTAAGTATTTTTATCAAATAAAATTTGGAGATGGGGGGGGGGACAAATTCCATTAGAGATAGTCTCTGGGACCACCATTGGTAAATTGGCTTTAAAATCTGTTCTGTGCACTTGCCCATAAAGCTAATTTATCAAATCCAGGGATATAAACTCAGTCTGGATATATTGCTCTTATAACAGATTGCAGTTGGTTAAGAGCCATTCCAGATATGGAAGATTATGAATTGGTGCCATGTGTTGAACATATGAATATATGAAGCTGCCTTATACTGAATCAGACCCTCGGTCCATCAAAGTCAGTATTGTCTACTCAGACTGGCAGTGGCTCTCCAGAGTCTCAAGCTGAGGTTTTTCACGCCTATTTGCCTGGATCCCTTTAGTTGGAGATGCCGGGGATTGAACCTGGGATCTTCTGCTTACCAAGCAGATGCTCTACCACTGAGCCACTGTCCCTCCCCTGTTAGTTAAGGTAATCGACTGAATCTTGTATTTCATTGTGACAAATATTTAAAGAGGGACACCTGCTCGGTGAGAAGCATTTAGGAGCAGGATCTTATGACTTCCATACGTTCCAATGAATGTGTGAATGTTCCCAATTTCCTTTCTTGTTATACTATTTTTTTATAATTTCAGTTTCATGATGTCCACTGCGAGTTTGGTATGGTTTTAAAATGCTAATTGTTCAGGATTGACGAAAAGCAAGTGCGGTGTAGTGGTTAAGAGCGAGCTGGGCTAGGATCTGAGGGACTTGGGTTCGATTCCCTACTCTGCCATGGAAGCTTGCTGGGCAGCCTTGGGCAAGTCATGCCTTGTTGGGCGACCCTGGGCAAGCTGCCACCTCCAGGTTGGGAAACTCCTGGAAATTTGGGGCTGGAGCCTGGGGAGGACAGGGACCTCAGTGGGGTACGATGCCACAGAGCCTACCATGCATTTTCTCCAGAGGGACTTATCTGGAGATGTCTTGTCATTCCAAGGGAGCTCCAGGTGCCCCCCTGGAGGATGGCAACTCTATTTTCCCAACCTCCAACCCAGTGGAGTCAAGGAGACCTCCGCCATTCCCTGGCACGTGCCCGGCGCTATCACGACGCTCCCGGCCAAAGTTTACCCTTGGAGACAATTCCAACAGAGAGCGCTGAATTCCGGCGCGCTAGCCCTGGCCAGCTCCGGCGCACTCCCACCCACCCACCCACCGCCACGCAGCAGAGCCTCGACGGCTTCATTTAGCAGGCCGACGGTTTAAGGGGAAGACCGGCGGCGCGGGAGGGGGGAGGAGGGGGGAATTCATTAATTTTTATTAACCGGGAGAGCCATTTGTTCCCTGTGACAATATTTGACTTGTCGAAATGATTTTTCACCTCTGCCATGAGGTGCGCGCTCCTTCCATACATCACCCGATTACGCGGCGAGCAGACGGACTCGCAGTCATTAGCCAGTGAATTAACGGCAATCCACAGCGCTATTAATCACACTGACAAAAGGCGCGGGCTGGCGGGCTCCTGACCCCGGCGCGGCGCTGCCTGGGACGACGACGCCGCCGCCCTCGAAAGGAGCGTGCGCGGCCCGGGAAAGGAAGCAGGGCGCTTGCTTTTAAGGGCACGGGAGTTTGGGAAGCCGGCTCCCTCCCCAGCAACTTTCCTCCGCCTGCGGCGGACTTCTCGGAAGTTAGGCTCGTTTGGCTCCAGCCAAGACCTAGCCGCCTTAGCCGAGGTCGCTGGTAGGTTGCCAGCCTCCAGGTGGGGTCTGGAGCTCGGGATGCCAACCTTCTGGTGGTGCATGGAGATCTCCTGCAGCTGTTAGAGTTGATCCCCAGACACCCAAGATCAGTTACCCTAGAGAAAAACGGCTGCTTGGGAGGGCGGGCTCTGGCATTCCACCTCTCTCTAGGCTCCATCCCCAAGGCTGTCATTTATTTCCCTACCCAGAGCTGGCAGCCCTACCTGGAGCTGTCCCAGAATTACAACTGACTTCCAGACAGCCAAGATCAGTTCCCTTGGATAAAATTCTATGGCATTATATACAAATGAGGCCCATCCCTTCTTCAGGCCCTGCCCAGGCTTCACCCCCCAAATCTCCAGGAATTTCCCAAGCCAGAGCTGGCAGCCCTAGGGGCTATTAGGGATGCCAATCTCCAGATGGGAGGTGGAGATCATGTGGAATTACAAATTGCCAGACTACAGAGATCAGCTGCCCCAGAGTATATGGATGCTCTGAAGGATGGACTCTGGCACTGTACCCTATTGAGGTCCCTGGCCTCCACAGGCTCCATCTCCAAATCCCCAAGAGCTGCCCAACCTGGATCTGGCAGCCCTAGGTTGCACTGGTGCTCTGATTCATGTAAGGAAGGCACTGCAATCAAGACTTGCTTCCCCCCCCCCCTTGTCTTTCCATTTTTGATCAAAGAAGTTTCTAGTCCTGAAGGTGGCTTTATAAAGGGCTGGAAGGACGAATGACTGAATGTTCCTTATCCTTATTGAACAAAAATGAAGCAGATTGCACTGTTTCAGGCTGCAAATAAGGGAAAGTGAATTTTGGAATATTGAGAAGAAGAAGCCTGCTGGATCAGACCAATGGTCCGCCTAGTTCAGCATCCTTCCTCACTTGACACAGAGAATAATTAAAATGTGGAATTTGCTGCCAGAGGATGTAGTGATGGCCACAGGAATAAACAGTTTTAAAAGGGTATTTGATAGATTCATGGAGGGTAAGTCTATCAGTAGCCATGGTGACTAAAGAGAACTTCCACATTCAGAGGCACTAAGCCTCTGAATCACAGAGTCAGGAGGCAACATCGGGAAGGCCTCAGCATCTATGCCCTGTTGTTGGCCTTCCACAGGAGATGGTTGGACTATTAGTCTGATCCAGCAGAGCTCTTCTTACATTCTCACACAGTGGCCAACTAATTCCTCTGGAGGGCCAACAATGGGGCACAGAGGCTGAAACCTTCCCATAAAGTTGCCTCCTGGCTCTGGGATTCAGAGGCTTAATGCCTTTGTGGGAATTCCCCTCACTCATGATAGCTAGTAGCCATTGACAGACTTATCCTCCATGAATCTATCAAATATCCTTTTCAAGCTGTTTATTCCTTTGGCCATCACTGCATCCTTTGGCAGCAAATCCCACATTTTAATCCTCACAGGTAGAAAACTAATACTCCAGGAGGCAGGTAGGGGTAACAGTATTCCAAAATGGTATCTTTCACTCATCCTCTAAAGTACAGTTCATATTGCTATCTCAGGATCTGATAACCTCATTTTTTGTAGTCTTGTAGGTGCCTGTCATTCATTTAAAATGACACCTGCCAGGGGAAAAAAGGGATAGAAATACCAAACTATCTCCCACTCCCACCACTCAAAATTTGGACCGGCTCCTCTATGGATCAAGGATGTTTCCTTTTGCTCTATGGAACAATTTTCTGATCTGTTTCTCATTACTCACTTTTATCAGTTTAATTCGCCTTTGTAAAAAAAAAGCGCCGTAAGGGAAGCTGAGTTCGGAAATCCACGATTTCCTGTCAGCTAAGTTGAATCAGCCAAACAGGAGGCAAAGAGATATTCTCCTTTAACACTGTTCCTTAGATATCGTAATCAGCCAGGGTTTAAAGGGGGATTTCTGATGCAGGCCTGTGGAGATTGGCCCTGCGGAAATGGGGGGAGGGGGCATTCAAGGGCAAATTTCTACCTGAGCATGCTTACCTGGAACGGGCAGATTTATTCAGAGTTGGGGATCTCCAGATCTTCACATAGGCTGCTGCCTTGTGGGGCATTTTTGACTTTCAAATCCCCATGTTTGCCATCCTGAACTTAATCGTTCTTTATTTTCATGTCATTTCCCACTTCCTTGCCCTGAATTTCTCCTGTCAGTTATACACAATTTTCAACTTTTTTTTTTTGCCACCAAGTTGTAGTCATCTTATGGTGACCCTGTAGGGTTTTCAAGGCAAGAGACAAACAAGAGGTGGGTTGCATTGACTGCCTCTGCGTAGCAACTCTGGACATCCTTGGTGGTCTCCCATCCAAGGACTACTCTGGTGTGACCCTGCTTAACTTCTGTGGTCTGATTAAAGTGGCTTAGCCTGAGCTATTGGGTGTTGCTAGATCTGCATTATACATTCTACATGTATCATAGATGTAAATCTACCTAGCTACCTATGTACCTATGCACAGTTTTACCCCACTCTTTCTCCAAAGAGATTAGGGTGGCATGCATGACCCTCCAGTCCTCTGAGCCCCCCATAAATAAATATAAAGCCCATACAATGTATATACATGATACAACTGATTTACAAAAATAAACAAGAAAGCAAAAAATCCAAACCATTGGCAACTATAGAAATGAAATATGAAACATTCACTCATTTCTAATGCACTGTGTTGTGTTCTCTCATTGTGTGTTATTTGATATGACACTGTCAATATGCCTCAAAGAACTTACAGTACTTAAACCCAAAGACATGCGCAAGCCATACCCTCCCAAATTTCCTAGATAAAAACAGCAGCTGGCCCCTAATACCCCTTTTCATAATAGGAAGAACCATTTCTCTGTATCTGCATCTGTATCCATAAATTCTCTCTGTGCGGGTTCAACTGCCACTTTGATTTTGCCCCACCCCCCACTACACGTTGCTGAAAGCTCAACTCTGCCTGCTGTATTAGTTTACTCCTCCACTGATGGCATTCATTCATTTTGCAACCTTTCCCAAATTATCTTGAACATCAAACTATGCCTCAGCATTTGCAATGCGTTCACTGGCAAGATTTGCACAACACAGCACTAGTGTTCATGCACGTGCTCATGCTTTTGCATGACAGAGAGGATTTATCTACCCTGTCAGAGCTGCCTCAACACAGCCTCATGCTGCATTCCCCATGAAAGGGCAAAAACTGGTAGGGTGGGAAAAGGACTTCTGTGGGTTTCCCATCAGAAACCTGACCCATTCCAGCCAGGGCTGACCCTAGACTGTTGACACCCTAGGCAAGGCTAACTTCTGGTGCCTCCCTCCGCTGATAGTGTCACAGAATCACATGGGGGGCATCCAATCTTGTGCCCTGAGAATGCAGGCACCCTAGACAATCACCTAGTTTGCCTAGTGGCAGGGCCAGCCCTGATTCCAGCTGATATCGAACTGCAGGTGCCAGGAAAGGTGACAGTGGATGTCATGGAGCCCAAGAGCACCATGTTGGGGACCCCTGGTGTTCTCTGACTGACAGCAGCTCTCTAGAAGTCCTTCCCAGCATCAGCTAACTGAGTCCATTTGAGTGGAGACAACAAAGATTGAACATGGAGCCCTGTGTCTAGGGCAGGGGTGTCAAACTCATTTGTTATGAGGGCCAAATCTGACATTCTGTATCTTGTTGGGCCTTGTTGGGCCAGGCCATATTGGGCCGGGCCATGTCATGTTGGACTGGGCCATGTGTGTACCTATTTAAGATTAGGTAGCAGAGACATAAACTTTATAAAGGACACAGACAAACACAATTAAATATTTTTTAAAACCCCTTAATGTATGCTTAAAACATTAGCACTCATTGGTCTTAAAGGTGTATTCTTTGTAGCTCTCCCATGGGATCCAGGGAATTGGGCAAAGGAAGCTCTGGCTCTTTCCTTCCTTCCCCAGGGGATTAGGAGGGGGAGGAGCCTCAGCCAATAGAAGGAAGAGAGGCTTGGCTCAGAAGCTCTGCTGTGTGATTGAGAGAGCTTGGCAAAACAAGCTATCCCTCCTCCCCAAGGCAGGAGCCTCGGCCAATTGAGAAAATAGAGGTTTTGCTCTGTAGTTCCTGTGCTATTGAGCAAGTCTTGCAAAGCAAGCTGTTATGCAGAAGGAAGCAAAAGAGGAGTAGGAAGCAGATGACAGTCAATTGCTCGGGGGCCTAATAGGAGCCCTCTGGGGGCATGATTCGGCCCATGGACCGCATGTTTGACACTCCTGGTCTAGGGCTTTTTAAAATCAGGATCACAGTTCTGGCTGACTTGACATCAGGGGGTGTGGCTTGACATCAGGGGCTGATGCAAATGAGTTCCTGCTGGGCTTTTTCTGCAAAAAAAGGCCTGCGTGAAACAATGTAATATCAGGGGTGTGGTCTAATATACAAATGAGTTCCTGCTGGGATTTTCTACAAAAAAAGCCCTACCTGGGTCTATCACACATGCTCCCTGATACTAGGTTAAGAGTCCTCCTCACTGGTGTGCCAACACATAAATGTGCACCAGTGCTATCCCAGATGTATGGCTCACACACCTCCCTGCTTGTGTGCAAATATGGGGATTACCACTTAAACGGATTTGTGAGCTGCCGAAAATCTGGCCCTACATGTTTTCCTTTTCCCCTCCTCCTCAAATCATTTCTCCTTGCCACTTAACTGCTTTGCTTTGTGTTTTACCCTACCATGCATGTAGAATGAAAACATTAAAATGTTACACAGACTTTTCAACTTAGGGTCTCCGTCCCCCACACATTTTTCACATTATGGATATTCCCCTGCCTGAGTTAAAACTTAAGCGGGCCTGGAACAGCTTCATTAACATAAAACCACATGATAATAGAAAACAGAGCTGTTTAATGGTTTATTTTCTTATTATCTTATGATATATTTCATTCTTTCTCCCTCTGCTGCCCTGGGTTCAGAGTGCTACTACATTCTTTTCCTGCTTTCGCTCTGGGGTTCTGCTTCCAATATTGCCGCCTTTTAGCCATAGCAGTGATATAGAGCAGGACAATGGAATCCATCCCGGGGGGACGGCAGACGCTGCTGAAGTCTCAAGGTGCTGAACACAGGACGTGTACTTGCATTTTAAAACGGATAAAGGCCCATTGCAGGACTCTCAGAGTCAAGCCTGTCCTTCCCAAACACTAGAGCAGAATCCACATTAACACCAAGTTAGGGACTGACATTCAGTGGGAGAGCAGATGTTTTGCATGCAGAAGGTCCTGTGTTTGATCCTTGGCCTCTCCAGTTGGAAAGGGCCTCAAGGCTGCCTAATCCCTTCCCCAACGCAATACAGGAAGTCCAAAGCCCAATGGATGGCTGTCCAGCCTCTTCCTGAAGATCTCTAGTAAGGAAAATCCCCCTTCTGTCCTGTAATTGCCTCCCTTTTTAAACTGCTCTTATCACTCAGAAGTTTCCCAAAATGCCTGCATTTCTGTGCCTGAAACCTTGGAGAACTGTTGGCAATTGTTATGAGGTGTCTATAAACAAAAGACACTACCTAAGAGAGCCAGTGTGGTGCAGTGATTAAGAGCGACGGACTCTAATCTGGAGAACCAGGGTTGATTCTCTCCTCCTCCACATGCAGCCAGCGGGGTGATCTTGGTCCAGTCACAGTTCTCTCAGAACTCTCTTCAAGAGCCATTCTCTCAGCCTCACCTACCTTACAGACCACCAAAAAGACAAATAAGTGGGTTCTAGATTAAATCAAGCCTGAACTCTCCCTAGAAGCTAAAATGACTGAACTGAGGCTATTGTGTACTTTAGTCACATTATGAGAAGACATGAATCACTGGAAAAGATAATGCTAGGCAAAGTGGAAGGCAGGAGGAAAAGAGGAAGACCCAACATGAGAGGGATTGGCTGTGCAAAGGAAACCATGGCCCTCTGTTTGCAAGGCTTGAGTGAGACTGCTTTGAAGGTCATTAATTCAGAGGGTCATCTTAAATTGAATGCAGCTTGATGGCACATCACACACGCAAGTTTCTTCTGTGTACTTCCTCTGAAAAGCGAAGCTAAAGCCCCCCACCCACATCACACACGCAAGTTTCTTCTGTGTACTTCCTCTGAAAAGCGAAGCTAAAGCCCCCCACCCCAATTAAGGAAGAAAGTTAACATAAGAAGATAAGAGAAGCCATGTTGGATCAGGCCAATGGCCCATCCAGTCCAACACTCCGTGTCACACAGTGGCCAACAAAAACCAGGTGCCATCAGGAGGTCCATAAGTGGGGCCAGGACACTATAAGCCCTTCCACTGTGCCCCACCCCCCACAAGCACCAAGAATACAGAGCATCACTTGCCCCAGACAGAGAGTTCCATCTATACCTTGTGGCTAATAGCCACTGATGGACCTCTACTTCATATTTTTATCTAATCCCCTCAGTGATTTTGGCACCTCAAGCATTTTTGTCATTTGCCACCAACTATGGCTGGCTGGCCTTGAACCCTGGCAAGGACTCTGAGGTCCCTGTTGATACTCCTGGAGGAATTTCTCCCACCCCATGGCACTGCTGAAACTACTGTTATGGGGATCCAGGCTCTTTTATTTCCCTACCATTGTCCTGTTTTAAAAAATAAACTTATTCTGTACTTCAGAAGCAGAATTAACGGCAGATTAAACAAAAGCAACGCACTTCAAAAGGAACAGAAGTGGATTTTCCATCTTCCTGTGACCCTCAAGCGCCTATCACCTTCTTTATGTAACCTTGTCTCCCTCCCCAATGCCGTGTGGCGTAATGGATTTCTTTAAATTAATAATGCGTAAAAGGAGATTTACGCCGCCATGCTAAAATATTGTTTTTGCCTTTTATTCATGCATTTGTCACTGTAGTCTCTAATAGAGGTGTTCAGCCGGGGGATAAATAATGAAGAGGGGAGGGGAAGGCCTGTCATAATCCAGGGACATTTGCAAATTCATCACCAATATTCGTCGAGAAGGTAGGAAAGAAGGAAATGAAAAATATGCCAGGTGGCTAATATATCTCATTGATTTTCCCCATCCCATTTATTTAGAGAGCCTACTTTGAGCTATGATAGAATGTGAATCCTAGAAAGAGCCATTCCTTTTCAAAGACAGGCTTGGAGCGGGTCTTGGGATACTGCTGAGGTCCTATGAAAAGCGTTTGCTGCGTCCGCAGCATTTGGCTTCCATGGATGTTAATTGGAAAGAAGAACGTCTAGGATTTCTCAGCAAATCAACTTAAACAAAAGGGCTAAACTTGAAATAGCTGACAATAGAGGGGGGAAACGACATCAGTTTAATTCAGTTTTCGCTTTGGTCCCAGGCTCACAAATCTAGGCCAGATTGGCCAAAGGATCTTTTTTTTTGCTGGATTGAAAAAGCCCTCTGCCTTATTCACATATCCAGCAGAATGAGCTGGATTGCACCACTTTCAGCTATGGGGCATGGATTTCACTTTGAAATGCCCCTTTGCATTGCGGGGGGGGGACCCCCACTTCCTATCAAATAGAAAACTAGCATAGAAGGAACAAACACTCCTTCACTTTGCATTCAGTGCTGGTTTTCTGCTTGCAGAGAAATCTTAACATAGGGAAGCATTTGCAAATGTGATCTTTTATCCAGGGACCAATGTGGCCTCATATGTGAACTAGGCCTTAGAGAGCCAATTTGTTGTAGTGGTTAAGAGCGCAGACTCTAATCTGGGAAAACTGGGTTTGATTCCCCAATTCTTCACTTGCACCAGTTGCTTTGACCTTGAGTCAGTCATAGGTTCTCTCAGAATATATGTGAACTGGGCCTTAGAGGCTGATTTCCCACTCACCTTAGGCTATTCTCACATTCCTCTTCTCAGTGGGGCTTCCTTCCGATTTCATACTATCTGCCCCGGGGCTGCAACTAGCGTCGGCATTTTCGCGCAGCAAACAGAAACCTCTAAAAACCAGTTTCTGTTTGCCGCACAAAAACACTGATGCTAGTTGCAGCCCCGGGGCAGATAGTGTGAAATCGGAAGGAAGCCCTGCTGAGAAGAGGAACATAAGAGTGGTGTAAAGTGAGTGGGAAATTGGTCAGAGAGCCAGTTTGGTATAGTGGTTAGGATCTGGGAGAACCGGGTTTGATTCCCTACTCCTTCACATGCACCTGCTGGTGTGACCTTGAGTCAGTCACAAGTTCTCCCAGACCTGTTCTCTCAAGAGCAGTTCTTGAGAGATATCTCAGCTCCGCCTACCTCACAGAGTGTCTGTTGCAGGGAGGGGAAGGAAAAGGAGATTGCAAACCTCTGAGACTCTCCTTCGCAGAGCAGCATCTTGATAATGCATTCAGTGATTTGTAGGGTTCCCAGCTCTTGGTTGAAAAATACCTGAAGATTTTTCGGGTGAAGCCTGAAGAGGGTGGGGGGTTTGGGGAAGGACTTGAATGGGATATAATGCCACAGAGTCCACCTTCCATTTTCTCCAGATGGACTGATATATTTTGCCTGATGATCAATTGTAATAGCAGGAGATACAGCCACCACCTGGAGGTTGGCAACCCTCTAATTTGTCAGGTCCATTCATTTCCCTCTTAACTGATTGTCCATTCTTTATTCTCCTCCCCTTTCTAATTAGAATGATGCCCCTGGTAGCCACAGAGACCAGGAAGCTACATCACCGAGCCCCAAAGGTGACTCAGCTCTGTGCCCCTCTTCTCATAGTAACACAGATATAAACCACTGTGCACATAATATCTGAGCAATTTGGAACTAGAGCCTTAGAAGGAAATGCAGGGTTTGAACCAGAGGTTCTGAGGATCAGGGCATGGCTTCTTGTTCTTTGTGCTACAAGGGGTCCTGAAGTTTGGCTCTCCACATGGTTGCTTAGTTCACTGGCCTGGTGAGATCAGTTCAGTGAGATCGGTTGCTTAGTTCACTGGCCTACGTTTTGCCAAAAGACCTGCATCATTCCAGGAAGGCTTTTATCTTTCGAGCATCACTCAGGGTACCTGTGTTGTTGACCTAATAAAACCTCTGAAGGGTTTGGGCACTGCGTAACATCCTAAGAATTGCCTCACTGGTTATTTTAAAATCTCACAGACAAGATTAGTTTAAATGCAAAAAAAGAAAAGAAGAAAAGTCCACAACTGAAACATGAGACATGAATCCTGCCTCACCAACAGCTAACCAAATAGTGGCTGTAACAGGGTAGGTAGGATAGGGGGCAGCACTACTGCAATCTCAAACTGGAGTAGAGGGTCTTTGCACACTTGAGGAATGCCTATCAAGAGCATTTTTCAGGTGTTCAAAAGGGATGCTTGCAGAAATATGAGCTTGGAGACGTTCTCCCGTTATCACTTCCTAGATCACAAGTTTGGGTCCTCTTCACAAGTTTGGATCAAATCATTTGGAACTTCAAAACCTAGGGAAAATTTGGCCCTAACCTGGATAGCCCAGGCAAGCCCAATCTTGTCAGCTCTCAGAAGCTAAGCAAGGAGAACCCTGGCAAGTATTTGGATGGGAGACCTCCTTGGAATACCAGGGACAGGAGGCAGTCAGCCTTATTCAAGCCACTTCTCTGAACATCCTCCATGCCCCAGTAGGGGTCACCAGAGGACACCATGACTTCCAGACATGGGCACAAACACAAAAAGTGCAAAAAAAAAAAAAAACCACCCAAGGGGAAATTTGGATAAGAAATACTGCTGTATTTCTACAGACTGTAAAAAGAATGATGTACATCATTTTTCATCATATACATTTTAGTTGAGGCGCTGGAGACTGGATTTTCAGCCCTTCCAAACCTGGGCTGTGATCTGCAGCGCAAGGGACTGATCCTTGGGGCTCAGGCACCGCACAGCCCGTTCAGTCTCCAAGAGGAAACGCTGCTTGTATCAAGAGGAAGGAAAAAGGAAAACAGATGGGAAGGGCACAGAATTAGAACAAGTGCCTTTGCCAACAATGTACAACAGGTTTCTTTGGCTTCCAAACAACAGAAAGCTCCTGCGAAAATCCGTACACAATGCTAGCCCAGACGACAAAGATAACAAGGAAAATAATTCTGTGAACCTGAAACGCGGCTACTTTCTGTAAGGAGAGAGATGGTAATCTGCGGCCATGGTTTCTATTGATCCCATGATGCAAAGCCAAGACTCTGGGTTTTTTCCCTCCCCTCTTTGAAAATGATTGTTCGAAATCCACTACCAGCGCTGAAATGCCTGCTACCAGCGGGTCCCCCAACCAATTGGCCAGCTTGATATGATTAATTTAATTTGCTAGTAATTATTCACATTTGATCTGAAGAAAAATACCAGGTTGGGAGGGGGGAAAAAGCAGCTATTCCATCTCTGATTGCTAACTTGTCTTCAGATACATTTTGCCATTTCCTTTTCATATCAACTCATTAGCATAGTCTTAATCATGCAAATGCTTTTTGCCTGTCTTCAGCCCTAGCCAGGTCATTTTGAATTTTCCTTCTAGGTGCGCAGCCCAAGGCTTGCCTCTGTTGGTTCAGACTAATTCTATGGAATTAACTGACAAGCAAGACTTGTTCACACTTGCAGGAGGTGGCAGAATGGAACGTCCTACTTCTGATGGCGCAGGGATTCTTAACCTTTTTTGTGCCATGGACCCTTTGGGCCAAGGGTTGCCAATCCCCAGGTGGAGGCAGGGGATCCCCCAGTTTGGAGGCCCTCCCCCCCGCTTCAGGGTCATCAGAAAGCAGGGGGGGGGAGGGAAATGTCTCCTGAGTACTCCAATATACTCTATAAAGACCATTTCCTATAGGGTATAATGGAGAATTGATCTGCGGGTATCTGAGGCTCTGGGTGGCTGTTTTTTTGAGGTAGAGGCACCAAATTTGCAGCATTGCATTCAGTTTCAAAAAGACTGGATGCAATCTTTTGCACCCAAGTTTCAAAAAGATAGGACTGGGGATCCAATTCTATGAGCCCCAAAAGAAGGTGCCCCTATCCTTCATTATTTCCAATGGAGGGAAGGCATTTAAAAAGCAAGCAATCCCTTTAAATGTGATGGCCAGAACTTCCTTTGGAGTTCAATTGTGCTTGTCACACCCTTGCTCCTGGTTCCACTCCAATGTCTCCTGGCTCCACCCCCAAAGTCCCCAGATATTTCGTGAATTGGACCTGGCATTATTCTTGATCTCCAGATGACAGGGACAGGTTCCTTTGGAACAAATGGCTGCTTTGGAAGGGTCAACTCTTTGGCATTATGCCCTGCTGAGGCCCCTCCCCTCCCCAAACCCCACCCTCCCTGTAAGCTGAGTTAGCATGAGCTAGCTCACAGATTTTTAGCCTCCACCTCACACATTTTTGTCTTAGCTCAGGAAAAATGATCCCAGAGCACGATAATTCATGCAGTAGCTCACGACTTTAATGCCAGTAGCACACAAAGTAGAATTAGTGCTCACAAGACTCCACAGCTTAGAGGGAATATTGCTTGGGGGTCTGTGGATCCCAGGTTAAGAACCTCTGAGATGACGGGTGAAGAATCCCAGAAGACCCCTGTTCAGAATAGTTTCCTGCATAAAAATTTCCCTGCAACTAACAAACAAGCACAACAAGCTAAGAGAAAGGGTGCAAACCTTTCTCCCTGCAGCACATTTCTTGGTTTGCACGGAGTTTTTCTGCACCAAGGAAAACTTCACAAAGCTGGCATTCATCCAGCTCTTTCAGCCAAGTTTTAAAATCGATTCCTCCAACCAATTCATCTTAAATTTGAATGCCAGATTATTGCTTCCCGACTCCAACTGATACGTGCCTGGTTAGAATGGTTTTCCTTTCTTCTGCAATTGCTGTTGTTTTAATTAGAGACCACAAACTGCCTCAGGAGCTGCTACATGCAGAATCTATCACATTCTTACCACACCCTTCTTTTAGGGATGCGTTGTTCACTGGGGAGTTTAGAGCGAACATTTGGGTGGTCATTCTGTTTAGGCCGAAACGACATCCCATGTCTGTTATGGAAGAGCCCTGTATACCATCCTAAGCTTCTTTGAGGGAGGGCAGGATAAAGGCACAGTAAATTAATATGTTGTAACAACTGTTATGTCCAAGTTCAAAAAATTTTGAGAGGCTGCTGACCATGACGCTCCCACTGCCCCTGACTTTGTCATGCGTGGAATGTGGGCCTATTTGTGTCTTTGGGATCAGATCAACCCTATCCCTGACTGCTCAGAGTGGGTGCATTACTGGGATAATATATGTGAAGTACTTTGAACGCACTCCAGTGCTAAGTGTGATGAAGTATTATTAAGCGCTATTAGGAAGGAACATGTAATCAAAGCAGTTAAATATCTGCTTTAAATCACTTAGGACACGATCCTAAACCCAAATCAAGCAACATTTGCATCCCACTGAAATTAATGCAAGCATTTAACTTAACCCTCCTTGTTAAATCAACGGGACACAAACATGCCTAACATTAGCTGGGTCACGTCCCGCAAAGCAAAGAAAAAGCCAGATGTTTGTATATGTTTACCCAAATGTAATTTACTGCAAAGGGAAGTCCCAAAGCTGGGGGAGCATCCAAAAAGACTGCCTTTTTAATGTGGTACTGAAGATATGTCTACTGTGGACTGGAAGTTTCGGATTGTGGGTATCCTTGTGATACCCTTCTCTAATGAGGGACGTTACCAAAGATATGTTCATATTACTGTAAACTCACGTACATCCTGCATCTGTTTGTAAGAAAGAGCCAATGTGTGTTCATGGTGCAAATGAAACCAGGGACCAGTACCTGGATTAATGTGCAGTGTGCATATGTTTAGTTGTACACACATTGAACATTACAAGAATTATTTAATGCACATATAAAGGAAATTCAAGCATACGCTATACACAGATTATACATGCATTCACTGTAATCTGTGAATGTATCTGCAATCTGTGTACAATGTCATTGGTTTCATTTGGGGAGCTCAGTAACATAGTTCTATTCATAGTCTGCCTAAAGAACATCTAGAGAAAGATCAAAAAGTGTTCCAAGTCAGCTGGATCATGCCTCCTGTGTTTGCTCTCATGCCTTTCCCTCTGGGATAGGTAGCTATTAGACCCATTTTGCAGACTGGAAACTGAGGCACAGAGACAATAATTTGCAAAAGAGTCTAGGGCACAAATGGGGCTGAAAGCAAACCACAGCCAATCCAGATCCATCTCCTGGAAGGGAAGGAAAGGTCCCCTGTGCATGCACCGGTTGTTTCCGACTCTGGGGTGACGTTGCTTTCACAACGTTTTCACGGCAGACTTTTTACAGGGTGGGTTGCCATTAGGGTGGCCAGACCGTCCCGGTCTCCCGGGACATTCCCGGATCTGGCCACCCAATCCCGGATCCCGGGCTGCCTATACCGGGACCATTAAAGGTCCCGGTTTAGGCAGCCCCGGAGCCGGTGGGCCGCGGGCGCAGGCGGGGAAGGCGGGGAGTGAGGGAGGGAGCGTCCCTGCGCCTGCGCAGGGCCCCTGCGCACGCGCAGGGACGCTCCCTCCCTCACTTCCCGCCTTCCCCGCCCGCGCGCGGGGCCCGGCGGCAGTGGTGGAGGCCTCTCCGTGGCCTCCGCTGGTCGCTGGAAGCCATCCAGAGACTCTGGAGGGCCTCCAGCGACCAGCGGAGGCCGCGGAGAGGCCGCGGGGCACCCGGCGCTGGTCCCGGAAGGCCTTCCAGAGCCTCTGGAAGGCCTTCGGGGACCAGCGCCGGCCAGCGAAGGCTTCCCCGCGGCCTCCGCTGGTCCCTGGAGGCCCTCCAGAGTCTCTGGAGGGCCTCCAGGGACCAGCGGAGGCCGCGGGGAAGCCGCGGGGCACCCGGCGCTGGTCCCGGAAGGCCTTCCAGAGCCTCTGGAAGGCCTTCGGGGACCAGCGCCGGCCAGCGAAGGCTTCCCCGCGGCCTCCGCTGGTCCCTGTAGGCCCTCCAGAGTCTCTGGAGGGCCTCCAGGGACCAGCGGAGGCCGCGGGGAAGCCGCGGGGCACCCGGCGCTGGTCCCGGAAGGCCTTCCAGAGGCTCTGGAAGGCCTTCCGGGACCAGCGCCGGCCAGCGAAGGCTTCCCCGCGGCCTCCGCTGGTCCCTGTAGGCCCTCCAGAGTCTCTGGAGGGCCTCCAGGGACCAGCGGAGGCCGCGGGGAAGCCGCGGGGCACCCGGCGCTGGTCCCGGAAGGCCTTCCAGAGGCTCTGGAAGGCCTTCGGGGACCAGCGCCGGCCAGCGAAGGCTTCCCCGCGGCCTCCGCTGGTCCCTGGAGGCCCTCCAGAGTCTCTGGAGGGCCTCCAGGGACCAGCGGAGGCCGCGGGGAAGCCGCGGGGCACCCGGCGCTGGTCCCGGAAGGCCTTCCAGAGCCTCTGGAAGGCCTTCGGGGACGAGCGCCGGCCAGCGAAGGCTTCCCCGCGGCCTCCGCTGGTCCCTGTAGGCCCGGCGGCAGTGGTGGAGGCCTCTCCGTGGCACCCGGCGCTGGTCCCGGAAGGCCTTCATTGTGGGGCCCAGGGGGCCGGCGCAGCAGCACGCTGAAGCAGCCTGTCGGTCACTTCCAGGTTCCTGTCCTGCATCTTGACCAGTGTTATTAGTGACAGGCTGCTTCGGCCCCCTGGGTCCCACAACGATGGGACCGATGCCACAGGGACGGGCTCGAAACACTCTATAACCCCTCAAAAGAACAGCAGTCTAGCTCGCTTCCCCCGAGCCCTGCCGCCATAAGCCTCAAGGGGGCTCATTTTGCGGCATCTCCCGGCGGGAGGGTGGCACCCGCACGGGACACATATCAAATGAAAGAGGGGGCGCAGGGCTATCAGAAACAGTCAGCGGAGGGAGTCGGGAGACCACCCCACTGGGGGATCCACACCCCGAAAGTGATGAAGGTGGCGCAGATAGAGCCAACAGAGCCAACAGGACAAAATAAATAGGCTGCATTATGCAGCACAGTTGAGAAAGTGCCTTATCCCATATACTGATGAAGTATATACAGGATTTGAGAACAAAATTGTTTCCGGCGGTGATATTTGGGGGATTTTTGGGGACGTCACAGGAAGTGCTGTGAAGTCACTTCCTGTTTCCGGCAGGTGACGCGGGGGAAATGATGTCACAGGAAGTGATGCCACTTCCTGTTTCCGGTGGTGGCATGACATCACCGGAAGTGACGTCACCGGAAGTGACGTCACTTCCTGTTCCCCCCCCCCCCCCCCCGTGTCCCTGGCTGGCCTTCAGACATTATGGTCACCCTAGTTGCCATTGCCTTCCCCAGTCAACTGGAGAGCCAGTTTGGTGTAGTGGTTAAGTGTGCAGACTCTTATCTAGGAGAACCGGGTTTGATTCCCCACTACTCCACTTGCACCTGCTAGAATGGCCTTGGGTCAGCCATAGCTCTGGCAGAGGTTGTCCTTGAAAGGGCAGCTGCTGTGAGAGCCCTCTCCAGCCCCACCCACCTCACAGGGTGTCTGTTGTGGGGGAGGAAGGTAAAGGAGAATGTGAGCCGCTCTGAGACTCTTCGGAGTGGAGGGCGGGATATAAATCCAATATCTTCTTCTTCTTCCCCCCAGCAAGCTGGGTACTCATTTTACCGACCTTGGAAGGATGGAAGGCTGAGTAAACCTCGAGCTGGCTACCTGAAAACCCAGCTTCCATTGGGGATCGAACTCAGATCGTGTGAGCAGAGCTTAGGACTGCAGTACTGCAGCTTTAACACTCTGTGCCACACTTAAATTGACATGTAAATATTGCAAAGGAAAAGTGTATTTAGTACCTCACAGGGACATTTCAGCTATGGTGTCCTGAGTTTAAAAGGTCATTTGTCTTTTCTGTAACAACACATAAGAAAGATTGCTGATGAAAGAAGGGGATAATTTGCCAGTGATTAAAAAAGGTTGAGGAGGTCAATTTATGGACAACTAAGTTGCTTTTACCTAAGCAAAGTCACATATGTAACCTGAGAAGGCTCCTCCTATGTCTCTAATACTTGCCCATTGACATTTAAGTAAAACTGTAATTCATCAGTTGGGAAGGAGAACACAGTCTTTAAAAAAATCGGGGATATCTGACAAAGAGAATGCGGCCTTCAGTTCAGACCTCCCTAAAGTTTTCTCCACCCATCTTGTAATACCCAAAGAAAACTGCTCATGTTCTCAAAACAAGAGAATCACTGTAAAGATCTAGTTGAAGCCCACTGACCCTTGAGTCTTTCTCATCCTCACACCTAGGGTTGCCAGGTCCAATTCAAGAAATATTTGAGGACTTTGGGGGTGGAGCCAGGAGACATTGGGGGTGGAGCCAGAAGCAAGGTTGTGACAAGCACAACTGAACTCTAAAGGGAGTTCTGGCCATCACATATAAAGGGACTGCACACCTTTAAAATGCCTTCCCTCCATTGGAAATAATGAGGATAGGGGCATCCCCTGGTCCAATCTTTTTGAAACTTGGAGGATGTTTTGAGGAAAGGCATCAGATGCTATGCTGCAAATGTGGTGCCTCTACCTCAAAAAACAGAGTGGAGTGCCCAGCAGACTTCTCCCCCCGCCCCCGCACTTTCTGATGACCCTGAAATGAGGGGAGGGCCTCCAAACCGGAAGATCCCCTGCTCCCAACTGGGGATTGGCAACCCTACTCACAACCCTTCTCAAGACATTTTGTTAACTAAGCCAGCCCAAACTGAAAGTCAAAAGTGCTGAGGCATCTCCTGAGGTCCACATCCCAAGTGAGGTCTGACTGTTGACCAGAGATGATGGGCCATCTGCTCCCATCAGGAACGCAAGATTGCCTCAGAGATTTCCAAGTCCTCAACTGAAGGATGAGAACCGAATGAACCCTGGTACTGCTTGTGGGGTGGTGAGATACAGAAGAAGGTGGCAGCCTCAGCAGTGGAGGGTGAAGTGGAGGCTGAGGCTGCCCTAGGGTTGCCAGCCTCCAGGTGGGGCCCGGAGATCTCCTGCTTTTACAACTGATTTCCAGCTGGCAGAGATCAGCTCCCCTAGAGAAAATGGCTACTTTGAAGAGTGGATTCTATGGCATTGTACCATACTGAGGTCCGTCTCCTTCCCAAACCCCACCCTCTCTCAGAACCACCCCCAAAATATCCAGATATTTTCCAACCCAGACCGGCAACCCTAGGCTGCCCCCTCCCCAATGTGCTACCTGAGGTGAGGCCTTTGTCTCACTTTCCTTCATGATGGAGCCAGCCACATTTCAATAGATACTTCCTGACACACATATAAAGTTGCAAGTCAAATGTGAACAGCTAGTCAATCTTACTCTTTCTGGCTACATAATTTACCTTAATGGGAGTTGGGTCTAACAGATGAAACTTCCCTCATCAAAGAAAAAGATCTCCTCCTCTTTCTTCATTAAACAAGTTATCATATTTCTTAAATACAACATGTTATGTTTAAAAAAAAAATGAGAAAAAGCAAACTCAAATGTTTGGGACCCAAATCAAGTATACCATCTGCTTTGGAAGATTAGATTCTACCCAAAGGCAATTGGCATCATTCCAAAGGTCAAGAGAATTTGAATTGATAGTAATAATGTTGTGACTTGGAGTCTAAGAAACTCTCCTTTCCCCGTGTAGGTTCCTCCTCACCTCCCTCCCTCCTTTAAAATAATTAAATTGGATGAGGCAAGATACCCGATCAGTTTGCTTTTCAGCTCTTCAATTTCCAGCAAAATATATGGGCATTAAAAAAAATTAAAAACACAAACAAAACCCTCGAACAACAAGTCGGAGCACAAGACGGCATTTGAGGCCAGCAGGTCGGTGGCCAACTTAACCATAACAAAGAGAAACTTAGCTTTTCAAAGATGTTTAAAAACTTGAGTGCTAGAAGAGAACTTTGGATTTCCTTTGCTTTTTGACTCTGCCAAGTCACTAGCTCACTATCTCTCCCTCCCCGCCCCCCCCCCCCCCAACTCTGGTTCCTCATTAGTTGGCTGAAATGACTCCCTGGTGATCTCACAAAGGACAGGATTTCCAGACAGCCATAAGGCAAAAAAAGAGGGAAAAAAGTCATTGGACATTAGTGTTTAACACACGGGCTTTCTGAATGTCATGCTTTCCCCCTTCAAATCGAGTAACGCCCAGGCTCACAGGCAAAAAGTAGGAGAATCAATCTTGCTGGCATCGGAATGGTTAAAATATTTCACCTCTGAGTTAAGGGAGAGGAACTGTTCTTTTCCTCAAGAGAAACTGGCTCCCCCATCCCCTCTTGTTTTGAGAATCTCGGGACTACATGGCCTTGTGTAATGCGGAGATTGCTTCCAATTTAATTTAGTTTGTTTTGTCTTTTTATCACAGTGGAAACTGGTATGGGATCCTTCTCAGGCTCTGCCGTTTAGTAAAAAGATATATATTTCCTGTCAGTGGCCCCTGAAAGGGTCAAAGAAAGATGTCTGTGTGTGCAAGGTAATCTTTAAAAAAGAAATAATAGAAGTCTAACAGATTTCCCGAGACTGGGCCTGCCGGGAACACCGTCTACCTCATCTTGAATCACAAAGGAGTCCATAAAAGTTCTACCAACCTGGTTCTTTTTAGAAGGATAATTTTGCCTGCTGCTTATTCCCACCGCCATCTCCATTTCAGATTTGGTTCTCCCTATGTGGAAAGCCAGTTTGATGTAGTGATTAAGTGCGCGGACTCTTATCTGGGAGAACCGGGTTTGATTCCCCACTCCTCCACTTGCACCTGCTGGAATGGCCTTGGGTCATATATATGTTTGTATTTTGTATGCCTGTTGTATAGTTTAAACAAAAATGCATAAAATAGTTGTCTTCCTGTATAATCCAGATTTACTGAGAAATATGTGTACATTTTGTGGAAAAATGTGTATATTTTATGAGTTAAAATGTGAAGGATTTTAAGGGTTAGAACTGGTGTAAGGAAACGAACTGGCACAAAAATCTTGAAAAGTAAGTGGAGATTTGGTAAGGGAGACATGAAATCAGAACCGGGGTTTTGGAATGAAAAGAGGAGGAATAAGAAATCTGAAATTACCCTCACAATGGGTATCTAGATGCCAGTTTAGGAGCCCTGAGGAAATGTCAGCTTCAGAGGAAGAACTCTGTGGCATAGAGTTGCTAGCTCTGGGTTACAAAATATTTGGATATTTGGAGGGGGGGGGAGTGGAGCCTGAGGAGTAGGGCTGCCAACCTCCAAGTGGTGGCTGGAGAGCTCCTTTTATTACAACGGATCTCCAGGTGACAGAAATCAGCTCACTAGGAGAAAATGGCCACTTTGGAAGGTGGACTCTATGGTAGGGTTGCCTGGTCTGTGTTGGAAAATACCTGGGGACTTTGGGGGCAGATCTAGGAGAGGGTGGGGTTCGGGGAGGGGCCTCAGCATGGTACGATGCCATAGAGTCAATACTTCCTCTAAGCTATGGAGTCTTGTAAGCAAAAATTCTACCTTAGTGACCTACTGGCATTAAAGCTGGGAGCTACTGCATAAATTAGTTTTCCTGAGCTAAGACAAAAATTTGTGAGCCGCAGGCTAGAAACTATGAGATAGCTCACCCTAAGAACACTGGTGTCCACCCATCAAAGCAGCCCTTTTCTCCAGGGGAGGTGATCCCTGCCTGCTGGAGATCAGTTGTAAAAGCGGGAGATCTCCAGGCCCCACCTGGAGGCTGGCAACTCTACCAGCAAGGGGCTCTTAAGGCAAGTGAGAAGCAGAGGTGGTTTGCCACTGCCTTCTTCTGCACAGTCTTCCTTGGGGGTTTCCCTTCTAAGCACTGACTCTGCTTAGCTTCTATGATCTGATGAAATCAGGCTACATTATAGTTGCCAGTCTCCAGGGGGTGGCTGGAGATCTCCCAGAATTATAGATGGTCTCTGGGTTAGAGAGATCAGTTTCCTGAAGAAAATGACTCCTGTGGGAGGTGGACTCTGTGATATTATACCCCAATGAACTCCCTCCTTGCTCCAAATCCCACCCTCCCCAGGCTCCACTCCCAAAATTTCTAGCAATTTCCCAGCCTTACCATGCCTATTCACCATACCACCTCCCCTCCCCTTGAACAAGTACTGATTATATCCTAATTCACAGGGCATGGCCTGAAAGGACATGCTGAAGCAACTTTGTTGTTATAAATAGGATAGGTCACCAGACCCCAAACTGTGCTTCTTTTAATCTGCTAACAAACATTTCCATGATTTTGTATACTAATTCACTGCCCACTCTCTATTTAGGACTGTTTGCCATTCTATCCTATTGTCCGATGAAGTGTGCTTCTAGCACACGAAAGCTTACATTCTGGATAAAACTTTGTTGGTCTTAAAGATGAAACTTGACTCCTACTTTGTTCTATTGCTTCAGACCAACACGGCTGCCCACTTGGATCTATCAACTTTGTTGAAGTTAAGCTGATCTGGATGTGGGCACTACTTGTCTAGATGGGAAACATCTTGGGAGTCCCACATTAGAAGAAGTAGAAGAAGAGATTGGATTTATACCCCACCCTTCACTACCCAAAGGAGTTTCGGAGTGGCTTACAATCTCCTTCCCCTCCCCACAACAGACACCCTGTGAGTTAGGTAGGGCTGAGAGAGCTCTGACAGAAACTGCTCTGGAGAGGAACAGCTCTGAGTTATGGCTGACCCAAGGTCACTCCAGCAGTTGCATGTGAAGGGGTGGGGAATCAACCCTGGTTCTCCCAGATAAGAGTCCTCACACTATACCAAACTGGCTCTCAATTAGCCATTATGCTTGGAGAAAGAGAAGACATGAATTTTGGGGAAAAAAATATAAACTGAAGTGCAATCATGAGCTAGCCTGTAGGTCTTTCAGTGAGGAACCATGTGCAATAAGGCCAGGATCTCACCCACCTTCACAAAATCCTGGAATCACAAGGTATGTAGATTTGCTTTTGCAGGAAAGTGCCCCAAACATCCTTCCCCCCATCTTTGGAAAGCAGAAATGTCTATGGAAACACTACGCAAAATCCTTCATTCAAACCATACCAAAAGGGCACCTTAAAAAATTTGAAAAGAAAACTCTTTTTGAAACTATTAGTGAAAGAAAAATGGGGATCTTTTTAAAAAATAAAATAAAATAAACATTGCTCTGTGTTTATGCAAGAAGAAGAGAAAGAAAATATGGCCACCGCTGGCTTGTTGAGCGTTATAGCAACGCTGCAAAAATTTAAGTGACGGCCTCTCAGACTTGCATAGTGCGGCTTTTCCAGAAAAAGCAAATCCATTTCCCTATGGGGCATCAGTGCTTTGCGATAGCACCGTGTTGCGCATAAATTTAATACTCAGGTGGTTTTATGAGGGTTGCATTTGGGGGTGCACCACTGCGGTTTCCCCCAAAGCGATAGATCACAGGGTTTATCCCCTTGTTTGTATAAGCCCAGCCGATACCACAGAATACCTTTGGCCTGAGAAGCAAAGCAGAATCTCTGCATTTTCCCTGACGAGTCAAAAATGATCCTGAACAAGCAGAGGAAAGAAAGTTGAGTGTGCAGCACTTTTATTAGCACTGGCAAGGTGACAGTCAGATTCTTGCCCCTTTCCCCGTGCTTTAGGCAGCCATCCAGAAGCGTAGGAGAGGTAAGATTTTGGCTCACAGGGGCCATGCTGCATACTTGGCAAGCTGCAGCGACTCGTAAATGTAAGAGTGTGCCTGTTTGACTACCACAGGGTCAGGAGGTGGGCAGTAAGTCGCATGATTATGATGCATTTGAAAGAGAGAGCCAGGTCACGGGTGCTGTTACCTTGGAGATAAATGGTCCTTCGTTGGGGTGCTATTGCAAGAATAAAGCAAGAGTCCAGGGGCATTCTGAAAACTAACCATCGTTCCTTAATTTTTAGTCCTTAATTAAGGATTTTAAGGATTTTTAATATATATATTTATATATTTTTTCCAAAAACTTCAAGATGTCCTCGAACTGAGGCAGGGAGGGGAAGAAGCAAATGGATTCTGTGTGGACTCTTAAATTGGATGTTGTTCTTACATGCATTTATTAGTTTCTATCACTCTTTTTTCCCTATATAAACTTTAAAAGAAAACCATCAGATGCACTGGAATAGAAATCAATGATTAATGCACACAACAGAAAGGTGGGGGGTTTTCCTAAGAGAGGGATGTTACAAAGGGTACTTGTTGATTACACTGTTTCCTGCACTTTCTCCAAGGAGCTCAGTGCAAGTGTGCAAAGTTCTTCCCTCCTCCAGTTTATCCTCACAACAACCTTGTGAGGTAGGTTAGCCTCAGAGAGATTGACTGGTCCAAGGTCCCCTTACGAGTTTCAAGACTGGGGAGGGGAGGGGCTTGAAAGCAGGCTTCAGAGCTCTCACCCCTCTACCAAGCTGGCTGCCAGGTGCCAGGACTTTATTTCTTTATTTGCTTAATTTATAGCTGACCCTTCTTACTGAGACAGAAGGCAGACTGCAAAATATAAAAATCAGTTTGATCAAACCGCTCAGACTTCCAATCAACAATGCACTGGGACTGGGAGTAGAAGCACAGAATTAGAAAACAGCTCAAACCAACAACAACAACTAAAGCAATGAGAACTATCCACAGCACAGCATACTATACTCCAGAAATTTGGTTTTGGGTACGTAAAAGACAATGCAAATAAAGGAAGGCAGTAAATTCAATAAACATTGCAACAGACTGCAGTCCTATCCCTTAAAAAAGCAACCTCCTGAGCAGACTTCCCAAGATTTTAGTCTGAGTTTAACAAGCAAACCAAGGAAGCAATGAGCAATACATTTAGGAGCAGGTGTAGTATAGCAGTTGGGAGGCAAAGCAGCATGGTATAGTCCAATCTTGGAAGGGAGCATATGTACTCATTGTCATGAGGATGATGGAAGCCCAGTAAAAGATGCTGGGACTATTCCAACCACACTTCGGAATAGAGCCCGGGGAAGGCAGGGTGGGGGGGGGGGGTAGGAATCTCAGCTGGGCATAATGCCAGCCATACAGTCCACCCTCTGATCTCTGTAGTCTGAAGAGCACATGTAATCCTGGGAGATCTCCTAGCCACACCTAGAGGATAGCAGCCCTAGGTGGCTCAAAGGGGATACTATCAAATAGCTCAAATAAAGGCTGGGTGGCTGGATGCCTATTTGGGGATCGAGCCCCATTTATGGGAACACCCTTCCCAGACACACTCAGATTGCCCCTACTGTATCCTCTTTCAAGCAGGGCTTTTTTGGGTAGAAAAAGCCCAGCGAGACCTCATTTACATATTAGGCCACACACTCCTGATGTCACCATTGTTTAGCACAGGACTTTTTTGTAGAAAAAGTCCAGTGAGAACTCATTTGTAAATTAGGCCACACCCCCTGACACCAAGACAGCTGGAACTGCGTTCTTGCTCGAAAAGAGTCCTGCCTTCAAGCATCACCTAAAGGCCAGATTATTTGCTTGGAACTCTTCTATTCAGGGATTCTTAAAATTTTCTCTGCCTTGTGGTTTTGGCCTGAAAAATCTGTGTTTTGATTTCACTGTTCCCTTGTTGAAATCAAACCCCTTTTCTGTTTCCCCACACCCAATTTCCCCCCATAACTTTGACTCATTTTTCAATGTTATTTCTGCCCTGATAAATGAGCATTATCTATTATGCATAGATGACATATATAGCATATAACTTGAATGTGGAATTGGTACAATATGTACTCACAAGCCCACTGAATCGACAAGACCTGTGGCAAAAAGCAAAGAATGGAAACCATTACTGCAAATACAAAAAGAAATAAAATGGGGAACATTTTATTGCTATTTCTAATGTTTCATTACAGTTTTACAGATTGTTAAACTATTCCTTTAACGTAACATTGTTTTTTTTAAAAAAAAAATCTTCACTGAATGTAAACTATCTTGTAAGTTTTTATGGAAAGGTAGAGTACCTATATTTATAAATCAATAATAATATGTTTCTAAGTATTTCCAGAAACTTTAGTCTTACTTCAAGTTTACTGAAATGAAACTGTCCTTACAATACAGGGAAGCTTAGCAAGGAGCAGAACTTTTTCACTGTTGTTGCTTTAAAGTATTTTGTCATTTTGCAGACGGCCAGCTTTCTAGACCATGGCTAAATAAATTTATTTTAAAAAACATGATCTAGCATGATAGAAGTGACCTGGGCTTGTCTGCATTGTTGAGAGCAGAGATAGAAATGCGGGCAGGAGATGGTTGGAAAAAAAAGACCCACCCAGTTACTAGTATTTGTCCACCTGTTCGTGCGGTCCAGAGTTGTAGCACAGCAAACAAAATAGTTCAAACATCAGCAGATAGCCGAGGTCACGGTTAATTTCAGGTAGCACAGAGGACGGGAGAAAAATGCCTCTTCAGAAACGGTGCCTGACAGTTCAAACAAACTCCCACAAAAGGACACCTTGGAAAGGGTGGGACGTCCCGGGCATCCAGATTGTCAGCAAAACAATTCCTACCAGATAATTGATGCGCCGCTCCAAAAGTCAACATACACACACGTTGACAGAGAAGAGGTGAGAACTCAACAGTCTGGGCGAGGAGCCTAACAGCGGGAAGCGACTTTTTAAGGCTGCGTCATTTCAATTTCTATGACTGAAGCCGCAGGAGCCCAAAGTAAACAGGTGCCTCTATAGGAGTTATTCTGGAGGGTGCGTCTCAACTTCTGTACTCTTTACACACACTAAAAAATATTGTGAATATGGAAGAGTCTCCATGCAATTGCTAAAGACCTGCTTCGAATCCGGCAGCTCCCAGGTTCAGATCTTGGCACCTTCAGTGCTGGGAAAAGACCTTCTTCTGCTTGAAGTACAAGATAGTACCTCTACCCATCTCACATCCACTGGTGGTTCTTGATTTTTTAATTGCAAAATTACACAACTACATCCATAGAATTCCATAGATCTTAAATTCCACGCAAGGAAACAGAAAACTGAATGAAAATAGAGCAAAGGCCCACATTCACACAAGAAAAATGCATAATCCCCCCAAATGCTGAGATTATGCATGATAAATCTGATAGATTTAATTAGATTTAAAAGATAAATCAGCAACAGAAAAGTAGCCATTGTATTGTCATCATGGAACAAACATACCAGCCTTTATATAGCCTCGAAACATAATGTAACTTCTATAATTTAACAAAAAAGGGCCAGATGCACATTCTAAGGGAGAAGACTTCAAAGTAGGATTGCCAACTCCAGTTTGTGGATTCCTGGAGAGAAAAAGAAGCAGCAGCAGCTGATGATGATGGTGATGGTATTGGATTTATATCCTGCCTATTCTCTGAATCTCAGAGTCTCAGAGCAGCTAACAATCTCCTTTACCTTCCTCCCCCACAACAGACACCCTGTGAGGTGGGTGGGGCTGAGGGGGCTCTTCAGCAGCGGCCTTTTCAAGGACAACCTCTGCCAGAGCTATGGCTGACCCAAGGCCGTTCCAGCAGCTGCAAGTGGAGCAGTGGGGACTCTATGGCTTTTTATGAGCAGGAACGCACAGGAACACAGTTCCGGCTGGCTTGGTGGCAGAGGGTGTGGCTTAATATGCAAATGAGTTTCTGCTGGTTTTTTCTACAAAAAGCCTGGTGTGAGACATGGGTGATATCAGGGGGTGTGGCTTAATATGCAAATTAGTTCCTGCTGGGCTTCTTCTTTTTTCTGCTGAAAAGACCTGGGGTAATCAAATCCGGTTCTCCCAGATAAGAGTCCACGCACTTAACCACGACACCAAACTGGCAGGGAGGGTGGAGTTTAGGGAGGGGGTGGGAGCTCAGCAGAGACTTGATGCTATACAGTCCACTTTCCAAAGCTGCCATTTTCTCTCAAAGAACTGATCAATGTAGCCTAGAGATTAGCTGTTATTTGTGGAGAACTCTAGGAATTCAGGGCTGGATCGGGGGGGGGGGGGGCAGAAGGGGGGTGCTTGCCCCGGGCACCGACAGAGGGGGGGTGCCAAATTGGTTATGGAGTCCATTCTATTCTATGGGCCCATAAGATAGAATGGGCCCATAAGGGGGCATCATTTTTTAATTTTGCCCCCCCCCTTCAAAAAACATGTAGATCCGGTCCTGCTGGAATTTGACACTCTAACTCCAGAGGCCTGGTACCACCAGTGAAAAGACTCTGTCAAAAGTGTCCACCTGCCAGACTTCTGATGGCAGTAAGGTTGTTAACTCAAGGTTGGGAAATACTGAGAAAGGCAATGTTTGGGGTGGGGAGTGACTTTAGTGAGGTATAATACCATAGTGTCCACCTTCTAAAGTGACCATTTTCTCTAGGTGAGCTGATCTCTGTCACTTGGAGATCAGTTGTAATCCCAGGAGATCACCAGCTACCCCCTGGAGGCTGGGACCCCTAGATGGCAGTAGGAAAATTGGTAGGGTCTCTAGTTCATTTTTGATATGCATGTCTATGTAACTAAAAGGTATCTGGGTGACAGTGACTGTCTGAACATCCAGGAATAATGCTAGGTCAAAATGTACACCCAGGGTGTGGTCACACGTCACGTTAAAAGCGGTTGTGTAGCGTTCAAATTTGAACCGCTGAATATTGATTCAATGCAGGGCCATGCAGACGAGCATCCAAGAATGCGACTCATTCTGTTGTTGAGCGATCAGACATCCAATACTATCACGCTCTTTTCTTGGAGCATGCGTGAGCAGATGGTGATTTCTGGGAGGGGGGGTCCATTGAACATGCGCCCAACTGTTTGGAGGTGGGAAATCAAACGTTGCTTCAGAGGCAGGGTGGGGGGAAGGGGAGAAAGTTTCCGGAATTAACGTTGCCGATTCAAAGCAAGGAACTGCCAGGAATTACTTTCATAGAAATTGGCAGTGACAATGATATCTGGAAATCCTCCACATTGGAAAAAAAAAGGTTTTTTTCTCTGTTCTGATTAGTGGGATAACATCCCCCCCCCCCCCCCCCGTGTTGATTGGAGAAGCAGAAGCATCACCTCAGATTTCCGGATGATCTGGCAATGCGCATGTCTGCTGGGGCTTTTTTTTTGAAAAAAAAAGTGGGAGGGACGGTAAACATTCCAAGGGGCAGTATTGCGAGTGAGCTGTCCGAACAGGAAAAAGCCGATCTTGTGCCGCTTTTTTGAAAAAGGGTTGGACTTTCTGCATTGAGGTGCAGAAAACTGGGATTATCCTGGATGACGCTCGATTGCCAGATGTGGATGTCTGAGCAAACACATTTAATCTGTCAGTGAGACGGAGCTGTGTTGCCACTAATGGTACGTCTGACTGCACCCCCAGATCACAAACTTGGGCCTTCTAGGGGAGAACAACCCCATCTGGCAAAAGTCAAACCTGACTTTCGGAATCAACTAAGCCCCCCCCCCCACAACAGCACCAATGGCATGACCTTCCACTCCCATCCAACCAGGCTCCACCACATGCTCCAGATCTCCACCCACATGTCTCACGGTGTGTGCTTCAAGAGGACTAGCAACCTTACTGCATATACCTATGGCTGCCAGCCAGCCGCGAAGCAACAACAATAACACATTGTCACTGAACTGAACATTTTACTGAAAACCTGGCAACCTTTTAAATGAAATAGAAACTAACGAAAGCCACAACAAAGCTAAACAAACACAATTTTTAACGGAGAAAGAAAGGAAACCCTTAAAAAAAAAAGTTCAGCCTATTCATAAGCCAAAAAACAATAGTTACTTTGGTGTCTTGGATCTATTTCCCTCCCATGATGATAAAGTAAGAGAGTGCAATGTAATGGTCCCTTCCTTCCACCTTCTTGATTTATACGTGTTTATGACTAAGGGTCAAATGAATGAAAAGCACCTGGGGGACCCTGAAGCAGGAACAAGCCATCAGGGCGATAGCAGTCCCAGAGTGCCAAGGATGGAGATAGCTAGGCCAGCTCAGTCAGACAAATTAGATAATTAAATGGAAACAGGCTAGATAAATTGCACTTTCCTAATTGGGTTATCAGGAAACAATAGTGCTCGGAATGACCTCACTGTCTGTGTCCGCCGAGACACGACACTCTCTCTAGGAAACCAGGAGGGAGTTGCTCGTCTCGGGCAAGGTTATTCTTGGCCTTAAAAATGAAGGCGGTGTGTGTGTGAGGGGGGGGGTTGCTAAAAGCAATTGTTGTTGGAAACCCGGTTTGCAGCGACGGGGGGAAGCAGAAAGCATGAGTTTTGCATAAAAAAACACTCCACTTACATGAAGTATGATTATTTTTAGCTGGCCAGGAAAATGCCTGGCTGGTTTATGTTTGCTTTTGGGACAGCTGTCAGAAAACCCAAACTGACCCCTCTGAGTTGCTTTAGGCTCATCCCCTAGACCTCCCTTGAAACAGCTGAGTCTCATCTCCAGAACCACAAAAAAAAAACAGCTGGACCGCCTGCCCCCCTCCCCAAGCATTTATATATTTAAAAAATCAATTCCCCCCACCTATCTCAGAGCAATGCTACTCGCATCTCAGCCGTGCTACGTCTTCTTTCATTTTCCCAGGAGCATGCCTGAGGGCAGATTTAAAACAGTTCTGCAGCACTGGGTTTCTGCAAGGGCCCTTGGCTACAAACATCTTATGAACACAGGAGTGAGCCAAGCCTCCACCCCACCCCAAGGCTAGGAAGAAAACTTTTTTGGCATATTCTTGTACTGCATCTGCCAGATGTCATCTTTTCATAATAGAATAAAGATCTGACACTGGTCTGACACATTACTTATTCCAAACAATGAAATGGGTCTATCTACTAGATCATAGAATCATAGAGTTGGAAGGGACTTCCAGGGTCATCTAGTCCAACCCCCTGCACAATGCAGGAAACTCACAAATACCTCCCCCTAAATTCACAGGATCTTCATTGCTGTCAGATGGCCATCTACCCTCTGTTTAAAAACCTCCAAGGAAGGAGCGCCCACCACCTCCTGAGGAAGCCTGTTCCACTGAGGAACCGCTCTAACGGTCAGGAAGTTCTTCCTAATGTTGAGCCAGAAACTCTTTTGATTTAATTTCAGCCCACTGATATATACTTCAAATGGACAAATCTTTTTATTTAAAGGGTGCCTCTAAATTTTATTGAGAACATTGTTATAGTAGGGTTTTTTTAATGAAGGACAGAAACAAACGTTTCACAATATACGTAGGTTCCAGTTATGAATTTCCTATTTATTTATATCCAAAGATCTTAAAATATTGGGGGGAAATCTATTTTTTTTAAAAAAGTACAACTCTCCACAAACTTTGACCCAACCCACAAAAATACAGTTCATGACCTTGAGAAAAATGTCCTGTGCCTTTCTTAGAACCTAAATGCGTGGAAATAGTCAGGTGAAGCTTTTAATGGTACAGGGGTACATAACATCACTTGGTAAATAATACACCATGAAACATCTATTATAAAGGGACAGGGCATCCCCCCCCCCTCTAGGTTGCTGGCAACTCTAGTGGCCACACATGTAAATATGAAAATGCAACACACTGTTTCGCTATATTTTTTCCTCCCAGTAGTTTTGGGCCTCTGGTTTTCTCTCTTGCTTTTGCAGATTTGTATGCTTTTTATACATGCTTTGTACAGTTCTATTGTTATTATTATTTTCCTATGCCATCAAATCAGAGCCAACTCATGGCAACCCCATAAGGTTTGCAAGGCAAGGGACAAACAGAGGTGGTTGGCCATTGCCTGCCTCTGCATCACAACCCTGGTCTTCCTTGGAGGTGTCCCATCCAGGGGCAACCCTGCTTAACTTCTGAGATCTGGCAAGATCAGACTATTCTGGGCTATCCAGAGAGAGCCAGTTTGGTGTAGTGGTTAAGTGTGCAGACTCTTATCTGGGAGAACTGGGTTTGATTCCCCACTCCTTCACTTGCAGCTGCTGGAATGGCCTTGGGTTAGCCATAGCTCTGGCAGGAGTTGTCCTTGAAAGGGCAACTGCTTTGAGTGCCCTCTCAGCCCCACCCAACCCACAGGGTGTCTGTTGTGGGGGAAGAAGATATAAGCGATTGTAAGCCACTCTGAGACTCATTCAGAGAGAAGAACAGGGTATAAATCTGCAGTCTTCTTTTCTTCTATCCAGGTCAGGGGCAGCTTTTATACCCAATTTACATTGCATTTGTCAGAAAAGAAAATAGTGTGGAAAAAAAAAAGAATAATGGATTGGATTCATTGCGTGAGCTGAATTGAAAAGGAGATTTTGGTGTTGAAGCAGCTGGAAAATCGCAAAGCACGGCTAGCTATAACTGCCTATCTAGAATAAGAAATGTTGCTGAACTTGGGTTTGAATCCCCAGTATTCCACAAGCAGCACAGCCAGACATATATTATATTCTGTCCCAAATATCTTCAGATCCATTCCTATATTGAACATTCTATGAAATCTCCTTACCTATTTTTAATTTTTTTTTACATAAACTGTTGGAGTCATCTTAACAAATACAAGGGGGGATGAACAGTGTGGGATTCAGGGAGTGGAGGCTCAGGTAGTGTTCCTTTGGGCAAGGGCTACGGCATCAGCAATCTTTTAAAAGAAGTAGTCCTATCCATGCAATCTGAGGAGTAGCCAAACAAGGGCAATAATGATTTCCTCGCCATGCTCTGAAAGAAGGTACAGGCAGAGGTGACTTTGCACATGCCCAAGGGGATGGCCATCAAAATACCAAGGATGTAGCAAAGACACTGACCGTGCAATATGGTTGTTGTTGTTTTTGCTGATTTTGCATCCTGCAACTTGGACATGTGGCCAGAGGGGGGGGGGGGGATTCTGCCTATCAGTAAACAGCAAACAGCAAGCCTTTATTGGCATGAAACAGATTTAGCAGTAAAATAGCAATATAAATAATATAAAATCCTAGATTATAGAGTACATAGGGAGCTAATATACATAAAATAAGTAAAATATATATGAGTCGAGTTTAGCCAAATGAAATAATTAAAACAAATAAAATGTGGTCATTCCAGAACCATTCTCTGTCGTATTTCCATGGCCTGTTGAAGAAATCTAGCCACCATTAAAGTTACCTCAGTGCAAGTGTCATTTAAAAGTTTGTGGACTTTGCCTGAATCAGCACAGCCCAACATATCTGCTAAGATATCTTTCAGGTATATACAACGAATATCATCATAAAGAGGACAGTTCAATAATACATGGGAAACAGTTTCAATACACTTGGAATTACAAAGACAGTGTCTATTAGAGTACTCAATCCTGTTAAATCTACCAAATAGGATAGCAGATGATAATGCATTACATCTCGTTAACGAGAACGCACGCCGTTGCTGTGGAGCTTGTAAAGAGGAGAAATATGACGCTAATTTCCCTACTATCAGTAGTCTCTTAGCCTCATCTTGTCCCCAAATGAAACTTTCTTTTAAAACCAACTTATCAGTTTGCTTTTTTTCTAAACATGCCCAGGTTTGCTTCTCTCTCCAACACCACCCAAACAGCCGTTTGAGGTAGCATAAGCAGGGCTTCTTTTTTTTTAAAGCAGGAATGCAGTTCCAGCTGGCTTGGTGTCAGGGGGTGTGGCCTAATATGCAAATGAGTTCCTGCTGGGCTTTTTCTACAAAAAAAGCCCTGAGCATAAGGATTGGGTTGCTGGCTCTGAGTGGGGAAATACCTGGAGATTTGGAGGTGGAACCTGGAAAAGTGGGGTTTGGGGAGGGGAGGGACTTCAAGCAGGGTCCAATGCTGTGGAGTCCACTCTCCAAAGCAGCTGTTTTCTCCAAGGGAACTGATCTCTGCAGCCTGGAGAGCAATTGTACTAGCAGGAGATCTCCAGACCTCACATGGAGGTTGGCAACCCCAAATAAGGAGGAAGGTGCTGCTGATGTGGAATGGGGATGTAGTTTACTCTCAGTTGCTGGCAATGTGAAAAGAAGTGATGACCATGCACCCAGGGCTGGTGTCAGCATCCCTTGAGGTTGCCACTGGGGTCCAGGGCTTCTGGCTGATCAGTGGGACAGCCACTGGGGTCCAGGGCTTCTGGCTGATCAGCATATCTGGCTGATCAATGTTCCCTCAAGGCTGAGCTAGTGTGAGCTAGCTCACAGTTTTTTAGCCTCCAGCTCACATATTTTTGAGCCTCCAGCTCACGTATTTTTGTCTCAGTTCAGGAAAAATGGTCCCAGAACAAACTAATTTATGCAGCAGCTCACAACTTTAATGCCAGTAGCTCACAAAGTAGAATTTTTGCTCACAAGACTCCACAGCTTAGAGAGAGCATTGTTGCTGACCCTCCCAGCCATGCAATTCCCCTGTGACCTTCCCTTCCCCTTTGCTTGCAAGGGCTCTGCCACCTGTGCTTCCAGCTTTTCAGCATGGATAGGGAAGTGCATGCAGGTCATGCACAGCAGTGGCACTCCTGAGGGCCTCAGCACAGCAAGAGGTACTATGAGTTGCACATATCTGCCAATGCTGTAGAGGAAAGGACATGAATGTGGCATAGGTCCCTTTTAGGGCAGGATATGTGGGGGAGATGCACAGTCAGATGGGGGAACGACGAGTGGAAGGAAAGGGGCATGAGAGGAACCTGGTGGTGGGCAAAAAGGGGACCCTTGGCAGCACTCCAAAACCTGGACCTGGCACAGCCCCCTGGAGCATGTTGCCACCACTGGCTACATTCAAGCTGAGTCTCTACACTGATGCCAGCCAGGGGTGGAATTCTAGTAGGAGCTCCTTTGTATATTAGGCCACACACCCCTGATGTGTGGCCAGTCCTCCAGGAGCTTACAGGGCTCTTAGTACAGGGCCTACTGTAAGCTCCAGAAGGATTGGCTACATCAGGGGTGTGTGGTCTAATATGCAAAGAAGCTCCTGCTAGAATTCCACCCCTGATGCCAGCATTTGCAGGATCTCAGTTGGCTCCTTGCCAGAGGCAGTGGGGGGAGAGAAGTTGGACAGGCCTAGTTTGGTGTGGCAGAACATCTGGAAACAGCCCTAAATATTCTCCAAAGCCACCTTTCGACTCGGGATGCACCATTCCTTCAGTGTGCCGGAACTTTGCTTTGTGTTGCATTCCACTGCTCCCAAATTCCAAGTTAATTTCTTAAATTAGTTCCAAAAGAGGAGCATGGCATTTGATTCCTTCAATTCATGTGCATTTCCCCCCTTTCCTGTGTTACAGACATCAATTTATGTTTTGTTGGTTTTTAACAAAGATGTGCAGGTCTGTGGAGGAAGGCATTGTGAGTTGTGGTGAACCATGTATGCCGATCTAGGGGGGGTGGGACCCAATTTTTTTTGTATCTCTTCAAAAATACAGGCATTTATTCTTAACCCCAACAACTTGGACAAAAATTAAGAGAGAAATTATTTCAGATAGGGATGCGGTAACATGTTCTGGCTAGGGTTTTTTAAAATGTATTTTAATTAATAACTTTTAATATTTTATGTTTTTACTTTCTTTTGTAAGCCACCTTGGACATGTTCCCTGAAGAGATGGCACCAGCATTTTCTAAATAAATAAATATCCCCCTTTCATACAGTGGGTGCATTCACACACACTAAATAACGTGCTTTGCAACTGGATTTTTACTGTGTAAGAATGGCAAAATCAATTTGCAAACAGCTGCTGTGTGAAAGCACCCAGTGTATGTTTGTGTTAACATAAGCCCCCCCATTTCCAATTTATCTGTTTATTATTTATAATATATGCCATTTACAAACAATGGACACAAAAGTAACACTTCTGTCCTTTCTTTTAGTCACAGGGCCAAAACAGGTATTTTTACCCAGGTTCTTATAATTAGAGGATTTGTCTTCCCAAGTTTTTTTAATTGTCTGCTTCTGTTTTATAGATAGTTTTTATGCTGTTTGTGTCCAATGGTTTTTTAAAATGTCTTTTAATCATGTGACATGGGTTTCATTGAAAGCTGCCTTGAGCAGCACTCCAAAGAGGCAGCGTAGAAATATCCTAAATAAACATGTTATAAGTAAAAGTCCCATAACTTTCACCAGGGGAGTGGGGAGAGAATGGTGTGAGGAAATGGAAGGCTCCAAAACAGAGACTCTTTGGTTCAAAGCACATGAAGGGAGGGAAACCCAAACGTGGAGTTTCAACTCGAAACAGGCCACAAAATTCAGTAGCATCCCTAATTTTAAAAGCATCTCTGCTTGCAAATGGTTGGCTGCCTATTTGGTAGGGAAGTTCAGAAAACCCAGCTTGGTTCATTCATATAGTTTAGTCTGGCACATGAAAGTGGCTCTGTGGAGATTTTCTTTTCAGGAGGAGGGTGGGGGGGGAACCTCAACGCTTTCAAGGAAAGCTGTAGCATACGGCTTATGTTTTGAAACCTCTCTGAACTCAGGAGCCCCGAGGCTGTGAGCTGTGTTGATGTCTGAGCTTAACGTGGGTCTCTGGTCTTCCTTCAGCCGCGGTCCTTTGCTCAAAAGAAAAAAGCCGGTTTAACCTCTGATTAAATTAATGGATATGACCATCAGACGGGAGAGCGCAAGTTAACTTCCGTAAATTGATTTCTTAACTCTTTGCATTTTCCCCTCCTCCACTTATGGGGGGAGGGGGGGGTGAACAGCTAAACTCGACCAATGGATGACAAAAAAAACCTGTATCACAGGAAGTTTGCATTAATTTAAAAACGCTTCCCCTTGAAACAATGCTACCTAAAGCCACTTCAATTTAAGGTTCTTATTTAAGACACCACATTCCCTTAGACTTATTTTGATTCAAAATGACAGGAAACCAAAAACACCCTGTGTAGACTTCTCATTCAAGCCTCCGCAAGATCTAATGAAAACCATCATTTGAGGGCTGCCTAGCAAAAAAAAAAAAGTTTGTTTTAAATATATATATATTCACTAACCAGGAATAAAAGCCTTCTGATATTTGCTGTCAATTACCAGGGATGAAATATTGGTCGTCGCAGCCTGTGATGTCGCCCACATGATAAGCAGTTTGAGATACAACCTCAATTAAATTGGTTCCAGCTCAAAATCCTTTAAATAATTTGGGATGCTTCTAAACTTTGCCCCATATGGACTGGCACTTAAAACTGACGTGGAAGGGTTCTGTACAGGATCCAGCCTGTTGTGAATTTCAAGATATGCCCTTATATTGTTCTAGTGTGTTAATTTGAAGACATTCCCCAAAGTCAAATGTTCAGGTAGGCGGTTCAGCTAGTTGACAGTGCTTGCATAAACTCATGGCAGTTGCTCTTTAGATTAGAATGGAACTGCTCCTCATTCTTCTGGTCTTTGTTTTGGAACCCAGAAACATTACACAATCTGTCAGAGAAGGCCGCCATCTTCTTCTCAGCTTGGCAGATATAGGTTTATTTGCCAATTCCGGGTTGGGAAATTCCTGGAGATTTTGGGGGTAGAGCTTGGGGAAGGTGGGGCTTGGAGAGGATCTCAGCAGAATATAATGCCATCGAGTCCACACTCCAAAGCAGACATTTACTGCAGAAAAACTGATTTCTGTAGATCAGTTGTAATTCCAGGAGATCCCCAGGCCCCACATGGCAACCCTAGGCAAGAAGTAGGGCAGGGTGTGTGTGAAGGTGATAATTACATTCAGCAGATACTAACCATAATCATGGTTGCTGCGACAAATGCCAATAATTTAAGTTGTAGTGCAGGAAAACCAGAAAGCTACAAGCTTGTAATATGAATTTCCCATGCTAATAATACTAATTTGCATTGTGAGTTAACCCCACCCCCCACATGCTTTGAAATTAATACTTAAGTTTAAATTTAAAAACAAAACAAAACAGAGAGATGCATTTCAAGCTCATCTGCTTGCTTTGGCTCTTTTGTTGCCAGCATTAATCAGAATAGGCAGCTGAGGTTGGAATCAGATATTGTTGCATGCTCAGAAGTTAACTGTTTTAACCTCTTAACTCAAGAAGCACATCCAGTCCAACACTCTGTGTCACATAGTGGCCAAAAAAAAAACAGGTGCCATCAGAAGGTCCACCAATGGGGCCAGGACACTAGAAACCCTCCAACTGTTGCCCCCTCAAGCACCAAGAATACAGAGCATCACTTGCCCAGACAGAGAGTTCCAACAATACTGTGTGGCTAATAGCCACTGAGGGACCTCTGCTCCAGATGTTAGTACAGTCCCCTCTTGAAGCCATCTATGTATGTAGCTGCAGTCCAGATTTCAGAAATTGTCTTGAACATTCTGTGAGTGTAATACACTGGAGCTGTATCCACCTTTCCTCTCTCATCCTCTTCCATTAGGTAATGCATGGTGATAAACTAGGGTTGCCTACTCTGGGGCTGTGAAAATCCTGCAGATTTGGGGATGGAGCCTTTGTGAGGGAAGGGTTTGAGAAGGGGAGGGACCTCAGCTAGATACAAAGGTACAAAAGCTTTTACTGAGTATAGCCAAAGGCCATAGTAATCTAAGCATATAGTAAATAACTTTTCAGCAGGATATAATACCATAGAGGCCACCACCACTTCCCAAAGCAGCCATTTTCTCCAGGGAAACTGATCTGTTGTCTGTCAATCTGTTGTAATTCCAGGAGATATCCAAGCCCCACCTGGAGGCTGGCAACCTAGGTGACACACGACACACAAAGAAAGGGAAAGGGAGTCTGAGCACTAGTCGAGACTGTAGGTGGCCTTCCTTCAAGCTGCACAACTATTATTAATGGAAACTATGCTTCGAAATTTTGTCTTTTTCTGAAATTTGGTGACACAACCTCTAGGTATAACGAACCCCCTGAAAAGATTCCTTACTTCATCAAAACTTTGGGGTACACTCACTGAAAGAGATATTTTGACCAAAGAATTTCCAAATTCGGTTCGCTTTGTAATTTAGACGAAACTTCAGTGGCATTTATTATTTTTAAAGGTAAATTAATTCCAATATAACATGTTCTTTCCTAAGTGAATTTTTTAAACTGAACTCCAACGTAATGTATTTTTTTCCTAAGTGAATTTGTGCTAGCAATTTCTCTGGTGGAGTTTAAATACATGCCCATGTTCCTCAGCTGGACCCTCCTTGAGCCCTCCTTCTCCTTACCCCTAGAGCAAAGCTAGGTAAAGAGTTAATTAATTACTCCTCTGGAATTTATCTTCTGGATGGATATTTTTTTTTTCCTCTTGGCATATTATTTACACAACTTGGTAATGAACTCCACTCTTTCCTGCTTTCCTCCCAGGGAGCAGAAATCGAAGGGGAGGGAGAAAAGAACTCAGAAATGAGACAACAGGGCCAAAGGCCACATCCAACTTAGATATCTTGTTGATAACGTATTGTACAATTAGATCAATTTGACAATTTCCATTATGGCTGATAAAATATTTATCGAGCCTTGGAGATGATGTCCGATCCCTGGTGCCATTTGTTTTACTAATGGGGGGCCGCTACGTACGGAGCCAGCGAGAGGCGGCAGAGATCTCCCAACCTTCTGGCTTCCCCTTCCACCTCTCCTCTCCCTCCTCGGCTCGCATTAGGTTTGCAAATTGCCGTCCAGAGTCGTAAATTATCGGCAAGGCACAGTCAGATGGATGCCAAGCTGACAAGGTAGGTAGATGGCTTGCGATGACATTGTTGCTTAGAAGCATTAATCAAACCCCAAGGAAAGAAAATATTCTAAAATGGGTCCATAAGTCTAAATATTAAGGAATGGGAAGCCAGCTGCCAGAAGATGATTCCAGCAAGAGCAGACAATTATGATCTGAAATAAATGAATGAAGGGAGGAGGGAAAGGAATCACAACCCCCTTCTTTTATTATTTAACAAATCAATTTAATCAGGTTTAAAGTGCAAGCAAAACACAGTTTTGCTTCTGGTGTTGCCAGAGCGTGTGCCTTTGAACTGGGTATATGTGATGAATATTTTACAGACTCAATCAGAAACAACAATAGTTACCTCCCCTTATGTCATTTTTTTTTTAAAAAGATTTCTTTATTGTTAAAAAAGAAGATACTTTTAAAATTCCTATTTCTGGTCTGTACTGCTGGCTGGGTTTACAGCTTCTCAGCTGGTGATGTGTACAAGGTCATTAGGATGTTTTCTTGAGTGTTTCCTTAAGAAAAACTGACATATTATGTAATGCACAAAATATACTATAATTTAGAAGTTTGCTGTAACCGCCATGTTTTGTTATATTTGGAGTTTTGCAACAGTATTTTATGCTATTTTATCTACAATTTTATGGTAATTCAGTTTTAATTTTGTATGATTTTACCACTCTAAATGCTGGCTCAGGCTATGAATAAACTTAAACTTAACTAATTTAGAAGTTTAAATTCAGAAATCTTGGTGGTGGGAAATTTATAATACATGCATGCATGTATGTGATATATATATATAATTATATATATATATATATATATATATATATATATATATATATATATATATATATATATATATATATATATATATATATATATATATATATATATAGCTATAATTGCTCCATTTAACAGTAGGATCCATATATATCTTAATTACAACTGCAATAAAAATCTGTTACCCCTTCTCCCACCTTAAAGTGAATGCTAAAATACCTCCAGTGACTTTGAGTGCCTTTTTGGGACATTCTTTGGTTTTAAAAAGGAGGGGGGGTTTTGCCTTCCCCTTCAGTTTCCTTCAGTGATGTCACTACAACAGCCAAATCCAATTGGCTACAGAGCAGGGTGTCATCAGTCTGTTGACTGCATGCTGTTTAATTGGTTGAGTTTGCTCACATGGCCCATTCAGAAAAGAGGAGCAGTCAGAAGTAACAACAGCACCTAACAGGATAAAATATGTGCATGAGTACTTGGACAATCTAATTGGTTTTCCAGGGTGGTGGTCATGAATCACCCCACTGAAATTGATGCTTAGTCCCCCCAAAATCAGAACAACTGCTTTTCTTGAAATGTAACCCCAATAACTTTGTTGTACAGTAGAAACCTGCAGTACTGGAAATTATGTTTGGGTGCCAACTTTTGCTTATGAACAGTCCACCAAATTTTAATCCCACCCCTTCCCCCCAAAACCTCAGGCTTGTATGCCTGGTTTTCTTACCCCCCATTTTATGCATACAACAACACTGTTTGGTAGGTTAGGCTAAGAGAGGGGCTAGCTCTAGTCCTACACTGTAATCATTGTTACACTGACTAAAGCAGTGGACTTTGGAGAATGTGCTGTTTTCCTTTCCCACCCAAGGAAAAAGATTTGGACATCATGCCCCTGAGCACAAAGAAAGTTATTTTTATTTGTATGAAGGAATGATTTCTGTCCGGTCCAGGTATGCTATGGAAATCAGGATCCTAATCACCAACATCTTCTCTGCCCACACAGACAGATAGTATGGGGTACAACATTTCTGCTGGACGGGGTTACCTTTTTCTAAAACATTTCTCTGGGGATGAGTTGATGGTTCAAGACCTCTGTCTGCTTTTTCTTGTGGTTAATTTTTACAAAGTCATATTCAGGATAGTTTGGAAACCTCCAGAGCAGGGATGGCCAAACTGCAGTGTGGGAGCCACATGTGGCTCTTTCACACACATTGTGTGGCTCTTGAAGCCCCCACTGCCCCATAAGCTGGCTTGGAGAAGGCATTTCTCTCTTTAAAACACTTCTCAAAGCCAGCCAGCCAGCAGCTTGGAGAACACATTTGAAATTGCTTTCTTTCCATCCACCCCTCCCTTCCTTCCTTCATCTGATGTTCATGTCTCACGGCTCTCAAACATCTGACATTTATTCAGTGTGGCTCTTTTGTTAAGCAAGTTTGGCCACCCCTGCTCCTGAGCATGTGGAAGTCCTTGCCTACAAGAGGTCTGATTCTTCAGTTTCTATGATCGACAAACACCATCTTTTTACTATTAAATACAGTGACACAGAGATTCGCAGTTCCAAGCCTCTATATTTGCCTGAAGCCTTTCTGACAGCTCCTTCTATCCAGCCTATTAGGGCAGCCTCTCAGATCTTGTTCTCACGCTCAGCAAAGTGGGCAAAGGCCCCAAACTCGTCATCGGTCTGCAGCCAGGTTTCGAGCAGAGGCTGCCAGCCTTTTAAGATCCCAACAGCCAGCGCTGCAGAGCTCTTGTCTGTTTGGTCTGTGATAGGGAAGCTATTGTCCTTTGGCAAACCCTTGTGTGTCCCCCGGATTTATCTCACACACATGACGCGGCTTTGTGGAAGGGGATCTGGAGGGACTTTGCATTCCTCTGGTAGGATGATACGGGTTTGTATCTAAAGCTTTTCCTTATGACCCACCTCACATGGTCCATGTCTGCCTGATGCACTTGTAAAGGTCAAGGGAGGTTGACGCTGAAGTGTCAGCAGAAAAAGGGAAAGCGGCTGTGCAGATTCTTTCACTTGGCACACGGCTATGCCTGTAGACCATAAGCATGTCCCTTCAGGATAGATTTTAAACGTTTTCTGATCACCAGTGCCAGTGATATTCTGCTGGCCCAAACAGATGCTGAGATCCAAAGTATCGCGGTTAAAGTGTTGGTTCTAGGTAGGCCTAAGAGACCTGGAGACAAATCCCCAATTCCCAGTGACACTTAATGGATGTCCTTGGCCAATTCTCTCCTACCCTCACGCAGGGGTAGGATTGCCAAGTCCAATTCAAGAAATTTCTGGGGACTTTGGGGATGGAGCCAGGAGACTTTGGGGGTGGAGCCAGGAGACATGGGGGTGGAGCCAGGAGCAAGGATGTGACAAGCATAATTGAACTCCAAAGGGAGTTCTGGCCCTCACATTTAAATGGACGGCACACCTTTTCAATGCCTTCCTTCCATGGGAAATAATGAAGGATAGGGGCACCTTATTTTGGGGCTCATAAAATTGGACTCCCTGGTCCAATCTTTTTGAAACTTGGAGGGTATTTTGGGGAGAGGCACTAGATGCTATACTCAAAATTTGGTGCCTCTACCCCAAAAAACAGCCCCCCCCAGAGCCCTAGATACCCGCGGATCAATTCTCCATGATTTTCTATAGGAATAAATCTCCATAGGGAATAAAGAGTTCCCAGCAGACATTTCCCTCCCCTCCCCCTGCTTTCTGACGACCCTGAAGCGGGGGGAGGGCCTCCAAACCGGGGGATCCCCTGCCCCCACCTGGGGATTGGCAACCCTACGCAGGGGAGATTCGGGATGCAGCCTGGGGAGCGTGGAGTTTGTGGAGAGGACAGAGAAAAGGTTCCACAGAATCTACTCTCCAAAGCTCACATTTCCTCCAGAGGAACTGATCTCTGTAGCCTGGGGGGTGTTGTACTTGTGGGAAGACTCGAAGCCCTGCCTAGAGGATGGCAACGAAAACCCTAGGGTTGTCATGTCTAATTCAAGAAATATCTGGGGACTTTGGGGGTGAAGCCAGGAGCAAGCTTGTGACAAGCATAACTGAATGCCTCACAAGGTAGGGTTGTGTGGACAAACTGGAGGAGGAGAGGCCCATGCTTCTGGTAAACACGTGAATATAAACATACATATGCATATGGGTAGGGTTGCCAGCTCCCTGGTTTGGGCAAAGGTTCCCCTGCTTTTGCAGGCTCCTTCCCACCCACAAATGGCACGAAATATGGCATGATTATGTCACCCGGAAGTGATGCCACCAACATCATGCAACTTTGCTCTAGTTTTTGGGCAAAACTCTATGATAAGATTGAGCTCAAACCATAGTGTTTTGCTGCAAAACTGGAGTGTCACCATGCAGAATTAGCAGTGCAATGACATCACTTCTGGATGACATCATTGCACCGGTGCAGAAAGGTAGGACCTAGCAACCCTACATACAGGGGAAAGTCGGTGTAAGGAAATAGAAAATAGTGTGCAACTGAACAGGGAACTGATTCATGCAGGGGAGATGTGAAATAAAAACAGAAATGTTCATCTAAAAACAGCAAAGATGAAAACTCCAATGTTATCCTTAATCAAGAGCTGACTAGACCACTGGATTGCAGCAAGAAAGGATTCCATTTTTGACTAGGGTTCCCGAACCCCAGCTGGGGGCAGGGGATCCCCCCATTTGGAGGCCCTCCCCCTGCTTCAGGGTCCTCAGAAAGTGGGGGAGGGAGAGAGTAAAGTCTGCTGGGCACTCCATCATACTGTATGAAGACTGATACCCATAGGGTATAATGGAGAATTGATCTGTGGGTATCGGGTTTTTTGAGGTGGAGGCACCAACTTTTCAACATAGTGTCCAGTGCCTCTCCCCAAAATATCCACCAAATTTCAAAAAGTTTGGACCAGGGGGTCCAATTCTATGAGCCCCAAAAGAAGGTTCCCCAATCCATTATTTCCAATGGGAGAAAGGGATTTAAAAGAAACGCGGTTCTTTTAAATGTGATGGCCAGAACTCCCTTTGGAGTTCTTTTTACACTCTTGCTCCTGGCTCCACTCTCAATGTCTCCTGACTCCACCCCCAAAGTCCCCAGATATTTCTTGAGTCAGACTAGGCAACCCTCTTGCTGACTAATCTGAGTTTCAGAGTATTGGAAACAGACCTTTCAGGTCAGTGCCTAAGAGCTTTAAGTAGTCCTGTGTGAAAGGCCACCAGAAGCTGAGGCTGGAAGGAGATACAGGTCAGGAGCTCCTGGCCTAAGCCTGTCAGAAAAAGATCACAAGAGTTATATTTGCCCAGAGGGTGCGACAGACAGGCCTACCAGTCAAATAAACAAGACAGGCCCATATATTCCCCCCTTCTGTGCGGTGGAGGTGAAGGAATTATTATATACCAGGGGTGGCCAATGGTAGCTCTCCAGGTGTTTTTTGCCTTCAGCTCCCATCAGCCCCAGCCATTATCCATGCTGATGGGAGTTGTAGGCAAAAAACATCTGGAGAGCTACCTTTGGCCACCCCTGTAATATATACAATGAAATTATGAGATGATTCAAAACAAAATGAAAGCCAAACAGGAAGTGATCTGGAAGATGAAGAAGGTTTGGTTTATATACTCCACTTTTCTTTACTTTAAGGAGTCTCAGAGCAGCTTACAATCTACTTCCCTTCCTCTCCCCACAGCAGGCACCTTGTGAAGCAGGTGGGGCTCAGAGAGTTCTGAGAGAACTGTGACTGGCCCAACGTCACCCAGCAGGCTCCATGTGGAGTGGAGGCTCAAAACCAGTTCTCCAGATGAGAGTCTGTCATTCTTAACCACTGCACCATGCTGGCTCTCTAAGTGGGGTCCGTTAAGTGAGTTTTCTCATGACTTTTTGGAATGGTCAAAAGCAGCTCCCACCAGGGTGTGATTCAAAATGGGACTGCCACACCCAGGAAGGAGCAGTCCAGTCTACCATTTACCACCTTCCTGAAGCAAGTCAGTTCTCCTCCAGCTGCCATTTGTGACCTCTGGGGAGGGGAGGATGGAGATTTCCCAAAATAACAGCTGATCTCTAGACTGTAGAAATCAGTTCCCCTGAAGAAAAAGGCTGCTTTGGAGGGTGGACTCTATGTCTTTATGGACTCCTTTGGAAGACTCTGCCCTGCTGAGATCCCTCCCTTCCCCAAACTCCACCTTCCCTAGGCTCCACCCCCAAATAATGGGAACAGAGTGCAAAGAAGGAAGGAAATGAAGTGGAAAGAAGGGAGGAAATTGGATTAGCCCTAGGTTAGCCCTAGGCTTGAAGGTTTCTTACCAGGCTCAATAGAGCGCTATTTCCCCTAGCTCTCCTTCTCTATGAGTGCATGCCAACAGGCACTCAGGGAGCATCAAAGGCCAATGGAACAAACACGAGGTCAATGTGTACCTCCCATATTCTTATCCAGCCCTTCCTCTCTGCAGGGGCAGTCTGAGTGATTCTGGGGACCTGGGCAAAAGGATAAAATCCCAGAATCAAACACTGCGGCAGATAAGATGGCTTTAGGGCAGTGGCTGCCAATCAGCTGGAGGGTGGTCAGAGGGTGGGGGCTCCATTAGCTGTAGGCTGGGCATGGGGCTCCATTTCCCTGCCCTCCAGCTGATTGCTGGCCACTGCTTGAGTGATGCCCCTCACTGTCATTACCACTGTAATTGGGGTGGCAGCCGCAGAAAGGGCAGCAGCAGCTGGAAAGCAAAAGCAGCTGGCAGGTCCTGTAGCACAGGCTCCTGGGAAGTTGCCTTGGTTATAAATTGGTTGCCTTATAAATCGAATAAAATGAAATGAAATGGTTGTCCCATAGCTAAGGACTCCTATGCCTCTGAGCACTGCTCACCTGCAAAAAGCTTTCTGATATTGTAATACTCTGAATCAGGCCTCAGATTCAGTGGGAGCTCACAGGAGCACAGCTCCTGAACCTTTCTAAGAGTTCCACCTTCTCCTTCTGAGAGTTCCACCTCCTTGTCCTTTGAATAGTAAGTGCAGCTGCATAACAACCCCTGGATGAGCTCCACCACCTATTTTCCCACAAAATAACCCCTGCTCTGAATGCCAAAATACAGCATGTTTTTTAAAAAGTTGATGATGAAGTACTAAAGCCCAGAGGGCTGATATTCCATCAGCCAGTGTACCTGTGTTGAATGAGATTGTCATGTTTGTGAATCAGTATTGATTGGTGAAGGAAGGCAGAATGAGAGTCGTTGATATCACAGGAGGGGATCATGTAGGATTGTGGTGATATTAACAGGGTTTTCCAAGAGCACCAGGAAGCCAAAGATGCATTGTGTGTTCTAGTAGATTTCAAAGCATTTTGTATCAGGGGGGGCTCTATCCGCCAAAGGAAAGAACCTCTACTAGCAGAACAGGTTCAGGGGATCCACAGGATCCAAGGCATGGGACCAAACTTCTGTTCTTTTCCTCCTGACCACACTAAACATAGCTTGATAGCTCCAAGTGGGCAGCCATGTTGGTGTGAAGCAGTAGAACAAAGTAGGAGTCAAATGCACCTTTAAGACCAACAAAGTTTTATTATTCATGAAAACTTGCGTTCTGAATAAAACTTTGTTGGTCTTAAATGTGTATTTGACTCCTTCTTTGTTCTATAGCTTGATAGCATCATTGCTTTTAAAACTTGACGGCTGCTTTATGCAGAAAATTGCATTCAATGATACAAATGGTATAAATGGTGGGGAAATGGCATATGAGGCATGGATAGATTGGGAATGCCTACAATGAAAATTGGTCCGGACTCAAAGTAACCGCATACCAGGGGGCGGGGGAAGAATGACAAGGAGCAGACATACATCCTTGAAGGCAGATGAATAAAAAGAGACATGGAATGGAGAATAAATAAATGGATTTTAAAAATGAAAGAAAACATGACTCATGCAGACCTTTCTCTCCCCCCCCCCCCCCTTTCCTTTTACCTCCTTGTGGCTCTTCTTAACAACATGGTGTGGCTCCAAACGCAGCTCTGGAAAATCCCCTTTCATCCTGCCAATGTGCTGCCAGAGTTTGAGGGAAACCCACCAGGTGGGAATTGGCACATGAAATACCACAAGCCACTAATCCACCACTTGATCCAATCTTGGTAGCTGCACACTTCTGTTTGAACTCCAGCTACAGGAGCAGGGAGATTTCCCGTTGACCAGCTCTCCAAACCACCAGACCTCAAGAAGGCTGCTCGACGCGCACTCCAAGCCACTTCTTAACAGAGGTATAAAGAAGGGATTCATCAGCTTGATCTTCTTTTAAAGCATTAATTCAGCTAGGTGGGGCAGAAGTGAAGTAAGTCAATAAAATGGCCGTGCACGCCGTGATTTGACAAAAGGCCTCTTTGACCTTTTTTTTTAAAAAAAAATGAGCAATGTTTAAAGGTAGATCAGCGCCTACAAGGAGCTACCTCCGTTGAGATTTTCAAAAGCTTCAGAAGCATAGGGTGAGGTAGCTTCCAAGGAGTCATAGAGGTCTAGGGTTGTCAGGTCCCCCTTGGCCACTGGCAGGAGAATAGGGCGGCCAGATCCAGGTTGAGAAACTCCTGGAGATTCAGGAGGTGGAGCCTGTGAAGGACAGGGACCTTAGCAGGGTACAATGCCATAGAGTCCACCCAGCAAAGCAGCCATTTTTTCTGGGGGAACTGATCTCTGTAGTCTGGAGATGACCTGTAATTCCGGGAGATCCCTTGATCCCACCTGGATCTCCCACTGGCATCCCTGGATTCAAACTTAACCCCCTCTCTGTTCAAGTTAGTGTCTTCCCACATATCAGTCCTCCTGAGTAGAGTTGTTAGCTCCAGTCTGGGAAGTTCCAGGGGATTTGGGATGTAGCCTGAGGAGTGTGGAGAGGACAGAGAAAAGGTTCCACAGAATGTACTCTCCAAAGCTCACATTTCCTCCAGAGGAACTGATCTCTGTAGCCTGGGGGGTGTTGTACTTGTGGGAAGATTCAAAGCCCCGCCTAGAGGATGGCAACGAAAACTCTAGGGTTGTCTTGTCTAATTCAAGAAATATCTGGGGACTTTGGGGGTGAAGCCAGGAGCAAGGTTGTGACAAGCATAACTGAACTCCAAAGGGAGTTCTGGCCACTACACTTAAAGAGACCACACACGCCTTTCCTCTGGAAATAATGAAGAACAGGGGCACCTTCTTTTGGGGCTCACAGAATTGAACCCTGGTTCAATCTTTTTGAAACTTGGAGGGTGTTTTGGGGAGAGGCATCTGATGTTATGCTGCAAATTTTGTGCCTCTACCTCAAAAAAAAAAACAGCCCCCCCCCCAAGCCCCAGATACCCATGGATCAATTCTCCATTATACCCTATGGGAATTGGTCTCCATAGGGAATAGTGAAGTGTCCAGCAGACATTTCCCTCCCCCTGCAACTTTCTGAAGACCCTAAAGTGGGGGGAGGGTCTCCAAACTGGGGGAACCCCTGCCCCCCACCTGGGGATTGGTAACCCTATAAAGCTCCTCCCCTGCCATAGTTAGTCTTTATGGTGCTACTGGACTCTTGCTCTTTTCAAAGGCTGTTTCTACAGTCAAGGTTGATTCTGATTTTATGGGCATTGAATCTGCTTGCAGAAAACTCCTGTTCAAAAGTACTCAAAAGTACTTTTTTAAAGTGAGGAGCAACTCCGGGGTGAAACCGCTTTTGGTGCCAAGTCAAAAAAATGAGTGTAGACGACTTAAGATAATGCAAAGCAAGACAGAAGTGACGGAGGTATGCAATGTAGATGAACATTTTAAATGTGCATCAAGAGAAGATCTTCTGTCAAGTGTAGAAACAGCCAAGGTCTCCAACCATGTATGATGGCAACAATCTTTCTCAACCTGAGGTCCTTCAAAACTGCTGCCAGTCAGAAACCCATTTCCTTCTCTGAAGGGTGCAACTTTGTATGCACAGTTATCTCCTCCCCATGCACTTGCTAAGTGACCTTGGGTCAGTCACAGTTCTTGAAAGAGCTATCTCAGCCCCACCTACTTCACAAGGTGTCTGCTGTGGGGAGAGGAAGGGAAAGGAGATTGTAAGCCGCTCTGAGATTCCAAGTGAAGGGGGGGGGTGTACAAAACCAATCTCTTCTTCTTCTTCTTCTTCTTAAACCAAGCTGTTCTTGGACCACAGCATTAATCAGATAGGTACCTATCTAGTCCACCATCCTGCTTCCATCAGTAGGAATCCACCAAGTCCATATCATTAGATATTCGTCATACCTTTTCTCCAAAGAACATACAGCATGGTATCGTGTTCCCTGTAAGCTGAGTTAGTGTGAGCTAGCTCACAGTCTCTGGCTCACACATTTTTGTCTTAGCTCAGGAAGGACAGCCCCAGAATACACCATCTTATGCAGTAGCCAAATCTTTTACTCACAACTTTAATGCCAGTAACTCACAAAGTAGAATTTTTGCTCACAAGACTCCACAGCTTAGAGGGAGCATTGTATGGCATACAGCTACTCCATTTTATACACACAACATGGGTATAATTTGTTTATTGACTTCGTTTATATCTCGTCTTTTCCTCCCTGGGGACCCAAAGCAGCTTACATCATCCAGCTCAAGGCCATTGTAGGGATCTCCTGGAATTACAACTGTATAAATAAATAAATAAATATATATATATATATACACACACACACACAAACATATATTGGCCACTGTGTGACACAGAGTGTTGGACTGGATGGGCCATTGGCCTGATCCAACATGGCTTCTTTTATGTTCTTATGTTCTCCAGATGATGGAGACCAGTTTCCCTGGAGAAAAAGGCTGTTTTGGAAGGCGAACTTTCTGGCATCATACACTACTTGAAGTCCCTTTTCTCCCCAAAACCCACCCTCTCCAGGCTCCACTCCTGAAATCTTCAAGTATTTCCCAATCAGGAGTTGGCAACCATAGTCACCCCAGTTGCCACAGCGGGGTGAGGATTTGACCCTGATGCTCCCAGATCCTATTCTGATACTCTAACCATGGTCTTGCCACCCAGCTAGCTTCACAGACCAGCAAATATTTGAACTCAAGTAGTCTCTCTGTTCATAGTCAAAACCATCAAGTCTCTCACCACAGTGGTTCTGGGTGTGAAGACAATGGCCATCATCTCTCAGTGTCCCCCTCCAAAAAATGTTCTCTCCTTTTTAATATGCAGGTTGTGGCTCCAGCACCAAGGGGAGGGGCCGAGGCAGGCACCCCAGGCAAAATTTCTCCCTACCAACACATTCTAGTTTAATTTACAGTTTCAATTAAAAAGTGTGACTAAACCCCCTTTCAAACCCTTCTATGCCAGTGGGCATCACCCACTTTTGAGGGAGCAAATTCCTCAAAATGTTCCATTAAATACTATTAGTGGCTGATTCTTGAGCTGTTCGCAAAAGAACATTTGCTGACGAGATGTTTCACCGCACCTTGTGGGTGGCCAGCCGCCTGCCTTCTCTGCCAGCAACTCGGACTTCTAATCCCACCCCACCCCCCGCTAATGCCGCAGCCTGATTTTTTTTTTATTGGCGACAGATAAGTCATGTTGCTGGATCCCGCACATGGTGACCGGACACCACCTCTCAACGTCTTTGCAGGCAAGAATTATGGGGAAACAAAGAAAGACCTATTGGGCTGCCCTTCCTTGAGGGAGGCTTAAGGACATTTTTGTCATTTTTGAACAGCAATATCTTGCGGGAATGGGAGGTGGAATTGTCTAATCTCTTTAAACTTAATCTTTCCTTTAGGAAAAGAACCTCCCCCCCACACACAAAAACCTGTGGGTACAGATGCTTTGGACAGGTCTGTGTTTCATTAATGAAATTAATTAGGTTGAGATTATCTTGAGCAGTACAAGTCTGCATTCAGGCTCTCCTTCTCCTTTGCTTTTCTTCTCTATCCCTACCAGATCAACATTTCTCTGTTGTTCAAGAGTCCTGGCCTTGTGGTCTCCTGTGTATTCTCCAGCACTACTACCGTAACCGATCCTCATTCACGAACAAAAAAATTACCCTGATGCTGGGGATTCATAATTCCCCAATTTGCAAGTTAGCAGTACAAAAGAAGTTGGGAGGACAATATAGATTTTTACCTGCTTTTTAAAACACACACCTTGACCATTTCCCTAATTAAATACCCACATATAAAAACAAGGCAGTAGCTCACAACTTTAATGGCAGTAGCTCACAAAGTAGAATTTTTGCTCACAAGACTCCACAGTTTAGAGGGAGTATTGCTTGGAATTGGTAATGGAAAAGAAGGCAGATACCTTTACCATGCTGGCATTATTCCCTACTAGCTTTAAATCAAGTTGGGGAGGGGAACTGGCATAGGGAAAGAGTGCAACCACACTTTATCCAGCTATACAGTCCCAATTCATGTAATGCCCTTGGTGACTTCTGTTTTTCTGTTAAATTGCAGTTTAAAACATACTATGAGAAAAATGAGAATGACTTCATTAACATATTAGGAATAAAGAGATTATAACAAGCACACAGCATTCAAGCAGACCAAATGTTACACAGCAATAATGTAAACCTTCCCTCTGTAGTCTCTCAGTGTTCATTTTGACATTGCATAAAGAGTGCTTTGTCTTATGAACATGAATAAACTGCCCATATGTTGGTCTATCAAGGTCAGTATTGTCTATGGTCAGCAGCAGCCACATTTTTCTAGGACTCAAGGAAAGGTCTTTCATGTATTACCTTCTTCTGCATATAAAACAGGTGCTATACCTACAGTTGCCAGTTATAGGTTAGGAAATTCTTGGAGACCTGGGAGGAGATGCTGTGAATGGTGGGGCTTCGGGAAGAGAGGGAACTCAGCAGGGTACATGCCTTCCAAAGCAGCCATTGCTTTCCAGGAAGACTGATCTGTGTTGTCTGGAATTCAGTTACAATTCCTGGAAATCTCTAGGCCCCACCTGAAGTCTGGCAGCCCAAGTTCCTGGTGATGCTCTATGAATTTCCCCCTAATCTCTTCAGTGAAGACCAGATAGACTAGAGGAAATTCCTAGAATATCACCATTGTTCCACCATTGTTGTCTTGGTGCTCTGGTTATCAAGAGCGGAGAGCAAGGGTGGAGGTGCGAGCTTTTCTGCGATCAGCAGGCAAATGACAAGCCTACCACCTGCCATTTCATGAACTCCAGCTGCTGAGATCTACTTTACAGTGTGAATTAGCTATTGCAGGACAGTTATTTCCCCCCCCCCTCCAAGTGCAACTGTCTGAATCAGTGATATTTCTCCTGAAACAATACCCTTCTGGTTTTTAAACTGGTTTAAGCAACTGTCAATTCAATTTGTGGCTTACAGAAAGCGGAGTCGGGCATTCAGCTATATGTAACTAAGACAGGCGCTAAGGGTTGGCCAGTAATCCTTGATCTGAGAACTGGTGTGGTACAAATGCGCCCCTATTGCAGTTAGGCTTCCCAATCCCCAGGTTCTAGCAGGGGATCCCCCGTTTTTACAGGCTTCTCCCCGCCCCCAGCCAGCTGGCCGGTGGGGGAAACCCCACCCCCCACAATCACCATGTAGTTTTAGAGCTCCTGCAGGTCCGTTTTTAAAATATGTGCCTTTAAGGCTGAGCAGGAAACAGGAAGGGCTTCGGAGAAGGGCCCCTCCCTTTGTTTTGATTTCGTTTTCAGCTCAAGTAAAGTTCTGCAGGAACAAGACCCAGTAAGTATTTGTGTGTGAGAGAGAGGGAGAGGGCAGGGGATTCCCTGGTTTGGAGGCCCTCTCCCCGCTTTAGAAAGCATGGAGGGGAGGGAAATGTCTACTGGGCACTCTATTATTCCCTATGGAGAACGATTCCCATAGGGAATAATGGGGAATTGATCCGCAAGTATTGGGGGCTCTGGGGGGGGGCTATTTTTGAGGTAGAGGCACCAACTTTTTTGTATAGCATCTAGTGCCTCTCCCCAAAATACCCCCCAAGTTTCAAAACGATTGGACCAGGGGGTCCAATTCTATGAGCCCCAAAAGATGGTGCCCCTATCCTTCATTATTTCCTATGGAAGAAAGGCATTTAAAAAGGTGTGCTGTCCCTTTAAATGTGATGGCCTGAATTCCCTTGGAGTTCAATTATGCTTGTCACACCCTTGTTCCTAGCTCCACCCCCAAAGTCTCCTAGCTCCACCCCCAAAATCCCCAGATATTTCTTGAATTGGACTTGGCAACCCTAATTGCAGTCTGTAAAATGTGGTAGTTCTGCAGGTCTTGGCAGGTAGAATGAAGCCTGTGGTTTGGCTAGACTTGGCATTGAGTCCAAAGGCCTTGCCTTTGGTGATCTGCATAGTTTAGGCTTAGGTTTATTGGATTTATATCCCGCCCTCCCCGCCAAAGCAGGCTCAGGGCAGCTCACAACAATAAAAACAATAAACTACAGTAAACATCAATAGAACAGTTCCAACAATTAAAACAGTAAAAACAGTTTGGTGCTAATATCAGATTAATTTTTGATGGTTTTCCGAGCTCTTAGATGTTCTCAGTATTGCTATATTGGCAGTTTAATCAAAGGCTGGCCAGAATAGTGTCGTCTTGCAGGCCTTGCAGAACTGGGCGAGGTCCTGCAAGGCTCTGACCTCCTTCGGCAGTTGGTTCCACCAGTCCCCCTGTGCAAGCACCAGTCGTTTCCGACTCTGGGGTGACGTTGCTTTCACAATGTTTTCACGGCAGACTTTTTTACGGGGTGGTTTGCCATTGCCTTTCCCAGTCATCTATGTTCCACCAGTAGGGGGCAGCGATTGAAAAAGCTGTATCTCTAGTGGTTTTCAGTTGGGCCTCCCTCAGCCTGGGGGTCGATAGAAGATGTTGTGTTCCAGATCTAAGTACCCTCTGGGGAACATGTGGGAAGAGTTGTGCATTCCCCCTGCTATATGCTAGCAACTGATAAACTTTGCCTGCAGGGTTGCCAGCTCTGAGTTGGGAAACACCTGGAGATTTTGGGGGTGGAGCCTGAGGAGGGCAGGGTTTGGGGAAGGGGAGGGACTTCAATGGAGTATAACGCCACAGAGTCCACAATCCAAATCGGCCATTTTCTCAAAGTGAACTGATCTTTGCAATTAAAGTGTATTAAAAAAACCCAGTTTATGTCTATCTGATCTATAAACTCATATCATACGGTTTGTGGTCCAAAACCAATATACAACATGCAATATTCACATATGCCCAAAGCAGAAAAGTGTGTCAAATCAATCATTCATATATTAGAAGTCCCAAAGTACAAGTCCCTAAATATACAAGTCTCACCCCTACTGAAATAATTTTCTCTTCAGTCAGGATGTATTTTCCAAAGTTTCTTAAGGAGTGGACTGGTGATCATATAATGAAGAAATTTCCAAAAGTCAAAGGATGACAAGCTTCCAGGTATAGTATCGTGTTTCAAATGATTCTTTATCCCAAACTGTATTGACTTCTAAGTGGGCTTGATTTCAAGGCTCTCAACAATATTTCAAGCAGACAATAGTTCATACCATGATATGGGATCAATAGGTCCCACTTTAATTGCATTGTGTGAGTTTGTGTAGTGGTCTGAACAGCGGTTTTGGCTTTCCACTTGTCTTTTAAGCTCCCCGCCCTCCGTTTTTTCTTTATTCACCAGCTGGAGATTGGCAATCATACATACCTGGGATGGAGCTCTCCATGACTCTGGCCTGACCCTGACATTTACCTACAAGATATGTGGTTGGGTGAGAAACTCTGTTGTGTTTCTAACACCTTTTCCCCACACTTGCTTCCTATCTTGTTGATGTTGTAATGCTGTATAGTTTATAGTATTTTGATCCCATTTCCTTAAACAGTCAAGCGCAGGAGGGTGTTTCTTCCTCCTAGCATGTAGAGAAGACTAAATTCCCCGCAGCTTTAGAGGGGAAGCATTGTACTGATTAGAGGCTGAGGTTATGAAAGCGTTTACTTGGCAGCTCTGTAAACAAGGCTGCCTTGAAATCAAGCTCAGCCTGCAGAAGTAAGCTGGGCATGTGAGAAGATGGGCAATTACCAGGCTGAACCAGGGCCTGTCAAAATAACTGTATCTGCAAAACTGGCCTCTTTCCTTGGGCCGTCAATGATGAAGCTTTACAGCCCCTATGCACACCAATTCTGTTGGTCTGCAAAAGTGCTTAAAAACCATAACAGAGGAGCGCAGAGGAGTTGTTCAAGGGTTGACCAGCCACTCAAAAGCCATGCAGACAATCTGAGGTCCGTTACTGCAGGTTCCTTTTACCATCCAGCAATGATTCATCCTAATTTCACCCCCAAGTATATTTTCTAGAAGGAGGAAAGGAAAGAAAGATGAGGAACACCTGGACAATGGCAGATGAATAAGAACTGCATTGTGGTTCTGTTCCTAAAGACTCTGGATGAGTAAGCTAAAGGGCAAAAGTCAAAGGGCTCTTAGCTGTTGACTCTGGTAGAGTTGTTGGCTTTAAGCTGGGAAATTTCCAGGTATTTGGAGGCAAAGCCTGGGAAGGGCGGGGTTTGCAAAAAGGGAGAGGGGCTAAGTAGGGTATAACGCCATAGAGTCCATCCTCCAAAGCAGCTGTTTTCTCCAGGGAATTTGATCATGATAGTTTGGAGAGAAGTTGTAATACCTGGAACTTTTCAGGCCCCACCTGGAGGCTGGAAACAATATAAGGTCCTGAGCGAGCTGGGCTAGAGGGCCCGACTCCACATGAGATTTATTAATTTGTTTGGTTCCATTTGCTTATTTAAGTTGCATTCTGCAAGCTGCTTTGTTTCCCCTACTGGGGAGAAATCACAGTAAAAATAAATGCATGTGTGAATGCATACAGCATGCATACACAACTCAAACAAGTCTTGTGGGGAAAAAAGAAGGAAACCAAAACTGTTGACCAACGTATCAATGAATGTTAAAAAAATAATAACAACTCTGGAAAGTCCTAATTTATACCTTGTTTTACCCCCTCCCCCAACATCCTGATTCCAAGCCATTCCTCCCCATTATCAAGCTGTCCTTTGACAAAGAAGCTGATATTTCACTTAACTATACCTTTCAGCACTGAAGATCAAAAAGACCATGAGGAAATCCTCATTCCACAGCCTGTCCCCAGCCCTGAAATAGGTCCCGGTCCCTCTGTGGCAGCAGCCTCAAAATCTGTGAAATGCAGGAAGGCTAATCACATAATTACATCCACTAAAACTCAAATGTCAGGGGAAAGAGAAGTTACATCAAATCACAGGCTGTGAAGGAGCCCTTGAGTTACAGGTTGGCAAAGAAGCAGGATGTTTGTTCTTCAGGGCTGTGTCTAAGCTCTTGTCCACAAGACATGCCTAAAGGAACTTGACAGGCAAGAGGACTGTTTAGGCTTGCCAATACCCAGGTCCCAGCGGGGGTTCTTCTGCTTTCCCAGACTCCTTCCCACCCCCAGTCAGCTGGCCAACAGGGGGAAGCCCCACCCCCAGAGGACCATGTGCCTTTGCACCTCCGGAGGCTTCAGTCTCCGATTGAAAGGCTTCCTCTTGGGATGGTGTGTCTGTGTTGCTGTGAAGAAGCTGGCAGCAACTCGTGAGTAGAGAGGCCAATCCCCTGCTTCAGAGTCACCAGAAACGGGGGCGGGGGGGAGGGAAACGTCTGCTGAGCACTTCATTATTCCCTATGTGGAGATCGATTCTCAAAGGGTATAATGGGGAATTGATCTGGCGGTTTCAGGGGCTCTGGGGGAGCTGTTTTTGAGGTAGAGGCACCAAATTTTCAGTATAGTATCTAGTGCCTCTCCCCCAAAGTACCCCCCAAGTTTCAAAACGATTGGACCAGGGGGTCCAATTCTATGAGCCCCAAAAGAAGGTGCCCCTATCCTTCATTATTTCCTATGGAAGGAAGACATTTAAAAAGGTGTGCTGTCCCTTTAAATGTGATGGCCAGAACTCTCTTGGAGTTCAATTATGCTTGTCACACTCTTGTTCCTGGCTCCGCCCCAATGTCTCCTGGCTCCACTCACAAAATCTCCTGGCTCCACCCCCAAAGTCCCCAGATATTTCTTGAATTGGACTTGGCAACCCTAGGACTGTTGTTTTTTCCTCTGGGGCTGGGGAAATTACACAATTTTTACCCAGTGGGTTGCCAACTCCCTGTTGGAAAATTCCTGGAGATTTGGGGGTGGAGCCTGGGGAGGTAATGGATTGGAAGGGGAGGGACCTCATTGGGCTATAGTGACATGGAGTCCACCCTCCATTGCAGCCATTTTCTCTAAGGGAGCTATCTCTGTTGTCTGGAGATCAGTTGGAATTGCAGATCACCAGTCCCTACCTAGAGGTTGGCAACTCTATTATCCATGTGTACACACACTCCAGAACAAAGTCTGAATCCAATGGCGCCTTTAAGACCAACAAAGTTTGCCCTGGCCTGGATAGCCCAGGCAAACCCAATCTTGTCAGATCTCAGAAGCTAAGCAGGATTGACCTTGGCAAGTACTTGGAAGGGAGACCTCCAAAGGAATACCAGGGCTAGGATGCAGAGACAGGCTGCATCAAGCTTCTTCTCTGAACATCCTCCATGCCCCAGTAGGGGTCACCAGAAGTTGCCATGACTTTCAGGCATGCATGCGCATGCACACACACATATAAAAACAAAAAAGACCAACAAAGTTTTATTCAAGGTATGAACTTGGTTGGACTTCAAAGTGTCATTCGACTCCCACTTTGTTCTGCTGCTTCAGACCAACATGGCTACCCACCTGAATCTACACACACAGCAGTACTTGAAAGGTGAAAACTGGCATGCAGTTGCAAGACCTTGCGACTACCCAGTGCTATGGAACTCAGAGCAGGAATTGTGAAGGCAGTGGCTTATACTGAATAAGCCCATTTAGTTCACTCTTTGCCTTCTCTTTCATTCAGTCTTTTCTCAGGTACTTTCTGACACCTGAGGGATGGTACCTGGAACTTTCTGCATACCACTGAGTTCCAGGCCCTTCCCAAGGTCAAGTACTTGGTATTCTGAATAGAAGAAGGAACTGAAGTCCAGGACTTTATCACTGCAGCCCTGAAGCTTGCTGGGAATCAGGTGACATTGGAGAGCCAAGCCTTCACCACTTTCCATAATTCCCAAATATTTGCTGCTGTCCATCCAAACTGGGCAAAGCTTGACGGGGGGAGAGAGCAAGGGAAAGTTTGAAACACACACACACACACACAGTACTGCCTTTTTTGGAACTAGCCTTGCTGACTGCTGCATGTTATTTAAATAAAGACCAGCCAGCAGGAGCCTGCTCATTTGGTATGATGCTATGAGTGATTGAGATGCAACCACTACCACTCTTCTGTCAGCTGAAATGTTCAGCAAGATCCAACAGAAAGGACAGGAGTTGGTTTTCTAGTACATTCCTGGTTTTAACAATTCTGGATTGGATGCAAGCAAAAAAAAGGAGGAAGAGTTCCCTTCAATTACCCAAAAAGGCTATGCTGGGGAGACTCCAGAACCTGTATGGACAAAAGCCATAAGGGACAAGGTCTGTAAAAAGGGTGATTGGATGATACTGATCAAGAAAAGCTGGCTGAAGCCAACCATCCATGTTACTCATGAGGGAAGGGAACCTGGGAAGAAGCTTAAATAATATAAGCAGGGATGGTCAACTGCTTGAGTTGGGTGTGTGTGAATCTTCCTGTGGTAAGCAGTTCAGGGAACAGCTCCTGTGCTTTGGTAAAATGCCAAACAAAAATAATTTTAGTGCCACCATAGACAAACAATCACATCAAGACTGCTCTCTGGTAGTGTTTTAACAATGCGCACACACACAAAAGATAAAGGTAGTCCCCTGTGCAAGCACCAGTCGTTTCCGACTCCGGGATGACGTCGCATCACAACGTTTTCACAACAGACTTTTTACGAGGTGGTTTTCCCATTGCCTTCCCCAGTCATCTATGCTTTCCCCAGTCATCTACACATCCACACCAATAAATATGGAATGGGGAGAGATGCAAAAGAAGAAGAAGAAGAAGAAGAAGATATTGGATTTATATCCCGCCCTCCACTCCGAAGAGTCTCAGAGCGGCTCACAATCTCCTTTACCTTCCTCCCCACAACAGACACCCTGTGAGGTGGGTGGGGCTGGAGAGGGCTCTAACAGCAGCTTCCCTTTCAAGGGCAACCCCTGCCAGAGCTATGGCTGACCCAAGGCCATTCCAGCAGGTGCAAGTGGAGGAGTGGGGAATCAAACCCGGTTCTCCCAGATAAGAGACCGCACACTTAACCACTACACCAAACTGGCTCTGAACTGAACACTGTGGCAAATTGTGCTCTGTTCAACATTTGCCATTTTTTTAAAAAGCGGAACAAAGGATTCCTAGCATATCAGTTTGCCTTTGGAAACAGGAGTGGGAACTTGCAACTTCAAGATCTGGAAGGAAATTCAGATGAAGAGAATGTTGGAAGCAGCCCTAAAGACAGGTTCTAGTCTTCATAAATAAGCCAATAGATCTGCCTGCTCGTTTTGCATTATTGGAACAAGGCAAGAAAAGCCATGCCATCTGGGAAGACAAAAAAAAAAAAAGGCCTCCAGGAACAATCAATGTATCCCCTCCCCCTTAAAAATAGGATGGCTACCCAACAGCAGATTTAAATGAACTCTCCGTAACTTGTTCCATGAAGCTTTTCTCCCCCGCCCCAATCCTTTTCTTTCCAACAGGAAAAGAGGCGCCTCCCCCCACATCCTACCCCATAATACACAGCCTTTCTTCTCTTGTTTATTGAGACAGTTCAGAATATTTAAACAGTTGTATATTCAAAGATTACAATGAAGGGAAGAGAATTACCTACGGACTGGGTTAGCATGTTTGATCAATGCATAATCAGATAACTACTCCAAGCTTTGCTTAAAAAAAAAAAAAAATCCCAACAAGTCTTTAAGCAAAGATCAGCCACTCAAATTCTAATTCCTTTTGCTAATTAAGCAGCCTGTTAATTGCTCTCAGGGTCTCTAATGCCATGTCATTATGCTTTTTAAACAGCCTGCTTGACATCAATAGGGTTACAAGCACCATACAAACAAAGCAGGCATCTGACACTTAACGAATTAGGTTAATGCTGGTACTTTCACTGGCCACTGGCATCTTGCCTTCCGCACACAGGATTGTTATTAAAATTGCCTCATCTTCCATGGCAAAGCAACTCAGAAGTGGAAAACACTTACTAGGTCAGGCTGGAAAAATCCCGGAATTAATCTATCAGAAGTTGGGTTGTTGGGTCTGCTACAACTTGGTACCAAGTTCGCTAAGACACAACGTGAAAGTTACCTGCTTAATATGTTTGCAGAATTTTACAGAGCTGTCCCTTCTACTGGTTAAAAAGAACTTGTGTAATTGCTTCTTTAAGAAAGAAGTGAAATTGTCCACCATCTATTTCACACAACCGAATCGATCGTTTGTTTCCTATTGCATTATCTCAACCAAGTTAAAGGGCTTTCCTACGAAGCAAGAACTTTTTCAGCATTTACTTAGGCCTGGTCAGTAGATGGAGCAGAATGAGGTGGTAGAGGACAGAAGTGGGAGATGGAATGTACCACTTCAGTTTGCAGGTAAGGGGGAGTTTGCCCCCAAAGTTCTCTTGTAAGTGGAAAATCACCATGACATGTGAAGGGGTTGGCATTTCATTGATCTGTCTCCTCTCCCAGTACTCAAGGTCACAATCCAATTTTTTTGGCCTAATTGGACGTAGGGCTGCCAATCCCCAGGTGGGGGCAGGGGATCCCAGGTTTGGAGGCTCATCAGAAAGCATGGGGGGGAGGGAAATGTCTGCTGGGCACTCCATTCTTTCCTATGGAGACCAATTCCCATAGGGTATAATGGAGAATTGATCCACAGGTATTTGGAGCTCTGGGGGACTGCTTTTTGAGGTAGAAGCACCAAATTCGCAGCAAAACATCCGATGCCTCTCCTCAAAACATCCTCCAAGTTTCAAAAGGATTGGACTAGGGGGTCCAATTCTATGAGCCCCCAAAGAAGGTGCCCCTATCCCTCATTATTTCTAATGGAGGGAAGGAATTTAAAAGGTGTGCAGTCCCTTTAAATGTGATGGCCAGAACTCCCTTTGGAGTTCAATTGTGCTTGTCACAACCTTGCTCCTGGCTCCATGCCCAATGTCTCCTGGCTCCACTCCCGAAATCCCCAGATATTTTTTGAATTGGACCTGGCAACCCTAACTGGAAGGAAAGATAAAATGAATGAAAATAGAAAGGGCAGAAGGAAGAGAAGACAGTATTCCACTTTTTCTGTTTCTTTTTTATTTTTTAAAGTTGTTTTTTGGTTCTTTTTTAGCTCTCTACATAGTTCATAGGTAATTCTCTTCCCTTTATTGTAATCTTTGAATATACATCTGTTTAAATATTCTGAACTGTCTCGATAAATCCTGCATGCTCAAACTGTATGTGGAGAAGAAGACAATTAAGCCTGATCATATCTCTCCTATCCCATTGCATAACTGTCCTATGGGTTTGCTCTGCCTCATATTCTGCTCCGCTTCTGCTTGGATTTGGAAAACTTCTGAAAATAATTTCAGAATTGACACACCTGTAGTTAGCTGTCAGTTACAACTTATTTTTCTTTCCATACAGGTTACAGTTGTGCATGAGCGAGCATGCACATCAATTAACACAGCATGCAAAAATAAATTTTGATATAGTTGTGTAGCCAAGAGCAAACTGCACAACTGGGGGTGGGGTGGGGTTTCATTTGAGATTTCTCATTCCCTTTCTTCTCTGGCTATCAACGACACTACATTTGTGGAGGGGAAGATGTGGGCATTTGTGGATTGAACCACATTCCAAGTAGGAAAACTGTGGGAACTGAGAATGGGGCTTCGGCCAGAATATTCAGTGTTTGGTGTTGGTGATCTCGAGATCTCCCACCTTTCTTCCATCATGGAACTCAAAGCTTCATATCCTGCATTCCTAAGATACTTCGCATCTTGGCATAGTCCTGACCCAGGCTTCCTTGGTGTCAACGATTACAGTTACCAACCTCAAGGTGAGGGCTGGAATTCTCTCAGAATTACAACTGATCTTCTGACTACAGAGATCAATTTCTTTGGAAGAAAATGTCAGCTTTGGAGGGCATTTCTAGTAGAAGTGAAAATTTTAGAGGAATTTCTAGTAGAAGTGGAAATCCTCAGCCCTGCTGAGCCCAGGGCTGGCCCTGCCACTAGGCAAACTAGGTGATTTCCTAGGGCGCTGGCCTTCCAGGTGCACCGAATTGGGTGCCCCCATGTGACTTGGTGATGTTATCAGTGCAGGGGAGGGGCACCAGAAGTTAGCCTTGCCTAGGGTGCCAGAAAGTCTAGGGCCGGCCTTGGCTGAGCCCCCTCCCTCCACAGGCGTCACCCCCAAATCTCCAGCAATTCCCAACCCTACAAGTAAGGTGGCTTCTAACCATGCCCTGATAAGCTATGTATTTTGAATTCTTTGGGATAAGAACAAAGAGGAAAGAGCATTTAAGAGTCTCCTGACTCATGATCCCAATAAAATGTCCATTATATACATACATATATACATACATACACTAGATTCACATCATAGCCTGATCTGAGCAAGGTCAGCTCTAGTTAGTACTTGTATGGGAGCTGACCAAGCTGACCACCAAGGAACTCCAGGTTGTTATGCATAGGAAGGCAATAGCAAACCACCTCTGTTTGTCTCTTACCTTGAAAACCCTATGGGGTCACCATAAATCAGCTACAATTGAAGGCCCTTTCCACCACTAGAGCCACATCCACAAAAATGATGGAGGTAATAGCAGAAAAGAAAGGATAGAGATGCTTCATATTTTAAATTTTTTGATAGGGTTAAATTTGCACATAATTGGATATACTTAACATATCTCCAGAACTGAAAACCCCTCTATTTTTTCTTCTTGAATCTCAATTCCTTGAGGAAGCACATAGGGTTGACAGTCTCCATATGGGGCCTGGAGATCTCCCACTTTTACAACTGATCTCCAGCTGGCAGAGATCAGCTTCCCTGGAGAAAATGGCTGCTTTGAAGGGTGGACTTTAGGGCACTGTGCCATGCTGAGGCCCCCCCAAATCCCGTCAGTCAGATCCACCCCCAAAGTAACCAGGTATTTTCCAACACAGACCTGGCAACCCTAAAACATCAGATTATTAGTTCCTGCTAGGATCTAGATGCACCTTGCAGAAGGGCTTGGAGTAAGATGCCCAGATTCGCAAATCCGTGTGTAAACAGATGGTAAACAAAAGGTCATGAGCCCCTTTTGTAGGCCCCCTAACCTCTCCTCCATTGATCCAAGACTGTAGGAAAACATGTGGCTCAAGCTGAACCACTCCAGCTTCCTCTTTCCATTAGTCCAAAATAAATTCCCACCGGCAAACTGATGAGTGAGAAGCCTTGTCTGGCTGTCAAAGATTAGTCTCTTAAAAAAAAGTGGTGTCAAAGAGACATTGCACATTTGGGGTGAGTTGGTGGAAGGACTGTGCATATGAGGTCACAAGAAGGGATGTGAATGTGCTTTGTCTTGTTTCTTTTTTTTTAACATTCATTAAGATTTTTGTCCACCGTTTCAGTTCTCCATCTCCCTAGCTTTGGATTTTGTGACTTTACTTGTCTTGCATGTGCACAAGTTCTTACATGCAATTTATATAGTATTTGTATGTATAAAAACGCATCATGTATATGTAAACTGGATGTATAATTCTGATTTATTGATCTACAATACCACTGAAAATTGGCACATTTGTGGCAGGAAATAGATGCAAAGAAATGGGGGGGGGGGGGAGTGGCAAAAAAAAAATCAAGGGTTTGCTCAAGGGAGATACAAAATCAGAACCAGGATTTTCACATCAAAACAGCCAGCATAGATCCACTGGCAAAGCTTTTCCTAAACTGTATACCACTCTAAGCTGGGAGAAATAACATTCTGAATGATTTCCCTTTCCTCCTAAATACACCCTGCTAACAGAGAAAGAGCATTTAAGGAGTGCTGCATGATTATCTCTTCTTACAATTTATTTATATATATTTTTGCATGCAGGGAGGAAAATAGTAGGAAAGCATTCGAATATGCAAACCCCATCTCCAAAAGTGTTTTACTGCAAGGAACAGATTGGTCGCTCGGAGGGGGGAAACAATGCAAGCAAACAGCAAGAACTAAAAGCCAGAATTATTTTCAGCCAAAATTTCTCCTCCGGTTTTGGAATCCCAAATGACCTGGTCTTGCCTCTAAAGAAGAACCGATGAATTAGGAAAGGCTAAATGTCACTGTGGGACAAAAACCACTTGCAACCAATTTATTACAATGCCAGTCCATGCCCACCATCAAGGCCTGCTGAATGTGAAAGTCCAACACAAGCCTGCAATTAAGCATCGTCAAAAGACAGATACAGAGGTCAAATATCTGGAAAATATTCGGCACAGATCTGCGTATTCGGAGAAATTTTTAGAGAATATCACCTATCAAGATTCACAGAAGATAATGTTACCAGATCTACAGACTCTTTTTCACTAGCTGCTACAAAACACAACACAAAATGGCTGGGGAAAGGTAACCAGCTGAAATTTATGGTAATTGAAATAGAACTGTATCTGGTTGCCATGTTCTTCATGCTTTGATACAATCTGAGAATAACAGTCAAAATAATAAAATTATTTCGATAGGGATTGTTTTATTTCATTATTTACTGCTGTGCACTATGTTGTGCTGCTGTTATTATTTTGTTATGCAACAGGTGGAGTCGGTGCAGCATCGTGGCTAAGAAACTGAGCAGCAAACCAGGACATCTCGTCTCAGCCATGAACTCGTTAGGTGGGCTTACACGCGTCACTCTTGATCAGCTTCCAGTGGGAAGAACCCCAACCAACATAACAAAATCATCAAAAAAATTAAAAAGAAGATTATGATATATAAGCAGAAGCATTTTGAAAACCCCGTACAAATTCACATTCAATTTATCTTGCTTTCCACACTGCACTTTCCTGGGTAGGTTTAATGTTTACCCTGCTCTGCCCATCTTCTACATTTAGGAGTGATCCATCTGGAAGGCTCGATTTCTCTCCCATTGGTTATGATTTCAAATGGTCTCTCTCTTGTAACATCTTCCTACACCTGCCCCTCAGTCTTAATTCTAAATACAAATAGCTGCCGTGGACATATCCTCCACGCATCTGACGAAGTGAACTCTCAGTTCAAGTAAGCTCACACTGCAGTGTTTTTTGTTAGCCTTTAAGGTGCCGTTTCATTTTCTGCCTACAAATGCTAAGCAGAGCTGCTGCTTTTGTTGGGTGCTCCTGCCCTGCGGCTGATGAATTTAAACTGGAATAGTCCAGAGTGCTGTCGAGTGTTTTAGGCTGCGGCTAGAAGCAACTTTGAGATCTTTTCCTGCGGTCAGCCTTTCCTTGCAAGATAGCTTCAGAATCCCTGTAATTTACATTGTAGTGACAGAAGTCAAAAGAGAAATTGCACCCTTTCCCAGAAAGCAACCAGATCAAGCAACACAAAGTTAGAGCTTCAACTGTTATGTAAAACTAGATATCCACAATGGGCCGAAGTTTTTCCAGTTGTCCTGGACAAGACTCGGGGTATAGTCCCCACAGCTAATGAGCAGTAAATACCCAACGGCACACCCTCATCAATTCAAATAGTCTCGGTATGAAAAGAATGTAATTAATTAAGGTATGTTGATTTACAAGAGCCGAAGTAACAAGATTGATAGAAAACCCTTTCCCTTCCAAATTGGTCATGCTTCCTTGCTCCAAAGTCGGCTCACTGTATCAATGGTGGTCAACTTTGCTGGTTTTGAAGGGGAAAAGAAGTGTGTGGGGGGGGGAGGAATCCACTTCTAATTCTTCACAGTCTAACTTGGGTAAGCCCCTGTCTGAACAGGGCCTTGTGTCGCTGAGAGGGAATCGTGCTCCACAGAAGAAGGATCCACATACAATTCAAAGGAAAAGAACTTTAGAGGATGGGAAAAAACTCTACTCCCTCTTTATTAAATTATTTTAAGGATATTAAGTCAAACTATCTTTCCTCTCCTTTAAATCTGATCTCCTCTTCTAACTCAGATCATGGTGTCTAGTAAAAAAAACAAAACAGGATTGTATCAAGACTGAGCTTAATTTTTCTGCTGTTTTTCTTATTCTCCTTTCATAATGTCCCCTTTCTTCTCTTTGCCCCTTGAGTTCTGCTCAGGATACTTTAGCTTTGAATTAGCAACATTGCAAAGGCTAGATTCCAATACAGGACAAGTTTAGAAAAGATTCAGAATTACATGGTCCTGCACTTTTCACCCAAAGATTCCCATTATTTAGCTGCCTTCTGTCTGACACAAACTATATTTTGTATTTTTGTACAATTTCCCACTCTTTTGCCCCTGTATCATCCCATAAAATATACACATATTTCAGCTTTATTTCTGCATCAGCAAAACAGCATTATACATCTGATAAAGTATAAACTGCATGCTTTGTATGTAGAAATACCATATAAACCATGTATAAAAATTGTTTTAGATGGATATGCAAAAAAAGGAAAACTGAAACCAGTAACAAATAAAAGAATATACAACTAAATGAAACTGGAACATTTGTTGATTCTGAAACACCAAAACATTTCCTTTTTTAACTTTCATTACCAAATAACCTGCTTCCCAGTACTGATCATGAGGACAAATTTAATCCACATAACTTTCCTGATGGATTTTATGCTGGGAGAAAGGAAGTGCCAAAATTACAAGACGAATATGGAGATCTCCAAAAGCTGTACGGCAGCAAATTTTATCTAATTTAGAGAGATTTTTTTTTCTTAGCATCACTGGGTGGGAATGGCACCATTTTCAATTGCATTAATTAAAGGCCATCATCTTCACATTCACTGAATGCGCCAAAAAGCCCCCTAATCTTATCCCTCAATGTCCACACTTAGCCAAACATTTGCAGTCAGCCCTTGCAAATGTACAAATTGGGGACTTGAAACCAAACAGCCCGATCTGATGGGGTGGCTACAGATATGGACTGGGGAAGACACAGGTTCAAATCCCCACTCACCCAGGAAGCCCACTGGGTGACCAGGGCTGTTCACTCTCTTGCTGTTTTAACTACCTCACAGGGAGTTGCAGGGATAACATGGAGGAAGGCAGAGTAATCTCGATGTGATCCATAGGTGGTTGCATTGAGATTATTTTGGTGTGGTCTTTCCGAGATGTATGCATGGTGATTGTGCACTGGTAAAACAGCACAAAAAATATATTGATGCAATCATCTTGTATGGTCACATCCAAACCACTTTTCTGTAGTGTTTTATTAATGTGTCTGCAGGGCTTTTTTGGCAGAAAAATCCCAGCCGGAACTTATTTGCATATTAGGCCACACCCCCTGACATCACCATTGTTTCACACAGAGGTTTTTGTAGAAAAAGTCCAGCTGGAACTCATTTGCATATTAGACCACACCCCTGATGCCAAGCCAGACAGAACTGCGTTCCTGCTAAAAAAAAAAAAAGGCCTTGTGTGCATGTATACTTAGGCAAGGGAAACAGACACACAAAAAAGCTGATAGAATTCAAAGTTGTGGCAAAATGTGCACACACAACGCTGACAATTACAAAAACCCAGAGAATGGCTAATGCAATCATTCCACTTCAGAAACCAGACTGGGTGTTTTGGAGTTCCAAAATCAGAAAGAAATCTTGAAAACTTTGGAAGCATTCCTATTTCACATTGACCCAGCAGCTCCATCTACCACCATCTCATCAGCTGTGACCTTGGCTTACCTGAAAATCTAGCAATAAACATCTAACATATATCACGCAATCCAGGTTTGCCACATGTACGTTTAATATAAAACTGACATTTGATATATGCACCCTTAACAACTTTCTTTCTTTTTTTTTACTGAAAGTCTTTTGTTCTGTAGAGATTACGCAAGGATTTTGCTTTCATTTTTCATAACGGTTCACTCAATACATCACAACCGATAGCAGAGCTTAATGAGGGACCACTTTGTTCTACACCCAGCCTGGAACATGTAAAATGCATACTAAAAAAACCCCCAACCTTATATATATGAGTCCCCAAATGATTAGAAGTTAGAAACCCAGTGCTTTTATTACACATATTACATGCCTAGCAATGTTCTTCTCTCACTTCTAGCATGCAACTATAAAGGAAGTCAATAAAGCAGCCTGCAACTTAAATCCACATGTCAGAATGGACTTCCCTTCCTCCTTGTCTCTTACTACGGACCCACATCTGTTTCTCTGCATTTTCAAACTGTGTTCATTTTTCACCGTTGCCCTTTGTCCCACACATTCTGGCTCTTGCCAAGGGCTTTGTTTCATTTATTCAATAAGGAAGAGACACTGGAGAAAGCATTCAAACAGAACTTTAAACTCGTTCATTTTGGCTTGTTTGTCCTCTACCAAGTGAATAGCAACACTCAATGTCTTTTGATGGCCACCTCTTTACAATACAAGGGAAAGAGGCCTTGGCTTTCCAGGTGATTCAGTGGAACCTAATGATTAATGCAGACCAGCGTTTTCTCAGTTTTCTACCTGGTGGAAACCCTTCCCATAGTGACTCATCTGTGTCCGGTATGTTTCTGTGGAACCTGTGTAAGATGCAATGCGTTTCGGAGCGTATTTAAAGATCCACAAGGGGAAATCAGTTGAACCTGCTAGTGCTCCTTTTTATAAACTGACAGTTTGAAATCTAGCGCTGGTTGCACATGACAGTGGGAAATTCTCCATGTGGAAGCATCTGGGAACACACCAAACACTCTCTGCAAGCAGCAGTTCCAAAATTAATTTTAGAAACTCGCCTAGTCAGACTGGAATTTAGGAGGATGGAATGCTACATAGAGAGAACTTCCGGAATAAAGGAAAGGTACAGGACAACTCTGCTCGCCCCTATTTCTCATCCAGAATCCCCCAAAAGCTTTTGAAGTACTCTGGGTTTTCCAGAATACCATTAAAAACACACCAATTTAGATTACTGCCTCCCCCCCATGGAAAAGCTGCCTTGCTAGGAAATTTCTATCTTTAGTCTCTCTTATTTTATTAAACTTATTTACATGTGTCCAATATTATAACAACACAGCAATTACACTGGGGGTTATAAGCTAACACTTTTGCTTGGAGTTATGGGTATCAAAGGAGAGTTAATGATGATTAAAGAAATGGGATACATTGAAGGAATCTGGAATTCTGTATGTTATGCTCAAACAAACTCAAATATTGATTGTTTTATGGTCTTCATGAATATATTAGGATTAGGAAACCTTTTCAGGATCCCACAGACTGAACATGTATAATTTAAACATTTTAAAGACAGAAATACAAATCTTGTATGCTACTAGAAATGGAAATATCAGAAATTCTTCATTCATTTTCATCTGTATTCTGTAATTTTTTTAAAAAAAAAATTACATTTGTTTTGCTCCATTAAAGGATTCAGATTCTAAGAGCTTTCCTGGGTAAGTGTTAGTGAGAAAGCCCCAACTGTATATACAGGGCAGTGGGCAAGAATTTGTTTGAACGCAGCGGATGCCCGCAGATACCTTAACCCGCTTTGCACGTTTGCCAACAGTCCGATTCTCTAATCTGGTTGGTTTTTCACTTTTGTAGCCTATCTACATCCTTCCTTGATTCCCAAAGGTGATCTACATCCTAAACCAGAACTGCTACACAATTTTGTGCATGTGTTCATGCCTCATGCAGTTCTTTACCTTCTAAGTACCTTTGCAGCTTCTGTTGAAAGATTAATTGCCAATGAGTATCTGAGATCCCTTTGAACTCAAAAATTGATATTATTTTACAGAAACTGGCCATACATTTTCTTGAGCTCCTCTGTAATCCTTACGCTGCATAGAATGTTTGTATACAGAAGACAGGCAAAATATTCATGATTCCATGCCAGATTTTGAGTTAGAGCTCAGTGATTAGTGAAAAAAAAATTGCTTATATTGCCATTACCAGTTTCAGTTCTGTTCTGGCTTTTTGTTTTTGGGGGGAGTTTTTTTGCTGTTGGCTTTGCTGGTTTGTTTGTATTGTGGACACGTATTCTATGACTTTCATATGCAACTTGCATCGTATTTATGTGCCTAATGCATAATCCTGATTTATGATGATGAAAATCGCATACACTTTAGGGAGAGATGTAGCATGCAGAGACAAAAAACAGTACAAAAAATAAACATGGTTTTGGTTTGTGCAAGGGAGAAACAAAATCAAAACAGAAATCTGTAGTCTGAGAAATTAGAAGTCAACCCTAGTTAGACCTCCTATTCCAAATTCCGAGATGTCATTTTTGTAATGCAGTTTTGAATCACAGATAGATTCTTTCACTCAATCCACGCAGCACTTGTTATACTGCTCCTTACTCAGTTTTGCATGGTAAAGTTTGCTTTTTGCCGCTCAGCATTTCCTAAATACCCAAGATGCTAATTGCTGGAGTTTCACCCACTCACATGTTCTCAAGGCAAGATTTTGACATGTTAACGACTTTATTATATCCTGTCATTGACTTAAAAACACTGAACAAATTCTCCTTTGGAAAAGTGGAAGTAGACTCCAAAAGCCATTTCCAACCTCGCTTTGGAAAGAGAAATAAACTCCGGACTGTGTTCATTATACCGTCCACATATGAAGTCAAAAAAGGTTGGGTTATTTCATTCGATTTTTGTTGGCAGACATCCTGTTCTAGTTCCAGAGTCGTAAACAATGTAAAGCTACAAGGTTTGGGGGAAGTTTATGTTTGGGGGATTGTTCTGCCTCTCTGCTTAGTGCTGTTCCTTATTTGCAACTTATTTCTCCCCCCCCCCTTGCCCCCAATGCTTCACTGCAGTTCTTTAAAGGCACTTAAAATGCCCCCCAGTTGACGTTCATCAGCTCTTAGCGTCTGGAGCAGCTCTGGCCTCTAGCATGAGTTTTCATCAGATTTCTGTTCTGTTTTACAGCCTTAATTTTAAAGGGCTACGAACATAAAAGTCAACAAAACATGTACTTTTATAACCACTCTATCTAAAAAGAAACTCAGAGGACGACAGCTCTGGTTTATGGGCTTGCTGGTTGGTGAATCAGCCCCTACTTTGTATTGTGCTCAAGCTGTAACGTTCAATTGCAAGCGTGCCAGAAATCCAACCACAAAGCACTCTACTGTCAGGCAGCATTCGGGACGTAAGAAGAGCCCTGATGAATCAGACCAGTGGTCCATCAACTCCAGCATCTTGCTTTCCCCCAAGTGGGTAACAGTGGCTCAAGATAGTCCACAGTAGAAGCACAGAAGCCAAATGCTCCTTCTACCATAGCCTACATCTCAGCAACTGGCATCCAGAATTATATTGCCACCTTGAGCATGGAGGTTGCCTTTTTGCTATTATAGCCAGGGCTTTTTTTTGTAGCAGGAACTCCTTGGAATATTATGCTGCACACCCCCTGATGTAGCCAATCCTCCAGGAGCTTACAGTAGGCCCTGTACTAGGAGCCCTGTAAACTTTTGGAGGATTGGCTACATCAGGGGGTGTGGCCTAATATGTGAAGGAATTCTTGCTACAAAAAAGCCCAGATTGTAGCTAATAGTCACTGATGTAGATCTCCTCCATGAATAGGTTGCCAAGTCCCCCACAGCCTCCCACATTGCGCATGCAGCACCCAGAAGTGATGTAATTGTGCCTGCACCACCATGCACCGGCCACTCTAGGCATTTCCGGGGAAACTCTATGGTTTTCCCAGACGCTCTAGCAATTTGGGAGGTAAAAACTCTATGGTACCTATTGTACTTCTGGGTGATGTCATTGCGCCGGCAATGTCAGGGGAGGTTCCCCCTGCCAGCCCAATGTGGGCCGGCAGGTTGGGAACCTCCAGGGTGGGGTAAAACCCACCCAGCCCGGGGGCTTGGCAGCCCAATCCATGAAGCTGACTCATCTCCTTTGAAAAGCATCCAAAAAAGCAGATAGTGCTACAATCCATGACTGTGAATGCTGCAGCCAGTTAGCACTCCATGAGGCCACCTGTGACTTATCCCATGACTGTATATTTACTCAGGAGGAGCTTTGGGTTGAGGTTGCATTCTGCTGCCATAGTTTAGTCCAGCTGTGTTTTGCACAACACGCTTTAGCTGTCTGCTATATGGAAATAACAAACCCCACTCTGTCCATTTCCGCTTCCCAGTATACAGGATATCTTCCCTGTACAGCTGTCCCTGTGGGTTGGCAAACTCAAACTGTGGTTTGCAAATGCAGACGTTACAACAAACCATGAGTAACATGAACAGTGGTTCATATGCCAACTACACATGCTAGTTAGAAACTGAGGACTGGTGCCATCTCATCACGTTAGTTTCCATTGAGCCATCACAGCTAACCAAGTTTCCATCAAACCATAGTTTATTATGACATCTGAACATAGCATGGGTCTGTAGGCAGGAAGCAATTGCCTGTTGATGGGTCCATAGTCAGAACTTCACAAACATCACTCAGCCAGTTAATACTTCAGTGGCTTGCATATCTGAGCCTATTATTATAAATGTAAGATTCCCCACACCACAATGTTTTCTAGCTTTGGCAACGAAGAAGAGGGCAGGGAGTAAGAGATGCTTTGTCTGATTTGCAAATCAAGATGGCTGAGCCTTGAACCACTAAGGTCCATCCTCTTAAACAGGGGTCCCCAACCCCTGGGCCGTGGCCCGGTACCAGTCCTTGGCTGTTAGCAACCGGGCCGTGAGTTGTATAATTATTTCATTATACATTACAATAATAACAAGAAGAAGAAGAAGAAGAAGAAGAAGAAGAAGAAGAAGAAGAAGAAGAAGAAGAAGAAGAAAAAGAAGAAAACATTGGATTTATATCCTGCCCTCCACTCTGAATCTCAGAGTGGCTCACAATCTCCTTTATTTTCCTCCCCCACAACAGACACCCTGAGAGAGCTCTTGTAGAAGCTGCCCCTTCAAGGACAATTCTACAAGAGCTATGGTTGACCCATTTCAGCAGCTACAAGTGGAGGAGTGGAAATCAAACCTGGTTCTCCCAGATAAGACTCCGCACACTTAACCGCCACACCAAACTAATACAAATAAAGTGCACAGTTGTATTGTCCAAAAACCATTGCCCACCCTCCCCCGGGTCCATGGAAAAATTATCTTCCACAAAACTGGTCTCTGGTGCCAAAAAGGTTGGGGACCGCTGCTCTAACACACACACAAACCTCCATATCATGAATGTGTCATCTCCTGTCTATCCAAATGGCTTGTCGTTGGCTGGGAGGCAGGCTTTTTTTTTAAAAAAAAATAAGTGCTATGGAATTTTAAAGAGCTGCCCAAGTTTGTTTACTTTCAGCTCATTTTCTGGCAATTAAAGTGAGCAACTGGTGACATTAATGAGGTTTTCCGAAAGGCAAAAATATCACTGGGTGGCAGCTTGTTTCTTAGGGAGGGAGAGGGAAGTGATGATGCTGGGGCGGGGGTGGGCGAGAGAAACAGGCAGGGAGGAAAGAAACTTGATCTTGATGAAATGAAACAATACTGGCCAAGACAGGATTGTCTCTGGCAGCCTGAAACTATCGCCTAAATTATTTGGCATTTGTGTTTAAAGTCACATATCATGCTCTCACTGCCTTACTTCCTACTATTGCTATTCTATTCTATTCTCTCTCCCTCCCTCTCTCTGCATTCTTTATAGCGTAGTAGGTATGTCTGATACTTTTTTTTGCATTGCTTCTAACTTTTGTGATCATAGTCCTATTGGATTGTTATTCCATATCTTTTGCTGTCGTTTGCACTTTATTGCACTATATAATCTGGCCTGGTGTCTCAGGGAGAAAATCAGCCTATAAATAAAAGTAAAAGCAAACAATAATATATTACACATACACACACACACACACACACACGATACCTAGAAATGAGTCTTCCTTATTTGTGAACGACCAGTATTTACCAGGGACAATCACTAATGTCACAGGAGGCTACACGTCCTTAGCAGATCATGGTCCTTATTTTTTTCACTCCTGTTGGGGAAGACTGTGGGATTAAATCTCCATGAACAGCTCTGTGCTCATCTCTTGTATACACAGGGCTTTTTTTGAGCAGGAAAGCACAGGAATGCAGTTCTGGCTGGCTTGGCATCAGAGAGTGTGGCCTAATATGCAAATGAGTTTCTGCTGGACTTTTTCTACAAAAAAAGCCCTGTGTATACAGAATCACAGCCTAGCAATTGCCAGGGTTACTTATGTCTAGAGAAAAACCCAGTTTCTCCTCCCCAATTTTCCCCTCCAAGGCCTTTTTTTAAAAAAAATGGTTTTCCAATGGAAAACCTGAAAAAATCTCCTTTGAAATATTTTCTCTTTTAGAAAGTGAACTGCTTTTAAAGACAAGGTGGGCATGCTGTATACACAGGGCTTTTTTGCAGGCTTATACAGCTCTTGTCCAAGATGCAATTTTGTACCCAGAGAGCTTTCATTGCTTCTCAAAGGTTGCATGCCTTCTGTTGTTCTTTGACCTGATGTGGATGACTTTTTTACCTTTCCCCCAAACCACTGTAACACATTTACCCACAGACCGGGTAAAAAGTAGCTTAGCACCATGTCTTGGAGGAGGGGGAGAAAGATCAGAAAAATACCCATATTTTATACTGTCCAAACAGAAGACCACCACCCCACTCTCTCTCTCACACACACCCCTATTTATTTTATTCTATTTATAGCCTGCTCTTCCTGAAGCTAGCTCCGAGTGGGTAACAACCAGTGTTCCCTCTAAGCTGAGTTAGCGTGAGCTAGCTCACAGATTTTTAGCCTCCAAATAGCACATTTTTGTCTTAGCTCAGGAAGGATGATCCCAGAGCCCACTAATTTATGCAGTAGATCAGAACTTAAATGCCAGTAGTTCACAACTTTAAGGAGAGCAAGTTTGGTGTAGAGGTTAAGTGTGTGGACACTTATCTGGGAGAACCAGGTTTGATTCCCCACTCCTCCACCTGCACCTGCTGGAATGGCCTTGGATCAGCCATAGCTCTGGCAGAGGTTGTCCTTGAAAGGGCAGCTGCTGTGAGAGCTCGCAGCCTCACCCACCTCACAGGGTGTCTGTTGTGGGGAAAGAAGATATAGGAGATTGTAAGAAGAAGATGATGATGATATTGGATTTATGTCCCGCCCTCCACTCCGAAGAGTCTCAGAGCGGCTCACAATCTCCTTTACCTTCCTCCCCCACAACAGAACCCTGTGAGGTGGGTGGGGCTGGAGAGGGCTCTCACAGCAGCTGTCCTTTCAAGGACAACCTCTGCCAGAGCTATGGCTGACCCAAGGCCATGCTAGCAGGTGCAAGTGGAGGAGTGGGGAATCAAACCCGGTTCTCCCAGATAAGAGTTTGCACACTTAACCACTACACCAAACTGGCTCTCCTTAAAGCCATTCTGAGTCTCTGATTCAGAGAAGGGCAGAGTATAAATCTGCAATTCTTTTTCTTCTTAATGCCAGTAGCTCACAAAGTAGAATTTTTGCTCACAAGACTGCAGCTTAGAAGGAACACTCTTATAAATATACAATTAAAAGCCTTCTAAGCACAACCTATAATTACTCAAGCTCCATTAAAACAGTAAGATCAATAAGAAAATTTTTGTAAAAATCAAGACGTCATAAAATTCATACATGGAGGAGTATGCAGAACAACTAAGAAGGGGAGAAAGGTGGAAAGCAAGGGGACAAAGGGAAGGAAAGGGAGACCAGACTAGCTATAGCCCAGGGGTGGCGAAACTGAGGCTTGGGAGCCACATGTGGCTCTTTCGCACATATTGTGTGGCTCTTGAAGCCTCCACTGCCCCGTCGGCCAGCTTGAAGAAGACATTTATCTCTTTAAAGCACTTTGCCAAGCCAGCCAGCAGCTTGAAGAATGCATTCCCCATCTATTTTTTCCTTCCTTCCTTCCTTCCTTCCTTCCTTCCTTCCTTCCTTCCTTCCTTCCTTCCTTCCTTCCTTCCTTCCTTCCTTCCTTCCTTCCTTCCTTCCTTCCTTCCTTTCCTTCCTTCCTTCCTTTCCTTCCTTCCCTCCTTCCTGGGCCCCTGTACTGCAAACAACTCTGTTTTGTAGGCCCTGTGGAATTGTACCAGATCTTTCAGGGTCCTGATCTCTCCTGGAAGAGTGTTCCACCAAGCCAGAGCCAGGGCTGAAAAGCCTGGCACATAAAATTGCCAAGTCTAGGTTGAGTAATTCCTGGAGATCTAGGGGTTGAGCTTCAGGAAGGGAGAGCTGGTGGACAGTGTATAATGCTATAGACTCCACCCTTAAAAACATCCATTATCTCCAAGGAAAGTGATCTCTGCTGCCTAGTTGTAATTTTGGGAGATTAATGGGCTCCTCCTAACACTTGGCAAGCCTAGCTGGAAGGCTCTGGCATGACTCCCACCAATGATCAGGTGGTCAGGGAGGGAGAGGTCAAACATGACCCATCAAAGCAGTAAAGTATGGTGCAGAGATTAGAAAGTTAGGCCAGGCTCTGCAAGACCCAAGTTCAGATCCCCACTCTGTAAAGACTTGACTTTACTCTCTGGGATATTATGGTCCAATGATCCTCAGTCAGCCAAAACTACTTACAGGGTTGCTGTCATGAAGATAAAATGAGGGAGGGGAGAATGATATTATAAGCAGGACTTTTTTGTATAAAAAGTTCAGCGGGAACTAATTTGCATATTAGGCCACACCCCGGACACCAATCCAGCTGGAACGGTGTTCCTGTGCTGTCCTGTTTGTTTTAAAAAAACAAACCCTAATTATAATCCATGCTGAGTCCTCACTGGGGAGAAAAGCAGGGCATTCTTGCATTTAGAAGGATGGATTCCTGGGGGCTTGGGGGTGGAGTTTGGGGAAGAGAGAGTTGGTGGATAGGAGCGAACTCAGTGGAGTATAATGCTATGGAATCCACCCTTAAAAGCAGCTAATTTTTTTTAAATGATCCAAGTAGACTCATAGGGTTGCCCAGGGCTTTTTTTTTTGTAGAAAAAGCCCAGCAGAAACTCATTTGCATATTAGGCCACATCCCTTGACATCAAGCCAGCCGGAACTGCATTCCTGTGTGTCCCTGCTCAAAAAAAGCCCTGGGGTTGCCAACTCCAAGTTGGAAAGTTAGTGGAGATTTGGGGATTGAGCCTGGGTTGAAATTCTGGTCCCAGAAATACAAAGATTCAATTCACATGAACAGTTCAGTTTGGTGTAGTGGTTATGGATTCTTATCTGGGAGAACCGGATTTGATTCCCCAGTCCTCCACTTGCAGCTGCTGGAATGGTCTTGGGTTAGCCATAGCTCTCGCAGGAGTTGTCCTTGAAAGGACAGCTGCTGTGAGAGCCCTCTCAGCCCCACCCACCTCACAGGGTGTCTGTTGTGGGGGGGGGGGCAAAGATATATGAGATTGTAAACCGCTCTGAGTCTTTGATTCAGAGAGAAGGGTGGGGTGTAAATCTGCAATCTTCTTCTTCTACATGTAGTTGCCAACCTCCAGGTGGAGTCTGGAAATCTCCAGAATAACAATTGATCTCCAGATGGCAGAGATCAGTCCCCCTGGAAAAAAAATGTCTGCTTTTGAAGGGTACAGTCTATGGCATTATACCCCACCAAGCTCTGTCCCCTCTCCAAACCCTTTTCTCCCTAGACTGCATCCCCAAACCTCCAAGAATTTTCCAAACCAGAGTTGGCAACCCTAGCTGAAGACTACAAAGTCTGAGGGTTCTCAACAGTCAGGTATACACACAGTTTCCATTGCTGTCCCTATTGTTCCCTTGCAAAGATATATGATTCAGTTTTCCCATATACATCGTTCAAAATCAAAATTGCCATGACCCAGCAGCTCTCTGGTCCAGGGTCTCACGCAGAAGTCTTTCAAACAGGGTTTATTTTGGTAGGAAAAGCCCAGCAGGAACTCATTTGCATATTAGGCCACACCCTGCTGTCAACAAGCCAGTCAGAACTGCATTCCTGTGCATTCCTGCTCAAAAAAAAAAGCGCCCTGCTTTCACATCACATGCTGCTTGATACTTTTAAAACTGGAGGTGCCAGGGATGAATCTTGGGACTTCTGCAAATAAGGCAGATGCTCTGTCACTAAGCCACAGCCCCTCTTCAATGCTTGGCTTTGGAAATCAGGAAGGCAAAATGGGTGAGGCTGGAATACTGGAGACCAGTTATGTAGCTTCTACCTCGCCTTCCACCATCTCAGCACAGGTTCAAGGTAACCAAAGAAAGCATCTCATTTTAAAGTTATTTTTCCCTCCTCTGTCGGATGGGTGGAAGGCAGATGAAAAAGGGGGATAGGGCAGTTGTGGGAAAGCAATGTAAGAATGCATATGTCAAAGCAAATAAATCTGGAAGGTGGCTGAGGTGAATAATTTTTAATACATATATTTGAGGGCAATATTTGCAATCATGATCGAATCAAGACTGGAACAAAGGAGAGTCTGCCCATCACTAACAAGGACTAAATACGTTTTCTGTTTAAAAAAAAGAAGCAAAAACAAAGCTAAAAACCCCCCACAAGCATCTGGACAGTAGGGCCAAACATCCTGGCACACTCCAGTGCGTAAGAATGCGTAACTCTGTCTGCATTTTCTTTGCATTAATGCTAAACTGACAGTATCTTTCACTCCCCTCCTCCGGTCACACAGACACTCGAATATTTGCAAAAAAAAGAAAAAAGATTCTCAAAAGGAAGTGTAGGGAGGTCTTTCTGCAATTGAAATATCAAGGCGAGAGAATGTTAAAGGTAATTAAGAAGGAGTCTGAGGGGACAGGCACATCACTGGCTCTCCCGTATGGCAACACAATGGGCCACCACTGCGTGGGCAAGAAAGCTTGATGGCACTTTATTTAAAACGTCTATCTCGCCTTGATGAACAGCTCATATTGCGAATCGCAAGGAAGACCTATTATGGCATGGAGGAGCTCTGACAGACACAGCCTGGGCCTGGGCCGTGAAAGAAGAAACAGCGAGAACTCCTTCACACTGTCCAACTGCAACTCAGCATGGAATCAATATGTTTCTAGATGAATTCATGAGGGAAGTTGACTCTGGAGGGGCGGGAGAGGAGGAGGAAGGGGGGGGGGAGAGAAGAAGAGAGATGAAGAGAGAGAGGAAAGAACACAACCCACTACGGGCAAAATACAGCCATGAGACAGGAATCTGACAACTACTGTGCTCCTAGCACATGGAGATTAAACATGGGGACTTCAGTTTTATATACCAGGGCCAAACATGCACAAACAAACACGGTTCATATTCTGCAAGGTGTGTTTAGGCATCTTCCTGGCTGCCACCAACAATGTAACAGCTGCTCTTCTCTAAACACACAAAGGTTAATGTGAGGACTTGCATTATATATATGCCAGATGCAAGGTATGCTTAGTTATGTTCCTGGCTGCCACCAAGAATGCCCATTCACTCAGCTGATTATTAAAGCACAAGAATGAAGGACTGACATAAATGTTAAACTAGCACGTATCCTGGCACTGTAGGTTATCTTCTTAGCTTCTCCTGCAAACTCTCACTTTCCTTTCATATCTGAGGTTTGGTGAAGATGGTATGATTACGACATAAATACAATTTGCATTCTGCAAGCTTTAGAATGTTTCTGGTTGCCACTGCAAACTCCCCATCTTCCACATAACATAAGAACATAAGAGAAGCCATGTTGGATCAGGCCAACGGCCCATCCATTCCAACACTCTGTGTCACACAGTGGCAAAAAAAATTTATTTATACACACACACTGTGGCTAATAGCCACTGATGGACCTAAACCCCTCTTGAAGGTGGCTATACTTGTGGCCGCCACCACCTCCTGTGGCAGTGAATTCCACATGTTAATCACCCTTTGGGTGAAGAAGTACTTCCTTTTATCCGTTTTAACCTGTCTGCTCAGCAATTTCATCGAATGCCCACGAGTTCTTGTATTGTGAGAAAGGGAGAAAAGTACTTCTTTCTCTACTTTCTCCATCCCATGCATTATCTTGTAAACCTCTATCATGTCACCCCGCAGTCGACGTTTCTCCAAGCGAAAGAGTCCCAAGCGTTTCAACCTTTCTTCATAGGGAAAGTGCTCCAGCCCTTTAATCATTTTAGTTGCCCTTTTCTGGACTTTCTCCAATGCTATAATATCCTTTTTGAGGTGCGGCGACCAGAACTGCACACAGTACTCCAAATGAGACCGCACCATCGATTTATACAGGGGCATTATGATACCGGCTGATTTGTTTTCAGTTCCCTTCCTAATAATTCCCAGCATGGCGTTGGCCTTTTTTATTGCAAATGCACACTGTCTTGACATTTTCAGTGAGTTATCTACCACGACCCCAAGATCTCTCTCTTGGTCAGTCTCTGCCAGTTCACACCCCATCAACATCACAGATCAGAGGACTATTGAAGCCAGTGGATACCTACGCCTAAATAGAGTATACATTTGGCAAGCTTAGATCCCCAGCTGTCCCTGGAAAGCTCTCTTGAAACTGGAGGGTTGTTCACACATGAGGAGGAGAAATCCCCACACTGATGAGAAGGCTTTCCCCATATCAGAATTTGGTTCCCTGGCTGTCATTGCAACAAGCCTCCTCCCTCAATTGGATGCTGATTCAATTGCGTGAAGGTGGAATTCTACAAGTCAACATTCTGCCGTCAAATCTGGGTCTTGGGTTACCATGGGCAGGTGTGTCCCTGGCCATGGGCAGGTATGTCCCTGGCCAATTCCAGGTCACAAGTATCAAAGGCGAGAGCTAAAAAAGTGACCAGTTGTCACCCTTCTCTAGCAATTGATGTGCAAAATTTTGTGCACACAGCTTATTTAATAAAATGTGCTTCTCTTTTTTCTTTCAAATTGCCATTAAAAACCCAGCATATCTTCTTACATTCAATGTATTACCTTCTGAAAATATATAGCTTAGTTCTCACCCCAGGGACTTCTGCAGCCAATTTGGTTAACAACCAAATTTCTATGAATTGCCTTTTTTATACTCCTTACCAGTGAGTGCATCCTGAGCACAGACCTCTTTCTCATTCGCACAAAATATTCACACACAGTCATACTTCACCTTGCACCTCTATTAACAATTGCTTTCATTCCAATTAGGAGACCAATAAAGACAAATGACTATGGCAGCTGCAATGCATTTTTCTTTGTCAAACAGAGCCCAGGCAAGGTTCTTCTATGTGCAGCCAACTGCTAAAGGTACTGGCCACTGCGACCCGCTAGGCTAATACAAAGTACTACTGCATACAAGCTCCTAAGTACCACTTTCATTTGGGCTTTGCATATTCCTACAGTAGTCCCAGTGCATGGCAACAGTGTTTGATTTTACCCACTATACAATACTCATCAATTTGTTAGGGGAAATGGGAATTCTTTTCTTTGAAAAAAAAGTTTAACATATGTGTATATATATGTTAAAACATATATATGTGTGTGCGCGTGAAAACAGATGATAGATAGATAGATAGATAGATAGATAGATAGATAGATAGATAGATAGATAGATAGATAGATAGATAGATAGATAGATAGATAGATAGATAGATAGACAGACAGACAGACAGACAGACAGACAGACAGACAGACGTTTTTGTAGCAGGAACTCCTTTACATATTAGGCCACACACCCCTGATGTAGCCAATCCTCTGAGAGCTTACGGTAGGCCCTGTAATAAGTGCCCTGTAAGCTCTTGGAGGATTGGCTACATCAGGGGGTATGGCCTAATATGCAAAGGAGTTCCTGCTACAAAAAAGTCCTGTAGCAGGAGCTCATTTGCATATTAGGCTACATCCCCTGATGTCACTATTTTTCACACAGGGTTTTTGTGGAAAAAGCCCAGCAGGAACACATCTGCATATTAGGCCACACCCCCTGACATCAAGCCAGCCGGAACTGTATTCCTGTGCATCCTGCTCAAAAAAAGCCCTGAGGTTGCCAACTCCCCCCCCCCATTTATCTCTTCCATTCGTTCTTGTCTGCTCAGTGAACTTGATCCTTACTATGCAGTCACAATGACAGAAATGCAACGAACATTGGCTGCAAGACCTGTCTATTTCAGCTTACATTTTCCATGCCATTCTAGAGTTACTCTCAAGCAGTTGTTAATTTGACTGTCAGAATCCAGAAGAAGGTGTAAGACAATCACCAAGACAGCCCAACTATGTCTCAAGGTTTAAGTTTCAGACCTTTTATCCCACTACTGCCACTACTCAGGTCAGCTTACAAATTGTTAATAGAACAATAACATGCGCTCATAAGAATAATTAAAACCAACCCTCAAAGAACCAATGACCGAGAAGGGGGGGAACAGGTGAAAGGCTGCAGCCTTCCTTTTATTTACTCAACCACAAGTTGTTTGTACTGCTCAACATTTATATTAGCACTTTAATTGCTTCATGCACTTTATCTTGCTGAAATCATTACAACAGACTTATAAGGTAGGCCAATAATATCATTCCAGATGATGCAGGTGGGTGACTGAGAAATATTAGTTTGCTTACATTCACTGGAGGAGGTAAGGAGCATGTTACAGCCTGAAGTCAGATCTCAGAAGCTGAGCAGGGTCAGTACTTGGAAGGAAGACCACCACAGAAAACCCTGGAGAGGAAGGCAATGGCCAACCACCTCTATTTCTCATTTGCCCAGAACACCCTTTGCTGGGGTCACCATAAATTGGTTGTGAATTCACAGCATTTCACATGCACAAGATTATCAAATTAGTTTGTAGTAGAGGCAAAAGATTAAGCTGGGAACTCGTGGTTCAATAACTGGTTCTTATAGGTCCTAGTTGGACCAGTAGATCCATGAGATCCAGCAGTCCAAAGCTTCCTTTCCTTCACTGCCATGGAAGATAGCCCTAGGCCCTCTTCCCACTTCTTCTCTTCCTTCTCCTCCTCCTCCTAACACATCTGCCACATAAACCTTCTCTATCAAGTCTTTTTTCACATGCATTCCCGGGGATTTTTAAAAATATATAGTGGCAAAAAAAGCATGAGGCTAATCCTTCAGCAAACCCAACTACCTACTCAAGAATTTATATGCATTTATATGGGCCCTCCTAGACATATATAACATTTAAAAAAATGCTTCCTAGGTTAACGTTCCTGGTGTTTCATTTTAATTCAAAGGCAAGTTTTTACCCATGTGTGCTACTGGTAGGGAAGATGCAGGCAAAGGCTCTTTTAGAGTTAATATCTACATGCATCCCACAAATATTTTCTTTTAATTTTTTTTCGCTCAATAACTAAAAAAAAAAAAGATGAATTTCCAAAGAGATACTGCCTTGCACTTAACCAGACCCTTCACATACCCAAGTCCTGGCTTCTTCATTGATTAGCAGTGGCTTCCCTCTGTCTCAAGCAGATATAGGTCTTCTCCAACAACTTCTACAGGAAATCTTTTTAACTGTGGATACCTGGGAGTGAACCGAAGGCCTTCAGCATGCAAAGCACTGTGCCTCTGTTCTCCCCCAAGATATATGACATTGGTCTATCTAAAAAGGTAAAGGTAGTCCCCTGTGCAAGCACCAGTCTTTTCCAACTCTGGGGTGACGTCGCATCACGGCAGACTTTTTACAGGGTGGTTTGCCATTGCCTTCCCCAATCATCTATGCTTTCCCCCCAGCAAGCTGGATACTCATTTTATCGACCTCAGAAGAATGGAAGGCTGAGTCAACCTTGAGCCGGCTATCTGAACCCAGTTTTCGCCGGGATCAAACTCAGGTCATGAGCAGAGAGCTCGGACTGCAGTACTGCAGTTTGACCACTCCGTGCCATGGGGCTCTTTTTTGGTCCATCTAGCCCAGCACTATTTAGATTGGCTGCAAGCAAATGTCAAGGGATTCAGGCAGAGAAAGAAGCACCTGCTATCTGAGATCTTGTTTAATTGAAGATGCCAAGAACTGATGATGGGACTTTTTGCTATTGAGTTCTTTTGACTGGGAGTGCTCAAATCACCCCTCTGTTCAGATCACAATTAGATTGAATATTGCAAGCACTATTCTCAAATGCTCGGGTGGGGGACTGCTCTTTTAAGCATTGAAAATCAGATGGCATGTGTTCAGCATACACACATTCTCACACTACCTTCCTTACTTCCAGGGCTTTTTTTGAGCAGGAACGCACAGCAACGCCGGCTGGCTTGGTGTCAGTTCCGGCTGGCTTGGTGTCAGGGGGTGCGGCCTCATATGCAAATGAGTTCCTGTTAGACTTTTTCTACCAAAAAAGCCTGTGTGAAACCATGGTGATGTCAGAGACTATGGCCTAATATGCAAATGAGTTCCTGCTGGGCTTTTTTTCTACAAAAAAAGCCCTTCTTACTTCTGTCCTCATCTGCCTAAATCTGCCAACTCGCGGGGTGGGGGGGGGGATTACAGGAGACTTTGGGGTGGAGCCTGGGGAGGGTGGAGTTTGGGGAGAGGAGAGAGATAATTCTGGGAGAATTCCTGGTCCCAGTTAGAGGATGGCAGCCTTATGTTTTGTGATGATGATGAAGAGGAGTAGGTTTTTATACCCTGGTTTTCTCTAAACAAAGGTGGATTATAATCACCTTCCCTTCCTCCCCTGACAACAGGAACCCGACAACAGTGTGGATTACAATCACCTTCCCTTCCTCTCCTGACAACAGGTGCCTTGCGTGCAATGTTCCCTCTAAGCTGTGGAGTCTTGTGAGCAAATATTCTATTTTGTGATCTACCGGCATTAAAGCTGTGAGATACTGCATAAATTAGTTTGCTCTGGAGCCATTTTTCCTGAGCTGACAAAAATGTGTGAGCCAGATGCTAAAAAAAACTGTGAGCTAGCTCACACTAACTCAGCTTAGAGGGAACACTGCTTGTGAGAGAGTGGGGCTGAGAGATTTGTAGAGAAATGTGACTGGCCCAAGGCCACCCAGCAAGCTTCACAGGGAGAAGTGGGGAATCAAACCCATTTATCCTGACTGGAACCCACCATTCTTAACCACCACACCAGGTCAATGCCAAGACATCCACTTTACAAAGCTGTAGAGTTGCCAGGTCCTCAGCACTTGTTGGCAGGGGTGGGTGGGAGGGGGAAGAAGAGAAGAGATTGGATTTTTGCCTTGCCCTTGATTCAGAGTCTCAGAGCAGTTTAAAACTCCTTCCCTTCCTTTCCCCACAACAGATACCCTGTGAGGCAGGTGAGGCTGATAGAGCTCTGAGAGAACTGCTCTTGAGAGAACAGCTCTGAGAGAACTGAGACTGACCCAAGGCCACACCAACAGTTGCATGTAGAGTTGTGGAGAATCAAACCCAGTTCTCCAGATTAGAGTTCATCTCTACACCAAAATGACTCTCTGGGAACTTTCTGGGAGTGGGGGGCAGGACGACTTTACTGCACATGATGTCCCCAATGTGATGATGTAACTTCACATGATGGCATTACATTGGGGATGCCACACTGGGTCATGACTGTTGGGGGTGGGGTAACGGTGGGAGTAAGCTGGCCAGCAGTGGGCAAGAGCCTGCGAAAGTGGGGTATCCCCCATTTCCACCTGGGGGCTGCCATTTTCTCCAGGGGAACTGATCCCCGTTGTCTGTAATCCTGGGAGTACTCAAGCCCCCATCTGGAGTTTGGCAACCCTATGTGCATTCCAAATGGAATTACTAAACAGTAATCAGCCAAGATAAGTAAACCGAATCTCTATTTTCAGAGGTAGTGCTTTTGTCTCAGAGGAGAACTCCCTGATATGGGCTTGGACCCAGGCCTGTAGCTACATTAGGGGCACGGGGGGCACGGCCCCTCTGTTTAAACCCCCCTTCCTTCTATAGGGCCCCTCCACTGGAGCTGCCCTCTAGGACCCCGACGCACTTTCTTTTTGAGCAGGGTCTGCTGAGCGGAGGTGGTGAAGCCGAGTTAAAAGGGGGGGGACAGCGAGAGAGTGAGCAAGAAAGGGAGAGAGAACAACAGTGCTCAGGGGGGGAAGCGAGAGAAAGACGGACAGCGAGAGAGAGTGAGAGAGAAAGTGACAACAACTGGGGGCTGCAAACGCCACAGACATCTTGGGGCCCGCGTGAACAGGGGCTCCGTGCTACCACAGGCCCTTTCCCAAACTGTCCTCTGTTCTGAGGCGGCGGCGGCAAAGATCTGGAAAGGCAAGCAAGCTGAAGGAGGAAGTGGTTGCCCATTGAGCTGAACAACTTGCATCCTAAAAGGGAGGGGGGAGAGTTATGTCCTTCCTGAAGCCCTCAGCAACAAATGAAAGTCTGCTCAGCACGGTATGACTGTTTGGCAGCTGTCACTCAGCGCTGGCGGCTTAGTTAAAATGACAGCGACTTTGCCGAGGACTGAAGCACACCACGATACCTTGCTCCTCCCTGCTATAATAGCACGTTCCAACCCAACCCAACCTTCTTAGAGGGCTGAGAGCAGTAACAAACGTTACTGTCTGCGCAGAGGGGGAGACCGAGAGAGTCGCTAGGAGCCTAAACCCCGCCCATCAGTGGTCCATCCCACTTCTGTAAGCGGCTGAGTGTTCCGTGGACTGCCAAGCGATTCATGGGGGAAAGCATCATTTTTCAGTACAAGAATTTTAGCTGCCTGCCGCAGCAGACTAAAAATTAGTCACTTGTGATCCTTCAATGTAACTGGCTTTGTAGGAGCGCTGCAAATGCGCAAACTAGGCGTGACAAGGTTGGGGGGGCTTCTTCCCTGTTAGCATTCCCCACCCCGTTCCCCCCCCCACCCCAAGGTCGGACTCTGGCCTGCTGCAGGCGCTTAGGCAGGCATGGGCTTTCTCTTGAGTAGTAGGGGGAAGTGATCCTTGCCTGGGGGCAGGTGGAGGTCGAAAGCAGAACCTGGAAGAAGCAGCCAAGCCCTGCAGCCCCCCCACCATTTTTTTTTTCACCTGGGCCCCTCCACCCAAAATTTTCTGGCTACGGGCCTGCTTGGATCTGATCTAGAATAAGTGTTTTTACACACTCAAAATGCACACTTCCAAGTTCTTGTATACACAGATGTATTTTAAAAAATGTGATATGCTTTTTATTCTCTTACTTTAATCTATGTTTAGTTTTCTAAATTGTATGCTGTTCATCCCCATGCACCAGATACTACCTAGCAAGGCAAATAAGCAAAATTAAATTACATCCTGTAATAATATTTTACTTCTTGAAATGTGATCCCATTTTTAAATCAGCAGTTGTTCAAATATGTGGTTTGACATATTCCTTGCTGTATTTATAGACACTGGAACAATGGATGTGAACTGTGTGTGTGAAAATTGCCTTGTTGGCACGATTATTTTATTTTAAATTGTTTTGCAACCACTGATTATAGAAAAAAATATTTTAAAAACATAGCAATTTTTGCAAAGTGTTGGAAGAAGGTGGTCCCAGAGGCAAGACCAAAGAATGGCAGGAAATGGGTACACTTTGCCAAAGCACTGAGGTCCAGTGAGGTCTCGCCCAAGCTACAAATCCCTTAACATCCAAGCCTGAGCATGGAAGCTAAAGGATTCCTTCAGTAACTGGTATTCAGAGGTATACTGCTCCTGGATGCAGAAGTTTCCTTTAATCACCACAGTAATGAAGTCACTGATGGGCAAGTCCTCCATGAATTTCTCTAATCCCTTTTTAAAGTCAACTAAGATAGTGAGTGACCATCAGGTCTCATTTTGGGCAGGAGTTCACAAGAATGGAGCGCTGGAACCTCTAAAGTTTATTGTGTTCTTTCTTTCTTAACCACCCCCCCCCCCCCAATACTTGCTTCTGGGCTCCAAACCCCCTGTGAGAATTTTGCGGAACTCTAAGATTTGACAAACTTTCTAATAATTCCCCCCACAAAAAATGGGAAAATAACCAAAACATACATAGCAGACAGATCAAAATCTTCCTCAGGCCACTGTGGCTACATAGGAGAAAGTAATTTTGAAAGTATGATGAGAGTAAGGTTTTATTATGACAATTATGATTCAAGAAGCATTTTGAGATGCTGAGCTGATATAAGTTAGTATACCTTCCAGTGATGTCAGGGGTGTGTGGCATATGCAAATGAGCTATGCAAATGATTGTGCTAATGAGCTCTGGTACCTCTTTTTCTACACAATGACTTCTGGTGACCATCAATATAGCCTGTGCTGGAAAGTTTGGTATGTTAATTATTCATTATATGAAGAAGCTCTTTCTTTTGTATCTCCAGATTCTTTTAAATGCATTGAGTACCTTTATCTCCCACCCTGGTTCTAATATTTTTGAAGAGGAACATCTGTCTATCCACTTTCTATACCCCACACATAATTTTATGCCAGTTTGGTGTAGTGGTGAAGTGTGTGGACTCCTATCTGGGAGAACCGGGTTTGATTCTCCACTCCTCCACTTGCACCTGCTGGCATGGCCTTGGGTCAGCCATAGCTCTGGCAGAGGTTGTCCTTGAAAGGGCAGCTGCTGTGAGAGTCCTCTCCAGCCCCACCCACCTCACAGGGTGTCTGTTGTGGGGGAGGAAGGTAAAGGAGATTGTGAGCCGCTCTGAGACTCTTCGGAGTGGAGGGCGGGACATAAATCCAATATCTTCTTCTTCTTCTTCTTCTTCTTCTTCTTCTTCTATCTTCTTCTTCTTCTTCTTCTTCTTTTATAATGTTCTATCATCCCTCCACCACCACCCAGTCTTTCTGTGTAGGGTAGGTACCCCTGATTATTTTGGTTGTCCTCTTCTGCATTTTCCCCAGCTCTGTGATAAGCCATTTTTGCAATAATTCAAGACGAATGATGCACAATATTAGGAAACCAGGCTATAGATCTAAATAAGGTTATAGATCAAGTCAAGCCTGAACACACCCTAGAAACTAAAATGACTAAACTGAGGCTATTGTACTTTGGTCACATTATAAGAAGACAAAAAGCCACTGGAAAGACAATCATGCCAGGAAAGTATAATATAGCGGTTGCAGTTATCGTAACTCTTTATTGAGTTACAGCATGGTAAAGGCTGAATTACGAATACTGCTCAATGGGGCCAACTATATACAGTTCAAGGTTCCCACGCTAGGGCGCCGTTGGATCATTCAAACCAGCAGCGGGGCCGTGATTGGAGCAGGGCAGCAGGGATTGGGATCTTACTACCCATTGTTCCTGAGACCCCAAGCTCAGTCCTATAGGCTCCAATGAGCCAGGCAGGAACACTAGTAATACATAACATTAGTCCCACCTACACAACAGAAAGATTGAAGGCAGCAAGAAAAGAGGAAGACCCAATATGAAACGGAAAGTCTCAGCCAGGGGAGCCCTGGCCCTCAGTTTGCAAGACCTGAGCAAGACTGTTAATGATAGGACATTTTGGAGGTCCTTAATTCACAGGGTCTCCACGAGTTGGAAGAGACTTGATGGGACTTAACACACGCACAAGGTTATATTGGTACAGTCCATATTATGTTCAATCAATTTCAAATAAACCTAGTACAGATTTGTCTTTTTTCACCACAGCTACCCATTAAGTTGACATGATCATTGGGCTATCCACTATGAGGAAGGAAGTCAAGCCTGAACTCTCCCTAGGGATTAAACTACTGCCATGTCGTAGGGCCTGCAAGACAGAGCTGTTCTGCTGGGCCTATGGTTGAGGCAGCGGGCGTCCTATTATTCCATCATTTGGCCTCCCTTGAGGTGACATTGTGCCCTACTGCAGTGCTATCTTATTGCTATTACCATTGTTTAATGTGGGCCTATAACTAGTTACTTGATATGCTGTGCTCTTTCTGCTGGTGGTACATTTTATTTATTGTTTTTATTGTTTAATTTTAATGTTGTGCTTTAACTTTGATGTGTAGGTTTTTATTGTTATTATTATATGCTGTGATCCGCCTTGAGCCCGCTTATGGGAAAGGGCGGGATATAAGCCTACTAAATAAATAAATAAAATAATGATTAAACTGAGGCTATTGTACTTTGGTCACACTATAAGAAGGCTTTGTTATTGTTGTTCCTGTGTGGATAACCAAACACTTCATTTGCTAGGTTGTTATCCACCTGCCCTGTTTGGACAAGGAGAAACTATAGAAAAAGTCCTAAGACATCAGGTCTATTTTCAGAACAAGACCAGTTAATTTAGAAGTTGAAAATCCTGGAAAGGAAGCCGGAAAGGAGAGCTCCCCTGTGCAAGCACCAGTCGTTTCCGACTCTGGGGTGACATTGTTTTCACAACGTTTTCATGGCAAACTTTTTACGGGGTGGTGTGCCATTGCCTTCCCCAGTCATCTACACTTCCCCCCCCAGCATGCTGGGTACTCATTTTACTGACCTTGGAAGGATGGAAGGCTAAGTCAACCTTGAGCCAGCTACCTGAAAACCCAGTTTCCACCGGGGATCAAACTCAGGTCATGAGCAGAGCTTAGGACTGCAGTACTGCAGCTTTAACACTCTGCGCCACGGAAGCTAGAGATGAGCAATTTCCAAAAAGAAAAAGAAAAAACACCTCTAGGCAAAATTCAATGACTGCTCTAGATCCTCCTCTTCTACCACATCACTACTAATTACGGAATTGCAGCCCGTCCTTCATCTCTTTATCAGGCACAGAGGTTGCAAGCTTCAGTACAGAGAAAGCAGAAAGAGACAGCCTTGTGTGGCATTCATTGATGGACTCTGGACTTTCTAATCTTGGAAAGAAGAGCACAAGAGGAACCAGGTTCACTAGGAAGATAAGCCACTGCCAAAAAGACACTAGCAAAGATATAAAAATGTCGATCAGTCACAACTAAATAATTCCAGTAACTATTGTCTCCATATGTTAAACAACAACCACAGGCAAACTAGCCCTTGAATTTACTGGAGAAGTTCCTGGTCTGGAAGACCACTGATGGCCAGGAGCAAAATGAGCTCAATGGCCCCTGTGGTACCTACAGCTGTTGCTATCGTCACCATAGCCCGGGTCTGAGACAGGTAATGCTGTCGGCATTAGAGGAAGCACTTGGTTGAGCTCACTCCAGGGCCTTTGTAATGTCCTAGTTTGGGGGTGTCGAATTCATTTGTTATGAGGGCCGGATCTGACACAAATGAGACCTTGTCAGGCCTGGCCATGTGTGTCATAAAATGTAATGTCAGGTAGCAGAGATATAAACTTTATAAGGAACATATTATGCCATTAAAGGTCTTGAGCTTGAACTATAAGGAACACAAACACATTCTAACTTTTGTAAAAACTTAAAATAAGCCATGCTTAAAACATTAGCACTTGATGGTCACAAGGGTGCTTTCTTAGTATCTCTCATGGGATCCAGGGACCCGGGAAAAGAAAGTTCAGGTTCTTTCCTTCCTTCCCCAGGGGACCAGAAGGGGGAGGAGCCTCAGCCAATAGAAGGAAGAACAGCTTGGTTCAGTAGCTTTGTTGTGCGATTGGGAGAGCTTGGCAAAGCAAGCTATTCCCCCCCTTCCTCCCCCAGGGAGGAACATCAGCCAATGGAGAAAATAGAGGTTTTGCTCTGTAGCTCCTGTGCGATTGAGCAAGCCTGGCAAAGCAAGCTGCGATGTAGAAGAAAGCAAGAGAGAGGGAGAAGGAAGCAGATGATAGCCAGTTACTCAGGGGCCTGTTAGGAACCCTCCAGGGGCCTGATTTAGCCCCCAGGCTGCAAGTTTGACACCCCTGTCCTAGTCTGTTCCCAACAACAGTGACTCTCAGGAGAAGAATATGGAGCCAAAGCTATCCTCACATTCTTTATGGAATCAGGTCTACTAACAGCTGCCAGGGAGCATCATGGGTTATAAGGACAAGGGCTTGTTTCCAGATTGGGAGCTAAGCAAGGTCGGCCCTGGCTAGTATTTGGATGGGAGACCACCACGATATACCATGGTCTTGACGTGCAGACAGGTAATGGCAACCCTCTCCTCATCTCTTGCCTTAAAAACCCTACTGAATCACCATTAGTCAGCTGAGATTCCTCAGCATATATTCCAGGGTTTCTTGGCACACTTCACAAATATTAGAAAGCATTTCCTAAAAGGCAGAAAGTTTTCAAAACTGCCAGCGAAGGCAATAAGAACAGTTGCCTTGGAATTGAAACTTCTCTCCGCACCCAACCTGCCTTTATTAAGGCACTCTTTATGGCTAGAGGAGATGACACTGTTCAAGCACAGTGCGCCAGGGCCTATCAGCAGAAATCGCTCTTTTGTCTCACCGAACGCTATTCACAAGGTCTCCGGCCTGAAAGAGTATTGATCTCCCGGAGTGCAAAGTCCAGCGTTCCATTAGTCCAATCTGTTTTCAAGCTGACACAATCCCATCGTTTGTCACCCCCGCCTGTCCTGCTGTGTTTGTTTAGTAGCAAGACATTGGCTTTATCTGGCACTTTCCAATCCTCACTATATCTTTTAACCGGTGCAGAGTTTATTGGGGCCAGGGTTCCCCCTCGCCCAAGTCATTAATAAAAAGAGATTATGATATGCCAATGGGATTGGTGAGGAACCTGGAAAAAAATTCCCCTTAACAGACAGTGCAATGTCTGTCTGCTTCAGCTGCAACTGGGGCATGATTCTCTCATGACAATGGAAGAATAGAGGAGGGAGAGAAAGATGAATTGTTCCACACACAACTTTGCATTTCTGGGGGGGGGGGTGAGAAGGGGGAGAGGTGGAACTCATTTTTGCTTATGCCCTCTAAGGATGGAGAACTGGAAGACAGATTTATGCCAAACAGTGGTGGAAACCATATTCAAACACACTATGAAAACTGGAATAGCTTCATATCCTTTACACTGGAATTCGGGTGGAGCCAATATTTCCTTGGTGCTGTTGTTCAAATACCCCTACCCTCAAACTCTTACCATTTTTGCACAATTTAGCTACTGTATTGGCTATTTTGATGTCAATTTTTAAAAGAATTTCTATCTTGCTACCTTCAGGTGAGTAGCGTGTTGGTCTGAAGCAGAAGATGCTGTAAGGTCGCCTCAATGTTTGAGAGGAGAGATGGCAAGGTCTCTGTTAATTATTTTCAGCACTCCACAATGAAGGATACATCTGCCCATCAATCTCCAATTTTGACATACTTATTTCCTTCACTATGTTTTTCCTGGAACTGAACCCAAACAAATGGTGACCATATAAACTAGGCTTGTTATTCCTGTTTGGTCATTGAATCTGTTAAACAAAGTGCTTTTTTGTAGCAGGAACTCCTTTGCATATTAGGCCACACAGCCCTCCAAGAGTTTATGGTAGGCCCTGTAAGAAAAGTCCCCTAAGCTCTTGGAGAATTGGCTACATCAGGGGGGCGTAGCCTAATATGCAAAGGAGTTCCTGCTACAAAAAAAGCCCTGAACATCTTCATTGTGCAGTATGCTAATTTACTGTGCTCACCCTCTACCTATATGTATGAACCAGTGACTTCCACACGAAAGTTTATCCCTTGAATAAAACTTTGTTGGTCTTAAAAACACCACTAGACTTGAACTTTTTTCTTACTAGCTGTGTGGACCATCCTGTAACCACTATGCATACATCATGGTACCCTCAAGCCAGAGCATAAGGGGGGCCATATTTCCTAGTCTCGTTTTAAATCACCAATCATTACTAAAAAACCCCAATCACATTTCTGAGGAGGAGTCTCAGAGCAGCTTACAATCTCCTTCCCTTCCTCTCCCCACAACAGACACCCTGTCAGGTAGGTCAGGCTGTGAGAGCTCTTTCAAGAGAACTGTGACTGACCCAAGGTCACACCAGAAGGTGCATATGGAAGAGTGGGGAATCAAACCCAGTTCTTCCAGATTAGAGTCTGTGCACTTAACCACTGCACCAAACTGGCTCACACCAAACTGGAAGCAGACAGGCCTCCCCTACTCATTTTGGTTCAGCTCCAAATATTACCTAGGAATTAATAAATTATTCCTGATGAATTTCTTAATATGTCTAGTAATGAAGTTGTAGGAGTAAGTGAATGAATTGGAAACACTGATAAGTGGGGTTAATTTTTTTTCACATCTGTGGTAGAATAAAGTTTGAACTTTCAATCCCTCAGTCTAAATTTAAGGCTTCTGAAACAGGCACGTCATTCTACCTTTCCAGAAGGTTCCCCATCAAAAGCATTCAGTGTGGGGTGTAGGCTTGCCAACCACCAGGTAGGACCAGGAAATCTCCTGAAATTAAAACTGATTTCCAGATGACAGTGATCAGTTCCCCTGGAGGAAACATCTGCATTATACCCCACTGAGCTCCCTCCTATCCTCAGGTTCAACCTCCAAACGTCCAGGAATTGGCAAACCTATTGGGGGTGGGAGCTAACAGGCCTTTTCTTGGGTCTCTGCTGATCAAGCTTCAGTTAAAGCTAGCTGGGTGGGAGTGGCTTCTCCTTTCCCCCAGCCAGAACCAGCCCAAGGGTGAGTTTTACCTCATAGTAGCATAGGGTTGCCAAGTCCAATTCAAGAAATATCTGGGGATTTTGGGGGCGGAGCCAGGAGACTTTGGGGGTGGAGCCAGGAACAAGGTTGTGACAAGCATAATTGAACTCCAAAGGGAGTTCCAGCCATCACATTTAAAGGGACAACACACCTTTTAAATGCCTTCTCTCCATTGGAAATAATGGATAGGGGCACCTTCTTTTGGGGCTCATAGAATTGGATCCCTTGGTCCAACCCTTTTGAAACTTGGAGGGTGATTTGAGAAGAGGCACAGGATGCTATGCTGCAAATTTGGTGCATCTACCTCAGAAATTTGGTGCATCTACCCCCCAGAGCCTTAGATACCTGCACATCTATTCTCCATTATTCCCTAAGGGAATCAGTCTTCATAGCAAATAATGGAGTGTGCAGCAGGCATTTCCCTACACTGCCCCTTTCTGATGACCCTGAAGCAGGGGGAGAGCCTCCAAATGGGGGATCCCCTGCCCCCACCTGGGGCTTGGCAACCCTATAATAGCTGTATGCAGCGGGGGGGGGGGGGACCTGTCCACAGTCTTTATGCTCCTCTGGACTAAGTTCACTGCAGGCAAATGTAGGAGGGGCTGAAGAACGGAGCATATGCTTTGTATATAGATGTTCCCACCCTCAATTCCTGGCCTTTCTTTTGGAAAGGATCTCAGATAACAGGTGTTAGGAAGACCTTACTCTGCTTGAAGACTCGAGGAGATCATACCAGGCAGGATACACTAGGGATCGGATTCCATACAAGGCAGCTTGAAATATTCAAAGAATTTGTGAGAAACTGGCACATTTTCTCTCATGCTTCTCATAAGTACAAAAATGTCTGGGTTAGATGCACCTCTGGAACTTGTGTGAGTTGCAAAGAGAGGGTGTACAGGACGCCACGTTCCTTTAACTGTAGATGTTCTACAGCCAGGCCTGCACCCCATGAATTTATGAAGCTGCCACACTGAGCCAGATGTTTGGTTCATCTAACTGAAGACAGGCAACAGACCTACAAGGTCTTTTGCAGCCCTAATGCTCGAGTCCTGGAGTGAAGATACATGCTCTGCCACTGAGCGGATACCATAAAAAGGAGTCCTTTTATTTAGAAGCACAAAAATTTAGACTGGTGTGTGCAGCAGCACTGTGGAACTAGATAGCAAACAGAGGCTACAGAGCAGAGGATGCTGTCAGCTCTTACAAAGCTGGATGGCCCTCCTTCTAACAAATGTCAACATGTCCCAAACACAGCAAAGCCAAGATGGCAGCTACATCAATAGAATCCATCCTGGTTCATAATAACTAGGATCACTGGAGGGGAAGAGCAGACTAAGAACACATCAGATCTCCTCTTTACTTTCTAGCCAGTGCCAAAATCTAACCTGGGAAGAGTGCAGTTTGGGGATGGGAGGGAGTACAGCAAGTAAGCTATTTCAGAGAATCCACCCTCCAAATTCCCTCCACATTTCCTCTAGTGGAACTGATCTCTGTTATCTGGAGATGCAACAAAATAGCGTAGGATCTGTTGTGGTGTTGGTTTCCCCCCCATTAGTACTGTGATTCTGGGGGACAGGATGGGACGGGTGGTGGAGAAAACAACCCCCATCATGGAATATATGCACTCGGGGTAGGAGTGGAGAAGGAGAAATAGGATTGCCCCCAGTCCCCTCTGGTATATTATTCCAGATAGAAAGGAGAAGGTGGGGCAAAGGGCATAGGGAAGAAAGACACTGGCACAGATTGTGGGATTGGATTGGAGGGGTAGACACTTGCAAATCCTACGCAGAACTAATGCGAAGGGAAGGGGAGCAAGAAGCCTTGTTGCTCCTGCTGGACCCGCTGCTGCTGCTGCTGTTGATGTTGTCATTTTCATGGCTGCTGCTCCTCCCAGTTCTGTCACTGCTTCCAGGCCTGGCCTGCCACCTCCTTCTCCAGCACCAGTCTCGCATTTGGTGTGCTTCTTAGCATCAGCGTTATTGAGGCTGAGCAACTGCATCTCATTGCAGCTGCAACCAATGGAGGAACCAGTGCTGTCAGTAACCTTGGCATTGTCTTCCTCCTTGTCATAGTCATTGCTGACCTGACTGGCACTTTTAGTTTTCCTGGGCAACAGGGGCACAGCTAAGTGCTGAAGGAGGAGGAGGAGGAGGAGAGCAGTGAAGGTGACTTTGCTATGTATGCAGCTCAGCTGCCATGGTGCCTACAACTTGCAACGTATGATTCTCTCTTTGGTCCTCCTCCTTCTCACAAGTCTACTTAAGAGAACAGTTCTCTCCACTTGCACAATCAGCTGTTCTCTGTTTCAGGTGTGTATGTGAACCTCTTTTTTTTTTAGTTTTAGGATTTTTCTACAAACCTAGGGGTTCTCTAAGTTCGTAGGAAAATGTGATATTGGGCCCAACTCATAGATTTAGATATCTGCAAATTGGCCCACACTTGATTATTAGAATACATTATTCCAAGAGAGCATTCTGGGAATTCATTTCATGAAAAAATATATGCCTCATAAAAAATGTCCCTTCTTTCATGTTGATAATTTGGGGGACAGAACAGGAAGTACTGCTGTCACTCTAATTTGTGCTGTTATTAAGCAAAATCTGATTGGCTGCATCATATTATGGTTATTAGTGGCTCACACAGCTGGGAAGAACAACAACATCCTTTTTTTAAAAAAACGGCAACCAATCAGCTCCCTAGAAAGGAAATAGAGTGGAATGAAACTGAGCGAACTGCTGCAAAAAAAATGTAACTCATTTTGAGAATATTTTTGGTCTGTCCACATTGAAAATGTTCGTCCATGAAATTTCAGCTCAGCCTTAATTCTTTCAACTGCATGGCCCCTCAAAGCAGCTCATACCACATAAAACCAAAGCAATCAAACAGCTAGAAAAATTAAACAGAACAAAGAGCAAGAGCAAAAACAAAGTTATAAAACAGCTTAAAAGTTACTTATTTCAGCTGCCATTAGCATTTATGGATCATGCAAATGCTAGCAAAGTAGGCCGATGACCAGAAGTTATGGCGGGGGTTCCATACATGGCACACCACCACAGAAAAGTCCCTCTAACTTCCCTCCCAATTTCATAAACTGGGGGCATCCAGGGCAGAAATTCTACTGAAGTTTTCAACTGAAGAATTCTGAAGAATTCTACTGAAGTTATTTCAACCCTTTAAGCTGTGGGGACATGTGAGCAAAAATTCTACTTCTTGAGCTACTGGCATTAACGTTGTGAACGACTGCATAAATTAGCTTGCTCTGGGGCCATTTTTCCTGAGCTAAGGAAAAAATGTGTGAGCCTGAGGCTAAAAACCTGTGAGTTAGCTCACACTAACTCAACTTAGAAGGAACGCTGATTTTCAACTATCAGACTCAGAACTCAGAGGGTAGGTGCCATGTACCATTAAAGCGTCTGTGTGTGCATGTGGGTGTGTGCACATACATAAGACACCACAGAGAGCTAAGAAAGCCGTATAATCTTAGCTAATTCTGGAGTAGGTATGACAGGGTTCAGCAAACCCTTTGCTGTACAGTATCACAGAGAGGTTTGGATTAGGTAGGCAATACATCACAGGATACACTCCTCAATAAAATTTTAAACACTCTCATTAGCTAACAGAAGTCTATACACAGAAAACAGCTGTACAGCTGTTAAGGATTGTCTGCACTCATTTTGCGTTGCATGCGTAGCTGCTACAGCAATCCCAGCCAAAGGGGGAAGGGGGCAGGGGAGACGAAGGGGTGGGGGGGAAGGTGGCTCATGGCGGAAAATTCACACTGGGCTCCAGATCCCCCGCCATTCAGGCACACAGATGTTCACCAACTTTACTTGTTTGGTTTCTTATGAGTTTGCCGAAGGAAAGGGTCATGAAAAACAAAAACTAAAATTAAAAAAGAATTGGGCTAAACACCAGCACGAGAACAGTCTGCTCAAAAGTAATAAAAAAATAAAATAGGAGATATTTTATCCCCTCTGTGCAAGTCCTGTTTGTCTTTATGGACAGAAAGGACTCCGTGTTCTGTCTCTACATATAAAGGATAAAGTTACATTTTATTTGCAGAAAACTTTATGGCAGAAAAGTCCATTCCTTAAAACGCACAGAGAAGACTCTTACCCAGGAATTCTCATCAATTCTTCTCAGTTTGTTGCCTCCCTTACTTTGTATGGAATTAAATTCTTTATCCAAATGGCAAAGTCTCTATTTTTTCTCTCCTTCTATTATTGGGGAGAGGGAGTGAGAAGAGAATTTCACCTAAAGGATATTTTTCAAGCCTTTTTAAAGAAGATCCTTTTGTCACTAATACAAGATCTTTTGGATATTTCTAGGTAAAGGTGAAAGGAAAAGAAATTAAATCTCAGAGCCTCATAAGCATGGACCCCTAATTTATCCAGCTTTCTGCAGGTATCAAAAGAGGAGGAGAAGGGTTTCACCCAAAGGGTTTTTAAAAAGTCCTTTTTAAAGCAGATTTGGGGAGATGCTCTGAATGCATCTTTTTAGCGTTAATAGAGACCTTCTGGGCATTTCTTGGAGGGTGGGGGATGGGAGAGGAAAAGAAATTAAACTTCACGAGTTCATAAGCACAGATCCCTGGGCCAGCTTGCTTTTTTATTATTCTTTTCTATTTACTTCCTACCTAGATAAGATCTTAATCACAGCCCCCAAATTATCCACAATGACATTTATCAACTCTAGTCATCTTTTCTTTAGCATGTGCCGCCAGACCAGCCACCTTTTTTTTTTATCCACCCCTTCCTTTCAATGGAAGTTAATTTCGAGTACATGATTTATCTTGCTGAGCTAACAGTGCTGAAACGGCCCACCTTTTCAAAGGGCTGGCCAGGGAGTGAATTATTGCCGGGTTGTCCAGTGATTGCGTTTCTGAGGGAAGGAGAATAGGAAGCCAGTGTGTTGCCCCGATGCGGCGCTGGGACCTTTTCAGCCCGTGAAGAAGAAAAGATTAAACCTCTGACCGCGGGGCTGACAGGCAAGCGTTATATCAGCAGACAAAGGCCCGAATACCTGAATAGATCAGAGCTCCACGTCCTCTGAGATGAGGTGGTATTTACAAGACTTTCCACTGACCCTATCTCCCCCCACCCAACCTTCCCCCAAATTTACATGATATCAGTATGGCGGTCTTTAACCTCCCCGCAATTTGGTCTGCCCGCATCCTTCACATGACTATTAGCATAACTGCGAATTAGCAACGGCGACATTAAAGCCCGGCGCCACTCTGGAGGCCTTTTCGCATGCCTTTTGCGGCAAACAACCACCTCTTGCCTTGAAAAATTGCATCGTCTGAAAATGTATAATTTCCTTGTGTTGGTGTGTCTCTGTGTGTGTGCCCTGCATACATGGAGTGCAGGGGGGCTGGTGTTTGGTTTGGCAAAGGGTTGCACTTCGTATCTATTAACATCCAACTTGTATTTGTCAAAGGCTGTGCGCGGCCTACTCCAGTGCATATTTGGCGTGAGCTACAGTCATTTAGTGTCGGCCTAAGTGTACAGCTGGTGCCATCTGCGGCAGGATAATAATGAGCTTTCACACAGGCCCTCCCAAGTAGTTTTTTTTTTTTTTTTTAACATTCCCTCCACTGCCCTTCCACCCTATTTGTGCTACTGAACAAGCCAGGGAGATGCATCAGCAAGACAAGATTGAAGAACACTGTGTTTCCGGAAACACAAGTCAGAATGGCGGGTGGCTGAGCTGTGGGATTAACCAGAATACAGTTGCTTTCCGGACTAGGCTTCTGCCAGAGCTGCCAACAATTCCATTGTTTGTTGGACGCCGTATTTATTTATTTGGTAAATGGATACTGTGCTTTTTTTCACCAGATCTTGTCTTCTGAGTGACCTACATGTTATATACTTTCTTACAGCCTGTCCCAGAGCCATATATCGCCGGGGGCCTGCCTATCTATGGGACCACCTTTCTCCACATGTTCCCCACTGTGCTCAGGAGGGCAAAACCTCCTTTCCATCCCCGGACCAAGGAAGGCCAGACTACAAGGGCCAATGCTTTCTCAGTGGCAGCACTGACTCTATAGAATACTCTCCCGGAGGCTATTTGGGCCCTGCGGGATCTTTTCCAATTCTACAGGGCATGTAAAACAGAACTATTTTGATTAGCCTATGATATGTAAGTGGGAGAGTGCCGCCACCCTAACTGAGCGAATACTAATTTGATAATGTCTCGAGGACCACCGATGGATAGACTAATTTAAGACATCAATTGAAATCAAATTGGCCCACTGAAGAAGTTGTGAATTGCCATGGAAGTTGTGAATACCACCATAATAATGATGTATTTATGCTTTTAGTTTTGCATTGTTTACTATTTTAATATTTAACCTTTTTAGTTGTTGTTAGCTGCCCTAAGACCACCCATGGAGAAGGCAGGATATAAATGTAAATAAAATAAAATAAAAGTAGCCAGCTTGTGGGGGGGGGGGACACAAGGCTGGTGTCCCCTAAAGAATCTGCAGCACCTCCACCCAATCTTCCCTAATCTTCCCTTTCAGTGAATGGGGTGCTGCAGGTTCTATAGGGGGCACTTCCCGTGTGCCCCCCTGCTGGCTACAGCCCTGTCTTGTCCCCCATTCCTATACCAGTTCCCTCAAGATGGTGGAATAGTTCTACTGCTAAGTTCCCTCAAGATGGTGGCATGGTTCCACTAAGTTTTCTCAAGACAGAGGCATGGTTCCACACTTTCTGTCCATCCATGATGTCATTGGACCTCTTGTCTCCAAAAAGTAAGGCCCAAAAACAGCTAAGGTAAGGCACCCGAGGCATTACCCTTTGACCTGAAGCTTAGTCCTCCAGTGTGCACAGCTTTCTTGATTCTCCAAGAAAAAAGAAGAAGGAAGGAACCAAGTCCTGCTCCACTACTAGTGTTATTTCCATTAATAAGCTTGCAAATCTCTGCTTCCTTTCTCTCAGGGCTGCATGAAAAGATAGTAAGTTCTATTATCACCCAGGTTGGGGGTTGAATCTTTCCTGGAATTACAATTGATCTCCAGTCTACAGAGATCAGTTGCCCCGGAGAAAGTGGCTGCTTCAGAGGGTGGATTCTATGGTGTCACATCCCTGCTGAGTTCCCTCCCCTCCCCAAGCTCCCTCCTCCCCAAGTTCTATCCCCATATCTTCAGGAATTTCCCAACCTGGAGCTGGCAACTCAGTATCCTACCATTGTGCTCAACTAAAGCCAGTGTAAGGATAAAATGGGAGGGGGTCTGTATGTCACTCTGAACTTCTTGGAGAAAAGTTTCCCATTAAATGAAGTGTGGCAGTGTAATGTTGCGGGTTAGATTGCTACTCTAGGATTGGGGGAGACCAAGGTTGAAATCTCTTCTCAGACATGGACCTCACCTTGGGCCAGTCACTCACTTGTAGCCTCATCAGCCTCTCAGGGCTGTGGTGAGCACAAAATGCAGGCGGCGAGAACTATAAGCTCCTTGAAGGAAAAGTGGGATCAAAATGACACAGATGGACAGAGAGTTTCCATACATTTCCAAGAGTTACAGCCCAAGAACATCCTGGTAGTTTGTGCCTAGTGATCGTTAACAAGAAGGGCTCTCGTATGGAGTTTCCAACTTTGGCAGCCGAATGGGTTTGGCCAGCCCTTTGCCCTGAAATCTTTTTTACAAGTCATTTTTAAAAACAAAAAATCAACAGCTTACTGCCCCCCCCACACACACACACACATTCCCGGTTCTGGCATATGATCCCTCTGTCTGTAAGGCCAACGATGTGTGTGTGTCTCCTCCCTAATGTTTAATTTTTTTTTCAAATGGCTTATTCACTCCCTTCCTTTGTGAAGCCAAAGCTGTGTAATGGCTCTCTCGACAGATGTTAGAATGCTTTGGTTGTGCAGAATTTCAACAAGTCAACCCCCTTTTAATAACCTTTTAGTAAGTGGTCAGTGTTTTTGATCCCCTTGCAGTAAAGCTATTCTTAAACCACACAGACTATTAGTACAGGGTCCCTGCCAGACAATTAGCCAAGGAGTGATTAAAGGAAGAATACATTGTTGGGCAGTGAACAGCAGAGTTCCTCCCACACACACATACAACATACACACACACACCGCCCTTTGCAGAAAGTCCAAGATGTGTCACGCTAAATATATCTCTTTTTTGGCCAGTGGCCTGTCGCTTTTCTTGAACTGTAAAGAGATGAGCAAAACAATCCTTTTAATCTGTAACTTTACGTTGCCCACATTAATTTGTTATTTTTGCATCTTTGGGGGAAGCTTTTAAGCAATTGGTACAGTGGCAAGAAAGAAGGTTCAAGCACCATAAAGTGCAGAATTCAAATGAGGTTGAATTCGAGGATGAGTGTATTACTCACACTTCCCTCCTTTTTGCGTTCCTTTATATTTCTGTCAGCTGTTTTGGTCCCTCGCTTTATACTGTTGAGTCTGTGGATTTGCTTGGATTAGGTGTATCTGTTGTACTATTTTATATGTCATTTATATGGAACTAACATGCATTTATACCTGCAATATATGGATTATAAGGCTTATTTATGGACACACAAATAATGTAAAATGTGCACATTTTACAGGGCAGGAAGGAATCAGTGCTAGGTAACAGAATCACAAGTTTGATTTATTTCAAGCAAAAGCAGAATTGTACTCTTTTTTTGGATGAAAAATCAGGCGTGAGTATTTTTTTTAAATAATAGAATTATAGAACCATAGAATCACATAGTTGGAAGGGTCTATACAAGCCAATTAGTCCAACCCCCTACTCAATAGAGGATCATCAACACATGGAATTCACTTCCACAGGAGGTGGCGGCAGCTACAAGCATAGACAGCTTCAAGAGGGGACTGCATAAGCATATGGAGCAGAGGTCCATCAGTAGCTTTTAGCCACAGCATATTGATGGAACTCTCCATCTGGGGCAGTGATGCTCTGTATTCTTAGTGCTTGGGGGGGGGCACAGTGAGAGGGCTTCTGGATGGGCCATTGGCTTGATCCAACATGGCTTCTCTTATGTTCTTATCATGATTTGCACCTGTAGAAACCTTCCTCTCCATAAGTACTAAGCATTCCTGTCTCCCTTTGGCTCTGGCAGTTTTAGGAGCCGATTCCATAGAAATTACACCGGCGAATGGGCTTAGAAGGGTGTGACTTTGCTTAGGATTGAATTGTGAGCAATGGGCAAAACATCACCATGATGGCAAAACACAAAACACAAAAGCCCACACCCTGGAAAAACTTTTGTTGGCCTTAAACAGGGGTGGCCAAACTTGCTTAATATAAAAGCCATATAGAATAAGCATCAGATGTTTGAGACCTGCAAGACAAGAACATCAGATGTTTGAGGGAGGAAGGAAATAGATGGGAAGGGAGGGGTGGAAAAATAATTTTAAAAGATGGGGTTTTTTGTCTGCTCTTCCTTTGGGAGAAGGAACACCCGTTTGACTGTTAGGGGTGCCAACTCCAGGTTGGGGGATTCCTGGAAATTGGAGATAGAGTCTGGGGAGAGCAGGACTTGAGGTTTTTAAACACAGGCTTGTTCCTTCTTCTTTCTCATCTTCCTTTAGAGGTTTTAAAACAGAGGCTAGATGGCCATCTGACAGCAATGCTGATTCTGTGAATTTAGGCAGAGCATAAGAAGGAGGGCAGGAAGTGCTGCATCAGTGCTTAATTCTCATGGCCCTTTCTTATGCACCCTGGAAAATGCTGATCACAACTTTGGGGTCAGTCAGCAATTTTTCTCCAGGTTAGTTTGGCAAGGTATCCGGGAGGTTTTTGCCATCTTCTGGGTATAGAGCACTGAGTAAGTGTTTGGGGGGGGAGGGGAGAGGTATTTGTGAAGTCCCTGCACTGTGCAGAGTGACCCTGGAGGTCCCTGGAAGTCCCTTCCAACTCTATGACTCTAGAAGAAGGAGTAATGTCACAGTGTCCACTCTCCAAAGCAGCCATTTTATCCATGGGAACTGATATTGGTCATCTGGAGATCAGCTGTAATCCTGAGAGATCCCCAGGCCACACCTGGAACTTTGCAACCTTATAGGCTGTGCCCCCCTTAATGCTGGGCTCAGGTGCTGGCTGCACTTAACCTGCTCTGAGCTCTGGCCCCTGACATGGAGGATGCCTTCCCTGAGCCCTGTTCATGTGTCAGAAATCTGGATTTCAAGATGCAACCCTGTTTACTGGTTTCTTGTGAAGATAAACTGGGCCGGCACACGTATTGTGCTCTCAGTTCCTTGAAGGAACATCAAGACACAAATCTGATAAATAAAATGTGAATATTCTAGGGGCTAACTAATTCCGAGAAGAAAGCAAAACGCTGGGACTGGGAGCTGCGGAAAGTCAAGCTACACTTCAGCCCAAGAGCTGTTGGATCGGATGAAGAAAGAATCAAGGGCATTCCCCATTGATCCGAGCACTAAGCCAATTAGACGGTAATTATCGGCAAGGAAAGAATTAAGTTATCCTTATGGGACTGCTGGTGATGCCTTTTCTCTGATGAATGGTCTAAGAAAGTAAAACCCTTTGGTCCAAAAGCTACTAAGTCACATCGGTGAACCATTCAACGTATTTATAAGATGGTTTGTTGTTGTTCTTGTTTAAAGGAGCAGTTATTCATTGTTACCGGGTTATCCTGTCTCTCCTCTAAGGAGCTCAGTGGTACAGATGGCCACTCCCTTCATTTTACTCTTACACTTGAGAAGAAGAAGACCGTAGATTTATACCCCGCCCTTCTCTCTGAATCAGAGTGGTTCACAATCTATTTTATTTTCCTCCCCCACAACAGACACCCTGTGAGGTGGGTGGGGCTGAGAGAGCTCTCACAGAAGCCGCCCTTTCAAGGACAACTCTGAGAGAGTTATGGCTGACCCAAGTGGAGTTATGGCAGCTGCAAGTGGAGGGGGGTGGAATCAAACCCAGTTCTCCCAGATAAATAGTCCACACACTTAACCACTACACTGAAAAATATTAACTGGGTGAGAATCATAGTTGACAAAGAACTAACTGTATCACTTTGACTTATCCCTAAGTCCTTTGAAGCAGGTGTGTGCTGGTGATTTGATTTGAACTGATTTATTGGATTTCTATCCCGCCCTCCTTGCTGAAGCAGGCTCAGGGCGGCTCACAACAATAAAATAGTAGATCATAGTAACAATACAATTCACTCAATTTAACATTTAAACAATTCATCAGATCTACAGTATAGCAATTTAAAACAATTTAAACAGTTTTGGTGCAAATATAATTTTGTTTCCAGTGGCATTCAGTGCTCTTGGGTATCCTTTTTTGCTACTATATTGGAAATTCAGTTGAAGTCGAGCCAAAATAATACTGAAACTTCATTCAGATGAAACCCAAGTGTCTGGGGGAATATTTCTATTGAGACTCTGGTAAAATGGTTGCCAAATCTGCCCAAGAACTTCCTGGAGATCTGTGAAGAATTTGGGAAGGGATTTCACGTAGCATCTGTGGTGTACCATAGTGTCTCCCCCTGAAGATGCCATTTTCTCCAGAGGCATTCCTGTAGACTGGAAATGACTTGTAATTCCAGAACTCCAGACCCCACCCCACCCCACCCCACCCCCCCAGAGGTTGGAAACCCTATCTGGAATGGAAAGACAGGAGGATTAAGCCATGCACACTTTTCTTGACCTTAAATGTCAAGACCTGGGGAGACAATTGGCAATACCATTCCCCAGGTGGGGGTGGGGGATCCCTGCTTTCATGGTTTGAGGCCAATTTTACCATAGAGTTTTGCCCCAAAAAGCAGAGCGTCACCCCTGACATCACCAAGGCATTGACACCACTTCCAGGTGACATCAGTGCATCATATGACTCCCCATCCACTCCTGGAATGCCCTCCAAATCTCCTCTCCAGTGTGTTGAAGAGACCTGGCCACCCTAGAGACAATATTTGCACATGTGTAATGATGAGCTACACATACATTTCCTTAACAGAGCAACTAGAGGCTCTTTGGGGCCATTTTAGGTTGAAAAAACAGGCCAGGAAGATGAAAGGCCTAAGCACCCTCTCCCCACGTGCCGTGGTCACAATCCAGTTTGTATCCTCTGCTGGTCTGGTAGCCTAGGCAACTAGTATTTCTTTACTTCTTTACTTATTTCATGTGTAGTTCACCTTTCTAGCAGAGACTCAATAATAATATAAACCAGGATGTCCAACAGGTAGATCGCGATCTACCAGCAGATCACGAAAGGGTCAGAGGTAGATCACCAGCTCCACTTGGTCTCATGGTTTGCTGGAAAAGGTGTTTTGATGATTGTTTGGTGTGGTGGTACTTGATTATTGGTGCCAGTATGATGAATTCTTATTTTTACTTTTAGAACTGCATGTGTGGTTTTGGCATCATCCAAAGGTTTTCAGTTCCTGTTGATCTTTAATACTTTGGGACAGTGACAGTTTTGGACCAGAATCATCCAGTGTTAACTTAGCACCCCAGCCACCCCAGTATAACGAAGATGAGTGTTCCAAAGAAGAGCAAAACCTACCACTTTCATGATGAATGGGAAATGGACTACTTCTTCATCATGGTGAAAGACAAGTGTTGTCTACTTTGTAACACCGCTGTATCCTTGCCCCAAAAGGGTAATCTGGAGGGTCAATATAAGGCTCTGCATAGCAATAAGTTTGATGCTGATTTTCCACCCAAAAGTGAAATTCGTAAACTGAAGCTCAAAGAACTTAAATCTAAATTGGCTGCATAGCAACAGTTGATGGCGAAGCCAAGGTCACATTCGGTCAATGCGACCATGACATCCTTCAAGGTCAGCAACCTGATCGTAAAGAAATGCAAACCTTTCAATGAAGGAGAATTTGTAAAAGATTGTTTTCTTGAAGCAGCAGACAATCTTTTTGAAGGATTTAAGAATGAAAGAGATCATAGCTGCTGTTCAAGATGTACAATTGTCAAGAAACACCGTCGTGCGGCGAATAGAAAAGATGTGTGGAGACACAACTGAAAAATTGTTGGAGGATGTTTCAGTTTGTGTTGCTTTCTCACTCCAACTGGATGAATCTACAGACATAAGAGACATAGCCCAGTTACTAGTCTTTATCCGGATGGTTTTTGAAGACTTCAGTGTTAAAGAAGAACTACTTGGAATGATTTCTTTAAAAGGGAGAACTACCGGTCAGGAAATATTCAGCTTTTTCCATTCTTTTGTGACAAAGTGTAATCTTCCATTGCATAAAATTGTTTCCATCACTACTGATGGAGCAAGACAGATGAGGTTAACAGTTTCATAGGCCTCTGTAGACTGCATGACGACTTTCCAGATTTCCTTTCTTACCACTGCATCATTCACCAGCAAGTTTTGGCAAGCAAGAGACTCAGTACAAAGACTGTCATGGACATCACTTTCAAAATTGTAAATTCAGTTCGTGGAAGATCACTTCAAAGACAGCTTTTCAATCTTACTCTTGATGAAGGGGCAGCAGAAATCATTTTGCACACAGATGTAAGGTGGCTAAGTAGGCACAAATTTCTGCAAAGATTTTGTGATTTGCTGAATGAAATAAGAAGGTTTTTGAAGGAGAGGGGAGATGACAAAGCAGAGTTGGAAGATGAGGAGGGGTTATGTGATCTGGCATTTCTTGCTGACTTTACAGGCGAACTAAGTGATATGAACATTGAACTACAAGGTAAAAACAAATGCATTGGCGAGATGATGAATACAGTTTCATCCTACAAGAGCCATTTTGAGCTAATGATGACTGACATTGCAAATAACACTTTTGATCATTTTCCTAATACACAGGACCATCAGGGAAAATATCCAAATTTTGTTTTTCAGAATGAGAAGTATGTGACAGGAATCTGCTCTGTTATCCAGGAATTTGAAAAAAGATTCTGTGACTTCCAAAGAATTGAAAATGTTGTGGAATACTTGTCATACCCATTCAAAGCAGATATAGACATTAAGGAAACTGCAGCTGCTATCAGTAAAAATTACTCACTGAACAAGGCATCTCTCGAAAACAAAATAGTAACCCTTAAAAATGACATTTTTCTCAAGACCCGTGCTGAGCAAGAATCATTTTGGAAGCTAGTGCCTAGAGACAAATTTCCCAACATGAGAAGATTCACTGAAGCTGTACACACTGATTTGCGTGAATCTGCAGTTTCCCATCTGAAAATGACAAAGTACACAGTATTCCAACATGACAGATGAACATCTCCAGGATTCCCTGAGACTGGCCCTCACGCAATATTCACCCAACTTCAAAAAGCTGGTGGATGAAATGCAGGCTCAGTTGTCTCACTGATTAGCAAGAGCAAAGTTTTAAAGATTGCGCAAGATCAGCCTGGATCAATACTTGACCTACATTTAACACAAATTACTCAATAAAAGTTAAAGAAAGTTATTAAGACTGTTAAAGAAAGTTATAACAATAAAAATTTAAGAAAAACTGTTCACAGTTCTTTCTGGATCTTCGTCTCTCTGTTCTGTTTTTGCTTATTTTGCTTACCAGTAAATGACAGAAGGTGCATTGTAAATGCAGAGGGGGGGGTGGCGGGGGAGGCTGGTGGAACCCAACTTTGGTGAATTAAAATCTAATTTGAAGCTAATTTGAAATTTAACTTTCATGGTGGTAGATCACCAGCACTTTTGTCCGGAAAAAATAGATCACGACCTGTTCGAAGTTGGACATGCCTGATATAAATTTTTCAAAAATAACAAATTACCAGTTGTATGATCAGGCCCAAAGCCATGGGGGGCTATGGGGGGGCTAGGGCCCTCCACCCAACCCCCCCTTCCAACTATATGGGCTCTCCTTTTGCTGTCCTGTTCTCCCCACCGCCATTGCTCTCCCCGTCAGATCGGATGGTGCTTTCTTCTGCTGGCACCCCAGTGTTGAACGTGTTGAGAGCGCCAGAAAGCCGGCAGAGGACCTGTCGGCCTCAGAGCCACTTTTTCCGCCGACCAGCGGGGGCTCCTTGAAAGAGCCCCAGGAGCTGGCACTTTACCATGTGGGTGGGAGGGAGGGGGGAGGTGCCACGGAGGAGGGCGGGGGCCAACAGAGCAGTGGGGAGATCGGGGGCCAAGGAAGCAGCAGCAGAGAGAGCGGGGGGCCCCTCCACCTAAAATTTTATTCCCCGGACCCCCCACCTAAAATTTTCTGGCTATGGCCCTGTGTATGATACAAGCAACTTTCCCCCCTGTCAACTCTCAGCTGAGTTATGGTGACCCTGTAGGCTTTTGAAAAGCAAGAGACATTCAGAGACAGTTTGCCATTGCTTGCCTAGCGACTCCAGTATTCCTTGGTCTCCCATCCAAATACTAACCATGTATACATAGAAGTCTGAGGTAGAGGTGATTACTCAGTTTGGGAGGGAATGGCATTCTGCACATGCTCAGAAGCACCTGGGTTGGATCCGGTGCAAAATGTCCACTTGTGCTAGAGCTCATGCACAAGGGAAAAAAAACAAGGAAAAGATGGCAGTAGAGATTTGTGCTAAGTCAAATTTATTGTGTTATCCCTACCAGCATTTCCACTTGCTCAAGATTGTGTAGCTAACATCTGGGCACTATAATAGACAGGGAGGAAAGCACTAGGTGTTGCACAAGATCTTGCTCCTGTTTATGGTTCAATTCGCACATTGCTGGATCAAAGTCCACATTCTTTATCTTTGGCTTACATGCTTCAGGTCTGTATCACCCCAGTTCTGGAACCCGCATACTGATGGACTCACAGTGCCACTCCAGTCAGAACAAAGTTGGAGTCCAGTGGCACCTTTAAGACCAACCAAGTTTTACTCAAGGTATAAGCTTTCATGTGCAAGCACTCTTTATACCTTGAATAAAACTTTATAAGTATGCTCGCACATGATAACTTTTAGCTTGAATAAAACTTTGTTGGTCTTAAAGGTGCCACTGGGCTCCGACTTTGTTCTGCTGCTTCAGACGGACATGGCTTCCCAGCTGTCTCTAGTAAGAGTTACTCTGGGCTTCACCAATTTCTCAGTACACTGGAGTAACTCTGCGTAGAATTCTGCTGCTAGTTTCTTGGTGCCACCTCAAAGTTTGGCAGCTTTACTAGGATGCAAAAAAATAAAAGGAAAGGATCATCAACAGAAATGAAAGAGCTCCATCCATCTTTGAGCAAATCAACTTGATTATTGTTGCTAATACCATTCCGGCAAAAGTGTGTACATACTTCCCTTTTGGTCACATCATTCCAAGTTCCCCCAACCCTATTAATAATGAGCCGCGGCTGGTTAAGCAGCTAATTAGCATGCTGTTTGTTAGACGAGTTAAGAATGTCATTAGGGGGAGTGGGCAGAGTCTGTCGGAGGAATGCGGTGTGAAGGGTTACCATAGGGATCTCTCTGTGGCCTATTCATTCGGAGGGTTAGTCTAATCACTATCATAAGGAAAGGATTGCTTGGATATAAACTTCAGGTTAACATCTGATTAGATCACCAGGGAACAAAGCGACCCAAAGTAGTTTGTTTGTTAATCCTTTTGGGGGTCCAACCCAAATTCTCTAACTGAGTAAAGAGCTTTGGATCAAAGTTTGTCAGGCTTTTTTTTTTTAAGGTTGTCCCCCTGATTTAAAATTGAAATGAATTTACAGGCTGTAATTAGAAATTCAAGGAGGAGAGGGCTGTCAATGTCTATTAACTGTGCTGGTTAAGTGGAACTTCCATGTTCAGAGGCAGTATACCTCAAAATGCCATTTTTGGGGGGAAGGTGAAGCTTGCCTTGCTTGTGGGCATGAGAAGGCGAGAAGCTTTGGCTCAGTGGTAGAGACTTTGCTTCTAGGGTTGAAAAGTCCCCTTGCCATCATGGCAGGGGTATTTGGGAGGCATTTGGGGGTGAGCAGGATGTTGCAATGACATTACCCGGAAGTGGCATCATCACATTGGTGACATCATGCACGAAGCTCTGATTTTCGGGCCAAACTTTATGGCTTTTTTACTTCTAAACCATAGAGTTTGCCCAAAAAAAACAGAACGTCACTGTTTGACATCATCAAATTGGGAATGTCACACAGTGATGTTTGGGGAGTGGGGTTTCCCTTGCCAGGCAGCTGGCCAGTGGTGGATTAAAGCCCCCCAAAGCCAGGCAAAGTCTTCTGACTCCATCCCCAAAGTCCCCAGCTATTTTTTGAGTTGAACCTGACAACTCTAGGCTCACCTCTGCTTGTTGGATGCTGTGACAGTTTACATCAGGGGTACATCTACAGTTGCTTGGAGCAAGATGCCTCCCAGAACTTTTTCATATTGTATCAATATTTTCATTTTAATTTCTGTAAGCCATTTTAAGATACAAATCTGGGGAATAAAAACAATGTGTTCATTTGTGTGTGTGTTTTAAAAAGTTACGCATTCACCAACAAGAAAACACATCTGCACAAGGCCTCCAGTCTCACACTCAAAGGAAGTTTCCACACCAACTACTGCCCTGCCAGTCATTCTCCTATTCCGAACTGCAGTAACTTTCTCTTTTGACAGCCTGACACCTTTTGCCCACCAGGCCTATTCAAAGTTGCCATCTCCCTCCCAATTCGCTGTCGCAGAAGGATGCGATGACTTCTTATTTTTTAAAAAAGATGTTCATTAAGTACACCCCTGCACAATTTTCTTGACTTTTTAAAAACCTGCCTACCCAAATTTGACAGTGGCATTTGCTCGTTGCCCCCCTTTTAAAAAAAAAATTAGCAGTAAAATGCACCAATCACAAAGTATTTTGTGTCCCACACCATGCTGTTCGCTACAAACGCAGCAGGCCAGAGACTCAGTTGGAATTAACAATTCATCGAGGACCAAATGATTTTAATGTTATCAACACATCTTTCCCTCTGGCATATGAGTGCACGACTTACGAGGAGAGAGGCAATTTGTTTGGCGAATTTTATCCTTTGTTATTGAAAGCTGCTGCATTTTGATGTATAAAGACTCTTGCCATTAAGCCACAGGACAGAAACATCCCCGTGGCCTTGCCAGTTTGTTTGCTTGTTATTTGATTTTTAAATAAAATTGACTTCAAAAGTAACATGGCATGAGGGAGGGGGGGGGGTTTAAAGGTGTTTTCCCGTTCCTCTTCCAAGAGATTGCACAATCATTAACCTAAGAGCAAGCCTCAGCTGAGCTGCCTGGAATACATAATGAATGGTAGGTGGAATGGCAGCATTATGGAAAGTTGGGGTGAAAGCCTGCTAGCCTTCATCAACTCTGGTTGCTTCATGCATTTGGTCTTAGATCCAATTCTGGTGGTGGAAAGTGCTGTCAAGTATCAGCTGACTTATGGCATAGGGTTTTCAAGGCAAGAAATGTTCAGTGGTGGTTTGTCATTGCTTGATTCTTCATAGTAGCCCTGGAGTTCTTTGGCAGTCTCCCATCCAAGTATGAACCAGGGCTGACCCTGCTTAGCTTATCAGCTCTGACAATAGCAGACTAGCCTAAATCACCAAGCTTAGGGATGATCCAGATCTACTCATATACAGGGCATTTTTGGTAGAAAAAGCCCAGCAGGAACACATTTGCATATTAGGCCACACCCCCTGACATCACCATTGTTTCACACAGGGCTTTTTTGGTAGAAAAAGGCCAGCAGGAACTCATTTGCATATTGAGCCACACCCCCTGATGCTAAGCCAGCTGGAACTGCATTCCTGTGCGTTCCTGCTAAAAAAAAAAAAAAAGCCCTGCTCATATATAATAAACGTCCCAGATGGGGATGAGGTTTTCTACCCATATTAAGAGTTACATCCATACAGTTCAACAGGGGTTGGAGAAGCATGAGAATGGTAGTTTGGAAGTATACGCAGGGGAATAGTGGATGTGTCTGTTATATTAAAGTAACTGTAAAACCCATCTTTCTCCCTGATATAAGAGTCATCACAACCAATTCAAGGCAACCTCATGAAATTCCACCTCATAGGGTTTTCAAGGCAAGAGATGAACACAGTGCATCATGATGCATGTGTTAAAGGTCATAAAGCTGTGAGAAGGCAAGTTTGCCTCTGCTTGCTGGACTATGTGTTTCCATCTACCCAATTTCGAATCCTCACTCACTCTGCAGTGAAAGTTCCAAATGAACATGCAGCTCAGAGACACCCCCACCCCCATCCCGTTAGCTTCCATCTCTCCTTTCTTTTTCCAGCTCTCTTGCCTAGTCTTCTATTTCCTTGGTCTCTTTCCCTCCAAGTCCCCAGGTTTCTACATTCTTAAATCTAGGCTTTCCTAAGCCCTTTGGTCAGCCTTGACTCTCTCTTTCTTCAATAATACCTGAGTTAATGGCATCCAGAGATTTTTTAGCTGTCCCTTCTGTGACATCACAGCAGCTCTGCCAATCACAATCAGATGTGTTGTTATCACTACTAAATCTCCTCTCTTCATGGTATAGATTGGTGAGTTGTTTTATTTTAACCCATATCCCAACTCCAAGCAGCTAACAACAAATTAAAAAGGTTTTTAAACACAATATTAAGAAATTATCTCCCCTTCAACCCTACTAGTGTGGAATAAAGGGGAGAGCAAATGTTCATAATTTCATTGCTTTCTAAATCTCTGTTTAGTTTTTCATTGGTTTCAGTTCACTTGTCTCGTAGATTCAATGGCATTGTATACCCACTTATGTACTCGCTATATGCAATTTATACAATATTTCTAAATAAAATATGTTGCTTTATTGATATAAATGACATTGAAAAATGCATACATTTTATGGGAACACTCCAGTACAAACAGACTGATAGGAAAGTAAAGAATTGTAAGTTCAATTTACACAAGGAGAAAGGAAACTGGAACAGGTTTAAAACAGCAGCGGCAAGACATTCAAAGTCATCCCTTGTTGAAACCATCTGATTTGGGTTCTTCACCTGATTTATATCCCATCTCAGCTTTGTTTCCCAAAACAAGCAACCATTTTCTTTTAAAGAAAAAAAAAACAGCGGCGGTATGGAAGAAAATGCCCACTCTTCCTACCCAATTTCCAGTAATACATCAAAATTCAGGAGGGGAATGAAAAGAGAGGGTTCTTTAAGGTATTCTTTAACACACTATTGTTTTCCTGCCTGCTCTTTCACTCTTATTTTCAGCTAATTAAATTAAGCTGGTAAGCAGGTGTAAGCCTACTTGTTAAACCAATGGTTTGGGTTGCTAAAAGGAGAGGCCAGCCGTATTTACACAGCCAGAGATTTGAAAAAGAGAACATAAACCCCAGATGACAAGAGAATCCCTCCCACAGGAAGCTGAGAATCCTGTTTCGCTCTTCCTGTAGGGTACCCACTCCTCCAAAATAGTGTCCTCTTAATCCAATATACTAAACCTCAAGGAGGGGGGGACTATAATCAATGGGGTTTTGAGCACTAATACTTTAGGCTCTTTCCTTTCCCAAACAATCCCCTCCATGCACATTTTCATTTTCCAGACAGGGTTTCATGTGAGCTGTCAATAAAGGCAGAGCTCTGGACAGTAAATTGAGTTTGCACAAATGCCACTATCTGATACTGTTTAAAAAGCACTTCAACCTGGTTCATTTCATTGGAGGTTCTGGAAAACAGACACTCAGCTACCTGGAGAAAGTCAACCTAAATTCAGATAACAATGTTGCTTTTGAAAAAGTTGCCCAAATACTTAGATCTTTTTTTAAAAAAAATCAAGAGAGCCCATTTCTGACCCTTATTGTCCAGTTTTCCATTTGCCCCTGAATTTGTCATGTTAGGACGGGACCACTGTAAATACCACTTCAGCATTACTCTTTTAAAGTGTGTGTTATGTATGCTGTCAAGTCACTTTCAAATTATAATGACCCTGTGAATGAATGACTTCCAAAACATGGTATCATTAACAGGGCTTTGTTTGTAGAACAAGCCCAGCAGGAACTCATTTGCCTATTAGGCCACATCCCCTGATATCACCATTGTTTTACATAGAAATAGCCCAGCAGGGACTAATTTGCATATCAAGCCACACACCCTGACACAAAGCCAGCTGGAACTGCATTCCTGTGCATTCCTGCTTAAAAAAAGCCCTGATCATTAGCCTTATTTAGATCTTGCAAACTGAAAGTTCTGAGTGGATTCCTTTACAGAGCCAATCTATCTCATGTGGAGTCTTCTGCTTCTTTTACTGCCTTCAGCTTTCCCTAGCATTATTGTCTTTTCTAGTGAGTCTTGTCTTCTCATGATGTGACAGAAGTACAACAGCCTCAGTTGTCACTATCACTTCTAGGGAGAATTCAGGCTTGATTTGGTTTAAAATCCACTGATTTGTCTTTTTGGTGGTCTATGATATCCAAAAAATGACTCTCTAACACTGCATTTCAAATGAATCAATTTTCTTCCTGTCAGTTTTCACCACTGCCCAACCATATATAATAATGTGGAATGCCACAGTTTGAATCCTGGTCTCCAGTGACACTTCCTTACCCTAAAGCAGGGGTGGCCAAATTGAGGCTCAGGAGCCACATATCTTTCACACAAATTGTGCGGCTCTTGAAGCACCCCCATTGGCTGACTTGAAGAATGCATTTAAAGTAAAAATTACTTTCTTTCTCTCCCTCCTCCCTCTGCCATCTATTTTCCTTCCTTCCTTCCTTCCTTCCTTCCTTCCTTCCTTCCTTCCTTCCTTCCTTCCTTCCTTCCTTCCTTCCTTCCTTCCTTCCTTCCTTCCTTCCTTCCTTCCTTCCTTCCTCCCTCCCTCCCTCCCTCCCTTCCTTCTTTCCTTCCTTCCAATATCTGACATTCATGTCTTGGTGGCCTTCAATCATCTGATGTTTATTCTATGTGGCTCTTACGTTAAACAAGTTTGGCCACTTCTGCACTAAAGGGTCTGTTCTAGCTTCATAGCTGCCCTTCCATAGCTTCTGTTCTTTTATAGCTGCCCTTCCATGGCTCAGTCTCCTGATAAGCGCCACCACTAAACAAGGAGAAAATTCTTGATTTAATCATTTTAAAAGCTATCTGCTGCAGCAACACAGAGCTCTGTGTATCATTCAGAAGGAGGAACTGAATCCATCCCTAATATTTGTCAGTTGGTGGGACCAAAGCTTTTTTTATTATTATTTTTAAGGAGAGATAGTAAAGGTCTATACATACTTCCGGATGCAAAACAATGTTAATGCTGCCATTTCCTTCATCCTTACACAATGTTCATATCACAAAATGTAGCACCTAACAACAGCAGGATGACACTGTGGGATGTGACAAAGCTCCATGGTCTTCCAGAAAGGAGGTATTCTTCAACAGGAATCCTTTGGGAGGCTACAGAAGTACTGATATTAGCCAGCATCACACCACCACACACACTGAAACAGGATGGTGGCATTTGAAAGCTCCTCCACTGAACTGAACAGCCTTTAGCAATGGCTTTTTGGCCACTCCTCTCCCATGAGACTGTTATGCAAGTAGCCTGAGACAAAATATGTATCTTTGCCTCTGAACTAAAAGAAGGATACAAATGTAGTTCAGCAGGTAGAGAAAAATGGGAATGTTGTATTGCTTTTGAGCTTAACTGTTGAGCACTGTCAATTAAAAAAAAAACTGATGGAAGATATGGAAAGTCCCTGTTCATTAAGCTCCACTTCTTTGTCAAAGCCATTCTGTTACTATCCAAGGATACACCTACACCACAAACATGCATTTGGCTAGTCATTTAACTGTCATGGTCTCCCCCAAAGGATTGTGGGAATTGTAGTTTGGTAAGGGTGCTTAGAATTCTGAAGGAGTCCTAGCTCCTCTTGTGGTTTTCTTGGGAGACAGAATTACTGCTCGATCACAGTCTGAAGAGAAGATGCACACTTGCTCTTGCTTTTGCCTCCACCTCTATGCTTCTGTGTCAGCTACTGGCCTCTACCACATCCCTGCCTTGTTTGAAGTTCACAAACCACTTAGGTGCGTGCCAGCGCTGTGTTCTTTACCAGCTCCTAACAAACTGTACATAAATGTTTAGTGGGAGAACCAAATTAAAGCAGCTCCTTAAAGCATCCAAAGCTTCCAGTATAGGCTACATCTTTGAAAACCAGCTAAGGCATCAATTAAGAGTTCTTTCTAAACTGAATGATCCAGGGGTGTCAGCTGGGGTTGGGTGAGACGGGGAAAGGCTCTTATAGGACCTGCTGATCACCTAAGCCACTGAACACCCCAAAGGAATGTTGTCATGTGATAATCATCCTCTGAGCACATACAAAGCACAGCCTGCCCCCAAACATATAATTCCTTCCTTCCAAGGCAGATCTGAGCCTGATGAACTTTGTCACTTCTCTTTTTTAAGACATTAAATATCAACACCACCCACTTCCCTGAATATTCACAATCATGCATATGACTCCATCTGCACACACACTCCCTACTTCCTCCAGTGAGCTCAGGGAAACATACCTGGCCTCCTGCTTCCCTTCTGTCCCTTTGAGGAAAGCCAAACTGAGAGATAATGACTCAGTAAAGAGCACTTCGTGTACCTGATGGCCAAGCAGTGGTCTGAAAGCAGGTTTCCCCAGTTTGTATGTACTCTGTTCCACCCTGATTCTGCAGTTTTCCTCTCTCTCTCTCTCTCTCTCTCTCTCACACACACACACACACACACATACACAAACAAACAAACAAACTAGAGTATGATTTCTCTATGACCATGAAACCCAATCCATGAGAGGTCAGGAAGTGTATCATGTCTGGATATACTTTCAGGTAAGGGCCTTCCAGTTTTTATTGTTTTTTCATGTAAAAAAATGAGGTGAGGAATGGTAAACCGTCTTGAGAACAATATGTTGTCGAAGGCTTTCATGACCAGAGTCCATTGGTTGTTGCAGATTTTCCAGGCTGTGTGGCCGTGGTCTTGGCATTGTGAGACCTGACATTTCGCCAGCAACTGTAACTGGCATCCTCAGAGGTGTAACCCAGAAAACTGGAGTTCTTGACCCAGAGAGAACTCCAGTTTTCTGGGTTACACCTCTGAAGATGCCAGTCACAGTTACTGGCGAAATGTCAGGCCACACAATGCCAAGACCACAGCCACACAGTCCAGAAAATCTACAACCATCTTGAGAACACTTGTTTTAGAAAGTGGTCTCTAAATGTGACAAGCCCTAGCAGGGTGGCATAGTGAATAGAGGAGCAGTGCAGGGTGTGGGTTCCAGTCTCCACTCTTCCATGAAGTTTGCTTGAGGTTCTTGGATCAATCAGCCTAATTTAGGTCCTGAGGATGCGGTGAGGGTGATGGAGCAGAAAGCTAGGCAAGCTGCCCTTAGATCCTTGGAGGATGGACAGAGAGAAAAAATGTACTAAATAAATAAAGTACTTAAGTCTCCTTCCCCTGTATCTGCCTGTCTCTACCTAATTTCACCTTGGGAAGGATCCAAATTATGTGTACAGCTCAGTCACCTTTAACATGCCACCCTAGCTGCATCGATAGACATTCCCCCACCCCACAAACAACTGCCCCCTTTGGAGTGCATAGCTGTCATGCACTCCTGCCCCAAATGGCATCTAGTTTTGCCCCAGAGTCTTTCCTCTTCCCTCCCAAAGTCCTATTTTGAAGGTGCTCAAGGCAGGAGCTCACTTAAAATGTTCCCTTACGCTTGTGGCGTAACAGCCCATTCAGGACAGATAAGCCCCTTTAGAAATGAAGGGGAATTTAATTCAGTGTTTGAGTGACAGTAGGAAGATTTATCCGCTGGCTAGACAATACGGCTTTTGGGGCTTTAATCTTGCCCAGACAATGGGCTGTTTCTCGGGCCTCATCTTGTGTTTTTCCCACGATGTTCGGTGATTAACCGGCTACTTCATTGGATGGAAGCCACTATCTCTCTTTTAAAGGGTGTTTGCGCTTCTGTCAAGGACTAAGAGGGGAGGGGAAGGCAGGAGATGGGAAGAAGTGAAGGAGGGAGGGGGGAAGAGGGAGGGGGTTAAATCAGCCGGGAGGATGCAACAATGAAAGGCGGCAAGAACCCAACTTGGTCTTGGACCTGAAGGAGGTGGAGCTGAGGCAGGAAGTAAGATATAAGAGGCTGCTCTAAATCGAGTTGCATCCCTGGGCCTTGGGCCTCAGTGCTGTTGACTCGATGGCAGTGACAGCTGTCAATCAACCAGCCTTATATACCCTTGAAATACAGTTATGAGAATTTACAGTTTTAGATATGCATTATTGTGGACTGCTTATGAGATATTTTTGGGCTGAAAAGCAGGGTAGGTAGCTGAAGTGCAGTTCAAGCTATGCCCTCCCCTAGAAGGGACACCAGAGGGAGTGAAGCATTATTGTAGAGGTTTGGGCTAGTTCTGCTGAAATATCGACTCTGCCTTTCAATTTACGGTTTCAAGGCAGCTTACAGAACATTGGAAACTACCCCACCTCAAAATACTGACAGCAGAAATGGCAGACAAAGTAACTCGCACATACCATGCAAACGTCTAGGTAAAGAAAACTGTTTTTAACCTGGTGGGCAAATATCCATAAAGCAGATGCTCAACAGAGGCGTCAGGATATTCAAAAAGAGAGCTAGAGAAGCTGGGGAAATATTCTCAGGGCAAGGTAGGCATTTTGCTTCGAGGCCTCCAGAGCACTCCAGAGCAAGGCCTCACTGTTCTTCAGTGTCCTGAACTACTCTAAGCAGCAGCTATGGGTATAGTTTGGCCTGGGGATATGCATTATGTCAAGGGTGGCCAAACTGCAGCTTGGGAGCCACGTGTAGCTCTTTCACACATATTGTGTGGCTCTCAGAATCCCCACAGCACCGTTGGCTGGATTGGAGAAGGCATTTGTCTCTTTAAATCACTTCTCCAAGCCAAGCCAGCTGGCGACTTGGAGAATACATTTAAAGTTGCTTCCCTTCCTTCCCTCCCTGCCTCCCTTCCTTTCTTCTTGCAGCTCTCAAACAGCTCTCTGACATTCAACTGATTTTCTGACTAAATTGGCCAGTTCAGTTGGAGGAAATGGCATCTTTGGAGGGTAGATTCCATGACTATCCCCACTCAGCTCCCTCCCCAGACTTCTCCCTCCCCAGGTCCTGCCCCCAAATCTTCAGGAATTTCCCAAAGCAGAATTTGCAAAACCAACACCAGACAGAGTTATTACCTTTGCAATCTGCATGAATATTATTTCTAATGCTTGTTCTAAAAATACCTATATTGGCCTAGATGGCCCAAACTATCCCAGTTTTGTCAGATCTTAGAAGCTAAGCAGAGTTGGCCTTGGTTAGTATTTGGATGGGAGACCACCAAGGAATTGGTGCTATGCAAGGACAAACAACTGCAAAACACTTTTGTTCATCTCTTTCCTTGAGATGAACCTTCCTTCATCAAGGGCTGCCCTAAGTCAGCTCAGACTTGACGGCACTCTTCACCACCAGGAATAACCAGCGTAAAAATTGACGTATCTACATAGAGCCTGGCATCTGAAATGGCCTTCCTTCCTTCACCAGGACAGTACACACAGTTCTCTCCTTCTCCGATGTATCTCTACAGTTACCTTCTAAGGGTGTCTAGACTGAGAGAAAGGGACTGGTTTAAGCTCATCTAGTGAGCTTCAGGACTAAGTGGAGTCTGGAACCAGCCGATGCTAATTTGCATCACAACATTCTCATGTCGAACTACTTCAGATGTTGCAAGCATATGTATTTGTACACCAAGATGTCCTGTACACATCAGATGTACAAGCATTACAGACGTACCAAAGAACAGAATTTGCTGAAGCAAACAGAGCTGGCGTTTGCATAATGCGCGAACGGGTCAGAGCTGCAATTTTTGCGAAGAAGCCTATTCAGTTTTCATGGCAAATGGTAGAATGGAGAAAAACAAAGATCCCCCTTGTCAAGCTGATTTAGATTAAATTTGATTCTGCGAACTCCAAACATAGCTTAAAGGATTTAGAGTTTCCCCGCCCCCAACGGCCCAAGCCACACCCAGTCCTGTGTTGTCATATGAAAAAAAGAGAAGAACTTGTCAGCCGTTGACAAAAGACTCCAGGAGATTATCTGTGTTTCTTTTCTTGTTCCAGGGGTATCTTTGCCTTAATTCCTGAAACTGGATGCATGGATTATCCTTTACACTAAGCTATATCATTTCCCTCTTTCTGCAGGCAATAGACAATGCTGCAGCCAATACTGAACAGGTGGAAAGCTACCAACTCGATGGCAGCAAAATGGAAGGCCTCATCAGCCAAGAGAAAAACAGCAATTTTGTAGAATTCGTAAAAGCCATGTTTGTTACGGTTCATGGAAATTCACGTAAGTATAAGCAAAAAAATACTGTAAGTAAATTCAATGCCATACTCCATCCTATTCTATAATGCTTTGACAGCAATAATGATAACCTTTTAGACACCCTAGGTGGTGTAGTGGCACATGCAATCTTGCACGTCAGTAACACATCACACAAAAGGAATCTTGATACAATTTTATTGTTGCATTTTTTTTGCAGTGTTTTATCAGCGCACATATTTCCATCAGTTAACACGGGAGGCGGGTGACTTTAAGAACTAGAAGCTGAATCAAACCATGCAGGCACAGTGTCCTGTACAAAAAAAAAATCAGGGTGCCAGGAGCAGTAGTTCAGGTTTGAAAACAAAAAAGCATAATTTGGACCTCTGGACCCCAGATAGACACCTGAGCAAGGAGAATTTCAGAAGAATCCCTAGTGATAGCAAATGCTAACCTACATCATAGAGTACAAAATGTGTGTACAAAATGGAGAAGTGGTTCTTAATTTTTGCATTATTTTCTTTTTCCTGGTGCAAGATTTTGCCCATAAAATATAAGCATTTTCTCCAACTTTTCTACACATCAGTAAATCAGCTCTGCACATTAAAAATAAAAAACTGTATAAACGATGCAATGTGCATATATAATGCAAAAATATCTACAGAAACTCCCCCCCAAAAAGACAGAAAATATAAACCCAAATTCAAAACAATAAAAAACATACATGCATCCCAAATTTTCAGTGCTGAAACTTCATGTGGAGGTCTGCCTTGTGCACCATTTTAATGACCAAAAGGCACGCAAAACAAAACAAAACTACTCCAAAATATTTAAAACCTTACTAAGATCATCCTGGTTGCTATCTCTTTACTCTCCTCCCTTTCACCGGTACTGAAGTCTGAAACTGCACTCCTGTTTTCAAGTATGTATTTAAGCCTGACAGTGTGATGACTCTGGAAATTCAAAACATTGACAGATGACTTTGAGAGAGCTGCCAACCAACTTTACAAAACAGTCATTTAATCGTTTCTATTCTCACCAATAAAATTAAAATCAATTTTCATATTACCAAAACCTCATTACAGGTGCTTTATGGAGATATTTTTTTGGGGGGGTGGGGATTTCACTCTTCTCCTTGAATCCCTGCCTGCAAAACAGGGACAATGGGAGTCTACCACACAGGGTTATTGTGAGGCTCAGTAGCATGTAAGGAAATCCGAACATTAGGAAATGTACAAAACAGGACAGTGTTCACTTTTTAAAAAAACGTTTAAGTCACCAGCTCCAGAGCACTTACAGAGGGGGATAGAATAATATAATTTTTATTAGTCTGACTCCCTCTATCTTCTGTATTATTGTTATTACTATTATGATTTCATAACCTGATACAAGTTGTCAGCTCCAAACCAAGCCACTAAAGGGGTGGGGGAATCAGAGAAGTGCCAGACAATCTGGAAGCAATAGCTCCCGTCATGGAAATTCGTTCTCTCTCTCTCTCTCTCTCTCTCTCTCTGGAAATTTTCTTCTGATACCTTTTTGCAACTTTGAAGATATATATTTTTGATGCTATACCATCTTGCCTTCTGAATTTCCTTCTGAATTTACACATTCCTTTCAAGAGGACAAAGTTGGAGTCCAGTGGCACCTTTAAGACCACCAAAGGTACGCTGGACTCCAACTTTGTTCTGTTGCTTCAGACCAACATGGCTACCCACCTGGATCTCCTTTCAAGAGGATGTTATTGTATGAGGAACAGAGATTCAAAGTGACACATTGGGTGAAGTATTGTAGTCAGTTTGGTGCAGTGGTTAAGTGCGGTGACTCTTATCTGGGAGAACCGGGTTTGATTCCCCACTCCTCCACTTGCAGCTGCTGGAATGGCCTTGGGTTAGCCATAGCTATCACAGGAGTTGTCCTTGAAAGGGCAGCTGATGTGAGAGCCCTCTCAGCCCCACCCACCTCACAGGGTGACTGTTGTGGGGGGAGAAGATAAAGGCGATTATAAGCTGCTCTGAGATTCTGATTCAGAGAGAAGGGCTGGGTATAAATCTGCGGTCTTCTTCTTCTTCTATTGGAATAGAATCTAGGTTCTCATCCCCTTTCTACCATCAGACTCACTGAATGACCTTCAGTCAGTCAGTCTCTCTCTCTCTCTCTCTGTCTGTCTCTGCCTAAATCTACCTCACAGGTGGCTGTGAGGATAAAACTGGAGAATCTCAGCTCCTGCCCAAGTTTCCTGGGGGAAGGTTAGGATAGCAAAATTGATGGATGAATAGCTAGGTGCACCTGTAGAAGACAACAATGGCACAGACTTGCTCAGGCTGTGCTGTCTCCTTTGTTGGTAGTACAAAGTGCCATCAAGTTGCAACTGACTTATTGTGACCCCATAGGGTTTTCAAGGGAAGAGACAGAGAGGTGGTTTATTCCCTTCCTCTGCAGAGCAACCTTGGACATCTTTGGTGGTCTCCAGTACTAACCAAGGCTGATCCTGCTTAGCTTCCAAGATTTGATGAGACTGGACTAATCTGAGCTTTCCAGGTTAGGGCTAGGTCTCCCTTAGCACAATAGATTTGTGGCTATGAAGAGCCAGAAGCAATAACAGTAAGTGCTTTAGAAGACTTCTGTCTGACTTCAGAAGCGAAGGATCTCAGAAGAAGATATTAGTTCTTGAAAAGGTTTGTGGCAGCAGAGGCCACCTCCACAATTCCACAGTCCCAGACTGTTTTGTCACGTTTCTTTGTAAAAGGGGCCCTTGACTTCCATTAGTCAGAAGTCTTTGCAATCTTAACAGGATGGACACTTCCAGGTCATTTTCTAATGAGTTTTTACATCAGAGCTGCTTAAGTTGATCAAGAATTTATGAAGCAAGCAGGTGTAATGTGAAGACTCCTTGATGGAGGGAGAAGATAAAAGCAAGACAAATGCATTGAGTACAGATCGAACCGTTTTAAACTTTCCTTTAATCACACAGAGCAGATGACACTTCCTCATAGAGAGGTAGACTGTGTTTCAGTGGTAGAACTTGAACTTTGAACTCAGCTTTGGTTGTGTGAAGCAGTCAGAGATACCAGCTTTTGACGAGATGAAGTACATTTATCAAACAAGGACACTAGCTAATGAATTGTTGTCAATCAGTGTTTGCAAACCTTGCAAAAAAAAATTCACCTATCCACATATGTGGATCATACACAGACAAACAGACACCCAAGGCCTTGAATTCAGCAGGAGCTCACAGGAGCATAGCTCCTGAACCTTTTGGACACCCCCTTCCCCACCTACCTTGTCCACTGAATAGTGGGTGGAGCTGCATAACAATCCCTGGATTAGGAGGGTGGGCAGCCAGCCAGCCACTAGGAACTTTGCCCCAGCCCCAGCAGCCCTCATTAACCCCTGGAGAAGCCCCTGCCACCCTTTCTTCACTCTTTATGTAATTCTGGGCAGCGGGTGGCTTGCTGACCTTTTGACTGGCCAAGGAGAGCCCCGGGTAAGTGAGGACTGCTTGGGATGACTGGATCTCTAGCCAGCCCAAGTAGGCCTTGCTGACCTGGGGCTCTCCTTTCTTGCTTCAAATTGCTTTTGGCTGGTGGGGGGGCAGCATATGCTAAGGAGCTATGCTAATGAGCTCCACCACCTATTTTTCTACAAAATGACCCCTGTAGACACCCATGAGTTATTTGTAGCACATGGATAGCCTGGGAAAAGATCCAGACTCTCCAGTTCACAGAAATTTCACTTTCTGATTGTCTGGATTCATATTCACTGTAGGTGAACAAATTAAAATTGCTACTTGCAAGTATAACCAAATATGACTATTGACCATCAGAAATTGCCTTCTAGGGATCTTGAATAGGGATAAGCAGATTCCCCCTGTTTGGTTCCATTACTGTCCAAGAATTTTGCTCTGATCCAGCTTCTCCTTAATATGTATTAAACTGCAATTTGATATTAGCACATCACTATATTTTAATAGGACTAATGTTTATTTTTGTTGGTTCAGACTTATCTGAACCTTACTGAAATGAACAGGAGGCAAAAGATTGTGTTCAAATTCTGGGACCCAGAGTGGCATGACCAAAGGATTCCCATTTCATTCATTTTTATACTTTTCCTATCAACTATTTCAGTTATCTGCTTTTTGCTATCATTTTTGCAGACTATTGCACTGCAGATTCAATGGTTTTTAAGTCATTTATAAATATAATAATTCTGAAGGAAAACGTAATTAAATGGAAGAAGAAAACGGCTCAAGAATAAAGGATGACAGACTTGATTCACTCAGGTGGAGATGGAAAAGAGACATTTGGAGGTTGAAACAGTGGGGGGGGGGGTTGGAAGTCACCCCAAGGTTCATTGCATTCAAGTTCCTTAAATCTTCTGAGGATGCTCTGGAATGTCTACACGTTATTTCCTGTTCTGTAGGCTTCAGGTAAAGTTACTGAAGCACCTTCTCCAGATCAGTGGGAGGAAGTATTGAAAATCTCCTTGCTATTTCTTGTTTCACGCTTTATAATGTGATGCTTATACATACTTTGGTAGCAGATTAAATGGCCAAGAAATAAAAACACTGAGAGAAGGGAGGAGAAAAAAAATAAGAAAAGGGGAACAAAGCCTATAAGTGTCTGAGGCGAGCAATTCAAACTCCAGGAGGGGGTTTATGGGTTAGAGTGCCGTGTGCCATACAATACAAGATAAACATCTGTTGTTATTTCAGTAAACCTAAATCAGATGTTAAAACTTTTTCTTTCAGGAGAAGAGTGGTACAAAGAGAGACCACCGCCCCCTGCCCTGTATCAACGGCAGCTGTATCCAGTGCTAAGAAAGGCCAGGAGAGGATTCGGGGGGTTACTTAGGGAAAAAAAGAAAAATGATTACAAGACTAGATAACATTTAGAAGTGGCCACAGATTTGACAGGTCTGGGAGGAATAATTGTCAGATCTAAGAAAGCTGGAAATCTAATTGTTGGATGAAACATCTGAAGAATTTTGAGAAAACACAAAAAAAGTTTCAAAATACTAGAAAAGGTCTTCATGTATGGTTTCTACGCATCCCTAAGTGGTCAACAGATTTCACCAAAGCAATATTTGAGGCAGATACGTTTCAAACAATTTTATTAGTAACATATGGTAGTATAGTCAAATTCTTACATCATTAATAACTACTTTTTTCCTCTATCCCATATATTACTTTCTTACCACCCCTCCCCCCGTTACTTGACCCCCATCAGTGTACTATACTTAAAATATTAATATTAAAGTTACCCTTAATTAATAAGAACCAAAATTCAAATCCTCCTCCCTCTTATACTTAGTCATTATCAAAAATTGTCCAATGTCCTTTTATTTTCCACTCTTTTTCTACGTATCTTCTGAACTTTTTCCACTCCATCTTAAATACTTCTAAATCATAGTCTCTTAAGGTTCTTGTTAACTTGTCCATTTCACTCCATGTCATAACTTTTACAATCCAATCCCATTTCTCTGGTATTTTTTCTTGCTTCCACAACTGCGCATACAGTGTCCTAGCAGCTGAGAGCAAGTACCAGATTAAAGTCCTATCTTCTTTTGGAAATTTTTCCATTTGTAATCCCAACAGAAAAGTCTCTGCAACTTTATTAAATTCATATCCCAAGATCTTAGAAATCTCTTGTTGAATCATCTGCCAATACTTTTTCACTCTTTCACAAGTTCACCACATATGGTAGAAAGAACCTTCATGTTTTTTACATTTCCAACATCTGTCTGGCATCTTATTATTCATCTTTGCCAACTTGTTAGGAGTCATATACCAGCTATACATCATCTTAAAAATTTTCTTTGATACTCTGACATGTTGAGAGTTTCATAGAATTCTTCCACAAATATTCCCATGTATCCATCTGTATTTCCTATTTTGGTTAGAATCTCTATCGTCCTTGTTATAAGTCCCAAATCTTTAGTACCCCACAACATGTCAATTCTAGAAAACGAATTATGTCTGGCTGAGAAAAAGGTATAGTCCCGTACTTCAGGATTAAACTTCCTCCATATATCCTCCAAATTATCTTGTTTAACCAGCTCAAAAAAAGATTTTGGCAATTTCCCTTCTTTATCAACTTTTTTCTTCACAGATCTATCTATTGTGTTCTGAATTGTTCCATTAAAGTCCCCCATATCAATGTCTTTTCAAAAATTTTATTCATGATTTTTCCCACCATTTCTCTTGTCATAAATCTTATAACCACATCTCTTGGCAGATTGTTCTTTTTTGCATAGAGTGAGTTTACTCTATACATATAATCATACATATTTCTATTCCCTTCGGGATCTTCCTCCAAAAATTCTGCAGTTATTTTTATTATGTATTCTTTTAAATCAGATTCTTCATCTTCTGGTACACCTCTCAGATGAATCTGTGTCTCCATCAACTTACAGTCATGTATTATCACTTTTTCTTGTAATTTTAAGAAGGTGGAATAATGTGTTTTCACTCTCTCTTCCACCTCTTGTAATTTTTTTGTTATTATTACAGTCTCATTTCTGAGATTCTCTATCTCTTTTTTTAGTTCTTTTTATGAGTCCTCAATGTCCTTTCTTATTTCCTTTTTAGAGGCAGTTATCATTTCTTTCACCCCCTTCATTATCCTGGCTTCCATTGCATCTAATTGGGCTTGCATTTTCTCCATTAAAGAAGACCTAGTACGAATTTGCCTCGGGTCTGACATATAAAAAAGATCGAAAATTTTTATCTCACCAAATTAAATTTGAACCATCAGGTTTAATAAATTGAAGCTTGCCCTTTCCAATGAACCCAATTTCGCCGACCTCTGGGCCTCCCAGGCTCAGATATTAATGTTTAAAGTTTTTATTTTCCCCAAAATGGCGGTCGTGACTTTTGCTTTACTTTAAAAAATTTTCCTTCCTTTCCCTTTATCCAATTTAGATCTTCTTCACCACTGTCCAATAGTCCTTATTGTAAAATTACCAACTCAATTAACTCCACCAATTTTTATTGTCCCAGTCACTTCAAAAACGTTGTTAAAACTTTGTCCTCCCAGCAATGGCCACCGATGTTTCTCTCTAATATTATAATCCTAGAGTAGGCTGTTTACTTCTCTTACTTCCTTTTTCTTCCTCTGGTACTTCCTGCTTTTCCTGCCGCCAAGTGTCGTTTCACTGGTAGAGAAATCTCGCAATGTATGACGTACTTCCTGTGTGGACTGTGAGCACTGCAGATCTATGACGATGGGGCTACTTCCTCAACCACAGATAGACTAAACAATAAATTCCTTTCTCCTTTTAGCACTGTCTTTTAGATTTACAAAGTTCAAATTTAGCCCCTTTTCTTCTCCTCCTTTCAGGCTTCCATTGTATCCAACTCCCACCTTTTAATTTTGTTTTGTTTAGCTTTAGTTAGTCCCTGAGGGAAAAGATAGCAATCAGTACCTTTTTTTTTGTAGTTTATCCAAATTGACACCAGTCTTTTGTAGATTAGATGTTTAAAATTGTAAAAGAAGACTCTGATTCTGTCCAGCTAAGTCAAATAAATGACTCTGGAAACTTCTGTACATGATGAATATGCAACTTCTCTCCGAAGATCCCTCAAAGGAGCCCCCTCCGTGACACCCATTCAGCCAAGGTAAGTCTCCTCAAAGTATCTGTGCATATCTTGGACAATTCTCTAGCTGAGAAAAGTAGGCAGAAGGCATTAGTTTGCCTTTTACTATCCCAAACAGAAGTGCCAGCCTGCTCCAGTTAAGGAAAGCAGCTCAGCTCGCCATTTTCCGATCCCGGAAGTCAATATTTGAGGCAGATATAAGATGCTCTGCTTTATGTGTGACGAATGTCATGGAAAATCAAAAACTTTCCAGAAGTCTGGCAATCTTTTATATGACCCTATATTACCTTTTGCAGAGTTCAAGCATGGGGGTAGGATTACCTTGCAGGTCCCCCGGTCCAGCCCTAAAGCCCATTACAGTAATATGGTATTTATATATCATCTCAGAAATAAAATAAATATTTTTCATCCATGACTCATGAGACCATGTACAAATACTTAGGAATGAACAAGTGTTCCCTATGTTGCTTGATGGGAAACCATAAAGGAATATCAGGGATGCTACGCAGAGGCAGGCAATGGCAAACCACCTCTGAATGTCTCATGTCTTGAAAACTCTATGCGGTTGCCATACGTCAGCTGTGACTTGGTGTGTGTGTGCGTGTATGCCGGTTGTTTAGGAGCTCTGCTTTTCTGTGTTGATTTGTAGATTCTTTTGTACTGGATACACAAGTTGTATAGATTTTTATATAAAAGATTTTATACAAAAACTACATCATATCTGAATGCAAAATGTGTATCATTTATAATATATATGCAATATACAATACCGCTTCATGTTGTAGGAATAATTCAGTGTGAAGAAACATACAGTGGTGAAAAAGTCAAGAATCACTAGGGATGAAAGTTTGGATCTGGGGATCAAAAAAAGAGGGTTTGGAAATTCAGAATCTTTTCTAGTGTAAATAGGAAAGCAGTTTATACTGGGTATAGGGATATTAGTCTTTTGCGACCCAATTTTACCTTGGGGGAAGTAAGGATGAAGATGAGCTGCAATCACTTCACAAGGGATAGAATTTAGCTTTTAGGACACTTGGCTCTTTCTGATGCTTTCGCTATAATCTTAAAAATCTGAACCTTCACTTTTTAAACAAAAGTGAGCAAGTTTCCAGGTCTCATTATGAATGCAAAACTGGAAAACTTTCAAGCAGTTGTTTCTAGTAAGGATTCGAAACCCAACGCTGGTTTGCTTGGCAAAGGAAGATAAGCTCTTTGTTTGACATGGGAGAGATGGTGACATGGGAGGGATGGTGGCTCAGTGGTAAAGCATTTGCTTTGTAAGGAGATGGTCCCAGGTTCAATCCCCAGCATTTCCAACTAAAAAGGGTCCAGGCAAGTAGGCGTGCAAAACCTCAGCTTGAGACCCTGGAGAGCAGCTGCTAGTCTGAGTAGACTATACTGACTTTGACGGACGAAGAGTCTGATTCAGTATAAGGCAGCTTCATATGTTCATATGGCACCACTGTTCTGCCACACATCCATGACACATGCACACACACAGCAATATGTCACTCTTAATGTGCTCTTAATGTGTATAGGCTTCAACTGTGAGATCGGTATGCCACAAAAACAAAAGGTCTCGCATTCATCCTACACTCATTGGCATATACTAAATATAGAATCCTGCCTAGGTGAGACTGTGAATAGACATGGATGTGGTCAAACAGCACAATTCTAAATCTCTGCTCATCCATACACATGTACATGCTTTTGCCATCTTCTTGCTCAATCAACTACGTAATGTGGTAACTACCGAAACCTCAATATGGGTGCCTCTTCATTCTTTAAATTGTAAAGTAACATTTTCTGGCTGAAATTATCATGAATTACACTTTACAGATTGTATGTGAGCCTAATGCTCTCTAGTTGCTATGGAACAGGGATTCAAACCCAAACCTCCTTGCCTTTAACGCACTGAAGAACACTAGTAATTGCCAAAAGAAGATTGTGGGAGGGGGGAAACCAGAGCCAGATTAAGAAATACTGAGGTTTGATGCTATGTCAAGTTCAAGAGGCCCCATAGCATTAGCTCCAAACTTTAGTTTACTTTGGGAAACTACAGGAGGGGATAGTCAAATATGTTGAGATATTACAGAGCATCTTGGGCCCTATAGCGCAAATATCCTATAACTTTGCTCTCTACTGACCCCCTCTGTAGACATCCTGACAATTCACCAAGAAAAGCCCTTCAGAATCTACAGTGGGGGGCCAAGTCGGAGGCGTTTCATACCAGAGTCCACCCAAGATACCTCTAGGATGGCGAGGTCACATTCGGTATCCTTGGTCTGAGCAGTCAACCAGCTCAAAAAAGAACCCCGTATCACTACATGGCCTTTAAAACATGCAGACTGAATTTAATTGCAAAACCCTGACAGCCTGTCTACTCTTTATCATTCCACCCAGGCAGCAGCCAGAGTCGAACTTCAGTTAATATTCCAAGCTGTTTCTGTTTTCGACATATTAAAAGGCATATTATAGCGAAAGCATCAGACAGCATATGGAGCTCAGAGCTTGAAAGCCTCGGGGTAAAGCTGCGAGGGGTTATGGTTGACCGCGGGAGATGTTGTAAAAAGGAAATTTTGCAAGGTATGGTTCCAGAAGCACAGCTTTGCCGGAGCTTCGCAGCACACCGGTTACCAGAAGCACAAATGAACTACAGAGCGACTCCCGGATGAAGTAACAGCGATCTGTTCTCGGGTCCCATTCCAGATGTGGTTCTCTGCAGTTTTTAATTTGGAAATTTTGTGGCGTTCTCTGATTTAACAATGCACTTTTAACAACCCAAAATGTATAGGCCTTTTTGTTTCTCTCTTTATTTACTTTAGCAGCAGACTAAAAATGGAACTGGCATGCTTCAGGTTTTTACATTAGATTTTTAATTAGTGGAGCAATTACGGGGGTGGGGGGGAGGATTCAGGTCTGGGAATATACCTTGTTTAAAAAGAGGGGGGGAGCACTCTGCTCTTTGCAAATACAGCTCCGCCATGCTGCCGGCTGCAACAGTAGCAAAATTATTCCATTGCATAAGCATTTTCTGGAGGCAGGATTATATTTCATGTGCAATGGAACAGGGCCCCCATAAGTGCATCATCTCAAAGATGGAAGATGTCTGGGTCTAGAATTGCTTGAAAACCTGATGCATCAGATTCAGAAAGCATTTATTCTGATCTCCAAACGTGCATAGGCAGGTTGTGGCCGCTCAGAAGTTCAGGGAAACCACTCTGCACATGGTCTAAAAGGCACTTGGTTAATGTGGCTTCAGATATCTTAGAGTTGAGTGATGTCAGCGGATGTGGGTCTAAGAAGGCAGGGTCAATATCCAAAGAGTCCCAAAATGAGCAGCAGCAACAGCTAAGGAAGAAGCACCAGTATAGAAACAAAACAAGAGGTTAGCCTCAAATGGTACCAAAGTATTTTTAAGCATATAAATACTGGAGGGTGATTGTCACCAGTTGCCCTCTTCCATGGTAGAAGTCCATCACGCACATTCTCACAGCTATTCCTGTGATACCTCTTGTTTTGTTTAGGCTCTGATTCTGCTATGGAGGAAAAGGGAAATCCCAGAAATAGTTTGGTGGGGTGATGGAGGTCAGTCAAGGCAGGGAATAATTGGTGACAATCACCCTCCTTTACCTACATGACAATTTAAGGCAAATTCCAGCCCATAGCAAACAGCAGTTGAGGTGGGGGGGATCTTCCTACATGGGGGAATTCCTGGGGGATGCAGGCAGTGTCCCCTCTAAGCTGAGTTAGTGTGAGCTAACTCACAGTTTTTTAGTCTCCGGCTCACACATTAGCTCAAGAAAAATGGCCCCAGCACAAGCTAATTTATGCTGTAGTTCATAACTTTAATGAGTAGTTCACAAAGTAGAATTGTTTTTTTCTCACAAGACTCCACAGCTTAGAGCGAGTATTGGATGCAGGATAAAATATGAATGTGTAAGTTAAACACCTACCAATTCTAGACACCCACCAATCTGGCTTCCACCCAGGTCATGGGACGAAGACAGTGCTGGTTGCCCTGGTATATGACCTCTAGCGGCATCTGGATCGAGGCAGCTCGGTGGTGCTGATGTTGTTAGACTATCGGCCATGTTCGATACGGTCGACCATCAGTTACTGACCCGGTGCCTCACCGACGCTAGGATCCAGGGGTTGGCTTTGAAATGGCTTTCCTCTTTCCTTGATGGTCGGGGACAAAGGGTGTGATTGGGCGAGAACTGTCCCAGAGGCATCCGCTTGACTGTGGGGTGCCTCAGGGGGCGGTGCTCTCCCCGATGTTATTCAACATCTACATGCGCCCCCTTGCCCAGGCTGCTTGGAGGTATGGGTTGGGTTGTCACCAATATGCTGATGACATCCAGCTCTATCTACTGATGGATGGCCGACCTGACTGTGTCCCAGAAAATCTAGATCTGGCAGGCTGTGGCGTGGTGGCTCAGGCTGAGCAGGTTGAATGCAGCGAAGACAGAGGTCCTTTGCCTGAGTCGGGGCAGCCCAGGAAGGGAAATTCCCCTACCAGCATTTGACAGTGCGCACAAGATCAAGAGCCTGGGGTATTACTGGAGCCTGCCCTGACAATGGAGGCCCAGATAGCAGCCACTGCTAAATCCGCTTTCTTTCATCTTAGGCGGGTGAGGCAGTCGGTCCCTTTCCTGGACCGTGATGACTTGGCAACAGTGATCCATGCAACAGTCACCTCAAGGCTGGACTACTGCAATGCCCTCTACATGGGGCTGCCCCTGTGCCAAACCCGGAAGCTACAGCTAGTGCAGAACACAGCGGCCAGGCTATTGGGACTCCTTAAGTGGCTGCGGAACTGCACTGGCTGCCAATAGTGTACCGGATTCGTTACAAGGTGCTGGTCAATACCTTTAAAGCCATATATGGTTGAGGTCCTGTCTACCTTAAGGACCGTCTCTCCCCATATATTCCCCAGAGAGTACTTCGATCTGGTTCTCAAAACCTATTGGTATTCCCTGGGCCGAAGGAGGCTAAACTGAAAGTCACCAGGGAGAGGGCCTTTTCAATCGCTGCCCCCCACTGGTGGAACCAATTGCCAGTGGAAGTGCAGGCCTTGCGGGATCTTAGCCAATTTCGCAGGGCCTGCAAAACCATCCTCTTCCAACTGGCCTTTAGTTAATATGGAGTATGTGCATAGTATGGAAGGTTATCGCACTGAAAAATGGAATGATACAATACTTCGATTTTAGTATCAAACAAAATGAAATGCTATTTTAATTATTAGAATGTTTCGTTTTACTGATTGTACTATTTTTATAGGATATTTTGTTTTACTACTGTGAAGTTTTTATGTTGTGAGCTGCTCAGAGCCTGCCTTGGCGGGGAGGGCGGGATATAAATAAATAAAATAAAACAAAACAAGAATAAAAGTGAGGCGGGGGGGAGGGGCTCGCAAGCCAGACCCATCAGATTCAGGACTGAGTGCTCCAGAAGGAATAGAATGTGGAGAGCAGCTGAGAGTTAATTATCGTTAAAAGGAGAAGAAATGAGCTTGCAAGAGGCCCTTTGGGAATCCTGGAGAGGGAGATCTATGAGAAGAGGATTCCTTGTGGGCCCCCATTGTTGTGTGTGTGTAGAGAGACAGAGAGAATGTGCGGACAGAGGTACACAGTAAAGTATATAAACACACAATTTATATATACACACACAATAGCAGGGTTTCTTTTGCAGAAAACGCCTAGCAGGAACTCATTTGCATATTAGGCCACACCCCCTCATGTCACCAGTGTTTCACACTGGGCATTTTTATAGAGAAAGCTCAGCTGGAATTCATTTACATATTAGACCACACACTCCAACGCCAAGCCAGCCGGAACTGTGTTCCTGTGCATTCCTGCTCAAAAAAAGCCCTGTACACCAGTTGTTCTATCTGGATTTTTTAAAGGGAAGGGGCATTTACACCAAACATTCACCACAGTCTCCAAATATTACACCCATAAACCCGCACGTCATAATACTACTGAATTCTAACTATTTCTAGGTTTAAGAAAATCTAAAAATAATAAAATAATTAGCCATCCACTAATTTCATCACGCAGTTCAACAGAGATCAGTAGCATCGTCTTTATGCAAAAAAAGAAAGAAAAGAAAAAGTGGGATGGGGTGGGGGTGGATGGGTGGTGACACCAACCAAGACAATAGATCCTTGTTGGTCTGAAGCAGTAGCATGAAGTTTGAGTCCAGTGGCACCTTTAAGTTTTATTCAAGGTGCGAGCTTTCATATGAAGGCTCACACCTTGAATAACACTTTGTTGGTCTTAAATGTGCCACCGGACTCAAATTTTGTTTTAACAAAGTCAAGGCTGGCAAGGCTGGCTCACCAACATTTTAACAAGGCATCCCTAAAAGGGAAAAATAGCCCAAGTGATGTCCCAGGCAATGGAAAATATGGACTTTCCTGAGTAAGAAAGGGCACTTGGAACAAATGATGTTGACTCAAGAGCTAATTAGCCCTGATGAGAAAAACTAAACTTCAGCTAAGACTGGCTAGAGGTTCTACAAAATCAGGTCTGATCTGAAATGACAGGGAGATGGCTTGTGCATGTGAATGAAGCTTTGACCACCCCCGTATTAGAAATCCTTTGTGTTATGTTCAAGGATCGCATAAAGCCCATCTTACATATTATTGCATTTTCGTTATTTTTTCCTATTTTCCTGTGTTTGTTTTTTGCATCTCACTATAACAGAGGCGCTTTCTCTTCTCTTCTCTTTCTGTTTTGTCCAGGAGTGTTTGATTGCCTTTGTTAATTGAGGGGGAGGGAAATCAATAAAAATATTTATAAAAAACAAACATGCACCCAGCGGGCCCCTTTGGGCATGCAGAGAGCTATGGCGTGGCTCTCTGGATCGCAGCCTATAAATCTTCAAGTGGCTATTAGCGTTTACTGGGTTTGCAAAAGTGACAGAAATAACATTGAGAAGTGGAGGCTGGGAAGGAGCGGGGGGGGGGCAGGGGGGAGTGCATTGCAAAGAAGGCCAGAGTGCAGAAAGATCCCAGAGGAGTTGACTAAAATAAAGCCTAGACTTGGAAAAGTCCTTCTTCTTTTCACTCCCCCTCTCAAAAGTTATTTGCTCCGATGTCACAGTGTACCTCCCAACATTTCGTAGGTGCCAAAAGGGGAGATATGCACGCACACTTCTTAACAATACATCATCCACACTCTGTTCCCCATCTTTGCACATTAGTGAAGCCTCTGCTGTACTGCAGGATTCACAAGCAGGGCTGGCCCTGCCACTAGGCAAACAAGGCAATTGCCTAGGGTGCTGGCCTTCTGGGTGCTCCCCATGTGACTTAGTGATGTTATCAGTGCAGGGGGGGGCACCAGAAGTTAGTCTTGCCTAGGGTGCCAGACAGTCTAGGGCTGCCCTGTTTACAAGCTCCTGTCATAGAGCCAGTTTGGTGTAGTGGTTAAGTGTGCAGACTCTTATCTGGGAGAACCGGGTTTGATTCCCCACTCCTCCACTTGCACCTGCTGGCATGGCCTTGGGTCAGCCATAGCTCTGGCAGGAGTTGTCCTTGAAAGGGCAGCTGCTGGGAGAGCCCTCTCCAGCCCCACCCACCTCACAGGGTGTCTGTTGTGGGGGAGGAAGATAAAGGAGTTTGTGGGCCGCTCTGAGACTCTTCGGAGTGGAGGGCGGGATATAAATCCAATATCTTCTTCTTACCTATCACCTAGAAGAGCCCCGCGGCACAGAGTGGTAAGATGCAGTACTGCAGTCAAAGCTCTGCTCACAACCTGAGTTTGATCCCGGCGGATGCTGGGTTCAGGTAGCCAGCTCAAGGTTGATTCAGCCTTCTGACATCGGTAAAATGAGTACCCAGCTTGCTGGGGGGAAAGTGTAGCTGACTGGGGAAGACAATGGCAAACCACCCCGTAAAAAGCCTGCCGTGAAAACGTCATGATGCGACATCACCCCAGAGTCAGAAACAATTGGTGCTTACACAGGGGACTACCTCTACCCTTTATCATATGCTATGGTTGCCAACCCCCAGGTGGGGCCTGGGGATCTCTCAGAATGACAAGTGCACTCCAGGTAACAGAGATCAGTTCCCCCAAATAAAAATGGCTGTTTTGGAGAATGGCTCTGTGGCATTATACCCAGCTGAGGTCCCTCCCTTCCCTCAACCTTGACCTCCCCAGATCCATCCCTAAAACCTCCAAGAATTTCCCAAGCTGAAGATGGCCACCCTGTTTCTGGGAGTAAGATGAAAGGGCGTTTGTGGGGAGGGTGTTCATTTGAACAGATGTGTAGCCACCACCAGTATTTAGGGATGATCCAAGGTTGCCAAAGGTATGGAGATAAACAGAAATGATACTTGTCAATTGGAGGAGAGGGAGCTTGCTGGCACAACTCCAGATATAAGGGCATTCTTAGAACTTATTTATATTACTTATAGTCCACCACATTGAGAGTCACAAAGATTGCACTATGTATGTCAGTATAATTAACAGAATAAAACATCTGCTAAGCAAAGTAACAGGACTAAAATTACAGAAACAATGTGTGAGTATTAGACGTGCTATCAATGCCAAAAGAGTGGAATTTGCTTAGATAAATGAGAGCACAATAACACAATAGCAAACAGAATATATACTATACATAGAGTTGTCAAGTCTGAGTCAAGAAATATCTGAGGACTTTGGGGGTGGAGCCAGGAGAGTTTGGGGGTGGAGCCAAGAACAAGGTTGTGACAAGCATGCCTTTTAAATGGCACCTTCTTTTGGGGTTCATAAAATTGCACCCCCTGGTCCAATCTTTTTAAAACTTGGGGGGTATTTTGAGGAGATGCACCAGATGCTATACTGAAAATGTGGTGCATCTACCTCAAAAAAACAGCCCCCCCAGGGCCCCAGATACCCTGGGATCAATTCTCCATTAAACCCTATGGGAATCAGTCTCCATGGAGTATAATGGAGTGCCCAGCAGACATTTCTCCCGCCCCCATACACACACACTTTCTGATGACCTCGGAGTGGGGGGAGGGCCTCCATTCTGGGGGACCCCCTGCCCTACCTGGAGATTGGCAACCCTAACTATACACAGCAGTGTATTCTACAGTGCCATTCCCTTTATTAAAGCATTTTCTTGAACCACTGCATTATTTTTATTTTACCAACTGAGATGTGGTTAAAACAGTTTTATTTGGTAACATATGGTAACAAATTATATTTCTTGCATCATTAATAACTTCTTTTATCTATCCCATATATTACTTTCTACCCACCCCTCCCCCCGTTACTTGACCCCCACCGGTGTTATTTACTTAAAGTACTAATGTTTAAAGGTACCCTTAACTAATAAGAACAAAAATTAATATTCTTCTTTTTTTCTAAGACTTAATCATTATCAAAAATTGTCCAATGTCCTTTTATTTTCCACTCTTTTTCTGCATATCTTCAGAACTTTTCCCACTCTATCTTAAAAACGTCTAAATCATAGTCTCTTAAAATTCTTGTTAATTTTTCCATTTCACTCCATGTCATAACTTTTACAATCCAATCCCATTTCTCTGGTATTTTTTCTTGCTTCCACAACTGCGCATATAATGTCCTAGCAGCTGAAAGCAAGTACCAAATTATAGTTCTATCTTCTTTTGGAAATTTTCCCATTTGTAATCCCAACAGAAAAGTCTCTGCAACTTTCTTAAATTCATATCCCAAGATCCTAGAAATTTCTTGTTGAATCATCTGCCAATACTTTTTTGCTCTTTCACAAGTCCACCACATATAGTAGAAAGAACCTTCATGTTTTTTACATTTCCAACATCTGTCTGGCATCTTATTATTCATCTTTGCCAATTTCTTAGGCGTCATATACCATCTATACATCATTTTAAAACAGTTCTCTTTAATACTATGACACGTCAAAAGCTTCATAGAGTTCTTCCACAAATATTCCCAAGTTTCCATCTAAACAATCGGTCTCCATAGAGTATAATGGAGTGCCCAGCAGACATTTCTCCCGCCCCCATACACACACACTTTCTGATGACCTCAGAGTGGGGGGAGGGCCTCCAATCCAGAGGATCCCTTGCCCCTACCTGGAGATTGGCAACCCTAACTATACACAGCAGTGTATTCTACAGTGCCATTCCCTTTATTAAGGAAACAAAAAGCAAAAAGCCCCACGTGAAACCAGCTTCTATATCAAATTACATAAACAAGAAAAACCATTCATATATAAATAATTGTATTTAACCCACATATATACTTTCATCAAAACAACCATAATACTCAGTCCTTAGAAAGGTAGCAAATACGAAAAACTTTAACACATTTGAGTAATTAAAAATACCATTAAAAGTATAAAATAATCCAATTAAAAAGACATTCACAATGCCAAAAGGAAGGCCAGTAACCACAACAGTCTTTTCCTACTGGCAAAAGACACCAATAGAGGGAAACAGATGAAACTTCCTGCTTTATTAAAGCATTTTCTTGAACCGCTGCATTATTGACTGCAACTTCCTATCTTTCCCTTTTAAAGGCTTAAGGCTCAGTGCTCTTTGGAGTAAAAATATTCTAGACATTCTCCAACAGTAGATTATGAGACATCTGCAGCTGCAGTGTGGTAGACAGTAAACTGTGCACTGTATGGTGCCTTAGTGCCCATGCGCTGACATTGACATGTGATGTCAACTTTCTGAGAGATAGCACCAAGAAACGCAGGGGGAGGGGGAGACGGGACCTTAAAGAATGCCAGGCAGGGCTGGATTAAGAATTAGGCCAAGCAGGCACTGGTTTATGGGCCCCCATGTTTTAGGGGCCTCAGGCCAGCCCCCCCCCCAGTTTCCCCCCTGCTTGCAGCCCTCCCAGCCTGCATGTGCAGCCAGCAACTGAGCCGCTCTTCACCCAACTTGCCCGGTGTCATTGCCCAGTATGCTTCTCTCTGCCTCTCCCCTGCAGCTTTGTCAAAAGGGGCTTTTGAGAAGTTTCCTGCAGGCTTCAGTGGAGGCCACAGGTGATGGGGTGGGTGCTCTGACTCTGAGATAATTTGTGAGAGGGCCCCCAAGATTTTGACTGCCTAGGGGCCCTCCACAGCATTTAATCCGGCACTGATACCAGGTCTAGCATCAAAGGATCTCCAAAACAGGGACAAGGCCAGAAAACAAGAGAAATGAGGCCTCATAAAATGAACGCAGTATCGAGGTCTCTCTTGCACTTCTTTGCAAACTGCACAGTAATCCTGAAACCTGCTGAAAACAAACATAGCCAAGGTGATAAATATAGAAATCAAGGCCAAATGAGCAGTGACGGCAAGGGGCAGCAGGAGTGTGTGTTAAATTTTAAGAAGTAAAATTCAGGATATTATAACTTCATTTTTTATTATTGGAGTCTGTTGCTCTCTGTTCTCGTTAAGGGTCTATAAAACATTTCCATTAGAAACAGCAGGTAGGCAGAAAGAGCCTGGTTTAAAATCAATCCAGCCTGAAACCATTGCCTGGAGGCATTGATACAAGGCTGACATCCAAGGTTTTAACTCTGAAATGTTTTTCCCCTTTCCTGTAAGTGTTTTCAACAAAACCTCCAGGTCACATTCCATTGAGAAGATCTCCTGCACAATCAGTCCTGTCACAAGAACTGTGCTATTGTGTAGCTTTTATCCATCCCAATGGAGCTTGCGCAGTAGAATTTCCTCTTGGATTGCTTCTCAAATTGAGTAACTTGTTTGTTTATATTTAAAACATTTTTATGCCGCCTTTCAACTCCTTCGGGGTCCGCAAGGTAGCAAATACGAAAAACTTTAACACATTTGAGTAATTAAAAGTACCATTAAAAGTATAAAATAATCCAATTAAAAAGACATTCACAATGCCAAAAGGGAGGCCAGTAATCACAACAGTCTTTTCCTACAGGCAAAAGACACCAATAGAGGGAAACAGATGAAACTTCCTGGAGAGGAAGTTCCAAAGTTTTGGTACCATGACCAAGAAAGTCAGGGATGCCAGCCCCGAGGTGGGATCTGGGGATCCCCCGGAATGACAGCTCATCTCCAGACTACAAAGATCAGCTTCCCTGGAGAAAAATGCATACTTTGGAGGGTGGGCTTTTTGGCATTGTACCCCAATGAGGTCCCTGTTCTTCACCAGGATCCATTTCCAAATCTCCAGGAGTTTCCCAACTTGGATCATGCAACCCTATTCCTCAACCCCCTGCCAGTGGTTGGGGTGGAGGCAACAGACAGGATGGAGCGTGCGGCTGCCTAGTGCCTTTCCTCTGCTGGAGACCTTTTTTTGAGCCAGAGCCCTGGCCAAGCCAGCTGGAACTGTGTTCCTGTGCGTTCCTACTAAAAAAAAAAGTCCTGTATGTACATCAGCGATACAAAAGGGGCAGATACATAACTCCAGGCACCGAATTGTGTGGCAAACTGAGCAAGCATATTGTTTAGCACAAAATTTGGGGGGGGGGGGGGGCGGGGAGAAAGAGGACAATGCAGGATTCTAAATGCAACGTGTTTGGAAACAAGACCACATAATGTGAAACTTCAGAATTCAAAGAGAAATGTGAACAAAGACAACCCCAGAAGCCTCCTGGGATGCCTTCTGGGATGAGAGATGTAGGATAATTTTAGCAGCTTTCCTAGCAAAACTGGAATTTGGGAGGAACAAAGCACAAACCCACAGGACAGACATGTCTAATTTTGGACAGTGTATTTTCTTAGGCTGGACTTGTGCATATTGATCACTTGAGAAATTGTAACATTGGTGGTGTAGGGGTTAGAGTAGGGCCTGTGTGATGTGCGTTCAAATCTCCCTTAAGCAAGGCTTTTAGGGGGCAGGAACACAATTCCTGCTGGCTTGGCACCAGAGGGTGTGGCCTAATATGCAAATGAGCTCCTGCTGGGCTTTGTCTACAAAAAGCCCTGTGTGAAACAATGGGGATGTCAGGGGTGTGGCATAATATGCAAATGAGTTCCTGCTGGGCTTTTTCTACAAAAAAGCCCTGTCCTCCAGCATAAATCATACTGAATGGCATTGGGGCCAGGCAACCTACTTCACAAATTGTGAGGGAGGGAGGAGGACACTATACCCTGCCCTGAGTTCCTTGGAGGAAGGGTGGGATAACAAAATATACAGGCAGAGAGATCTCCCATCCATGCAATGCAACAGAATCCATAAACACCCTCTACTACAAACACATGTTGAAAATCAGGTGTTGGAAAATTATGGAATGAACACTCATGTATGAAGCATTACTTTGTTTATACTTTCGAAGCATTTTTTAACATTTCATAAAAGTTGTTAGTCGCATGGTTGTCAAAACTGATAAACTCAGAACCAATCTAAACTCCTTTCCCAAGTTTATTGCTTCTGATTGTTCATTATATATTCAATCTGGAAGATGTCCTGATTTTTTTTTTCCCTAGAAAATCCTGCTTCACTTATTCCAGCCTAAACCAGGTGGCCACTTTTGAAATGTTGTTCTTGAAGAAAAGGGCCCATTTGGACCATTCCTCATGCAACAGAGCCTTATTTAAGGCACGGAGAGTCCTAAGAGGGATTTCCAGCCAAAGCGGTGAGATTTTCCTGCATTTGTGGCTTGCTGTCAACTCATTAACATTACTTAGACATCATTTTTATAGCTGAATTATACCATGTTTATACTGCGGAATTCCATTACTTAATTGCTTCACTACTGGAAATTTCAAGGGGGTTCTCGTTTTCCGCATAAATCTTAGGGATAAACATCTTTCTGTTATTCCTTTGCCCTAATTAACTGCATGTTTCGTAAAATGGTTGGCATAGACAAATTAAGTTGAGGAGCAGTTGTTTAATCAAATGGGAAACTCACACAGCATGTAAGTGGGTAAACCTCAGAAAATATGTGCTTCAGGTAAGTGCCCACCCACGGGTTGGGGGGTTCCAAGACTTTGGTCAACAGCTGTAAATTAGATGCCTGCACACACCTCCAGTGCATCATAGAACAAAAATAAGGATGCACGCAAAATGCTCCAGTCCTCATGACAAAGGGCTTTTTTTGTAGCGGGAACTCCTTTGCATATTAGGCCACACCTCCCTGATGTAGCCAATCCTCCTGGAGCTTACAGTAGGCCCTGTACTAAGAGCCCTGTAAGCTCCTGGAGGATTGGCTACATCAGGAGTGTGTGGCCTAATATACAAAGGAGTTCCTGCTACAAAAAAAACCTTGATAAAGAGTGTGACCCAAGGCCACCACACACGCACACTGCAATAGGTTCTCTTTTGCTTTCTGGATGCTGTGTTCATTGACTATGGCACCACCAGTCTTCTATGCAAGGGAGCTGTTCTTTGGGTGTCTTTTATAGCTGAATTATACCATGTTTATACTGTGAAATTCCATTACTTAGTTGCGCAAGGGAGTCTATTCTAGCACTTGAAGCAAAAAAAATGTTACCAAGGTATCTCTAAAATATACCATAATGGTTCCCAGTGTAGTGCTTGTGGGCACCATGGTACCTGCTGGCACTTTTTCTGGATCCTGCCAAGTGTTTTATAGGAAGTGGATGGGGTAAGGTTACCAGGTCTCCTCACCCATCCAGAAATGGGGGGCGTGTTCTGGGGTGGGCAGGGACATCATGTGTCATTCCCCAACATGATGACATCACATGGAAATGATGTCATTGTGTTGGGGATGTTATGCAGGGATTTGAGTGAAACTCTATAGGGTTTTTGCCTTCAAAACCATAGAGTTTGCCCAAATACCAGAGCGTCCCCACACAAAGTCCCCAGCATGATGATGTCACCTGAACTTGACATCATCATCGCATCAGGGTTTCCCCCACCAGCCAGCTGGCCAGTGGCAGATCAAAGTCCTTAAAAAGTGGGGGAATCCACAGTGGGACATGGACTTTGCTGGGTTTTTGCCCAACAAAGCCTCTGATTGACACGTGAAGATTTGACTGAGATTTTTTTTAATATATAAGGTTGCTTTGGCAGCAGCTGCCAACCACAACACAAGGATCTGCTCTGTATCGCTGAAGCTAAGCTGTAGCCATCATGTTGTGGCTGGCTCTACCTCCTACAGCAGCCATTTTGTTGCTGTGCCCATCATTCTGTGTCAAAATTCCACATGTGCCTTCAGGCTCAAAAAGGCTGGGGACACCTGGTGTACTAGAAAGCAGAGAAAGCAAAACAGTATGACTACATCCTATTCTATCTAGACAGACTCTGCTTTCTGCTATCAAATCCTAGTAAAGGATTGCCTCTACTTAGCTATTTAAAGAAAACTGGTGTGTTGGCTGCATTTACCATATGATGTTTTTCTGTCTCTCCCTTGGGTGTTTTTTCTCTTTCTCTTTTGGAAGCCAAGCTCTTCATTTGGAGATGGCCATGGAATCTTGTCTGTAGCACACGTGTATGTAAACACATGAACACTAAGGCACTGGACAGCCTGCTGTTTCACAGACTGCAGCTGGCAACGTTCACTTTGAACTGTTAAGTAGGATAATGTATTCTAGGACAATTATGCTGTATTTTTCTGGTAGATCTGGCCAAAAGAATAAACACAAATTAGTGCAGAAGAGGCTATTGGGAAGGAAATAGACATAGTTATTTACAGCAGGCCTAGCCTTCATGGTGCCTGCCAGACACAGGTGGATGATGTTGCACAGCTTTTGTGGCTGAAGCAAACTCTGAGTCTTAAGCAAACACAGCCCTGGGTCACTATGGCTGCAGTCCTATGCACGCTTTACCTGGGCCCATTACACAGGTTTGGGTAGACCTGCATAGAACATAGAGGATTGTGAGGCACTCCAAAGAGATCTGTCGAGGCTGGGTGAGTGGGCGTCAACGTGGCAGATGAGGTTCAATGTGGCCAAGTGCAAAGTAATGCACATTGGGGCCAAGAATCCCAGCTACAAATACAAGTTGATGTATTTGCAGAGACTGACCAAGAGAGAGATCTTGAGGTTGTGGTAGATAACTCACTGAAAATGTCAAGACAGTGTGCGACTGCAATAAAAAAGGCCAAAGCCATGCTGGGAATTATTGGGAAGGGAATTGAAAACAAATCAGCAAGTAGCATAATGCCCCTGTATAAATCAATGGTGCGGTCTCATTTGGAATACTGTGTACAATCCTGGTCACCGCACCTCAAAAAGGATATTATAGCATTGGAAAAAGTCCAGAAAAGGGCAACTAGAATGATTAAAGGTTTGGAACACTTTCCCTATGAAGAAAGGTTAAAACGCTTGGGGCTCTTTAGCTTGGAGAAACATCGACTGCGGGGTGACATGATAGAGGTTTACAAGATTATGCATGGAATGGAGAAAGAAGTACTTTTCTCCCTTTCTCACAATACAAGAACTCGTGGGCATTCAATGAAATTGCTGAGCAGTCAGGTTAAAATGGATAATAGGAAGTATCTCTTCACCCAAAGGGTGATTAACATGTGGAATTCACTGCCACAGGAGGTGGTGGCAGCTACAAGCATAGCCAGCTTCAAGAGGGGATTGGATAAAAATATGGAGCAGAGGTCCATCAGTGGCTAATAGCCACAGTGTATGTATGTGTGTGTGTGTATATATATTTGGCCACTGTGTGACACAGAGTGTTGGACTGGATGGGCCATTGGCCTGATCCAACATGGCTTCTCTTACGTTCTTATGTTGTTATAAACTGTGTTGTCATCAAATCCAGAGTTAGCAATGCTGCACTCTTGGCAAATCAGTATTTGGAAGAAAAAAAAGAATTTGTCCTGTTTGCAGCAGCCATGTTAGCTTTTCCTCATCAAGCTGGGGACTTCTGTATGATCTCACAGTTTAAAATGAACAATATGTTGATGATGGCAAAGATGGCAGCATAGCTGAACAGCTGATATTGGTGTATACTCACAATGTTCTGGCTTGCTTGGATAATAACCCTGGGGCATGCAGGAAAGTCATATGTTATTATTATTATTTTTTAAAGCTATTTTTTGCACTTTTGTGACTTTGCAGTCAGTGGAATTTCCCATGCCAGGACAGGCTCAGAACTTACTGTATCAAACTACAGTTCCCAACTAACAGTGCAGGGATGCAGCGAGCATTTAGTTGCAAACCAATTTCGAACACCCAGCACACACACTCAGCTTTGGGACTCATGCAGACAAAATGGAATCTTACACAGATAGGTCATGAGGATTTCCACCACCTTCCCAGATCTCTTGTATAAGTTAATTGTTCTTTCTCTGTTGAATGGATAGTGAACAGGCTAGGGAGGGTATGAGGACAGCTACAGAAGAACAGTGCAAAAAGTTGCACTCAATGCACAGCAGCCAAGAAGGTCAGAGCGCCTGCTCCAGCTGCAACGCCACTGAGGAAGTTCTCCGCAGCTGAGAATGAAACATCTGGAAGGAAAACTTTCTCCAGTAGAACACAGCACTTGAGCCCGAAAGATTCTACAAACCCTAATGATGTTACCAGCCGTGAAAACCTGAAATCTTTGATAGTGCAAAAAGTGTCTCTCTAAAATTCTTGCAATTTAGAACTTCATAAAACCTGGTGTGAAAGGGGGATGTTGTGAGGGGGGGTGAGGTCTGAGGGTGCTGCTTATCATTTGCTATCAAATTGCAATTTTGGCTGAGGAGTGATTGTATTGTCCCCTTGTCCCCTAATGCCTTCATGCACATGAGAGAGCCAGTTTGGTGTAGTGGTTAAGTGTGTGCACTCTTATCTGGGAGAACCGGGTTTGATTCTGCACTTCTCCACTTACAGCTGCTGGAATGGCCTTGGGTTAGCCATAGCTATCACAGGAGTTGTCCTTGAAAGGGCAGCTGTTGAGAGCCCTCTCAGCCCCACCCACCTCACAGGGTGTCTGTTGTGGGGGCAGAAGATATAGGAGATTGTAAGCCGCTCTGAGTCCCTGATTCAGAGAGAAGGGTGGGGTATAAATCTGTAGTCGTCTTCTTCTACATTACCAGAGCACTGTGGGGTGAAGCCAAAGCAACTCCCACACTACAAACATGCATGAACTGGGATATGGTCATGCCACCAGGAATGGGCCATTGCTGCTGGTGGGCCAAAAAAGATGTATACAGAGGGGAATTAGCTGTACTCTTAAGTGGCTTTGTCACTGTCCAGGTCTTTAAGCCTATAGGTCAGTAAGATTAAACCTAATCTTGTTAAATCTTTGAAGCTAAACAGGGTTGCCCTTGGTTAGCATTTGGGTGGAAGACTGTTGTTGCAACAGGTCTATCTCAGCAGACAGTAGACCACAACAGTAACTGTAATACCAGCAATTAACACTAGAGGGGGACAGACCAGCACTGACTCTACGTTGCCAAGCTGGGTAATTGGACTGGCTGCAGGCCCACAATATGAACTTATCCCTCTATGACTTGTCACAATTTTATGAAAATCTATACAGACTTCTAATTTTCTGCAATTTACATAGCCAACAAAGGGACACGTAAACAGAAGTAAATCCATGAGGGACGGTGGCTCAGTGGTAGAGCATCTGCTTGGGAAGCAGAAGGTCCCAGGTTCAATCCCTGGCATCTCCAAAAAAGGCTCTAGGCAAATAGGTGCGAAAAACCTCAGCTTGAGACCCTGGAGAGCCGCTGCCAGTCTGAGAAGACAATACTGGACCAAGGGTCTGATTCAGTATAAGGCAGCTTCATATGTTCATATGTTCAAAATTAATATTAATTCTATACAGCTTGAGAGATCATAAAACAGATTAATGTCACACATATTCATTCCCCAGATTTTATAACACAAGGCCTGTCCTGTGGTGTGAGAATGGCACAGTAGAAATAAGACACTAGTACCACTAATTTCCTTTTATTAAAAACAAAACAAAAACATCTCTCATTTTTGAGAGGGGAGGAAATTGGAGTGTGCCAGCAAAAAAACCCACTTTGCTGTCTCCAGCCAGTTATTTAACGTGCATCTCCTATATCCTTAACATAAAACAGCACCTGGCTGCTGGCTGATAAGGGAGTGCCTCTTGCTGATCAAAGTGCTACAAAACTGCTGCAAAGCTGCCACAAAGCATACTACTGGAAATGCTGCTAGGCAAAATTCATTTATCTTCAGCATTATTTACAAAGCTTTTGGCTTCAGCCCTCATCACTCCAGTTCCAGCAAAGCTCACCATTCCACCATCTCCCATTCACCATTTCTTCCTCCCTTCCTCCTGTTCTTTCCTATCATATGTATTTGCTGTATTATGTAATTGTGTCAGTGTTCACTGTTAGTAGGCTTGAGCTTGAATCATGTTTCTATTACTCTCCAGGATCCGGATGCCTGTATTCCGATTGGCTGTCCTCTTAGAATCGGCCCATTGGAACTTGAGGCATTTCTTCCAGGAAATGCAAATAAAGGATCCTGGAGAGACCAATAGAAGGGATTGCCGCCAACGAAAGGGGCCGTGTTTAATTCAGCCATGGTGTATATAATGAGTGAAGTGCTTATGCTGTTTATGACTGTTTCTTCTTGCAATAAAGTGTTCTTGGTTGATTCAAAGCTGTCTGAAGTCACCTTACTTCAATATCAACATAGAATGTAAGTTCCTCAGGGCATGGGACCTTTTCTTGCTGCCGTTACTCTAAAGTGCCATGTACATGGAGAGTGCAATGCAAACCATAAATGAAATTATTTTTACTGCTCTATTACTGTATGAGATATGATGAAACTGGCTGACTTTTTGCTGTTTCCTAGGCTTCAGCTATTTATTTATTGATTGCATTTTTATCCCACTCTTCCACCAAGGGGCATATACAGTTTTCCCTTCCTTCTTTTTATCTTCACAGCAACCCTGAGAGGAATGTTAGGCAGAGAGAGAGAGAGAGACTGGCTCAAGGTAAATCAGTGAGTTTCACAGCTGAGTGGATGTTTGAATCCAGGTCCCCCTTCTCCATTCTTTAACTCCTACACCAAGCTGACTCAGTTTATTCAAAGGAGACTTTTCTGATGACCTTTCCAGAAAGCTGATTTGCTGCTGAGAAAAAGCCCTATTTGCATGGCTATACAGAAACCCAATCTATACATCCTTTCGTGCATGCGGTTCACAGAAAAAACAGGTTGCTTACCTGTAACTGATGATCTTCGAGTGGTCATCTGTGCAGTCACACACATGGGTCTTGCCGCAGGCAACGGATCCACACCTCGGAGCTCCAATAGCTCGTATATAACGTCTTTTGGCGCGCTTTCCTCCCGCCCTGGGGAGCGGGCAGCGACCGCGCATGCCTGGAGCGGGGGGAGAGCGCCCATTCCACTCAGTTTCTTCCAGCCGCCGCTGGCAGAGACACTATGAAGAGTAAGAGGTTAATGAACAATCACCAGGAGCCAGCAGCGGGGAAGGCTGGGTGGGCGTGTGTGACTGCACAGATGACCACTCGAAGATCATCAGTTACAGGTAAGCAACCTGTTTATCTTCTTCGTGGTCTCTGTGCAGTCCCACACATGGGTGACTAGCCAGCTAGGTGTCCTGGAGGAGGGTGCTGGTAAAGAAGAAGTTAGTCACGTAAAACAAGCAGTCAAATGCAATTACATTGTAATCAGTCAAATGCAATCACATTGCAACCTGAAATATGCAACAACATATGCAACATGGTATGCAAGTTAAAGATGGAAGCGGATGCACTCACCCGAAGCTTCAGTGGAAGATGGATTTGAGGACCGCCTGACCGAAGGAGGCGTCACGTCTCGCACGAACGTCTAGCGCATAATGGGAGACGAACGTGGATGGAGAGGACCAGGATGCAGCCGCACAAATGTCCTCCAGAGAAACGCCTTGCAGGAAAGCCGAAGACGTCGAGACCGCTCTAGTAGAGTGGGCCTTAAGGCCTTCGGGTAAGGGCTGCTTAGCCAGTTCGTAGCACAACCTGATGGCACTAACTACCCATTTAGACAGCCTTTGGGTAGAAATTTTGTGACCCTTGTGAGGGTTGCCGTAGGCCACAAACAGATTAGGGTCCTTACGGAAAGGTTGTGTACGATCAAGGTAGAAGGACAAAGCCCTTCTGACGTCCAAAGAGTGTAGGGCTCGTTGTCCCTGGTCGGATGGGTTGGAGAAAAACGTTGGTAAGGAAGTTGAGGTCGATAAGTGGAACTGGGAGACAACCTTAGGCAGGAACGCAGGGTCCGGTCGTAAAACAACTTTGTCCCTATGGAACATGGTGTAGGGAGGATCGTAACGGAAGGCGCATAAGTCACTTGCCCGTTTGCCTGAGGTGAGGGCTACGAGCAATGCCGTCTTCCAGGAAAGAAGGTTGAGGTCTGCGGTGGCCATAGGTTCAAAGGGGGCCCTTATCAGGCAGGAAAGAACTAACGATAAACTCCAGGTCGGGGCAAAGGGTTTAACAGGTGGGTTGAGGTGCAACATGCCCTTAAGAAAGGACTTGGATAAGGGATGGGAGAACACAGTCTTGCCGTCAACCAAATTGTGGAAAGCAGAGACAGCAGAAAGATGCACCTTTAAGGAAGAATAACAGAGTCCTGCTTTTTGCAGAGAGAGCAGATAGTCCAGGATCAGGTTCAAGGGTGCCGACTCCGGCTGTAGATGCTTAGATGTCGTAAAGGAACAGAAGCGCTTCCATTTACGCTGATAGGAAAGTCTCGTGGAAGGCTTCCTTGCGTTAAGGATGACATTGGCTACCTCTGCAGAGAGGTAGGAGGGTGTATTCTCCAGGCTGTCAGGGCCAGGACTCGAGGGTTGTGATGCAGAACCTGACCGTTGGCCTGGGAGAGAAGGTCGCCCGCAGGAGGAAGTCGGCGGTAAGTGTGGCATGAGAGTTGAAGAAGCCCCGTGAACCACGGTTGTCGAGGCCACCATGGCGCAATGAGGATGCAGTCTGTTCCATCCCGAGCTATCTTCACCAACACCCGCGTCAGAAGAGGAGTTGGTGGGAAGAAGTAATGAAGGGGGCCCGTCCAATTGTGTAGGAAGGCGTCGTTGCCCCTCCTGGAGTAAAACCGAGGGCATTTGGCATTGTCCCGGGATGCAAAGACGTCCACCTTGGGTATTCCGAAGCATCGGAAGATGCGTCGAAGGTAGGTTGGATTGATGGACCATTCGTGATCGTCTATGCGAAACCTGCTGAGGGAGTCGGCCAGAGCATTCTCCACACCTGGGAGGTGAATGGCAGTCATGTAGATGTTGTGCTTGACACACCATTCCCAGAGCAGTACGGCTATACGGCAGAGACGGAGGGATCTGGTGCCGCCTTGTTTGTTTATGTAATAAACTGTTGCCATATTGTCCGTGGAGATCTGAACGTGCCGGTCCCTTATCAGGGGAAGAAAGGACTGTAGAGCTCTGTGTACCGCGATCAGTTCCAAGCAATTTATATGCATGGTTCTCTCGGAGGTTGTCCAGAGACCTCTCACAGTCTTGTCCTTTAGGTGGGCTCCCCAACCCCACCAGGAGGCATCTGTTGTAACTATGGCCGTTGGAGAGGTTGACAGAAACGGCCTGCCCTCGAGGAGATTGTTGGGAACAGTCCACCACGTGAGGGAGAGAAGCGCCTTGTGTGGAACAGTCAGCAAAGAACTTTGAGATTGTGTCTGAGGGTGGTAAGCTCTTACAAACCAGATTTGCAGTTGTCGCATCCTTAACCTGGCAAAGCGGAGGACGGACGTAGTGGCGGCCATGAGGCCCAGCAGGCGTTGGATTGTAAGCGCGGACTGACAGGGTTGTTGTTGTACTGACTTGGCTAGGGTGATAATTGTCTGTGCCCGATCTTCGGGAAGAAAGACTCGATGTAGGGAGGTGTGGAGAAGGGATGAGGTAACGGACGAGCTAAGGAGGAACGCAGCGAGGAGGGTGTTGTCCGGGCGGCGGTAGGAAAGAAACTGAGTGGAATGGGCGCTCTCCCCCCGCTCCAGGCATGCGCGGTCGCTGCCCGCTCCCCAGGGCGGGAGGAAAGCGCGCCAAAAGACGTTATATACGAGCTATTGGAGCTCCGAGGTGTGGATCCGTTGCCTGCGGCAAGACCCATGTGTGGGACTGCACAGAGACCACGAAGAAGATCAAAAGTTCCCTCCCCACCAACACAAGGTACCAATGTATTTCCCCTGTTTTTTAAAAAATGTGCAGTAATTATAATGCAGGGAGCTCCATTTTGATTAGTGAAACCAAATAAGGCACATTTCCCATGAATTCCACAGTTTATGAATGGCTCAAAAGATCGAAATCAGAAAGCCTAACTTCTAAATTTTTCCACATTGAAATTTCCCTTGAATTTTTGAATTCCAAAGCACATGGTGGGGTTTTCAAAGTGAAACCCACACATTAGGAAATCCCACCCCCACCCCTAGTTTGCAGAGAGCTTTGCTCATGTGCAGTTTGTTAGAACTTTCTGTTGCTTTTTGTGGTTTTTCCGTGGGTTGCTTTGAACATGCACACATTGAAACCACCCCTCCCAGTCTTGCTAGGACATTTATGTACAATTGTACCAATACTATTTTGTGGTGTGCTTTATTGGAGTGGAGGAGCTTATGCACAACATCACTAACACTGCTTAAGAAGAATCTAGATATAATCACATCAAGTTTTTTTGAGTGCATGTGCAACAGTAATGCACATGTGCAACAGTAAAAATGCCAGTATGCTGAAAAGCTGCAGCAAAACTACACATGACCTTGCAAATGCTTTCAGAAATTCCCCTTCTTAAAGCAGAATTCAGAAGAAATGAAATGCGGAAGAAAGCAGGATTCCAACAATAAATGAATGGGATGGAGAGAATCACTCCTAAACACAAACATATAGTGCCAATCTATTGATGCATAAATAACGTTCAAAATGCGAACATCTTAACAGAAAACCGAGCAAAAACAAAGATTCATAAGTTTGAGTCTTACAAGCACAAAGCAAAACTGAAATAGATTTTTCAGGTTGAAACAACAAGGAACCAAAATTTTAAAATGCACCTTAGCCAAGAGTTCTTCTGCTGAAATTTGGTAGCATGCATTTGCATGCTATTTTCATATCCCTCATGAGGATTTGCTTCTCTTTGGGTACCCTACCCAAATAGCAAGATATGGCCTGAATGCCAACTTTTATTTACATCTTGGCTCATTACTTGAAGAGCTTTTTTTTAAAGGGAGGGAAAAATAGCTTCTCCTAGCAGAGTTATACTGGGGCAGGGGGAGGAACGGCTAAAAGATCTAGCAGAAATGCAATTCCATTTTTGGCTGAATAAATATATTGAGGATTCTTTGTAGGGGGGGAGGCAGGGAGGGAAAACAAAGTTGGATTCCTTTATCCTCATGTTCTTCTTTTCTCACAATGTAATACTCTGTTTGGTGGGCCAGAGAGGGGCACATCCCTTGAGACCCCAGCAGAATTCAGGCTTTTGGTAATGGATTCCGACTACTCAGCGGTACCATCAGCCTCTTTCCCCTTTCCCTTTGAACGAGTGTAGTCTGTCAGGATCGGAAAAAAGCAATTTAAAACCCCTGGTAAAGGGAGAGCTTTAGGTGAAGAAGGAAGAATGATCCCTTATCAAGGCTGCCAAGAGAGATGACCCAGTTGGTGCGGCCAGGATGCCCTTGAATACCGAGCCTGCCTCATTATTAGAAGATGATATTCTATAACCAACAATGGCTTTTTAAGAGCTCCATCTAACTTTTTGAAGGGGGGAAGATTAACACCTAGAAGGGAGGGGAGGGGCGAAGAAGAAAGGGACCTCCTTTGGCTCGGCTGGTCTGGAATTTCTAGCCATGAAACCAGAGAATTCTCAGCTCCAGTTGACTGCACCCGGGGCTGGAGATGGCTTCGCTTTCACCAGTCAAATTTTGCACCCTAGTGCTCTACTGTTAAAGGAATGCAACTTGGCTTTTATTTGAGGGAATATCTCCTACCAGAGGCCTCCTAGGAGGTCTTTTCTTTAAATCTTCCAGTTTCTCTGGCAGCCACAGATCCACCCACCACACAGGCTGGTTATTTGCTTTGTGCTTGGCAATGTTTTAGAACAGAAAGGATATTAGAAATCCCTCTAAAACTCTTCTTGTCCATATTCTGGAGTTCCAAACTATCCAAATTCCAAAATGGGACCAATGAATTAGAATATCTTCCACTGTTCCATTTTGTTTAAATCCCTTGAATCTTCTGCATCTTTGACACAGCCTTTACTTCCTTCAGGTCATTTTTACATTTGTCCCCTTCCTAGTTACTGTTGACCATATGTACACTGCAGAAAAGCCATCTTGACAAAGTTGTACATTATAATTGTAACCAGTTTTTTTTTTAGGTGGGATGCATTTTACCACATTGCAGAAGCACATGTGTGCTTTGGGAATACACCGTACAAAAAGACCTTTCATGCAAACACCACATTGGGAGGTGTATTTTATTAATGCACATGCACGTCCATTGAGAAAACACAGCCCTTGGAAGCAGATAAAAAGATGCCAAGTCACAAACTGATTTCTGCAGCAAAATGTGCATGCTGCGATTCCAAAATCAATCACAGAAAACCTCCTAGTAAAATTGGAAGTCAAAGGCACAGGAATGCACCACCCAGAGATTCTAGAGCACTGCCATTCAGATGCACCATCAAGAAAGAGGTTCCTTGCAGCCTTTTTCATGGTTTCTCTAGGACTTCTTTGTTACCTGAGAGACACAACTACAGAACCACTACCAACAGGACACCTCACCTGCCACCCTACTGTTGAGGTTGGTGGAAGACAGAGTATTCAAATCTAGCCTCTACCCTTTAAGCAAGATGCATAAGCTAAGTGTTCGTTCAGGTGTGTCTAGGATGTGTCACTTGGCAAACTCTTCTGTACCAAAACTTTGCCTTCCAAGCAGAAAACTAGGACATTAAGGAGAAGAGTTTTGCTTGGTTTTTTCCTGTCATGCTTGCTTTCCATGGGTACCAGTTTGGTGTGTCTTCTTTCTGTGTGTTTGAGTGTGTGTGCTTGCATGTGAGGTGAACATTCCACTACCCGAGCCTCTGTTGTCCAAAATGGTATGGCTTAAGTGAGAATTAGGTCCAGATCTCTAAAGCCACTTAGCAGCTTCAAGAAAGCTTTGAACCAGAGGCTTCCTGATTTACATCTCAGCATCTTTACTGCTATGCTGCAGTAGAACTCCAGCCTGTTCTTCTTCCTGCCTTCTCCCATATAAAAAGGTAAAGGTAGTCCCCCTGTGTAAGCACCAGGCGTTTCCAACTCTGGGGTGACATCGCATCACAACTTTTTCATGGCAGACTTTTTACGGGGTGGTTTGCCATTGCCTTCCCCAGTCATCTACACTTCCCCCCTCAGCAAGCTGGGTCCTCATTTTACCGACCTCGGAGGAATGGAAGGCTGAGTCAACCTTGAGCCTGCTACCTGAACCCAGCTTTTGCCGGGATCGAAGTCAGGTCGTGAACGGAGAGCTTCGACTGCAGTACTGCAGCTTTACCACTCTGCGCCACAGGGCTCTTACTCCCATATAGTTTCTGCAAAAACACTTAAAATGCTGCTTATTTTAAAATTGCAAAGAAATCATCAATTAGAGTTATAGAGTCCAGTAGCACCTCAAAGGTTGACAAGCTTTTCAAAGCATAAGTTTTTGAGTGTCCAGGCTCCTTTTGTCAGATATCATCAATGAGAGTGTAAAGGGTGCTTGACTCTAGAGAAAATGGACATTTCAAACACGATAGGTTCATTTTAAAAAAAATCCTTCTGAAGATCACAGAAAACCATGCTTGATGACAGGGAAAGAACCTGGGATCTGCATGCAAAGCAGGCACCACTGAGTTAAGATTGTCTTTATTCCTTATGGAAGGGAATTAAACATGTTTAACTGTTTCACTAATGGACGGAAAATAAAGTGGGGGGGGACCACTGGGGACTGATTGCAAGTTCTCTCTCCCTCCCCAGTGTCCTAAGGCACCATCTGTATCCTGTCACTCAATGGATGTAACTTACAAGCTGTTAACTGACTCTCTGATTCAGAAACATCCTCCCAGTACACATTATTGCAATTTAATATTTTCACACAGAGACCCATCATTATCTTGGAACTGGACACCATGAGGATTATTTGGTAATTTTTCTAGAAAATCTATTTTTAACACCTTTTCCTAAGAAAATAAGCTTCAAAGAGCAGTCTGGTGCTAAAGAGACTTTTCTCGTTCCTGCGCCTTTTGAGAAACATAATGGCTGGAAAAAAAAATCTCATAAAAATATTTGCACAGAAGTGATTTCACTTTTAAAACAAACAAAGTCAGGGCATGATTATGTGAGATTTGGTCCAGTACAAATTGCCTTAAAATTAAGGGTGCCACTAAATTCTGTCTCCTCAAATGATAGTTGTTTTAGTCTGTTGTAGCAAAAGGGCACATGAGTCCAGTAACACCTTAAGGATTAACAAAATGTGTTTCAGGATGTGTTTGAGTCAGAGCTGATGGATTATGATCCATTCTGGCATTCTCTCTCCAACCCAAATGTGAAGCTTTAATTCCTAGAAAGGGCTGAGTTGACTTCCAGTTTTTCCCCAGAAGTGACATCTCTTTTCTATAGGAATTGCCAAAAACTCTAGAGTTTTACTGTGGAATTTCCAGTGATTCCTAGAAGGGTGTGATGTCACTTCCAGGTTTTCCCCGGAAGTGACATCATGCCATCGGCCTGACAGCCATTTTTTTAAAAAAAATTCTCTCCCCACTGCTCTGAGTGGTGGTGGGAAATGAGAAGCAGAGTGGGGCATCCCCTGCAAGGTGGACTAGCACCCTTTCTCATTGAGCTTCGAGGCTGAGTAGGGATTTGAACCTGCTGCCACTTGCTGTTGTTGTTTTGGATATCATTTGGATTACTGCCAGCTACTCTTTTTTTAGATTCTTGATAGTGGAGATGGTTTTAGGTAGGTAGCCGTGTTAATCTGTAGTAGTGGGGGGGGGGGGAATCCAGTCCAGTAGTGCCTTAAAGACTAACCAAAAAAAAAAGACTAACAAACTTTTCTGGGGTATAAGCTTTTGTGACTCATAACTCACTTTGTCATATGTTGGAGGGGTAGCGATTGCAACATGTCCATTTCTTTCATTTTTCATCTCTTACCACTATACTTTTTGCTGATGCCAGCTGTCTTAAAGTATTATTTCATCATACAAAAGTAGCATACAAATTAAAGAAACAATGGCTGTCTCAGGTGATGCTTTCAGGAGATGGTCTACCAAGCACAGGGTGATGAACAGAGGAGACCCCATGTCTGATCATTCCTGTACTTTCCCTCAGATAGATGGGGGACTCTGAAGAAGATTTCACTGAATAGACAGGTTCATAGAAGAGCAGTCAGTCAGAGAGAGGAGAAGAGAAGAACAGGTGGGACAGACATTCAGGTAATAGAGACTGCTGGAATCCACAGAGAACATCCTGTGGGCATATTGGGAAACAAATGTGGAATGACACAAGGGTGGAGCAACACAATGGGGAGCAAGTCAAGGATGAAGAGTTTGTATTGCACATGCAAAAGACCTGCAAAAATCAATAGGGTGTAGTGATTACAATGCTGTATTAGAACTGGGAAGACCTGAGTTCAAATCCCCACTCAACCATGGCATTCACTGCATGACTTTGGCAGAGCTGGCAAGTGGGTGGAGGGCAAAAATTAAGGGCCATTGGCCACCCTGCGGCTCTGTAGATCTATAAAAAGTGTTCTGGTTTGTTTTCATACAAACTCCAAGGCCAGTAAGAGGGAATCTTTCCTTGGGTTCTTGGTGACCTTGGGCGAGCCAGTCACTTTCTCATAGCCTAGCCCGTCTCACGAAATGTTGTAAGGAATTCTTCTTGTCCTGGAGGGCTGTGAAGCCATTATGCCTAAATCTTTCAGTAAATTCCACTAGATTCTGTTAGCTGAGTGAATCACAGCCAGAGTTAAATTTGAGAGTGGACGAACCTATTGACTAGTAGAGGTTACATTGTTATAACATGATCAAAAATAAAGAAAACAAACTGTGTATGTATGGCATATATCTGGGATACTGTTAAAGTGTGAAATTATAATTCACCGTCTTCAATTCAAATTTGAATTTAAATTTGATGTTGGGGTTTTAAATTGGATTTCATGGCAGTTGTACTATTTGGATTGTATTTATTGAATTTATGTGTTGTTATTTTATTGGTATGTTGTAACCCACTCTAAGCCTGCTTGCTGGGGAGGGTGGAATAAAAATCCCATGGAATACATAAATAAATGGTTTTTGTGAAGATTTAAAAGAAGAGGAAGTTAATGTATGACCCAGGAAGTAGGGGGAAGGATGGAACTATAGTATATAGATTTGGTTTGAAATAATGAATGAAATGTCACAGACAGATGTTACAAAGCTGCCTTCATTCCAAGCCATGTCCTCTGGCTTTTAAGGGACTGTATTGTCAGCTCTGAAAGGCAACAGTTCTTCAGGCTCTCAGGTTGAGGTCTTTCAACATCATCTCCTACCTGATCTTTTCAGCTAGAAATTGAACCGGGAGCACCAGGAAAATTGTTCAATGTTTCCAAAAGGGTGTAATGCATTTTTTTAAAAAAAAATATTAAAAGGCTATTGAGGGTAGATCTCTTAAGTGCTATTTACTGCATCCCCCCATATTAATGAAGTCTTTCCTGTCAAAAAGAGTACGTTTCCTTAACTTGCCCTATGCCAAAACCATGCAATTGGGTATCAACTCATTCCCTCACAATATTTGTTTTGATAGGTTTCGGACGCATTAATAGCACTTTAAAAAATTATCGAGGTAGCCATGTTTATTCATGAAGGTTCCAAAGGCTACAGCACTTCGAAAGAAGGAACGAAGATGTAGGTTACTCTCCCTCCATGGCAACAGATTAGAGGCAAGTGATTAACTGATTGTTTGATTGAATGGGATTTTTTTTGTGTGTTAAACGGAGTTTTGAGTGGTTTGCACACACAGTTGTCTCTTTTGAAAGGGTGTTGATGGCAGTGCTATCAACAAAATCTAGAGATTAATTTTGGAAATGAATGCCCCACAATGTCAGATTTGTGGGTGCCGAATTGGTAGTGGCTGGCTGCCTGCGGTAGTGAGAGCAAAGCGCAGTACGCATGCTTAGAAACACCCTGTAATCACATCATGTAATTGGTAACAGTGCAATTTGCCACAATACGCAAGAGTGGTTAAGAGTGCTTCCAACATTCCCTGCATCCAAATTTTCCTCTAAAATTCCCAGTCCTATTTTAGGCATAGTATATACATTAGGAATTCTCCATTTCCTTTATTTCCTACTTTCCCAATGGGAAACTAAAGCAACTTACATCATTCTCTTTTCTTCCATTTTATCCTTGTAACAACCCTGAGGGTTAGTAGGCATAGAGTATGTGACTGGTCTAAGGTAACCCAGTAAGTTACCAAGGAAGAGTGGTGAATCAAACATGAGTCTTCCAGATCCTATAGGCCAACACCCTAACATCACACTGACTCTTGCCAAGTCCCCTTGTGCCACATGCTGTATAGTTTCCATTCATTTTAAGTAGCTTGAAAATGTTGTGGCAGTTCATGCCTTGAGCCATTGGAACGAGTGGTGCTCTGGATTCTCCACTCCTCTAGATCTTTGCATATCTGGAAACAGAACTGGATGCCTTTAATGCAAAGAAGAAAAAAAGCATCAGCAGGTTTTTTTTTTCCAAGTTCTTTTTTCCATTCCCTTTTGCTATAAAAATACCTTGGCCGAACTCTCGTTCACCAGTAGACTTTGCAAAACTTCCCTACCAAGTGTCAACAGCTCTATAAAAAGAGCGTTATTTATGCCATGCTTGGATTTGAAATCAATTTTATTTGTATTTTGATCAAATAAAATTAGATGTGATTATCTGCTGGGTGTGTGTGTTCCTTTTGCCTGGGAGGCCATCGCAGAGCATTTAAAAGAACCAGCATTCTTCTTGACTTCCAAAAACACAATGCATTTCAATTGCTGCTGCTCAGCTGAGGGGCTGCTGCCATAGCTGCTTTTTCCTGTCTGTCCTGAGATGTGAAATGAAAAGCGGTTCTAGGAGGCGTATGACAACCATGGTCCCATCATGCCTCAGAAGGAGTACAAGGCAAGCACCGGTGAAGTTATTGCACTGAATTATTTCATTCCCCTACCTAAAGGATCATACAAATCAGATTTAAAAACACAGGACTGAAACCTACAGCTCCCTTTTGCAGAGTGAGAAGTCCAAGATAAATACACATTCAATTCTGGTTTTGAAGCATAACATTAAAAACGCTAATGAGGCATGAATGGAAGTTTACTATTACATTTCTTTTCTTTTCTTTTTTGCATTTGTTTATATATTTTTTCCAATGGCTCTCTGCTTTTTGCTTCCAGTTCTGCGAAATGTGCTTGTAATATGGACACATATCATACTGTGTACTTTGTTTATATACAGTGTTCATACACAGAATATGAATCATTTATATGTGCGATACATTGACACAGAAGCAATGCTGAAAATGTGTTCTTTGTATACTGATTTGGTGCAAGGCAATAGAAAATGGAACAGTAAAAAAGCTGTGATGGGTTTGAGGGAAAAGCAAAACTGGAATAGAGATTAATGGATCCAGACAGCAGAAATGAAAAATTCAAAAGCCATCTCTAAGTCCAGTAAAGCCACTGTGGGAACGCTGTGGAACGTGCTCAACTGAGGCTGCTGGTTTTGTCATGTGGATGCTGTACTGCACACTTTATTTGACTGTGTTTTTATACTGCTCCTCAGGAAAAAAAAGCTAGCAAAGTGGTTTCAGCAGTAGCTGAAACAGTAGGAGTTATTACACAGAAAAGTTGTCGTAAAATATTGGACAGGAAAAGGACAAAACTGTACAGAAGCATTTCTAGAATGTATTGCTAACCAGCTAGTAATTCACTGATCTGATCAGTAAAAGCATTATTAACAGAAACTTTGCTACTGGCTAACCAGTATTCTGGTCTGAAAAGCTAGTAAATTTCAGGTTGCATCCTGATGCCACCCCTAATTTGCCAGGAGCTATAGGGCAGATCTACTAGACGGGGCATATTTGTTTTAAAACCTACCAACCCAATTTCTAAACCTTCTATAAAAGCAGGAGTTTTTATACCACAGTGTAGACACTAACCAGTTTAATAGATTTGTCTCTTTCCAGGGAACCCCGAGAAGTGTAATTTTGTGAAAGGTCAGGGGTAGGCCTCGTTATCTCTCAGGTAATTCTCAGCACCTTTGAATTACTCCTTTGGAGGATGCCGTGAGAGTTAAGGGTATGTCAAGATCGGCCCCTAGTGCATCCTGCAACGGTTGTACTGATTACTATCCCTCCAGTGCTTAGAATGGAACATCCAGCACAAAAATAAGCACTACAGCAAAACTCAAAGGTACCACATTAGGCCTTACTATGCAGGTACAGAAGCAATTCTAGGCTCTATTCACAGAGCTCAGACAGGATCCAGACTGGAATATCCAAAAGACATAAAACCGCATTTATACTATGGCACAATATTGTCCAGAGGACTACATCACTTCTGCTCATCATTAACCAGAGGAGATGAGTACTGATTGGTGAGGAGGAGGTTAATGCTGTTTGTAAGCAAGACTGAATTCAAACCTGGGCTAACCAAGGATCCTCCTCAGAACTTCAGACTGGGAAATGTCATCGATAACCTGATCAAATAATGCTCTCCAGCCACTTTCATAAATAGCATTATAACTCACCTAAATTTTAACAAACTGTTAATATTAGTTAATGTTAATATATATTATTATGATCTGCACCAATGGGGTGTACCAATGGGGTACAATGCATCTCATCTGTATCAGAAAGACTGTATGAAGCACTGGAAGAAGAAGAAAAGATTCTCAGACAGGATTGCTTCCCTGCTTGGTCTAGGCAGCCACTGCAGAAACGCCAAAACTACCATCAGTCCAGCCCGTGCAATAAATAAAGGACTTTAAAAAAAAAAAAAAAGAAAGGGGGAAAAAAGAAAGAAAATGAATAATGACAAATGCATATCTGTAATGACTAAAGGAATACAATTTTTAAAAATGAAAACGAAACCATTGTAGTGCCGGAGCTCAGTCCAAGAAAAGCTGAAATAAAGTGAGCCTCTCTGAGTGCATGCCAAGTGAATTTTCCTTACCACTAAGTGACTGCTGATATTTTTGCACCTATCCTGACACATGTGTTGGGAAGCTAGGGCTTCCAGGTCAGAGGGGACGGCTTCTCTGTCAGAGCTGTACCTATGATATGGTATTGAATTTACTCAGCTGCTAATAATCCATGTTCCATTCGAAAGTCTAAACTCAGAACTCTAAATAAAAAAATCCATTAGGAATCAGTCCACAAAACATGCCTCTGAAAATGAATAGCTTTCTTTAGGGGGTGATAAAATATTCTTAACTGAAAAGCAACAAGCCATGCTTTAAAAAAAAAAATGATTACAAATTATTTTAACAGTGCATTTGCAAAAGGGTTATAAAAACAGCGATAATATTTTTGTCTTGGGTTCTGGAATTACCGGTGTGACAGCTAATGCAGTAATGATTTGTTTCAAACGTCGGTGTTTAAGCCATAGAAAGCTGATTTTATCCAATTTTTTTTCCAGTAGGCCGCACTGTCGTTAATGAAATTAAACACACCAATCGCATTTGTCCCCGGGGGACAAGGAGCTGAACACGGCACCGGTTTACTTTTTTATTAAAATAAATTGCAGCCAGCAAGATGGACTAATTGCACCCCGAATTGAAAAAGAAACATTCCATTGATATAATTAAGCCAATTTTCATGGACAGAAAGAGTTAGCATTGATATAAAATAAGCAGAGCATTCACCAGAGGCTGACACATACACCTCAACCCCCCACCCCCCACTCCCCGGCACACACATCTCACTGGCACACTTTTTTCCCCCTTTAGCAAAGCAGACAGTTAACTATTCAATATAGACTTGTGTTGCACCGGCTGTCCACGTGTTATCTAATAGTGACGGCTAAATTATCTGCAATCTTCATTGCCGGTATATCGTGTCTGCAAGACACAGTTAGACAAGGAGAGCAAAGGACTGGAGTGGGGGAAGAACAGAAACATCCCAGGAGAGAGAGGGGAAAATCTCAAAGTTTTATTTCGTTTGGACAAACCTTGGCCTTAAAAAAAGGAAAAAACCTGCAAACCTAGGGACATTTTCCCAGGCATAAGCCTTACTGAATAACATGGGAATTACTTGCAAGTAAACCTGCTTAGGTTTGCTCCTAAAGAATTGTATTCAAGGTCAAACTGTGTGTGTGCTAGGGAATATCCATGACTGGGTCTCCCCATGTAGAATTAAACCACAAAAGGCAAGGATGCTGCAGTGTTGAGGAAAGGGGAGGGTCTTCTCCTGCCTTGTTTCTCTGATCAAAACTGTCATGCTCCCTCCCCCCACAGCTTTTAGGACAGTGGGGGGAAATATATGTATCTGTGTTATGCCAGGGGCCAAAAAGCAGTCAAGGGGGCTTTTTGATCAACACAAGGGGGAGAGTTAAACCCCTTCTTCATCAAGCATGATAGCCCGTCTATATATTCCCCTCTCAGTGGCTACTTTTGATACTAAATTGCACATCAAGACACTCAGTTCTTGGAAAAATACGGACGGAATCGGAAGTCACGGAGATCTGTGACATTATATGTTTTAAGTAGTCACCCAGTTAGATACCAGTTGGACAACCTGTCTATGTCTTGACACAACTGAACAGTTTATTGTAATGTTGCTATACATATATGCCATTTTGCCCTCCCCCTCAAGTCCAAGCTTTCAACAGGAAAAAAAATTACAAAGAAATAAGAGACAAAGACAAATAAGAAGCAAATAATAGCCCAGCGCTTAAGTTTCTCTGCCCATCTCCACAAAGAGACAAGCAAAATTGCCAAGCAAATTGCCCACAGGAAGCAATACCAATGCTCTGGGGCCACTGTGGAAAAGGCTCTGCTTCTGTGTGTGTGTGTGTGTGAGAGTGAGTGAGTGAGTGAGTGAGTGAGTGAGTGAGTGAGTGAGATAGATAGATAGATAGATAGATAGATAGATAGATAGATAGATAGATAGATAGATAGATAGATAGATAGATAGATAGATAGATAGATGATAGATAGATAGAGTGAGAGAGAGAGAGAGAGAGAGAGAGAGAGAGAATAGCATCCAAGACAAGATGGTGCAGGACTTCCATCAACGGATCTTAGTGCGGGGAGGGCAGGGAATAATAGGGAGATAGATAACTTAAATGAGGTTTTGGTAGAGCTGCATCTAAGCCTTTCTTGTATTTATTTTATTTACTTTAAATTTATATGCTGCTCACTGCACACATGGACCACTTGCCACCGCTGCATTCCAACATTACAAGAAATTCCAGTTAAGGCAAGATGTGCACATATGTGGCTTGTTGCAATACTCACACATGTGCACATACTTTCTTCTTGTGCAGACTGAGGATTCATGGGGTGAAACAAACTCTGTTCCTCCTGATGCACGAATACAGCCCCCTCTCCCATCAGAGTGTGTGTGTGAGAATTTGCTTACTCTTTACAAGCCAGGATTCTAGACCTAGACTAAGCCATGCTTAAGAATCCCAGTTTGTGGAGAACAAACAAACTCCAATTCACCTGGAAGGCTGCATTTGTACGGGGAGGGGGGGGCTGAGTTAAATTGCAAATCAAGAATCCTTAATTGCATGAGGAAGGAAGGGGAATAGGAAGGTGACATTCTTCGCTTGCAAAGTCGGCAATACTGTCCTGCATGACCAATATTGCATTAACATTTTTTTTCTTTAATATGCAGGGAAAATATACAACATTGAACAAATAGCATACAAGTGAGTGATAGTGATATTACTAGATATCATCAAATTAATTAAATATCTTGCCCTGACCTGGATAGCCCAGGCAAGCCTAATCTCATCAGATCTCAGAAACTGAGAAGGGTCGACTCTGGCAAGTACTTGGATGGGAGACCTCCTTAGAAAACCAGCAATCAGGAAGTGGGGCAGGCTTTATGCAACTACCTCTCCGAATGACCTCCATGCCTCCAGTAGAGATCAGTCACCAGAGGTCGCCATGACTTCCAGGTACATGCGCACACACACACACACAAATACCAAACCCCCCCAATTAAATATTTTGAGATTACTAAGTATCAAAGCCTCAACAATTTTGTAGGTTTTGTTCTGCTTAGACATGGCACAATTATTTTTGTTCATATTTTAAAACTTTATTAAATAGTATTTTTACATCATTCTCAAGATTGCAGCCATCTCAATCCATAACATAAATGGTGCAACTAAAGTAAAATGTTAAAAAAAGATAAACATACAACGAACCATAACATTGAGTTGGTTGGAGAAGCAAAATACAGAAGCAATAAAGCACAATTAAAATCAACATATTTCATTTATGGCTTCAAGAAAAGAGGCAAATGCATGTTTTGGTGCAAAGAAGTTCAACACTGGATACCCAATGGCCACAAAAGATGATTCACACAAGCAGGCCTTGAATTCAGCAGGAGCTCACAGGAGCACAGCTCCTGAACCTTTCTGAGGGCTCCCCCTCCCCCCCCACCTACCTACCTTGTGCATTGAATAGTAGGTGTAGCTGCATAATAATCCCTGGATAAGCGCCACCACCTTTTTTTCTACAAAACGACCCTTGCACACAGTGTTAAGGAGTCTGGTAGATGGATGTTTTGTCTCTGGTACATTACAGCACATTCGTCAACAGAGCTACACCCTTTTATGTTCAGATTGATCCAGGTGGGCAGCCGTGTTGGTTTGAAGCAGTAGAACAAAGTTTGAGTTCAGTAGCATCTTTAAGACCAACATTTAATAAAACTTTGTTGGTCTTAAAGGTGCCCCTGGACTCAAACTTTGTTCTGTGTTTAGGATTGTGCAGTTAAACTGGATCCACACACTGGTAAGTATTGCAGAGAGATCATGCTATGCTTGCTTCCAAATTCTTTGCAACTTCCAGACATCCTATGGATATTTTCAGAAATGATATTTAAAATATTTTATTTTCTCCACTAATCTCTCCCACCCCAAAACTGTGGTACAAACATAGGATCTACCCATACTGGAACTCAAAGGTATCCTAGGGAACAATCCTTCGCAGGTCTAATTGGAAGTAAGTCTCACGTTATTCAATGAGGCTTATTCCCTGGGCTCTGTCTTTAGAACTGATGTTCTTTAAATCTACTTGCTTGCAGCATATCAAGTTATACGTATATCGCCTTGTGATTGCTTTTTTATATATTAAAAAAATTGCAGTTCGATCAGTGTACATGTGTACCTTTATAACACAGAAGAGCAAAGGAGAATCACAAATGTAATGAAGGAACCAAAAGCTTCAACAAATTACACACCGTCTAGTTCCAGGATTCATTTTAGAAATTATATAAACTGAACCAGAGTTACAAAGAATTAAAAGCCAAAATAGAGATTTCAAAACAATAACAGAAATCTGCTCATACTGAATGTGAAGCAGCTCGGATGCTGCGAGACGTTATGCAACCTCTACGCAACACTGTAACGAGGTTCCTAAAATTGTACATTCATTTTTTAAAAGCATCCAAACCATGTCAATGTTACAAATATCCAGGGCTTTTTTTGTAGCAGGAACTCCTTTGCATATTAGGCTACACCCCCGATGTAGCCAATCCTCCAAGAGTTTACAGGGCTCTTAGTACAGGGCCTACTGCAAGCTCTTGAAGGAATGGCTACATCAGAGGAGTTTCTGCTACAAAAAACTCCCCCCTGCAAATTCCACAGTATATATCCTTTATAACGCATCAGAAATTAACCAGATGTATCTGTTTCATGACTGGGAAGATTGAAAAATCAGGTGGAGGGTGTTAGCATGTTAAAGTTTGTACTGCACAGTGAAATGGCACTTGAGCCCAGGCATTAGCAGAAACTAACCAATCAACATTCAAATCACTTTAGAGCGTTTATTTCTTAGGGAAAGTTAACTTTTCACTCCATTGGCTTTCCCTCCCTCTCCCCCTCCCCTCCCCGGACACCTGATGAACAGCATCAAATGCTCTTTCAGCATGGGGGTGCAAGAGACACAAAACTTCATTTAAAAATAAGATTTTTTAATCCTGGATAATTTGGGTTCAGACTGTAATTATACATCACCTCAATTACCAGATCACAACCCCCTAAGTATTCCTAATTGCCTAATTGAATCAAAACGGTTGGGTGGAGGGGGGGAGAGAACAGCTAGTAGCCAGCTTTCCCTCAAAGGGGTTGATTGGGGGGAAAAACAGGAGTGGGACGTGGGTGGGTGTTGCACCAGAGGAAAATAGTCAAGGAGGAGGGGTGAAAGCCAAACGGCCAGGTCATAATTTCAAAATAATATGCCTCCTGTGCCATTGTAAAATTGTTCTATGGGATACTGCAGGGGTTGCAACATTGAAATCAGGCCTACCCATGATGTCAAATGGAGCCATCAGGCTCAGGAATAAGGGATATTTGCTTGTAATGAGGAGCATTTGGCAAACTTGGAGTGAAATTGGGAACAATGGCATTGGGGATGAGCGAATGGTCCCATTTCTTTTTAAAGTAATGGATATTTTTGGCCAACGATGTTGGCACTCATTTGCCTGTTTGGTGCAGCAGTTAAGTGCACGGACTCTTAGCTGGGAGAACCGGGTTTGATTCCCCACTCCTCACACGCATCTGCTGGTGTGACTTTGGATTAGCCACAAGTTCTCTCAGAGTTGTTCTGCTCAATAGCAGTTTGGGAAAACTCTTTCAGCCTCACCTGTCTCATAGGGTGTCTGTTGTGGGGAGGGTAAGAGAAAGGAGATAGTAAACTGCTCTCAGACTCCTTCGGGTGCTGAAGGGCAGAGTATAAATCCAATGTCCTCCTCTTCCTCCTCCTCCTCCTCTTTGTATATGCAAGTTTTCACATGTTGTTTCACATTGATGTCAAACATTAAGCTGCCTTGTACTGAGTCAGGCCATTGGTCTATCGAGGACAGCCTTGTCCAATCTCATGGATAGTGGGTCTCCCAGATCACTACCAAAAGTTCTTCCACATCACCTACAACCTGATCCTTTTCACTGGTGATGTAAAAGGAGATTGAACCTGGCACCTTCAGCATTCAAAGCAGGCATTCTACCATGAAGCCACAGCCCTATCATCAGCATTTATATAATATGCATACAATATTGATTCTTTGATGCAGATATATCACTAAAAAAAATATAGAAGGAAATTGACACGTGGCAGAAAATGATGCAAAAAACTGACCGTAGTTTCAGTTTGCATTGGCATTCAATTCAGGACTCTGGAACTGCAGGGATGGGAAATTTGAAATCATCCCTATATGACCTACTGTTGACATCCATGTAAATGCTACTGACCTTCCATATAGGACATCCCATATATGGCTTTTGCAGGGTCAGTTCCCTTGAAGAAAAGAACACTGGGTGCTGGTGTCTTTGTCATAACTTGCTGATTTTCCAATGGGAAAGTGGAATAAATCTGGGGTTACCAGTTGCTTTGCAAATGTAAAAGCAAACACACAGACAGTACCAAATTTGCAGCTGCAGCAATTCCTTCCCTCCAAAACACAAAGTTACAGTGATCTCATGGAAGTTTTCTATGCCTGCAGCAATTCTTTTGCAAGTGGAAGTGCTAAAGTTACTCCTCACTGTCTGCTTGTGCTACAGGAAAGTGATTGTATTCACTACTATCTTTTGCCATGTGCAGAAAGTATTCCTAACACAGGAGGTTCCTTCTGATAACAATTTAAAAAACAAATTAAATAAAAACCATGCAGACCTTCCGTCATACATTCCACTCTTCTGTATGCTCATTGTCATCACGCTAAAAAATTATATTGAAGGGTTGCTACAGTTCTTGTGCTATGGCTTCTGCAAGCAGACCTGCTCTAAGCACATTAGTTCCCTTTTCACCTCATGCATTGCAGGATCCATGCCACAGTTTTCCAACTCTCTTGAAATAAGCTCCTGTTTTTTCTGCAAAGCTGGTTTTTCAACCAGTGAGATGCAATTCATATTCTAGGTCAGGAGTGGCCAAACCGTGGCTTGAGAGCCACATGTGGCCCTTTCACACATATTGTGTGGCTCTCAAAGCCCCCATCCACCCTGTTGGATGGCTTGGAGAGAGCATTTGTCTCTTTAAATCACTTTTCCAAACCAAGCAAGTCAGCGGCTTGGAGGATGCATTTAAAGTTAAAGTTGTTTTCTTTCCACTTCCCCTCCCCCATCTATTTTCCTTCCTTCCACTTCAGTCTCTCTCTGTCTCTCGCTTTCCTTCCCTAGCTCTCTCTCTCTCTGTGTATCTGGCCTGCTGGTACAGGACACCATTTTTTCTCCTGTCTCTGTCTGTTTCTCTTCCAAAGGAGGATAGGGAGAAGTCCTCAGCCAATCAGGAGAAAGCCTTCCCTCCCTCAGCTAATCTTGAGAAGGCTTTCTCTATGGCTCTTTCCCTCTTCCTCTGTCCTTCAGCCAGTCAAGGGAAGGTTTTCTTTCCTCTGCAAAGCAGAGTGACAAGCAGCTTAGCCAATGGGAGAGTAGGAAGAGCCAGAAAATGGAATAACCAAGGTTGATAGCCTTTGACTGACAGAAGCATTTTGCTGGCTAGCAAAAGCAACTCAGGCAGGAGAGAGGAGCAGTATCAACCAATAAGGTCTCCCTCAAAGGCCAAAATAGGACTTGAAAGCCCCCCCCCACCCCGCATTGCCTTTTACTGAGAGAACCAAGCTTGGTTGCTTTTTACTGAGAGAAGCAAGGTTAGTTGCCTAGCAGAAGACACTGCCTAGCAGTTTCCCCAGAGACAGACCGACAGTCAGTCTGTCTGTCCTGGGGTCAGCAGTGGGCAGGGGAGAGCAGAGTCAGCCAACCAAGCTTGGTTGCTTTTTACTGAGAGAAGCAAGGTTAGTTGCCTAGCAGAAGACACTGCCTAGCAGTTTCCCCAGAGACAGACCGACAGTCAGTCTGTCTGTCCTGGGGTCAGCAGTGGGCAGGGGAGAGCAGAGTCAGCCAATGCAAAGCAAGAGCAGTAGATTGATGATTTGACAGGGCAAAGGTTGATGCACCACAGCCCCAACCAATGAAGGAGCTCAGATTTGCCAAGGTAGTCCCCTGTGCAAGCACCAGCCGTTTCTGACTCTGGGGTGATGTCGCATCATGACATTTTCACAGCAGACTTTTTACGGGGTGGTTTGCATTTCCTTCCCCAGTCATCTACATTTTCCATCCAGCAAGCTGGGTACTCATTTTACCGACCTCAGAAGGATGGAAGGTTAAGTCATCTTGAGCCGGCTACCTGACCTGGATGCTCTCTTGACATGTCCTGGGGCTAGCACAGAGGGGAAATAAACCAGATCCCAAGCTTAAGCACTCACTTGTATCTGCTCCCAAGCAAAAAGACCCATTTGCCGCCTGACTGTCCAGCAGTCGATCTGAGCTGCAGAAGCTGCCAAGAACTTCAGGATGGATTAGCAGAAGAGGTGAGAGATTATTTCTGGGTGGCTCCCCACCCACAGAGAAGAAGGGCTGGTTTCTCTTCCTACTTCTCCATTTCCTAGGCCTCTCTGCCCATCTCAGGCAACTGACAAAGGGAGAAAAAAACAGCTGAAAGCCCAAGGGACAAAGAACTCTTTATGCTGGAAGTAAGGTGACCGCAATGGCATCTGCAGGAGGGAAAAAGAAGAAAAAAAACCACCCAGCAAATACATGCCGAGTGGATTTCATAACCTGCAGCAAGGCCCCAGTCTTGCCACTTGCTTTCGTCTGCAGGAGTAAGAGACTCTTTCACTGGGATTGTATTTATTTATCATCAGCCTGGCTACAGGTTGCACATACCTCATTCCTGGAAAGGTGATCAGCCCCGGTCGAGGCTGCATCACTACAAATGGGAGCTCACATGATGGAGTGCCCTGCACAGACACACACACAGAGTGCCGTCATGCATAGAAAACAAGCATGTCCAGCAGAAGCACTGATTGTGACATGCTCTTTTGCTATCACCACAGGTTTTGGGGGGCTTATTTAGTGGAGAAACATTCACAAATGTCTACCCCCTCCATCTGTATTCTCAGGTGGTACAGCTCAAAAACAGGTTTATTACTTACTTTATAAATGCGCAGCATATACTCTTCAGCCAATGCATAACATATCATCCTTTTTTTTAAAAAAAATAACCCAATAATAATAATATCCTTAAAATTGAGGGGAAGGGGGCAGCCAGAGAGATCCAGGCCTTAATTTCCTATTGCTTCAGACTGCAGCTTTAATCACACAGTCAAACACCAAAAATTAGTTCATTATTTTCTTGTCTGTTTAAAATTCTTCCCCACACGTCCTCCAAGGAGCTCAAAGCAATATACATGGCCATTTATCACTTCTAAGGCTGCCAACTCCCATTTGGAAACACCTGGAGATGTGGTGGGGGTGGAGCCTGAGGAGGGTGGACTTTGGGGAGGAGAGAGACTTCCAGGGGGCAGAGTCCACCCTCCATTTCTCCAGAATAACTGACCTCTGTTGTCTGGAGAGCAGTTGTAATGCTGGGAGATTTCCAAGAGGTGGGCACTGACCCTGTGAGGTAAATTAGGTGGAGAGAGAAAGTGACAGGCCCAAGGTCACCAAGCTTGTTATTAAAAGGGGGCAGAGGGGGGGGGGAACGTTATAAGGATATCCTTATTTTCATTGGTGAGGAGGCGGAGGAACATGTACAAACTGTTCATATTTAGTAGACTGATCAATTAATGGTCTAAAAGGCAGTTAAGCATTCTTAGGACATTGCAGAGAGAGTCACAAGTCTGAGCAGGGCTTTTTTTTGCAGCAGGAACTCCTTTGCATATTAGGCTACACGCACCTGATGTAGCCAATCCTCCAAGAGCTCACAGGGCTCTTAGCACAGGGCCTACTGTAAGCTCCAGGAGGATTGGCTACATCAGGGGTGTGTGGCCTAACATGCAAAAAAGCCCTGCTCAGACCTGTGACTCTCTTTGTAATGTCCTAAGAATGCTTAACTGCCTTTTAGACCATTAATTGATCAATCCACTAAATATGAACAGTTTGCACATGTTCCTCCGCCTCCTCACAAATGAAAATAAGGATATCCTTATAATGCCCCTCCCCTTTTCATAACAAGCTCCTCCCCTGTCTCCCTTCTGCAGGCTTGACTCTGTTTGCTGTGTTAGGTTATGCAACATTAGCCTGGCTTGCCTGGATTTAAAACCCAAGGCCGTGTTTATTCTTCTTCGAAAGAGAGCAGGGAAACATACTTGTCTTAGAACAGGCTATAGACAGTATTCAAACGGTGCTGCAGTAGCGGCTGTATGAGAAATGTCAGGCTGTACACTGCAAGCTGCATTATCAGCCCCAGTTTGTGCATGTGCATTGACACACATGTGCATTAAAGATGAGAGGCATCCATTCCCCACTTCTAAAGACTCTGGACACTGTCTACCACATTCTGACAAATTCAAAGTGCAAAGAAAATGAACAAAAGCAATGTTATCTTGGAGAGGGCAGTTGCTAACTCCTCGCCAAACTGAAAGTGATCGGCCCTAGACTGTCTTGAACTCTAGGCAAGGCTAATTTCCAGCAACCCCCCTCCCCCACACTGATAACGTCGCCAAGTCACATGGGCACCCCCAGAAGGTTGGCACCCTAGGCGTTTCCCTAGTGGCAGGGCCAGCCTTGTTGGCACCTGCCAAGGTACAATCGCAGGAATGCTGCAAAAGGACTAGAAAGCAACTGCTGAAATTGTAACAAGACACTACAGTGACCAAAGCCTCACTTTTTAAATTTAATGACTAGCTGAAAGGACAATTGACAGTTCAATAAGCAAAAGCTGCCCTGTGTTAATACTCTTGAATACTTTCTTTCCTTACTTAGAGGAACACACCAAAGCCAACATCATAGTGCCCACCTCCAGGTGGAAGCTGGAGATCTCCCAGGGTCATAGTGCCCTCTTCTAGAGTCCCAGCAAAGAAACTCCAAACAAAATGCATCTACACACCTGAACAACACCTGAACAGATTGCTACAGCACAGCCATTGTCTCCAGATTTTTGATGCAATAGTTCAGAGCAAGAGGTGTCCGTTATCAGAGATAGTTAAATAAACAAAATATTGCAGCAGTGCTAGTCTTTTAAGCATACTTTATTTTAAGTTTTTAAAGGGTTTTTTTTAAAAAAATCTTTGTGTTTGTGCATAAAGTTTATATCTCCACTATCTGGCAAAAGCTCACAAAATCTGCTGATAATCCCTGGGCCGAAGGAGGCCAAATTGAAAATGACAAGAGAGAGGGCCTTCTCGGTTGCAGCTCCCCGCTGGTGGAACCCGTTACCAGGGTCCTTAACCAGTCCCGCCGGGCCTGCAAGACCATCCTCTTCCAGCTGGCTTTTTAATGTGGAATGATTATACCATCGTTATGCAAAGCTATGTTATATTCGTAGCACCAAACTAATCTGTGGTTTTAAATTGTTGTTTTAATTGATGATTTTAATGTAATTATTTACTTAATTGAGGAATAATTGTAAATTGGGGTATTTTATTATTGTATTACTGTAATGCCATATTTTATGTTATGTAAGCCGCTCTGAGCCTGCTTCGGCGGGGAGGGCGAGATATAAATTAAAAAATAATAATAATTATTATTATTATTACTTAATCTGCAGATAAAAGCATAAAGCTCTGATCCATCCATCTTGTGCATCATATTCACACCCAAGACTATCTCCCTCTGAAATCCAAAAAGAATGTGTGTGTGCATGTGCGCATACTCACCTAAGATGCAGCGGGACAGACAGTGCAATCCTAAACACCTCCCTCAACCCACGGGGGTGGGAGGGGCAGGGGAAGACCAGGCTGCTGCACACAGCAGCAGCTTTACTGACTTGTTACTTGGATTAAGTGGATCTGCCTAATCTATGTGCCAACACATTGTTTAATTTACAGGCCTGACGTCTTGAGCCAAGAACTGTGCAAATGTGAGAACTGAGTCCCTGGATCAACGCAGGCTCCATGTAGCCCCAGGTGACAACCAGATGCTCCTGGAGGCGCTCAAGTAGAGGATCAAGTCAATGGCCACACTGCTTTGGTGCGGGATAGGTGTCCTCAGCACTTAGCATTCAGTGTATACTGCCTCTGCGCACAAAGGCTCCATGTTTAGGGATCATGGGAGAATAACCATGAACAGAGGTTATCTCTATTTATCTGTTTACCACTGTTTTTATCAATTGCCTGCTTAAGCTACCGGTCATAACCACAGCTTGTGGCAGTGAGTTCCACAAGTTCCTTATGCATCATGTGAACTACTTTGTTGCATCAATCCAGAGCCTGCTGCTAAGAGAGCCAGTCTGGTGTAGTGGTTAAGTGTGCAGACTCTTATCTGGGAGAACTGGGTTTATTTCCCCATTCCTCCATTTGCAGCTGCTGGAATGGCCTTGGGTCAGCCATAGGTATCCCAGGGGTTGTCCTTGAAAGGGCAGCTGCTGTGAGACCCCTCTCAGCCCTACCCACATCACAGGGTGTCTGTTGTGGGGGGAGAAGATATAGGAGATTGTAAGCTGCTCTGAGTCTCGGATTCAGAGAGAATGAAGGGGTATAAATCTGCAGTCTTCTTCTAAGCAGCTTGACTGGCTAAACCAAGTCCTGCTCTTAAAACAGATTCTGTTCCGTGCTTCTGGGAGAGAAAACACCCCCACACACACAGACACAACAATCTGACACAGGCTTTTCTGATGCTTGCTTATTTTTCCATGATGAAGTAACAGCCCGCCCTGCCCCCCCCCCCATTTTTATCAATTGCTGCTCGTGTGGTGCTGACACGGAGCTCTCCATCAGTTGCTATTTCACCAGATGGGCTCAAGGAAGCTAGTCAGACTTGGTCCCCATGTTTGCACAATGGGGATGATAATATTGGCCTTCTCTGCAGGGCCGGTGTAGGGATTCCTGAGATGCTGTATGCTTGTGCTTTAAAAATTGTAGCATTTTCACTTTCCATCATCTCCTCCCATTTGGTCAGTACTCATATTTACTTACATGAACACAACCACTTCATCATCATCCACTAGACCAGGGGTGGCCAAACTGTGGCTTGAGAGCCACATTTGGCTCTTTCATACATATTGTGTGCAGTGTTCCCTCAAAGCGGAGTTAGCGTGAGCTCACAGATTTTTTAGCCTCCAGCTCACACATTTTTGTCTTCGCTCAGAAAAAAATGGCCCCAGAGCACAATAATTTAGGCAGTGGCTCACAACTTTAATGCCAGTAGCTCACAATTTTAATACCAGTAGCTCACAAAGTAGAATTTCTATGGGCTGATGAAGTCCAGGGTTGCTATGCAAAGGCAGGCATGGGCAAACCACCTCCATTTGCCTCGTGGCTTGAAAACCTGGGGGGGGCGGGAGTTCACTAAGTAGTAGACCACCTGCTTTGCATGCAAAAGATCCAACCCCTAGCCTCTCTGGTGCAAAGAAGCTCAGGAAACAGGAAAGCCCTTTCTCAGCCCAAGACCCTGAAGAGCCACTGTTGGTCAGAGCACAGAATACCAATTTACCTGGGCCAGTGGTCTGACTTGGTATAATGTAGCTTCATATAGAGATTTTTTTTAAGAGACAGAAGAATTAGAAGGTTTTATACCTGGCCCTTCACTCAGAGTCTCAGAGCAGCTTACAATCTCCTTCCCTCCCTCTCCCCTCAAAAGACACCCTGTGAGGTAGGTGGGGCTGAGAGAGCTCTGAGAGAACTGTGAGTGGCCCATGGTCACCCAGCTGGCTGCGTGTGGAGGAGTGGGGAACCAAACCCAGTTCTCCAGATTAGAGTCCACTGCTCTTAACTACTGCGGCCAAACTGGCTCTCAATACCTAGTTTAACCACTGAGCTGGCTTAACCACTACATCAGACAGGTTCTCAATACAGTAATAGCTAAAGACGTTTTATGGCTTTTGATGGCTGGTGGCTACTAGCAAGATAACAGGCTTTTCCAGAAAATGGCGAGTCCTGGAGAGAAACACGTTGCCATTTGCAAACAGCTCACAGTTTTGACTGTATTAGTCACCATTACAGCATCCTTACAAACTGACCAAGTGGTATTACCAGAGGCAGAGAAAAGATTTTCAGTTCAGGTGTGATTTGAACCTTTCGGCTCATATGATTTCAGAGAGGTAGCTAAAAAAAATTTTTTGCTTCCAACTGGCTTGTAACCTGAGCATTAAATCTACACTGGCCAGAATATTAATTTGCACTGGAAATGTCTTGTGCATGTGAACAACTGTCAGGTTTTCACAGCAATAACACAAGAAAGGCTGTTATGAAAGTAATCACACTGGCCACAATGCTCATTTGTAGTACAAATAACTTCTTTCCTGAAACTCGACACCGCAGTGATCGTGTTGGGAAGGCCCGGATGAAAACACCATTGCAGTTACACTTGCCCAGCTCTCATGTGTAAGACTTACTCTTAAATTGTAAAGTTAGTATAAAACTTAAACATTGCTATTGGATTCCCCCCTCTGTATCCCATCCTGTGTTAGTGACATTTACACAGGGACCCAGACAGCCTGTCAAAAGACCATGGGGCAGATTTTAGCAAAATAAGAGTGGTTTTTGCAAACCTGAAGTTCCCAGTCCCTCACTGTTCTGGCAACAGCTGGGGGAGGGGGCTATGAAATGGAGCAAAAATATTCTCCCATTCCAAGGGATGGCAGGAAGCACTGTTCTCAGTTTGATGGAGCTTCTTGGTGTAGATACAAACCCAGCTGGCACCTGCCATTCCCCAACAAGCTCAAGGATCCCCGGCTGGCTTGGCTGCAGAGCCAGCCAGAAACAGCAACCTTCTTCAAAAAGAAATAGCACCACGGCAGTGCCAGGAAAGGTGGCAAATGTGAGGAAGAGTTGAACAAATGGGTGCAACAAAAAGCAAGGGTGGTGTTGTGTTTGGTTTTTTTTTTGGGGGGGGGGCTTTCTGAGAATATTTCAGGTCCCTTAAAACGCCCCCTTTTTTGCCTAGATAGTCTTTGCACGAAGAATTCGAGCTCGGCTCTCGTCTTACTATCAGTTCAGTACTGGTCAAGATGCATTTTTGATCTCTCTTCCTCACAGACAACATTCTTGAGGTATGAAAGTGCAAGAGGCCAAAAAAGAAAATAAAGGAAAAAGGGGGAAGGGGGAAGGGGAGGGAAAGCATGAAAACACATGTGACTGCTGAGTAGGATATAGATATAGGCCCAGATCTGATTTATGGGCCTGGAAAGGAGAAGGGGAGGGGCAGTTTTGCAAGGGAGCTTGCTTCTCTCCCCCCCCCTCTCCCTTGCCAAAGAGTGTGCATGGATCTGGCCATTTGGGAAAGAATGAATCAAGGGCTTGGAATAGTTTCTCTAGGAAAGGCATGTGGCTGTTCTTCCTTGGGGGGGGGGGGGAGGAAAGGAAAGGAAGAGACAGCAGAAGTTTGTAAAATGACAGGCCTACAAGAGAGGGGGCCTGTCCCCCACCCTCCCACTTTTGCAATATTTATATCTGGGGGGTACCCAATGACATCGATAGGCAGCAGGCAGACAACAGAACTTCTTTGGGCAATTTCTGCCCAGGAAGGTGCTGGTGGTCAGTGTGGCTTAAAGGGCTTTCTGGGGGAACTGGACCGAATGCAGAGGGCCCGCCAAGGGCTCTGAGGTGGAACCCCCTTGCTCAGAGGCAGTTTGGATACCAGTGACTGAGGACAAGCAAGAGGGGAAGGCTGCTGGGTTTGGCCAAATCAGCTGGCTGCTGGTGGGACTTGGAGATGGCTGAGATGGGCTGTGGGTGTGAGGCCCGGAAGGCCTTTCTTGTGCCCAGATGTTGGCATATTGAGATCTGCCTCAGGGTACGGGTGAGGCCTGGTCCCCCCACCCCACAGACACCTATCAAGCCAGGGGCAGCCCGCCATGGCTCTCCATCCTGAGGCAGCATCGCCTCTCCACAGAGCGCAGCCCCCAATCCCAGTCAGACACTGAAGGGAAAGAAACAGGCATCTGAGCAAGGGGAAAGGGCAACGGGACGTTTCTGCCGGAACCAATCCGTGGTGGTCATTTGAAGCAGTCTGGGGTGTCAGCCTGGCCTATGTGTTGTTCTCAGGTGTGGGTGTGGTGGGGTAGATCTGGGTCTGGCAGTGGGCCTAATCCCATGGCCCTAGAAAAACAAGGTGGGGAAGTTTTGTTTTGTAAAGAAAAAGTTCTCTCCCCTCTATCCCGGCGGTGGAGGGAGTCTTGTGGCTTATCTTCCAAGCGTCGTTGGGGGAGGCTGAACTCCGCGCGGGGGGGTGGGGGGGTGGTCAAGTTTAAAAACTTCTTTTTTAAAAAAATCTTTTTAAACCCCCCCCCCCCTATTTACCAAGGAAACGAAACCTGTTGTAATAAGGAATTGGTGGTGGGGGGGGGTGGTTTCCTGGCTTTTATTTGTTGCAAGAAAATGTCTTTGCTCGCCGATATGGAACGGGGGGAGGATAAGTGCGATGGAGTAGCCCCTCTCCCTGCTCCTGCTGTCCAGCTCCCCCCCCCCCCCACACACACACACAGGCGCGCGAACTGCTTCCTGGCCACGGGAAAAAACTTGGGGCTCGCTCCCGATTTCACCCTCCCCTCCCCCGTTCCGTTTTTTTTTTTTTAAATAATAATAAAGAAATAACTAAACCCAGAAGCGATCCAGAAATAGAGGCGGGGGGGGGGGGGAGCCGCTGGCCGCGGAGAAACGCCGGATCGTTGGTGGCGCCTGGCGCGAAGGAACCCAACTCAGGGCAAGCTGATTCGGCCCGCGAGCCTCGATCGATCCTCGCGGTTCGGTCCTCTCCGCCGAAGCAGCCACAATGGCCCCGATGTGAAGAAGCCGGGTCGAGGAGCCGGGAGCGGCGAGAGAAGAAGCGGCTCTCTCCTCTCTGCGCCTTCGCCCGACTTCGCCCTTGCTCTGGCTAGCCCCGGCTCCTGCCTCGCCCTCGCCTCGCCCTCCGCCGTGCTGTCTTCCTCCCCTTCTCTTCTCTTCTCTCCTTTCTCGCTCCCTCCCTTCTTCCTTCCTCTCTTTCGGGCTACTTTTCTCTTCCTCCCCCCTCCCTCCCCCCCCCTTTTAAACTCCCTTCTTCCCTTTTTCCTTCTCCCCGGTGCAAACCCTCCTCTCTCCCCAGAAGTTTGGCGCGCCAGGAGCAAAGACTCCGGCTGCTTCTTCGCGGAGCAGCCTGTCTTTCGTGCCGGCGGCATCTCTCTCCTCTCCCCGCACGCCCAGGGTTTGCCCCTGCACAGACGTGACCCCCCCCCCCCAAAAAAAAAACCCCCGCCTGTCTAAGGAGCTGGGAGAGTCTCGGGAGACAAAAAAAGGTGCAACCCGCGATGGAGAGCGAGAGCAGAAGGCGGCTTTCGAAAAATCCGCGGCGGCGCCTTTTGCCCTGGCTCGGTCTTGCCCGGAGGATGCCGGGCCGACCCCCTCGTCGCGGGTCCAGAACTGCAGGCTGGAAGCGGGCCGGAGGGCGCCGCCGGGGATCCCCGGCTCCCTCTCGCCCTCCTCCGTCTCGGCCGGCCTGTCGCCGCGTTCTCTGGGGCCGAGACCTCGCCCTGCCTCCCCTTTCCTTTCCTTTCCCTTCTTCCCCCCGGCCGGGGGCTGCAGTCCCAAAGTCAAGCCCGCCCCCGCCCGCCCCCCCTCCCAACACAACCCGTGCCCCGCACTTTCTTCTTTCTGCAGCAACCAGGTAGCAGCAGCAGCAGCCGCCGCCGCCGGAGGTCCCCGGGAGATCCTCGCCATCTGCTTCGACTACTGCAAACGCGCTCGGGGTGGTGGAAGAGAGGGCGCTCGCCCGGGCTCTCCCCGGAGCCCGGCTGCAGGGGTGGGTTTCTTTCTTCCTCTCCTGAAGACGCTCTCTAGAAGACAGGCGCTCGGAAAAGCAAAACCGACCCGCATGGAAAGCGGCAAAGGGAAGGCCCATCATGGTCTGCTAGATCTCCTGCTTTAGAGGTTCGGTTCCGAGGGGGACACCGCTTTAAAAAAGGGGGGGGCCTTTTTTCCCTTAGGGAAAGCCCCGGGGTGTGGGCACCTGGGCTACCTTTTTCCTTTTCCTTTTTGATTGCTGAAAAGGTCTTCAAAGCGACCCCCCCCCCCCTCAACAACGCGCTCTCTCAACTGCCGAGCTGGATTGGTATCAAACCAGCTGCATTTAATCAGCCTTCCAAAACAGAGACTTCCAGGTTGGATCAAGTGGGAAACGGCGGGGGCAAAAAGAGAGAGAGAGAAAGAAAGAAAGAAAGGCAGAAAGAAAGAAGGCTCGCTTCGTGCGTGCTTAGAAGAAGACGAAAAAAAACCTTCCCAGGATCTTTCCCTCAATTTTCTTCCTTACTTCTGTAATAAACTTGTGTTTCTTTCACTATCACCGCAAATACACCATTAAAATAATAATGATAATAATAATAACAATAATAATAATAATAATACTCTCCCAGATATTTACACTAGAATTTTCTAGGGAAATTTACAAGCACACATAGGGATCCTGTCAGTTTCAACTAATGAACAATACATTTAAAAAAGAAACCATGCGCTTCCTATATTTAATGAAATTGACGAATACTAATAAATTTAGTAAAATCTTTTAAAACCAAGATATTATTTTTAAAAAAAAGAAAGTAAATTTCCTTGTTTAAATGTACACACGCACACCAGGAGTGCACTATTGGGGGGGATGCGACGGGTGCGCGCGTGATCCTTCTGTTTATTGAAAAATTACAGTATTAATTGCAAAGAAACTTCCCCTGCAATCGCTTCAGCCATTCGCTGACAAGTTTGATGTTGTCAACGGTAACACACGAAGCCGCTGGCAGGTTTTGCCTGAAGCTGTTTCTGGCCCATTTCTGGGTGCTGCCTACTCGTACTGGAAGGAGGGAAACTATGCAGACAGAAGTTAGCTTTCATGCTAAAATTGCCAGGCTTGTCAACGGATTGCAAGCGGCATCGTTCCTTTGAATACCTGGCGGGGGGGGGGGGGGGGACTCAGAACTGTTGATTGTTGTGGGGGGGGGGGCAAGCAGTTTCCCCTTTCTATTTCTAACTCAGGCGGTTCTGGAAAGGAGGCGTTAATAAAGCTGAGGCACCGAGGGAAGTTCTAGACGAAGGTACAGTTACCGATGGCTTCCGCAAAGGGTTTCCAGTTGAAAAACAAGGATATTATTAGGATTGCCCTATCAGGATTGTAGATTATATCAAGTACTGCGAAGAAATACTTCTACCACCGGCTCGATTTCGGGCAAACTCTTTCCTATGCCTGAAGAGAGTTCTTTGCCATGTTTTGGGTGGAATCTAGAATCCCTGGTTCCAAGTTCAGGGGAAGCCGGTATGAAGGCCCTTGAGCCCCCTCCGAGAAACCCTCTTTCTGGCATGGCGAAAGCTAGACTCTCTCCCTTTTTTTCCTGGGGAGTCGCTGTAGAAATAGATGAAGCATCGCCGAATCGATCCAGGAATTAACATGGGGATGGGGGGTGAAAAGGTCTGTCGGAGTACCACATCTTGTGCTCTGGTCGGCTGCATTTCTTGGAAGGAAG